>NW_027362845.1:3277500-4477500 GCF_046119375.1 Phyllobates terribilis
TTATTATGTCCCCCCTCAACCTTCTCTTTTCCAGGCTGAATAGTCCTAGTTTTGCCAACCTCTCTGGGTATTGCAGTCCCTCCATTCCCCTTATTAATTTTGTTGCCCTCCTTTGTACCTTTTCAAGCTCATTTATATCCTTTCTATATATTGGGGCCCATAACTGAGCACAGTATTCCAAGTGTGGTCTGACCAGTGCTTTGTACAGTGGAAGAACAATGTTCTCATCCTTTGCAGCTATACCTCTTCTGATACATCCCATTACCCTGTTTGCCCTTACAGCAGCCGCCTGACTTTGGGCACTCCAATTTAGTTTGCTATCAATCAAGATGCCCAAGTCCTTCTCCATCTCTGAATTCCCCAATGGTTTCCCATTCAGTGAGTACTGGTGACTTCCATTTTTCCTTCCCATATGTATGACCTTACATTTCTCCTCGTTAAACCTCATTTGCCATTTAATGCTCCACCTACCCAGTTTATCCAAATCCCTCTGTAGGTCTGCACTATCCTCTTTTGTATTAATTGTTTTACATAACTTTGTGTCATCTGCAAATATTGATATTTTACTATTTATCCCGTTGACTATGTCGTTAATAAAGATATTAAATAACATTGGGCCTAGTACAGACCCCTGTGGTACCCCACTGGTGACGCTTACCCAATCTGAGTATATTCCATTTATAACCACCCTCTGCCTTCTATCCTTTAGCCAGTTAGCTACCCACTTGCAGACATTTTCCCCCAGCCCCATCATTCTCATTTTGTATACCAACCTATTATGTGGCACGCTATCGAACGCTTTTGAGAAGTCGAGATACACAACATCCACTGGTTCCCCCTCATCTACTCGAGAGCTAACCTCCTCGTAGAAGTCAATCAGGTTTGTTTGGCAGGAGCGATTCCTCATGAATCCATGTTGGTTCGGGGTTAATAGATTATTAGCATCAAGATGCTCCATGATTGCCTCATTAATAAAGCCTTCAAAAATTTTGCCCACAACGGACGTCAGACTCACCGGCCGATAGTTTCCGGTGTTACTTTTTGCTCCCTTTTTGAATATTGGCACTACATTCGCCTGTCGCCAATCAAGTGGTACAGACCCAGTCTCAACAGAGTCCTTAAATATAAGATATAACGGTCTGTCTATCACATTACTTAGTTCCCTTAGTACCCGTGGGTGTATGCCATCAGGTCCTGGTGATTTGTTTATTTTAATGTTACTGAGGCGTTTCTGTACCCCAGCTTGGGTTAGATTTGTCATACTTAGTGGAGGATTAAGTTTGTCACTTCTCATTTCGCCTGTTAGTTCTTTTTCCTTTGTGAAAGTTGACGAAAAAAATTTATTTAATAGATTAGCTTTATCCTCATCTTTCTCTATGATTTTGCCTTCATCACTTTTTATCGGTCCAATATTATCCGATTTAATCCTTTTACTATTTATATACGTAAAGAACAGTTTGGGATTTGATCTACTTTCCCTAGCAATGCGTCTCTCTGTTTCCTCCTTTGCTATTTTTATTTGTTTTTTGCAGGTTCTCGTTTTTTCCTTGTAACACATTAGTGCCTCCTTACTGTTTTCCTGTTTTAATCTCTTGAATGCCTCTTTTTTGCTATTTAACGCCCCTTTTACGTTCTTGTTCAACCATATTGGTTTCCTCTTATTTCTGGCCCTTTTATTCCCATACGGTATATACCTCTCGCACTGAGTATTCAGAATTCTTTTGAAGGTTTCCCATTTACTATTCGTATTTCCTTGATTAAGAACTTTGTCCCAGTCTATAAGTTGAAGGTTTTCTTTCAGCTGATCAAACTTCGCCCTCCTAAAGTTTAATGTTTTTGTTGTTCCCTTATTGATAACCCTACTGAAGGGCATTTTGAAATTGATAATATTATGATCGCTATTACCTAGGTACCCCCCTATCTGTACCTCAGTTATTCTATCAGGCCTATTAGTCAATATTAAGTCCAACACGGCCTTCCCTCTCGTTGGTTCCTGCACTAGTTGGGAGAGATAATTATCCTTGATATTTGTCAAGAACCTTTTTCCTTTCTGCGATCTACAGGTTTCTGTTTCCCAGTCAATATCCGGGTAGTTGAAATCCCCCATTACAATCACCTCATTATGTTTTGCTACTTTGTCTATTTGTCCTAATAGCAGTTTCTCATTCTCCTCTGTTATATTAGGTGGCTTATAGCAGACCCCCAGTAATATTTTATTATTATTTTTTGCCCCCTCTATCTCTACCCACATGGACTCGACCCCCTCTTCTCCCTCTCCTATATCTTCCCTTAGTCTGGGCTTTAGACGTGACCTTACATATAAGCAGACTCCTCCGCCCTTCCCCTGTTTCCGGTCCCTTCTAAATAAACTATAATCTGTTAAATTTACCGCCCAGTCGTAGCTATCGTCTAGCCAAGTCTCTGTTATACCTACGATGTCATACCTCTCCTCCGATATAAGCGCCCGCAGCTCATCCACCTTATTGGTCAGGCTTCTTGCGTTGGTCAGCATGCAAGATAAAACTTTGGGGTTATTTAGCATCCTATTCTTCTCTAACGATCTAACTGTACTATCCCCACCCCCCTCTCCACCCTCATTATATTCACTTCTCCCCTTCCCCCTTGCTTGCCTCACATCCCACCTATTTCCTTGGTTCCCCCCCCCCGTCTCTAGTTTAAAAACTCCTCCAACCTATTAGCCATCTTCTTCCCCAGCACCGCTGCACCCTCCCCATTGAGGTGCAGCCCGTCCCTACGGTAGAGCCTGTAGCCGACAGCGAAGTCGGCCCAGTTCTCCATGAACCCAAACCCTTCTGCCTTGCACCAACTCTTTAGCCACTTATTCACCTCCCTAACCTCCCGTTGGCGCTCCTGTGTGGCTCGCGGGATTGGTAGTATTTCTGAGAAAACTACCTTGGAGGTCCTTGCCCTAAGCTTCCTACCTAGATCCCTGAAATCATTTTTAAGGACCCTCCATCTACCACTCACTTTGTCATTGGTGCCAATGTGGACCATGACCGCTGGGTCTTCGCCAGCCCCACCCAGTAACCTGTCAACCCGATCCGCGATGTGCCGGACTCGAGCGCCAGGGAGGCAGCACACCGTTCGGCGATCCCGGTCTTTGTGACAGATTGCCCTGTCTGTCCCCCTAATAATAGAGTCACCCACTACCAGGACCTGTCTAGCCTGCCCTACACTTCCCCCCTCCCCCTCATTACTGGAGCATACACTCCCCCGGCGGTCAGAGGATCTGTCGTGCTCCAATAATGCCGGTTCTGAACCAGCCTTCCTATACTTCTTCCCTCTATCCCTTCTAACTGTTACCCAGCTCCCTGCCTGTTCAGCCTGCGCTTCCCCACTAAGCTCCACCCCCAGTGTTGACCCATTGAGTGTCTGCTCGGTGAGCAGCAAACTCCGTTCCATGTTGTCGATGCTCCTCAGTACCGCTATCTGAGCACTTAGATCCAGGATTTGGGCTTCCAAGTGCACGATATGCTCACATCTCTCGCAGCAGTATGGATCCCTGAGCGGTAGCTCAGGGAATGCATACATTGCGCAAGATGTACACTGCACGGCTCCGGCCAACATGGACGTCATTCTAAATATGGGGATACAGTCATTATATATGTACAAGTACAAAACACAATTATTTATATATAGGTGTATGGACGGGGATCAATTAGGGATGTACAAGTGTATCGATTAGATATCGGCGCGGGATCAGTTAAGTATGGACGGGGGATCAATTAAGTATCAATTAAGTATGGACGGGGGATCAGCTGAGTGGGTCAGGTGGATTAATTAAGTATGGACGGTGTGTCAATTAACTATGGACTGGGATCAATAAGTATGGACTGGGGAAATAATTAATTGTGGACTAGGGAATCAATCAATTAATTATGGACAGGGGGTTTAATTAAATAGGATGGGGGGTAAAGCAAATAAATAGGTATGGACGGTGGGTCAATTAACTAAGGACTGGGGATCAATAAGTATCAATAATATCAATAAATATGGACTGGGGAAATAATTAATTGTGGTCTGGGGAATCAATCAATTAATTATGGACAGGGGTTAATTAAATATGGTGGGGGATAAGGCAAATAGATAGGGACTGGGGATGAGTAAAAGTGGAAAAGGGGAATCTATTAAATAGGACAAGGGGGATCAATCAATTATGGGCTGGGGGGGTCAATCATTTAAATGTGGTCAGGGGGATCACTTTAATATGGACGGGGGTGGTCGGGGATCAATTAAATGAGGACGGGGTGGTCAATTTAATGTGGTCAGAGGGATCAGTTAAATATGGACGGGGGTGTTCAGGGGAATCAATTTAAATATGGACGGGGGTGATCAATTAAATATGGACGGGGGGTAATCAATTAAATATGGACTAGGGAATACAATACAATTACAATACAGATACAAATACAATACAGTACAGTACACACTTGGGTTCAGTAGGGCCGCTTATCGCGGCCTCCTGCCCCTCACTCACCTCCTCTAGGGACGCTGCACGCTATCACAGCGCGCTTGTCCCTCCGGTCGCCTCTTACCGGTCCTCCTGATCACCTCCTGGTCACCACCACCTGTCACCCTCCGCTGGCCGGCACTGCACGCTGCCAC
Organism: Phyllobates terribilis; assembly: GCF_046119375.1. NCBI lineage: Eukaryota > Metazoa > Chordata > Amphibia > Anura > Dendrobatidae > Phyllobates > Phyllobates terribilis. The sequence continues at coordinate 3,282,127 of NW_027362845.1, forward strand.
AGCGCTCTCTTGCGCTCGTCCCTCCGGTCGCCTCCTACTGGTCCTCCCGGTCCACTTGGTCACCTCCGCCTGGCTCTCCTCCCTTCCCAGGAGCTCTGTATGTTCATCACATACAGACGATGGATACCATGACCGTAGAACATCTATCTAACTCCAGCAACATATAGTACAGTCTCAACTGGGGTTCTCCAAACTTATTTGTGGGTTCAGTGTTGGGCAGAGGAGCAGACCTGTATTCCACCAGATGGAGCCATGGTGTTTTGGACTGTTACTGAAGAGACCCTCTGGAGTGGGAGTCAGAGACTTTATACCCACAGTTCCCATTCAGGACATTCCTCCACAGGATTGGAGAAGTTGGGGGGAGGTGATACTTCACTGTTCAACTAACCAGCATATTTGTCCTAAATTGTGTAATTAGTAAACTGCAGTGGGCTGATGCAATATATACTCAGCAGGCATTTACAAATGAACATACCACAAGAGTGAACGTACAGTCTCATATGAAACAATGACTCAATTGAGGCCTCTGAGAGACTAACAGGAGTAATGGAATGATTGATTTACCTGATTACCAATTTTGTGTCTGGCCTTATGGATACATAAGATCCAGCTTGCATGTCTTTCTCTGCTTACTATTACTGAATGGAAACAGTGATTCCCGATGCTGAACGCTCTCCAGGAGAGACCCGTGCACCTCAATCTCATGAGCAAGCAAATCTCCAATAAAACACAACAATAAGACCGACATAACCAGTGCTCCGTGCTGGAAAAAGTCTGTATCCCTTAGAGACGTGCACTCTGCTCTACGTCCATTGGTCCAATAGTCTTTAGTCCGTGGCCAGCTCCTCACACTGATAAAACTGGTGTAACGCCTGTACAAGAGATAGCAGCCACAACACTTATTACTCACATCTTCATCTGTTTTACATAGAGGCAGAATCATTTTATATCCTGGTGGTGGTGCTTCACTTGTAAATGACTTTAAAGCAGTACAGTTGCTGGGCCTGAAAACTCCATTCCTTTTTTTCTGCCCTTCACTGACCACTGCTCTTCCAGTAATTCCCTTGCCCCAGCCTGGAAAGTCCAGTATTTACTCACTATGACTCCCAGCCTACATGTTACCTTCTCTTCAGTCGTACTGTCCATTGACAATATGGAAAGGAGTCTGCTGCTCACTGAGCAGCTGCTCACTGGGGTAGATGTGGGGGAGGGTGGTAGTAGGGAGCTGCAGGACAGTGAGGGGGGGTAGAGGGAAGAGTACCAGGAAGGCTAGTCCTGATCTGGCACACCCCAATAAGTTTGCAAAGTTGGCATATGAGGGGGGTGACGGTACAGGGGTAGCACTGCTGCAGCAAGACATGTCCCCTGAAAGCCAGAGGAGTGTCAGCTCCAGTAAGGAGGGAAATAGGAGAGCAGGGCAGGCCAGGCAGGTGCTGGTAGTGGGGGACTCAATTATTAGGGAAACAGATAGGGCAATCTGTCACAAAGACAGGGATTGTCGAACAGTGTGCTGCCTACCTGGCGCTCGAGTCCGGCACATCGCTGATCGGGTTGACAGATTACTGGGAGGGGCTGGTGAGGACCCAGCGGTCATGATGCACATTGGAACAAATGACAAAGTTAGAGGTAGGTGGAAGGTCCTTGAAGATGATTTCAGGGAATTATGCTGCAAGCTGAAAGCAAGGACCTCCAAGGTGGTATTCTCTGAAATACTACTGGTACCACGTGCCATGCCAGAGAGGCAACCGGAGATTAGGAAGATAAATAAGTGGCTCAAGAACTGGTGTAGGAAGAAGGGATTTGGGTTCCTGGAGAACTGGGCTGACATCTCAGTTGGCTACAGACTCTACGCTAGGGACCGGCTGCACCTCAATGGGTGCTGGGGGAGAAAATGGCTAGAAGGTTGGAGGAGTGTTTAAACTAGGGATTGGGGGGAGGGTATTCATTTTATAGGTGGGGAAGATAGTGCAGATAGTGACCTGGGCACAAATAAAGAAATTGGGGGTGGGGTTAGAACAGTCAATAAAGTAAGAAGGAATAGAGGTACAGAGAGATACATAAAATGCATGTACACTAATGCCAGAAGCCTCACAAACAAAATGGAGGAATTAGAATTAATTTTGTTGGAAAATAATTATGACATGGTGGGGATATCTGTGACGTGGCTGGACGAGAACCATGACTGGGCAGTTAATTTACAGGGCTATAGTCTGTTCAGAAATAACCGTACAAACAATCGAGGGGGGGGGGGTGTTTATATGTAAAATCATCCTTAACCCCTTAAGCCCCGGAGCATTTTCTGTTTTTGCATTTTCGTTTTTGCTCCCCTTGTTCCCAGAGCCATAGCGTTTTTATTTTTTGGTCAATATGGCCATGTGAGGGCTTATTTTTTGCGGGACGAGTTGTACTTTTCAACGCCATTACTAGTTTTACCATATAGTGTACGGGAAAAAGGGAAAAAAATTCCAAGTGCGGTAAAATTGCAAAAAAAGTGCAATACCACAGTTGTTTTTTATTAATTTTTTTTACCACGTTCACTGAATGCTAAAACTGACCTGCCATTCTTATTCTCCAGGTCATTACGAGTTCATAGACACCAAACATGTATAGGTTCTTTTATATTTAAGTGGTGAAAAAAAATTCCAAAATTTGGTAAAAAAAAAAATAAAAAAAATAGCGCCATTTTCTAAGACCCGTAGCGTCTCCATTTTTCGTGATCTGGGGCTGGTTGAAGGCTTATTTTTTGCGCACCGGGCTGACATTTTTATTGATAACATTTGGGGTAGATCCAATGTTTTGATCGCCCGTTATTGCATTTTATTGCAATTTTGCGGCGACCAAAAAATGTAATTCTGGCGTTTAGAATTTTTTTCTTGTTACGCCGTTTACCGATCGGATTAATTCTTTTTTTATATTGATAGATCGGGCGATTCTGAACGCGGCGATACCAAATATGTGTATGTAGGTTTTTTTTTTATATATTTTATTTTGAATGGGGCGAAAGGGGGGTGATTTAAACTTTTATATTTTTTTATTTTTTTTTTTATATTTTTAAAAACTTTTTTTTTTTACTTTTTGCATGCTTCTATAGTCTCCATAGGAGACTAGAAGCAGCAACTGTCCGATCGCCTCTGCTACATACAGGGGACGAGCAGGTCCCCTGCATGCAGCAGAAATGGTCCTGTGCTATGAGCGCCGACCACTAGGTGGCGCTCATAGCGACAAGATCATGACAACCACAGGCGTCTGCTGCAGACCCTGGTTTGTCATGCCCACCCATCGGTGACCCGCGATCACGTGATGGGGTCGCCAGTGGGCGGGGCTTATGACGCGCTACCCGGAAGCGCGCGTTAAATGCCGCTGTCGGAGATTGACATGTTAACAGCCGCGGGTGGATCGCGTTCCACCCGGGGCTGTTGCGGGCACATGTCAGCTGTAATAATCTGCTGACATGTGCTCGGTTCAGTGAGGGCTCAGCGCTGGAGCCCTCACTGAACGGGCAGTACGCAAATATGCGTACTAATACGGCACTGGTAGTTAAGGGGTTAAAACCCATCTTGCGGGAGGATATATGTGAATCTAATGGAAATGTAGAGTCCCTGTGGGTGGAGATAAGGGGAGGGGGAAAAAATAATAAATTACTGATAGGGGTTTGTTATAAGTCTCCAAAAATAATGGAAGCAGCGGAGAATATCCTCGTAAAGCAAATAGATGAAGCAGCAACTCAAGGAGAAGTTATTATTATGGGGGACTTCAACTACCCTGAAATACATTGGGGGACAGAAACCTGTAGTTCAAGCAAAAGTAATAGGTTATTGACAACTATGAGAGACAATTACCTTTCACAACTGGTTCAGGACCCAACAAGAAGGGGGGCACTGCAAGACCTAATATTAACCAACAGGCCAGACCGCATATCAAATATACGAGTTGGGGGTCACTTGGGTAATAGTGATCACAAAATAATACATTTTTATGTAACCTTTAATAAAATGTGTAGTAGAGAGGTTTCAAGGACACTAAACTTCAGGAAGGAAAATTTCCAACGGTTGGGAGATGATCTTAGTGCAATAAACTGGGACGATATCCTAAGACATAAAGCTACACAAAGCAAATGGGAGACATTTATTAGCATCCTGAATAGGACCTGTGCACAATATATACCCTATGGGAATAAACATGCTAGAAATAGGAGGAAACCACTATGGCTAAATAGAGCTGTAAGGGGCGCAATATGTGACAAAAAGAAAGCATTTAGAGAACTAAAGCAAGTAGGTAGTGATGAGGCATTAAATAAATATAGAAAATTAAATAAATTCTGTAAAAACGAAATCAAGGCAGCAAAGATTGAGGCAGAGAGAATCATTGCCAGAGAAAGTAAAAATAATCCCAAAATATTCTTTAGCTACATAAATAGTAAAAAACTAAAAAATGATAGTGTTCGCCCCCTTAAAAATAGTCTGGGGGAAATGGTGGATGAGGATGAGGAAAAAGCCAATATGCTAAATGATTTTTTTTCAACCATATTTACACAAGAAAATCGCATGACAGAAAACATGATCAATGATAACAAAAATTCTCCATTAAATGTCACTTGCTTAACCCAGCAGGAAGTATGGCGGCGTCTAAAAATCACTAAAGTTGACAAATCCCCGGGCCCGAATGGGATACACCCGCGAGTACTGCAGGAGGAATTAAGTAACGTCATAGATAGACCATTATTTTTAATCTTTAAAGATTCCATAATAACAGGGTCTGTACCATAGGACTGGTGTATAGCAAATGTGGTGCCAATATTTAAAAAGGGGGACGAAAATTGAACTTGGAAATTATAGGCCAGTAAGCTTAACCTCTACTGTGGGTAAAATCCTGGAGGGTTTCCTAAGAGATGCTATACTAGAGTATCTGAAGAAGAATAACCTCATGACCCAATATCAACATGGGTTTACGAGGGACCGTTTCTGTCAAACTAATCTGATCAGCTTTTATGAGGAGGCAAGTTCCGGACTGGACCGAGGAAATGTAGTGATGTTGTGTATATGGACTTTTCAAAAGCTTTTGATACGGTTCCACACAAAAGGTTGATACATAAAATGAGAACAATGGGGATAGGGGAAAATATATGTATGTGGGTTAAGAATTGGCTCAGTGATAGGAAACAAAGGATGGTTATTAATGGAAAACACTCAGACTGGGTCTCAGTTAACAGTGGGGTACCACAGGGGTCAGTATTGGGCCCCCTTCTTTTTAACATATTTATTAATGACCTTGTAGGGGGCATACAGAGTAATATTTCAATATTTGCAGATGACACTAAACTCGGCAGGGTAATCAATACAGAGGAGGACAATTTTATATTACAGGAGGATCTATGTAAACTAGAAGCTTGGGCTGATAAATGGCAAATGAACTTTAATGGGGATAAATGTAAGGTAATGCACTGGGGCACAGGAAATAAAATGTATAATTATATGCTTAATTGTAAAACACTGGGCAAAGCTGTAACTGAAAAAGACCTGGGTGTATTCGTGGACGACAAGCTCACGTTTAGTGGTCAGTGTCAGGCAGCTGCTGCAAAGGCAAATAAAATAATGGGATGCATTAAAGAAGCATAGATGCTCATGAGGAGAACATAATTTTACTTCTATACTAGTCACTAGTGCAACCACACTTAGAATACTGTGTTCAGTTCTGGTCTCCGGCGTATAAGAAAGACATAGCTGAACTAGAGAGGGTGCAGAGAAGAGCGACAAAGCTTATTAGAGGACTGGGGGGTCTGCAATACCAAAACAGGTTATTACACTTGGGGTTATTTACTGTGGAAAAACGAAGGCTTAGGGGTGATCTTATTACTATGTACAAGTATATGAGGGGACAGTACAAAGACCTGTCTACTGATCTTTTTACTCTGAGGCCAGAGACGGGGACAAGGGGGTAATCTTCTACGTCTGGAGGAAAGAAGGTTTAATCATAATCACAGATGGGGATTCTTTACTGTAAGAGCAGTGAGACTATGGAGCTCTCTGCCGCATGATGTTGTAATGAGTGATTCACTGTTAAAATTTAAGAAGGGCATGGATTCTGTCGGGGTAAAAGAGAATATATATATTTGTAACTTTTATACTTTTGTAACTTTTATACGCTTTTTTGCTAATGTACTAACTACCATTTTGTGTCTTATAACAATAAGCTTTCCTTGCTACGTAATACTCAAATCGAAACTTAAACTAAGACAGTTCCAGTGTTGCCAAGACTTATTTCAGAGAAACGAAACAAGATTATAAGCTGACGGCTGCAATATCTGCCCAGAGACTGAGATAAGGAGATGTGGACCAATCAGGAGTGGCTAGACACTGGACTTTCATGGCTTACCCCGCTCCGGACAACCTCTTTCCCCTCCCATTATGTAGTGTATTTAGATTTGTGCATGTAAAAAATAAATTCAGAACATTGCTGAGGACGTTGTCTGTAGTAGCCTTCTGAGCATGCTCTGAGCTTGAACCAGCTTGTTGTCTGACTCATTCTTTGAATGGTTGACCCATGCTCATAGTTTGAATTTGGAGTGACTGGAGGACGAGTGGAATGTCATTACGACCCCCACAAATGGCGCTCAACGTGCGGCGTGGCTAGCGGTACGCCGCCCTCCCGGACCCATATTGCTGACTTCCCTGGTGGTGACCGCGGTGGCTGAATTTGAGGCCTGATCAACCTCCATCGAACACGGTAAGTTGAGATGTATTTTATATGTCTCACTTGCCTGTGTGTCAGCCGCAGCGGTTCCTGTTGGGTTGTCAGGTTGGATCTGGGTGGGTGACCGGTCGAGTGGTGAGACCTCAGGCGTCCCGCACCACGTCCTGAACCAGCAAGTGTTAAAACGAGTGACGTCGCATGCCTGCGCGTGCTCGTGTGCACACCACCTCCTCCTCCCCCGGTCACTGTACTTTTCTTAGATAGCTGCTTCCCGTAACTGATAGTCGAGGTTTCAAAGCATTTCTGAATTGTAGTGTAAGGGAGAAAGAATCTGTGACGAATTGAGGAGTGCTCTTCGTTTAACACAGAGACTGCTGTAAAGTCAAGGTTAGGAAACAGTGTATTGAGGTGTCTCTACACTGTCGGGTGGTGCCGTGGTAGGAAAGGAGATAGATTGAGGTGTCTCTCTATCTCATCAGTGTATTGAGGTGTCTCTACACTGACGGGTGGTGACCTGTAGTCAGGGTGCCGTGGTGAGTCGCACTGTAAAGTCGCCATTCAAGGCTAGGAAAGGAGTTAGATTGAGGTGTCTCTCTATCTCATCAGTGTATTGAGGTGTGCTCTACACTGAGGAGTGGCGACTTGTGGACTGCACCAGTGATCTGAGTCGCGACAGATCATCGCATTCTATAAGAAAATGTTGCGTATATTTAAATTTGAAAGATCTCGTAAGTTGCGGAATGCTGCTGTAGGAGTTAAGCCAATTAGTGGAGTTACGGGAAGGCAAGAAGGCAAGAAGAATGTTAGGAATTTGTAGAATATGATAAGCTTATCCAGTACAGGCAGGCTTTAGTTTTCAGTGTAGAAAGAATGTGTTACACAGAAGTTGGGAAAGTTGGGTGAGGATTTTTGCACCAGACTCAAGCACATCTTAGAGTAGATGGTGCAGGGGGGAACAGAGAATGCCGAGCCTTTGTTCGGATACATGAAAGCTGCAGAATGTGATTTGTTATGTGACCCTAAATTGGCCGTAACCCCGTTGATGCCTGTCACTACACCGAGCCCTCAGCCACCACCCTATAATGGCGCCGACGCTAAATCATCGGAAGGATGGATGTGTCGTATGTGCTGACAGCAGAACCCGAAGTTCTGCTGTGTCTGTGGGGGGGGGGGGCCGCCCATGGCACGATGCCCAGCCTGCCCCCAAGAACAATCCCACCCCCACTCCCCCCTCCTCCCTCCAACGGCCATCTTACTACACCTTTTCCTGCCTCCAAGAACTATCCCATTTCCACTCCAACTCCTCCCTCCCACGGCCATCTTGCTACACCTCTTACTTGTTGTGGGAGGCCCGGAAAGCCCCAATCCGGCCTATATCCACTACTAGATCCGTCCGGTGCATATTACCAGCCACCAGCACAGGTGGAAAAGCCCGCAGGCCCAGAGCACCCATCTGAAACTAATGTGACACCCTCTGCTCCAGTCCACGATGCTGAGACGCTTCCCCTGTTTCCTATGGGAGTCACCCACAACCCTGGGGATATCCTCCTCAACTCCCCAGAATTTCAGGCCAGACTGCTCTCCCTCCGCCAACATACTGTTACTCAAGACGATACGGAGCCAGATGAGGGATGGGCTCAAGATACTCCAGCCCCCCCCCCCTCCTTTACCCCATACGTCTCCTATGGCATCCTTCACCCCACATCCATTACCCGTACTCCGGCTGAAAGAGCCCCACCCCCCAGCCCCTCAGAAGTCTGGGACCCCCGCCGCTCCCGGAATCTAGTAGACCCATCAGGACGCCCTGTCACTCTGTCAAAAGGCTATGGTGACATCCTTACACATCGGGTGGGGGCCATAGTCAACCCTGCAAACACCTGTATGAGCCATGTTGGAGGATTGGCTCGCAAAATTTCCCTTGCTGCTGGTTCTACTCTGGCTGCAGAATGCCAGGCTCACTTAGCCGAAAACGGAGAGCTTTCAAAAAGGCCATGGATTCCACAAAAGCAGGATCCCTTAGTACGTATGAATCCGGCCTAGAATACATGAAACAGTTAAAAGTCTGGGCTCAGGATCGCTTGTCAGATCAAGCTGGGTCTGTACAAGATGTTCAACAAGACCCTGATGAATCTGTGGAAAGATATGCTGCAAAACTCAGCATGCATTTTGAGGATCTTGGATACAGTCCTCACGTCAAGACGCAGGCCGCCCTGTTGGTTCAGGCCCTGGTAAATGGCCTACAAGACGCCCTCAGAGATGAAGTCTTGAGAGTACGGCCCGAGATTCGTTCTTCTTCTTTCAACGACGCGGTGGATATCGTTAAAGCTTTCCAAAAATCAATGCTAAAAATGGAAAAGGATACTAAGCCAAAGAAGAAAACCGCTCCTGCCATGGTATATCAAGCTCAAGAAAGCTACCCACCCCTTGGCAACCAACATGGAATCAAGTGGGTAATGGTTAAAGGCACAGGTGATGATACTCCTCCCACATATAGAAAACAAGACAGAAGAGATGACAAGGGACCATCTAGAAACAGAAGACAATCTCGTGATTCTGAAGGACGAATGTTGTGTTGGGAGTGTGGTAGCCTTGACCACATCCTCAGAGACTGTCCAACCCGCAGACAGTACCATGACCGCTCGTTTTCGTGACGGTCCACACAACCATGGACCTTCCCGTGAACCATTCACCCACGCCAATGACGGCCCGGTCAACCAGTGTCCACTTTCCCGGCTACGCATCTCACGGCCGCCTGTGGGACTGTCACTTTACAGGTGGACCATCAACCACTGGAGTTCCTGGTGGACACTGGGGCGGCCACATCTGTCATTTCCTTTGCACAGCTCCCTCCTTCTGTATCCCTATCACCGGATACCCTCACCTGTGTTGGGGTGGAAGGCCAACATATTTCCTCTCCACTCACAGTCCCTGTGTCTGCAGGACCGTTCACCGGATTACTCACAAGATTCTTGGTCTCTGAAACTTGCCCTATCAATCTTTTGGGAGCCGATCTCTTAGAGCAGATGAAGGCAACAATTACCTTCGGAAACCATGGTATGGAGCTTCTTTTGCGGGACCCTCATTCCGAACAAGGGACTGAAGACCGCTGTGTTCTTAAAGCCTTCCCTCTCATGATGATGACCATACACCCTCACTCTCTGTGGTCCAGTGGGCCAGAGGACGTCGGCCTCCTGCAAGTTCCCCCGGTCCGAGTACACCTCAAGCCTGGACACAGGTACCCACGGTTGCCACAATACCCCCTCAAGGCTGCACAAGAACAAAGCTTGGGTACCCAAGTCACTTCCCTCCTGGAATCAGGAGTCCTTGTCAGATGTGTATCTCCATGCAATACACCCCTCTTTCCTGTAAAAAAGAAAACCGCTCCGGGAGAGCCTCCAAGATACCGGTTGGTTCAGGATCTCAGAGCCGTCAATGCAGCTACCATTTTAGAAACTCCAGTGGTACCCAACCCAAACACCCTTTTGTCTCAGGTGCCTCCAACGGCCACCTTGTTTACGGTGTTAGATCTGGCCAACGCCTTCTTCAGTATACCCTTACATGAAGATTCGTGGTTTCTTTCTGCCTTCACCTTTCAAGGAGCACAGCTTACATGGACCAGGACTCCGCAAAGAGCCCAGAACTCTCCTAACCAATTCACTCATTCTATGAAGTCTATTCTGGAGCCATGGGTTCAAGAGAACCCTCAGGTCACCCTTCTACAGTATGTGGATAATCTTTTACTCTGTGGCACTGAAGAAAATTTGCCGGAGATGTCAGCATCCCTATTCTGGTTTCTTCACTTAGCTAACTGTAAAGTCTCGAAAGGCGAAGTCCAATGGTGTCTGCCCAAGGTCATTTTCCTCGGACATTGTATATCACAAGGTACTAGACATCTGACTGAAGAAAGAAAACAAGCCATCATGGATATCACTTTCCCAACCACCTATTCCGCTATGCAGACTTTCCTTGGCCTCATCACTTAGTGCAGGCAATGGATCCCTGATGCCTCAAAGCTCATGCAACCTCTGTACGACTGTCTCAAGGATGAAGGCTCAGTTTGGCTTCATGCTGAAGATCCACGTGTTTCTCATCAACACAGACTATGTTTTGACCGCCTTAAACAGGCTGTTGTCTCTGCCCCGGCCTTGGGCTTACCAGACTATACTCAGCCATTTCACCTTTTTGTCTCGGAATCGGAAGGTCATGCCTCTGGAGTTCTAGCACAACGCTATGATCATAAGTATCGGCCTTTGGGCTACTACTCAGCCCGCCTGGACCCTGTCGCCCGAACTGCCCCCCCCGTGCCTTAAGGCGTTCCACGCTGCTCACATCCTCCTTGACAAGTCAGCTGATATCATCCTTGAACATGATCTAGTTATACAGGCCGGTCATGATCTCTCAGCTGTTCTGCAACAAACATCTCCGAAACATCTAACCAACCAAAGACACCTGCGGCTGCAGTGTTCCCTATTGTTGCCCTCCAATATAACATTTACCAGATGTCTATCAACCTTGCCACTTTGCTTCCACCTTCTAGGGGGGAAGGTGAAGAGGGTGAAGGTCCATTGGTGGAACCTCATGATTGTATAAAAATTTTGCAGGAAGAGACTTCTGCTCCAGAGAATATGGTGGCACATCCGCTCGCAGACCCTCAAGGGAAGTTCCACACGGGATATGCTGTCACAAAGGACCTAACAGTCCTCAAGGCCGAAGCTCTACCACCATACATGTCTGCACAAGAAGCTGAACGTGTGGCTCTCACAGAGGCCTGCCACCTGGCAGCAGGAACAAAGGCGAATATATATATACCGATTCCAGGTATGGACATGAAATTTGTAATGATTCTGGACTCTTGTGGAAGTCTAGAGGATTCATCACAGCTGCAGGTACACCAGTGAAACATGTCTCATGGATTAAGGCCCTAATGAAGGCCCTGGAACTATCCATTCAGGTTGCTGTTATCAAGGTCAAGGCTCATGGAAGACTAGATTCCAGGGAAGCCAGGGGCAACCACCTAGCTGACCAAGCAGCCAAGACTGCAGCAGTAGAGAATGTGTCATCAAAGTGGCAGGAAAAGGAAGAAGAGATGGGGGAGACCCTGCAAACCGTAGCTGTGGCGCTCACTAGAGCAAGAGCCAAAGAACAGCCGGCGGAAGACCATACAAGTCCAGCGGAGACACGAGTGGAATCCAGGGGGGTCAGGATGCCTGAAGAAAAATTGTGTGAGGAACAAAGGAAGACCCCCACTGAAGAAGTCAAGCAATGGAAAGCGGCAGGAGCCGTGCTGGCAAGTCGCAAAGATTCAAAGGTCAACTCGACTCTTTACCAAGTGGATGGGAAGCCTTGCTTGCCTAGACGCATGTACTCAGCTGTGGCAGCATAGGCTCACGGGCCTACACACAGAGGAAAGAATCAAGCCTTGGCATGTATCAAGAAACTGTACTTTGCACCCGGAATCTCTTCCACTGTGACTGCGTACTCAAAATCCTGCTCTGTCTGCGCTACCTGCAACCCAACGTGTACGGCACGGGTCCCTTTTCAACACCTGGCTAAACCAGACTACCCTTGGCAGAGAATACAAGTCGACCATATCCAAATGCCTAAAGCAGGAAAATAGGAGTACGTTTTGGTAGCCGTGGATATGTTCACAGCCTGGCCCGAGGCCTACCCGGTTGTCAACATGACTGCTAAAGTCACAGCCAAGAAACTGATCACCGAAATTGCCTACAGATTTGGAGTTCCCCAAGTCATAGAATCGGATCAAGGACCAGCTGTCACAGCAAATATCTACGAAGAATTCTGGAACATGTTGGGAACAGATTTGGGCCTCCACACTCCATACCATTCTGCCAGTTCAGGCAAAGTGGAGAGAATGAATTCCACACTCAAGACCCAGCTCTTGAAAATGACCCAAGATCATCCCCTCCCCTGGCCCGACCTACTCCCCATAGTATTGTATCATATCACACACACTCCTCAGGCCAAACATGGGCTGACTCCCTATAAAATTTTGTTTGGGACCCCACCCAAGATAGGAGAGATTAGGCCCCAAGAGTTGTCTGAAACACATGATAGAGTGGTAAAATTTGTGATTGTTTTGTCTAGAGAATTGACTAACACCCGCTCTCCAGTATCTGCTTCTCTCCCAGAATCTACAGGTGATGCAGTACATGATTTCATCCCAGGCGATCTAGTGTATGTGAAGAAGTTTGTCCGGAAAGACTGCCTCCAGCCGCAGTTCGAGGGACCGTACACTGTGCTTCTCACCACCCCGACGGCTCTGAAGCTTGAGGGCAAGAGCACCTGGATTCACGCCTCCCACTGCAAGAGAGACAGAACGAGTCTATAAAAGATGACTACCTTCTTCTATATCCTTTCCATATGCTTACTGTCTGTCCCAGGGTGGACAGCTACCACACAGGGGTAGATACCTCCTTTTTCTCAGGTTGGTTGGGAGGGCTCAAGGGATTCCTCCAACAAGTTTGTCTCGTAATGGGAGGTCTACTAGTATTGGGCCTGGTGGTCCTGTGCTGTATAGTCCCCTTATATAGAGAAATACACTCCTTTGAATAAGCCTGACCAGCCCCCCCATGACAAAGTCCAATTGAAAGATTCAGTTTAGGATCAGTTGGGAGGACTCCATGTGTCACCCAGGATAGGGCTCGATTGTCTGGGGGCGTCCCATAAGGGGGCAGCTTCTAAGATGATTGGGTGAAGAAATCCACCTCCCCTCTCCCCACACATGGACAGTCTCAAAGGCCCCGAAGCAAAGGAAAGCTTAGTGTTTAGGGGGGAATGTCGGGGTAAAAGAGAATATATATATTTGTAACTTTTATACTTTTGTAACTTTTATACGCTTTTTTGCTAATGTACTAACTACCATTTTGTGTCTTATAACAATAAGCTTTCCTTGCTACGTAATACTCAAATCGAAACTTAAACTAAGACAGTTCCAGTGTTGCCAAGACTTATTTCAGAGAAACGAAACAAGATTATAAGCTGACGGCTGCAATATCTGCCCAGAGACTGAGATAAGGAGATGTGGACCAATCAGGAGTGGCTAGACACTGGACTTTCATGGCTTACCCCGCTCCGGACAACCTCTTTCCCCTCCCATTATGTAGTGTATTTAGATTTGTGCATGTAAAAAATAAATTCAGAACATTGCTGAGGACGTTGTCTGTAGTAGCCTTCTGAGCATGCTCTGAGCTTGAACCAGCTTGTTGTCTGACTTATTCTTTGAATGGTTGACCCATGCTCATAGTTTGAATTTGGAGTGACTGGAGGACGAGTGGAATGTCATCACGACCCCCACAATTCCTTTCTTGAAAAGTATAATATTACAGGTTATATATACTAGATTCCTTGATAGGGCGTTGATCCAGGGAACTAGTCTGATTGTCGTATGGAGTCGGAAAGGAATTTTTTTCCCCAATGTGGAGCTTCGTGTTTGCCACATGTTTTTTTTTTGCCTTCCTCTGGATCAACATGTTAGGCTATGGGTTGAACTAGATGGACTTAGTCTTCCTTCAACCTTAAAAACTATGTTACTATGTTACTTTGCCTGTGCTGTCTCAGGGTTACCCGCTAACCCACAGCTCTACCTCCTTAAGCTCCTGGTCGTATCCAGTGCAGCTGACCTCTTTCTGTCTATAGTCCACTTCACCACACAGGGTACAGGCTGCTCTGGCCATATTACTCTGCCACTGGATCCAGTTACAGAATCTTGCTATCTCTGTTCTGCTTCCTTCCAGTCTCACACTCCTCACTATGCGGCCTCATCTGTCACACTCTCTGTATTTGGCGCCACCTCACTACTCATTCCAGTGCTGACTTCTCTAAGCAGGAAGAAACTCTCTTCTTACTTCCAAACACTCCTCCCATCTGTAGGGCCAGCTGACTGTTAAGTCTTCCTTACCCAGTTGTCCAATATACTACAGCTCTGATGGGAGATATTACATTAAATTCAGCATTAAACATTGCTCAACCATTATACATGTTATAATGACACAAACTGTAAAAGTCTTCTGGGACGGTGTCCGACATCTTCACACACTTTTACTGTATAACCACGAGTCATTTAAATGTCAGGGACATCGATCTGTCTAGTTAGGGGCAGAAGTGATTGTGAATCAATGTCACCTCTTCTGGTGCAGATGAAAGTGACAACAGGAGCCCGGGAGAGGAACAGCGAGACACCCCGAAAGAGGGAATGGTGCAGATAGTGGCCTATTATGACTGCACAAGCCCATGTACATTGGTAACGTACAAACAAGAGGAACAAATACTTGAACCTGGCAGATCCCAATTCAGACTGGTAGAAGCACTACTCTGACCCTGGTCTGTCCCTACATGATGGTGGAGGTTGGCACCCTAAGATAACGCAATGGCGCCCCCTATGAATGGAGGTTCACCCTGAATGCTCCTAACAACTCCTAGTTTATCTATGCTTGTGTAGCAACTTACTTGGGAAAATAGGTTAAACACTAAAAACTACAACTGACCCTGCTTGCTCCTGTACAGACTAGATACCTTGACTACACAGTCCCCAGCGGTACCTGCGGGTGAAGAGATAGACCTAACCACAGACTAGGAGATGGCAACTATGGCCTAAACTGCCTAAAAGGCAGACAAGTTGCTTCACGTTCCTCCTAAAGAACCAGAGGGCAGAGCAGAGTGTGAATTATCTAAAAGAAGAGAAGTGTGCTGAACAAAGGAATAATCCCAAAGCAAGTAAAGTAAGAAACAAAATACCAAACAAAGAATACAGCAAGTACTGTTAACAAATATACTGCCTATTTTCAAATGATAAAAAGAAGAAAAGTGCAAAGTATAGCAAATAAACAGCAAAGCGAAAAACCCTAGCTCCAAATATCAACAGAATGTCAGAATATCCAAATGAATCTATCACCAGCAGGAAACGCAGACTATAAAGCTGCACCCAAAATGTGATAGGCATCCAAATAAAAATACAAATGTGTAAAGCTAAGCAGGCTGCAGCCAGAAAAGCAGAACCCAAACACCCAGTGAAAAGGTGTGTGTCCTGTGGCTCGGCAGAAAGAGAAGCCGACCACAGAACACAAACTGAAGGGATCAAATCCTGGAGCATGACATTGCTACAGACAATTCCTCTCTCTTCCTCCTCCCTGACTTCTCTAGTTTTCCATTTCTGTTGTGTCTTGGTAATTGTGGGTAACATGGTAATTCAGGTTGTACAGGTGGTCTGGCTCTGCCAGGACGGCATCCATACGTGCCGTCACAAGAAGGTTTGCTATATCTCGCAGCACAGTCTCAAGAGGACGGAAACAAACTCCTGTAGTGTCCTGTAGTGGACAAGGAACAAATACCGCCACACCATGACCAGATCACATATTACCACCACATAGTGACCGAATACTACTATACTGAGCATTAATACAAAAACAGAATACTAATATTACCATTACTAATAGTGCCATTATTCACAGGAGCTCTGTGTATAGTATACAGTGTATAGTGTCAGTGTACAGATAACACACTGACTCACTGGTGATGTCTCTAGTTGAAGTCCTTCATCTCCACTTTTCCTCTTCATCCATCGCAGACCGCCATCACTTCTTCTCGCCGGGACTCGTCTCTGCATAAAATAACACAGTTATCTAGAGCAGCTTACAGAGCACATTCCCCAATATTTCCCCAACTTCTACACTACACCAGATGAAGAAAAAAAGTGATATAGTGCCGCCCTGCACAGTAACATGAACCCCCCACAGAAAACAGTATCCTCAAAAATAAAATATATTACAGCAGTAATAATATCCTTTAATTAGCCCCTACAGTAATAATGTCCCACCCACATCCTACTCCCATTGTCTTCATCCTGCCCCCATTGTCTCCATCCTGCCCCCAATGTCTCCATCCTGCCCCCATGTTTCCATTTGTCTCCATCCTGCCCCCAATGTCTCTCCATCCTGCCCCCAATGTCTCTCCATCCTGCCCCCAATGTCTCTCCATTCTGCCCCAATGTCTTTCCATTCTGCCCCAATGTCTCTCCATTCTGCCTCCATTTCTTTCCATTCTGCCAATGTCTCTCCATTCTGCCCACGTCTCCATTCTGCCTCCATGTGTCTATTTTGCCCCATGTCTCCATTCTGCCCCCAATGTCTCTCCATTCTGACCCCAATGTCTCTCCATTCTGCCCCCATTTCTTTCCATTCTGCCAATGTCTCTCCATTCTGCCCACGTCTCCATTCTGCCTCCATGTGTCTATTTTGCCCCATGTCTCCATTCTGCCCCCAATGTCTCTCCGTTCTGCCTCCAATGTCTCCATTCTGCCCCATCTCAATTCGGCCCCGTCTCCATTCTGACCTCAATGTCTCTCCATTCTGCCTCCGATGTCTACATTCTGCCCCGTCTCCATTCTGCCACCATGTTTCTATTTTGCCTCCATGTTTCTATTATGCACCCAATGTCTCCATTCTGCTCCCCTTTCTCCATTCTGCCCCCCTTGCCTCCATTCTGCCCCAATGTTTCTATTCTGCCCCAATGTCTCCATTCTGCCCCCCTTGTCTCCATTCTGCCCCCCTTGTCTCCATTCTGCCCCCCTGTCTCCATTCTGCCCCCATTGTCTCCATACTACCCCCTGGTTTCTATTCTGCCCCCAATATCTCCATTCTGCCCCCGTCTCCATTCTGCCCCCCATGTTTCTATTCTTCCCTCCATGTCTCCATTCTGTCCCCCTTGTCTCCATTCTGCCCCCATGTTTCTATTCTGCCACCCTAGTCTCCATCCATACTGCCCTCTGGTTTCTATTCTGCCCCCAATGTCTCCATACTGTCCCCATGTCTCCATTCTGCCCCCTATCTCCATTCTGCCCCCCGGTCTCTATTCTGCCCCGTCTCCATTCTGCCCTCTATCTCCATTCTGCCCCCTGTCTCCATTCTGCCCCCTATCTCCATTCTGCCCCCCGGTCTCTATTCTGCCCCGTCTCCATTCTGCCCCCCTGTCTCCATTCTTCCCCCATGTTTCTATTCTGCCATCCTTGTCTCCATCCATACTGCCCTTTGGTTTCTATTCTGCCCCCAATGTCTCCATACTGTCCCCATGTCTCCATTCTGCCCCCTATCTCCATTCTGCCCCCCGGTCTCTATTCTGCCCCGTCTCCATTCTGCCCCCCTGTCTCAATTCTGCCCCGTCTCCATTCTGCCCCCAATGTCTCTCCATTCTGCCCCATCTCCATTCTGCCACCATGTTTCTATTCTGCCTCCATGTTTCTATTATGCATCCAATGTCTCCATTCTGTTCCCCTTTCTCCATTCTGCCCCCCTTGCCTCCATTCTGCCCCAATGTTTCTATTCTGCCCCAATGTCTCCATTCTGCCCCAATGTCTCCATTCTGCCCCCCTTGTCTCCATTCTGCCCTCCCTGTCTCCATTCTGCCCCCCTGTCTCCATTCTGCCCCCCCTTGTCTCCATACTACCCCCTGGTTTCTATTCTGCCCCCAATGTCTCCATTCTGCCCCGTCTCCATTCTGCCCCCCATGTTTCTATTCTTCCCTCCATGTCTCCATTCTGTCCCCCTTGTCTCCATTCTGCCCCCATGTTTCTATTCTGCCACCCTTGTCTCCATCCATACTGCCCTCTGGTTTCTATTCTGCCCCCAATGTCTCCATACTGTCCCCATGTCTCCATTCTGCCCCCTATCTCCATTCTGCCCCCCGGTCTCTATTCTGCCCCGTCTCCATTCAGCCCTCTATCCCCATTCTGCCCCCTATCTCCATTCTGCCCCCCGGTCTCTATTCTGCCCCGTCTCCATTCTGCCCCCCTGTCTCCGTCTCCATTCTTCCCCCATGTTTCTATTCTGCCACCCTTGTATCCATCCATACTGCCCTTTGGTTTCTATTCTGCCCCCAATGTCTCCATACTGTCCCTATGTCTCCATTCTGCCCCCTATCTCCATTCTGCCCCCCGGTCTCTATTCTGCCCCGTCTCCATTCTGCCCCCCTTTCTCCATTCTGCTCCCTGTCTCCATTCTGCCCCCTATCTCCATTCTGCCCCCCGGTCTCTATTCTGCCCCGTCTCCATTCTGCCCCCCCTGTCTCCATTCTTCTCATTCTTCTCCCCTGTCTCCATTCTGCCCTCAATGTGTTTCCATTCTGCCTCCAATATGACTCCATTCTCCCCCAATGTGACTCCATTCTGCCCCCCTGTCTCCATTCTACCCCCCTTGTCTCCATACTATCCCCTGGTTACTATTCTGCCCCCAATGTCTCCATTCTGCCCTCGTCTCCATTCTGCCCCCCATGTTTCTATTCTTCCCTCCATGTCTCCATTCTGTCCCCCTTGTCTCCATTCTGCCCCCATGTTTCTATTCTGCCACCCTAGTCTCCATCCATACTGCCCTCTGGTTTCTATTCTGCCCCTAATGTCTCCATACTGTCCCCATGTCTTTATTCTGCCCCCTATCTCCATTCTGCCCCCCGGTCTCTATTCTGCCCCGTCTCCATTCTGCCCTCTATCTCCATTCTGCCCCCTGTCTCCATTCTGCCCCCTATCTCCATTCTGCCCCCCGGTCTCTATTCTGCCCCGTCTCCATTCTGCCCCCTGTCTCCATTCTTCTCGCCTGTCTCCATTCTGCCCCCATGTTTCTATTCTGCCACCCTTGTCACCATCCACACTGACCTCTGGTTTCTATTCTGCCTCCAATGTCTCCATACTGCCCCCTGTCTCCATTCAGCCCCCTGTCTCCATTCTGCCCCCCGGTCTCTATTCTGCCCCGTCTCCATTCTGCCCCCTGTCTCCATTCTTCCCCCCTGTCTCCATTCTGCCCCGTCTCCATTCTGCCCCCCATGTCTCCATTCTGCCCTCAATGTGTTTCCATTATGCCTCCAATATGACTCCATTCTCCCCCAATGTGACTCCATTCTGCTCCCAATGTCTCCCATTCTGCCTCCATGTTTCCCATTCGAACCCCCCATGTCTCCATTCTGCCCTCAATGTGACTCCATTCTGCCCCCAATGTCTCCCATTCTGCCTCCATGTTTCCCATTCGACCCCCCCATGCCTCCATTCTGCCCTCAGTGTCCCTCACCCTGCCCCCACCCTGTGCGGTTTTGGTGATTTTTTTCCTCTATAGACTTCTATGTGGAGCATAAAAAAACGTCTGTAAGAAACTGCAGATACTTTTTTAAGAGCAGAATCAAAGCTTTTCTGTACTGTAAAAAACAATTAAAAACGCGGTTTCACATCTGCACCAAAATGCATCAAATAAGGGGGAAAACGCCTAAAATAGTGCACCAAAGATGCAATAACCAGAGGAGATTGTTATTGTGTAGATTGGTGCACAGTATTTATGCTACGTGTGAACACGGCCTTACAGACACAAAAAAGCCAGATGTCATATAGTGAAACTACACAGAGATGAGAAAGTTCTGAAGGGTCCGACTGTGAATGAGGGAACAAAAAATAATCCAAAGGTCCCAACTAGAGAAGAGCAGGACGCACAGATGATATTGCAGCAGCCCGGGCTAATCTAAAGCCGCGACAGGGCCTCCCGTCCAGCCACCAATTACCACTGACCTGGATGCTGGACCTGAGTCCCATGAGTCGATCCTCTCATCTCTAGTCCCAGCCGTCCTGGATACAGCAGACAGTCCCGGATTTAGGTCTATGCCCTGCAGTCCCGAGTTTCTGCTGAATGTCCCTCACTGCCACCGCCCCCCTGATAACTCTTCCTGCCGGGGGAGAAAGACATGGTAAATGGGCGTAGCTTGGGGTGTGGATAGGGGCGTGGTCAGACTACGCGTGCCGCATGGTTTCTCCCTCTTTCTAGTCCTCATAGGTTGGCGGTATGCTTGTACTGAGGAGATCTGGGATATCAGTGATTAGGTCCCATATTGTGCACTGTAAGGTCTGGAAAAGCTCCTTCTATCCGTCTCTGTAGCACCAGAGGAAGAACAGAGGGGAAAAGACAGGATTTTCTACATGTCGCGTTATGTAGATGTTCTGCAGATTTATCACAACCGTCCACAAGAAGAAACTGCCATCACAGAGCCGCCTTTAGCTGTTGGAAAAGTTTAAACTTAGTTTTGAATAGTTGCTATAGGCAACAAGGACTTTCTATTTATGCTGGGTCACATGATGCTGGTGCTGGGTGATGTCATGTGACGGAATGTTGTGGGTGATGATGTCACAGAGGGCGTTGTGATGTCACTCTTGGGGTATATAAGGGGGCTCCATCCACCTGGAGCTCATATCTCATTGGCCATATCTTGGTGCTGAGATACCCCCTGGAGACAATGAGGATCGCCATATTGTTTCTGTGCTGTACCCTGTTCTACCCTGTGAATTACCATAGGCTGCCGGTGAGTACCTGTCTATTATTACATATGGAGGACGTTTAGAATCAGCTGCGGCAGGGGAAGGGGATGGGGAGGGGGGTCCTGTAAGAATTTACCTGCGGGAATAAGAGGTTATGGCAGGGAAAGGAGCTTAGGAAGTGACAGTCAGAGGGGATATAAGTGTGGGGTGACCCCTCTGACTCCCACATTCCTGCTTTGTCCTTGTAGTGATTAATGACTTTGGTGTTGTCCCTTATATATCACTTTGCAGTCACCAGTGATCGCTCCGCACTGTGATCCTAAGGCTGGGTGCCCACGTAGCATTTTTCAAGCGTATATGCTGCGGAATTTCCGCAGCGTAAACGCTTGAAAAACGCATGTATATCCGCACCCCATGGTCCCCAATGGGATTCCGCAAGTTCTATGCACATGCTGCGGATTTTTCCGCAGCGTTTATGCCGCGTTCAAAAATCCGCAGCATGTCATTTAATTTTGCGTTTCCGCAAGCGGAATTGCCTTAGTCCAATGCATAAAAAACGCAAGACAATTCCGCATGTGGAAAACGCGTGATAAACGCGCGAAAAATGCGCGATAAACGCGTGCGGAATTCCGCATGCGTTTTTCCGGGAGAGGACTTGCATTTATGCAGCAGAAATTTTCTGCTTCATAAATGCAACGTGGGCACATAGCCTAAACTACAGTCTCATTTACCTTTTTGCAAACGCCCAGAAGGGGAGGAGTGACATCACACCCATGTGAGCAGATCCCGCCCACTTTTACTGCAGTCGTAATGCGAGCTAGCTGTATTCTGTTTTCATGGAAATGTCAGCAGCTGCTCCCCCTAGTGTTTACAAGATGAAAACATCAAAACACTTAAAATATGTTTTCAGATTTTATACCATTAAAACCTTTTTAAATATATATGTGTATTTATATATAAATATAAATACTTTACAATTTTACAATTGAAAAAAAATTGCTGACACTTTCCCTTTAAAAGATCTAAAGACGTTCTGCTTCATGTGCCATTGTGACCAATCACAGCACAGATTATATTTTTTAAACTTTTCTTGAAAAACTGAAGCTGCTCCGTGATTGGAAATCATGTGGAAGGGTTCTCTTTTAGACATTTAGTTAGGTCCAAAGTATCAGTGACATGATGGATAGAACTGTGCAATGATGTCACAGAGGGCTTTGTGATGTCACCCCTGGGTATATTAGAAGCCTCGGCCCATCTGCAGCTTGTATCTCATTGACCATACCTTGGTGCTGAGAGACCTCTGGAGATGATGAGTATCATCCTATCATTTCTGTGCTTTACGTTGCTCTACCCCCCACATTACAGTACACTGAGGGCGAGTATGTTCTCATCAATATGGAGGTCACAAGGATCAGCTAATGAGAATATCGCCTCTTGCAGGACTTCTCATACTGGACACGTGACCGTCCGTCATATGAAAGTCCAACTGTAAATAATATTCCATGGACCCTGGAGGTGAATCCCAAACTTCTTCCTGATCTTCTCAATGGGATATTTCTGAAAGTTGCTTGATAATGTATCCATCACTGTATAATAACAAGGGCTCTCTGTTTGACTGGATTGGGTATAAATATACAGGACTTTATTATGTTTTTTTTCTTTATTATAGGAAGACCCACTACCCGTGGATCTCAGGAGAAGCACCTATCAAGCTTCCATCAATCTTCCTCTTTGGCTCTTCCGTGACGCAGTTTTTGTTGCGGTGATGACACTACTGACAATACTAGAGTATTTGGCCTTAAGTCTTGTCCTGAGCAAGTGGGCAATGTCTGAACCTGGTTGAAACAATCAGAAAACTCCTGAGAACAAAACCATTCTGAAGGAACAAAGTGCTTGTAAGGAGCCGATTTGCATCCCTCAGATTCAGGAGCAAGACTCCAGGAGAACACCTGTCCTGCCCAATGGCAAATGTTCTACTCCATCCATGGCTCCTGCACCGCAGGATGCGAAAAAGGTTCCTAGTTGCAACTATAAAGTGGCGTTCAGTGATATTGTCTGGGTCAGAACGATCCCTCACAACAATATAGGAAGAAGAGCTCGAAGTTCCACGGAGCATAAAGAGAGGTTACTGATTTTTCAGAGAAGCCAACAACCCAGAATTCCAGAGCCAAGAGCACCAGAACCTAGAACACCAGAACCTACCATGTCAGAACCTAGTATGTCAGAACCTAGAATGCCAGAGCCTGAAATGCCTACAACACCTTCACCCAAAATCAGGAGGAGAAGATGTTTCCTTAGATGTCTTAGAGGCGAGGAAGATTGAGAAGGCAACTGCTTGAATTTTCCCATTGCTCGTGTTTTCAGCACAGGTTAGTCCTATACATGCTGTCTGATGGGCACCATCTTACTACATACAATGCAGCATTGCACCTGAAATCGAATGGATATTTAGTCACACACTTGCACTTTAGCACCTTATCATATGGCGCATATATCTATGAACGCTTTGCTAAGTATCATTGTCTAGTATGTGCTTCTGATGAACATATTTTAGGAAAACGTGTCGAGGTTTGGCATACTATGTACTTGAGTTTGGCATACTATGTGCTTGTTGGTAAATTCTTTTGCCATCTATAATCTACTAGATATTATAATGTCTCTGGTGGGTTGCCCCATGCCGAATTGTTGATAACTGACTATGAGCATTGTCCTCTATTTCTTATCTACTATGGTTACAGGTTGATGTGAAGAGAGCTGTGCCATTGGTAGCGATTTTTCTACTGATTTGTCAGTTATATTTATGTTAGTTTAGCAAATTTCTGCTTGTAGGGTCTAATGTTTTAGCATAGTGTATGTTCTGTGAGCTAAATTGTCATACTTATGCACTAGATAAATTATAAATTGTGATGCTTTTGTACTAGATAGATTATTAGTTTAATCGGTGATTTTTAAAATATTTTTTAACATCAGGAGACTCAAGAATCGCATCTTACAGAAGACAAGAAGCCTAAATGCCGAAGGGTGATGACCTGTTGATGGCCCACAGCTGGAGGGTCATTACCTCTTGATGGCACAAAACTGGACAGAAGATAAAAACATTTGATGGCACACAGCCGGAGGGTGATGACCTATTGATGGCCATAGCCAGAGGGTCATTACCTGTTGATGGCACACAGCCGGACAGAGGATCATTACCTGTTGATGGCACACAGCCGGATGGTCATTACCGGTTCATGGCGCACTGCCGGATGGTCATTACCTGTTGATAGCACACAGCCGGAGGGTGATGACCTATTGATGGCCATAGCCAGAGGGTCATTACCTGTTGATGGCGCACTGCCGGATGGTCCTTACCTGTTGATGGCACACAGCTGGAGGGTGATGACCAGTTGATGTCGCACTGCCGGATGGTCATTACCTGTTGATGGCACACAGCCGGAGGGTGATGACCTATTGATTGCCATAGCCAGAGGATCATTACCTATTGATGGCGCACTGCCGGATGGTCATTACCTGTTGAAGGCACACAGCCGGAGGGTGATGACCTATTGATGGCCATAGCCAGAGGGTCATTACCTGTTGATGGCGCACTGCCGGATGGTCATTATCTGTTGATGGCACACAGCTGGAGGGTGATGACCAGTTGATGTCGCACTGCCGGATGGTCATTACCTGTTGATGGCACACAGCCGGACAGAGGATCATTACCTGTTGATGGCACACAGCCGGTCAGAGGATAAGATCTTTTGATTGCATACACCGGGTCCCTCCCTGATAACAAGGAACCCTGGGGAATACTGGTCATCTTGATCCCCCACTGACTATATACTTGCTCCACCTCACCCTATACCATCATGGAGGACACTTCCACCTGTGTCCACTGTAAGGTTGGACTTTCTTTTATAATTACAGCAGATTAATAAACATCATAAAGCTGTAAAACTATCGAGTAATTTATTATAAATTATTATAAAGAAATATAAAGTATAATAAATAGCTATAGAGGGCACAGAAGACGACTAACTATAGAAAGCATTTTTTTTTTTTTTTCTATATCATGCAGGACTTTTTCCTTCTTTTGTTAGTATTGTTGTTCTTTGTTGGGATCGTCGCCTTCTTCTAATCAAGTCTTTATGTCCTGATGTGACTATGAGAGAACATATACTATGGATGAATACGGACAAGAGAGGAACACATACACCAATGTTTTATGTGGCGTATATACCCATAACCTTTTTGTATATTTATTCCATTGTATAATATTGAGTTAATGACATAGATGGTATGTAATTAAATAAGTATATATATCTACATCTATGTAAAGGAATGTGGTTGTATTGCCCATGTGAATACTGGTGACTGTCTAGATATGTATATTTTCGTATTCACACCTAAATAGGGGTTCTCTCTGGTCTTGATGTAGGTTGACCTATAGGTGACCCTATATACATTGATGTGATACGCCGAGATCATTAATCTTGTTTGCGATGGACCCTGTAGTTGTATTCCTTGTTCTGTCACTATGCACGTAGTCCTAATGGTATTTTTAGTATTTAGACCAGGCACGCATGCGCACTATGTGGGTCTCGGCGCTTTCCGGCTCTCCGTGTCTGTATTGGCGTTCGGCGCCGGGGCCATCCCTGCCCCGCCTCCGGATGTCAGGTGACGCGGACGCCGGCCGGCGTCTTGATTTCCATGGTGACGCATGCGTCACTTCCGGTCTTCGGTGCCGTTCGGCACCTATAAATTCTATCACACTGTTTCAGCTATACGCCCCCTGACGAAGGGAAGACCGAAACGCGCGTCGGGGCTTTTCCTGCCCCACGTGTGCACTCCTTGGACGGACCCTTCTCCTTTTTTTTCCCCTTGACTGCCCTGTGACCCCTTGGAAGCCCTTTGGTATGTACATTATTACGTACTATGAATGACTGGAGATTGGAATTGGAGGCAGTAGAGGGTAGTAGGCACCATTAGGTGCATTCATTTAGCCAATTACTAGTTAATATTGATATGTTGCGTTTTTTACAATTGCGCAATTAAGGATCTGTCGTTAAGTTGTGCCATGTGGGGTGGGGTATTTTATACTTCGCATATTTTGCACACATAACCCCCTTCTTTTGTTGTATGCATATTTATAATAAACTTATGAATTTAATATCTTTATATATTTTGAGGCTCTGGTTTCGTCTTTTTTCTTTCTGTTTTGTATACTTTTTCTGACGATGGAGCTTATTCAGTCCACTATTTGGTAGTATTTATAGAGCTTATAATAGTTCATATATATATATATACTCACATGGTGATCTATATACTACCCTGCCTATGAATTGTGTTTATTCTATAGAAAGCATGGTGTCGCCTGATATATACTGTATATTCTAGAAGGCGCTATTACACTAAATACATCACAACCTCCAGGGTGATATTACCGTACAATGCGAGATCACTAATAATGGCCACAGATTATGAGAAAATGACCAGCTCCATAGTCCTGGAGTTATTATAAATGTCTCTAGTGTGAGGCAGGGACTGGACGAGTGTTGGAGGGAGGTATATTCCCCCAGGACGTCCTTTATGTATCCATGCTGTAGAATCTGCCGTATACTTCTGTTCTAGCAGTCAGACATTTCACTCTGCAGATCACAGGCTCAACATTGTGTAAAACTACCACCGTATATAAGAGCACTCAGAATAAAAACTAGCGGCATGCCGTGCACTGCCCACGTCATGTGTACGGGATACAGGACCTGCAGGACCTGGTACGGCCATTATAGTTGATAGATTAATGATACCTGTCCAGATGAAGGGAAAAAAAATATGTGCAACAACAGAAGGAGAAAGTCTCAAAATGTAATTTGAAGAGTATAATAGAGAAATGGGAAACTTCTGGAGATGCAGATAAGTGGTACCAGGGCGAAACGTAAGTGTAGTCAGACAAGGGAAAAGTGCAAATGATCGAGCGTAAAGGTTTGTTTAGTAGAAAAAATATTAAAACTTAGCTTTTATTAGCCATATAAAACACTGCTCCACAAAGAATACAGCAAATGTGCAACTATCATAGCTTACAGACCTACGCGTTTCAACAAATCATGTCTTAATTATGGCCCTACTACTAGAATGACAAAAAGGCATATATATATACATATATATATATATATATCCACGTGCCTGTATGACCTCCCTACAACGCCTGGGCATGCTCCTGATGAGGTTGTGGATGGTCTCCCGTGGGATCTCCTCCCAGACCTGGACTAAAGCATCCGCCAACTCCTGGACAGTCTGTGGTGCAACGTGACGTTGGCGGATGGAGCGAGACATGATGTCCCAGATGTGCTCAATCAGATTCAGGTCTGGGGAACGGGCGGGCCAGTCCATAGCTTCAATGCCTTCATCTTGCAGGAACTGCTGACACACTCCAGCCACATGAAGTCTGACATTGTCCTGCATTAGGAGGAACCCAAGGCCAACCGCACCAGCATATGGTCTCACAAGGGGTCTGAGGATCTCATCTCGGTACCTAATGGAAGTCAGGCTACCTCTGGCGAGCACATGGAGGGCTGTGCGGCCCTCCAAAGAAATGGCACCCCACACCATTACTCAGCCTCTGCCAAACCGGTCATGCTGAAGGATATCGCTCTCCACGGCGTCTCCAGACTCTGTCATGTCTATCACATGTGCTCAGTGTGAACCTGCTTTCATCTGTGAAGAGCATAGGGCGCGAGTGGCGACTTTGCCAATCCTGGTGTTCTGTGGCAAATGCCAAGCGTCCTGCATGGTGTTGGGCTGTGAGCACAACGCCTATCTGTGGACGTCGGGCCCTCTTACCACCCTCATGGAGTCGGTATCTAACCGTTTGTGCAGACACATGCACATTTGTGGCCTGCTGGAGGTCATTTTGCAGGGCTCTGGCAGTGCTCCTCCTGTTCCTCCTTGCACAAAGGCGGAGGTAGCGGTCCTGCTGCTGGGTTGTTGCCCTCCTACGGCCCCCTCCACATCTCCTGGTGTACTGGCCTGTCTCCTGGTAGCACCTCCAGCCTCTGGACACAGCCAACCTTCTTGCCACAGCTCGCATTGATGTGCCATCCTGGATGAGCTGCACTATCTGAGCAACTTCTGTGGGTTGTAGAGTCTGTCTCATGCTACCACGAGTGTGAAAGCACAACCAACATTCAAAAGTGACCAAAACATCAGCCAGAAAGCATTGGTACTGAGATGTGGTCTGTGGTCCCCACCTGCAGAACCACTCCTTTATTGAGGGTGTCTTGATAATTGCCAATAATTTCCATCTATCGTCTATTCCATTTGCACATCAGCATGTGAAATTGATTGTCAATCAGTGTTGCTTCCTAAGTGGGCAGTTTGATTTCACAGAAGTTTGATTTACTTGGAGTTATATTCTGTTGTTTTAAGTGTTCCCTTTATTTTTGGAGCAGTGTATATAGATACATACAGTGAGTACGGAAAGTATTCAGACTCCTTTAAATTTTTCACTCTTTGTTTCATTGCAGCCATTTGATAAATTCTAAAAAGTTCATTTTTTTTTCTCATCAAAGTACACTCTGCACCCCATCTTGACTGAAAAAAACAGCAATGTAGAATTTTTTTGCAAATTTATTAAAAAAGAAAAACTGAAATATCACATGGTCATAAGTATTCAGATCCTTTGCTCAGACTCTCATATTTAAGTCACATGCTGTCCATTTCCTTGTGATCCTCCTTGAGATGGTTCTACTCCTTCAATGGAGTCCAAATGTGTGTAAGTAAACTGATAAGACTTGATTTGGAAAGGCACACACCTGTCTATATAAGACCCCATAGCTCACAGTGCATGTCAGACCAAATGAGAATCATGAGCTCAAAGGAACTGCCCAAGGAGCTCAGAGACCGAATTGTGGCAAGGCACAGATCTAGCCAAGGTTATAAAAGAATTTCTGCATTACTCAAGGTTCATAAGAGCACAGTGGCCTCCATAATCCTTAAATGGAAGAAGTTTGGGACCACCAGAAGTCTTCCTAGACCTGGCCGTCCAGCCAAACTGATTAATCGTGGGAGAAGAGCCTTGGTGAGAGAGGTAAAGAAGAACCCCAAGATCACTGTGACTGAGCTCCAGAGATGCAGTAGGGAGATGGGAGAAAGTTCCACAAAGTCAACTATCACTGCAGCCCTCCCCCAGTTGGGCCTTTATGGCAGAGTGGCCAGACGGAAGCCTCTCCTCATATGAAAGCCCGCATAGAGTTTGCTCAAAAACACATGAAGGCCTCCCAGACTATGAGAAATAAGATTCTCTGGTCTGATGAGACGAAGATAGAACTTTTTGGTGATAATTCTAAGTGGTATGTGTGGAGAAAACCAGGCACTGCTCATCACCTGCCTAATACAATCCCAACAGTGAAACATGGTGGTGGCAGTTGTTAGAACCCTCCTGTTAGTTTTTTCCATTTTGTGGTCACGTGACCATCTGCCTATTTATTCCAGCTCCACCCTTCAGGCTTTGCTGGACTTCAGTGTTACTTTGACTCTTAATCTAGCCAGGTGCTTTGTACCTACTGTATCTCTCTAGTTTGTTTGGTCCTTGGACCACTAAGTACTTTTGTCTGTTTGTCTTCTTCTGCTACTACTTCTGCCAGGAGGTGTCCAATTTTGTCCCAGTCCTTAGTTCTTTTAGGGACCCCTCCCTTTAATCTATAGGTCTGCGTTCAGACTAGCCGCGGACGAAGGAGGGTCTGTTCACAAGGAACAGGTTGCCCGCTGCATCGTAGGGAATCAGCTTAGTCCTATTGTATGGACAGATTTCCTCTCTTTCCTTAGTTCTTGTAGCAGATCATAACAGCAGTATCATGCTATGGGTGTGTTTTTCAGCTGCAGGGACAGGACGACTGGTTGCAATTGAAGGAAACATGAATGCGGCCAAGTACAGAGTTATCCTGGATGAAAACCTCTTCCAGAGTGCTCTGCACCTCAGACTTGGCCAAAGGTTCATCTTCCAACAAGACAATGACCCTAAGCACACAGCTAAAATAACAAAGGAGTGGCTTCAGAACAACTATGTGACCATTCTTGACTGGCCCAGCCAGAGCCCTGACCTAAACCCAATTGAGCATCTTTGGAGAAACCTGAAAATGGCTGTCCACCAACGTTTACCATTCATCCTGATGGAACTGGAGAGGATCTGCAAGGAAGAATGGCAGAGGATCCCAAAATGCAGGTGTGAAAAACTTGTTGCATCATTTCCAAGAAGACTCATGGCTGTACTAGCCCAAAAGGGTGCTTCTACTCAATACTGAGCAAAGGGTCTGAATACTTATGCCCGTGTGATATTTCAGTTTTTCTTTTTTATTAAATTTGCAAAAATTTCTACATTTCTGTTTTCTTTCATACAAGATGGGGTGCAGAGTGGACTTTAATGAGAAAAAAATGAACTTTTTAGAATTTACCAAATGGCTGCAATGAAACAAAGAGTGAAAAATGTAAAGGGGTCTGAATACTTTCCGTACCCAGTGTACATGCATGGAAATAAATGCAGAATTATATTTCTTAATACTGCAGTATCAGATCCTGTCTTGAATTTAACCCCTGTGGTATCCAATGTGAAAATCCACAGGGACTCCCGGTTCAGAAGTTTGCACTTATGATCCCCCCCTCGTGTGGATCTATATACCTTCTCTATCTCCATATATTTAAAGAATGAGGTGTCACCTTTATGAACTCTCGCAAAATGCCTCGATACTGCTGATGTATTTATGGCTTCCAAATGAATCGCATCAGAAAGATGTCTTCTGATACGGACTTTCAGCGCACCTGTGGTACAACCCACATAGTGGACCTTACACAAGGTGCATTCTATAAGGTATATAACCCCTGATGAATTACAATTGAGGAAATCATGAATTTTATATTCTCTATCATTACTTAAGGACATAAAACTATCTGTTTTAACCGCATGTAGACACGCTTTGCACCGATTGGCTCCACATCTGAAGAAACCTTTTGCACTGAGCCAATTTGGTTGTACAGTATTAGTCTCACTGGTGTATAAGCCAGGAGAAAGGATGGTTCCCAGAGCGGGCGCTTTCCTGGCTACAAAGCGGATGGCATTAGAAAGTAGGTTTTTTAGTTTCTTGTTCTGATATATAATAGGGTTATACTTTTTAATTCTAGATGTAATTTTATTATACTGAGGACTATAGGTGGTAGAAAACGTTACCCTAGTATCCAATGTGTTAATGTTATTTTTCTGTTTATTTCGGAGTATATCTTTCCGATTTATATTGGAGACAATTCTACTCGCTTTTCTTAAAGACCACTCGGGATCGCACCTATTGGATAGTCTGTTACAAATTGTTTCTGATTCCTTCTGAAAAGTGATGTTATCTGAACAATTTCGTATTGTTGGTATTAGCTCACCGTAAGGGATATTTCTCTTAATATGTGGCGGATGACAACATTTAGCTGATAGAATAGAATTTGAGGCTGTAGATTTTCTGTGGGGATTAATTTTGACCAATTCTTTCTCCTTGGTAGCCTCAAGTTCGAGATCCAAAAAAGTAATTTTGGATGAATGGTAGAACTAAGTGAATTTAAGATTAAAATGATTGCAGTTGATGTACTGTACAAATTGTACCACCTCCTCCTGTGTGCCCCCCCACACCAGGAGGAGGTCATCAATAAATATACCGTACCACACAATGTGTCCACTATATGTGTTATCATTATGGTAAATGAAAAGCTCCTTCCACCTACACATCACTATGTTCACTAGCGAAGGAGAAAATTTACTGCCCATGCTGACTCCTCTTTTCTGTAAAAAAAAAAACTTTTATCAAAGCTAAAATAATTACGCTCTAAGAGGAACTGTACTGCTATGACCAGAAATTCTTTTATTTCTATAGTGTACGAACTGTATGTGTCAAGGTGGTAGGTTAAATATGCTAAAGCAATATGGTGTGGAATTGAGGGGGTATAATGCCACCACATCACAGGACAATCATCCAAAGTTTTTTGGCCATTCAAATCTATCAAAAATGGTCACTATGAATTTTGAATCCCTAATGTAACTCGGAGTTTCCTGAACTAGAGGCTGTAGGTAAAAATCCATCCAGGCACTTAATTTTTCACCATGGGAACCAATCCCCACCACTATGGGTCTTAACCCCTTTACAGCTCAGGGCGTACTAATACGTACAGTACAGACCAAAAGTTTGGACACACCTTCTCATTTAAAGATTTTTCTGTATTTTCATGACTATGAAAATTGTACATTCACACTGAAGGCATCAAAACTATGAATTAACACATGTGGAATTATATAGTTAACAAAAAAATGTGAGACAACTGAAAATATGTCTTATATTCTAGGTTCTTCAAAGTAGCCACCTTTTGCTTTGATGACTGCTTTGCACACTCTTGGCATTCTCTTGATGAGCTTCGCTGTAATCGCACCGACCCAAAGAATAAAGTCGTCTAATCACTTATACTGCTCAAGGAACTGTGTAAAAAATAAACTCTAGGGTTAGGGTTGTGCTAGGGTTGGGATTTTTTTCAAAAGCAAAAAAAAAAAATGATGACGATATGGCGACTAGTGTTGAGCACAAGTGCTCGCTACTTGAGTTTGCATCGGGTGCTCGGGTATGCATTGAGTATCGCGAGTGCTCGAGTCTCTGTCCCATATGCTTCACAGTCAAAAGAAACGTGCGGGGATTGCCTGCCATGCACCAGCAATCCCTGCATGTTTGTTTTGGGTGTCTAATTACCGTGAAACATGTGGGCAGGACTCGAGCATGTCACTCGAGCACGTGCGATACATGGTGCATACCCGAGTACACGATGCAAACTCAAGTGGCGAGCACTTGTGCTCAAGACTAATGACAACTTGTTCAATATGATGACCTAATGTTATCAAATTATGTGTCGTACCGAGTTCAAAATGTTCATTATACTCCTTGATAAAATCCTTGAGGGTTGTAGTTTCCAAAATGGGGTCACTTGTGGGGGGTTTCAACTATTTAGGCACATCAGGGGCTCTTCAAACGTGACATTGCGTCCGCCATCAATTCCAGCAAATTTTGCGTTCAAAAAGTCACACAGTGCTCCTTCCCTTCTGAACTCTGCCGTGCACCCAAACACTGTATTTTCCCCACATATAGGGTATTGGCGTACCTAGGAGAAATTGCAGAAAGCTTTGGGGTCTATTTTCTCCTCTTACCCTTGTGAAAATAAAAAAATTGGGGCTAAAACATAATTTTTTATTTTCATGGCTCCATGTTATAAACTTCTGTAAAGGTTCTCTGAGGGGTTTAGTTTCCAAAATGGTGTCACTTGTGGGGGGTTTCCACTGTTTGGGCACATCAGGGGCTCCCCAAACACAACATGGAGTCCGCTAATTATTCAAGCAAATTTTACTTTCAAAAAGTCAAATGGCGCTCCTTCCCTTCCGAACCCTGCCGTACGCCTAAACAGTGGTTTTTCCCCACATATGGGGTATCTGCGTGGTCAGGGGAAATTGCACAACAAATTTTGGGGTCCATTTTTTCTTCTTAACCCTGTGAAAATAAAAAAAATTGGGTCTAAAGTAACATTTTGTGAAAAAAGTTAAATGTTAATTTTTTTCTTCCACATTCCAAAAATTTCTGTGAAGCACTTGAAGGGTTAATAATTTTTTTGAATGTGGTTTTGAGCACCTTGGGGGTGCAGATTTTAGAGTGGTCTCACTTTTGGGTATTTTCTGTCATAAAAACCCCTCAAAGTGACTTCAAATGTGATGTGGTCCCTAAAAAAATGGTTTTGTAAATTTTGTTGGAAAAATGAGAAATCTCTGGTCAACTTTTAACCCTTATAGCTCTCTAATAAAAAAAAAATTTGGTTCCAAAATTGTGCTGATGTAAAGTAGACATGTGGTAAATGTTATTTATTAACTATTTTGTGTGACATATCTCTCTGATTTAAGGGCATAAAAATTCAAATTTTGAAAATTGCTAAATTTTCAAAAATTTTCGCCAAATTTCAGTTTTTGTCACAAATAAATGCAAGTGTTATCGGAGAAATTTTACCACAATCATTAAGTACAATATGTCACGAAAAAACAATCTCAGAATCAGGGGGATCCGTTGAAGCGTTCCAGAGTAATTACCTCATAAAGTGACAGTGGTCAGAATTGTAAAAATTGGCCTGGTCATTAATGTGCAAACCACCTTGGGTAGTAAAGGGGTTAAAGGTGGTGGGAAAATATTTTTATGTATTTTTGGAGGCGAATGGTAAACTGGAACAATTGGGTGATCTACATATAAATATTCCATTAATTTTTTTTTAGGGCCCCTCAGTGCAAACCTTCATTTAATAGATTATACATAGCAGCATTAAACTCAACAGTAGGATCTCTAGCTAACTCCAAATAAACATCCCTATTTTCTAAATCCATCAAATTCAATTTTTTATACAATCCTGCATTCAGTACTATAGTGCCACCTTTATCCGCTGAGCGGACTAGTATGTCTGAATTATCCTTTAATTTTTTCAGAGCGTCTTTTTCTCTATATGTCAGATTAGAGTCCAAATGATTAGTAGAAGATAATTCATTCTTTAATTCCACTAGTTCTTTTTCAATTAAGTCCTGGAACTGATCCAGAACCAATGGTCTGGACTGAAGTGGGTAAAAGAAAGGATTACCAGCCCGAAAATCGTCATTTAAATTTACATTTGGAATTAAAGATTCCGTCTCGAATTGTTTCATTTGTAATAAAGACTGTTGTTCTGTGAATAATAACATGGAATCCTGGCTTGTCCTAGGAGAAACTTCTTCTGAAGCTGTATTCTGTGGATTTTTCATGTCCATAAAATGACATCGGATGGTGAGGTTACGTGCTAGTTTGTTAACATCCAGAATTGTTCTGAAAATGTTGAATTCGTTAGAAGGTGAAAAGCTCAGGCCTTTAGCCAGGAGAGAAATTTGACTCTCAGATAAGATGTAGCTAGAGAGATTCCAAACAGGTGACTCTAATAATGGCGTTTTTTGCTCTGTGTTGGGTACTTGTTTGCATTTACGCTTACGTCCCGCCCTTGTGTGACCCGCCACTAGCTGTTTCAGTAGCGGCTAGCCCTCCCTGGGAAAGGGGTGTACTCGGATGACGGGCCCAGTTGGTAGAATGGGGATGCAGTCGCGGCCTTGGCTCGGTCCGTGCCCAGGGCGCACACATTAAAAATAGGGGCCAGTTGATGAGTGGCAATTATGAGTGGATAAACGACTATGCCACCTGTGGTGTCTGGTGATGCGCCACCAGCGCTGCTGCAGTCCTCTGAGGCGGGATGTTGTCGCAGCCGATGGTAGTACTACTCCCCACAGGCGGAGCAGGGCCTCAGGACAGAGGAAAAAGGAGGATGAGGGGAGTCGTAGTAGGTGCAGTGGTGCGGTGTGGTGTCGCGTTGCAATAATGGACCGGAGGCAATGGATGTAGTCTTCCAAGCTTTACTCACGTTGTTAGAGGTCAGCTGCAAGGCTTCTCCTTGCTCCTCATGGCGTGCTGTGGCCACCAGAGAAGGGGGTTCGGCACACCCCGGTAGTTCAGGTGCGTCTATCAGGACCCCCAGCACCAGCGTGTTCCTAGAAATCTCCCCCTTGGGCCTCACCTGTCCGTGTGCGGTGCGTGTTGCAAGGCTGGGTCTCCCTCTGGCTATACACAGAACAAGGGCACGGGTGGCGACTCCGCTCTGTCCGTTACCCGGTGGGAACCACTTAGCCTCCGGGCTTTTCCGACGGAGACGTGAAGTAACAAAGTCAGATATCGGGGGCCGGTACCCCTCTTGCAGCAGGAGTCCCTCTAACTAGGCCAGAATGGAGAGTACAGGTGGCGTATGCCGCTCTATCCGTATTCCCTGGGATCCTTTTGACTGCGGAGCTCTCCTCCTCAGCTCCCCTCCAGGCCTTCTTAAGCAGGGACCTTGACCGGGTAGAGACCTCCGTTAACTCTATCCCGCTCCTCGTCTCAAGGTCAGAGCACGAGGACCGTGCATTTCCAGCACGCTGCAGGCTCCTACACAAGGCCACTGCCAGCTGTGAAGACCACAATCAAACAACCTTGAACTTAAGATGGCTGGCTATTAAATATGTACTGTATCTACAAGTGTAACCTAAAAGTGCATCCTCCACCCTCACCCACTACATGGTTCCCCCTGTCTTTGGTTCCCTCATCTCCATTATCCTGCTGGGGCAGCACACTAGTGCATACTAGCCCCCCATAGGACAGGAGTGTGTAGTGTTGAGTGATGAGGTGGGGTCCTGACAGGTACTCCATCACCTGGGAGAGGAGATACAACACCTCTTTCACAAGATGCAGTACCCCCCTGTGGCGAACGAACCTTCAGGGGCGCCACATTCCCCCCTGGTGAAACACCGCACGTCCGCGGGCTGCAAAGAGAGCAAAACGTGGTACAGACTTTTTATATGCTTTTCCACAACAATCAACAATCTTCCCATTATGGGAGGCTCTGATTCTTAAACGTTGCAGATAAATAGTACAAAAGTATAAAAACATCAAAGAGACATTATGCATGTAGACAGCTTGGTAGGAAAATAGAAAAAGAGGCAGTTCAGCAGCAAGAGGGACCTGTCCCAAACCCTCAACGTAGGCCCTGGGGTGGCTGCAAGGCATGGAGATCCAGTGTTGGACCTCCAGGAGAGCCACTCCAGACAGCTTTTGCTTCTGAGGTCTGAGGTAGAAGTAGAAGTGGGTTTTGTATAAAACCAATAGGGAGTACCTAAATAGATGCATAACTATATACAATAGAGTCTGTCTATAACCAGTCCGCAGGGACAAATGTCTCTCTAAACCGGGAGGAAAACATGGTAATAAACATAAACAAGTCAACTCAAAGGTACAGCCTCCGGGGCCGCTTAGTCCAGGTACCTCCACCTAGGGAAAGGCTCGTTCTTGCTCACGGAGCCAGACCGGTCCCCTACTGGCAGGTGCACAGGGGCCTCACCCTGGAATACTCTATGCACATCCAGGGCGTACCACCCACGCTCCCCATGGTGGCGGGTGTACGACACCAAGTCACGCATGTAGAGATTCCGGCCAGGGTCATCCCTCCTCAGTTGTGGCTCGAAGTCTCTGCGGTTCACAAATACGTCCTGAGCAAACTGGGGACTCCTAATGAAGCCCCACCCCGCCTCCTGGTGGAAGCGGACGATCAGCCCTTCCTCCCGGGGGGCTTGGATGGGCTGCCTCCTCCTGGCAGACCTTGGACTTGGCGGCCTTAGTGCACACCTCCAGGCGCTCGCAGCGTACCCACCTCTCCCGCCGCTCCTTGTCCAGCTGGAGCAGCTCCTTGCGGCAGAAGTCCTTACGCCTCCGCGCTTCCGCCTGGGTCTCCTGGGGGAAGCCCATTAGGTCCCCCCCTGGTTGTCCCAGACCATCTCCTCCGCCGCCGGGCAGGTAACCAGAGGCGCTGGCAGAGGCGAGAGCAGGGGTTGCTGCAGGTCCTTCGGTGACGCAGACCAGTCCGGGTTGGGGCAGGTGGTGTCCCCACTAAGCACATGCTCTTCCAGGCCGGGAGTCGGGAGGCATTGCAGGCCTCCGGCGGAGAACGACACGTGGGCCTCCAGCTCCGGAGCGAAGATCTGCTCCCAAACAACGGCGCACGGGGACAGGGGTGCCGGCATTAGATCCAATAGGACCTCCGTGCGTCTCTCACCCGGGACAGGGGTTTGTATCTTACCCAGTCCTGGGCTGCACGCGGCTTCTGAGGTTTCTTCCTCCTGGGTTGCTGCTCCGCTTTCTTGGCTTGCAGCACCTTGGCGGCGGGACCGGATCTTCTGCAGCATCTCCTCTCTCCATGTCTCCATGCTGCGGACACCGCACGCTGTGCCTCTGCGACCCTCCGGGTCAGGTCCTGTGACTCCACTCGGAGGAACTCGGCCTCCTCCGGGGTCAGGTGAATCCCCCGTATTCTGAGCGAGGCAGCAGTTGGTGGGGCGGCATCGGAGCATCTCTCCTGCACTGCTTCCATCCTCGCTGCTGGATGTGGAGTCTCTAGGATTGTTGTGGCCACACTTTGTTGTTGCTTACTCCTCCTTCTCTTGGGGCGGCTCCAGGGCGGCTGGCTGACAGGCACTCCTTGGGACGTCCCATCCGTCTTGATGGACACTACCTCACGGACAGTCTCTAATACAAGGGGCGGTCCTAGCTGTTGGCGCCATGGGGGAAGCCAGACCCATGATGGGAGGTGCTGGGTGGTTGTCCTTTTTGCACATAATGGCGTCCGTTCTTCTTAGGCGGGCGCCATCTTGGGTGTTAAAGACAGTCTGTTGTAAAGGCGCGCAGTACCCTCTGGCAATGGGAATCACTTCTTTCGTTGCTGCGGGCACGCAATCCTGCCGACTACGCCAGTGATGTTTGACCCGCCACTAGCTGTTTCAGTAGCGGCTAGCCCTCCCTGGGAAAGGGGTGTACTCGGACGGCGGGCCCAGTTGGTAGAATGGGGATGGAGTCGCGGCCTCATCCCGGTCCGTGCCCAGGGTGTACACATTAAAAATAGGGGCTAGCTGATGAGTGGCAATTATGAGTGGATGAATGACTACACCACCTGTGGTGTCTGGTGATGCGCTACCAGTGCTGCTGCAGTCCTCTGAGGCGGGATGTTGTGGCAGCCGACAGTAGTACTACTCCCCACAGGCGGAGCAGGGCCTCAGGGCAGAGGAAACAGGAGGATGAGGGGAGTCGTAGTAGGTGCAGTGGTGCGGTGTGGTGTCCCGCTGCAATAATGGACCAGAGGCAATGGATGTAGTCTTCCAAGCTTTAATCACGTTGTTAGAGGTCAGCTGCAATGCTTCTCCTTGCTCCTCACGGTGTGCTCCGGCAACCAGAGAATGGGGTTCGGCACACCCCGGAAGTTCAGATGCGTCTATCAGGACCCCCAGCACCAGCCAGTTATCTCCCCCTTGGGCCTCTCCTGTCCGTGTGCAGTGTGTGTTGCAAGGCTGGGTCTCCCTCTGGCTATACACAGAACAAGGGCACAGGTGGCGACTCCGCTCCGTCCGTTACCCGGTGGGAACCACTTAGCCTTCAGGCTTTTCCGACTGAGACGTGAAGTAACAAAGTCAGATATCGGGGGCTGGTACCCCTCTTGCAGCAGGAGTCCCTCTGACTTGGCCAGAATGGTACAGGTGGCGTATGCCGATCCATCCGTATTCCCTGGGATCCTTTTGCCTGCGGAGCTCTCCTCCTCAGCTCCCCTCCAGGCCTTCTTAAGCAGGGACCTTGACCGGGTAGAGACCTCCGTTAACTCTATCCTGCTCCTCGTCTCAAGGCCAGAGCACGAGGACCGTGCATCTCCAGCACGCTGCAGGCTCCTACACAAGGCCACTGTCAGCTGTGAAGACCACAATCAAACAACCTTGAACTTAAGATGGCTGGCTATTAAATATGTATCTACAAGTGTAACCTAAAGGTGCGTCCTCCACCCTCACCCACTACATGGTTCCCCCTATCTTTGGTTCCCCCATCTCCATTATCCTGCTGGGGCAGCACCCTAGTGCATACTAGCCCCCCATAGGACAGGAGTGTGTAGTGTTGAGTGATGAGGTGGGGTCCTGACAGGTGCTCCATCCTAACCTGGGAGAGGAGATACCACACCTCTTTCACAAGATGCAGTACCCCCCTGTGGTGACCGAACCCTCAGGGGCGCCACACCCTCTTCCTCCGTTTTTTGTAATTGCTCCACGAGCACTAGATAATTTATTTTTGACAAAATACAATTGTTGCATTTCTCCCATTGAACTCATAGATGAATCTGAGTAATCATCAGAGGTAGCAGCAAAAGAATTATGCGTAACATCATCATGCTCCTTAAAACTCCCTCTTCCAGATCTCTGAAAACGTTTGTGGGAGCGTTTTTTTTAAGATGGATGGTAATTGTTTATTCCAACTTTAAATCTTGTTCTGCGCATAGTCCTCACTGTCCCTTTTGAACTTGGATCTTTTTATATCCATAATGGTGTTCTCCAACTTGGCCAA
This sequence comes from Phyllobates terribilis, assembly GCF_046119375.1. Taxonomy (NCBI): domain Eukaryota; kingdom Metazoa; phylum Chordata; class Amphibia; order Anura; family Dendrobatidae; genus Phyllobates; species Phyllobates terribilis. Next base: position 3,322,117 of record NW_027362845.1, read on the forward strand.
ATTAGATTTCAGTTTGTCATTACAAATATTAAATTCTTTTAGTTGCACATATTTCCCCAAAGACGATTGTATATTTTTAATATCCAATTTAATTTAAGTCAGTTCCAGTTCCTCATGTTTGATTATGAGGTGTATAAGATTCAGTGAACATTGACTAAGAATCGCATTCTGATCTTCTTGAAAACCGTCATTGTATATAGCGGTGGCGACTTTTTTTTAAACGCAGACCTCTAGGGATCATTTCCTTTTTTATATATGTGTCCAAGGTTGTGAGATCCCACCAAACTTTAAGTTCTCTGGTCATTTTGTTTTCCATCTGGAACATGAGATCTTCAAATTCATCCGGTTCTGTTGTCACCACTGACGGTTTATTATCAAAAATAGATGCTAGTTTGTTCAGTCTAGCCGAACAATCCTCTGTGTCACTGAAATTCATTATGTCAAATTGAGGGGATGTGAAAATCCACGGGGACTCCCGGTTCAGAAGTGTGCACTTGCAGTCAGACAAGCCAATGGCCTGGTAACAGGGGCCAAGCAGAGCCGGGTAAGTGGTAATACAAGTGGGCAGTGGAATGAGTCGAGGTTTTGGTAATCATGGTGTAACAGATCGGGCAGACTGACTGGGCAGGAGAGAATTTCATGTTTTCTTGATTATAGCATCATGCGGAGAATTCCTGCTCCTTAATATTAAAAGGGGTTGTCCGGGCCTTTTTTTTTTTTTTACCATGGACCTAAGAACTAACAGGCAAGTATTTGCTAACTATGCGACTGTTGTGCCAGGCGCCGATATCTGCTGGTTCAGAGTGGTCACGGAGCGCTCCTGACAGTGATTTTTCAGCTCCCGTTCTGATCTGTTGATGGGGTGTGACTGCCGGTGTCATGCTGATTGACAGCTGGCTCCCTGCTGCCTAACTGCAGGGAGTCGTCTGTCAATCAGCATAAAGTTGGCAGTCAAGCCTCTTTGACAGAGCAGTCGGGAAGAGGAAGAGCTATTCTGTTGACGTGAAGCAGCAGAATCGCTGTTAGGAGCGGTCCAGGAGCAATCTTAGCCACCACAGGGTAGAACAAGCACGTAATAAGCAATTACCTGCCTGACAGTTCTTAGGCCCATTGCATTTTTCTATCTCACCCTGTAGGAGTCACCTTCTCCTCAATCAAAAAGAGAAGGTGCATATCCACCGACATTAACATAAAATCAAAAAGATAATAAAAGAAAAGTGCTAAACGTGTCAGAGAAATAGCTCAGAGCTTAGCGCAAGGAAGCACTCCTTAGAAGAACTCCTTAGGAAAACAGATACAACTACAGCAAGCTGTACCTTCCAGGACTGACCAATGACCAAAATCCAAGTTCTGATTTAATAAGATCACGGTTACACCCACATACCTTCTATTGGTGAGCTCATATGAGGACTTGTCATAGGTGTGCTAGATCTTTTAGAAGTTTATGAGATCCCCAACTTTCAGGATATCTTCGCCCATGGAGGTCTCGGGCGGGAAATATCATGGTCATGTTTTCTATCATGATTTTACCTTTCTATAGAGATGAAACATGGCATGGATAGCATTATCCATTTAAACGATATTAAGTTGGGGGTGTTCGGCTGGCCTTACAATGATGTGAGTGAATGCGTTATGATCGTCCCTTTGCTACGATGTCGAAAATACATCTCCCATGAATATTGGATCGATGCAAACCCCAATATTCATCACTGACCACAGTCTTCAGAGTGTCTGAGACAAGTCCTTTGAAAAGAGGAAGCCCTTGCTTCGGAAATGTACTTATCCGCCTCTGAGTATGCAAATTCTAGACTTGTTGGCTGGTTCTCATCAGATTCTTTGTAGAATTTACCTGACCACGGCAGGAGGCCCTACGTCAATAGAGGTTGAAGTGTCAGCTCTTTCTCACTTTTCTTGTTATAATCCTATATGTTCAATGTGAGGGTGATATGTCCCCTCTCCAGAGATGTCTTTTTGGATTTTACAATTTTTCTTTACGACAGGGTGCAAAATTACCCTCCCCACCCCCAACCAGGATCAAACTGGGGTGTCTGGGGCCCCATTAGGAATTGATTCTAGGGGCCCACACTACAGCTGTATATGAAAACCTGTTAGCCATTATCTCGATTATAGTGGAGCGTCGGCTGTAAAATACAGGAGGCTCCTGCACCTCTTACTGTGCGATACCATAACTGGGATGTACAATTACGGTAATTTGCAGTAAAGGACTTTGTTGGTGAAAACAAGTTATGACCATAGGATCCACAGGAGAGGTGATAACTCCATAGGATCCACAGGGGAGGTGATATCTTATTGGTCAGTGATTGATTGGTCTGACCATTTGGGACTGTACCGACTGGAAGAATGGGGAATTTTTATCCCTGACAGGGCACTTTTATTCCTATTGTAAAATGGAGCGGCAGATCGGGTGTGTCATCTTCTCTGCCAGAAAAAGCCAAGTGCAGTGCTCATATAAAATACATATAATACAGACTGTCTTTGATGTGAGCTCAGGAGCAGATGATGGGAGTGTTACAGATTCCCCTTTAAAAAGGACCTTTTGCTGACAGCCTCTTCACATGGAAGCTCTGTGCTTTGCTCCTGCTCTGCATCCTTTCATTTCCACCTATTAGCAGTGAAATATTGATTCCTTCACACCAAAGGCTGGGGGAAAGTACACAGAGAAGCTTAAAGTGCACTCAAACATGACCAGAAGCAAGCATCAGAAGGAGCAGAGTCCAGATAGTGGGCCTTCCAACATGGCACCTCCTCCCCCACAACAGCCAGAGTGAGAGATGCTGAGGCTGCTGCAGCAAAGCTGGGGAGATTTGCCAGACTGACCTTAGATTCTGACCCTTCAGATGATTTACAACCTGATCAGGTATGCTCACAGAGGAAGAGAGATTCAGAGACTGTGCAGGGGAGGCAATGTGGCACCACTCTCACAGCAACAGTTAAACAGAGAAGTGCAGGAAATGCAGAGCACTAACAACACCTATGGAGAAGTCAATGATTCTGGGCAAGAGCCTATGTGGCACCCCAGGGGTCTGGTTTCCACAGTAATAGCAGTATTACGTCTGTGAGCAGGTGGGAGGTCTCCTGGGCAGGAATCCTAAGCATGCCACACCTCCTGCCCAGTCCTGGGAGGGGAAGAACTTCCCCTACATAAACTGGGGCTGAGGCAGGGTTAGAGAGAGGAGTTCCAGACAGAGACGGAGTCTGGTCTGGACACGCAGAAACAGGGACAGATAAACATCAGGAGCTCTGTAGGAGCCAAGGAGAAGCGCCAGGGGCTGGAGCTGTGCAGAGCTCGCCCTGGGAGAAGGAACTAAAACCGGACACAGGAGTCCGAGGCTGTGGGGACTAAGATATACCCAGCAGCAGAATCCATCCGGCAGGGGATTCCAGGTCCTCTGGCCATAAAAGCCCGGAGGCTCAGTCACAACGAAGGGACCAGCACCGCCATCCCGGAGCGGAGGCTAACAGGAGGCCCCAGGTCACCAGCCATATGGGTGAGCACCACACGGTATACCCAGGGACGTGGGCTACTTGTAACCGCCGAAAGCAGGGTAACCAGGAAGGGTACAGACTAACGGGAAGGCCTACAACTCCACCTGGCCAGGGGAACTCCGGCTTACTCGCAGACTAACCAGGCCCCAAATACTAGCCAGTACTCCCGGGGGAATTTGCCTTGTACCATCAGTAAAGACCCTGAACTGTACCCTCGCGTCTCCGTGCTTCCTTGTCGCACCATTAGTGCTGGGACATCCACACCATCACTCCCAACATCAACCTCATCCTCTGCCCTGAGGCCATACCCCTCCCGTTGGGGGTTATACCATCCACGCTGCACATCCGTACCACCGGCCTCAGCGGACTGCCCTGCAGCGGCGGCTTCATAGCCGCATTCAACGGGTGGCGTAGTCGGACACTAATACCATCATACCAATAACTGCCACTTAGTTTGACCACCCTGGGCACGGACCGGGTCACCGCCACACGAAGACTACTACCCCCATCGGATCCGGCTCCGGGTATTCCCCGCGTGCACGCGCGCCGCACTACAGCACGGGCCCAGGGGGCGCGTCAACTTTGGCGTAGTCGGCAGGATTACGTGCCCGCAACCACCGGGTACTGCGTGCCTGAAAAAGAGACTTTTATACTTACCTGTGGTGAAGTTTCCCGCCGTCCGGAGTCGTTTCCCGCCATCCGGAGCCGATTCCCGCCATCAGACGCCATCTTGGACCGTTTCCCGCCGTCTTCTGCCTTCCCGCCATCCGCAGCTGCTTCCCGCCTTCGGACGCCATCTTCGGGACGCCGCACAGGAAGAAGAGGGGCGTGGACGCCGAAAGCGCGCGAGATCCGAAGCTCCGCCCCACGCTCCGCCCCACGCTCTGACGCTGCGCAAGGTCCTGGAAGGGAGGAAGAGCGACGCTGACGTCATCGGAGCGAGACGCCAGGTCCTCAACCCCGACGATCGACTGCGGAGCCGCGGCCTACGGAAGAAGAGCATCGCAAGGTAGGCCACGGTCCACTAGGGGGGAGGAGGATGCCGGACACCGAGGGGAGCTCCACTGCCACAACCACCGCCAGCGCAACCGCTGCAACAGTCATGCCATTCACCATGCCATATATCCCGGGGGCAGCCTGGCTACCCCAGTACTCAGGGGAGTCACATACCCTAAATGACTTCAGAGAAAGGCTGGATAGCCTCTTCCAGGTGTACCCCCTCACAGAAGAGCAAAAAGTGAGCATCCTGGTGGCTCAATTAACAGGGGCAGCCCAAAGGGAGGTAAAGTCCTGGCCACTTGGGAGGAGGAGGACTGTCGCAGAGATACTAGCCCGGCTGAAGGACACCTTTGATACCCGTACCTCAGCCGAGATCAAGCTTAGATTCTACGGGTGCAAGCAGCGAGCACATGAGAATATAAGGGACTATGCGCTAAACCTACAAGAGGCCCTGAGAGCCATTAAGCAGGCCGACCCTGACGGCGTGGGAAACGAAGACAAACTGTTGACTGAACAATTTATAGAGGGTCTACATTGTAATGCCCACCGAACCCAGTTGCGGGCCATGGCCTTACAGGACCCTCATCTGGACTTTGCACAGTTCAAGGACAGAGCCATCCGGGTGCTCCGAGAACCGGCACCAGGTGGCACTGTGACCCACAGGCGCCCTGCTATCACTTATCACCAGGAGACGGCGCCCTTGTCTGCAGGGCCTGTGGGAGCTGATGCGCAGGCTTTAAACAATGACCCAGCTACAGACCTGCACCATCAGGTCCAAGAGCTAACTAAAAGCGTTGCCGCGCTAACCCGAACTGTGCAGTCTTTACAGGTTTCTACTGCAGGGAAGATCGAGCTGGCATCCGGACCGGAGGACATCCCGTGGCGCCGACCAAGGAGGACCCCACCGGCCAGAGGAAGACCCAGCGATCGATACAACGAGGACGGACGACCTATTTGCCGCCGCTGCAATCAACCCGGACAGGTGGCAAGGTACTGTCATTTAAACGGGCACAACCTGGGGTAGAGGGCCAACCCCCAGGCATAAGACCATCAGGCCCATCAAACTGGCGTGATAAATACATAGGGGGACGTCCAATCTTGCCTGTGGTACTGGATGGCATTCCTATGAGTGCCCTACTAGACACTGGGTCACAGGTCACCACCATCCCGTACGTGCTCTTCAAGCAGTACTGGAATGATTCGGACATAACCCGCTACCCAGACGACGACCTGAGTATCATCGCCAGCAATGGTCAGCCCGTGCCGCAGGTGGGATTCAAGGAGGTGACCATTAAAATCGGTAAAGTCGAACTAGCGGCACAAGGACTGATTATAGTGGACATCGACCGTCATGAGAGTCACCCTAGAATCACCCTGGGAACCAATGTAATTGAAAATTGTCTTGCAGAGGTGATTCTCATTTTACAGCAGGTTGCCAAGAACGCCAGTTCCGGCCAGCAGCGTGTGCTCCAAAAAGAGATCCGGGCACTGATGAAGCAGCAACAGGTGGAACTATCTGGTGGTGAGATAGGTAGCGTGAGAATGTGTGACCCGTTCCCTATTGCCATGCCCCCAAAAAGTGAGATGATGATTTGGTGCCGGGCAGCTATTGGTCTAAGAGGTAGAGACTACCAAGCAATGGTAGAACCCGTCTACTCAGACAGTAGGCCCACCATTTTGACAGCACGGGGGGTGGTCGATGTACGCCATGGGAGGGTGCCCGTTCGCATCATAAATATCGGTGAGAGAGAAGTACACCTGCCCCGGTATGCCACGCTAGCTAAATTGTTCACCATAAACCAGAATTCTGTACAGGCCGTGGAGCCCTTGCCTCTATCTCAACCAGAGGAAGGTAACGGCTCTAAGAAACCAATGGAGGACTGGTGTCAGCAACTACATCTGGGTACTGACTCCACTCCCTCACACCAGAAACAAGGAGTCTATCGGGTAGTTCAAGAGTACGAGAGAGTGTTTAGTAAACACCCGTTAGACTTCGGGCGAGTAAAGGGGGTAGAACACCACATCCCCACGGGAGACCATCCTCCCATAAAGGAGAGATACCGACCCGTACCCCCTGCACACTACCAACACGCCAAGGGGATGCTTAGAGACATGAAGGAGGCTGGGGTAATCAGGGACAGCTGTAGCCCCTGGGCAGCTCCACTAGTCTTAGTGAAAAAGAAGGACAACACTATGAGAATGTGTGTAGACTACAGGAAGGTCAACCGTATCACACACAAAGATGCGTACCCGTTACCAAGGATAGAAGAGTCCTTAGCTGCATTAAAATCTGCTAACTTCTTCTCTACTTTGGATCTCACTAGCGGGTACTGGCAGGTTCCTGTAGCAGAGGCAGACCGGGAGAAGACCGCATTCACCACCCCGATGGGTCTCAGCGAATTTAACTGTATGCCGTTCGGGCTCTGCAACGCACCAGGAACCTTCCAACGGTTGATGGAATGCTGTCTGGGACACCGGAACTTCGAGACGGTCCTGTTATACCTGGACGATGTCATCGTCTATTCCAAGACCTACGAGGACCACCTGAAACACCTGGCGGAAGTGTTTGAAGCTCTGGCAAACTACGGCCTAAAGGTGAAACCCTCCAAGTGTCACCTCCTGAAACCAAAGGTGCAATACCTGGGACACGTGGTGAGTGCTGACGGAGTGGCTCCCGACCCTGATAAGATCACCGTAATTAAGGACTGGCCAAGACCCTCCAGCATAAAGGAAGTGCGGCAGTTCCTCGGGTTGGTAAGCTACTACCGAAGATTCATTCCCGGTTTCACCAAAATGGCAGCCCCTATGCAGGACCTCCTGATAGGTCAATCTCGAAAAGCCAAAAACCAGAAGCCGCCCTTCAGGTGGGAAAAGCTGGAAGAGGAGTCCTTCTGCCAGCTGAAGATGGCCCTCACGGGGGATGAAATCCTGGCATATCCAGACTACAGCCAGCCCTTTATCCTCCACACGGACACAAGCAACATCGGGCTAGGAGCCGTACTGTCCCAGATCCAGCAGGGGAAAGAACGGGTAATCGCTTACGCCAGCCGAAAGCTACGACCCACCGAGAGGAACCCTGAGAATTATAGCTCATTTAAGCTGGAGTTCCTGGCAGTAGTGTGGGCAGTGACCGAACGTTTCAAGCATTACCTTGCCTCCTCCAAATTCACTGTGTACACGGATAACAACCCGTTGACACACCTGGACACTGCAAGGCTCGGTGCTCTGGAACAGAGATGGATGGCTCGCCTGTCCAACTTTGAATTCACCATCAAATACCGGGCAGGACGCTCCAATGCCAACGCGGATGCCCTGTCTAGAATGCCGAATTTACCGGACGTAGGGGAAGATCCAGAAGGTCTGGAAGAAGTTGAGCTCCCTGCGTTCCACCGTCATGGGATTACCCTGTATTCCCACCGTTTGAAGGACAGGCGCTCCGCGACGTTCAATCCCTTGCCCCACTACAACTTGGCGGAGACGCAAGACAGTGATCCCGCAGTCCGTCTGGTGAAGGAAATGCTGACCCAAGCCGATGCCAGTCTGGACCCAGACGCCCCAGAGGAGACTAAGCAACTGTGGAAGGAGAAAAGTAGGCTGTTCCTCTACAGGGAGAAGTTGTGCCGGAGAATGGTTAACTCTCGAACACATGAGTTGACCTGGCAGGTAGTGGTCCCCAGACGAGACGCGGCTATGATTCTGGAGGCGTACCACAACGGAGCAGGACACTTCGGGTGGAAGAAGCTGGATTTCTTGTTGCGTGAACGGTTCTACTGGGTAGGCATGAGAGGAGCCATCGAGAGGTGGTGCAGAGACTGTGGACCGTGCCACCTAAGAAGGAAGGACCGTGCCAGCCAGAAGACTCCCTTGCAGCCCATCATCACCCGACAGCCACTGGAACTGGTAGCCCTGGACCATGTGAAACTGGCTCCAAGCAGATCTGGGTATGTCTACGCCCTCACAATCGTAGATCATTACTCCCGGTTCCTGGTGGTGGTCCCGGTCAAGGACTTAACGGCTCAAACAGCAGCTAGAGCCTTCCAGCAGCACTTCTGCCGTCCACACGGGTACCCGGACCAAGTGCTGACAGACCAAGGGCCAGCCTTCGAAGCGGAAGTCTTCCGGGAGTTCTGCAACCTGTATGGCTGCACGAAGATAAGAACAACGCCCTATCACCCTCAAACCAATGGACTCTGCGAGAAGATGAACCAGGTGGTGATAGACCTCCTGAAAACATTTCCCCTGGAAGAACGCAGTATGTGGCCTGAGAAGCTGCCTGATCTGGTGGACCTATACAACCACATCCCTGTAGGTTCTACCAACTGTACCCCGGCTTACCTAATGAGAGCGAGACCTGGTAAGCTGCCTATCGACCTGGATATGGGAGTCCTGACGCCCGAGGACACCTCGCCAGATGCAGACTGGGATACAGAACGGTAGCAGCAGTATCGGAAAGTACAGGAGAGCGTCGAGCGAAGTCTGTCTCAAGCTAGAGAAAGGCAAGAGAGGGCTTATAATCAGTATGCTCCCGCTGTTCCCCTGGTACCTGGAGAGCAGGTCTTGAAGAGGAAAAGACGGCTCCACAAGTTGGACGACCAGTGGGAGAAGGACCCGTACACCGTACTGCCATCAAGCCATGAGAACCCAAAGATTTGCGTGATCAGTAAGGATGGAGGAGAAACCACAGCCGTTGTCTCCAGAGACCACCTGAAGAAGTGTCCCGAGCAGCTGCAAAACCCTGAAGAAGAAGATCAAGAAAACCCTCGACCCGCAGAGGAAAGGGAAGAAATGATCAGGACTGTACTCGGAGACTTCCCCCGGTCTTGGACACAAGTAAACGGTGCTGTTGTGGTACCCGTCCTCACCTTTCTCCAGCCAGCCCCGCAAGTGCCTACAGAGGAACCGGAAGAGCTGGAAGAGCAGCCGGCCCAAGAGGCAGAAGAGTCCACACCAGCAGTACAGGAGGATCAACCCTCTGCTAGTAGTGAGCCTGCCGTGCCCCTAGTGAGCCAAAGAGTGCGCAGAAAGCTGCCCAGCTTGCCCATAACACCTCCTACACCCTGTAGTGCAGGACCAGTGAGTGAGCTCCGTAGGTCCACTAGGGTTACCAGAGGCCAGATGCCCGTACGTTGGAGAATCTAAGTTGGCTAATTGCTTTAACTATTTTATGTTTACCTGTTTTGTTGTAGCCGTTGCTAATTATGTTTTTCAGTTACAGATTTCTTTATATGGACTGACAGGTTATGGACAGTGAGTAACCGGAACTCTGTTGTAAATATGTTTGGAGCGTAACCCAGGAATGGACTAAAGACTGTTAAAGACTCGGGGCAGGATAGACCCCAACCTGGTTACGGCTCCCTGTTCTTTGGTGAAATGGACACCCTTATTGCTTCCCGGTTACGGACACGCCGTGACCATCTCATGTATTTAATTGTTATTGTTTATACCCTGTTATGTTTTGAAAAAAAATATATATGTTTAGTCCGGGAGTACTAAATTTCACTAGGGGGGAATGTGGCACCCCAGGGGTCTGGTTTCCACAGTAATAGCAGTATTACGTCTGTGAGCAGGTGGGAGGTCTCCTGGGCAGGAATCCTAAGCATGCCACACCTCCTGCCCAGTCCTGGGAGGGGAAGAACTTCCCCTACATAAACTGGGGCTGAGGCAGGGTTAGAGAGAGGAGTTCCAGACAGAGACGGAGTCTGGTCTGGACACGCAGAAACAGGGACAGATAAACATCAGGAGCTCTGTAGGAGCCAAGGAGAAGCGCCAGGGGCTGGAGCTGTGCAAAGCTCGCCCTGGGAGAAGGAACTAAAACCGGACACAGGAGTCCGAGGCTGTGGGGACTAAGATATACCCAGCAGCAGAATCCATCCGGCAGGGGATTCCAGGTCCTCTGGCCATAAAAGCACGGAGGCTCAGTCACAACGAAGGGACCAGCACCGCCATCCCGGAGCGGAGGCTAACAGGAGGCCCCAGGTCACCAGCCATATGGGTGAGCACCACACGGTATACCCAGGGACGTGGGCTACTTGTAACCGCCGAAAGCAGGGTAGCCAGGAAGGGTACAGACTAACGGGAAGGCCTACAACTCCACCTGGCCAGGGGAACTCCGGCTTACTCGCAGACTAACCAGGCCCCAAATACTAGCCAGTACTCCCGGGGGAATTTGCCTTGTACCATCAGTAAAGACCCTGAACTGTACCCTCGCGTCTCCGTGCTTCCTTGTCGCACCATTAGTGCTGGGACATCCACACCATCACTCCCAACATCAACCTCATCCTCTGCCCTGAGGCCATACCCCTCCCGTTGGGGGTTATACCATCCACGCTGCACATCCGTACCACCGGCCTCAGCGGACTGCCCTGCAGCGGCGGCTTCATAGCCGCATTCAACGGGTGGCGTAGTCGGACACTAATACCATCATACCAATAACTGCCACTTAGTTTGACCACCCTGGGCACGGACCGGGTCACCGCCACACGAAGACTACTACCCCGATCGGATCCGGCTCCGGGTATTCCCCGCGCGCACGCGCGCCGCACTACAGCACGGGCCCAGGGGGCGCGTCACCTACACGACAAGATGTTTTCTCTGCTGGAAAATACTGTAGTTTCTCATTAGAAATTCTCAACAAACAAATGAGAGGGCTTAGAGAGGACATTAATCTCATCAGACAAAACATGAAGAAAATAAACAGCCGAGTCAATGAGTTGGAGGAAAGAGTGAGTTCTGTTGCGGACCAAATGCCTACTATACATAAATATCTCAGGAGAGGTCTTCAGAATATCAATGCCCTTCTCAAGAAGGTTGATGACCTAGAGAATAGGCATCGGCGAAATAACATACGTTTAGTCGAGGTTCATGAAAAAGCGGAGGGTCGTAATTCAGTTGATTTTTTTTTAATCCTGGCTGACTACAATGTTCTGCAAAGACACTCTCTCTCAATTTTTTGTAATTGAAAGAGCTCACAGAGTTCCTACACGTCCTTTGCCACCGGGTGCTCCACCAAGACCTGTACTCATCAAATTACAAAATTTTAAAGAGAGAGATGTGACACCTCAGGGGTCTGGTTGCCACAGTAATAGAGATATTATGTCTGAGAGCAAGTGGGAGGTTTCTCTGGTCAGCATCCCTAAGCATGCAACACGGTCCGCCCATACCTGGGAGGGGAGGAATCTGCCCTTATAAACTGGGTCTGGGGCGGGATTAGAGTAGTCAGAGCCTGGAGTTCAGTTCCAGACACAGGGAAAGCAAGAACAGGAGCTCTGTAGGAGCAGTAGCAGAAGTCCAGGGGCTGGAGCTGAGCAGAGTTCGCCCTGGACGAAGATACTAAAGCCGGACACAGGAGTCCGAGGCTGTGGGGACTGATCTATACCCAGCAGCAGAAACCAGCCGGCAGGGGATTCCAGGTCCTCTGGCCATAGAAGCCCGGAGGCTCAGTCACAAAGAAGGGACCAGCGCCGCCATCCAGGAGCGGAGGCTAACAGAAGGCCCCAAGTCACCAGCCATACGGGTGAGCACCACACGGTATACTCAGGGACGTGGGCTACTTGTAACCGCTGACAGCAAGGTAGCCAGGAAGAGTGCAGATAAACGGGGAGGCCTACAACTCCACCTGGCCAGGGGAACTCCTGCTTGCTCGCAGACTGACCAGGCCCCTTATACTAGCCAGTACTCCCGGGAGGGTCTGCCTTGTACCATCAGTAAAGACCCTGAACTGCACCACACGTCTCTGTGATTCCTTGCCGCACCAGCACCATTAGTACTGGGACCCTCACACCATCACTCCCATCATCTTCCACCTTAGCTGCCCTGAGGCAATACTTCTCCCGTGGGGAGTCATCCCATACTCAGCTGCGCAAACAACATCAGCCTCAGCGGTCTGCAGCGCAGCGGCGGTCCCCACTGACCGCAATCCACGGGTGGCGTAGTCGGACACTTATTACCATACAAATAGACTGCCACTGGTTTGACCACCCTGGGCACGGACTGGGTCACCGCCACGGAGAACTACAACCCCCAGCGATCCGGCTCCGGGTATTCCCCCTGCACAGCAGCACAGCACAGGCCCAGGGGGCGCGTCAACTTTGGCGTAGTCGGCAGGATTTCGTGCCCGCAACCACCGGGTACTGCGTGCCTGAAAAAGACTTTTGAACTTACCTGTGGTGAAGTTTCCCGCCGTCCGGAGTCGTTTCCCGCCATCCGGAGCCGATTCCCGCCATCAGACGCCATCTTGGACCGTTTCCCGCCGTCTTCTGCCTTCTTCCCGCCATCCGCAGCTGCTTCCCGCCTTCGGACGCCATCTTCGGGACGCCGCACGGGAAGAAGAGGGGCGTGGATGCCGAAAGCGCGCGAGATCCGAAGCTCCACCCCACGCTCCGCCCCACGCTCTGACGCTGCGCAAGGTCCTGGAAGGGAGGAAGAGCGACGCTGACGTCATCGGAGCGCGACGCCAGGTCCTCAACCCCGACGATCGACTGCGGAGCCGCGGCCTACGGAAGAAGAGCATCGCAAGGTAGGCCACGGTCCACTAGGGGGGAGGAGGATGCCGGATACCGAGGGGAGCTCCACTGCCACAGCCACCGCCAGCGCAACCGCTTCCGCAGTCATGCCATTCACCATGCCCTATATCCCGGGGGCAACCTGGCTACCCCAGTACTCAGGGGAGTCACATACCCTAAATGACTTTAGAGAAAGACTGGATAGCCTCTTCCAGGTGTACCCCCTCACAGAAGAGCAAAAAGTGAGCATCCTGGTGGCCCAATTAATCGGGGCAGCCCAAAGGGAGGTAAAGTCCTGGCCACCTGGGAGGAAGAGGACTGTCAGAGACATACTAACCCGGCTGAAAGACACATTTGACACCCGCACCTCAGCCAAAATAAAACTAAGATTTTATGGGTGCAAACAACGGGCACATGAGAGTATAAGAGACTATGCTCTAAACCTACAAGAGGCCCTGAGAGCCATTAAGCAGGCAGACCCTGACAGCGTGGGAAATGAAGATAAGCTGTTGACTGAACAATTTATTGAGGGTCTACTGTGCAATGCTCACCGAACCCAGTTGCGGGCAATGGCCTTACAGGACCCTGACCTGGACTTTGCACAGTTCAAGGACAGAGCCATCCGGGTGCTCCGAGAACCGGCACCAGGTGGCGCTGTGACCCACAGGCGCCCTGCTATCACTTACCACCAGGAGACGGCGCCCTTGTCTGCAGGGCCTGTGGGAGCTGATGCGCAGGCTTTAAACAGTGACCCGGCTACAGACCTGAACCATCAGGTCCAAGAGCTGACTAAGAGCGTTGCCGCGCTAACCAGAACTGTGCAGTCTTTACAGGTCTCTTCTCCAGGAAAGATCCAGCTGGCATCCGGACCGGAGGACGTCCCGTGGCGCCGACTGAGGAGGACCCCACCGGCCAGAGGAAGACCCAGCGACAGATACAATGAGGACGGACGACCCATCTGCCGCCGCTGCAATCAACCCGGACATGTGGCAAGGTACTGTCATTTAAACGGGCACAACCTGGGGTAGAGGGCCAACCCCCAGGCATAAGACCATCAGGCCCATCAAACTGGCGTGATAAATACGTAGGGGGACGTCCAATCTTGCCTGTGGTACTGGATGGCATTCCTATGAGTGCCCTACTAGACACCGGGTCACAGGTCACCACCATCCCGTACGTGCTCTTCAAGCAGTACTGGAATGACTCGGACATAACCCGCTAACCAGATGACGACCTGAGTATCATCGCCAGCAATGGTCAGCCCGTGCCGCAGGTGGGATTCAAAGAGTTGACCATTAAGATCGGTAAAGTCGAACTGGCGGCACAAGGACTGATTATAGTGGACATAGACCGTCATGAGAGTCACCCTAGAATAACCTTGGGAACTAATGTGATTGAAAATTGTCTTGCAGAGGTGATTCTCATTTTACAGCAGGTTGGCAAGAACGCCAGTTCCGGCCAGCAGCGTGTGCTCCAAAAAGAGATCCGGGCACTGATGAAGCGGCAACAGGTGGAACTATCTGGTGGTGAGATAGGTAGCGTGAGAATGTGTGACCCGTTCCCTATTGCCATGCCCCCAAAAAGTGAGATGATGATTTGGTGCCGGGCAGCTATTGGTCTAAGAGGTAGAGACTACCAAGCAATGGTAGAACCCGTCTACTCAGACAGTAGGCCCACCATTTTGACAGCACGGGGGGTGGTCGATGTACGCCATGGGAGGGTGCCTGTTCGCATCATAAATATCGGGGAGAGAGAAGTATACCTGCCCCGGTATGCCACGCTAGCCAAATTGTTCACCATAAACCAGAATTCTGTACAGGCCGTGGAACCCTTGCCTCCATCTCAACCAGAGGAAGGTAACGGCTCTAAGAAACCAATGGAGGACTGGTGTCAGCAACTGCATTTGGGTACTGACTCCACTCCCTCACACCAGAAACAGGGAGTCTATCGGGTGGTTCGAGAGTACGAGAGAGTGTTTAGTAAACACCCGCTAGACTTCGGGCGAGTAAAGGGGGTAGAACACCACATCCCCACGGGAGACCATCCTCCCATAAAGGAGCGATACCGACCTGTACCCCCGGCACACTACCAACACGCCAAGGGGATGCTTAGAGACATGAAGGAGGCTGGGGTAATCAGGGACAGCTGTAGCCCCTGGGCAGCTCCACTAGTCTTAGTGAAAAAGAAAGACAACACCATGAGAATGTGTGTAGACTACAGGAAGGTCAACCGTATCACACACAAAGATGCGTACCCGTTAACAAGGATAGAAGAGTCCTTAGCTGCATTAAAATCTGCTAACTTCTTCTCTACTTTGGATCTCACTAGCGGGTACTGGCAGGTTCCTGTAGCAGAGGCGGACCGGGAGAAGACCGCATTCACCACCCCGATGGGTCTCAGCGAATTTAACTGTATGCCGTTCGGGCTCTGCAACGCACCAGGAACCTTCCAACGGTTGATGGAATGCTGTCTGGGACACCGGAACTTCGAGACGGTCCTGTTATACCTGGACGATGTCATCGTCTATTCCAAGACCTACGAGGACCACCTGAAACACCTGGCAGAAGTGTTTGAAGCCCTGGCAAACTACGGCCTAAAGGTGAAACCCTCCAAGTGTCACCTCCTGAAATCAAAGGTGCAGTACCTGGGACACGTGGTGAGTGCTGATAGAGTGGCTCCCGACCCTGATAAGATCACCGTCATTAAGGACTGGCCAAGACCCTCCAGCATAAAGGAAGTGCGGCAGTTCCTCGGGTTGGTAGGCTACTACCGAAGATTCATTCCCGGTTTCACCAAAATGGCAGCCCCTATGCAGGACCTCCTGATAGGTCAATCTCGGAAAGCCAAAAACCAGAAGCCGCCCTTCAGGTGGGAAAAGCTGGAAGAGGAGTCCTTCTGCCAGCTGAAGATGGCCCTCACGGGGGATGAAATCCTGGCATATACAGACTACAGCCAGCCCTTTATCCTCCACACGGACGCAAGCAACATCGGGCTAGGAGCCGTACTGTCCCAGATCCAGCAAGGGAAAGAACGGGTAATCGCTTACGCCAGCCGAAAGCTACGGCCCACGGAGAGGAACCCTGAGAATTATAGCTCATTCAAGCTGGAGTTCCTGGCAGTAGTGTGGGCAGTGACCGAACGTTTCAAGCATTACCTTGCCTCCTCCAAATTCACCGTGTACACGGATAACAACCCGTTGACACACCTGGACACTGCTAGGCTCGGTGCCCTGGAACAGAGATGGATGGCCCACCTGTCCAACTTTGAATTCACCATCAAATACCGGGCAGGACGCTCAAATGCCAACGCGGATGCCCTGTCTAGAATGCCGAACTTACCGGACGTAGGGGAAGATCCAGAAGATCTGGAAGAAGTTGAGCTCCCTGCGTTCCACCGTCATGGGATTACCCTGTATTCCCACCGTGTGAAGGACAGGCGCTCCGTGACATTCAATCCCTTGCCCCACTACAACTGGGCGGAGACGCAAGACAGTGATCCCGCAGTCCATTTGGTGAAGGAAATGCTGACCCAGGCCGATGCCCGTCTTGACCCAGATGCTCCGGAGGAGACCAAGCAACTGTGGAAGGAGAAAAGTAAGCTGTTCCTCTACAGGGAGAAGCTGTGCCGGAGAATGGTTAACTCTCGAACACATGAGTTGACCTGGCAGGTAGTGGTCCCAAGACGAGACGCGGCTCTGGTTCTGGAGGCATACCACAACGGAGCAGGGCATTTCGGATGGAAGAAGCTGGAGTTTTTGTTGCGTGAACGGTTCTACTGGGTAGGCATGAGAGGAGCCATCGAGAGGTGGTGCAGAGACTGTGGCCCGTGCCACCTGAGAAGAAAGGACCGTGCCAGCCAGAAGACTCCCTTGCAGCCCATCATCACCAGACAGCCACTGGAACTGGTAGCCCTGGACCATGTGAAACTGGCTCCAAGCAGATCTGGGTATGTCTACGCCCTCACAATCGTAGATCATTACTCCCGGTTCCTGGTGGTGGTCCCGGTCAAGGACTTAACGGCTCAAACAGCAGCTAGAGCCTTCCAGCAGCACTTCTGCCGTCCACACGGGTACCCGGACCAAGTGTTGACAGACCAAGGACCAGCCTTCGAAGCGGAGGTCTTCCAGGAGTTCTGCAACCTGTATGGCTGCAAGAAGATAAGAACAACGCCCTATCACCCTCAAACCAATGGACTCTGCGAGAAGATGAACCAGGTGGTGATAGATCTGCTAAAAACATTGCCCCTGGAAGAACGCAGTCTGTGGCCTGAGAAACTACCCGATCTGGTGGACCTGTATAACCACATCCCTGTAGGTTCCACCAACTGTACCCCGGCTTACCTAATGAGAGCAAGACCTGGTAAGCTGCCTGTTGACCTGGATATGGGAGTCCTGACGCCTGAGGACACCTCGCCAGAGGCAGACTGGGATACAGAACGGCAGCAGCAGTATCGGAAAGTACAGGAGAGCGTCGAGCGAAGTCTGTCTCAAGCTAGAGAAAGGCAAGAGAAGGCTTATAACCAGTATGCTCCCGCTGTTCCCCTGGTACCTGGAGAGCAGGTCTTGAAGAGGAAGAGGCGGCTCCACAAGTTGGACGACCAGTGGGAGAAGGACCCGTACACCGTACTGCCATCAAGCCATGAGAACCCAAAAATCTGCGTAATCAGTAAGGATGGAGGAGAAACCACAGCCATTGTCTCCAGAGACCACCTGAAGAAGTGTCCCGAGCAGCTGCAAAGCCCTGAAGAAGATCAAGAAAACCCTCGACCCGCAGAGGAAAGGGAAGAAATGATCAGTACCGTACTCGGAGACTTCCTCCGGTCTTGGACACAAGTAAACGGCGCTGTCGTGGTACCCGTCCTCACCTTTCTCCAGCCAGCCCCGCAAGTGCCTACAGAGGAACCGGTAGAGCTGGAAGAGCAGCCGGCCCAAGAGGCAGAAGAGTCCACACCAGCAGTACAGGAGGATCAACCCTCTGCTAGTAGTGAGCCTGCTGTGCCCCTAGTGAGCCAAAGAGTGCGCAGAAAGCTGCCCAACTTACCCATAACACCTCCTACAAACTAGTGCAGAACCAGTTAGTGAGCTCCGTAGGTCCACTAGAGTCACTAGAGGTCAGATGCCCGCTCGCTGGAGAATCTAAACCAATGAACTGTAAAGTTGACTGTTTATTGAAAAATGTTTATGGTTTATGTTTGTTGCCTGTTACTAATTATGTTTCTCAGTTACCCTGCAGATTTATTTGGACTAACAGGTTATGGACGCTGGATAACCGGAACAGTTTTGTAGATAGTTGCACCTTGGTGCCTCTTGTGAAGACGGCCGCGGAAGAGAAAACCTGTCTGGCGTGGCCTCCTTGCGGCCCAAAGTAGTTAGTCTACCCTTGCAGCCACGCCCAAGGACAACGCAATGGGTTTGCTTTGGACAGGTCCCCTATTCTGTGCCAAGACTTCGCCTTGTTGGGTGATATGGACACCCGGTCACGGAAACGCCGTGACCTCTACAGACTAAAGTTTCTTGTAAATATGTTGTCTTGTTATTGTTATACCTTGTATTTATGTTTCTTTAAAAATGTGTTTAGTCCCGGAGTACTAAAATTTACTAGGGGGGAATGTGACACCCCAGGGGTCTGGTTGCCACAGTAATAGAGATATTATGTCTGAGAGCAAGTGGGAGGTTTCTCTGGTCAGGATCCCTAAGCATGCAACACGGTCCGCCCAGACCTGGGAGGGGAGGAATCTGCCCTTATAAACTGGGTCTGGGGCGGAATTAGAGTAGTCAGAGCCTGGAGTTCAGTTCCAGACACAGGGAAAGCAAGAACAGGAGCTCTGTAGGAGCAGTAGCAGAAGTCCAGGGGCTGGAGCTGAGCAGAGTTCGCCCTGGACGAAGATACTAAAGCCGGACACAGGAGTCCGAGGCTGTGGGGACTGATCTATACCCAGCAGCAGAAACCAGCCGGCAGGGGATTCCAGGTCCTCTGGCCATAGAAGCCCGGAGGCTCAGTCACAAAGAAGGGACCAGCGCCGCCATCCAGGAGTGGAGGCTAACAGAAGGCCCCAAGTCACCAGCCATACGGGTGAGCACCACACGGTATACTCAGGGACGTGAGCTACTTGTAACCGCTGACAGCAAGGTAGCCAGGAAGAGTGCAGATAAACGGGGAGGCCTACAACTCCACCTGGCCAGGGGAACTCCTGCTTGCTCGCAGACTGACCAGGCCCCTTATACTAGCCAGTACTCCCGGGAGGGTCTGCCTTGTACCATCAGTAAAGACCCTGAACTGCACCACACGTCTCTGTGATTCCTTGCCGCACCAGCACCATTAGTACTGGGACCCTCACACCATCACTCCCATCATCTTCCACCTTAGCTGCCCTGAGGCAATACTTCTCCCGTGGGGAGTCATCCCATACTCAGCTGCGCAAACAACATCAGCCTCAGCGGTCTGCAGCGCAGCGGCGGTCCCCACTGACCGCAATCCACGGGTGGCGTAGTCGGACACTTATTACCATACAAATAGACTGCCACTGGTTTGACCACCCTGAGCACGGACCGGGTCACCGCCACGGAGAACTACAACCCCCAGCGATCCGGCTCCGGGTATTCCCCCTGCACAGCAGCACAGCACAGGCCCAGGGGGCGCGTCAGAGACCTTATCCTACGAAAGGCCAGGGACCACTCTTCACTTACCTTGATGGAAGGAAAATATCTATTTATCCTGACTTTTCAACAGAAGTTCAGAAGAAGAGGGTCAAGTTCTGGGATAGAAAAAGGAGGCTCTGTGAAAAGCAGATTTCCTATTCTATAATCTACCCTGCTCGGCTCAGGGCGGAGTTCATATGTTTGACTCCCTTCCAGATGCTTTATCATGAATGGATGCCAGAAAGAGATCTCTGCGAAATGGAGCTGGATGAGAGACTTCTCCTTGAGGCGGTTTTCTCCAAGCACTTTTCATTTACCATTATGAAAAAATGCCTATCCCTGAATCTATTCCGTTATTCTATTATGAGCGGGAAATGTTGAGCTATGATGAGTTTTGTACCTGCCTTATTGTACATACAAAGTATTCTTATTTTGTGAGTGGAGCATCTGTGGAGAAAATCTCTTTTGACAGAAAACTTCATCCACTATACATTTACTTTCAATTATTTGGGTATTTTTCTTGTTTTTGGTTTCTCTTCATCCACTATAAGTTCATGCTCAAAACTTATAATTCTGCTCTCCATCCGGCTAAACAAGGCTACTTTACCACTCTCATCACATCTCTAGCCAACAATCCTAAACGACTCTTTGAAACCTTCCACTCCCTCCTGAGCTCTAAAATACAGACCCCGTCACAAACCTAAGCGCTGACGATCTGGCCACTTATTTCCTGCAAAAAATCAATCATATCTGTCAAGACATTTTTACACAATCCCCTCAGAGTCTGGATTCCCTTCCCTCCCGCACCTCAAGTTCACTTTCCATCTTCGAGCTGGCAGTGGTCACAGAAGGAGAAGTGACCAGACTCCTCACTTCTTCCCGCCCTACAACCTGCAACAGTGACCCTATTCCCTCACAGCTCATTCAGTTCCTTTCCCCAGCTGTCACTGTGGAGGTTTCACCAATTTAAGATACACTAGGTAACTGCTCTCCTCCTAATTAAAGATGTCCGAGTGAATGCAAATCAGCCAAATTTGCTAATATGGTTGAAAAACTTCACTCAGAGACTAAATCACGCAAAATGACATACTTTATTATGTAGACATGGGGTTATATAGTATTCTACTTCTAGGTGGGATTAGTAAAATTCATTGCTCCTTCTGATAACTTGGTACACTGCAATTTGCGCATCCATGTATCTCCTGGCCTCAGTAACACCTTAGGAAT
Source organism: Phyllobates terribilis (assembly GCF_046119375.1). NCBI lineage: Eukaryota > Metazoa > Chordata > Amphibia > Anura > Dendrobatidae > Phyllobates > Phyllobates terribilis. The sequence goes on from NW_027362845.1 coordinate 3,342,988, forward strand.
TCTGATGGGAGGGGTGAAGTCGTCTCTCAGCGCCATCTTTGCCAACTCGACATGAATCTCTCTGTTATCAGCCATGCACATACATGCGTCATTCCCAGGAAATCATTTAGTTGTTCATGTCTACAATAAGGCTGTGTGCCCACGATGCATTTTTTAAGCATTTCCGCAGCGGCAATTCCGCTGCAGAAACGCTTAAAAACGCATGGTAGAAGGCCTGCCATGTTCCCCAATGATAATCCGCATGTGCTATGCACATGCTGCAGAAATTTCCGCTGCGTCTTATCATTGCGGAAAAAAACGCAGCACGATCAATTATTTTGCGGAAGCGCTGCATTTTCGCCGCCATTGACTTGCATTGGAACGCATGGAATCCGCATCACTGGATCTGTACATGTGCATTCCATGCGTTTCAATGTGCGGATGGTACCCGGGTCTGGAGAAGACGAGACTCTCCTCCGGACCCAGGTACCATAGTACCTGTAAAAAAAGAATAAAAAAATAAATAATTATTATACTTACCTTCTGATGGCCCCCGGTGTGCTTGTCTTGGCTTGCCGGCAGATCGCGGTGGACTCAAGGACCTGCGCTGACGTCATTTAGTCATGTGACGGCAGGTCCTTCAGTGTACCGCGAGCGGCCGGCAAGCTGAGACGCATCGGATAAAGACACCGGGGGCCATCAGAAGGTAAGTATGACATTTATTTTTATTTTTTAACATTCTTTCGGACACACTATATAAATCCATGCCGTTTGCATGGATTTATATAGTGTGACCAAGTTGTCAAGCACTTTCCAAGTGATGTTAAAATCGCTTGGAAAGCGCTTTTCAATGCGCATGCGGAAATGCATGTGAAGAACGCTTCACATCCGCTTGTCCTTGGCAGGAAAAACGCATGTAAAATCCGCATGTACAATCCACATGTAAAATCCGCATGTACAATCCGCATGTAAAATCCGCATGTACAATCCACATACATTTTTTCTGCCAGGGAGATGCAGAAACGCTCAGGAAAAATCCGGAGCATTTCTGCATCGTGGGCACATAGCCTGAGAACAGAAACTGTTATATATCATTAACTATTAACATAATCAATGTGCATATACACATTTGCATACATACATAGACATAGATTATTCCATCATCTCTATATTAATTCACACTGATTAGGTAATCTATTAAAATAAACTAATTGATTTTCTATAATATATATATTTTACCTTGACATCACTACCCACCTAACTAAAATATTTGACCTCTCTCTTTCTTCAGGTATCTTTCCCTCCTCACTTAAACATGCCATCATAACCCTTTTACTGAAAAAGCCATCCCTGGACCAGAACTGCACTGCTAACTACAGACCGGTCTCTAATCTTCCCTTCATCTCTAAACTCCAGGAACGCCTGGTCCATTCCCGCCTAATCCGCTATCTCTCAGATAACTCTCTTCTCGACCCTTTACAATCCGGTTTCTGCTCCTCACACTCTAATGAAACTGCCCTCACTAAAGTCTCTAATGATCTACTAACAGCTAAATCTAATGGTCACTACTCCCTGCTGTTTCTCCTGGATTTCTCTGCCGCTTTTGACACTGTAGATCATCAGCTCCTCCTCACTATGCTCCGCTGTATAGGCCTCAAGGACACCGCTCCCTCCTGGTTCTTCTCCTACCTCTGACCGCTCCTTCACGGTATCTTTTGCCGGCTCTTCTTCCTCTAATCTTCCTCTTGCTATCGGGGTTCCACAAGGATCAGTCCTAGGTCCCCTCCTCTTCTCCTTGTATACTGCTCCTGTTGGACAAACCATCAGCAGATTTGATTTCCAGTACCATCTCAATGCTGATGACACCCAACTATACACCTCTTCACCTGACATCACCGCCACTCTAATACAAAATACCAGTGATTGTCTGTCTGCTGTCTCTCACATCATGTCTTCCCTCTATCTGAAACTGAATCTCTCCAAAACTGAACTCCTTGTTTTTTCTCTCTCTACTAACCTACCTATACCTGACTTTTCAATTTTCTTGGGTTGCGCCACCATAACCCCCAAGCAGCAAGCTCGATGTCTTGGAGTCATATTTGACACACAACTTTCCTTTATCCCCCATATACAATCATGTAATGCAGATGCGGGAATGCAACGCACATAGACACAAGGCGAGAACTGTCTGAGATGAAAATAAACAATTTTATGCAACAGGTATTCTGAACAAGGGATTAGTAACAAGGGTAATGAACAGTAATTCAATATATCAGCAAAAGGCAAAATCTCTCAAAATAAGACGCAGTCTCTCAAAGTAAGGTGAAGCCTCTCAAAGTAAGGTGAAGTCTCTTAAGTAAGGTGCAGTCTCTTTAGTACGGTGAAGTCTCTTAAGTAAGGTGAAGTCTCTTAAGTAAGGCGAAGTCTCTTAAGTAGGGTGATGCCCTCAGTCATGGGAGACAACACGTAAGTTCTTTAACTGTACATTTGGCCCTAGCGGGGGTCACGGGTTATTCACGCTAGGCCGTGAGTCTCTTCCGCATAAATTCAATTAGATCACGTTGTGCTCCTTTAGTCCCAACCGTTCCCCTCCCAACCTGAGTATCTAAACAAAATTGTCCCCGGTACCGTGGGTGAACAGTGGAAGTGACGGCCCTGTTCACGTATGCAGCTCCTCCGCTTCCGCTGGCATGACTTTCCTGGGGCAACCGTCTCTCAACTCCTCTCTGCTTGGCTGTTGGAGGCAGTCTCTCGAGCCTTGGATCGGGGGTCCAGGCCTCGTCTGTCGGCGGGCGACGTCGGGTTCCGCAAACTCACTCAGCACCGCAATCAGGTTCCTAGTCTCCTCAGCAGGCACAGCACTCAGGTAACATCCGCGAGATATCCGGAGCTCTTTTACCGGTGCCCGGCTGTGGCACCTCACAGGCCTCTGGCTTAGGCCTGTCACGCGGGGTTTCTCAGGATGCAGGGAACACGTCTGCTCCTTATTGCTGCTTGGCGCCAAAGACCCCTCAGGTTTGGCGCGCTGGCCTCTTATTTTCCGGAACTCCTTCCTGGAAGTCACCTGATCACGTCCAGCGTCTGAACTTGCTCTCCCTGCAACTTCCCTTGCATATCTTGGTTCCGCTTGACTGCGTCTGGCCAGTAGATGGCAGTCTCTTTCCATCCTTGAAGCATCATGTAGAAGTTCTGTTACAAGCTCTCATGACTGGGCTACATTCCTCCCTCCTTTTTGCTCGCCAGTCCTCGGGCGAGTGGGCTGATGCCTCCTTCCAGGCAGTGCAAGCTCAGACAGGAGTTGGGCACACTCCTGCGTTTTCTGTTGGATTTGAGACCAGATGAACTCTTCCAGAGCATACCGGTTAGGAGGGATTCCGGCATTAGCCCGCTCAGTTCTGCGGAGCTCTTCTTGCGGAGGTGACTCCGGGAGATCCGAGGAATCAACCACTGGGGATTGCAAATCATTTCCTGACTCATTTGGAATTCCACTCGGGGTTGGCATCAACGGTTCTGACGGGTCCAACTGCATTGGGGCCCATCCTTCTTCATCCCCTAAGGTTCCTGCATGTGGCACTTCAGCCAATACGTCTGGGGGCCCAACTCCGTTACAGACTTCTGCTTCAGAGGAGCAAGGTCGCAGCATATTACGGTGCAACACCCTGGGTGTCGCGGCGTCATCCCCTTCAGGCCTAACCTCGTAGACTGGGTTTTCTGGGTGAACTTTCTTCACCACCCGATATGGTATCGCCTCCCAACGATGGTCCAGTTTACTTCCAAATCGTTTAGCCCTCACCAGCACTCGGTCTCCTGGCTGAAGTGATCCACCTGTCGTCGAGGGCCGAACTGCATGCTCTACTTCCTGAAACTTCTGAGCAACCAGTCTTCTCACTGTATCGAGCCGACGCCGGTGTTCTCGAATCCAGGTACTTGGGCTACCGCCCGGGCCGGGGTCTTCTGAGTCTAGCTCCAGTTCAGTGATTTCTCGGCCACTTCTTCCAAACAGCAACATGTAAGGGGTGTAGCCGGTGGTCGCATGAACTCGATTATTATACACCCACACCAGCTCGGACACGTATTCGGTCCACTTCATCTGTTTGTCCGCTTCCAGCGTTCGCAACATTTGCAACAGGGTTTGGTTAAAGCGCTCGCATGCGCTGTTCCCTTGCAGGTGGTAGGGCGTTGTTCGGGAACGGTCGATTCCATAGATGCGGTACAACTCATCCATCACTCGCCCTTGGAAGCAGGCCCCCTGGTCAGAATGTATTCGCTTCGGGCACCCATAAATCCGGATGAAATCTTGACAGATGGCCTTAGCTGCGGCTTCTGCCGTCTGGTCTTTAGTAGGCGTCACTACTGCGAACTTGGTGAAGTGATCAGTCATGACCAAACAGTGTCCATAACCATTGTATGAAGTTCCTATCATCAAGTAGTCAATCATCAAGACCTCCAAGGGAGCAGAAGTTCGGATGGTCTGAATGGGAGCTCTTTGTTCCGGGGGCTTATTCAACTCACACTGGCGACAGGCTCGGCAGACTCCCTCGACTTCTTGCTGCAGTTGAGGCCAATACACCAGCCGTTGCAACCACCGAAAGGTCTTTTCTACTCCGAAGTGAGCACCTCTTCTATGAGCTTCTTGGGCTAGCTGTGTTACTAGCGCTCCTGGAACTACCACCTGCCAGTAAACATCAAACTCTCGAGGCAGCTGGATTCTTCGGCATAGCAAGCCGTACTTCAGGAGAAGCCTCTCCCACTGACCTAGGATTTGTAGGGTAGTTGGAAGCGAAGCAGCTCTGGTTTCCTGGTCGGGTCTTTGATTAAGGGCGACCCATTCCCTCAATTTTGCTAACTCCGGATCGGATTGCTGCAGATGTATCCATTCGTCTCTTGAACGGCCCAGAATCTGAGTGGGCTTTGGCTCCTCTCTGGTCTCTTGGGCAGCGACGAACTGGCTGAAATCCAGAATCTCGTCGCCTTCGAGCTCCTCATCTCTGTCCTCCTACGGCCCCACCTGAGTGACCCGGGACAGGGCATCGGCATGGGTGTTCAGGGCCTTGGACCAATAGGCAATCTTATACTGGCATTTGGACATCCTTGCGACCCCCCGCTGTCCTAACGCGCCCAGTTTGGCGTTCTCCAAGTGGGCCAAAGGGTTGTTATCTGTCCGCACTTGCACTTCTGACCCTGACAAGTACTCAGCAAATTTCTCGGTCATGGCCCACACCAGTGCTAGTAGCTCCAGCTTAAACGAACTGTAGTTCTCCGGATTCTTCTCCGTATCTCGGAGTGACCTGCTGGCATACGCGATCGCTCGCTCTTTTCCTCCTTGTACTTGAGCCAGCACTGCTCCCAGTCCATGCAAGCTTCCATCGGTGTACAACACGAAAGGCTGCGAAAAGTCGGCGAAGGCCAAGATTGGGTCATCTCTTAGCGCCAATTTCAATGCTCGGAATGCCTCTTCTTGTCGTGGGCCCCACTGGATGGGCTGTCGCTTGGCTCCCCCAGCTGTTCCTCTCAGCAATTCATTGAGCGGGATCGCAATCTTAGCGAAGTCTTTAATGAATCTGCGGTAGTATCCAGCAAGCCCCAGGAACGCCCTCAGTTCCCTTAGGTTGGCAGGCGTGGGCCACTTCTGCACGGCAGCTACTTTCTCTGCAGTGGGGTGTACTCCTGCACTGGACACAGTGTGCCCCAGATACTCAATTTCTCGTTTGAAGAGACGACACTTTCGAGGCTTAATTTTCAGGCCATGTCTCTGAAGCCGTTCTAACACTTCTTCCAATCAGCGGAGATGATCCTCAAACGTAGCAGAATAGATAATTATATCGTCCAGATATATTAAAGTGGCTTCAAAGTTGAGGTCCCCCAAGCATCTCTCCATCAGCCGTTGGAAGGTCCCTGGCACATTTGTTAGTCCGAACGGTATCCGATTGAACTCAAACAGGCCCATAGGGAGAACAAAAGCGGTCTTCGGATGATCCTTCTCAGCTACTGGGACCTGCCAATATCCACAGGCCAGGTAGAGGGAAGAGAAGAATTTGGCGCTCCCTAGTGCAGATAGCGACTCTTCGATTCGGGGGAGTGGATAGGAGTCCCGGACTGTACAGGCATTCAGCTTTCGATAGTCCACGCAAAATCTCAGGGTACCATCCTTCTTTCGGACCAGCACGATCGGAGCCGCCCAGGGGCTCTGACTTTCACGGATCACACCGTTCCGCAACATGTGGGCCAACAGCTCTTTCACCTCCTGGTACATTTGAGGCGGGATCTGCCGATATCTCTCTCGGAAGGGAGCAGTATTTCCGGTGGGTATTTCGTGCTGAATGTCCCGAGTGCACCCGAAATCATCTTCATGCTGTGCAAACACTCCCTGATATCGCTGTAGAAGTTGTTCGATCTGCCTTACTTGTCCAGCAGAAAACTCAGTCAGATTAGCCTCCATTTCTTCCAGAAGGTGTCGTCCAGCCAACGGTTCTCTTCCATTCTCCTGGCTGTTGAGGGATACCTCCAGGGTCCATGGTTTTCCTTCCACAGGTGCCAGCCCTATAGCGTCCGCTCTAGTAAGGGCCTCTGGCATTATGTACACTCGCGCCACCTCTTGTCGGGGCAACAACTGTAAACTGGTGCCACCTAAATTGATGCAGCACGGGTACTCGGCCGTGCTGCACGGTGGCCAGGGTTAGAGCAATCAGGAGTCCAGAGGGCGCTTCTTCTCCTTCCATCGGTTCAGTTTGAATGTCCACGCCCTCTAAGGACACATGTGCCAGCACCGGCAACGTGAGTACAGTCTGTCCCACCGGCAGTGTCATTGTGGCTTCGGGCGGTATCGATACCTTGCCAAGGTACTGAGAGGTAGCGGGCAATTTTTGAATCTGGCTGACCCGCACGAGGTGTTGGAACACTCTCTTGCTAGCTGGGTCTCGAGTGGCATGGGTCCAGTTGTTTTTGCTACAGCCCTCAGCCAGGAACTGTCCGACTTCTTTCAGCACATTCATGCCCAGGGTTACAATGGGCCCATCGCCTCTGGGCCCTGTGGTTAGTACGATCCCTTTTCGACCGAGGTCCTTTCCACATGCCCGCATGGACATCCATACTACTCCCGCTACTGGGATAGGTAGTTGATTGGCCGCCACCAATTTGACAGTGGGTTCCCGGCAGGAATGAGTGACTTCAGGAAAGTGACTTTGGAAATACGTCTCAGGCATAGTGGTCACTTGAGACCCGGTGTCCATCAAACAGCGGATCCGCTTCCCATTGAATTCAGCCCAGATGATGGGACTCTCGGAGACAATGTCTTCAAAGCTCCCTCTTCTACTCTCTGAAGCACGAGACCCCACGGTATGCTCCACAACCGTGGGGCATTTTAGTTTAACGGCTGTCCCCTCCTCCTCCTTTCTCGGTTGGGACAGTCTTTGGAGATATGCCCCCTACCTTCGCAAGTCCAGCACTCCGGTCCTCTTTCTGCCGATAGGTCGGGTACATGCCGTGCTGGGGCTGGGTAGGAATGGCTCTCTCGTTCTGGTCTCCGTCCATGTTGAGCAGTATGGTCCGTCGGCAAGGGGGCAGTAGGGGGCTTTCTAATAGCATTCAGCTCACCCCGAATGTCTTGAATTTCCTGACGTATTTCCCGTACCCAATCAGGCTCTTGGTTGGTGAATCCAAGAGCAATTGCCTCTTGACTTCTAACTGTGGCTTTGAGAACAGGAACTTCTCTCTCCAGGACTCTAGCTTCAGCCCCTACCTCCAGGAAGCCCATATCAGGGCTCAATCGCAGCCGCTCCTTCAGGCTCTGCCTCAGGATAGGGTCTTTCAAGCCGGCAATCAGTTGGTCACGCAACACCTCATCCAATGGTCCCAGTCCTTGGTTCCCATCTCGAGCTTTCTTAGTGATATGGGCCGTCACTTCCTGCAACGCATTAACATACTGATTTACTGTCTCATTTTCCCCTTGGACCTGCTGGAGCAACCGTAAGCGCAAGTGTCCCAAATCTGTAGCGTCACCGTGCATGTCCTCTAAAATTTTTATCACTTTATCCACGGTGTCACGGTCCCCAGGTGGGCGGTACATCACAGTCTGTCGGGCCTCTCCATCAAGGGTTAGGAGGGCCAGCTCCGCCTGGGCTAGGGGATCAAGGGGGTACATCCGTAGCATACTTCTCAGTCTTTCTACCCAGTCCCACAGTGACATGCCATCCCCTGAAAACTTGGGAAGATGGCTGAGCATAGCCCCCAGGGGTATATGGGTCCGACCGGACCCAGCCACAGACTGATCCCCCATCTCTGCGTCTGAATGTTGCATCCTGCCGACTACGCCAAATGTAATGCAGGTGCGGGAATGCAATGCACAGAGACACAAGACGAGAACAGTCTGAGATTAAAATAAACAATTTTATGCAACAGGTATTCTGAACAAGGGATTAGTAACAAGGGTAATGAACAGTAATTCAATATATCATCAAAAGGCAAAATCTCTCAAAATAAGACGCAGTCTCTCAAAGTAAGATGAAGCCCCTCAAAGTAAGATGAAGCCCCTCAAAGTAAGGTGAAGTCTCTTAAGTAAGGTGCAGTCTCTTTAGTAGGGTGAAGTCTCTTAAGTAAGGTGAAGTCTCTTAAGTAAGGCGAAGTCTCTTAAGTAGGGTGATGCCCTCAGTCATGGGAGACACCACGTAAGTTCTTTAACTGTACATTTGGCCCTAGCGAGGGTCATCGGTTATTCACGCTAGGCCGTGAGTCTCTTCCGCATAAATTCAATTAGATCACGTTGTGCTCCTTTAGTCCCAACCGTTCCCCTCCCAACCTGAGTATCTAAACCCAATTGTCCCCGGTACTGTGGGTGAACAGTGGAAGTGACTTTCCTGGGGCAACCGTCTCTCAACTCCTCTTTGCTTGGCTGTTGGAGGCAGTCTCTCGAGCCTTGGATAGGGGGGTCCAGGCCTCGTCTGTCGGCGGGCAACGTCGGGTTCTGCGAACTCACTCAGCACCGCAATTAGGTTCCTAGTCTCCTCAGCAGGCACAGCACTCAGGTAACATGCACGAGATATCCGGAGCTCTTTTACCGGTGCCCGGCTGTGGCACCCCACAGGCCTCTGGCTTAGGCCTGTCACGCGGGGTTTCTCAGGACGCAGGGAACACATCTGCTCCTTTCTGCTGCTTGGCGCCAAAGACCCCTCAGGTTTGGCGCGCTGGCCTCTTATTTTCCGGAACTCCTTCCTGGAAGTCACCTGATCAGGTCCAGCGTCTGAACTTGCTCTCCCTGCAACTTCTCTTGCATATCTTGGTTCCGCTTGACTGCGTCTGGCCAGTAGATGGCAGTCTCTTTCCATCCTTGAAACATCATGTAGAAGTTCTTTTACAAGCTCTCTTGACTGGGCTACAATCACTCACTCACTCATGTCACCTACACCTTAAAAACATCTCCAGAGCCCCACATTTTCTCACCTTTGATACTGCAAAAACTCTTACTGTCGCTCTTATTCACTCTCGTCTGGACTGCTGCAACTCTCTTCTAATCGGTCTCCCTCTAAACAAACTCTCTCCTCTCCAATCCATTCTGAATGCAGCAGCCAGGATCGTATTTCTATCAGGCCGCTTCACCAACGCCTCTAACCAGTGCCAGTCATTGTGTGGCACCCCAGGGGTCTGGTTTCCACAGTAACAGCAATGTTATGTCTGAGAGCAGGTGGGAGGTCTCTTGGTCAGGGATCCTATGCATGCCACACCTCCTGCCCAGTCCTGGGAGGGGAAGAACTTCCCCTATATAAACCTAGGGCTGAGGCAGGGTGAGTGAGTAGAGAAGAAGTAGAGACAGAGAAGCAGATATAGGAAAAGAACATCAGGAGCTCTGTGGGAGCAGTGCTACAAGGAGTCAGGGGCTGGCAGCTGCAGAGCTCGCCCTGACTGAGAAGTTATCACCGGACCCGGAGTCCGAGGCTGTGGGGACTAACTCCTATCCAGCAGCAGAAACCGACCGGCAGGGGATTGCAGGTCCTCTGGCCCAGAAACCCAAAGGCACAGTCACACGTGGGGGACCAGCACCGCCGTCGTGGAGCGGAAGCTACTAGAAGACCCCGAGTCACCGGCCATACGGGTGAGCACCACACGGTACACTCAGGGACGTGGGCTACTTATACCCGCCTCTAGCAAGGTAGCCGGAAGAGTATCGTTAGTTTGGGAGGCCTACAACTCCGCCTGGCCAGGGGAGATCCCATCTGCTCAAGGACTGACCAGGCCCCAATCGCTAGCCAGTACTCCGGGAGGGTCTATCTTTGTCACCAGTAAAGACCCTGAACTACACCGTACCGTCTCCGAGTGGTTCCTGCTACCCCCATCATCCACGTCGGCTGCCCTGAGGCCATACCCCTCCCGTTGGGGGTTATACTATCACGCTGCACAATCCTACCACCGGCCTCAGCGGTCTGCCCTGCAGCAGCAGCTCCTTAGCTGTACTCAACGGGTGGCGTAGTCGTCCAACATCTACCTCTAATACAGCGCCACTTAGTCTGACTCCCTGGGCACGGACCGGATCACCGCCACGAGACTACAACCCTCAAGAGATCCGGCTCCGGGTAAGCTCCCGCGTGCGCAACGCAGCGCGACACAGGCCCAGGGGCGCGTCAACTTTTGGCGTAGTCGGCAGGATTTCGTGCCCGCAACCACCGGGTACTGCGTGCCTGAAAAAGACTGTTCAAACTTACCTGTGGTGAAGATTCCCGCCATCCGGCGCCATCTTCCGCTTCCTTCCCGCCATCGGTGGAGTTTTCCCGCCATCCGGCGCCATCTTCGGCCTTCTTCCCGCCATACGTGGAGTTTTCCCGCCATTGGACGCCATCTTGAGGACGCCGCGCGGGAAGAAGAGGGGCGTGGACTCCGAAAGCGCGCGAGAACTGAAGCCCCGCCTCACGTCCGGACGTTGCGTAAGGTCCTGGAAGGAGCCCAGCAGACGCCGACGTCACAGGAGCGCGACGGAAGGTCCTCAACCCTGACGATCCACTGTGGAGCCGCGGCCTACGGAAGAGGATCATCGCAAGGTAGGCCACGGTCCACTAGGGGGGAGAAGGATGTCGGATACGGAGGAGAGCTTCACCGCTTCAACCCCCGCCAGCGTCACCGCTGTTGCGGTCATGCCTTTCACCATGCCCTATATCCCGGGGGCAGCCTGGCTACCCCAGTACTCAGGGGAGTCACATACCCTGCATGACTTTAGAGAAAAGCTGGATAGCCTCTTCCAGGTGTACCCCCTCACAGAGGAGCAAAAAGTGAGCATCCTGGTGGCCCAATTAACCGGGGCAGCCCAAAGGGAGGTAAAGTCCTGGCCACCTGGGGGGAGGACTGTCGCAGGGATACTAACCCGGCTGAGGGACACCTTTGATACCCGCACCTCAGCCGAGATCAAGCTTAGATTCTACGGGTGCAAACAGCGGGCACATGAGAGTATAAGGGACTATGCCCTGAACCTACAAGAGGCCCTGAGAGCCATTAAGCAGACCGACCCTGACGGCGTGGGAGACGAGGACAGGCTGTTGACTGAACAATTTATAGAGGGTTTATATTGCAATGCCCACCGAACCCAGTTGCGGGCAATGGCCTTACAGGACCCTCATCTGGGATTTGCACAGTTCAAGGACAGAGCCATCCGGGTGCTTCGAGAACCGGCACCAGGTGGCGTTGTGACCCCCAGACGCCCCACTACCACTTACCACCAGGAGGCGGCGCCCTTGTCGCCAGGGCCTGTGGGAGCTGGTGCGCAGGCTTTGAACAATGACCCGGCTCCAGACCTGCACCATCAGGTCCAAGAGATAGCTAAAAGCGTTGCTGTGCTAACCCGAACTGTGCAGTCTTTACAGGTTTCCACTCCAGGGAAGATCCAGCTGGCATCCGGACCGGAGGACATCCCGTGGCGTCGACCAAGGAGGACCCCACCGGCCAGAGGAAGACCCAGCGACCGATACAACGAGGACGGACGACCCATCTGCCGCCGCTGCAATCAACCCAGACATATGGCAAGGTACTTTCCTTTAAACTGGCACAACAAATATGTGGGAGGACGTCCAGTCTTACCCGTGGTACTGGATGGCATTCCTATGAGTGCCCTACTGGACACCGGGTCACAGGTCACCACCATCCCGTACGTGCTCTTCAAGCAGTACTGGAATGACTCGGATATCACCCGCTACCCTGACGACGACTTGAGTATCATCGCCAGCAATGGTCAGCCCGTGCCACAGATTGGATTTAAAGAGGTGACCATTAAAATCGATAGAGTCGAACTGGCAGCACAGGGACTGATCATTGTAGACATTGACAAACACGAGAGTCACCCAAAGATAACTCTAGTAACTAATGTAATTGAAAATTGTCTTGCAGAGGTGATTTTCCTTTTACAGCAGGTTGCCAAGAACGCCAGCTCCGGCCAGCAGCGAGTGCTCCAGAAAGAGATCCGGGCACTGATGCGACGGCAACAGCTAGAACTCTCCGGTGGTGAGATTGGTAGCGTGCGAATGTGTGACCCTTTCCCTATTGCCATGCCCCCGAAAAGTGAAATGATGATTTGGTGCCGGGCAGCTATTGGTCTGAGAGGTAGAGATTACCAGGCAATGGTAGAACCAGTTTACTCAGACAGTAGGCCCACCATTTTGACAGCACGGGGGGTGGTCAATGTACGCCATGGGAGGGTGCCCGTTCGCATAATAAATATCGGGAAGAGGGAAGTGTACCTGCCCCGGTATGCCACGCTAGCCAAATTGTATACCATCAATCAAGATTCCATACAGTCCGTAGAACCCTTGCCTCCATCTTCCCCGGAGGAAGGTAACGGCTCTCAGAAAACAATGGAGGACTGGTGTCAGCAACTACATTTGGGTACTGACTCCACTCCCTCACACCAGAAACAGGGAATCTATCGGGTGGTTCAAGAGTACGAGAGAGTGTTTAGTAAACACCCGTTAGACTTCGGGCGAGTCAAGGGGGTAGAACACCACATCCCCACGGGAGACCATCCTCCCATAAAAGAGAGGTATCGACCCGTACCCCCTGCACACTACCAACACGCCAAGGGGATGCTTAGAGACATGAAGGAGGCTGGGGTGATCAGGGATAGCTGTAGCCCCTGGGCAGCTCCACTAGTCTTAGTCAAAAAGAAAGACAACACCATGAGGATGTGTGTAGATTACCGGAAAATCAACCGTATCACACACAAGGATGCGTACCCCTTACCAAGGATAGAGGAGTCTTTGGCTGCTTTAAGATCTGCTAACTTCTTCTCTACCTTGGATCTCACTAGTGGGTACTGGCAGGTTCCTGTAGCAGAGGCGGACCGGGAGAAGACCGCATTCACCACCCCGATGGGACTTAGCGAGTTTACCTGCATGCCGTTCGGACTCTGCAACGCACCAGGAACCTTCCAACGATTAATGGAGTGCTGTCTGGGCCACAGAAACTTCGAGACGGTCCTGCTGTACCTGGACGATGTCATCGTATATTCCAAGACGTATGAGGACCACCTGAAACACCTGGCGGAAGTGTTCGAAGCTCTGGCAAGCTACGGCCTAAAGGTGAAACCCTCCAAGTGTCACCTCCTGAAACCAAAGGTGCAGTACCTGGGACACGTGGTGAGCGCTGATGGAGTGGCTCCCGACCCTGATAAGATCACCGCAATTAAGGAATGGCCAAGTCCCTCCAGTGTAAAGGAAGTGCGGCAGTTCCTCGGGTTGGTAGGCTATTACCGCAGATTCATCCCCGGTTTCACCAAAAAGGCAGCTCCTATGCAGGACCTCCTGATAGGCCAGTCCCGGAAGGCCAAGAACCAGAAGCCACCCTTCAGATGGGAGAAGTTAGAAGAAGAGTCCTTCCGCCAGCTGAAGATGGCCCTCACGGGGGATGAAATCCTGGCGTACCCTGATTACAGCCAGCCCTTTATCCTCTACACCGACGCAAGTAACATCGGGCTAGGAGCCGTGCTGTCCCAGATCCAGCAGGGGAAAGAACGAGTAATCGCTTACGCCAGCCGAAAACTGCGACCCACTGAGAGAAACCCTGAGAATTACAGCTCATTTAAGCTAGAGTTCCTGGCAGTGGTGTGGGCAGTCACCGAACGCTTTAAGCACTACCTCGCTTCCTCCCGGTTCACCGTGTACACGGATAACAACCCGTTGACACACCTGGACACAGCAAGACTCGGTGCCCTAGAGCAGAGATGGATGGCCCGTCTGTCCAACTACGAGTTCACAATCAAATACCGGGCAGGACGCTCCAATACCAACGCGGACGCCCTGTCCAGGATGCCAAACCTACCGGACGTAGGAGAAGATCCAGAGGGACTGGAAGAAGTCGAACTCCCCGCGTTCCACCGTCATGGGACTATCCAGTATTCCCACCGGGTAAGGAGTAAGCAAGCTGCTACGTTTAATCCCTTGCCTCACTACAACTGGGCGGAAACGCAAGACAGTGACCCTGCCGTCCGACTGGTGAAGGAGATGCTGACTCGGCCAGAGGCTCGCCTGGACCCAGACGCTCCGGAGGAAGCCAAGCAACTGTGGGCTGAGAAGAGTCGACTGTTCCTTTATAAGGGGAAGTTGTGCCGCCGAATGGTTAACTCCCGGACGCATGAACTAATCTGGCAAGTAGTGGTGCCACGAAGAGACGCAGCCGTGGTGATGGAGGCATACCACGACGGGGCTGGACACTTCGGATGGAAGAAGCTGGAGTTCCTGCTGCGCGGGCGGTTCCACTGGGTAGGCATGAGGGGAACCATCGAGAGGTGGTGCAGAGACTGTGGCCCGTGCAACCTAAGAAGGAAGGACCGTGCCAGCCAGAAGACTCCCCTGCAGTCCATCGTCACCCGGCAGCCGTTGGAACTGGTAGCCTTGGATCATGTAAAACTGACCCCAAGCAGAAGTGGCTACGTCTACGCACTAACCATCGTGGATTACTACTCCCGGTTCTTGGTTGTCATCCCCGTCAAGGACTTAACAGCTCGAACAGCAGCTAGAGCCTTCCAGCAGCATTTCTGCCGTCCACACGGGTACCCGGACCAAGTGTTGACAGACCAGGGACCTGCCTTTGAAGCGGAGGTCTTCCAAGAATTCTGCACTCTGTATGGCTGCCGGAAGATAAGGACGACACCCTATCATCCGCAAACTAATGGACTTTGTGAGAAAACGAACCAGGTGGTGATAGATCTTCTGAAAACATTGCCCCTGGAAGAACGCAGTCTGTGGCCTGAGAGGCTGCCCGACCTAGTGGACCTATACAACCACATCCCGGTAGGTTCCACCAACTGTACCCCGGTTTACCTGATGAGGGCAAGACCTGGTAAGCTACCTGTTGACCTGGAGATGGGAGTCCTGACACCCGAGGACACTTCACCAGAAGCAGACTGGGACACAGAGAGGCAGCAGCAGTACCGGAAAGTACAGGAGAGCGTGGAGCGAAGTCTCTGTCAAGCTAGGGAAAGACAAGAGAAAACTTACAACCAGTATGCTCCCGCTGTTCCCCTGGTACCCGGAGAGCAGGTCTTGAAGAGGAAAAGGCGGCTCCACAAGTTGGACGACCAGTGGGAGAAGGACCCGTACATCGTACTGCCCTCAAGCCACGACAACCCAAAGGTCTGCACCATCAGTAAAGACGGAGGGGAAACCACAACCATTGTATCCCGGGATCACCTGAAGAAGTGTCCCGAACAGCTACGGAACCCTGAAGAGGAACAAGAAGACCCTCGACCCGTAGAGGAAAGGGAAGATATGGTTAGTACTGTGCTCGGAGACTTCCCTCGGTCTTGGACTCAAGACAATGGCGCAGTTGTGGTACCCGTACTCACCTTCCTCCAACCAGCATCCCAAGCACCTACGGAGCAACAGGTAGAGCTGGAAGAACAGCCGGTCCAGGAGGCAGAAGACCCCACACCAGCAGACCAGGAGGATCAACCCTCTGCTTATAGTGAACCTGCCATGCCTCTAGTGAGCCAAAGGGCCCGTGGACAGCTGCCCAGTTTACCCTTGACAGTTCCTACACCCTGTAGTTCGGGGCTAGACAGTCAGCTCCGTAGGTCTACTAGGGCCACTAGAGGCCAGTTACCCGCACGTTGGAGGATTTGAAGTGTATAAGTTGTTTTATTTATGGTTACCTGTTTTCCTTGTTGCTTGTGTATAATTATGTGTTTCTAGTTATTTTTAGGAGTCCTTGGTGGATTTACCGGGAATCCTTGTACAATTGGTTGGAGCGTAACTTAGGAATGGACTAAAGACTGTTAAGGACTCGGGGCAGGACAGACCCCTACCTGGTTACGTCTCCCTGTTTTGGTGAAATGGACACCTTGCTTTTCTTCAAAAACTGCACCCGGTTGCGGACACGCCGTGACCATCCTTATGTGTTTTTCTTATTGTGTTATTATTGTTTATACCTTGTTACGTTTTTCTAAAAAATGTTTAGTCCCGGAGTACTAAATTTCACTAGGGGGGAATGTGGCACCCCAGGGGTCTGGTTTCCACAGTAACAGCAATGTTATGTCTGAGAGCAGGTGGGAGGTCTCTTGGTCAGGGATCCTATGCATGCCACACCTCCTGCCCAGTCCTGGGAGGGGAAGAACTTCCCCTATATAAACCTAGGGCTGAGGCAGGGTGAGTGAGTAGAGAAGAAGTAGAGACAGAGAAGCAGATATAGGAAAAGAACATCAGGAGCTCTGTGGGAGCAGTGCTACAAGGAGTCAGGGGCTGGCAGCTGCAGAGCTCGCCCTGACTGAGAAGTTATCACCGGACCCGGAGTCCGAGGCTGTGGGGACTAACTCCTATCCAGCAGCAGAAACCGACCGGCAGGGGATTGCAGGTCCTCTGGCCCAGAAACCCGAAGGCACGGTCACACGTGGGGGACCAGCACCGCCGTCGTGGAGCGGAAGCTACTAGAAGGCCCCGAGTCACCGGCCATACGGGTGAGCACCACACGGTACACTCAGGGACGTGGGCTACTTATACCCGCCTCTAGCAAGGTAGCCGGAAGAGTATCGTTAGTTTGGGAGGCCTACAACTCCGCCTGGCCAGGGGAGATCCCATCTGCTCAAGGACTGACCAGGCCCCAATCGCTAGCCAGTACTCTGGGAGGGTCTATCTTTGTCACCAGTAAAGACCCTGAACTACACCGTACCGTCTCCGAGTGGTTCCTGCTACCCCCATCATCCACGTCGGCTGCCCTGAGGCCATACCCCTCCCGTTGGGGGTTATACTATCACGCTGCACAATCCTACCACCGGCCTCAGCGGTCTGCCCTGCAGCAGCAGCTCCTTAGCTGTACTCAACGGGTGGCGTAGTCGTCCAACATCTACCGCTAATACAGCGCCACTTAGTCTGACTCCCTGGGCACGGACCGGATCACCGCCACGAGACTACAACCCTCAAGAGATCCGGCTCCGGGTAAGCTCCCGCGTGCGCAACGCAGCGCGACACAGGCCCAGGGGCGTGTCAATTGCACTGGTTACCTATTCACCACAGAATACAATACAAACTCATCTCTCTCACCCATAAAGCCCTCCACAGTTCTGCACCACCCTATATCTCATCCCTCATTTCTGTCTATCACCCCTCCCGTGCCCTCCGTTCTGCAACTGATCTAAAACTAACATCCTCCTAAATCCCAACCTCGCAGGGGGAGGGGATTTTACCACCTACCTCCACCCTTTCTGGGATAAATTCCATACTGGAAATATTTTTCAAAATGCTCAATATACATCTCTACATTATCTGCTAGAGGAGGTAGGCATAGTGGACCTATGGAGAATACGGCACCCTGATGTCAGACAATATTCCTGTTACTTCGCCTCCCATCATTCTTTGTCAAGAATAGACCAAGCTATTGGCTTTGAATCAATCATACCCTATATTAAATCGGTGAGGTATCTGCCAAGGTGTGTCTCTGACCACTCGCCTATACAGGTACAACTGCAGATGGGTGTTGTGAGGTCTCCGGGGGAATATACATGGCACATCAATCCTTTTTGGCTGCAACTAATTGGTCCTACTCTTAGCTCTAGAATCTTAGAATATTTTCGTTTTAATGATGGGTCGTCATCTACGAGATTTATATGGGATGCTATGAAAGCATATGTACGGGGAATATGCATAGGGGAGATCAATAAGATAAAATCCAAAATAAAGGAGTTAACCCAAAAATTGCAACAGAATGTTTGCGAAAAGGAAGCACAAGTAGAATGAAATGGGAAAATGCACAGAAAATATTGCCTGATCATTTGCTATCATTAGCTTCTCAGAAACAACTGTTTGTTAAGCAAAGATACTTTATAAAGCAAGGATCTCAAACTCGGCTGGGTAGATGGGCCACATTCTTTGCATGACAAAATGACATTTTTAGTGATATCATTTTTTTTTCTATACACCTTTTGAATTTGTCCTCATCTTGTATTAACCCCTTTACAGCCCATGACGTACTAATACGCGCCTGTGCCCTGGGCTTTAAGAGCCTGACCCGTATTAGTACGTCATGGCGATCGTGCGCGCACACAGGCTTTATCATCATACCGCCAAACAAAAAATGGAATAACACGCGATGAAAAAAATGAATATAAATAAAAATGGTACCGCTGAAAACGTAATCTTGTCCCGTAAAAAACAAGCCGCCATACAGCTCAATCAGCCGAAAATTCAAAAAGTTATAGCTCTCAGAATAAAGCGATGCAAATAATAATTTTTTCTATAAAATGTCTTTTATTGTGTAAAAGCGCCAAAACATAGAAAAACGATATAAATGTGGTACCGCTGTAAACGTACTGACCCGAAGAATAAAGCTATCTTATCAATTTTACCACACGCGGAGTAGAATAATAAAAAAAAAAAAACAATTCCTGAATTGTAGGTTTTTGTTTATTCTGCCTCACAAAAGCTGGAATAGAAAGCGATCAAAATATGTCACGTGCCTGAAAATGGCACCAATAAAAACGTCAACTTGTCCCGCAAAAAAAAATCCATCACATGACTCTGTCGGCCAAAATATGGAAAAATTATAGCTCTCAAAATATGGCGATGCAATAACTAGATTTTACAAAATATGTGTCTTTTAGTGTGTGACAGCTGTCAATCATAAAAACCCGATATCATTCTGGTATCTCTGTAGTCACACCGACCCGAAGAATAAGGTCGTCTAATCACTTATACCGCACGAGGAACGGCGTAAAAAATAAACACTAGGGCTGGGGTTGGGGTTAGGGTTGTGATAATGTTAGGGTTCGGGTCAGGGTTGGGGGTAAGGGTTGTTTTTTTTTTATTAAAAAAAAAAAAAAAGATGACGATATGGCAACTAGTGTTGAACACAAGTGCTCGCTACTTGAGTTTGCATCGGGTACTCGGGTATGCATTGAGCATCGCGGGTGCTCGAGTCTCCGCCCCATATGCTTCGCGGCCAAAATAACCTCGCGGGGATTGCCTGCCATGCTCGAGCGATCCCCGCATGTTTTTTTGGGGGTGTCTCTTAACCGTGAAACATGCGGGAGGGTACTCGAGCATTTCACTTGAGCACCTGTGATACATGGTGCATACCTGAGTACCCGATGCAAACTCAAGTAGCGAGCACTTGCGCTCAAGACTATTGACAACTTATTCAATATGATGACCTAATGTCATCAAATTTTGTGTCGTACCTCTGGGTTCAAAATGTTCACTAAACCCCTTGATAAAATCCTTGAGGGGTGTAGTTTCCAAAATGGGGTCACTTGTGGGGGGTTTCAACTATTTAGGCACATCAGGGGCTCTTCAAACGCGACATGGCGTCCGCTATCGATTCCAGCCAATTTTGCGTTCAAAAAGTCACACAGTGCTCCTTCCCTTCTGAACTCTGCCGTGCGCCCAAACACTGTATTTTCCCTACATATGGGGTATTGACGTACTCAGGAGAAATTGCACAGAAGTTTTTGGGGTCCATTTTCTCCTCTTACCCTTGTGAAAATAAAAAAATTGGGGCTAAAACATCATTGTTGTGGAAAAAGTTTGATTTTTTTATTTTCACGGCTCCATGTTATAAACTTCTGTAAAGGACTTGGGGGTTCAAGGTGCTCACCACACATCTAGATAAGTTCCCCAAGGGGTCTAGTTTCCAAAATGGTGTCACTTGGAGGGGGGGTTCTACTGTTTAGGCACATCAGGGGCACATCCGCTAATTATTCAAGCAAATTTTACAATCAAAAAGTCAAATGGTGCTGCTTCCCTTCCGAACCCTGCCGCGCGCCCAAACAGTGGTTTGCCCCCACATATGGGGTATCTGCTAACTCATGAGAAATTGAACAACAAACTGCATAGTGCAATTTCTTCTGTTACCCTTATGAAAATGCAAAAGTGGGGGCTGAAAAACATTTTTTGTGGGAAAAATGTGAAAATTTTATTTTTACTGCTTAATGTTATAAACTTCTGTGAAGCACCTGGTGGTTCAAGGTGCTCACCACACATCTAGATAAGTTCCCCGAGGGGTCTAGTTTCCAAAATGGTGTCACTTGTGGGGGGTTTCCACTGTTTAGGCACATCAGGGGCACATCCGCTAATTATTCAAGCAAATTTTACAATCAAAAAGTCAAATGGCGCTCCTTCCCTTCCGAACCCTGCCGCGCTCCCAAACAGTGGTTTTCCCCCACATATGGGGTATCTGCTTGCTCAGAAGAAATTGAGCAACAAACTGTATGGTGAAATTTCTCCTGTTACCCTTATGAAAATGCAAAAGTGGGGGCTGAAAAACATTTTTGTGGGAAAAATGTGAAAATTTTATTTTTACGGCTCAATGTTATAAACTTCTGTGAAGCACCTGGGGGTTCAAGGTGCTCACCACACATCTAGATAAGTTCCCTGAGGGGTCTAGTTTCCAAAATGGGGTCACTTGTGGGGGGGTTTCCACTTTTTAGGCACATCAGGGGCTCCCCAAATGCAATATGGCGTCCGCTAATTATTCAAGCAAATTTTACATTTAAAAAGTCCTTCCCTTCCGTAACCTGCCGTGCGCCCAAACAGTGCTGTTCCCCCACATATGGGGTATATGCTAACTCAGGAGAAATTGAACAACAAACTGCATAGTGCAATTTCTTCTGTTACCCTTATGAAAATGAAAAAGTGGGGGCTAAAAAACATTTTTGTGGGAAAAATTTGAAAATTTTATTTTTACGGCTCAATGTTATAAACTTCTGTGAAGCACCTGGGGGTTCAAGGTGCTCACCACACATCTAGATAAGTTCCCTGAGGGGTATAGTTTCCAAAATGGGGTCACATGTGGGGGGTTTCCACTGTTTAGGCACATCAGGAGCTCCCCAAATGCAATATGGCGTCCGCTAATTATTGAAGCAAATTTTACGTTTAAAAATTCAAATGGCGCTCCTTCCCTTCCGAACCCTGCCGTGCGCCCAAACAGTGGTTTTCCTCCACATATGGGGTATCTGCTTGCTCAGAAGAAATTGGGCAACAAACTGCATGGTGCAATTTCTCCTGTTACCCTTATGAAAATGCAAAACTGGGGCTGAAAAACATTTTTCTGGGAATAATGTGAAAATTTTATTTTTACGGCTCAATGTTATATACTTCTGTGAAGCACCTGGGGGTTCAAGGTGCTCACCACACATCTAGATAAGTTTACTGAGGGGTCTAGTTTCCAAAATGGGGTGACTTGTGGGGGGTTTCCACTTTTTAGGCACATCAGGGGCTCCCCAAATGTAATATTGCGTCCGCTAATTATTCAACCAAATTTTACATTTAAAAAGTCAAATGACGCTCCTTCCCTTCCGTACCCTGCCGTGCACCCAAACAGTGGTTTTCCTCCACATATGGGGTATCTGCTTACTCAGGAGAAATTGATCAACAAATTTTGGGGTCTATTTTTTCCTGTTACCCCTGCGAAAATAAAAAAAATTGGGTCTAAAGTAACATTTTTATGAAAAAAGTTAAATGTTGATTTTTTACTTCCACATTCCAAAAATTCCTGTGAAGCACCTGAAGGGTTAATAAAGTTCTTGAATGTGGTTTTGAGCACCTTGAGGGGTGCAGTTTTTAGAATGGCGTCACTTTTGGATATTTTCTGTCATAAAGACCCCTCAAAGTGACTTTAAATATGATGTGGTCCCTAAAAAAATGGTTTTCTAAATTTTGTTGGAAAAATGAGAAACCGCTGGTCATCTTTTAACCCTTATAGCTCCCCAGTAAAAAAAAAATTTTGGTTCCAAAATTGTGCTGATGTAAAGTAGACATGTGGAAAATGTTATTTATTAACTATTTTGTGTGACATATGTCTCTGATTTAAGGGCATAAAAATTCAAATTTTGAAAATTGCAAAATTTTCAAAATTTTTGCCAAATTTCCATTTTTTTCACAAATAAACGCAAGTGATATCGAAGAAATTTTACCACAATCATGAAGTACAATATGTCACGAAAAACAGTCTCAGAATCAGGGAGATCCGTTGAAGCGTTCCGGAGTAATTACCTCATAAAGTGACAGTGGTCAGAATTGTAAAAATTGGCCTGGTCATTAATGTGCAAACCACCTTGGGTTGTAAAGGGGTTAATGACTCATCCTGGTCCTCATCTTGTAGTAATGCCTCATCTAATGCCTCATCCTGGTCCTCATCTTGTAGTAATGTCTCATCCTGGTCCTCATCTTTTAGTAATGACCCATCCTGGTCCTCATCTTGTAGTAATGCACCATCCTGGTCCTCATCTTGTAGTAATGCCCCATCCTGGTCCTCAACTTGTAGTAATGCACCATCCTGGTCCTCATCTTGTAGTAATGCCCCATCCAGGTCCCCATCTTGTCGTAATGTCCCCCATTCAGGTCCCCAACTTGTCGTAATGTCCCCCATACAGGTCCCCATCTTGTCGTAATGTCCCCCATCTAGGTCCCCATCTTGTTATAATGTCCCCATCTTGTAGGAATGTCCCCCATCCAGGTCCCCACATTGTAGAAATGTTCCTATCCAGGTCCCCACATTGTAGGAATGTTCCTATCCAAGTTCCCACATTGTAGATATGTCCCTATCCAGTTCCCCATATTGTAGATATGTCCCCATCCAGGTCCCCACATTGTAGGAATGTCCCTATCCAGGTCCCCACATTGTAGATATGTCCCCATCCAGGTCCCCATATTGCAGAAATGTCCCCATTCAGGTGCCACATTGTAGGAATGTCCCCATCCAGGTCCCACATTGTAGGAATGTTCCTATCCAGGTCCCCATATTGTAGGAATGTCCCCATTCAGGTCCCACATTGTAGGAATGTCCCCATCCATGTCCCACATTGTAGGAATGTTCCTATCCAGGTCCCCATATTGTAGGAATGTCCCCATTCAGGTCCCACATAGTAGGAATGTCCCCATCCAGGTCCCACATTGTAGGAATGTTCCTGTCCAGGCCCCCATATAGTAGGAATGTCTCCATTCAGCTCCCACATTGTAGGAATGTCCCCATCCAGGTCCCACATTGTAGGAATGTTCCTGTCCAGGTTCCCATATTGTAGGAATGTCCCCATTCAGGTCCCTATATTGTAGGAATGTCCGCTGTTCCATTCTTCACATACATATATAAGAAAAAAAAAGTCTCTTCTCACCTGTCCTCCGTCCCCTCGGTGTCCTTTCTGCATATGCGGGCGCAGGCACCATAGACCCCTTGACGATCGCGGCCCGGTCCAGGAGCTTCCGGCAGCTGCGCTTTAGTTCAGTGTATTGCTGCGCAGAGACCAATGCCTGCCACCGGCCTATCAGAGGCCAGCAGCTGACATCTACCCATGTTAGTGATGTCATAGAATCATAGAATCATAGAATGGTAGAGTTGGAAGGGACCTCCTGGGTCATCTGGTCCAACCCCCTGCTCAAAGCAGGATTCACTAGATCATCTCAGACAGATGTCTGTCCAGCCTCTGTTTGAAGACGTCCATTGAAGGGGAACTCACCACCTCTCGTGGCAGCCTGTTCCACTCATTAATCACCCTAACTGTCAAAAAGTTTTTTCTAATATCTAATCTGTGTCTCCTCCCATTTAGTTTCATCCCATTGCTTCTAGTCTTTCCTTGTGCAAATGAGAATAAAGATGATCCTTCTACAATGTGACAGCCCTTGACATATTTGTAGACAGCTATTAAGTCTCCTCTCAGTCTTCTTTTTTGCAAGCTAAACATTCCCAAATCCTGCAACCGTTCCTCATAGGACATGGTTTGCAGACCAGTCACCATTCTGGTCGCTCTTCTCTGAACTTGCTCCAGTTTGTCTATGTCTTTTTTAAAATGTGGTGCCCAAAACTGTACACAGTATTCCAGATGAGGTCTGACCAAAGAGGAGTAAAGACCGATAATGACTTCACGTGATCTAGACTGTATGCTTCTGTTAATACATCCCAGAATTGTATTTGCCTTTTTTGCTGCTGCATCACACTGTTGACTCATGTTCAGTCTATGATCTATTAGTATACCTAAGTCTTTTTCACATGTACTGTTGCTTAGCTCTATTCCTCCCATTCTGTATATGCTTTTTTCATTTTTATTGCCCAGATGTAGTACTTTGCATTTTTCCCTGTTAAAAACCATTCTGTTGGTTGCTGCCCACTGCTCCAGTTTATTTAGGTCTTTTTGAATCCTCTCTCTCTCTTCTCTAGTATTAGCTATCCCTCCTAGCTTTGTGTCATCAGCAAATTTAATCAGTTTACCCTCAATTCCTTCATCTAAATCATTGATAAAGATGTTGAACAATACAGGTCCCAGGACGGAGCCCTGTGGTACCCCACTTGAGACATTCATCCAGCTGGATGTGAAGCCGTTTACAACCACCCTTTGAGTCCGATCACTAAGCCAGTTATGAATCCACCTAACAGTTGCCTGGTCCATTGCATACTTGGTCATTTTTTCAATAAGGATGGTGTGAGATACTTTGTCAAATGCTTTGCTGAAGTCAAGATATACTATATCTACAGCATTTCCCTGATCCACCCAGTCAGTGATTCTGTCATAGAAGGAAATTAAGTTAGTCTGACATGACTTGTTAGTTACAAACCCATGCTGACTCTGGTTAATCACTTCATTCTTATCCATGTACTTACATACATGTGTTTTAATAATTTGTTCAAAGATCTTTCCTGGTATAGAAGTCAGACTCACCGGCCTATAGTTCCCTGGGTCCACCTTCTTCCCCTTTTTGAAGATAGGAACAACATTTGCTCTTCTCCAGTCTTCTGGGACTTCTCCTGTTCTCCAAGAATTTTCAAAGATTATGGAGAGTGGTTCTAAAATTTCTTCTACGATCTCCTTCAGTACTCTGGGGTGTAATTCATCTGGACCTGGAGACTTGAACTCATTTATGTTAGCTAAATATTCCCTCACAATCTTTCTGTTTACAGATAACTTGGATTCCTCTATTCCTTTAAAAGGACAGTGAAGATCAGTTGATGTTACATTTTCTTTCTGAGAGAAAACAGATGCAAAATAGGAATTAAAATGCACCGCTGCGCTGGGACGCGGATGTCCGCTGCTGGCCTCTGATAGGCCGGTGGCTGGCATTGGTATTGTATCATGCAGAGAGCCGGTCTCTGTCCAGCAATACACTGAACTAAAGTGCAGCTGTCGGCAGCTCCTGGACCGGGCCGCGATCGGGGTCTATGGTGCCTACAGGCCGCATGAACCAGTCTGAAGGGACACATGCGACCCGCGTGTTTGAGACCCCTGGTTTAGGATGAGTCTGTCTCTCATACTCTGCTGACCTCACCCCTCCTTGGATAAACCCCCTTCCCACTGCCCCCTTTACTTTTTCCCTGCCCCTCTTTAGGGACGCCTGGAGCTGGTGCTCACACACTATCATACAGGTCACCACTCAATAAAGGTAATATGAAGCAATTAAAGTAGTGAAAGAGGTTAAAACATAACCTTTAATGAATACGTAGGTAAAAAAGATATAAAACGTCACTATGACCTAAAATCCAGTTAATGCCTGCCAATGGTAGTAAAACATAGCTACCTATCATAAATATGTACTCGTTATAAACAGGAATTTATATGGCATGAACACCAAATGTATCCAACCTGTATATTTAACAAGATAGTGGCAAGAAAAATGATAGGGCTGTCAATAACACATCTCAATAAGCGTGCAACATATCCGACGACCAGTCCTCACACTGTACTCACACAGTGGGTCCTCACACTGTATGCAGGAGGCTGTGTGGGTCCTCACACTATATGCAGGAGGCTGTGTGGGGACTGATACTGTATATAGGAGGCTATGTGAGGGCTCATACTCATATAGGAGGTTGTGTGAGGGCTCACATTGTATATAGGAGGCTATGTGGGGCTCACACTGTACAGTATATGGAAGGCTACGTGGAGCTGTAAAAAGGAGACTATGTGGTGGCTCCTGTTCAGTAGCCACAGAATATTCATCTGACCACTGGACCACGGTTCTACAAATTGCACGTCTCTATATACCAGTCATACTGTATGTTCTCCTATATATATTGTACTGTATGTGGTATACTATGTATACTATGTGCACGGACATCAGATGGAGCACTCAAGATAATTAGTGACTGCTACATCATATACTATTATGTGGAGTTGAAGTTTACAATGTTGATTTCATTGATCAAGTATGTTTGAAAACATATACAAAATAATAATTCATAGGTATCTATCTAGCAGACCTGGGCTTATGTGTGACCACCTTTACTCTGCTGATATGTTATTTTAGGAGTGTAGAAAAACACAGCGTACTACACAGGGGCGGACACAGACTGTTGTGGGCCCCTGTGCAAGAATTTTTTGGGGGCCCCCCCCCGCCCTTCATAGGGGGCATGAAGGCCCCCCCCCCGTGCATCTTTGATTCCCCCCACTCCAAGTTAATTAATTGTATGTAAAAAAAATACAACTTGTTATACTTACCCCCAGGGCCAGCTCCAGGTTTTTGTGGGCCCTGGGCGACAGAGTTTCAGTGGGCCCCTTTAACACATACCATGATTCATGGTCCACAGATACCGCAGAGAAATATATATATATATAGTACAAGGCCAAGGATTTCACTTACTACATTACATGAGCGATATCTATTGTAAATTCTACAATAGCTCAGAAACCAGCGAATCCTCACAAAGCACAGTGTAGACCGGACAGAATAGTCCTCCATACAGTATTATGGGCACCATATCATGCTCCATACAGGATACTGACCCCCTTATAATGCTCCATACAGGATACTGGTCCCCATATAATGCTCCATACAGGATACTGGTCCCCATATAACGCTCCATAGAGGATACTGGTCCCCATATAAGATAAGATAAGATAAGATATACTTTATTTATCCCGGAGGAAATTGCGGTATCACAGCAGCAGAACACAGATCTCGAACATGACACATATGATAACATAACATTTGGAATGCTATAACACTGCATACAGAATACTGGCCCCCATATAACGCTCCCTACCAAATACTGTCCCCCATATATCGCTCTATACAGAATACTGACCCCCATATAACGCTCCATACAGAATATTGGCCCCCATATAACGCTCCATGCAGGCTGTTCCCCCCTTATAATGCCCCATGCAGGAAGACACCCCCCTTTTAATGCTCTATGCAGGATGTCACATCTACCCTCCATAAAATGCCCCATGCAGGATGTCACCTCTTCCCCCCATATAATGCCCCTTGCAGGATGTCACTTCCCCCCTTTTCAATGCTCCATGCAGCATGTCAGACCACCCCCTCCTTATAATGCCCCATGCAGGAGGTCACCCCCCCTCCTTATAATGCCCCATGCAGTATGTCACACACCCACCCTCTATATAATGCCCCATGCAGGATATCAATTCCCCCCTCCCCCTCTTATAATGCCCCATGCAGGATGTCACACCGCCTCCCTTATAATGCCCCATGCAGAATGTCACGCCCCCCCTCCCTTATAATGCCCCATGCAGGATGTCACTTCCCCCCTTCCCCTCTTATAATGCCCCAAGGAGGATGTCACTTCCCCCCTTCCCCTCTTATAATGCCCCATGCAGGATGTCACTTCCCCCCTTCCCCTCTTATAATGCCCCATGCAGGATGTCACTTCCCCCCTTCCCCTCTTATAATGCCCCATGCAGGATGTCACTTCCCCCTTCCCCTCTTATAATGCCCCATGCAGGATGTCACATCCCTCCCCCCCACCCCCATATAATGCCCCCATGCAGGATGTCAATTCCCCCCTCCCCCATATAATGCCCCATTCAGGATGCCAATCCCCCCCCTATATAATGCCCCATGCAGGATGTCACCCCCCCCATATAATGCCCCATGCAGGATGTTACACCCACTCCCCCCCACCATTAAATGCCCCATGCCCCCATGCATAAAAAAAAAAAATACTCACATCACTTCTTACCTGCTGCTGATCCGGACTCCAGCGTTGCGCGAGTCTTCCCGCTCTGTGATGTTACAGCTCAGGAGAGAGCGCGCGGTGTAAAGACGTCACCATGCCCTCTGAACTGAGACGTCACAGTCAGAGGACGCGGCAGACGCTGCGGAGGCATGGGGAGGGGTAAGTATTGTGCCGGCGCCGTCACATGACCGGAGATGTCCCTGCGCTCAGCATGGGGCCCATGCTGAGCGCAGGTGTAGCACCCTGAGGATTCGGCTGCTACAGGGGTATTGCACCTCAATCCAGAGGTGTGATATTCCACTCCCGGGTAAGGAAGGAGTGTGGATCTGAGCTCGGTAGGCTGCATGCACTACACACATCCCATTTCCGAGGAGCAGACCGACGGTACTCCCACTTAGAAATGTGCAGGTACGACCGAGTCTGTTCCTGGCTGGAGTGGGAGGGGGGTGGTACATCCCAAGTAGTGTAGGGGCAGATAGGGGGAGCAGCCTGAGTAAAGATAGGAGCTCATTGGGTGCTGGTCGCCTGAGCTCACACATAGAGGGTGTATATAAGGTGGGCACCAACTAAGAACAGGGTCAGTTGCAGAGAGAAAGTCAGGAGCAGAGGAGAAGAGAGACCCAGAGTGAGAGAGGAGAGAGAGAGAGACTCAGAGGCACAGAAGAAAAGGACTCTAAGACCCCAAACTAAATCCCCGGGTGAAGAGTCGGCATCAGGGTACCGGAACCCAAGCTGGTGGGGGTAAAAACATTCCCCAGCCAGAGACCGGAGACCGTGGGCAGCGTTTGCCACGGTCACCCACCACATCCACCACGAAGGCATACCACGAGGAGGGTCAGGGAACCCAAGGCCAAGGGTGTCCCAACAGAAGGCCCGAGGGAGCTGGACCTGGGTGGATCAATAGTGGGGACGGCCAGAGAAAGGACTGAAGGAGAGCTCAGGGTCACGCTCCAGACTTATTTGGGAGTTGGCTGGATCCAGAACCTGGTGGACGCAGCACGGCTCGGGAGGTCACTCGAAGCTGGAGTGACCAGAACATCAGCAGTGAGTAAAACAACCTAAACTGCATAACCCGACTCTGTCTCTGATTGCCGTCTACACTGCATCACCACAACTCCCATCCTCTGCACCTGATCCCCTGAGGCTATACCCCACCCGTTGGGGGTTATATCACCAAAGCTGCACCTACACCACCAGCCTCAGCGGACCCTGCTGCAGCGGCGGCCATAGTGACCGCAATACAACGGGTGGCGTAGTCGACATTACGAACTTTATAACATCTGTAGGACTGCCACATACAACTGAGTTTGACACCCTGGGCACGGACCGGGTCACAGCCACTCGGAAGACTACAACCCCCATCTGATCCGGCTCCGGATATTCCCCATAAAGAATATGGCCCAGGGGGCGCGTCACAGGCACATCTCCGGTCATGTGACGGCGGGGGGTACTGCGGGGGGGGGGCCCCATGAGGAGACGCACAAGAGGGGGGCTCCGAGGGGGCCCCGACCGGCCAGGCCCCATGCTGGAGTCATTCAATGAACCGGCTGCACGGGTGGTAGGTCCGCCCCTGGTACTACATCTCTAAAAAGGTATATCTGCTTTAAAAATAGTAATACATAAGAATAATATGTACTATGTCTGACCACTACAAACACTCATCTGAACTGGTCCAAGTGCTGTCAGCTTTTTTCACGGGCAACACTTAGACAATACGGTCGTGTGAATATAGGCTTATGATGCATCTGGTAATCAACATGTGAACCATGGGCCGCTACTCATGGGCCACTGCTGTGTGCTTGCCCCCCAGGCTAAAATGTGCCAGCCAGCCCGTGCTGCACCGGGTGCCAGAAAACCTAGATGCACCTTTGGAATAGGTATCCTGCAAAGTAAGGATGGGGTTTGGTGTTTTTAAGTGATTTTATTGACTCTGTGCATTTATATTTTGCATCAATAATATGATATGGTTATATATATCTTCTGGATATCAGGAGGGCTTATCCCTGTGCATTGACTCTCTCCTTCTCCTTCGATGTCCTGAATAGGCCAAAAAAAACTACGCGTTTCGAGGACTCACAGTTCCTCTTCGTCAGCTTCTTGCTGGTAGTCAAACTGGTAACCTAATAAAGTCCAAACGCCCCCCACAAAGATAATACAACCAAAGAAATGGAGGAAGATCCAATACTATCAAGACGGTGCAAAAGGACATATGGAGGTGCAATAGAACTAAGATAGAATTCCAATAAGAATAGACTGTGTGTGAAAAAAATAATAATAAAAAAGACTTTGTTCAAACTTTCACAATTAGTTAAAAATGAATAAAAATTATATACTTATATTTCTGATGGCTATAAAAAACAGTCTGTTAATCAGTGTATATTACCAGGATAGTATAAATTCGGCACTTAGTACCATCAAGAGATAAAAAGGAAAAAATGAAGGAGAAAAATAAAAACATTATATTGTATCTCCAATAGGGGTATCAATGTATAGAAACAAATACATATATAAAATAGGTGGATTCAAAGGAATATATCCAAAAGACATATTATATTGATAAAATATAAGGAGGTTCATAAAAGTGCAATGTAAATGTTCAATTGGTACTGGGATAAAAAATACATACAGTATATACCGCTGCGAGTTGAAGGCATACAGCTGACTCTCGTGATTAAGGCCCTTCAGAGCCAAGCTATTTAATGTGAAGATCCATTTGGATTCCATCCGCGACATTAATCTCAGGTAATCACCTCCCCTCCATTTTCTGGGGACTAATCGGATCCCACAAAACTTAGTGTCCTTATAAGATTGGTTGTGGAACTTCCGGTAGTGCCGGGACAGAGGATGCCCTTCAAAACCTTCATTCATGTTGATAAAGTGTTCCTTCAGCCTTTTGATAACTTGCGCTTTGTACAGACATCTCCTCCTGCCAAGGTATAAAAAGGGCGTGGCTTGGGGTGTGGATAGGGGCGTGGTCAGACTACGCGTGCCGCATGGTTTCGCCCTCTTTCTAGTCCTCATAGGTTGGCGGTATGCTTGTACTGAGGAGATCTGGGATATCAGTGATTAGGTCCCATATTGTGCACTGTAATGTCTGGAAAAGCTCCTTCTATCCGTCTCTGTAGCACCAGAGGAAGAACAGAGGGGAAAAGACAGGATTTTCTACATGTCGCGTTATGTAGATGTTCTGCAGATTTATCACAACCGTCCACAAGAAGAAACTGCCATCACAGAGCCGCCTTTAGCTGATGGAAAAGTTTAAACTTAGTTTTGGATAGTTGCTATAGGCAACAGGGACCGTTTCTATTTACGCTGGGTCACATGATGCTGGTGCTGGGTGATGTCATGTGACGGAATGTTGTGGGTGATGATGTCACAGAGGGCGTTGTGATGTCACCCTTGGGGTATATAAGGGGGCTCCATCCACCTGGAGCTCATATCTCATTGGCCATATCTTGGTGCTGAGATACCCCCTGGAGACAATGAGGATCGCCATATTGTTTCTGTGCTGTACCCTGTTCTACCCTGTGAATTACCATAGGCTGCCGGTGAGTACCTGTCTATTATTACATATGGAGGACGTTTAGAATCAGCTGCGGCAGGGGAAGGGGATGGGGAAGGGGGTCCTGTAAGAATTTACCTGCGGGAATAAGAGGTTATAGCAGGGAAAGGAGCTTAGGAAGTGACAGTCAGAGGGGATATAAGTGTGGGGTGACCCCTCTGACTCCCACATTCCTGCCTTGTCCTTGTAGTGATTAATGACTTTGGTGTTGTCCCTTATATATCACTTTGCAGTCACCAGTGATCGCTCCGCACTGTGATCCTAAACTACAGTCTCATTTACCTTTTTGCAAACGCCCAGAAGGGGAGGAGTGACATCACACCCATGTGAGCAGATCCCGCCCACTTTTACTGCAGTCGTAATGCGAGCTAGCTGTATTCTGTTTTCATGGAAATGTCAGCAGCTGCTCCCCCTAGTGTTTACAAGATGAAAACATCAAAAGAGTTAAAATATTTTTTTCAGATTTTATACCATTGAAACCTTTTTAAATATATATGTGTATTTATATATAAATATAAATACTTTACAATTTTACAATTGTAAAAAAATTGCTGACACTTTCCCTTTAAAAGATCTAAAGACGTTCTGCTTCATGTGCCATTGTGACCAATCACAGCACAGATTATATTTTTTAAACTTTTCTTGAAAAACTGAAGCTGCTCCGTGATTGGAAATCATGTGGAAGGGTTCTCTTTTAGACATTTAGTTAGGTCCAAAGTATCAGTGACATGATGGATAGAACTGTGCAATGATGTCACAGAGGGCTTTGTGATGTCACCCCTGGGTATATTAGAAGCCTCGGCCCATCTGCAGCTTGTATCTCATTGACCATACCTTGGTGCTGAGAGACCTCTGGAGATGATGAGTATCACCCTATCATTTCTGTGCTTTACGTTGCTCTACCCTCCACATTACAGTACACTGAGGGCGAGTATGTTCTCATCAATATGGAGGTCACAAGGATCAGCTAATGAGAATATCGCCTCTTGCAGGACTTCTCATACTGGACACGTGACCGTCCGTCATATGAAAGTCCAACTGTAAATAATATTCCATGGACCCTGGAGGTGAATCCCAAACTTCTTCCTGATCTTCTCAATGGGATATTTCTGAAAGTTGCTTGATAATGTATCCATCACTGTATAATAACAAGGGCTCTCTGTTTGACTGGATTGGGTATAAATATACAGGACTTTATTATGTTTTTTTTCTTTATTATAGGATGACCCACTACCCGTGGATCTCAGGAGAAGCACCTATCAAGCTTCCATCAATCTTCCTCTTTGGCTCTTCCGTGATGCAGTTTTTGTTGCGGTGATGACACTACTGACAATACTAGAGTATTTGGCCTTAAGTCTTGTCCTGAGCAAGTGGGCAATGTCTGAACCTGGTGAAACAATCAGAAAACTCCTGAGAACAAAACCATTCTGAAGGAACAAAGTGCTTGTAAGGAGCCGATTTGCATCCCTCAGATTCAGGAGCAAGACTGCAGGAGAACACCGGTCCTGCCCAATGGCAAATGTTCTACTCCATCCATGGCTCCTGCACCGCAGGATGCGAAAAAGGTTCCTAGTTGCAACTATAAAGTGGCGTTCAGTGATATTGTCTGGGTCAGAACGATCCCTCACAACAATATAGGAAGAAGAGCTCGAAGTTCCACGGAGCATAAAGAGAGGTTACTGATTTTTCAGAGAAGCCAACAACCCAGAATTCCAGAGCCAAGAGCACCAGAACCTAGAACACCAGAACCTACCATGTCAGAACCTAGTATGTCAGAACCTAGAATGCCAGAGCCTGAAATGTCTACAACACCTCCACCCAAAATCAAGAGGAGAAGATGTTTCCTTAGATGTCTTAGAGGCGAGGAAGATTGAGAAGGCAACTGCTTGAACTTTCCCATTGCTCGTGTTTTCATCACAGGTTAGTCCTATACATGCTGTCTGATGGGCACCATCTTACTACATACAATGCAGCATTGCACCTGAAATCGAATGGATATTTTGTCACACACTTGCACTTTAGCACCTTGTTAATTTAGCAAATTTCTGCTTGTAGGGTCTAATGTTTCAGCATAGTGTATGTTCTGTGAGCTAAATTGTCATACTTATGCACTAGATAGATTATAAATTGTGATGCTTATGTACTAGATAGATTATTAGTTTAATCGGTGATTTTTTAAATATTTTTTAACATCAGGAGACTCAAGAATCGCATCTTATAGAAGACAAGAAGCCTAAATGCCGAAGGGTGATGACCTGTTGATGGCCCACAGCTGGAGAGTCATTACCTCTTGATGGCACAAAACTGGACAGAAGATAAAAACATTTGATGGCACACAGCCGGAGGGTGATGACCTATTGATGGCCATAGCCAGAGGGTCATTACCTGTTGATGGCACACAGCCGGACAGAGGATCATTACCTGTTGATGGCACACAGCCGGATGGTCATTACCTGTTCATGGCGCACTGCCGGATGGTCATTACCTGTTGTTGGCACACAGCCGGAGGGTGATGACCTATTGATGGCCATAGCCAGAGGGTCATGACCTGTTGATGGCGCACTGCCGGATGGTCATTACCTGTTGATGGCACACAGCTGGAGGGTGATGACCAGTTGATGTCGCACTGCCGGATGGTCATTACCTGTTGATGGCACACAGCCGGACAGAGGATCATTACCTGTTGATGGCACACAGCCGGCCAGAGGATAAGATCTTTTGATTGCATACACCGGGTCCCTCCCTAATAACAAGGAACCCTGGGGAATACTGGTCATCTTGATCCCAAACTGACTATATACTTGCTCCACCTCAGCCTACACCATCATGGAGGACACTTCCACCTGTGTCCACTGTAAGGTTGGACTTTCTTTTATAATTACAGCAGATTAATAAACATCATAAAGCTGTAAAATTATCGAGTAATTTATTATAAATTATTATAAAGAAATATAAAGTATAATAGAAAGCTATAGAGGGCACATAAGACGACTAACTATAGAAAGCATGGTATCGCCTGATATATACTGTATATTCTAGATGGCGCTATTACACTAAATACACCACAACCTCCAGGGTGATATTACCGTACAATGCGAGATCACTAATAATGGCCACAGATTATGAGAAAATGACCAGCTCCATAGTCCTGGAGTTATTATAAATGTCTCTAGGGCGAGGCAGGGACTGGACGAGTGTTGGAGGGAGGTATATTCCCCCAGGACGTCCTTTATGTATCCATGCTGTAGAATCTGCCGTATACTTCTGTTCTAGCAGTCAGACATTTCACTCTGCAGGTCACAGGCTCAACATTGTGTAAAACTACCACCATATATAAGAGCACTCAGAATAAAAACTAGCGGCATGCCGTGCACTGCCCACGTCATGTGTACGGGATACAGGACCTGCAGGACCTGGTGCGGCCATTATAGTTGATAGATTAATGATACCTGTGCAGATGAAGGGAAAAAAATATGTGCAACAACAGGAGGAGAAAGTCTCAAAATGTAATTTGAAGAGTATAATAGAGAAATGGGAAACTTCTGGAGATGCAGATAAGTGGTACCAGGGCGAAACGTAAGTGTAGTCAGACAAGGGAAAAGTGCAAATGATCCAGCGTAAAGGTTTGTTTAGTAGAAAAAATATTAAAACTTAGCTTTTATTAGCCATATAAAACACTGCTCCACAAAGAATACAGCAAATGTGCAACTATCATAGCTTACAGACCTACGCGTTTCAACAAATCATGTCTTAATTATGGCCCTACTACTAGAATGACAAAAAGGCATATATATATATATCCACGTGCCTGTATGACCTCCCTACAACGCCTGGGCATGCTCCTGATGAGGTTGCGGATGGTCTCTTGTGGGATCTCCTCCCAGACCTGGACTAAAGCATCCGCCAACTCCTGGACAGTCTGTGGTGCAACATGACGTTGGCGGATGGAGCGAGACATGATGTCCCAGATGTGCTCAATCGGATTCAGGTCTGGGGAACGGGCGGGCCAGTCCATAGCTTCAATGCCTTCATCTTGCAGGAACTGCTGACACACTCCAGCCACATGAGGTCTGGCATTGTCCTGCATTAGGAGGAACCCAGGGCCAACCGCACCAGCATATGGTCTCACAAGGGGTCTGAGGATCTCATCTCGGTACCTAAAGGAAGTCAGGCTACCTCTGGCGAGCACATGGAGGGCTGTGCGGCCCTCCAAAGAAATGCCACCCCACACCATTACTCACCCACTGCCAAACCGGTCATACTGAAGGATGTCGCTCTCCACTGCGTCTCCAGACTCTGTCACGTCTGTCACATGTGCTCAGTGTGAACCTGCTTTCATCTGTGAAGAGCACAGGGCGCGAGTGGCGACTTTGCCAATCCTGGTGTTCTGTGGCAAATGCCAAGCGTCCTGCATGGTGTTGGGCTGTGAGCACAACCCCAATCTGTGGACGTCGGGCCCTCATACCACCCTCATGGAGTCGGTATCTAACCGTTTGTGCAGACACATGCACATTTGTGGCCTGCTGGAGGTCATTTTGGAGGGCTCTGGCAGTGCTCCTCCTGTTCCTCCTTGCACAAAGGCGGAGGTAGCGGTCCTGCTGCTGGGTTGTTGCCCTCCTACGGCCCCCTCCACATCTCCTGGTGTACTGGCCTGTCTCCTGGTAGCGCCTCCAGCCTCTGGACACAGCCAACCTTCTTGCCACAACTCGCATTGATGTGCCATCCTGGATGAGCTGCACTATCTGAGCAACTTCTGTGGGTTGTAGAGTCTGTCTCATGCTACCACGAGTGTGAAAGCACAACCAACATTCAAAAGTGACCAAAACATCAGCCAGAAAGCATTGGTACTGAGATGTGGTCTGTGGTCCCCACCTGCAGAACCACTCCTTTATTGAGGGTGTCTTGATAATTGCCAATAATTTCCATCTATCGTCTATTCCATTTGCACATCAGCATGTGAAATTGATTGTCAATCAGTGTTGCTTCCTAAGTGGACAGTTTGATTTCACATAAGTTTGATTTACTTGGAGTTATATTCTGTTGTTTTAAGTGTTCCCTTTATTTTTGGAGCAGTGTATATAGGTACATACAGTGAGTACGGAAAGTATTCAGACTCCTTTAAATTTTTCACTCTTTGTTTCATTGCAGCCATTTGATAAATTCTAAAAAGTTCATTTTTTTCTCATTAAAGTACACTCTACACCCCATCTTGACAGAAAAAACAGCAATGTAAAATTTTTTTTCAAATTTATTAAAAAAGAAAAACTGAAATATCACATGGTCATAAGTATTCAGATCCTTTGCTCAGACACTCATATTTAAGTCACATGCTGTCCATTTCCTTGTGATCCTCCTTGAGATGGTTCTACTCCTTCAATGGAGTCCAAATGTGTTTAATTAAACTGATAGGACTTGATTTGGAAAGGCACACACCTGTCTATATAAGACCCCACAGCTCACAGTGCATGTCAGACCAAATGAGAATCATGAGGTAAGTAGTGTGAACAGCAAACTACTGTGAATTGCTTCACTGACACACTGAAAAAATGGAGGCCAGAAATGGCAGTATTTTCTGACAACGTATATGTGATCCGTGTGACGGAGAAAACACAGTTTTAAATAGCTAAATTTCTAGCGCTCTAATATGGAAAGGACCTGGCTGTATTCTGCAGTGCCAACAAGCAAATGGCGCAGAAGAACGGTGTTCTCTGGATTGCTTTATAAGCAAATAATGAGGATTAAGATCCAAAGAAAAGTATTCCTGGCCCCTGAGACCTGGGCCTTTGTATAGAAATATCTAACAGCAGCAGAAGGCAGAATTGGAATGGAGCCTCTTGTGCTATATGCACTGCAGTCTGCTATACACCCTGCCTGCCTGCCTATATACACTGCCTGCCTGATATCTCTGCAGATGGATTAGTCCTCAGAAGAACTGTTTGTTAGGATGGATATGTG
Source organism: Phyllobates terribilis (assembly GCF_046119375.1). Classification (NCBI taxonomy): domain Eukaryota; kingdom Metazoa; phylum Chordata; class Amphibia; order Anura; family Dendrobatidae; genus Phyllobates; species Phyllobates terribilis. The sequence continues at coordinate 3,380,840 of NW_027362845.1, forward strand.
TAATGTGCGTTTTTTCTCCCTACACTACCTAATGCACGATCAAATCTCTCCCTAACGCAGCAGCAGCTCTCCCTACACTGTCTGATCTGGAGTGACTGTGATGAGCATGGCGGCGCCAGGTCAGATATACACCTGATGACGCTGTGCGGCCAGCCAATCACTGTAATGCCCACAACCAACATGGCTATGGCATTACAGTGCATGGCAGGCAATCCCTGCATGTTCATTGGCTCTGTAAGGAGCGCCAAACATGCAGGGAGGGGACCCGACTTCCCGCCTGACCAACCCGGAAATACTCGGTGAGCGCAGAGCATCTCGAGTAGTGAGATACTCGGGCAAGCACCAAGCAGTAGCGAGCATGCTCGCTCATCACTAGTTGTCATTAAGATTTAAAAAGAGAAAACACAGAAATGTGACAGTAAATGGCTTCACCCAACCAATAACCATGAGTGGAGAAAAAGTGTTTTTGTTATCATTCATTTTCTCTGAAACAAGGCCAAGAAAGGAAAAATTCTGCCGGGGTATGTAAACTTTTGAGCAGAACTGTATATGCGCCAGCCCCAGTGTCTCCTATTCTATATACTCCAGCCCCAGTGTCTCCTATTCTATATACTCCAGCTTCTTCTGTGATGTATATGCTCTAGCCCCAATGTATCCCGTGATGAATATACGCCAGCCCCAGTGTCTCCTATTCTATATACTCCAGCCCCAGTGTCTCCTATTCTATATACTCCAGCTTCTTCTGTGATGTATATGCTCTAGCCCCAATGTATCCTGTGATGAATATACGCCAGCCCCAGTGTCTCCTATTCTATATACTCCAGCTCCAGTGTCTTCTGTGACGTAGCTAATGTAGCCCTAATGTCTCTTATGCAGAGGCGTCGCATGATAAAGCAGTGGGACACAATCTCCCTGCCCTATCACTATCTCTTTCATATGCCACAGATCGCCATAGGCCTGCGGCTAACGAGATGTCAGCATACTCACGCAGGTGGCTCGATGACATCATTGCATCGCTCTGCTCTGCAGTCCCGCCATGGAAGAGGAGACAGAGGCCGTGATGTAGGGAATCAGGATTAAGTGAGAATAAACTTTATTTTTTTAAATAATCGGGCAGTGGAGCCATCCTACTATCTATCTAGAGTAGTGGGTCCATCATACTACATATGGAGTAGTGGGGCCATTATACTATATGTATGTGGGGCAGTGGGACCATCATAGTATATACAGGTGCATCTCACTAAATTAGAATATCTTCAAAAAGTTAATTTATTCCAGTTCTTCAATACTGTTTCAGTATGCTCCACAATCATGAGGAAGACTGCTGACTTGATAGATGTCCAGAAGGCAGTCATTGACACACTTCACAAGGTCCTAGAGTCCCAATTTTCATTTGGAAATCAAGGTCCCAGAGTCTGGAGGAAGAGTCGAGAGTCCACAATCCAAGCTGCTTGAGGTCTAGTGTGAAGGCTCCACAATCAGTGATGGTTTGGAGGGCCATGTCATCTGCTGGTGTAGGTCCACTGTGTTTTATCAAGACCAAAGTCAGCACAGCCGTCTACCAGGACATTTTACAGCACTTCATGCTTCCCTCTGCCCACAAGCTTTTTGGAGATGGAAATGTCATTCTCCAGCAGGACTTGGCCCCTGTCCACACTGCCAAAAGTACCAATACCTGGTTTACACACAACAGTATCACTGTGCTTGATTGGCAGCAAACTCGCCTGACCTTAACCCCATAGAGAATCTATTATAGAGAATCTATGGGGTATTGTCAAGAGGAAGATGAGAGACACCAGACCCAACAATGCAAATGAGCTGAAAGACAGCTTTTTGTATTGAAGAACTGAAATAAATTAACTTTTTGATGATATTCTAATTTAGTGAGATGCATCTGTATATGGAGCAGTGGGACCATCATGCTATATATATGGAGGAGTGGGGGCATCATACTAAATATAGAGCAGTGTGTGTGTGTCACCCCAGGCCTGGATGCCACAAACAATAATCTGTTTCTGAAAGCAGGAGGGAGGTTCCCTGGTTAGGGACAATTAGCATACAGCACCTCCTGTCCCAGGCCAGCAGGGGGAGCTGGCTGCCCCTATAAAAGCTGGAACTGGGGGCAGGGTTAGAGAGAACTGGACGACCCAGCTCAGGAGTGAGACTAGTCCCAGAGAAGGAGGGACAGTTCAGCTGTAGATGAGGAGTCCGTGAGGCAGAAGAGAAACTGCAAGCCAGGGACAGAGGCGACGAGAGCCGGTCCTGGAAGAGAACCAATCTACCAGGCATTGGGGTCCGAGGCTGTCAGAGTTACAAGCCCAGCAGCAGAGAACCAACCTGCGAGGGATTTCAGGTCCCTTGGCCTAAGAAGCCTGGAGGCTCCGCCACACAGAGGGACCAGTACATCGAGGAGCAAGCAACAGGTACCCAAGGCCTGAGTCGCAAGCCATACAGGAGAGAAGTACACGGCCAGCTCAGGGACGTGGGCTATTACACCACGAAAAGGGGGATAGTCAGAAAGAGCATAGAGAGAACGGTAGGCCTACACACTCACCTTGACCAGTGGGGCTCGCCCGAATGCTCTCAGACACCCAGGCCCATTCCTAACCGGTACTGTTGGGTCATTAATAATATCTACAATAAAGACCCTGAACTGTTTGAAGCGGACTCTGAACTCTTACTATTGCGGCCTGCACTATCACCCCCAACATCCACCTACACTGCCCTGAGGCTACACTCTTCCCGTGGGGAGTTATCCTACCCCTGTGCTGCACACCAACACCAGCCTCAGCGGTCTGTCTTGCAGCGGCGGTTATCTCCAACCGCAATCCACGGGTGGCGTAGTCGGACATTCAAAACACTGATAAATAGACTGCCACCATTTGGTCTGACCACCCTGAGCCACGGGATCGGGTTGCCACTACTACCCCCATCAGCACCGTACACTAGAAGGCCCGGTTCCGTGTACCCCACGGCCCAGGGGGGCGAGTCAGCTTTGGCGTAGTCGGCAGAATTGTGACCAACCCTCCACAAACGGGTATTGCGTGCCTGGAAAAGACTCTATACATATCTGAGTGAAGTTTCTCGCCATTCGGGGCCATTTCCCGCCAATCGGAGCCGTTTCCCGCCATCGGGTGCCATCTTCGGGACGCCACGCGGGAAGAAGAGGGGCGTGGACGTCCAAAAACGCGCGTGACCTGAAGCCCCGCCCTACGCTGAGACGCTGCGCAAGGTCCTGGAAGGAGATCCAGCGGATGCCGACGTCATCACCGAGCAACGCAAGGTCCTCGCCCAGAGCATCGCGAGCGGAGCCGCGGCCTACAGAAGAGGATCGCCAGAAGGTAGGCTCGGACCGCTCCCCCAGCAGCGGCCGCCGCTACTTCTTCATCGGCTGGGCCAGCACTGCAGCAGTTAACTTCCCTGTGCTGGCCTGGCCACGTCACTGCTAGGAGACATGGCCCTGTGCGCGGCTGTGTCTCCTAGCTGTGACGTCACGCAGTGCGCCCCGGCCTGCAGTGCTGCACCGGAAAAGAGAGAGAGCAGGCAGGAGGAATTGAGCCGGGGGATGGTGAGTGTGTGTGTGTGTGGGCAGATGTGTGTGTGGGCAGGTGTGTGTGTGTTTGTGGGCAGGTGTCTGTGGGGGCAGGTGTCTGTGTGGGCAGGTGTGTGTGTGTGTATATGTGTGTGTGTATATGTGTGTGTGTGTGTGTGTGTGGGCAGGTGTGTGTGTGTTTGTGGGCAGGTGTCTGTGGGGGCAGGTGTCTGTGTGGGCAGGTGTGTGTGTATATGTGTGTGTGTATATGTGTGTGTGTCTGTGTGGGCAGGTGTCTGTGTGGGCAGGTGTGTGTGTGTGTGGGCAGGTGTGTGTGTGTGGGCAGGTGTGTGTGTGGGCAGGTGTGTGTATATGGGTGTGTGTGTGTGTGTTTGTGGGCAGGTGTCTGTGTGGGCAGGTGTGTGTGTGTGTGGGCAGATGTGTGTGTGTGTGGGCAGGTGTGTGTGTGTGGGCAGGTGTTTGTGTGGGTGGGCAGGTGTTTGTGTGTGTGTGTGGGCAGGTGTGTATGTGTGTGTGTGTGGGCAGGTGTGTTTGTGTGTGGGCAGGTGTGTGTGTGTGTGGGCAGGTGTGTGTGTATGTGGGCAGGTGTGTATGTGTGTGGGCAGGTGTGTGTGTGTGGGGGGGGGCAGGTGTGTGTGTGTGTGTCTGTGTGGGCAGGTGTGTGTTTGTGTGTGTGTGGGCAGGTTAGAAAGTCTTGCCCTGTTGAACACTACACCTGACTTGAGGCCACCACCTCTTGGTTGTCCAATGTCCTTGCTTCTCTAGGGCTCTTCTCAGATATTCATTATACCAGCTCCCCAGAATACCAAAGTTAGGGTGGGTGACCGCGAGCCCTGGTGGTGGTCATAACTGCGGCCACCCAGGGGCAATACTCCATAACAACAATCCCCTGAGGTGGTGTAGGATGTAAGGACCTATTCACACTACATTCAGCGCTGCATTCAGGTCTTTACACAAGGCTTACAACTGAATCCCTGAAATTCAGGCTTGTGCTGTCTGAAATGAGACATCTGAAAGCAGAGCAAATGGAGCCTAAAGATTCAGACTTTAGCCTCGGTTTGCCTTTGTTCAAATCAATGGCTATGTCAAGGCACATCTGAATGCCATTTTTCAGGGATTTAGCTAGAAGCCTGGAAAGAGGAGATGAATGCATTGCAAAATTCAGTGTGAATAGGCCCTTATATCTGGAGTCTTGATATTGATGCCACAAGCATTTTACTTGTTTTTAACTTAAAAAAAAAATACACACACAAATTATACACACACACACACTATACATACACACACATTATACACACACACACACACACTATACATACACACTATACATACACACACACTATACATACACACACATTATACACACACACACTATACATACACACACAAATGTGTGTGTGGGCAGGTGTGTGTGTGTGGGCAGGTGTGTGTGTGTGGGCAGGTGTGTGTGTGATGTCTGTCTGTTTGTGTGTGTGTGTGGGCAGATGTCATTGTGTGATGTCTGTTTGTATGTATTTTTGTGTTTCAAATGTGTTTATGCGTGTCTGTATATGTTTGTGTGTGTGTATGACTGCATGCGGCCTCCTGCTGAGTATAGTTGGCGCCGTGCGGCCTCCTGATGTCTCTGGGGGGGGCTCCGTGCGGCCTCCTGCTGTGTATAGATGGCTACGTGCGGCTCCCCGCTGTGTATAGATGGCTACGTGGGGCCCCCCGCTGTTTATAGACGGCGCCGTGCGGCCCCCCCGCTGTGTATAGAGGGCTACGTGCACCCCCCGCTGTGTATAGATGGCTACGTGCGACCCCCCGCTGAGTATAGATGTCACCGTGCGGCCTCCTGCTGTGTATAGATGGCTACGTGCGGCCCCCCGCTGAGTATAGATGTCACCGTGTGGCCTCCTGCTGTGTATAGATGGCTACGTGCGGTCTCCCGCTGAGTATAGATGGCGCTGTGCGGCCTCCTGCTGTCTCTGGGGGGAGCGCTGTGCGGCATCTATACTCAGCAGGAGGCCGCACGTAGCAATCTATACACGTATACTGAGCAGGAGGCCGCACGTAGCCATCTATACGGTGCCATCTATACACAGCGGGAGGCCGCACGGCGCCATCTATACACAGCGGGAGGCTGCACGGCGCCATCTATACACAGCGGGAGGCCGCACGGCGCCATCTATACACCACGGGAGTCTCAGTGCTTTGCAAGAGCAGTCAATAAATTCTGCTTGACTAATTCTGAGCACCATAAAGTCTGGTTCGCTTCTAACCTGCTGTCTTCATTTTCAGCTTGCTGAATTCTAACTCATTTACTGTCATTCGAGACGATGCCTTTGCTGGTCTCTTTCACCTTGAATACCTGTAAGTGCTCCACTTAATGTCATATTTTTGATTCTGTTCTTCTTCATCTTTTGGCATGTGCAATTGTATGAGCAAGTATTCATATGAATTTATGACCTACTTAAACCTTTGAGGACCTTAAATTTTATTCAATCAAATTTTTTTCCAGTTTAAAACTATGGGACATATATGTTCCTTGGTCCTCAAAGGGTTTTTAAAGGGGCTGCAAACATAAATACGAAAAAAATAATTCAATTAGTGCTTTTTGTGTTCATTTAATTTTTATTTGAAGTCCATTTTTTTATATACCTTGAAATTAAGCCCTACCCCATGGAATGAAGCCCTACCTACATGACATCTGAGAGCTACATGGATCCCGCTTGTGAGGTGCCTGTCCATCACTACTATTCAGTTTTAGGGTCCACTCACTAAGCCATATATTCTCTCATGCAAGAGAATAGGGCCAATTATGCTAATGACACTGGGCTCAAACTCTGTCAGAGCTTCAACTGAGTGTGATCCGATTCTCTCGCAGCACAGAAATGGAGAAGATGGAGAACTTAATTTCTCCATCTTCTCCATAGTCTCTGTGAGTGTTCATCGGACTGCACTTGGATGACATCCGAGTGCAGTCCAATGTTTTACGTGCACCCATAGACTTGTATGGGTGCACATGGTCCGAATATCGAATGAGATTATTTTCTCATGCCAATAATCGCACTGTCCCATAGTATAACATAGGCCCGAGTCCTATCCGATAAAACATCACATAGCATTCGGCCGTGTTATACGACAGTGTGAGCGAGCCCTTAGAGTCAAGGAATATTTACATGCAGATGATGATATTACTCTCCAAGTGTATATTTTTTTAGGCGAGTTCATAGTAAATGCTTTGCATTTTTGACATGTGATCAACTAAAGAACAAGAAAGATTTAGGACCTCGCCTATAGAGAAACGGAAAATAGTTTGGAGGACTTGCATGTCCTTTTTTATTTATTATGAGAAAATCATAAAAGATCCCGTTTTTTAACCATGCTGTGACTTTCTGCTGCGGGAGAGGGAGAGAGCTGTCCTATTCAGAGTCTGTAATAAGACCTGCTGACAAAAGTGTTGAAGATACAGTCTAATGTGAATTAACAATGAAAAAAAGTTAATTTAACAAATGGCTTGTATTTTTTTTAATACAAACTTTTTTATCTTTACAGCTCTTTTAAAGGGAATCTGTCATCAGGTTTTTGCCACCTAATCTGAGAGCAGCATAATGTAGGGTTAGAGGCACTGATTCCAGTAATGTGTCACTTACTGGGCTGCTTAGTGTTGCTTTGATAAAATCATTGATTTGTCAGAAGGTAATTATCACTAGATGACTAGTAAGTTCTGTAGGACCCCACCCCCATCACTGATCAGTAGATTTCTGTGTACACTGAGCATGGGCAGAAAGCTGCCAATCAGTGGTGTGGGTGGGGCTATACAGAGCGCAGCATTCAGAGAGCTGCTAGATCTGCAGCAGATAAAACGGTGATTTTCTCAAAATGACAACAAGCAGCTGAAAAAGTGACACATCGCTGGAATCAGGGTATCTGCCCCAATATTGTGCTGCTCTCAGATGAGGCAGCACAATTAATATTATGCCAAATAAATTTCCCGTGAACTATCACATGATCTATCACAGGGGATCATGTGACATGTCACGTGATAAATCAGGTGTGTGGAGGGGGCCCGCGCCTTCTAAACTGCCCGGGGCCCTTGCTACTCTTAATCCACCCCTGCCTATATCCCCGGAGCGGCCTGGCTGCCCCAGTATGCCGGCGAGTCGCATACCTTGGGCGACTTTAAAGAAAGGCTGTATAGACTGTTCAAAGTTTATCCCCTGACAGAAGAACAGAAAGTAAGCATACTGATAGGGCAGTTAACTGGTGCGGCCCAGCGGGAGGTAAAGTCTTGTACAGCTGAGAAGAAAAGGACTGTAAGGGGGGTTCTGACCCGTCTACGGGACACCTTTCATACCCGTACCTCAGCAGAAATCAAAATGCGGTTCTATGGATGTAAGCAGCGAGCTCAAGATAGCATCCGAGATTATGCCCTAAATTTACAGGAAGCCTTGGGGGCAATTAAGCAAGCTGACCCTGGCAGCGTGCAGGATACAGATAAACTATTGACTGACCAGTTCATAGAAGGTCTGCTGTCCAGCGCCCACAGAACCCAGCTGCGCCTCATGGCCCTACAGAACCCCGATTTGACTTTTGCACAGTTCAAAGATAGGGCCATCCGGGAGCTCCGAGAACCTGCACCGGGTGGCGCTGTAGCTTCCCGGCGCCCTGCCATCCCTTACCACCAGGGGGCGGCGCCCTATCCCGCAGACCTTGTGGGGGCTGATGCGCAGGCCCTAAATCCATGCCCGCCTGCAAACCTGCACCATCAGGTCCAAGAACTAACAAAGAGTGTTGCTGCATTGACCAGGACCGTACAGTGGTTACAGATGGACCCGTCAGGACCAATCAAGCTGGCTTCCAGTCCGGAGGATGTCCCGTGGCGTCGACGGAGGAGGATCCCGTCGTTCAGAGGGAGGCCCGCTGATCATTACACTGAGGATGGACAGCCGATTTGCCGCCGTTGCAGCCAGCCGGGACACGGAGCCAGGTACTGTACTTTAAATGGGGCCGACCTGGGGCAAAGGGCCAACCCCAGGCATAAGGTCATCAGGCCCATCTAATTGGCGTTTGGCGTTGTTTCAAGCATTACCTGGCCTCTGTGAAGTTCACTGTGTACACGGACAACAATCCGTAGACACATCTGGACAATGCGAGACTTGGTGTCCTAGAGCAGCGGTGGATGGCCCGGCTAGCAAATTATGACTTCACCATCAAGTACCGGGCAGGCCGAGCCAATGCCAATGCAGATGCCCTATCGAGAATGCCCCACTTGCCCGATGAGGGAGAAGATCCAGATGAGTTGGAGGAAATAGAGCTCCCTGCATTCCACCGGTACGGGGCCACTCAGTACTCCCACCGTGTAAGAGACAAAGACTTGACCACTGTCATGTTCAATCCCTTACCTCACCACGGCTGGGCTGAAATGCAAGATAGTGACCCTGCAATTCGCCTGGTGAAAGACCTGTTGACCCAGGCAGACGCTAGCCCTGGCTCGGACGCTCCAGAGGAAGCCAAGCAGTTATGGAAGGAGAAAAGCAGGCTATTCCTCTACGAAGGTAAGCTGTGCAGAAGGCTTGTCAACCACCGGATGCACGAGCTTACCTGGCAGGTAGTGGTCCCGAGACGAGATGCAGCAATGGTCCTGGAGGCCTACCATGACAGAGCGTGACACTTGGGGTGGAAGAAACTGGAGTTTCTACTGAGAGAGCGGTTCTACTGGGTCGGAATGAGAGGGGCCATAGAGAAGTGGTGCAGGGACTGCGGCCCATGTAACCTCAGAAGGAAGGACGGTACCAGCCAGAAGACGCCCTTGATGCCCATCGTCACCAGGCAGCCTCTTGAGCTGGTAGCTCTGGACCATGTGAAACTGGCTCCAAGCCGGTCGGGCTACGTCTATGCCCTGACAATAGTGGACCACTATTCCCGGTTCCTGGTGGTGGTTCCTGTTAAAGACTTGACAGCCCAAACAGCGGCCAGAGCCTTCCAACAACACTTCTGCCATCCACACGGGTATCCGGAACAGGTCTTGACAGTTCAAGGTCCAGCGTTTGAGGCTGAAATCTTCCAGGAGTTCTGCAACCTCTACGGCTGTAAGAAGATTCAGACAACGTCTTACCACCCACAAACCAATGGGCTATGTGAGAAAATGAATAATATCGTCATTGATCTCCTCAAAACGTTGCCCCTGGAAGAACGCAGCCTGTGGCCAAAGAAACTGCCAGACCTGATAGACTTATACAACCATATCCCGGTGAATGCTACAAATTGCACCCCGGCTTACCTGATGAGGGCAAGACCTGGTAAGCTGCCAATAGACCTGGAGATGGGAGTCCTCCCCACCTCCCCAGACGCGGACTGGGATACGGAACGGCGGCTACAGTACAAGAAGGTACAGGAGAGTGTGGAGAGGAGTCTGGCTCAAGCGAGAGAAAAGCAAGAGAGGCTCTTCAACCAACACACCCCTGCTGGTCCCCTGGAACCTGGTGAGCAGGTCATGAAGCGGAAGAGAAGGCTTCACAAGCTAGATGACCAGTGGGAGAGCGACCCGTACACAGTACTGCAGTCCAACCACAACAACCCGAAGGTATGTGTAATTACCAAGGATGGAGGAGAAACTACTAGCACCGTCTCCAGAGACCACCTAAAAAGGTGCCCCAAGCAACTACAGAGTGCAGGAGAAGATCAAGATGACCTTGAACCCGCAGAAGACAAGAAAGAAATGATCAGCACAGTTCTTGGAGAGTTCCCCCGGTCCTGGACTCGGATAAATGATGCAATAGTGGTACCCGTCCTACACTTCCTTCAACCAACCCAGCAGGAACCTACAGGAGAGCAGGAGGAATCAGAAGACCAAGCAGCCCTAGAGGCAGAAGAACCCATGCCAGCAGCCCAGGAGAGTCAACCCTCTGCTGACAGTGAGCCTGCCATACCTGCGGTAAGCCAAAGGACCCGCAGATAGCAGCCTGCACTGCCTGTAAACCCAGCTAGTAGCTGTACCCTGAATGCTAGTGGGGAAAGTCAGGTTAGACCACCACCAGACAGTGGGTTACGCAGGTCAACCCGGAGCACTAGGGGGCAAATACCAGCTCGCTGGAAGATCAAAATGCTTTATATTGTAAATGTTTTATGTTTGTTGCCTGGTTGCTAATTATGTTTTTCCAGTCTTTCTAGTTCATGGACGCTGAATAACCGGAACTGTCTTGTAGATAGTTGCACTTGGTGCCCTCTTTCGAAGATGGCCACGGAAAAAAAATCTGTCCGGTGTGGCCTCCTTGTGGCCCAAAGTAGAGAGCTCAGCCTTGTCGCCACGCCCAAGGCGAGGAACTTGGGGTTTATGGAAACAGGTCCCCACACCGTGGAAAACTTCACACCTTGTTGGGTGACATGGAAGCGCCGTGACCTCAAGGACAAAATATACTTGTATATATGTTATGTTGTCATTTATACCCTGTATTTGTGTTTCCTGTTTAGTCCGGAGTACTAAATTTTACTAGGGGAGAATGTGTCTGAGAGCAGGAGGGAGGTCCCCTGGTTAGGGACAATTAGCATACAGCACCTCCTGTCCCAGGCCAGCAGGGGGAGCTGGCTGCCCCTATAAAAGCTGGAACTGGGGGCAGGGTTAGAGAGAACTGGAAGACCTAGCTCAGGAGTGAGACTAGTCCCAGAGAAGGAGGGACAGTTCAGCTGTAGCTGAGGAGTCCGTGAGGCAGAGGAGAAACTGCAAGCCAGGGACAGAGGTGACGAGAGCCGGTCCTGGAAGAGAACCAATCTACCGGGCATTGGGGTCCGGGGCTGTCAGGGTTACAAGCCCAGCAGCAGAGAACCAACCTGCGAGGGATTTCAGGTCCCTTGGCCTAAGAAGCCTGGAGGCTCCGCCACACAGAGGGACCAGTACAGCGAGGAGCAAGCAACAGGTACCCAAGGCCCTAGTCGCATGCCATACAGGCGAGAAGTACACGGCCAGCTCAGGGACGTGGGCTATTACACCACGAAAAGGGGGATAGTCAGAAAGAGCATAGAGAGAACGGTAGGCCTACACACTCACCCTGACCAGTGGGGCTCGCCCGAATGCTCTCAGACACCCAGGCCCATTCCTAACCGGTACTGTTGGGTCATTAATAATATCTACAATAAAGACCCTGAACTGTTTGAAGCAGACTCTGAACTCTTACTATTGCGGCCTGCACTATCACCCCCAACATCCACCTACACTGCCCTGAGGCTACACTCTACCCGTGGGGAGTTATCCTACACCTGTGCTGCACACCAACACCAGCCTCAGCAGTCTGCCTCGCAGCGGCGGTTATCCCTGACCGCAATCCACGGGTGGCGTAGTCGGACATTCAAAACACTGATAAATAGACTGCCACCATTTGGTCTGACCACCCTGAGCCACGGGATCGGGTTGCCACTACTACCCCCATCAGCACCGTACACTAGAAGGCCCGGTTCCGTGTACCCCACGGCCCAGGGGGCGAGTCATGTGCATCAAATTATACATACACATATGGGCAGTGGGGCTTCATACTATATACAGGTGCTTCTCACAAAATTACAATATCATCAAAAGTTAGTTTATTTCAGTTCTTCAATGCAAAAAGTGAAACTCCTATATTATATAGAGTCATTACACACAGAGGGATCTATTATATAGAGTCATTACACACAGAGGGATCTATTATATAGAGTCATTATGACGCGCCCCTGGGCCTGCTGTGTCGCGCAGCGTCTCGCGCACGGGGGCTTACCCGGAACCGGATCAGATGAGGGTTGTAGTCTCCGAGTGGCGGGGACCCGGTCCGTGCCCAGGGAGTCAACTCAGTGTGTGGCAGTCTTGATAGATGTTATTTGAGTGTCGACTACGCCACCCGTTGATTTGCAGCTATGGAGCTGCCGCTGCAGGGCAGACCGCTGAGGCCGGTGTAGAATTGTGCAGCGTGATAGTATAACCCCCAACGGGAGGGGTATGGCCTCAGGGCAGCCGACGTGGAAGATGAGGGTAGCAGGAACCACTCAGAGACGGTGCGGTGTAATTCAGGGTCTTTACTGGTAACAACGATAGACCCTCCCGGAGTACTTGCTAGCGAACGGGGCCTGGTCAGTCCTTGAGCAGATGGGATCTCCCCTGGCCAGGCGGAGTTGTAGGCCTCCCAAACTGACTGTACTCTTCTGGCTACCTTGCTAGAAGCGGATATAAGTAGCCCACGTCCCTGAGTGTACCGTGTGGTGCTCACCCGTATGGCCGGTGACTCGGGGCCTTCTAATGGCTTCCGCTCCACGATGGCGGCGCTGGTCCCACGCGTGTGACCGTGCCTTCGGGTTTCTGGGCCTGAGGACCTGAAATCCCCTGCCGGTCGGCTTCTGCTGCTGGGTAAGAGTTAGTCCCCACAGCCTCGGACGCCGGGTCCGGTAAGAAAGCTTCTCAGTCAGGGCGAGCTCTGCAGCTGCCAGCCCCTGACTTGTAGTAGTATTGCTCCCACTGAGCTTCTGCTGTTTCTTCCTGTGACTGTTTCTTTTCTCTACTCTCCTTGACTGACTAACCCTGCTTCAGCCCCGGGTTTATATAGGGGAAGGTCTTCCCCTCCCAAGACTGGGCAGGAGGTGTGGCATGCACAGGATCCCTGACCAAAGGACCTCCCACCTGCTCTCAGACATAACATTACATTACTGTGGGAAACCAGACCCCTGGGGTGCCACATTTACACACAGAGGGATCTATTATATAGAGTCATTACACACAGAGGGATCTATTATATAGAGTCATTACACACAGAGGGATCTATTTTAAGTGTTTATTTCTGTTAATGTTGATGATTATGGCTTACAGTCAATGAAAACACAAACGTCATTATCTCAGTAAATTAGAATACTTCATAACAACAGCTTGAAAAATGTTTTTAAAATCCGAAAAGTTGGCCTACTGAAATGTATGTTTAGTAAATGCCCTCAATACTTGTTCGGGCTCCTCGTGCATCAATTACTGCATCAATGCGGCAATGTGGCATGGAGGGATCAGCCTGTGGCACTGCTGAGGTGTTATGGAAGCCCAGCTGGCTTTGATAGCAGCCTTCAGCTCATCTGTATTGTGGGGTCTGGGGTCTCATCTTCCTCTTGACAATACCCCATAGATTCTCTATAATAGATTCTCTATGGGGTAAAGGTCAGTCGAGTTTGCTGCCAATCAAGCACAGTGATACTGTTGTGTGTAAACCAGGTATTGGTACTTTTGGCAGTGTGGACAGGGGCCAAGTCCTGCTGGAGAATGACATTTCCATCTCCAAAAAGCTTGTGGGCAGAGGGAAGCATGAAGTGCTGTAAAATGTCCTGGTAGATGGCTGCGCTGACTTTGGTCTTGATAAAACACAGTGGACCTCCACCAGCAGATGACATGGCCCCCCAAACCATCACTGATTGTGGAGACTTCACACTAGACCTCCAGCAGCTTGGATTGTGGCCTCTCCACTCTTCCTCCAGACTCTGGGACCTTGATTTCCAAATGAAATGCAAAATTTACTTTTCATCTGAAAACAACACCTTGGGCCACTGAGCATCATTCCAGGTCTTTTTCCCTTTGGCCCAGGTAAGACGCTTCTGGCGTTGTCTATTGGTCATGAGGGGCTTGACACAAGCAATGCGCCACTTGTAGCCCATGTCCTGGATACGCCTGTGTGTGGTGGCTCTTGAAGCAATGACTCCAGCAGCAGTCCACTCCTTGTGAATCTCCCCCAAATTTTTGAATGGCCTTTTCTTAGCAATCCTTTCAAGGCTGCGGTTATCCCAGTTGCTTGTGCACCTTTTTCTACCACACTTTTTCCTTCCACGTCCATTAATATGCTCGGATACAGCACTCTGTGAACAGCTGCTTCTTTAGCAATGACCTTTTGTGGCTTACCCTCCTTGAGGAGTGTGTCAATGACTGCCTTCTGGACATCTGTCAAGTCAGCAGTCTTGCCCATGATTGTGGAGCCTACTGAAACTGACTAAGGGACCTTTTTAAATGCTTAGGAAGCCTTTGCAGGTGTTTCTTGTTAATTCTAATTTACTGAGATAGTGACTTTTGTGTTTTCATTGGCTGTAAGCCATAATCATCAACATTAGCAGAAATAAACACTTAAAACAGATCACTCTGTTTGTAATGACTCTGTATAATATATGAGTTTCACTTTTTGGATTTAAGAACTGAAATAAATTCACTTTTTGATGATATTCTAATTTTCTGAGAAGCACCTGTATGTAGCAGTGCGGCAATTATACTATATACAGTCAGGAGTATAAGTGCTTGATACACTGACAATTTCGAAAGTTTTTCCACCTACAAAGAATGAAGAGGTCTGTTTTGTTCTACTTAACTGCTGCAACTTGGACCTTTAACAGGATTTATATTTCACCTATGAGAAAGCATACTATGTGTATTTGGCAGATTAACTCAGGCATGTTTATGATAAACTGAATACCTGGATTGGAGTCCTATTTGTATACAGAATATTGACTATTAATGCTGGCAGAGTAAGTCTTAGGCTATATTCACACTAGGTGTTTTTTTCTGCAGCAAAACATAATCTGTTGGCAGGAAAGAAGTAGCGTCAAAAACGCAGGTTTTGGTGTGTTTTTTGCAGTGGTTCTTGGTGCATTTTTGGTGCGTTTTTCAGGATCCCAAAGTTCAGCTTTGCTTCCACCATAGACACATGAAAACAGGTCACCATTGCAAGACATATGTTCATGAAAAAGTACACATTACAAATGTAACGGGGGGGGTGGGGGGTGAATTGTTCTGGAATGGTTTATCTAAGACCCTAGCAGTGCATTGAATTTGTAGGACACTATTTACTTTCACATTATGGTTTGCCATTGAGTTGCTCAGGCATTGTTCATTTTCACACCTCCCTGGGCCACACGTGTTGTTCAATCTCACACCTAGCTCAACCAATGTTTACTTTGTAGGCATCACTAATTTAATTAAACTGTAATAATCCAAGCTGCTATCT
The DNA here is from genome assembly GCF_046119375.1 of Phyllobates terribilis. Classification (NCBI taxonomy): domain Eukaryota; kingdom Metazoa; phylum Chordata; class Amphibia; order Anura; family Dendrobatidae; genus Phyllobates; species Phyllobates terribilis. The sequence goes on from NW_027362845.1 coordinate 3,396,362, forward strand.
CAGGTGACCAAGACAAGATGGTTTAAACTTGGGAAAATCACAAGAATAAATGTGTGTCACATACTTGCTTTTTTCACTAAAAACGCAGCAAAATGTTCACACTAGGCTTTTTTTCAGCATTTTTTTCCACCACCCTTTTTTTTAATGGGTGAAAAACGCTGAAACAAGTGACATACTCTATTGCAAAAAGCCATGGAAAGCACAAAATACTGAGAACAAATAAGCAAGCTTTGTGCATGAGATTTTGGAAATCTCATAGACTTTGTTGGTACTGTAAAACGCAGCTGAAAATTTGCATAAAAAAGCCCGCTAAAAAAACATCTAGTGTGAATATAGCCTTGTATAACAGTTCGCCAATGAGTTAGGATATATGACCACGATGCAGAAATGCTGCGGATTTTTCCTAAGCGTTTCTGCATCTCCCTGGGTTGTCAAGCGCTTTGCCAAGTGATTTTAGCATCACTTGGAAAAGTGCTTGACAACTTGGTCACACTATATAATTCCATGCAACCGGCATGGATTTATATAGTGTGACCAAGTTACAATGCTGCAAATGCAGAATCAATAATGAAAAAAAAGAATAATAATGGTGAAAAATAAAAAAAAAACATTATACTCATCTTCCGATGGTCCTCGATCTCCTTCTCCGGTGCGTCCGGTGTCTTCGGCGGATCATGGTGCTGTAAAAGGACCTTCCATGACGTCATTTAGTCATGTGACAGGTCACGCGACCGCCGATGTCGCGTGACCTGTCACATGACTAAATGGCGTCATGGAAGGTCCTTTTACCACCGCGAGCAGCCGAAGAGCCAGCAGCACCGCCAGGAGCAGACAGGGGCCATCAGAAGGTAAGTATATGTTTATTTTTTATTTTAATTCTATTTTAACTACAGGTACTATGGTACCCGGGTCTGGAGGAGAGTCTCTTCATCTCCAGACCCGGGTACCATCCACGCATTGAGTCGCATAATATCCACATGTGTATTTGTAGTCATTCGGATGTTATGCGTTCCAATGCAAGTCAATGGCGGCTAAATCGCAGCGACTCTGCAAAATTAAAGGACGTGCTGCGGATTTTTCTGCAATGATAATCCGCAGCGGAAATCTCCGCGGCATGTGCACAGCACATGCGGATTATCATTGGGGACCATTGCAGACCTATCACCAAGCGTTTTTTAAGTGTTTCCGCGGCTGAAGTTACGCTGCAGAAACGCCTAAAAAACGCATAGTGGGCACACAGCCTTAAAAGTTCTATGGTGAAGAAAAACACGTGAGATAATAAATGCGAAATATACAATTTTTCCCATAATATGACTGAGGATATCTTTAGGGTGTATTCACTGTTTTTTCTTCTGCAGCAAAAATGCTGTGTTTTACAGTACCATCTTAGTGAATGACATTTCTGAAATCTCATTCACATGCTGTTTTTTTTGCATTTTTTTTAAATCTGCAGCTTGTCAAGTCTTTCAGAGGTTTTGCTGCATTTTTCACCCATTCAAATGAATGGAAAAAAAAACACAAGTAAAAACACCTGAATTTTAAGCAGCGTTTTTCCTGCCTCCTTTGATTTTTGAGGTAGAAAAAAAATGCTGCCAAAATCCAACTTGTGAACACACCTTTATCCTGGTTGTGTTCTAATTGGATATAAAATAGAACGGCCATGATAACATGGGTAGTTAATTGTATGGTGTTTTCACTTTATATATTACCAGGCCGCATTCTATTTGCGCAGAGCTGCTCCGTGAAGATTCTATCACAAGATTCCGTGATGACATCACAGGTGATGGTGACATCACTGCTCACAGTCGCTATATATACAATGCACATAGGCTCACCCGTGCCTTTCTTGGCTCTATAGTGACTGATAGCACTTGCAGTTTTTCACTATGGCTGGAATTGTTTTGGACATTCCTCAGGTAAAAGCACTATTGTTGATCCTTATGATCAATCGTCCTAACAGTGTGCTTCTACCACCCGATGGCGTCCTCAGCTTCACTCACCGGCTGGTGATGGAGCTAGTAAAGGATTGCCTGACCAAACACCGACAACGTCGTCTAACGTCAGACTATCTGACGGATTTACTTCAGAACATCAGGACATTACTACACCAGGTAAGTGGCGGACACTCTGCACAGAACATCTCAATATTAACAGATAATAATGGAGGGATAGAAGCTTTTTCTTCTAATATATCTTATTTTGCAGACCATAAGACGCACCAAAAATTTTGGGAGGTAAATAGGAAAAACATTTATTATAATAAAATGGGGGTCTGTCTTATAGTCCAAATTTTCGGTTGCTTACTGAGGGGGGTGGTGGCAGTGGAGCGAGGTCACAGGAGGCAGAGTCGCTGCTGCAGGAAGTTGGCAGTAGGAGTGGGGCACTGCTGCAGGCCCCAAGCTGGGAGGAGAGGGGTGTCCAGAAGGTGCGAGGCTGCGGGCCCTGGGCTTCAAGGAAATGTTAGCGGTAATTCAGGAGGGGAGGCCCTGCTCTGCTTATTGATTTCTCTGCAGTGGGCTTCAAGAAGTAGGCTGCTGGAGATGGCCAATACGCAGATTGAGATCTCAGCTCCTCATTGAGCCGAGATCTAAATCTTCACATGCACTGCCTCCAGCGGCCATTTGCCTGAAGCCCACCACCAGAAATTCAATGGGCAGAGCGTGGACTCCCCTCCTAATCACCGCTAACATTTCCTTGAAGCCCAGGGCCCGCAGCCTCGCACCTCCTGGATACCCCGCTCCTCCCAGCTCGGGGCCCGCAGCAGCGCCCCACTTCTACTGCCGGCTTCCTACAGCAGTGACCCTACCTCCTGTGACCTCACTCCACCACAGCCACCCCCCTGGTAAGCTACATTCAGACAATTATTATTATTAATAATCTGTCTGATATGCTGGGGTGGAGAGTTCCAGAGTAGGGGGGATGCACGGGAGAAATCTTGTATGCGATTGTGGGAAGAGGAGATAAGAGGGGAGTAGAGAAGAAGATCTTGTGAGGATCGGAGGTTGCGTGCAGGTAAGTACCGGGAGACTAGGTCACAGATATATGGAGGAGACAGGTTGTGGGTGGCTTTGCATGCCAAGGTGAGGGTCTTGAACTGGAGTCTCTGGGTAATGTGTAGCCAGTGAAGGGATTGGCGGAGCGAGGGGAGAAGCCAGGGAATAGCGGGGGGACAGGTGGATTAGTCAGACAGCAGAGTTTAGGATAGATTGGAGGGGTGCGAGAGTGTTAGAAGGGAGGTCAAAAATTTTGGAAAAAAAGGCATCTTATAGTCCAAAAAATATGGTAAAACACAACGAGTCCCCAAATACAGTATGTAGTCATTGTATCTGCAGACAGAGAACCGATGTCACATACAATTTCCGCCTCCATTTTGACCGCTCTCATCTCAAAATTCTCCTTTCCATTTTTCCTTCTTTATAGGCTGAAGAAAGATCTCAGACTGAACATTTGGCTGTCTTTAAAGAACTGGCCGAAAAAGTCCTGTCTATACTAGAACGCTCATTGGAACGCCCGGTAAGGATCAATATTAATAGACGTATCTTAATCCACCGTATCTGAGGAGACTTTCTGAGAAAAGGTCTGAAGATGGCGCGGGATTTGTATCGTTACAATTGGTGCATCTGTAAATGTTGGTTTAGTCCTTCATGATTTATGTATTTGGTGATTTAGTGAAATCTTCCACATATTAATTATATATATTATATCTATCAGGAAACAACAGGAGGCGACGCCAAATATGGGCAAAATGTGACCCCGAAAATCCCTGACCCTAATAGGAGTCAGCCGGAGCTGAACAGCGATCTGATTACAGGTGAGCGATCACCCGACCTTCTACAAGGAATGTCCAGATATTACAGAGGACGGAGGATAATGTTAGATTTACTCTCTACTCTGTGTAATGGGAACCTGGCAGCACATTGTTACATATAGAAGTAGTGGTGTGACGGTATAGGCCATTGTCCCCTAATAATAATTGTTTGTAGAAATCCAATGTGCCAGTCAGGAGAAATGTAAAGTAGACACCATATACAAATCAGAATGGAAGTGCACTGGGGGCGTGAAAGAAGAAATCCAAGTGCAGTGACACGCCCCCAGTGCACTTCCAGGCTAATTTGCAAATCTCTCCTATGTTTCAGCTCTCTTACCATCACTCGTATGTGCAGCGTGGGTGGGGGCTTCCTCATTCATGTGATGGAGGGTCCATTCTGCAGTGCTATAGCAAGTAACATGAAATAAATTAAATTTAAATTGCATTACTGCTCTAGAAAATGGGAAAAAACTAAGATACTGAGCACATAATTTGGCCAATTCATGAATGCCCAGCAGCCAATGACAAGGCGATCTTTTTGTTGGAATCCTCTCCTAATGTGAATCCTCTCCTAGGCTGAAGCCTACATTTATATGGGTAGGTAGGATCCTGTTGTAATTAAAACCACCCCGGGCTGATGGGTGGAGATAGGTTCCCAGCAAAAAAGGTCGCCTTGCCGCGACTGCTGGGCATGCACCGAGCAAAAGAAGGTCGCCTCGCCGTGGCTGCTAAGCATGCACCCAGCAAAAGAAGGTCGCCTTGTCGTGACTGCTGGGCATGCACCCAGCAAAAGAAGGTCGCCTTGTCGTGACTGCTGGGCATGCACCCAGCAAAAGAAGGTCGTCTTGCCGTGACTGCTGGGCATGCACCCAGCAAAAAAAAAGGTCACCTTGCCGTGGCTACTTGGCATGCACCCAGAAAAAGAAGGTCGCCTTGCCATTGCTGCTGGCCATGCATGAATTGGCCAAATTATGCGCTAAGTATCTTCCTTTTATCCTATTTTCTACAGCAGTAATGCAATTCAAATTTCATTTATTTCATGTTTACATGCTATAGCGTTACAGAGTGCAACTTTGTTAGTTATGTATTTGGATGGCTACTCTTAGTATGCACCTGTTCACACCTATTTTCTTTTCGGAAGTGATGGTCAGTCTTTTGTTATTTATGAAGGGGTTCCTCCATCATTTACATTACATTTATCTATGGATTCCCCGTATATTCTCATATTTAGAATCCCCATATAACGAGTATTAATCCCATTTACAGACATCTTGTCATTTCTCCGTTATATTGCTGTATTATCTATGTAGGAATAATATCCTCTAATACATTTCGTTTCTTCATCATTATTTTAGAAACAACTGAGCTGTCGAATCCTAACAATGGAATTAGTGAGATCCCGGAGATCCAAGAATCCGTAAGTATCATAGAGGGGGATGCGTGTGTGTCATCAGATCATGGGGTGTGAATGACTCGTCCAGTATTATCCCCCATACAACCATGGGACGTCTCTATTCTAAGTGTAGATGACCCTATGGTGTTAATTACATTTGAATTACAGGGAATCTGTCACCAGGTTTATGCTATTTGGTCTGAGAGAAGCATGATGAAGGGACAGAGACCCTGATTCCATGTGTTGATTACTTTACTCGGTGGAGCAGTTGTGATAAAATCACTATTTTTTTCTGCTGCAGAGCTCTGAATGCTGAGTCTTGTATAACCCCGCCCACACCATTGATTGGCAGCTTTCTGTGTACACTGTGCATAGGCAGAAAGCTGCTAATCAGTGGTGGAGGCAGGGGTACAGAGCAATAGGACTACCTGGCTAGACAGATAGTCTTCTAGTGATAATCTACTGATTTTATTGAAACAGCCACACACAGCCTAGTAAGTAACACATCACTGGAATCAGGGTCTCTGCCCCTACATCATGGTGCTTTCAGAATACATAGCAAACACCTGGTGACAGATTACCTGTAAGTCCTCCTCTGTGTGATCTCCCACATTATCCAGAATGTTATAGTAATGTATGATGACCGTTGCAGGGCGGCTCCAGGATTTCGTGGGCCCTGGGCGAAAGAGTCTCAGTGGCCCCTTTAACACATACCACGATTCATGATGCACAGATACCGCAGATAAATATATATATAAATATATATATATATATATATATATATATATATATAGTACAAGCCCGAAGATTTCACGTTTTACATTACATGAGCGATATCTATTGTAAATTCCACAATAACTCAGAAAGCGGCGAATCCTCACAGCTCACAGTGCAGACCGGACAGTAATGTCCTCCACACAGTATAATGGCACCACATAGTCCTCTATACCGTATTATGAGCGCCATATATTGCTCCATATAGAATAATGGACCCCATAAAATGCTCCACGCAGGCTGTGCCCCCATATAATGCCCCATGCATGCTGTGACCCCACACATAATGCCCCATGCAGGCTGTGCCCCCCACATAATGCCCCATGCAGGCTTTGACCCCCCACATAATGCTCCATGCAGGCTGTGACCCCCACATAATGCCCCATGCAGGCTTTGACCCCCACATAATGCCACATGCAGGCTGTGCCCCCCCCACATAATGCCCCATGCAGGATGTCCCCCTCCCACATAATGGCCCATGCAGGATGTCACCCCCCATATAATTCCCCATGCAGAAAGTCCCTCCCACATAATGCCCCATGCAGGCTGTGCCCCTCACATAATGCTCCATGCAGGCTGTGCCCCCCCCCACATAATGGCCCATGCAGGATGTCACCCCCCATATAATTCCCCATGCAGGATGTCCCCTCCACATAATGCCCCATGCAGGATGTCCCACCCCACATAACGCCCCATGCAGGATGTCCCCCACACATAATGCCCCATGCAGGATATCCCCCCCACATAATGCCCCATGCAGGATGTCACCCCCCATATAATTCCCCATGCAGGATGTCCCCCCAACACAATTCTCCATGCAGGATGTCCCACCCCACATAATGGCCCATACAGGATGTCACCCCCCATATAATGCCCCATGCAGGATGTCACCCCCCCATATAATGCCCCATGCAGGATGTCCCCCCAACACATACTGCCCCATGTAGGATGTCACCTCTCACCCCATATATTGCCCCATGCAGGATGTCACCTCTCACCCCATATAATTCCCCATGCAGGATGTCACTTCTCCCCCCATATAATACCCCATGCAGGATGTCACTCCCCCCATATAATGCCCCATGCAGGATGTCACCCCCCCCCATATAATGCCCCATGCAGAATGTCACCTCTCACCCCATATAAAGCCCTATGCTGGATGTCACTTCCCCCCCCATATAATGACCCATGCAGGATGTCACTTCTCCCCCTCATATAATACCCCATGCAGGATGTCACCCCCCTATATAATGGCCCATGCAGGATGTCACCCCCCATATAATTCCCCATGCAGGATGTCCCCTCCACATAATGCCCCATGCAGGATGTCCCACCCCACATAATGCCCCATGCAGGATGTCCCCCACACATAATGCCCCATGCAGGATATCCCCCCCACATAATGCCCCATGCAGGATGTCACCCCCCATATAATTCCCCATGCAGGATGTCCCCCCCACATAATGCTCCATGCAGGATGTCCCACCCCACATAATGGCCCATACAGGATGTCACCCCCCCATATAATGCCCCATGCAGGATGTCACCCCCCCATATAATGCCCCATGCAGGATGTCCCCCCAACACATACTGCCCCATGTAGGATGTCACCTCTCACCCCATATATTGCCCCATGCAGGATGTCACCTCTCACCCCATATAATGCCCCATGCAGGATGTCACTTCTCCCCCCATATAATACCCCATGCAGGATGTCACTCCCCCCATATAATGCCCCATGCTGGACGTCACCCCCCATGCAATGCCCCATGCAGAATGTCACCTCTCACCCCATATAAAGCCCTATGCTGGATGTCACTCCCCCCCATATAATGACCCATGCAGGATGTCACTTCTCCCCTCATATAATACCCCATGCAGGATGTCAACCCCCTATATAATGCCCCATGCAGGATGTCCCCCCCATATAATGCCTCATGTAGGATGTCACCTCTCACCCCATATAATGCCCCATGCAGGATGTCACTCCCCCCCATATAATGCCCCATGCAGGATGTCACTTCTCCCCCCCATATAATACCCCACGCAGGATGTCCCTACCTCCCCCCCATATAATGCCCCATGCAGGATGTCACTTCTCCCCCCATATAATGCCCCATACGTCCATACATAAAAAAAAAAAATCAAATGCTCACCTCACTGCTCACCAGCTGTGGAGAGGTAAGTATTGTGCCGGCCGTGGTCCAGGGCAAGCATTGGGGGGAGGGGGAGCAAGGCCCACTAGCTGGCACCACTCTCCTCTGCTCACCGGTCCCATAGCACGCCAGGGTGCCCGACAGCAAGTGGGCCCCACGCCTACTCAGGGCCCCGGCACTTGCCTGGGTGTGCAGGGTGCTAGCGCCAGGTCTGCCCAGCGTCCGGTTTGTATCCTCCCAACATCATATCAGTGTAAATCATCTGGGACATAATATGGGGGGAGAAGTTTTTGCATCTGTAACTTTTTTCCTGCATCTTCGATAAATCAGTATTATTTCTTATTCTTTTATAGAGCGTGATGGATTCATTGGTTCCGGCGAGAAAGCCGCATATGAGCGACTATGAAACTTCCAAACTCATCAGCAGTGGAAATTTTGGGTGAGATTTCTGTTGCCATAATCCACATTTCTCAGGGTTCCCTATGACAATGCTTCTGCCCCTGCACTCTGCCATTCAGTGTTATCATAGGGAAATTATATGATCTGTAGCAAATCAAACTGTAAGGAAAGCGATTTAAATAATATAATTACATATAATATAATATATAATAATATAATATTATTACATTCGCCTGTGCTAGTGACGCGCCCCTGGGCCTGTGTCGCGCTGCGTTGCGCACGCGGGAGCTTACCCGGAGCCGGATCTCTTGAGGGTTGTAGTCTCGTGGCGGTGACCCGGTCCGTGCCCAGGGAGTCGAACTGAGCGGCGATGTAACAGCGGTAGATGCAGGACGACTACGCCACCCGTTGAATGCAGCTATGGAGCTGCCGCTGCAGGACAGTCCGCTGAGGCCAGTGGATGGATGGTGCAGCGTAGATGGTATAACCCCCAACGGGAGGGGTATGGCCTCAGGGCAGCAGATGTGGATGATGGGGGTAGCAGGAACCACTCAGAGACGGTGCGGTGTAATTCAGGGTCTTTACTGGTAACAACGATAGACCCTCCCGGAGTACTTGCTAGTGAACGGGGCCTGGTCAGTCCTTGAGCAGATGGGATCTCCCCTGGCCAGGCGGAGTTGTAGGCCTCCCAAACTGACTGTACTCTTCTGGCTACCTTGCTAGAAGCGGATATAAGTAGCCCACGTCCCTGAGTGTACCGTGTGGTGCTCACCCGTATGGCCGGTGACTCGGGGCCTTCTAATGGCTTCCGCTCCACGATGGCGGTGCTGGTCCCACGCGTGTGACCGTGCCTTCGGGTTTCTGGGCCTGAGGACCTGAAATCCCCTGCCGGTCGGCTTCTGCTGCTGGGTAAGAGTTAGTCCCCACAGCCTCGGACGCCGGGTCCGGTAAGAAAGCTTCTCAGTCAGGGCGAGCTCTGCAGCTGCCAGCCCCTGACTCGTTGTAACACTGCTCCCCACAGAGCTCCTGATGTTTCTTGCTATGCTGCTTCTCTTCTCTACTCTTGTTCTGTCTTCTTTCTCACTCACTCTGCCTCAGCCCCGGGTTTATATAGGGGAAGTCCTTCCCCTCCCAAGACTGGGCAGGAGGTGTGGCATGCACAGGATCCCTGACCAAAGGACCTCCCACCTGCTCTCAGACGTAATATCTCTATCACTGTGGCAACCAGACCCCTGGGGTGTCACATTCCCCCCTAGTGAAATTTAGTACTCCGGGACTAAACATATTTTTTAGAAAAACATAACAAGGTATAGCAATAACAATACAACAAGAAAAACACATAAGATGGTTACGGCGTGTCCGCAACCGGGTGCAGTTTTGAAAAGCAAGGTGTCCATTTCACCAAAACAGGGAGACGTAACCAGGTAGGGGCCTGTCCTGCCCCGAGTCCTTAACAGTCTTTAGTCCATCCTGGGTTACGCTCCAACTATGTACAAGGATTCCCAGTAAATCCACCAAGGACTCCTAAAAAGAACTAGAAACACAAAATTATACACAAGCAACTATAAACAAGTAAACATTATAAGATAGCTTAAACATTTAGATCCTCCAACGTGCGGGTAGCTGGCCTCTAGTGGCCCTAGTGGACCTACGGAGCTGACTGTCTGGCCCTGAACTACAGGGTGTAGGAGCTGTCAAGGGTAAACTGGGCAGCTGTCTATGGGCCCTCTGGCTCACTAGGGGTATGGCAGGCTCACTATAAGCAGAGGGTTGACTTTCCGGGTCTGCTTGTGTAGAGTCTTCTGCCTCCTGGACCGGCTGTTCTTCCAGCTCTACCGGTTGCTCCGTAGGTTCTTGGGATGATGGTTGGAGGAAGGTGAGTACGGGTACCACAACTGCACCATTGACTTGAGTCCAAGACCGAGGGAAGTCCCCGAGCACGGTACTAACCATATCTTCCCTTTCCTCTACGGGTCGATGGTCTTCTTGTTCCTCTTCAGGGTTCCTCAGTTGTTCGGGACACTTCTTCAGGTGGTCCCGGGATACAATGGCTGTGGTTTCCCCTCCGTCTTTACTGATGGTACAGACCTTCGGGTTTTCGTGGCTTGAGGGCAGTACGGTGTACGGGTCCTTCTCCCACTGGTCGTCCAACTTGTGGAGCCGTCTCTTCCTCTTCAAGACCTGCTCTCCGGGTACCAGGGGAACAGCGGGAGCATACTGGTTGTAAGTTTTCTCTTGTCTTTCCCTAGCCTGACAGAGACTTCGCTCCACGCTCTCCTGTACTCTCCGGTACTGCTGCTGCCTCTCTGTGTCCCAGTCTGTTTCTGGTGAAGTGTCCTCGGGTGTCAGGACTCCCATTTCCAGGTCAACAGGTAACTTACCAGGTCTTGCCCTCATTAGGTAAGCCGGGGTACAGTTGGTGGAACCTACCGGGATGTGGTTGTATAGGTCCACCAGATCGGGCAACTTTTCAGGCCACAGACTGCGTTCTTCCAGGGGCAATGTTTTTAGAAGATCCATTACCACCTGGTTCATTTTTTCACAAAGTCCATTAGTCTGCGGATGGTAGGGTGTCGTCCTTATCTTCCGGCAGCCATACAGATTGCAGAATTCCTGGAAGACCTCCGCTTCAAAGGCAGGTCCCTGGTCCGTCAGCACTTGGTCCGGGTACCCGTGTGGACGGCAAAAGTGCTGCTGGAAGGCTCTAGCTGCTGTTTGAGCCGTTAAGTCCTTGACGGGGACGACAACCAGAAACCGGGAGTAATGATCCACGATGGTTAACGCGTAGACGTAGCCACTTCTGCTTGGGGTCAGTTTTACATGATCCAAGGCTACCAGTTCCAACGGTTGCCGGGTGACGATGGACTGCAGGGGAGTCTTCTGGCTGGCGCGGTCCTTCCTTCTCAGGTTGCACGGGCCACAGTCTCTGCACCACTTCTCAATGGTTCCCCTCATGCCTACCCAGTGGAATCGCTCGCGCAGCAGGAACTCCAGCTTCTTCCACCCGAAGTGTCCAGCTCCGTCGTGGTATGCCTCCATCACCATGGCTGCGTCTCTTCGTGGCACCACTACTTGCCAGAGTAATTCATGCGTCCGGGAGTTAACCATTCTGCGGCACAACTTCCCTTTGTAAAGGAACAGTCGACTCTTCTCTGCCCATAGTTGTTTGGCTTCCTCCGGAGCGTCTGGTTCAAGGCGAGCCTCCGGCCGAGTCAGCATCTCCTTCACCAGTCGGACGGCAGGATCGCTGTCTTGCGTTTCCGCCCAGTTGTAGTCAGGTAAGGGGTTCAACGTAGCAGCCTGCTTACTCCTTACCCGGTGGGAATACTGGATAGCCCCATGACGGTGGAACGCAGGGAGTTCAATCTCTTCCAGTCCCTCCGGATCTTCTCCTTCGTCCAGCAGGTTGGGCATCCTGGACAGGGCGTCCGCGTTAGTATTGGAGCGCCCTGCCCGGTATTTGATTATGAACTCGTAGTTGGACAGACGGGCCATCCACCTCTGCTCCAGGGCACCGAGTCTTGCCGTGTCCAGGTGTGTCAACGGGTTGTTATCCGTGTACACGGTGAACCGGGAAGAAGCAAGGTAATGCTTAAAGCGCTCAGTGACTGCCCATACCACGGCCAGGAACTCTAGCTTGAATGAGCTATAATTCTCGGGGTTCCTTTCAGTGGGTCGCAGTTTTCGGCTGGCGTAGGCGATTACTCGTTCTTTCCCCTGCTGGATCTGGGACAGTACGGCTCCTAGCCCGATGTTACTGGCGTCGGTGTAGAGGATGAAGGGCTGGCTATAATCCGGGTACGCCAAGATTTCATCCCCCGTGAGGGCCATCTTCAGCTGGCGGAAGGACTCTTCTTCTAGCTCTTCCCATTTGAAGGGCGGCTTCTGGTTCTTGGCCTTCCGGGACTGGCCTATCAGGAGGTCCTGCATAGGCGCTGCCTTTTTGGTGAAACCGGGAATAAACCTTCGGTAGTAGCCTACCAACCCGAGGAACTGCCGCACTTCTTTTACGCTGGAGGGGCTTGGCCATCCCTTAATTGCGGTGATCTTATCGGGGTCGGGAGCCACTCCGTCAGCGCTCACCAGGTGTCCCAGGTACTGCACCTTTGGTTTCAGGAGGTGACACTTGGAGGGTTTCACCTTTAGGCCGTAACTCGCCAGAGCTTCGAACACCTCCGCCAGGTGTTTCAGGTGGTCCTCATAAGTTTTGGAGTATACGATGACATCGTCCAGGTACAACAGGACCGTCTCGAAGTTTCTGTGGCCCAGACAGCACTCCATTAATCGTTGGAAGGTTCCTGGGGCGTTGCAGAGTCCGAACGGCATGCAGGTGAACTCACTAAGTCCCATCGGGGTGGTGAATGCGGTCTTCTCCCGGTCCGCCTCTGCTACAGGAACCTGCCAGTACCCGCTAGTGAGATCCAAGGTAGAGAAGAAGTTAGCAGACCTTAAAGCAGCCAATGACTCCTCTATCCTTGGTAAGGGGTACGCATCCTTGTGTGTGATACGGTTGATTTTCCGGTAATCTACACACATCCTCATGGTGTTGTCTTTCTTTTTGACTAAAACTAGCGGGGCTGCCCAGGGGCTACAGCTATCCCGGATTACCCCAGCCTCCTTCATGTCTCTAAGCATCCCCTTGGCGTGTTGGTAATGTGCAGGGGGTACGGGTCGATACCTCTCTTTTATGGGAGGATGATCTCCCGTGGGGATGCGGTGTTCTACCCCCTTGACTCGCCCGAAGTCTAACGGGTGTTTACTAAACACTCTCTCATACTCTTGAACCACCCGGTAGACTCCCTGTTTCTGGTGGGAGGGAGTGGAGTCAGTTCCCAAGTGTAGTTGCTGACACCAATCCTCCATTACTTTCTTAGAGCCGTTACCTTCCTCCGGGTGAGATGGAGGCAAGGGTTCCACAGACTGTATAGAGTTTTGGTTGATGGTATATAATTTTGCTAGCGTGGCATACCGGGGCAGGTACACTTCCCTCTCCCCGATATTGATTATGCGAACGGGCACCCTCCCATGGCGTACATTGACCACCCCCCGTGCTGTCAAAATGGTGGGCCTACTGTCTGAGTAAACTGGTTCTACCATTGCCTGGTAATCTCTACCTCTCAGACCAATAGCTGCCCGGCACCAAATCATCATTTCACTTTTTGGGGGCATGGCAATAGGGAAAGGGTCACACATTCTTACGCTACCAATCTCACCGCCGGAGAGTTCCACCTGTTGCCGTCGCATCAGTGCCCGGATCTCTTTCTGGAGCACTCGCTGCTCGCCGGAGCTGGCGTTCTTGGCAACCTGCTGTAGAAGGAAAATCACTTCTGCAAGACAATTCTCAATTACATTAGTTCCTAGAGTTATTTTTGGGTGGCTCTCATGTTTGTCAATGTCTACAATGATCAGTCCCTGTGCTGCCAGTTCGACTCTACCGATTTTGATGGTCACCTCTTTAAATCCGATCTGTGGCACGGGCTGGCCATTGCTGGCGATGATACTCAAGTCGTCGTCAGGGTAGCGGGTAATATCCGAGTCATTCCAGTACTGCTTAAAGAGCACGTACGGGATAGTGGTGACCTGTGACCCGGTGTCCAGTAGGGCACTCATGGGAATGCCATCCAGTACCACAGGCAAGACTGGACGTCCTCCCACATATCTGTCGCGCCAGTTCGATGGGCCTGGTGATCTTTTTCCTGGGGGTTGGCCCTCTACCCCAGGTTGTGCCCGTTTAAAGAACAGTACCTTTCCATATGTCCGGGTTGATTGCAGCGGCGGCAGATGGGTCGTCCGTCCTCGCTGTATCGGTCACTGGGTCTTCCTCTGGCCGGTGGGGTCCTCCTTGGTCGACGCCACGGGATGTCCTCCGGTCCGGATGCCAGCTGGATCTTCCCTGGGGTGGAAACCTGTAAAGACTGCACAGTTCGGGTTAGCGCAGCAACGCTCTTAGCTAGCTCTTGGACCTGATGGCGTAGGTCTGGAGCCGGGTCATTGTCCAAAGCCTGCGCATCAGCTCCCACAGGCCCTGCCGACAAGGGCGCCGCCTCCTGGTGGTAAGTGATAGCTGGGCGCCTGTGGGTCACAACGCCACCCGGTGCCGGTTCTCGGAGCACCCGGATGGCTCTGTCCTTGAACTGTGCAAAGTCCAGATGGGGATCCTGTAAGGCCATTGCCCGCAGCTGGGTTCGGTGGGCATTGCAATATAAACCCTCTATAAATTGTTCAGTCAACAGCCTGTCCTCGTTTCCCACCCCATCAGGGTCGGTCTGCTTTATGGCCCTCAGGGCCTCTTGTAGGTTTAGTGCATAGTCCCTTATACTCTCATGCGCTCGCTGCTTGCACCCGTAGAATCTAAGCTTAATCTCGGCTGAGGTGCGGGTATCAAAGGTGTCCTTCAGCCGGGTTAGTATCCCTGCGACAGTCTTCCTCCCAGGTGGCCAGGACTTTACTTCCCTTTTGGCTGCCCCGGTTAGTTGGGCCACCAGGATGCTCACTTTTTGCTCTTCTGTGAGGGGGTACACCTGGAAGAGGCTATCCAGCTTTTCTCTAAAGTCATGCAGGGTATGTGACTCCCCTGAGTACTGGGGTAGCCAAGCTGCTCCCGGGATATAGGGCATGGCGAAGGGCATAACTGCAGCAGCGGTAGCGCTGGCGGGGGTTGAGGCAGTGAAGCTCTCCTCCGTATCCGACATCTTCCTCCCCCCTAGTGGACCGTGGCCTACCTTGCGATGATCCTGTTCCGTAGGCCGCGGCTCCGCAGTGGATCGTCAGGGTTGAGGACCTTCCGTCGCGCTCCTGTGACGTCGGCGTCTGCTGGGCTCCTTCCAGGACCTTACGCAACGTCCGGACGTGAGGCGGGGCTTCAGTTCTCGCGCGCTTTCGGAGTCCACGCCCCTCTTCTTCCCGCGCGGCGTCCTCAAGATGGCGTCCAATGGCGGGAAAACTCCACGGATGGCGGGAAGAAGGTCGAAGATGGCGCCGGATGGCGGGAAAACTTCGCGGATGGCGGGAAGAAGGTAGAAGATGGCGCCGGATGGCGGGAAACCTCCACGGATAGCGGGAATCTTCACCACTGGTAAGTTTGAACAGTCTTTGCTTTTCAGGCACGCAGTACCCGGTGGTTGCGGGCACGAAATCCTGCCGACTACGCCAAAGTTGACGCGCCCCTGGGCCTGTGTCGCGCTGCGTTGCGCACGCGGGAGCTTACCCGGAGCCGGATCTCTTGAGGGTTGTAGTCTCGTGGCGGTGACCCGGTCCGTGCCCAGGGAGTCGAACTGAGCGGCGATGTAACAGCGGTAGATGCAGGACGACTACGCCACCCGTTGAATGCAGCTATGGAGCTGCCGCTGCAGGACAGTCCGCTGAGGCCAGTGGATGGATGGTGCAGCGTAGATGGTATAACCCCCAACGGGAGGGGTATGGCCTCAGGGCAGCAGATGTGGATGATGGGGGTAGCAGGAACCACTCAGAGACGGTGCGGTGTAATTCAGGGTCTTTACTGGTAACAACGATAGACCCTCCCGGAGTACTTGCTAGTGAACGGGGCCTGGTCAGTCCTTGAGCAGATGGGATCTCCCCTGGCCAGGCGGAGTTGTAGGCCTCCCAAACTGACTGTACTCTTCTGGCTACCTTGCTAGAAGCGGATATAAGTAGCCCACGTCCCTGAGTGTACCGTGTGGTGCTCACCCGTATGGCCGGTGACTCGGGGCCTTCTAATGGCTTCCGCTCCACGATGGCGGTGCTGGTCCCACGCGTGTGACCGTGCCTTCGGGTTTCTGGGCCTGAGGACCTGAAATCCCCTGCCGGTCGGCTTCTGCTGCTGGGTAAGAGTTAGTCCCCACAGCCTCGGACGCCGGGTCCGGTAAGAAAGCTTCTCAGTCAGGGCGAGCTCTGCAGCTGCCAGCCCCTGACTCGTTGTAACACTGCTCCCCACAGAGCTCCTGATGTTTCTTGCTATGCTGCTTCTCTTCTCTACTCTTGTTCTGTCTTCTTTCTCACTCACTCTGCCTCAGCCCCGGGTTTATATAGGGGAAGTCCTTCCCCTCCCAAGACTGGGCAGGAGGTGTGGCATGCACAGGATCCCTGACCAAAGGACCTCCCACCTGCTCTCAGACGTAATATCTCTATCACTGTGGCAACCAGACCCCTGGGGTGTCACACTAGACCCTCACCTGTTCTTATGCTGCCTCCTCCACCTGAGCTTTTCTGCTCTCCACTCTGATCTTTGTTTTGATGGGGGGGGCTCCATTATGAAGCTGATCAGAGAAGTTGGCTACACATGGTCACATGAAGGGTGACACTATATTGACGTCAATGACATCTACACCCTCCACCATGACCATGTGGGCCCAATCACTGGCCTCAGCAGCAGAAGAGAGCCCTGGAGCACATTCATTTTGGACCAATTTTATTTGCACTAAATTGTATTTGGTCAGTTATAGCGAATCTGCCCAAAGAGAATTTCGATAGATTCTCGTATCTATAATGTGACCTGGGTGATGGCTCCGGCAGAAGTGGCATTGTGGAGACCTCCCATAGGTGATCTATGTAGTGCTATTTTATGTATTTCTAGATGTGGATTTATAGTGGCGGCCAGACTTCTAGTATTAAACATATGCAAATTGTCTCTTCAGAGAGGAAGCAAACTAGAACTCCACTTATAGGAAGTAGCAATCCTAAAAGTCAATATCGACCCTTTAACAAGCCTTGTCACATGACTTAGGATAATAGCCAAAACCAAAATCTCAATTTGCAGGAACTATGTTCTGGGGTACTGCCCCTCTTCAGTGCAAAGTGTGAATGGTTTGACTGGGTGAGAGGTGTCTGACCGGTATCCAAGGGGTTGACGTTTCTCCTTGCGGACATGAGGAGACTTTTAAGCCGCAATGCTCCTCTGGGAAATAGGATTGCTACTTCCTATAGGTGGCACTAGGGTGCTAGTTCTCTTCCTCTCTGAAAAGAGACAATTTGCATATTTCCCAGAAGAGTATTGCAGCTTAAAAGTCTCCTCACCTTGACATGCTTAACATGGCTTTTTCCGCAAGGAGAAACGTTACCGCTTGGATCCCGGTCAGATGCCTCTCACCCAGCCAAACCATATCTCACACTTTGCACTGATGAGTGCTTGTACCCCAAAACATAGTGTCCGAAAATGGAGATTTTGGTTATGGCTATTATTCCATGTCATGTGATAAGGCTCGTTAAAGGGTCGATATTGACTTTTAGGATTACTACTTCCTATAAGGGGCACTAGAGTTCTAGTTCTCTTCCTCTCTGAAGAGACAATTTGCATATTTCCCAGAGGATCATTGAGGCTTAAAAGTCTCCTCACCTTGACAAGCTTAACATGTCACTCTCCGCAAGGAGAAATGTTACCCCTTGGATACCAGTATTAAACATATAATGATTTCTATAGATGGATTATTAATAAGGATTTATTATAACCGATGGATTCTCCTTCTCTCCAGGGCCGTCTACTTAGTGCATCATAAAAACTCACACCAGACCTTTGCTATGAAGAAAATGGCTAAGCAGAACCTAAATACTGCACAGAGATTGGAATGGGCCTTTCTGGAGAGGGACATCTTAACATTTGCTGATTGTCCCTTTGTGGTCTCCATGCTCTGCTCCTTTCCAACTAGATCTCACCTGTGTATGGTCATGGAGTATGTAGGAGGTAAGACACATCTATTGTATTATATTCAGCCCATGTCTGCTTTCATCTTATCACTGCTCATATCATTAGGACATTGTTGGTTACTTCCTCACAGAGCATTTACTATAGGTTATCTATTACCAAGATGCTCGTAAATTCATTGATCTTGGTGCAGGGGCGCTATGGGGCTCATCAGTCGGAGGGGGTCTGTCGACGCTCGGCAGTGGGCAGCATCCCTCCACCTGTCATCACAATTTCAGCGGTATTTGCTTCTTCAAGGAGGTGGGGCTGGTGGGGGCAAAAATACTGAGTAGGTGGCTAGTAGGGGCCAAAATACTGAAAGGGGGCCGTATGACTAGATATGGGGGGACTGTGAATGCTGAGTGGAGGTCATCATATTAAGTGGGGTGCTGTGGGGGTCCTCACTCTATATGGAGGCCCCCATTCTGTGTGGGGACATCATACTGAGTGGGGAGTTATGCGGACCATTATATTGTGTGAGGGACTGTGGGAACCATTATCCTGAGTGGGAGGGTTGCTGTGGGTGCCATCACACCGAGTAGGGGGTTGTGGCTGGCCTCCTTCTAAGTGGTGGCCTCCTTAGGAGGATTCACTGTGGGGATACCATACTCATTGAGTGTGGGTGTGGGCATTTTTGGGAGCATCATACTCTAAAATGGCCATAAAAGTTGTATTGCTGGTGAGAATACCAAGCTGCTTCAACAGGGATATAAATATATTTCTTTTTTATTTTTTAGGGTGGGGGGCAATTACAACTTTTGATATGGGGTCTTGTGATTTCTATGTACGCCACTATCTGTGTGATCTCCCCAGGATGTTTCCGCTCACTGCTCATTATACATCATGGTTATCTGCTCGTGGTATATCATGGTTATATTCTGTATAAACCCCTCACCGGTCATATTTCCTTTCTTCTATAGGTGGAGACTGTGGGACCCTTCTAAGCACCAGGGGTCCTTTCTCTGTCCCCATGGCCCGCTGGTACTTTGCAGAGGCGGTACTTGCCGTGGAATACCTGCATAGTTACGGTGTGGTGCACAGAGACCTGAAGCCGGAAAAGTAAGTGCCCCCGTAGTATAATAAAGTGGGGGAAGTTGTCATTTATTATCATTCAGTCTGTGAGGCTAAAACCATCTTCTCTTTTGCAGCCTCCTGATTACATCTACTGGACATATTAAAGTTACCGATTTTGGGATTTCAAAACTTGGTCTAATGATATCGAAAACCAACACCTACAAGGAATTAGCAGTGGACATCTCCAGAGAGTTCCAGGACCGTGAGGTCAGCATCACCTACAAGAACTTAGCTTGTTATTTGCAAATCTCATCACACTATTGTCTCTTCTCTACGTTCTTCCTTTCTAGAGAACTTTTCCACTAATATTTTATCTTCTGCATTGTGTTTTAACGATGATATCTTGTCATAATAATTGTTTCATCGATTCTCATCTCTATGTTCTGTTGGTTTCCAGTTCTGTGGCACCCCATGTTACATAGCCCCAGAGATCATCCTGAAAGAAGGCTATGGAAGACCTGTTGACTGGTGGTCATTGGGGATCATCCTGTATAAATTCCTGCTGGGATGTGTACCATTTGATGCTGATTCCCTCACTGAGCTTTATAAAAGGGTTGTCATTGGTGAGTAGAATAATCCGATCATTGCATTGATTGGTTACATTTGTTTAGTTATTTCCTTTGCTTTATGTTACAGTCCAGTAAAGAGGTTTTATTTTCTGTAATTTTCTATGTAACAGGAGAACTAATTTGGAATTGTGATCGCGCTCCACCCCTGGATGGTCAGAATCTCATCACTGAGCTGCTCAGAAGAAATCCTGTGCGTAGACTTGGGACAGGTAACAGATATACTAGTATTAATATTCCCTTATTAGACCAAGGACATATCGCTCATGTCCATGAAGATCAGCATTTCTCTATCAGCTCATCTACTGTATTTCTAGTTCTCCACACTAAGACTTTCAGTTTATTTCCTTCATGTCGGCTCAGTTTTGTCATTAGTTCAGATTATGATAAACTGTTCAGATATGGAGCCATCCCTGACTATGTCCGCATCACTTTTGTTTTTCTTTTTCTAGGAGGAGCATTTGAGATCAAGGTTCATCCATTCCTGAGTGACTTGGACTTTGACAACATTCTGAGCCAGGAGCTGGAGTATGTTCCTCAGCTTGTTTCAGACGCAGACACCAGCTTATTTATCAGTAAGTAGAAGGAGACGTCATCTAGACTAATCGACTGTTTGTCTCATCTTCCCTAATATGTGATCATCTGTTCCCATTAATATTAGTGATAAATAGTGACTGTGTTATACTGACAACCTCTAATAATACTTCATTACCTATTTCTTGTAGATCATTCTGATATAAACAAACATCTGGTCTCAAAGGATGAGGAAGGCACAAGTGAGAACAATGAGAGCCTTGACTTCCAAAATTTTACGTCATCTTCTGAAAAGCTTTGTAAAGTAAGTATGTGATTAATAAATCCAAAATATGTAAAAAAAAAAAAAAAAACTCTAAAAGTACATTAAAAAAATATTTTATATCTTATTTTTATCCGTATTTAGCTCTGTACCATCGCTACCAGGATGGTGAACAATGAGGATCCCAATGCCCCTCCAGAGTATACACAAGAAACCAACACAAACATCTCAGAAATGTGAGTAGATTAGAAAGGATCATTACTGGGAGTTCCAGGCTGATCTATGTACATAACACCAAATATAGGACATAAATATCAGAATATCAAATGCAGCATTCACCACTTCATGGTTAACGGTCATTGTACTTTTGGCTTCAGAAAATGCAGAAGATAACAGCCCATAATTGTGGCAGGTCATGCATTTTTAGCACTGCCTACTCTGTAGGAGAGCTGTAGTATTACTTGCCAGACATTCTTGGTAGTTGTGTTCTGATCCATGGAAGGTAGTTTGGAGCAGAAAACCTTCCCCACTATGACAGTCATATGTCCTATTAAGCCTTATAGTCAGTGTTCTTATAGTGAGACAACCCATTTTATACTGTGTTTACTTACGATTTACATGTTTTTCTTCTTCAAACAGGCAGAAAGAATCTGTTCCTGTATGTAATACAGACAATGCTGTTACCATCTTGCCACCCTCGTCCCCATTGCCAGGTATGTACATGTCTACAGCACCAACAATGTGAATGTTGACTTCAAGGCTCAAATATTTCCACATGGTTTTTCTGGTCTACTATGTTATCCATGTTTCATGGATCTCAGCTATGTTGACCATGGGTTTGTACTGTATCCCTATTTCCCTAATTTTGTACAGGAGTTTTTTTTCATGTATTCTGTTTATTACGTTGCATCATCTTTTAACCTAGTGAGATATAGCGACTGTGTTATACTGACACCCTCTAACAATCCTTCCTTACCTATGTCTTGTAGATCACTCTGATGAAAACAACCATCTGATCTCAGAGGATAAGGAGGGCACAAGTGAGGACGATGAGAACTTTATCTTCCGAATATTTGCATCATCATCTTCTGAGAGGCTTTCTAAAGTAAGTATGTGATCGATAAATTCAAAATATGTACAAAAAAGGATCTACAAAATTAAAAAGTATATATATTTAATAACTTATTGTTATCCACATTTAGCACTCTACCACCACTAACGGGATGGTGAACAACGAGGATCCCAAGGCCCCTCCAGAGTGTACACCAGAATCCAACACAAACATCTCAGAAATGTGAGTAGATTATGGGGTCATTACTGGGAGCTCCAGGCTGATATATGTGCACAACATCAAATATAGGACATAAATGCCATAATATCAAATGCAGCATCCACCGCCCCATGGTTATGGGTCATTGTGCTTTCAGCTTTCGGAATTGTTGGAGATAACAGCCCATAATTGTGGCCGGTCATGCACTTTTAGTGCTGCCCTCACTGTAGGAGAGATGTAGTATGAAATGCCGGCCATTCTTGGTAGTTGTTTTCCTCTCAGCTCTCTTTAAAAGGTAGTCTTGAGCAGAAGACCTTCCCCACTATGACAGTCATATGTCCTACTAGTCCTTATAGTCGGTGTTCTTCTAGTGAGACAACCCCCTTTATATGGAGTTTACTTGAGATTTACATGTTTTTCTTCTTCAAACAGGCAGAAAGTATCTGTTCCTGTATGTAATACAGACAATGCTGTTACCATCTTGCCACCCTCGTCCCCATTGCCAGGTATGTACATGTCTACAGCACCAGCAATGTGAATGTTGACTTCAAAGCTCAAATATTCCCACATGGTTTTTATACAATACTATAGGTCTCTTATGTTATCCATATTATGACAAAGCAGATCCTATAAGAAGATATTGTTATTGATTTTTTTTTTTAATTTTTCATCAGAATTTCCATCTCATGAAGAAAGAAAATCGGCAATAAATCTGAGTATGGAGCAACAAAACTCAGAAAATGGAAAAAATGGGAAAAAGAGACGAGGTAAGTGTGAGAATCAACTCCATGTTGTGTGATGTCAGTGAGAATAATTCATGTGGAGTAGATGTCATCTGTCAGTGATGGGATTGTCACATGTATGATTGCTGACAATGACCCCTGACCTCTGTATGATAATATTCCTCTGCCGTCCGGCCACAGTGACTGCACAGCATTATCATGTAATATGGAGTCCCATCACTTACATTATATTTATTTCTCTTCTCATAGGTTCCATCTTCCGCCGGATCTTATCATCCTGCCGGCGTGGATTATCCAGGGCTGCTCGCGCATTTGCATGCTGTCACTGTTGCCCTAAAACCATCTAAAAGACGGGACACCTAAGCATCCAGCGCCCTGAAGTCCAGCAGATCCACCATCACTGCTGGAGCTGTATAGAAGGACCTTCACCATCTACCTGTGGCCTTCTGACTGGTCAACCTGGACAAGTTTCAGTAACGCCTCTGCCATCGGGCTCCACGGTATTCATACTGCTCGTCTGACTTGTCATTTACTGATCACCTGGTATCTGACCTCGGCTATCTTCCTGACTTTAATTTAGTCTATTGATAATGTTCACGATTTTATTCATCCCATTATTAATTAAAAAAAAGTAAAATCTGTTACTGTTGCTCTGATTCCTTTTTGTCTTGAATTCACAAATACTTGTAACTCACTAATTGCTCTTCTTCTCACTAAATGTATTTCTCATTATCCTTAATGCAGCAGTCAGTCTCATATTTCTGTCCAGCAGTTACACTGGTGCCTCCACCCTGTACCAGTCATTACACTCATCCACAAACCTCTCCACACTGCTGCACAGTCCTGCATCTCTACCATATCTACACTCCAATGAGTTAATATTAACATCCTCCATAATCAGGACCTCCCACTCTCATGTCCAAGACATTTTCTCTGCTGCACCAGCTCTCAGGAGTGCACTACTGCAGGCAATCAGGTTCATTCCCACTATCAGAGATTTTAAGTGTGCAGTAGAAACAGATTATTTGTGGCAGGACTATCAAATCACCTCACTATTCTAAGTTTTTCCTACAGCACTCAGTAGCACTTAATATTTGTACATATACAGATAATGGTTGGTGACTGGTTCATGCAGCCTTAATTCCACAAAGATAGAAATAAAAGGTCAACATGTTTCATACATCCAAACCATCCTTAATCATGGCAGAAAAACATAATTTTAAGTTCCCACTATGAATATTTGGTGAGATATCACAGCTGTGTATTTTCACAGCACAAAGAACGCATCTTACAGATCAGCAAATCACAGTGTGCTGACGCTTAGTGTTGTAGTTTTGAACAACACCATTCATTTTATCATATAATGTGTTGAAAAATGAGAAAAAATGCCAGATTTGGGTTCCTTCATTTTACAGTGTGTATTGTGTTGTAAAAACAAACTGACAAAATGATTCAGAGTCAGTAGTACGATTACTGTGATACCAAACTTATAAGGTTTATATATATATATATATATATATATATATATATATATATATATATATACAGTGTTTAGCATAGATCAGTACACCCAAATAGATTTGTCAGCAAACCTGTAGTTTCCTTTCAGAATCATCATTTTATATGGGATACCATACCACAAAATACTCTCGCAAATTTGAGCCATTGAATGCAAACAAGATTTGGTATTTTGCAGACCCCAAAAAAGTAATTTTCTTAACAAACTCATTCAAGATCATGTTTCAAAAATGAGAACATCCCAGTAACAGTCTTAAGAGAAAAGCTAAGTTTAGACAACAAAATTCTAATTAACAAGAACTGAGCCACAGGTAAGTGTAATTATTCATTAAACAGATGTCCAGCAGACAGGTGTCTGTAAAAGGAAGTTACTTAATAAAGAAAACTCCTTCCCATTTCATGCTATCAGCAATGGCACCACATAGAAGGGAAATGTCACAAAACCTGAGAAAGAAAATAATTTCTTTGCAATAAATGTGAAGTCTACAAGAAGATCAGCAAAACTTTACTTATCAGTCAGAATACTGTAGCAAAAGTGATGCAAAACTGTAACAAAGATGGAACTGCAACCATCTTACAGAGACGTCCAGGCCGACTATGGAAGTTAACACCTAAACAAAAGCGTCCTCTGATGAGAAGGGTAAGTGGCACCACATAGAAGAGAAATGTCACAAGACATTTCTGAGAAAGAAAATAATTTCTTTACAAAAAATGTGAAGTCTACAAGAAGATCAGCAAAGCTTTTCTTATCAGTCAGATGGAAGATAACATCTAAACAAAAGCATCTTCTGATGAGAAGAAAATCGACAGGCAAATTCATTGCTATTAGCTGAAGAAGTAGAAAGCCAAACTAGGGTGAGTGTTTTCCATGACACGACACGGTGTACACTGCAAATGAATGGCATTCATGAGTGTCCTCCACAAAGGAAGCCTCTCTCCCTTAAAGCCCATGAACAATAAAAGTCAGTCTACAATTTGCCAGGGTCCATGCTTAAAACTATGAGGACTACCGGGACTCTATACATCTTAGACCTCAGTTCACATTGTCTGGTTTTTTGACTTGTTTGCATTCTGTGCAATTTAAGGGTGTGGCATGCCCTTTGTTGAGCTGATTGGTATATATGTAGCTTACCACGGGCCTAGGTGGTCTGGAGTTGGGACCCGGTCCTATTTGTCTACCCTTTTATATGCATTACTTCAACTTTGATATACAGTAAGGTTTTTAATATAGGCAGTATAGGTACCGTCCCAATTTAGGGTCACCTTGCCGCTGGTGGGACGGCTTGTATACTTTTTTTGATCAAAAATAGTTCACTAAGTACCCTATATTTATTATGCAATTTTGCTTTACATTTATATATAATTATGGTAGGGTATGAGATATATTTTTGTCTTGCTTCTTTTTTGCTAGTGTGAACATGCCTCTGTTTCTTGTATGTCTGCCATCTTAGACCTCAGTTCACATTGTCTGGTTTTTTGACTTGTTTGCATTCTGTGCAATTTAAGGGTGTGGCATGCCCTTTGTTGAGCTGATTGGTATATATGTAGCTTACCACGGGCCTAGGTGGTCTGGAGTTGGGACCCGGTCCTATTTGTCTACCCTTTTATATGCATTACTTCAACTTTGATATACAGTAAGGTTTTTAATATAGGCAGTATAGGTACCGTCCCAATTTAGGGTCACCTTGCCGCTGGTGGGACGGCTTGTATACTTTTTTTGATCAAAAATAGTTCACTAAGTACCCTATATTTATTATGCAATTTTGCTTTACATTTATATATAATTATGGTAGGGTATGAGATATATTTTTGTCTTGCTTCTTTTTTGCTAGTGTGAACATGCCTCTGTTTCTTGTATGTCTGCCATCTTAGACCTCAGTTCACATTGTCTGGTTTTTTGACTTGTTTGCATTCTGTGCAATTTAAGGGTGTGGCATGCCCTTTGTTGAGCTGATTGGTATATATGTAGCTTACCACGGGCCTAGGTGGTCTGGAGTTGGGACCCGGTCCTATTTGTCTACCCTTTTATATGCATTACTTCAACTTTGATATACAGTAAGGTTTTTAATATAGGCAGTATAGGTACCGTCCCAATTTAGGGTCACCTTGCCGCTGGTGGGACGGCTTGTATACTTTTTTTGATCAAAAATAGTTCACTAAGTACCCTATATTTATTATGCAATTTTGCTTTACATTTATATATAATTATGGTAGGGTATGAGATATATTTTTGTCTTGCTTCTTTTTTGCTAGTGTGAACATGCCTCTGTTTCTTGTATGTCTGCCATCTTAGACCTCAGTTCACATTGTCTGGTTTTTTGACTTGTTTGCATTCTGTGCAATTTAAGGGTGTGGCATGCCCTTTGTTGAGCTGATTGGTATATATGTAGCTTACCACGGGCCTAGGTGGTCTGGAGTTGGGACCCGGTCCTATTTGTCTACCCTTTTATATGCATTACTTCAACTTTGATATACAGTAAGGTTTTTAATATAGGCAGTATAGGTACCGTCCCAATTTAGGGTCACCTTGCCGCTGGTGGGACGGCTTGTATACTTTTTTTGATCAAAAATAGTTCACTAAGTACCCTATATTTATTATGCAATTTTGCTTTACATTTATATATAATTATGGTAGGGTATGAGATATATTTTTGTCTTGCTTCTTTTTTGCTAGTGTGAACATGCCTCTGTTTCTTGTATGTCTGCCATCTTAGACCTCAGTTCACATTGTCTGGTTTTTTGTCTTGTTTGCATTCTGTGCAATTTAAGGGTGTGGCATGCCCTTTGTTGAGCTGATTGGTATATATGTAGCTTACCACGGGCCTAGGTGGTCTGGAGTTGGGACCCGGTCCTATTTGTCTACCCTTTTATATGCATTACTTCAACTTTGATATACAGTAAGGTTTTTAATATAGGCAGTATAGGTACCGTCCCAATTTAGGGTCACCTTGCCGCTGGTGGGACGGCTTGTATACTTTTTTTGATCAAAAATAGTTCACTAAGTACCCTATATTTATTATGCAATTTTGCTTTACATTTATATATAATTATGGTAGGGTATGAGATATATTTTTGTCTTGCTTCTTTTTTGCTAGTGTGAACATGCCTCTGTTTCTTGTATGTCTGCCATCTTAGACCTCAGTTCACATTGTCTGGTTTTTTGACTTGTTTGCATTCTGTGCAATTTAAGGGTGTGGCATGCCCTTTGTTGAGCTGATTGGTATATATGTAGCTTACCACGGGCCTAGGTGGTCTGGAGTTGGGACCCGGTCCTATTTGTCTACCCTTTTATATGCATTACTTCAACTTTGATATACAGTAAGGTTTTTAATATAGGCAGTATAGGTACCGTCCCAATTTAGGGTCACCTTGCCGCTGGTGGGACGGCTTGTATACTTTTTTTGATCAAAAATAGTTCACTAAGTACCCTATATTTATTATGCAATTTTGCTTTACATTTATATATAATTATGGTAGGGTATGAGATATATTTTTGTCTTGCTTCTTTTTTGCTACTGTGTATGTGCATCTTATGTGTATGTCCGTATTTTATGTTTGCGTGCACTATGTACAGTACAGACCAAAAGTTTGGACACACCTTCTCATTTAAAGATTTTTCTGTATTTTCATGACTATGAAAATTGTACATTCACACTGAAGGCATCAAAACTATGAATTAACACATGTGGAATTATATACTTAACAAAAAAGTGTGAAACTGAAAATATGTCTTATATTCTAGGTTCTTCAAAGTAGCCACCTTTTGCTTTGATGACTGCTTTGCACACTCTTGGCATTCTCTTGATGAGCTTCAAGAGGTAGTCACTGGAAATGGTCTTCCAACAATCTTGAAGGAGTTCCCAGAGATGCTTAGCACTTGTTGGCCCCTTTGGCTTCACTCTGCGGTCCAGCTCACCCCAAACCATCTCGATTGGGTTCAGGTCTGGTGACTGTGGAGGCCAGGTCATCTGGCGTAGCACCCCATCACTCTCCTTCTTGGTCAAATAGCCCCTACACAGCCTGGAGGTGTGTTTGGGGTCATTGTCCTGTTGAAAAATAAATGATGGTCCAACTAAACACAAACCGGATGGAATAGCATGCCGCTGCAAGATGCTGTGGTAGCCATGCTGGTTCAGTATGCCTTCAATTTTGAATAAATCCCCAACAGTGTCACCAGCAAAGCACCCCCACACCATCACACCTCCTCCTCCATGCTTCACGGTGGGAACCAGGCATGTAGAGTCCATCCGTTCACCTTTTCTGCGTCGCACAAAGACACAGTGGTTGGAACCAAAGATCTCAAATTTGGACTCATCAGACCAAAGCGCAGATTTCCACTGGTCTAATGTCCATTCCTTGTGTTCTTTAGCCCAAACAAGTCTCTTCTGCTTGTTGCCTGTCCTTAGCAGTGGTTTCCTAGCTGCTATTTTACCATGAAGGCCTACTGCACAAAGTCTCCTCTTAACAGTTGTTGAAGAGATGTGTCGGCTGCTAGAAATCTGTGTGGCATTGATCTGGTCTCTAATCTGAGCTGCAGTTAACCTGCGATTTCTGAGGCTGGTGACTCGGATAAACTTATCCTCAGAAGCAGAGGTGACTCTTGGTCTTCCTTTCCTGGGGCAGTCCTCATGTGAGCCAGTTTCTTTGTAGCGCTTGATGGTTTTTCCAACTGCACTTGGGGACACTTTCAAAGTTTTCCCAATTTTTTGCACTGTCTGACCTTCATTTCTTAAAGTAATGATGGCCACTCGTTTTTCTTTACTAAGCTGCTTTTTTCTTGCCATAATACAAATTCTAACAGTCTATTCAGTAGGACTATCAGCTGTGTATCCACCAGACTTCTTCACAACACAACTGATGGTCCCAACCCCATTTATAAGGCAAGAAATCCCACTTATTAAACCTGACAGGGCACACCTGTGAAGTGAAAACCATTTCCGGTGACTACCTCTTGAAGCTCATCAAGAGAATGCCAAGAGTGTGCAAAGCAGTCATCAAAGCAAAGGGTGGCTACTTTCAAGAACCTAGAATATAAGACATATTTTCAGTTGTTTCACACTTTTTTGTTAAGTATATAATTCCACATGTATTAATTCATAGTTTTGATGCCTTCAGTGTGAATGTACAATTTTCAAAGTCATGAAAATACAGAAAAATCTTTAAATGAGAAGGTGTGTCCAAACTTTTGGTCTGTACTGTATATGCATACGTTAAAATGTGTATAGAGTATTAGCATGTGCAAATTTTATATGTGTGCCTAATATAAATATACATGGAAATGTATATGTAGGTGGTGCCTGGAGGGTGGGGGGCCCAGATCAGAAGTCCTGATTAAGGGCCCTTCACTGTCACTGTCTGCCCCTTATATAAACAGTAAAATCTCCTTTAATAACTGGACTTCCATTGGGGTGGACTTCTCATAGATGGCCAGTAGGCATACTATATTGTGAATCTGGGCATCTCTCACAGAAAATCTGATCTGGATATGAGGGTGGTCTTCTATAAGCGGTGATGTTTTGGAGAGATTTAGGGAAAAGTCCCAATGCTTATCCATCGATCTGGTAATTTGAGTAAAATATATGTGTTGATAACTGATCACAAAGTCACAAAATATGTAAGATTTGGCATAACCTGGTTCATTTTTCAAAAAGTTATGCTCAATTTTTTTAGCACCAAGTTTTGTTGCTTTTTTGTAGACTTACACTAACTTAGTATATTGTGTGAGAATTAAATGAATTATGAATTAGTTGGCGCATTTTACCACCCTCTGGGGGTCCCTGACAGTCCTTCTTTACCGGCCCTGTAGTGATGCCAATGTAAACTTCCAAGTGACCGCGCAGTCAATCACTGTCACGAATGCAGGACAACCTATGATTAGCTAATTTTTGGGAAATCCTTATAACAAAAGGGGATTGAAAATATTTACAATTATTTTAAAAGCATTAAAAAAAAACAGACCCAATACTTATAATTAGTTTGTTGAAAGTAGTCTAATTAAAGGGAGCTGAAAGGATTAGAGATTATGAACCCGATTCACCAGTGTTTTTGCCAGAAAACTGGCATAAAGCTCCTGAAAAGTTGCAAAGTTTTGTGACTTTTCCCATTTTCACATAATTTTAACTTCTTTAAAGCCCAAGACGTACTGATACGTATCTGCGCCCTGGGACTTAAGAGCCTGATACGTATTAGTACATCTTTGTGATCGCGCACACAGGCTGTGCGGGCGTGATCGCCGCCGGGTGTCAACTGATTGTCACAGCTGACACCCGGTGCTATGTGCTGGGAGAGGTCCCGCACATTAACCCCCGCAATGCTGCGATCGAAGTCGTTCGCAGCATTGCGGGGGCAAGGGGAGGTGATCGGGATAGTCACCTCTCCTGCCGGCGTCCAGCAATGTGTGCCGCGGCTTCCCGGATGTTGCCATGATGACCCGATTCACTGAGGGGTGCAGTTTTAAGAATGGTGTCACTTTTGGGTATTTTCAGTCATAAAGACCCCTCAAAGTGACTTCAAATGTGATGCGGTCCCTAATAAAATGGTTTTGTAAATTTTGTTGGAAAAATGAGAAATCGCTGGTCAATTTTAACCCTTATAGCTCCCTAATAAAAATAAATTTGGGTTCCAAAATTGTGCTGATGTAAAGTAGACATATGGGAAATGTTATTTATTAACTTTTTTTGTGTGACATATCTCTCCGATTTAAGGGCATAAAAATTCAAATTTTGAAAATTGCAAAATTTTCAAAATTTTCGCCAAATATCTGTTTTTTTCACAAATAAACACAGGTGATATTGAAGAAATTTTACCACAATCATAAAGTACAATATGTCATGAAAAAATATTCTCAGAACCAGGGGGATCCGTTGAAGCGTTCCAGAGTAATTACCTCATAAAGTGACAGTGGTCAGAATTGTAAAAATTGGCCTGGTCATTAACGTGCAAACCACTTTGGGTTGTAAAGGGGTTAAGGACTCTACCTGCATATACAGTCATGGCGGAAAGTGCTGGCACCCTTGAAATTGTTTCAGAAAATTACACATGTTTTATTACACGCATGTTTATTTCCTTTGTGTTTATTGGAACAACACAAAAAAACTGAGAAAAAAAAGGCAAATTGGACATAATTTCACACAAAACTCCAAAAATGGGCCGGAATACATATATATATTTTTGATGGGACAACACTGAAGATGCGACACTTTGATACAATGTACAGTAGTCAGTGTACAGCTTGTTTAACTGTAAATTTGGTGTGCCTGCAAAATAACTCAACACACAGCCATTAATGTCTATACCGCTGGCAACAAAAGTGAGTACACCCCTAAGTGTGTTCTCAGCTGATGTTATTTGTTGGTTTTTCTTTGCATCCCGAACAATTTTCTTGGCAGTTGTGGCTGAAATTTTTGTTGGTCTACCTGACTGTGGTTTGGTTTTTACAGAGCATCTGATTTTCCATTTGTTAATCACAGTTTGAACACTGCAGACTGGCATTATCAATTCCTGGGATATCTTTTTGTATCCCTTTCCTGTGTTATACTCTTTTTGCCTCCCTTTCCTGTGTTATACAGTTCAACTATCTTTTCCCGTAGATCCGTTGATAAATCTTTTGCTTTCCCCATCTCAAAATCCAGAAACGTCAGTGGCTGGATCCCAGAAACTCACTCAGCTTTATGCACACACACTGATCATTGTACCCTGTACAGATTCAAGACACCCTGTACCAGATGCAGCAGAGCAGCCCCAGAACATAACTGTGCCTCCAGCATGTCTCACAGTAGCTACAATGCTCTTTGTAGGCTTCATTTTTACATCTGTGAACCTAGAGCTCATGTGATTTGCCAAAAAGTTCCAGTTTTGTCTCATCTGTCTCTACTTAGAGTAATTGTTTTAATGCATAGTACACATGGAAATAAGCGACTTTGTTAATTATATTATCAGAGAAATTTGCTCCTTTGTCTTCCTGGACTGATCTTTCACTCTTAATTTCTCGGATAAACTCTGTATTCAAAGGATCCAAAGGATGAAAGAGTCTACAATATACACAATGCAGGATGAATATGCCTGGCTACCCCCGTAACGTCAGTGTGTAACAATAATTTTTGTGCGTTGATTGGGGGTGAACGTAATCAGCACTGCAGACCCGGCAATCTTATCTTAACCTCCTCCCTTTAGCCGTCCTTTACCTCTCAACTGGTTCTCCGTACAGAATTGCTCCCATTTTCTCTTATACTCCTAGATTTTGGTTCAGTCTCAATGATTTCCAGGACTTATTCTTTTAATTAAAAATGCATTTTGCTCATGTTTGTATAAATGTGCTATGAAATCTGTGGTATATTTTGGATGTCTTATCCTCTTGAGTCGTCTCTCTCATTATAAGTCAATTATGCAGGACATCTCCATTTTCTTATTTGAACAGATGGCTATATTGCCAGGACATCTTGAGCGATGTCAGAGAGTGATGTCGAAAATGAGTCATGGTGAATGTAGAATGAATAACCGAAGCACCACTATATTTATGCTGGAGATGCTGTATTGTGGAGGCTTAATTTTAATGTTTAATTCGTGGTGCTTAGGTTGCACTCCCACATCTGTGATGCACGGCCTGAGCACCGGACTCGCTACCCAAACTCTACAGCCTCCTGCTGTTCTGGTCAGGAGCCCAGCGGCCAGTCCGTGCATCCATCGTTCTACACTCGGACCGCGACACACAGATATGCGAGTCTGGCCTTCATTTTCTGAATGGTTTATATAACCCAAAGCTATTAAAACAGACTTTTCCTTCAGAATGGGGGTGTTATTTTAAGACACTCCCTTTACTTAAAGTTAGCCCAACTAAAAGAATACAGTGCACTTAACCTCTGCAGCCTATCACTTGACTCAAAAGTGATGGCAAGATAGCTGGCATGAGACTTCTGAGCCCAGTGATTGGCTGCCACAATCACATATGCTGTAGTCGTGCTGTCACCACTGCAGCCTGTCAGCAAAGACTAGGGGCAGAGGTGAAGAGGCAGCATTTGGACCTTAGATGAGTAAGTTAATTTTGTTATTTTTACATTGGACACAAAAAATAATTATAAACCCCTTAAGCCAAAACTGGCCAAGACTAAGTTTTGTTAATGTTTTGGACCCGTTCCTGCTTTTTGGCTTTTAGAGGTTTTCTCATGCTGCTCTATAAAGACATATGGACATATTAGAGGGGTGATAGTCTTAGTAGTTACCTCGGGGGGGCCTTAATGGAAAGCTACTCTGTGCTCGTCTATCCATCTCTCCTTGTATTACAAGATCGGCCATACTGCGGCTGTGAATCTGCCTGGCTGGCCCTGACTTTCCAATGCAAAATTAGCTAATTGATGGAAGTACTGGAAACCAGACCTGGCGGACCCATGACCTTCTTGAAAGGTTTTGTCTCTAATAACAAAATCTCCTTGCAAATTACTGTCTAGGAAAACCTGAGAGTGAATATTGGCTGATCAACATTTAGGAATCGTAGCTGATCAATGGGTTTGGAAGAGATTCATGATGCAATTGTTCCAAGGCCGGCCATGTACTAGAAATTGCAGATATTTCTCAGATTTATTCCATGCTGATCTGTGAAGGAGACGAAGTTAACCACTTAATGACTGCCAACGTATTTTTTTTCTTATGAGGGTCATTAAGGGACCTTATTCTATAGTTCATCAAAAGGCTGAACTATATAATAAGTCCTGACCCACCATTGCTCTCAGCCTTCGATCGCGACAGTTTAAAGGGAACGTGGGATCAGATTCTTGCTGTCTGAACCACGGGCAGCATGAATCAGAGCCTGGTTGTGGGATTGCAGCCGGGTATATTTTACTCTGAAACGCTGAGGTGTCTCAGAGTATTTAAAGCCTCAACTGAACGTGAGCTCCAGAAGCTTCCTGCCACCTGTATTAGTTATCATCGGTCCTCTCACTTCCCTGGGTGTAGTCTTCCTGGTAGCTACAGCGATGGTTTCCTCCCTCTTCCTTTTCTCTCTACAGATACTTATTGAATATATACCTACTGATTGTTGGAGGCTGACCAAGTATTTTTAATATGACTGAGCAAAGGTTTCATCTTAAAGCCATAGACTACTAGCCAAACTACATTTCTCCTGACTCCCACATACACATACCTTCTTGGCTGAGTGTGCATGTGTTCTCAGTGAGGAGAGGGCAGTCAGTCTATGCCAGGCCGCTCTCGAGGTGGGTAATGTGCTCTCAGCAGTTTTTCCCCTGACCACAAAAGGATCAGGCATATTGAAATCCAACATACCCGATGCTTCTTTTCCCAGTCATCTGCCATTGATTAGATTATTGTCCAGTGCTACTGAATTTAGCAGATCCAGTTACCATTAATGTATGACTGCTCTTAGGCATAATTCACAATACGGTTGAGTCTGGTCAGTTCTCTCCTTGGCTGAGCTGGAAACAAATGAAAAGTTGTCCAGTTTTGTGCACTTGTTTGGACATCCACCATTTCAGTGTCTTCACGAGACGTCCGACACAAACAAAGAAACTCTCAGATTAGTTTTGTTATCTGTTTCATTTTGGTGCTTTTTTTTTTTACTACACTGTGGAGAAAAATGGCTAGTGGACCATACAGATGTGAACGAGCTTTTCTTTTCTGAAGTGAATGGATGATCTGACAAGAAAAAGGTCAAATAATAACAAAAAAGGGTGGGTCAGGTCTGGGGTTGTCTCCAGCTGCATAGTTTCTGCAGGGCTGGATGGGACGCTGGTGTTTTGACACATGGTTTCACTCAGATTTCATGGAGGAAAAAGAGAAGAGGAAATAGCTGTGGTAGATCACAAGGATTTGAGAAGAAATCACATACCGCTCTCCAGCAAGGAGGAAAAGTGAAAACATCATTTGGATGACCTATTTTCCTTGGAAGAACTGCAGCTTTAATAAGTGCAAGCCAGAAGTTGTTAATGAAGGACTTGTTATCTTCAGTATCTGATGAGGCATCACTTACATGTTACTTTAGTAATTATGGCGGCCAGATCTCACCAGAGATGGGGGGGGGGGGTACATTTCACAGCATTTCAGGCAACATCATGGAACGGGTCCTCTTTCAACTTATATTTGCAGTAGGCAGAAGAAATACTCCTAAAAACTGGGCTTTCAGGAAATGACCTGAAGGACTGCGCCCCTTGATAAATTTCAGCTACAGAGGTTTATAGATGCTGAAAGATGACCCAAGGCTGTATTTTTACAGCGATTTTTGGACAGAATTTTTTTTTTTTTCAGGTGACACACATTCCAAAAAAGTGTAAAAACCAGGGTGCTGAACACTGCAACAAATCATTGCTTTTTACTGTAGAAAATGTATTTAGATTGTAACATGTTTTTATGTAATTAATAGGCACACGCAAATTGTTAAAATCATGACCAAAACTGTGGAAACCTTCCACCATATCTGCCTTACAAATGCACTTGAGAAACTTGTCAGTGTCCCTTGTTTTGCAACATGAAATAGCACAGCCGAGACATTGTGAAAGAAACTTTTGCCATGTTGTTTTGGGTTTTTTTGTTGTTGTTTTTTAAATCCAAGGGAACCTATGGCTGACGAATGGCACTGTATGCCTTTACAGTAGCCTTTGTCAGAGGTATATATTGGGGAATTCTTCCATCCGATGGACACAGCAAATTGCACGTTGAAAAGATCCCTCGAGGAAGGACAAGTTGGCCTATTTTCATATTTCTATGGTTCTTGTGCTCGTGATTTGATTTTGCACATGAAAAATTGCAACATGCAGTAATTTCGTCCATTTTTCAGACCAGATATTGCATATTTAAATGGCAGGCGGATGAGCAACTTAAAGCAGCATGTTTACCCTGCAGCTTAACCCCGAATAAAAACTCTTACTGTAAATTTTAACAGGCGCAATTTTTTTTTTTCTCTTAGCCAGACATCAAGCAAACCCAAAAACTTGAGTCAATTTTCCAGACTCTTCAGCTGCTTTGAGGGCTGTGGAGACAGAGGAGTTGGAGCTAGTTTTGGGTGGAGTTGGAATTTGTAGGAATGCACCAACTTAAAATAATATACATGTTTATTTTTGCTTTAAGGAGTTGTCCACTGCTTTCACATTGCTTCCTTATCTATAGGATAGGGCATCAGTGTATGATCGGCTGGGGTCCTGCTCGCGGCACCCCCGCCAATCAACTGTTATCGGCGCCGCCGGTCGGAAGTTCTTGCCTTCGGTGCTTTTCCGTCAAGTTGTAGTGGCCAGCGCTTGTTACTGCACATCCGCCTCCTTAAAGGAGATATCCAGCACTTTTTTTTTTACTTTTTTTTTTTCTTATTGGGCTAAGAACTTACCGTCAGGTAGTTGCTAGCTACCTGCCTGTTCTGCCCAGCATAGATCTGCTCCAGCTCAGAGTGATCACGGACCACTCCTGAGAGCGATTCTTCTGCTTCTGGTGACATCAGTTCAACAGAGCAGCTCCTTCTCTTCCTCTCTGCTCTGTTGGTCGGGCGTCTCTGCTGATCTCATACTGATTGATAGTTATCTACCCACTGCCTGACTGCAGGGAGTAGGCTGTCAATCAGAAGAGCTGTTCTGTTCACATCAGGTCAAAGGAAGCTGGAGAATCACCGCCTGAACACATCATCACAGGGCAGAACGGGCAGGTAGATGGCAACTACCTGCCGGTAAGTTCTTAGCCCAATAGGCCAAAAACTTCAAAGTCCTGATGACCCCTTTAGCTCTGTTAATAGAATAGAAAATATTTTGAAGTCAATATGCAGTCCCTATGTAATACTGTTACCATTTTACTGTAATAAGCTTGTTCTTACTAATTGTTGGCTCTTTATGAAAGAGTCGGAGTGTAGAAAAATAGGCATTATAAGCATGGCTTACTGACCCCACAGCCCTGCTTCTATCAGCTGAGATTCCTACTATTTTTTGGAAAAGCAGCTACTAATACTTTCTAGTATAGCAGAGGATAACCAATATTTAGTTGTGATTTTCATTATTATGATATTTTTTTCCCCTCTGTACAATATTGTATTATGTGACTTTGCACGTTACATGTTATTTAGATAAGAAGTATCCGGCTAATTGTTACTAATTATTATCAAACCCTTTGTGCTCAGAGGCCATGTCAGAATCCATTCATTGATGACTTGTGTAGCTTGATGGCTAAAACAGGTCTTTAAAATACATGTCTTTCCTTTTCTTCCAGGAACTTCTTTTCTAAAAGATCAAAGGACCTCAAATCCGCAGCTGTTTGGTAAAGTTCCTCCTAGAGAGAGCGCTCAGAAAGACTGTAAAATCATTCAGCAGGTGAGCGGCCTCCCCGTATAGACCCCATCCCAGTCCATGAACTGTTTATATACAAACCTTACATGGGAAGTCTTCGCTGTGCGATTGTGCACTGGACGTACAATTGTGTTTAGTTAACAGTCTCTGTCTAAGCTTTGTGCACAATTTACAGACGTAAGCATCACTTATTTGCACTGCAAGCTCCCAAAACCTGTTTTCTGTATTAATGTATTTTTCCTACTGCTTTATGAATTTAGTTATTAGGGTAAGATCAGACTTACTGGATTTTCAAGTGGAAATTGTGAACAGTAGAAAAATGGCAATATATTAAAATCCACAGCACCAACTTTATCTGAATGAGGCATTTAAACAGCCCTCCAGTCTCATTACTCTTGTTGTGTGTTCGGCAGTTAACGATCAATGATCTTTATTATTTTACTCATTTTTATAGCCCCATTACTTACATGCCACATTACAGACATTTGTGAGCCCCAATGGGGACAGTGATGATGATCTACTGTACATTTCCTATCAGAGTGTGGGAGGAAACCAATGAAAACACGGCGAGAACGAACAAACTCCTTGCAGATGTTATCCTTAAGCTCTTCCTGTTCAGCTCTTGTTCTTCTTCCAGGCTTTGCTGTTGACGGGGCGTGATTGCCCAAGTCATGGTGATTGACAGCCGGCTTCACAGTGGCCTGTCAATCAGCAGGACATCAGCAGTCACGCCCCGTCAGCACAGCGGAAAATAAGCATCTGCTCTGTTATATGATGTTATCGGAAGCCACAGAATCGCCGTCAGAACCCATCCGTGATTGCTCAGAGGATTGGTATCGGACACTACAGTCAGGTATTAGCAACTGCTTGCCTGTAAGTTGTGATGCCCATGAAAAGAAAAAAATAGACCCTGATAACCCCTTTAATGGGAACCTAGCAACCTAGTGCTAACCACTGAGCCACCATGCTGCCCATCTTGCAGTATGTACTTTATCATCATTCTGCCCGCCTTTTAAAAAAAAATGTCCTACTGGTGAGCTTGTGATAGTATTCTGCTGGTATAAAGCAGTCAGTAAGCGGTGACTGAGCTTCCGGGAAAGGGACCAGTAATAATATGGAGTGTCTGACTACCTCCCTCTGTAGAAGAAAAACTGAGAAAAAAGCGCGCTATATGAAGAACCTGATAGGTAGATGTGACGGAAACAGCCAAAAGGCCACTCACCTATTGGAGTTGTGCACCCCTGCACAACTCCGGTGTTAGTGTGAGGATGGAAAGAGCAGGCACGTCTCACCGCAGGGTACAGGTGGCTTGGCATACCACGTGCCGTGCGCTGCAGACCGCCGCTCGTGCTCACCGCTTCCAGGTTCCAAGTTGCAGACCACGTGACCGCCCACAGATCACATGACTCAGGATCAGATGTGCATCACCACAGGTCCTGAAAGTTAGGAGAGTGCAGCCCCTAACCGCAGGTCCTGAGTTGAGCAACGAAAGGGGGATTTTATGGTAAGGGGATTTAAGAATGATTGACTAGAAGCTGCTCCTGCCGCTAACCCCAAAAGGGGGACTGAAAGTGGTCCAAGTTAAATAAAATAAAAAAGCGGTCTATAGG
Source organism: Phyllobates terribilis (assembly GCF_046119375.1). Lineage (NCBI taxonomy): Eukaryota > Metazoa > Chordata > Amphibia > Anura > Dendrobatidae > Phyllobates > Phyllobates terribilis. The sequence goes on from NW_027362845.1 coordinate 3,435,413, forward strand.
GCGCTAAAAGAATGAACACTAGAGGTAAAAGATTTAGGGCTAAAAAATAAAATACATTTAATGAGCCCTTTTCACAACGCGTTTCGATAATTAACTATCTTCCTCAGGTGGTACAAGGGTATGAGCACAAACATAAAATATATATAGACAAGGATTCACAGTGATTGGTTGATACTAATTAGTTAACCTGGGTCCAAACAAAGGAAACCCTTCATGTGCTGGTGCAAAGTGTCCACATTGGTTTCACATAAGCCACCTTCACATGAATACAAAGTATCAAAAACACATTGGATAAGATATAGAATATGGCAATACAAGTTGGTAAACAGTTATTCAAAAATACATCTGTAGTGCCTACATCAATTTCATAGAAGTCACCTACACATAAATACAAAGAATCGAAACATATTAAGTGAGATATAGAGTAGTAATAAATATTAAAAAACAGTTATTCAAAACTGTAACATAAAAAAAAAAAATTACCCCCAAGGGTTAATAGACAAAATTAAGTATATATTTTCAAAGAATATACATCACCAATGCAAAGCACACAAAAACATCACTGAATTATGATGCATTGCAAATTAGCGATGGAAGAAAAAAGAAAAACATTTAAAACATAGCAATTATAATTCCATTAGAAAGGAGAAGGAAATGACCTTAAGAACTGGTTACATTTTCAAGGGCCAAATTCAGACCCTCAGGGGCCAACGTGCCCAACTTGAAGATCCAAAAACTTTCTTTATTAATCAAACTCACTAGTCGGTCGGGGACAGTATCAGGTATGTGGTCTATAATAGTTAGCCTCATATCTCCTGGATCTTTTTGATGAACAATGCTAAAATGTTTGGATACGCTGTGTAATTGATAGCCTATCCGAATGTTATGTCTGTTTATTTAGACGTGCGTGCATAGTTTGTATCGTTCGACCCACGTACTGGAGGTTGCAAGTACACTCAAGCAAATAGATCACATGTGTCGATTGACAATTCACATTGTGTTTGATAGAGAATTTTTTTTCCTGTGGTATCTGATGAAAAATTCTTTTGATTACCACTTTGAATGACTCTACGACATAAACATTTAGCCATATTACAGGAAGACGCCCCGAACAGACACCCCCTTGTGAGGGTTGTGTTCTAGATTTCAAGGATGTGTTACTTGGTGCTATTAAGTTTCGCAAATTTCTGTTCTTCCTATAGAGAATGCTCGACTTGTTGGGTATAAAGGGTCCTAAAATAGGGTCACCCTTCAAGATAAACTAGAATTTATTCAAAATATTATGGATGGTAACCCTAGATTGACTAAATATGGTGACCATGCTCCATCTAGTCAAGTCTGAGGCTAATTTATTTCTACTCTTATTTTTATCAGTGAATGACTCAATCCTATCAAGACACATACCCTGTGTAAGGGTTTTAGTTCTGGAGAAAGCATCCATCAATAACTTTTTGGGGTAGCCTTTCTGTAGAAATCGTTTTTTCAATATTTTAGATTCCACTAAAAATGCAGAATCTCTGGTGCAGTTTTTTCGGACCCTCTAATATTGCCCATAAGGGACATTGGTGATCCATTTACTCAAATGTCCATGCACATCTACATGTATCGGTTCAGTCTCTATAGATTGGTGACCAGGGAAGGGCTTTGTGGGGGTGGAATTATAGTTTTTCCTCTCTTTTCTTCTAATAAAAAATGTTGTTGTATAGTTAGTTTTTAAAAAAAATCATTGAGATCAAGATATAAAGAAAACACATTAGTAGGAGAATTAGGGCAGAAGGACAAACCTCGTTCAAGTAATCGGATCTTATCATCGGTTAAAATATGGTCCGACAAATTAAAAATTCCTAAATTCCCATTCGTGCTATTGTATTCTAATCTGCCTTTGTCCTTTTTTCGGATATATCCAGTAGAGGTACCGGGTTTGCGGAGGGTTCGTCCTCTCCCTCTACAATCCCGTTTTCTCTTTTTCTCTTTGGGTGACGTCCGGGCGCAACCCGAAAAAAACTGTGTGATTTTTGAATCCCTCATATTGGGATTCTGAATGTAGGTAGCATTTTTCTCATTTAGAGAAGCCGAAAAATGGGCTCTAGTTGATGATTCTTGTACAGATGGGGTTAAGTCAATTGTCGAAGATACATTTCGTAAAACAAGTAAGGGAACTACAGGATGAGTGATGTTGGTGGTATTAGATTCCTTAACCCCTTAAGCCCCGGAGCATTTTTCGTTTTTGCATTTTCGTTTTTGCTCCCCTTGTTCCCAGAGCCATAGCGTTTTTATTTTTTGGTCAATATGGCCATGTGAGGGCTTATTTTTTGCGGGACGAGTTGTACTTTTCAACGCCATTACTAGTTTTATCATATCCTGTACGGGAAAACGGGAAAAAAATTCCAAGTGCGGTAAAATTGCAAAAAAAGTGCAATACCACAGTTGTTTTTTATTTATTTATTTTACCATGTTCACTGAATGCTAAAACTGACCTGCCCTTCTTATTCTACAGGTCATTACGAGTTCATAGACACCAAACATGTATAGGTTCTTTTATATTTAAGTGGTGAAAAAAAATTCCAAAATTTGGTAAAAAAAAAAAAAAAAAATAGCGCCATTTTCTAAGACCCGTAGCGTCTCCATTTTTCGTGATCTGGGGCTGGTTGATGGCTTATTTTTTGCGTGCCAGGCTGACGTTTTTATTGATAACATTTGGGGTAGATCCGATGTTTTGATCGCCCGTTATTGCATTTTATTGCAATTTTGCGGCGACCAAAAAACGTAATTCTGGCGTTTAGAATTTTTTTCTCGCTACGCCGTTTACCGATCGGAATAATTCTTTTTTTATGTTGATAAATCGGGCGATTCTGAACGCGGCGATACCAAATATGTGTATGTGGTTTTTTTTTATATATATTTTATTTTGAATGGGGCGAAAGGGGGGTGATTTAAACTTTTATATTTTTTTATTTTTTTTTATATTTTTAAAATCTTTTTTTTTTTACTTTTTGCATGCTTCTATAGTCTCCATAGGAGACTAGAAGCAGCAACTATCCGATCACCTCTGCTACATACAGGGGACGAGCAGGTCCCCTGCATGCAGCAGAAATGGTCCTGTGCTATGAGCGCCGACCACTAGGTGGCGCTCATAGCGACAAGATCATGACAACCACAGGCGTCTGCTGCAGACCCTGGGTTGTCATGCACGCCCATCGGCGACCCGCGATCACGTGACGGGGTCGCCGGTGGGCGGGGCTTATGACGCGCTACCCGGAAGCGCGCGTTAAATGCTGCTGTCGGAGATTGACAGCAGCATTTAACTGGTTAACAGCCGCGGGTGGATCGCGATTCCACCCGCGGCTGTTGCGGGCACATGTCAGCTGTAAGAATCAGCTGACATGTGCTCCGTTCAGTGAGGGCTCAGCGCAGCAGCCCTCACTGAACGGAGGGTACGCAAATATGCGTACTAATACGTCCCCGGTAAGTAAGGGGTTAATCCCATCCACAACAGGTGATTCAAACGAAGTGAGAAAGTGTATAGTTGTGCACTGTCAACAAGGATAAATTCTTGAGGTCAACATGGACCTCCATTTGTGTAGATATGGCTGTGGGTGGGGAGTTGATTTCAAGGTCTGATGAAAACTGGACTGGATCTTTATCTATAGAATGGACTATTGGGGCTATATCCAAAGATGTGGGATTTTAGTCCAAAAAGGACTGCATCGTCTGAACAGTGTCTAAATTTTCTGTATCAATTGAAACCCTCTTATTATTTTCTGACCTATTTTTATCTGCCATAGATTTCATGACTCCCATTTTTGTAGAAACAGTTGGTAAAGTTTTCTTGTGCTGTTCATAAAAACTCTTTTGTTTAATAGATTTAAGAAATTTTAAAGACAAACTTCTCTTTTTGTCAGGGGAATCGGGTGTGGTAAACGGAGGATTTGGAATTAAAATAGGATCAGATTTCGATCCCTCAGTGAAATTAGCTGGTTCCTGTCGGGATGGAATAGAGGAACCAGCAATTGCATCTATTGCACATATGTCCTTCCTATCCCGTAGTAATTTTGCTGCTTTTTTCCTTATAATCTCCTCTTCAAATTTAATTAGTCTGATTTTGAGATTTGCATCCTTCTCATTAAACTCTACAAAGGGAACAAATGAATCAAGCTTCCTTCTGAGAGATTTAAGTTCCTCTAGGGCCTGTTGCGCTAGAAGAGTTCTCTTGGTGATGAGAAGATTCATCATACCAAAGAAACCAATGTGGACACTTTGCACCAGCACATGAAGGGTTTCCTTTGTTTGGACCCAGGTTAACTAATTAGTATCAACCAATCACTGTGAATCCTTGTCTATATATATTTTATGTTTGTGCTCATACCCTTGTACCACCTGAGGAAGATAGTTAATTATCGAAACGCGTTGTGGAAAGGGCTCATTAAATGTATTTTATTTTTTAGCCCTAAATCTTTTACCTCTAGTGTTCATTCTTTTAGCGCCCTATAGACCACTTTTTTATTTTATTTAACTTGGACTACCTCCCTCTGTAAGCACCGTACTCGCAGGTCACAGTCCTGATGGAGCGGAGTTAGAGGAGGCTAGCCGCAATGCAGTAGTGAAATAAATGACAGTCATGTATTGACTTGGATATATTATTTTTGTTTTTAAAAACCCGAGTGTACAATTGCTTACAGGGGACTGCCTGAGCTGAACTGAAACCTCTACAGAATCGTGAATGTGTGCAATGTCCCCAGCTGATCAACGGTCACATAACCGCATGAAAGCAATTTGTATACTTGTGGGCACATGCCAACTATACGTAAGAATTGAGCGAAACTGAGACCATCCACTGACGGGGGAACTATGACAGTGTGTGCTTTACTCATGGGCACAATTCTGTAGTCTGCAAACTTTTAATTTCAGCCCTGACAATCCCGTTCTTTCGTTTTATTACTCTTTTCCAAGAGCAAAAAGGTTTTATTATTTTTCCATTGACACAGCCATGTGAGGATTTTTTTTTTTGCAGAACGAGTTGTAGTTTTGAATGATGCAATTAATTTTGCTATAAAACATACAGTTATAAAAAAGGCAGCCATACTTGCCAATACCTAGTCGCAATACTAATGTACAACGGGATGTAGCAGCCCTCAGGTGGAGACAGAGCTGGTGCAAAATACTGATGAAATAACCACTCTCACACCTACCGTATTTTTTGGACTATAAGATGCACCGGACCATAAGAAGCACCTAGGCTTTAGAGAAGAAAAAAAAAATATTTACGCAAAAGATGTGTTCATGATGCACTTTTAAGGGGAAGGGGGTCTTCTGCTGACACTGGTATAGGGGTAATGTCCCCCAATTCTGACAATATCCCCCATCCTGGTATATATGCCCCCCCCTTCCTTTTATACGTGGTCCCCATCCTGGTATGCTTGGCATCCCTCCATCCTGGTATGCCTGGCATCCCTCCATCCTGGTATGCATGGAACTCCTCCATCCTGGTATGCATGGCACCCATCATCCCTATCCTGGTGTGCATGGCACCCCTAATCCCTATCCTGGTATGCATCGCACCCCTCATCCCTGTCCTGGTGTGCATTGCACCCCTCATCCCTGTCCTGGTATGCATGGCACCCCTCATCCCTGTCCTGGTATGCATGGCACCCCTCATCCCTGTCCTGGTATGCATGGCACCCCTCATCCCTGTCCTGGTATGCATGGCACCCCTCATCCCTGTCCTGGTATGCATGGCACCCCTCATCCCTGTCCCGGTATGCATGGCACCCCTCATCCCTGTCCCGGTATGCATGGCACCCCTCATCCCTGTCCCGGTATGCATGGCACCCCTCATTCCTGTCCCGGTATGCATGGCACCCCTCATCCCTGCCCCGGTATGCATGGCACCCCTCATCCCTGCCCCGGTATGCATGGCACCCCTCATCCCTGTCCCGGTATGCATGGCACCCCTCATCCCTGTCCCGGAATGCATGGCACCCCTCATCCCTGTCCCGGTATGCATGGCACCCCTCATCCCTGTCCCGGTATGCATGGCACCCCTCATCCCTGTCCCGGTATGCATGGCACCCCTCATCCCTGTCCCGGTATGCATGGCACCCCTCATCCCTGTCCCGGTATGCATGGCACCCCTCATCCCTGTCCCGGTATGCATGGCACCCCTCATCCCTGTCCCGGTATGCATGGCACCCCTCATCCCTGTCCCGGTATGCATGGCACCCCTCATCCCTGTCCCGGTATGCATGGCACCCCTCATCCCTGTCCTGGTATGCATGGCACCCCTCATCCCTGTCCTGGTATGAATGGCACAGCAATCTCCGTCCTGGTATGCATGGCACAGCAATCCCCATCCTGGTATGCATGGCACCCCTAATCCCTATCCTGGTATGTATGGCCCCCTCATCTTTATCCTGGTATGTGTGGCCCCCTCATCTTTATCCTGGTATGTATGGCACCCTCATCTTTATCCTGTTATGTATGCCCCCCTCATCTTTACCCTGGTTTGTATGGCCCCCTCATCCTTTTCCTAGTATGCATGGTCCCCGTAATCCCCATCATGCTGCACATATAAAAAATAAATATATAAACACTCTTACTCACCTTTCTTCTCTCCTCCAGCGCTGACGCCTGTCTGCCCGCACTGATCTCCCCATGTGAGCCGCGCATGGCGTCACTGCCATGCGCGGCTCACAAGGAGAGATCAGCTGACGGAAGTCACTGCTCCCCGCGCCGGGACTGTGTGCGCGGGGAGCGGTGACTTCATGCTCCTTCATAGCCGGCACACAGCTTAGCCGCGCTGCGGCTCCTGCTGCTACCGGGTTATCTCGTGTGCCCGCTTATTAAAGGGCATGAATATTCACCCCCTCCCCACGCCCATGGGCGTGGAGAGAGGTTAAATATTCATGCCCTTTAACAGCGGGCACAGGCGATTCCGGCAGCAGCTGCGGCTACACTGTGTGCTGCTATTAAGGAGCATGAATATTCAGTGCTCCCCATGGGCGTGGGGAGCAGTGAATATTCATTTTCTTTAGCAGCGGGGACAGTGTAGGCTGCAGCAGGCGGCTGCTGCCTCCTGTGCCCCGCTCTTCCACCGCTACCGCTCCCCACAGCACAGTATATATACTCACCCCTCCCCAACATTCGGACTATAAGATGCACCCCCCATTTTCCTCCAAAATTTTGGAGGAAAAAAATGCGTCTTATAGTCTGAAAAATACGGTACTATTCATGGAGGGGATTAGAAATGCACAGGATAAGGCTTGTATAGGGCGCCAGTCACACAGATACATGTAGTGCAACATGCCAACTTGCAGCCTATTAGTGATGCCAAAGCTATTACAGAATTTCCCCAAAAATAAGCCCTAGCATGATTTTACAGGATTTTTGGAGGATGCTTGACATATAGGCCCTACTCCAAAAATAAGTCTTAGTTAGTCAGGGCTGGCGTTAGGAGAGGGGAGCAACTGGGCAATTTATCAGGGCCCCTACTCTCTTTGGGGCTCTTAGCATTTCTATTCCAAGGCTGCTTAAGGACCTTTGGTGACATCATAGTCATGTGACCATAATGTCAGCAAAGGTTCTTGAACTGTGGGAGCCTAGAGTAACTGAAGAGTAGATAGACTGGTATGTAGGGGGGGAGACTGGACAATTTCTCTAGGTTCCCACTCTGAGGCCCTCAGCGTTTCTATTCCAAGGTTCAGACTACTTAAGGACCTTTGGAGAAATCACTGTCCTATGACCCTGATGTCACCAAAGGTCTTTTAACAGAGGAAGTCTAGAGGAGCTGAGACAGGCTGGTATGTATGTGCAGTGTGTGTGTCTGTGTATATTCTTGTGTATGTGCAATGTGTGTGATATGACATGATTATTATATATGGATAAATGAAGACATTCCCTGAAAATAAGCCCTAACCCATCTTTTTGAGCAAAAAATGATATAAGACCTTGTCTTATTTTCTGTAAAAGATGCCAGATCAGGCGGTCTGCCGAGCACTATATATGTGCACCCTACAAGAACAGACACATGGTTTCCACCAACACTACAAAAGCCTGGCTGCATCCTGCAAGGATGGAAAATTATGTAAGGTATTAGTTAATATTTTGACCAAAATATGTAAGCCTGCACCTACGTCAGGGGTCCTCATTGTCTTTCCAGCGAAAAGACAATATAACGTATTGGAAAACCAGATTTAACGCTGGCAGTAAAATGTTTTACCTCACAGAAAGAATCCACCTCGATCCCATGCTGTCCTGTCTGTATACTTGCTTTTGCTTCATTCTCTACCCAGGAGCTGTGGTTCCTGCACAGTCAGACAGCCATTACACAGTATACGATTATCTCCACACATTATATTTTTACACATCCAATTGTGGAACTTATTAATCCAATGTATGTTGATTAAAATGTACTTTAATATGACAACCCCTTTTGAACTTGGAGGGACCCTTTACTGCCGTGCAGCAATCATAAATGCCCAAAGGCAAAACCCTCTTGGGGAGGGGAGAATAAGTGAACATGTTTGTTGGTAATGCCTCAGTGTTGTTGGACACGTGCACTTATTGGCACTTGCAGTAATCGTTGTTTATGGCTACTTGTAGCATCTGCACAGTGGAAACCTACCTTACTTAAAGGGGTTGTCCGTACTTGGCCAGTGCCAGTCTCTTGAATGAAATTGGAAAACCCTATACTTACCTCCCACACCAGTGCCGTTCCAGCAGTGTTGGCGCCAGGTCTCTCGGTGCTCACGTGACAATATGAAATCTGCAGCCAATTGGGGGGTGTGATCGTCCACTCTGATGAAATAATAAAGGCAACAGCCGGCGACATAGTGTCATGTGAGTGCCAGGAGACCCGATGCCTAATATTGCTGAAAAGGCGCCAGTGCAGGAGGTGAGTATAAGCCTCTCTTATTTAACATGGAGAACTCAGGCATTTAGGATGGGGTTGTCCAAGTAGAACTCTTGTGTATATTATTTAGCCAAAATTAAAATGTACCAAATATCCACATGTGCAAATACCGTATATAAAGCCTTTTACTCCAAATTCCGTTATTTCTCCTCTGATCTCATCAGTGGCCGTTCATTCAAAGCCACAAATTGTTTGTCTATCCTGATATCTTGTGGAACAGCCTGGCCTCACATGGGTTCTCCTCCCTCTTATCTCGGACCCTCAGTATTGACACCCTCACTTTTTTCATGCCCCTACATCTTTATATTTAATGCGGAAATGTAGCACCCTGAGGACTCGGCTGCTACAGGGGTATTGCACCTCAAACCAGAGGTGTGGTATTCCACTCCCGGGTAAGGATGGAGTGTGGAACTGAGCTAGTAGGCTGCATGCACTACATACATCCCATTTCCGGGGGACAGAACTACGGTACTCCCACCAGTATATGTGCAGGTACGACAGCGTCTGTCCCTGGCTGGAGTGGGAGGGGGGTGGAACATCCCAGTAGTGTAGGAGCAGATAGGGGGAGTAGTCTGGGTAAATGTAGGAGTTCATTGGGTGCTGGTCACCTGAGCTCACACATAGAGGGAGTATATAAGGTGGGCACCATCTTAGGACAGGGTCAGTCAGTCAGTCAAGTCAGTGAGTCAGCAGTAACTCCAGGAGAGGAGAAGGAAGAGGGACTCAGAGGCGCAGGACGAGAGGGGACCCCAAGAGCCCGTATGAGAACTGATAAGGGTGAAGGGTCGGCAAAAGGGTACCGGATCCCAAGCTGGCGGAGGCCAAAGCACACCTTAGCCAGGAACCGGAGGTCGTGGGCAAGATTTGCCACGACCCTCACCAAATCCACCAGAATGGCACACCGAGCATAGGGTCAGGGAAGCCAGAGAAGGTTCAACCACCAAGAGACCCGAGGGAGCCGGACATAGGTGGATCCCTGGTGAGAACGGCCAGAGAGAGAGAAGAAGGGAGCTCAGGACCATACTCAGGAATTGCCCGGGAGTTGACCGAGTCCCGCACCTGGTGGACGCAGCACGGCTTGGGTGGTCACTGCTGTACAGAGTGACCCGAGCAACACCAGTGAGTAAAAACCCTGAAACTGCATTTCATGCCTCTGAGTCTCCTTGCTGCACCTTCACAACCACCATCCTCCACGTCTGACCCCCTGAGGCTATACCCCTCCCGTTGGGGGTTATACTACCACAGCTGCACACACACCACCAGCCTCAGCGGACCATCCTGCAGCGGCGGCCTTTTGACCGCAAATCAACGGGTGGCGTAGTCGACACTAAGAACATCTGTAAGGACTGCCGCACACTGAGTTTGACACCCTGGGCACGGACCGGGTCACAGCCACTCGGAGACTACAACCCCCATCTGATCCGGCTCCGGGTATCCCTAACAACATGGCCCAGGGGGCGCGTCAACTTTGGCGTAGTCGGCAGGATTACGTGCCCGCAACAACCGGGTACTGCGTACCTGAAGAAAAGTTCGCATTTACCTCAAAACGAAGTCTCCCGCCAATTCCAGAGGGTCCCCGCCATCGGACGCCATCTCGGATCAGTTCCCGCCATTTGCCCGTCATCTGCAGTCTTTTCCCGCCATCTGCAGTGTTTCCCGCCACTGGGAAGCGATTCCCGCCATCTAAGAAGATTTCCCGCCTTGGCAGAGCGGACGCCATTATGGGCGTGCCAGAGGGTGGCAAGAGGCCACCTCCCATCGTGGGCCAGGATCGGAAATGGCGCCAAAAGTGGAAACCGCCCCCACCAGCAGAGACTGTGATGATTGATATGTCCATCAGCGTGAGGGAACTGCCCCTGGAACTGACAATCACAAAGTTGCCCCAGGACGACCCCCAATGTGGGCGGATACAGAACAAAAGAAAGAAGATGGGTGCAGCCTGGAAGAGTCTAGAGAGAACACACCCAGAGATGGAGGGAGAGTCAGGCAGCACCGACCCTGTGGTCAGGAGCCTGTTGCAGGCCGCCACTCCAGAAGGCCTGCTGGAGATCCTGGCGCAGCTCCCCGGAGATCGGGAGCGTGCACAGACCGCGCTGGAGGGCCTCGCACGAAGGATGGCCCGGGTGCAGCAGGAAACACTGGCGGAGTGGACCCGGGAGATGGCCCGGCAGGCCGGAGCCCGCCAGCGAAGCATGCCACCCGCAGCGAGGAGCAAGTCCACCTCTGAGGACGGCGAAGGAGGGACGACGGCCGGAGACGACGCCGCGGAGGGAGCCGAAGAGATGAAGGCAGGTAATGGGGGGACAACATCCCGTGCCCAGAAGCCGTAAACCTGCCCCAGCTCCCCGTCGCAGAGCCCGAAGCCCCGCTCACCGTTCCCGTAGCCGCTGCGTCATCGCTCCAAGCTAGGCCTCAAGCGGCCGGAGCCGCGGCCAAGCCCCCTGTGACGTTACGGGCCTCAATGCTGAGCGCGGCCAAGCAGGAGGCGCCACCGGCCTGGTCGCAAGGCCGAGTGCCCCGGGGCGCCGCAGTACCAACAGCGCCCTCTACCTCTGCCGAGCCACCGGCCTGGTCGCTGGGCCAAGTAACCCCGGGCGCCGCCGTCTTCACGGTGCCTTTCACCTTCAGGGTGCCCCAAGCCTGGTCGCAAGGCCTGGTAAACCTGGGCGCCGCTACCACCACCGCGCCCTCAACTTCTACAGTGCCGCACCTGGGTGAAGACTTGTTTGCCCAGCACACTTGCCCGGATGGGCAGCCCTTAGAGTGACCACCGGAGTATTACCATCCCCGACTCCGGAAGGAAAGACCCCTGGATGAGCCCCTGATCCCGGCTCCGGCGCCCGCCAAGATCACCCCACTCTCGTTGGAGGAAGCGCAGTTTGCGTGGGACCCCACCGGAGAAGACCTCATCGGGTTCACCGAGGAGACCCGGGCAGCCGCATCCCAGCGTGCGGAGTGCTGCCAGCAACAATTGGAGGTTTTTGCTAGAGAGCGACGAGAGAGGCGGGTCCGCGAGGAGCGGCTCCAAGTGAAGAGCGCCGAGCAGAAGAGCCGAGCCCGCAGAAACCCCCGTGCTGCCCACGGTCCCCGTGCCAGCGGGACTGTAATAAAATTCCAAATGGAGCACGGGTGGGGTTTCATCCGGGACCACAAGACCCCCGGCGACGTCTTTGTCACCCGCAGAGACGTTGAAAGTCATCTGCCGGAGGGACACAGAGGTCGTGACCTTTACCTGGGTGATGAGGTCACCTTCACCCGGCATCAGTGCGCCAAGGGCCCGTATGCCCTGCATGTGCATAGACTTACTGAGGAGGAGCTACGGGGTGAGGAGGATCAAGAGGACCCGGACGGGTCTAAAGATTACCCTCAGCCAAGAGCACACCGCCACTGATGAACTGTAAATAGAATATGTAAATAGTTACCCGTGTGGGTACAAAAACTGCTGCTACCAAAGTGTAGTCCCCGTCGGGACCAGCAAGTGAGTACCCGTGTGTCCCCTATCCCTTAACAGGCTGAGGACTGTGAACAGCCATTCCTTTTCCCCACTGGCCGAGGACTGAGAGCGGCCATATTCCCCTTTGTACATAGTTGCGCTTTCTAAGGCGCCCCCTACCGGTTTTATAGGAAACTGTGTTTTTTCTACAAGAGACTGTTGCACTATACCTGGTCACAATTTGCACAAGTGGCCAGAGGTCAAAAATGTTTTATTATGAAAAGTTTTAAAATGAAAAGTTTTATGCTGCTGATAATGTTTATATGTTCTATATGTTTATGTTATGAAAAAAATTGTATGTTTTTGTATGTTTTTATTCTTTTACAGCCCGAGGACGTGCTGTGATTTACCAGGGGGGAATGTAGCACCCTGAGGACTCGGCTGCTACAGGGGTATTGCACCTCAAACCAGAGGTGTGGTATTCCACTCCCGGGTAAGGATGGAGTGTGGAACTGAGCTAGTAGGCTGCATGCACTACATACATCCCATTTCCGGGGGACAGAACTACGGTACTCCCACCAGTATATGTGCAGGTACGACAGCGTCTGTCCCTGGCTGGAGTGGGAGGGGGGTGGAACATCCCAGTAGTGTAGGAGCAGATAGGGGGAGTAGTCTGGGTAAATGTAGGAGTTCATTGGGTGCTGGTCACCTGAGCTCACACATAGAGGGAGTATATAAGGTGGGCACCATCTTAGGACAGGGTTAGTCAGTCAGTCAAGTCAGTGAGTCAGCAGTAACTCCAGGAGAGGAGAAGGAAGAGGGACTCAGAGGCGCAGGACGAGAGGGGACCCCAAGAGCCCGTATGAGAACTGATAAGGGTGAAGGGTCGGCAAAAGGGTACCGGATCCCAAGCTGGCGGAGGCCAAAGCACACCTTAGCCAGGAACCGGAGGTCGTGGGCAAGATTTGCCACGACCCTCACCAAATCCACCAGAATGGCACACCGAGCATAGGGTCAGGGAAGCCAGAGAAGGTTCAACCACCAAGAGACCCGAGGGAGCCGGACATAGGTGGATCCCTGGTGAGAACGGCCAGAGAGAGAGAAGAAGGGAGCTCAGGACCATACTCAGGAATTGCCCGGGAGTTGACCGAGTCCCGCACCTGGTGGACGCAGCACGGCTTGGGTGGTCACTGCTGTACAGAGTGACCCGAGCAACACCAGTGAGTAAAAACCCTGAAACTGCATTTCATGCCTCTGAGTCTCCTTGCTGCACCTTCACAACCACCATCCTCCACGTCTCACCCCCTGAGGCTATACCCCTCCCGTTGGGGGTTATACTACCACAGCTGCACACACACCACCAGCCTCAGCGGACCATCCTGCAGCGGCGGCCTTTTGACCGCAAATCAACGGGTGGCGTAGTCGACACTAAGAACATCTGCAAGGACTGCCGCACACTGAGTTTGACACCCTGGGCACGGACCGGGTCACAGCCACTCGGAGACTACAACCCCCATCTGATCCGGCTCCGGGTATCCCTAACAACATGGCCCAGGGGGCGCGTCAGAAAGACTACCAGGAAATGTAGTTTCTGATCACTTGAGTCTTTTCTAATGTGATCGGTTTCATTATACCCTTATACCATCCACAGCAGTATACGAAAAGGAGTGTAGGTGTGAGTTGTGCAGAGGTAGTGGCTGCACCCAGGCACTGATGCGGAAATCCCAGCTCCCCTCTGCCCATTACCGTTCACCAGTTTTATATGTGATGCATGGTGGTTCAGCAGACAGATTCTAGGGCAAAATAACTACTAAATAATGTCATGTTATAATGACAGATCTGTCACAAGCAGTTTTTCAAGTTGTAGAGCAATAACCTGAATCTCCCCAGTTGTTCTTTCATAACCATATTCACCAGCATTCATAACCATAGTCACCAGCATTCATAACCATATTCACCAGCATTCATAACCATATTCACCAGCATTCATAACCATATTCACCAGCATTCATAACCATATTCACCAGCATTCATAACCATAGTCACCAGCATTCATAACCATATTCACCAGCATTCATAACCATAGTCACCAGCATTCATAACCATATTCACCAGCATTCATAACCATATTCACCAGCATTCATAACCATATTCACCAGCATTCATAACCATAGTCACCAGCATTCATAACCATATTCACCAGCATTCATAATCATAGTCACCAGCATTGGCTGCAATTTCATGAAACCTCATTGTGCGCTAAGGGGATAATATATCATCTAGACATATTCAGAGATAAAGCTAAAATACAACACCAATAGCACAGTAATAATGGCGATCATTTATTGAAAGCAATGTAATATATAGAAATTTTTTATTTTTCCATGTATAATGTAGCCAGCAAGGGTGAGTCTATTTTAGCTTTTAATAATTATTTGCTAAAATAAAGTGGCTGACATTACAAATTATTGCCTAAATGGGCACAAAGCTGCCAGTCAGCGAGCAACACTGACCATAGCACTGGATAGGGGAAAGCTGTGGACCCCGTATAGCCAGGTTGACAATCGCACCAAGGACGGCTGTAGATGCCGCAGTTGTGTCCTGTAATTCATGCGTCACATCTCCCAACAAGGATTCCAGAGTTTGGATTTTATGACTTCACTTCTGAATCCACCTGGGGAACGTGGCACAGGGGCCTCATTGCTGCTTATGCTCCATCCCAGTTGGCACAGAGCAGACTGCCAGTGGTCACGTTGGCAGTGGAGCAGCAGCTTTCAGCCCTCTGTAAGTAGGTCAGATACATTGTGTGACTGCTTTGCCGCAGATCAGCACATATAGAGATGGAGGTAATAGGAAGATGTGGAAGAATGTTCTTCAGATTGGCAGGCCAGCCATGCTTGTTACTGATGACATGAAACATGATGATGTTGGCATTTTGAGTGCAGGTAGTAGGAGCTGATGGTACAGAAATAAATGAACTCCAGTAGATAGTCTTGCGTCAAGATACAGGAGGATTAGATGGTATGACGGTATTATGCTGTTTCTCCGCTTAGTGGTAAGTTGTGCTCCATGCTGGACCCACAAACGGGAAACTCGTGAAAATCCTCTGTTCTCTAGCAGGAATTGTCTCGTTCACGCCATCACTGCGCGGTGCTGGGATCTGCTGTCTCATGGTGACATACGGGTTCCTTCCTATAATAACTGGAGATGGCGCTTTTCCTGTCCTTATGTCTTTCCAGTTTATATTTGAAAAGAAGGGGTGCGTTCTGATTTTTCCATTAACCCCTAGCCGGACATAATGGTCTTTGCAGAGTAGTTTGGACATAATGTCCATAGCATCATGGTCAGTGAGGTTTTCATATGATGGTTCTTCGTACAAGACATTATTCACAATCTCTTCAGTGGTGTCTCCTGGAAATGGTGAGTCTTGGAAAATCATGTCGTACAATATGACTCCAAAGGCGAACCAGTCCACACCTTCACCATAAGCGTCTCCCATGATCATTTCTGGGGCGCCATACCCAGGTGTTCCACTGAAATCTCTGGCATTAAATCTCTTATCAAACTCATATAGAGATAGTCCAAAATCAGTAATCTTTATGTGGCCGTCACCAGTCAGCAGGATGTTATCCGGTTTTAAGTCCCGGTGAATGATGTCATTGCTGTGCAGGAATTGTAGGCCACAAACGATTTCTGCTCCTATAAATCTTACAGGTTCCTTCAGGGGAATGGTACTATATATATAGTGAAGCAGATCCCCTCCACTGGCCAGCTCGGTGACAAAATACGCATGGTTTTCCGTATGAAACGCGGCATGGCAATGGGTTAGGAAGCTGCTGTTGTGGCTAAGCTTCAGGACATGGTGTTCTACAAGGCATTCAGGGAAGGAGATTAGGCTTTCTTTCTTAATGATTTTAAGGGCCACACTTTCTTTCCTTATTTTATCAGTGGCCAGCATAACCTTCCCATAACTCCCTTGTCCAAGTATGCCATGGCAGATAAACTTATCCCTGGTGAGAGGGACAGTGGTCTTTATTTTTTTGCTACTGGGGCCACTACATTCACCTGAGATGTCATCTTGACTGGTGGCTGGATCTTCCTGATGTTTCCTTTTTCTCCCAGTTCTCTTCTCTTCTGCTGCACTTTCATTACCTTTCAGGTTAATGATCCTGGTTGGACCCAAAGTACTCAGTTTTTTTAGATTATCAGCTCGATTTGTGATGTATCCCACAAGCTTTTCACATCTGTTTTGTACAGTGTCTAGGAAGGAAATATTCTGGGTTCCCTCATTGACAGGTAATACCTGACCAACCTGCCCAGATTTCTTGGAATCCATCTTCCTTATCTTTGCTGGAGGTTCCTGGTTATTTCCAGTGTCTTCTCCATCTGGTGTTTCTTTCCTTTTTCTCTTTCTATTCCCTGTAAAGTCCATGTTGCATCAGGCAACAACAGGGCAATTATCCAAAAACGTATGTAAAATTATCAGAGAATGCAATCCACACGTATATTGTAGTCAAAGCCAACTACAACTAAAGCTCAATGGCTGCAGTCAGTTGTTTATGAAACTTTGTGGAATGTGATGTCACTGTGCCGGTGATGTCACACTCACTGTGATGTCAGCAGATGCATGCGAGTGTTCCATCACTGCTGAATGTGAAAGTCTCAGAAGGGGCGGGGCTTAGTCACCATTGACTATAATGGAGTCTGTTGAGTGGGTAGTATTTAGTGACCTGAAGCTGGAAATCAGTGGGATAAATGACATCAGGATTCAGGAATAAGTTACAGTAGTTTTATATTTGTTTTAATTTATTTTATACAAAAAAAGAGCATGGACCGCACCTCCAAAAAAATCATACATTGATCTAATGCCTCTCAGCAAAAATATACATAACTGAACATGAGGTTCTTAGTTTAACATTCTGATCAGACTGTATGAAGCCCACTGCCACGTCACGGCAAACCTCGTAGTGGGTCCTAACATTTCCTGCCTAAAAGGAGCGGCGCCATGTGCCAACCACCGCTACAGTGAGAATGCACCAGCAGGGCGGGCGGCCTGGTGCCTCACAGCATCCATGCTTCAAGACCGAGTCCTCATGACTCCAGGCCGCGGCGCCCCACAAGCACAAAACCACAGCAACAATGGCTGACACATTGCACCAACACCACATGAAAGGAGCATTGTGACTCACCTTCCTCAAGCTCTCAAGTGAGACCAAATAGGCTAGACCCTCTTTGCAGACTCCTGCTAATTAAAATTGCCTGTGCCAAATGGGATGAGTGCTGGTCCAAGAAAGGGAAAAGAATAAGCTGGTTCATTGACGTGGCAGTGGGCTTCACACAGTCTGATCAGAATGTTAAGCTAAGAACCTCATGTTCAGTAATATGTATTTTTGCTGAGCGGCATTAGATCAAATGTATGATTTTTGGAGGTGCGGTCCATTCTCTTTTTTTTTTGTATTTATTTTATGTTACATTATTTTGTGTAGGGCTGTGATGATATACATTTTTCAGTTCTTTTGTGTTAAATTTAAAGGAAAGTGTGTTAACCACTTCCTGACTGCCCACTGCACATAAATGTCCGCGCTTGCTGGGCTCTGTACATCGCAGATGTTTATGAACGGTCGGCGGTCTTGTAGCGCTCAGGGCCCCCAGGGTCCTGCACCCTGCGATTCCTGTGCAGAGCGATAGCTCTAACAGGTGACATCCTCGAGACTGGATTGGATCAGGTTCCAATAAAGTTAACCCTTTGCTATCTTCTACAACCCCTGGCAAAAATTATGGAATCACCGGGCTCAGTGGATGCTCATGCAGTTGTTTAATGTTGTTGAAAAAAAGCAGATCACAGACATGGCACAAAACAAAAGTCATTTCAAATGGCAACTTTACGGCTTTAAGAAACACTAAAAGAAATCAAGATTAAAATTGTGGTGCTCAGTAAGGGTAATTTTTTTCAGACCAAGCAGAGGGAAAAAATTATGGAATCACTCAATTCTTAGGAAAAAAATATGGAATCACCCTGTAAGTTTTGGAAATTAAAATTAACACCTGCATCAAATTAGATCTGCTCGTTAGTCTGCATCTAAAAAGGAGTGATCACACCTTGGAGAGCTGTTGCACTCAGTGGACTGACATGAATCATGGCTCCAACACGAGAGATGTCAATTGAAAGGAAAGGATTATCATAGTCTTAAAAGAAGGTAAAAATCATCACGCAATGTTGCAAAAGATGTTGGTTGTTCACAGTCAGCTATGTCTAAAATCTGGACCAAATACAAACATGGGAAGGTTGTTAAAGGCAAACATACTGGTAGACCAAGGAAGACATCAATGCGTCAAGACCGGAAACTTAAAGCAATATGTCTCCAAAACAGGAAATGCACAACAAAACAAATGAGGAACGAATGGGAGGAAACTGGAGTCAATGTCTGTGACCGAACTGTAAGAAACCGCCTAAAGGAAATGGGATTTACATACAGAAAAGCTAAACATAAGCCATCATTAACACCTAAACAGAAAAAAGCAAGGTTACAATGGGCTAAGGAAAAGCAATCGTGGACTGTGGATGACTGGATAAAAGTCATATTCAGTGATGAATCGTGAATCTGCATTGGGCAAGGTGATGATGCTGGAACTTTTGTTTGGTGCCGTTCTAATGAGATTTATAAAGATGACTGAAGAGAACATGCAAATTTCCACAGTCATTGATGATATGGGGCTGCATGTCAGGTAAAGGCACTGGAGAGATAGCTGTCATTACATCTTCAATAAATGCCCAAGTTTACATTGATATTTTGGACAGTTTTCTTATCCCATCAATTGAAAGGATGTTTGGGGATGATGACATCATTTTTCAAGATGATAATGCATCCTGCCATAGAGCAAAAACAGTGAAAACATTCCTTGAAAAGAAGACACATAAGGTCAATGTCATGGTCTGCAAATAGTCCGGATCTCAATCCAATTGAAAATCTTTGGAAGTTGAAGAAAATGGTCCATGACAGGGCTCCAACCTGCAAAGCTGATCTGGCAACAGCAATCAGAGAAAGTTGGAGCCAGATTGATAAAGAGTACTGTTTGTCACTCATTAAGTCCATGCCTCAGAGACTGCTTTAAAGCCAGAGGTGGTGCAACAAAATACTAGTGATGTATTGGAGTGTTCTTTTGTGTGTTTGTTTTTCATGATTCCATAATTTTTTCCTCAGAATTGAGTGATTCCATAATTTTTTCCCTCTCCTTGGTCTGAAAAAAATTACCCTGACTGAGTGCCACATTTTTTATCTTAATTTCTTTTTGTGTTTCTTAAAGCCCTAAAGTTGCCATTTGGAATGACTGACTTTAGTTTTGTGCCATGTCGGTGATCTGATTTTTTTCAACAGCATTAAACAACTGAATGAACATCCTCCGAGCCCGGTGATTCCATAATTTTTGCCAGGGGTTATAGATGCATAGCGATCACGGCACATAGAAGAGAGGGAGAGGCAGTTGTGCACTCACCTTTGACGGCCTCCGAGAATAAGGTCTGACGTGGTCATGGCAGCCGGAGATCACATGATGACCTCCGAGGCTGCCAGGTACGGTGGCCTGTTAGCCATCAACTGAGTCTAACAGGAGATCTACCAGTGTAAAACTGACATCCGGTCTCATGCAATGCAATACATGTGTATTGCATTGCATGAGACCTGTGATGATAAAAATATTCCCATAGAGGGACTAAGTGAGAAAGTTATAAACAGAAAGTTTAAAAATTGGGTCACTTGAGGGGGATTCAGCTCTTCTAGTGCTTAAGGGCTCTGTATACGTAGTCCGCAAACTATTCTACAATAATTTGTTCTCCAAAAGCGAAATAGTGCTCCGTCCCTCCCGGGTGTCGCCGTGTGCCTCCGTGTGCCTAAGCAGTACTGTACAGCCACATATGGGATATTGCCACGTTCAGCAGAAATTGTGAGATACATTTCGGCACCATTTTTACCCATTGCCTTGTGTGAAAATGTAAAATCTGAGGCTAAAACAAATTTTTTTTGTGATAAAAATAGAATTATTTTTTTCTTCGCTGCCCAATGGTATAAATTTCTGAGAGTCACATGTGGTGTCAGCTTGATCACTGCATCCGTAGAGGAATTCATTGAGAGGTGTAGTTTGTAAAATGGGGTCACTTATGGGGGTTTCCTGCTGCTTTAGGACCTCAGTCTCTCCCAGTGGGTCATGGCACCTGCAAACCACAACAGTAAAATCTGCACTGTAATATGACAATTTTTCCCTTCTGAGCTTTGCACTGTGCCTGAAAAGTAGGCTTCCAGTATCCATTGTTTCAGATGCTGCACATCTCGTATCTTGATGGTCTGGTGTGGTATATGGGGTACAAAGATAGTGGGGCCATTCTTCATCAATGGAAACCTCAGTGCTACTGGATATCTGAAATTGCTGCATGATGATGAGTTGCCCTCTTTATGCACTGAAGATGGCACGTTCCCTGAGTTTTTCCAACAAGATGGTGCACCACCACATTATGGGTGTCAGGTCTGAGCATTCCTACATGAACAGTTTCCTGGAAAGTGGATTGGTTGTCGTGGGCCAGTTGAATGGCCACCAAGGTCTCCCGATCTGGCCCTTTTAGACTGTTATCTTTGTGGTCATCAATACAATTGTCTATGCTGTGAAGATACGAGATGTGCAGCATCTGAAACAACGGATACTGGAAGCCTGTGCTAGCATTTCTTCTGCAGTGTTGCTATCAGTGTGTCAAGAGTGGAAGAAGAGGGTTGCATTGACAATCCAACACAATGGGCAGCACTCTGAACACATTTGATAAGTGGTCATAAACTTGTAAAAACTCATGAAAGAATAAAGTTAAGTTAAAACCAAGCACACCATTGTTTTTCTTATGAAATTCTCAATAAGTTTGATGTGTCACATGACCTTCTTCTCATTGAAAAAAATAAAGTTGGATCCAAAATGGCCGACTTCAAAATGGCCACCATGGTCACCACCCATCTGGTAAAGTTTTCCCCTTCCCTTATACTAATGTGCCACAAACAGGAAGTTGATATCACCAACCATTCCCATTTTATTTAGGTGTATCCATATAAATGGCCCACCGTGTAGTTTTAATCCTTCTAACTTCCTAACCAAAAAAATTGTTTAAAAAATTGTGCAGATGTAAAATAACTATTTTGTGTGACCTAACTCTCTGGTTTAAGGGCATAAAAATTAAAAGTTTAAAAATTGCAAAATTTTCCCAATTTTGCCAGATTTCTGATATTTTAAAAAATAATCGAGTTACCGTATTTTTCGGACTATAAAATGCACCAGACCATGACCATAAGACACACCTACCTGGGTTTTAGAGAAGGAAAATAGAAAAGAAAGTTTAAGCAAAAAATGTGGTCATGATGCTCTGTTAAGGGGGATGGGGTCTGCCGCTCACACTGTTAAAGGGGTAATGTCCCCCAATTCTGTACTAATATCCCCCATCCTAGTAAATATGCCCCCCTCCTTCCTGTTATACATGGCCCTCATCCCCATCCTGGTATGCATGGCACCCCTCATCCCCATCCTGGTATGCATGGCACCCCTTATCCCCATCCTGGTATGCATGGCACCCCTTATCCCCATCCTGGTATGCATGGCACCCCTTATCCCCATCCTGGTATGCATGGCACCCCTTATCCCCATCCCAGTATGCATGGCACCCCTCCATCCCGGTATGCATGGCACCCCTCCATCCCGGTATGCATGGCACCCCTCCATCCCGGTATGCATGGCACCCCTCCATCCCGATATGCATGGCACCTCTCCATCCCGGTATGCATGGCACCCCTCCATCCCGGTATGTATGGCACCTCTCAATCCTAAAATTTTGGAGGAAAAAAGTTTGTCTTATAATCCGAAAAATACGGTATATCTAGAAAAAAAATTACTACTATCCTGACTACTATCATGAAGTACAATATTTCACAAAAAACAATCTCCGAACCACTGGGATATGTTGAAGCGTTTCAGAGTTATTACCTCAAAAAGTGACGCTGGTCAGAATTGAAAAAAATTGGCCTGATCACAAAGGCAAAAACTGGCTCTGGCGCGAAAGGGTTAAATCTAGAAGTTTAAAAAATATCTATTTCTGCTATTTTTATTAAAAACACAAAATTCTACTGTGGAAGGGCTAAGAAAATGTACTTGTGAACAAATCTTTTGCAAATTACCCAGATATCAAGTTTCCAAAAGGTAATTCTGCCCAACTATGGTACATTGGGTAGTAAGAAAAGGGGAGTCAGTGTTTAGCAGGTCTATATTACAGCTCCACAGGGTTTATTACCCCTCTCCCAGGACCTTGTAAGGTGAGGCTCCATAGCTAAGCTACAGTATGGAGATTGGTGACCGCATATCTGGGCAGATGAGTTCATTACAGCTTCACACAGATCTTTACCCGGCGTTTCTAAGCTTCTGAGTAGCAACCTGACTAGTAATATTATTATACAAGATTTGATCATTTATGAATGACTGGCCGGGCAGATCTGGCATTCTGCAGACTGGAAAAGCTGGGGAACAACCATTATATAAAATATGAAAACATAGAAAATATTAGCAATGTTCTGTAATGGTTAATTTTTACATAACACTGGTTCAATTCACTTGATATTAACCCGTTCATGATCTTGTGATTTTCTATCTTTGCACTTTAGTTTTTTTTCTCCTCTTTTTTCCAGAGCCATAACTTTTATATTTTTTCAATATAACCAAGGGCTTGTTTTTTGCAGGACAAGTTGTACTTTTGAATGACACCATTTTTTTGAAGTGCTACTTTAGTGAAGTAAAAATAATAAATTTAGGATTTTTTATCTTCGTTATTTTTTTATAGACTTTACATTTATCATATTGCGGGCTACAATTAAGATAGAGATGGGAGAGGCAGCATTTTGTTCAGAATTGTACAGGCTTTAATTCGACATGTCTTAACCAAGTTTGTTATTTTGTTTTCGAGGAGTCAAATTCTAAATTTTGATGGGCGATTTCGGGAAAACTGTGTTTTGTAAAAAAAAAAAAAAAAAAAAAATGCGTATGTGTTACTTGTGTTATTGGTTACATTCCTTCAGGGATTCAAGTTGGTATTTCTGTAGGATCATATTTTGTTGTGTGATTTTCTAAATACAGTCTCATCCTAGTCATAGGTTTAATGCTAAACTAAAAGAATCAATATTTTAACACCTTTTTAATATACAGTTATACATGTAATAACTTTTTTTTTATTATTACTTCACTAGACATTTCCTTTTTCCAGTTTAAAAAAAAAATGAAAAAAATACAGTAAAATCGTCCAGCGATAAAATAAAACATTATGAATTAGTCTGAACAATTAATAGTACGTCTTTACACTGATCTTTTCTCAATAATTTGTTCTCCCTTCTGGGTGAAATGTAATCTTGTCCACAATCTCTTACTAACAATGGCCGTTTCCTTTTGTGTCAGTATGTACGCCTGTTATGGGGTTTGGGTCCACTTGTGTTAATATCTGATTTTTGGTTACTTTCAAAATGTCTGCTTTCTTGGATACACAAAGGATGGTGATGGACCAGAAGGTGCAGAAAAATGGCTTTACTTCTTCATTGTCCTAGTCTTTGGAGAGTCCATTAGCCAGCAGCCACCAGTGCTGATCATACTCACAGGTCACATATCCAGTTATATCATCCATCGCCAATCTTGTGCCACCTTCAATCACTTCATGGACTTCACTGTCATTTCTGGATGAAAAAATCCTTGTTTATATTTTTGTTTCACTACATGGAATTAAAGTGTGGTATTGCTTAGTTCCTTTGATGGGTTCTGCTTTTTGTAACCAATGTTTTAACAAACTTTCCTCTTCTTCTTAGTCCTGGTTTGTACAGTACGTGAACTGGATGTTAGGAATATTTTTCTCACTCAGTTGGAAAAGTTGCATGGGTGTTAAAATTTGGTCTGAATGTGGTCTATGGAGGCTAGCTTGAGCTGCTAGACATTTCACCGTGCCTCCTAAACCATCACATACACCTTTTGCCAGGAGCTGAATGGCAAAAAAGTGCCATTCAGCTTTCACTCCAAAATGTTTCTTGTGATGGCATACAATTATAAGGTTTCTCCTATTTTTATACTGTGCAGAAGAGTCATCCGAGGAGTAGTAGACCTTGCTCAAACTTGTTAGGATGTCAGTTTTATCACTGAAATCAAATTTTTTTGGAACAAATGAACAGCTGTTGAATCATGAAGTAAGCACTCAGACATAAAATACATAAGTGTAGTTCTGATATCTGACTGTAAGCAGAGTCGGCTTATTAGTAATAAGTAGTGTTGAGCGATACCTTCCGATATCAGGAAATATCGTATCGGATTGGATCGGGCCGATACCCAAAAAGTATCGGATATCGCCGATTCCGATACCGGAAACCAATGCAAGTCAATGGGACACAAATATCGGAATGAAAATAAACCATTTCTTTCCTTGTAGGTTAATTCTACATGAAGTAAAACAACTAAGAATAATGTAGAATGACATGAAAAGCCGGCAATTCATCAGTGGCATACACCGGTACCCGACAATTTACAACAGAAAGAATAGAGCATCACACATAGATTAGATAGATAGAAACATGTCAGTCACATATATATGAAGTACAGTGACAGTGTTGCTTACTGTACTTGTCATTTAGTATAAAGGATTTATTAAAAAAAATATTAGTGTTTTCGTGCACCGTCTCTTTAAAAAAGCCGGCCGGCAATTCAGCATCTGTACCCGACAATTTAGAATAGAAAGAATAGAGAATCACACATAGATTAGATAGATAGAAACATGTCAGTCACATATATATGAAGTACAGTGACAGTGTTGATTACTGTACTTGTCATTTAGTGTTAAAATAAAGGATTTATTTAAAAAAAAATTGGCGTGGGGTTCCCCTTAATTTTAGGCTCTAGCGGAGGTTAAGCAGACAGCTGGGGCAAATGTATGAAGCCTGGGAAGAGGGTAATACCCACGGAGCTTCCCAGGCTACTAATATCAGCCCCCAGCTGAATACCTAGCCTTTACTAGCTATTAAAATGGGGGAACCCCCCAAAAAAAATAACGTGGGGTCCCCCCTAATTTAATAGCTAGCACAGGCTAGGCAGACAGCTGGGGGCTGATATTAATAGCCCAGGAAGGGTGCCATGAATATTGTCCCCCTCCCAGGCTAGAAACACCAGCCGTCAGCCGCCCCAGAAATGGCGCATCCATAGGATGCGCCAATTCTGGCACTTAGCCTCGCTCTTCCACGCTGCCCTGGTGCGGTGGCAGGGGGTAATAGGGTTGGGGTTGATGTCAGCTTATAATGCCAGCTGACATCAAGCCCAGGTTAGTAATGGAGAGGCGTCTATAAGACACCCCCATTACTAACCCCATAGTCAAAGTTAAAAGAAAACACAAACACCCAGAATAAAGTCCTTTAATTGAAATAAAGACACAATTCTTTATTGTTCTAAATTAAACCATACTTACCATCACGCCCATTCCAGCTGAAGCCAACGATCTCCTGCAATAAAAGTAAAATAATAAAGCAACCTCATCCTTACCTTTCCATGGTTCCCACGACAGCTTCAGCTCTGCTACATCGAGATGACAGGCTGGACCGCAGCAGAACGCTGCCATCCAGCCTGTCATCCCGCAGACACTGAGAAGCGCAGGCATGCTTGCGCTCTGCAGTGTCTGGCTGTGACGGCATAAAGATGAGACGAGTTCATGTCCAATGAACTCGGCGCACCTCATGCACGTCACTGACAGTGTGGGAAAATTCTCACGCTGAAGTGCTGAGTGCAGGAGAATTTTCCCACGCTGTCAGTGACGTACATGAGGTGAGCTGAGTTCATTGGACATGACCTCGGCTCATCTGGATGCCGTCACAGCCAGACACTGAGGAGTGGAAGTATGCCTGCGCTTCTCAGTGTCTGCGGGATGACAGGATGGATGGCAGCGTTCTGCTGCGGTCCAGCCTGTCATCTCGATGTAGCAGAGCTGAAGCTGTCGTGGGAGCCATGGAAAGGTAAGGATGATGTTGCTTTATTATTTTACTTTTATTGCAGGAGATCGTTGGCTTCAGCTGGAATGGGCGTGATGGTAAGTATGGTTTAATTTAGAACAATAAAGAATTGTGTGTTTATTTCAATTAAAGGACTTTTTTCTGGGTGTTGTGTTTTTTTAAATACTTTACTAGAAATTCATGGTGGTCATGTCTAATATTGGCGTGACCCCATGAATTTCGGGCTTAGGGCCAGCTGATAATGCCAAGCTGGCCTTAACCCCTTTATTACCCAGTGAGCCACCGCACCAGGGCCCTGGATGAGTTGGGTACAGCGCCAGAAGATGGCGCTTCTATGAACGCGCCATTTTCTGGGGCGGCTGCGGACTGCAATTTGCAGCGGGGGTGGCCCAGAAAGCTTGGGTCTCCCTGCGCTGCGGATTCCAGCCCCCAGCTGCCTAGTTGTATCTGGCTGGGCACAAAAATAGGGCGAAGCCCCACGCATTTTTTTTTTAAATTATTTCATGAAATTCATGGAATAATTAAGAAAAAAAGGGCTTCCCTATATTGTTGTGTCCAACCAGGTACAAATAGGCAGCTGGTGGTTGGGGGCAGCCCATTCCTGCCTGCTGTACCTGGCTGGACACAAATATAGTGCGAAGCCCCACGTCAATTTTTTTTTAATTATTTCATGAAATAATTTTTTTAAAAAAGGGCTTCCCTATATTGTTGTGTCCGGCCAGGTACAAATAGGCAGCTGGTGGTTGGGGGCAGCCTGTTCCTGCCTGCTGTACCTGGCTGGACACAAATATAGGGCGAAGCCCCACGTCAATTTTTTTTAAAATAAATCCTTTATTTTAACACTAAATGACATTTGAGGAGTTAATAAAGATGCAGTCCCTAAATTATTATTTATTTTTTAATTAATTTTTCCCAAAACTTTTGACGTGGGCTTCGCCATATTTTTGTATGCCAGCCAGGTACAGCATCCAGCTTCTATGAACGCGCCATTTTCCGGGGAGGCTGCGGACTGCAATTTTCAGCGGGGGGGGGGGGGGGGGCAGAAAGCTTGGGTCTCCCTGCGCTGCAGATTCCATCCCCCAGCTGCCTAGTTGTACCTGGCTGGACACAAATATAGTGCGAAGCCCCACGTCAATTTTTTTTTAAATCATTTCAGGAAATTCATGAAATAATTTAAAAAAATTGATGTGGGGCTTCGCCCTATATTTGTGTCCAGTCAGGTACAGCAGGCAGGAACGGGCTGCCCCCAACCACCAGCTGCCTATTTGTACCTGGCCGGACACAACAATATAGGGAAGCCCTTTTTTTCTTAATTATTCCATGAATTTCATGAATTTAAAAAAAAAAACGTGGAGCTTCGCCCTATTTTTGTGTCCAGCCAGGTACAACTAGGCAGCTGGGGGCTGGAATCTGCAGCGCAGGGAGGCCCAAGCTTTCTGGGCCCCACCCGCTGCAAATTGCAGTCCGCAGCCGCCCCGGAAAATGGCGCGTTCATAGAAGCGCCATCTTCTGGCGCTGTACCCAACTCATCCAGGGCCCTGGTGCGGTGGCTCACTGGGTAATAAAGGGGTTAAGGCCAGCTTGGCATTATCAGCTGGCCCTAAGCCCGAAATTCATGGGGTCACGCCAATATTAGACATGACCACCATGAATTTCTAGTAAAGTATTTAAAAAAAACACAAACACCCTGAAAAAAGTCCTTTAATTGAAATAAACACACAATTCTTTATTGTTCTAAATTAAACCATACTTACCATCACACCCATTCCAGCTGAAGCCAACGATCTCCTGCAATAAAAGAAAAATAATAAAGCAACCTCATCCTTACCTTTCCATGGCTCCCACGACGGCTCCAGCTCTGCTACATCGAGATGACAGGCTGGACCGCAGCAGAACGCTGCCATCCAGCCTGTCATCCCGCAGACACTGAGAAGCGCAGGCATACTTCCACTCCTCAGTGTCTGGCTGTGACGGCATCCAGATGAGCCGACAATGAACTCGGCTCACCTCATGTACGTCACTGACAGCGTGGGAGAATTCTCCTGCACTCAGCGCTTCAGCGTGAGAATTTTCCCACGCTGTCAGTGACGTGCATGAGGTGAGGTCATGTCCAATGAACTCGGCGCACCTCATGCACGTCACTGACAGCGTGGGAAAATTCTCACGCTGAAGCGCTGAGTGCAGGAGAATTTTCCCACGCTGTCAGTGACGTGCATGAGGTGAGCTGAGTTCATTGGACATGACCTCCGCTCATCTGGATGCCGTCACAGCGAGACACTGAGGAGCGCAAGCATGCCTGCGCTTCTCAGTGTCTGCGGGATGACAGGCTGGATGGCAGCGTTCTGCTGCGGTCCAGCCTGTCATCTCGATGTAGCAGAGCTGAAGCTGTCCTGGGAACCATGGAAAGGTAAGGATGAGGTTGCTTTATTATTTTACTTTTATTGCAGGAGATCGTTGGCTTCAGCTGGAATGGGCGTGACTGTAAGTATGGTTTAATTTAGAACAATAAAGAATTGTGTCTTTATTTCAATTAAAGGACTTTTTTCTGGGTGTTTGTGTTTTTTTTAAATACTTTACTAGAAATTCATGGTGGTCATGTCTAATATTGGCGTGACCCCATGAATTTCGGGCTTAGGGCCAGCTGATAATGCCAAGCTGGCCTTAACCCCTTTATTACCCAGTGAGCCACCGCACCAGGGCCCTGGATGAGTTGGGTACAGCGCCAGAAGATGGCGCTTCTATGAACGCGCCATTTTCCGGGGCGGCTGCGGACTGCAATTTGCAGCGGGTGGGGCCCAGAAAGCTTGGGCCTCCCTGCGCTGCGGATTCCAGCCCCCAGCTGCCTAGTTGTACCTGGCTGGACACAAAAATAGGGCGAAGCCCCACGTATTTTTTTTTTAAATTATTTCATGAAATTCATGGAATAATTAAGAAAAAAAGGGCTTCCCTATATTGTTGTGTCCGGCTAGGTACAAATAGGCAGCTGGTGGTTGGGGGCAGCCCGTTCCTGCCTGCTGTACCTGACTGGACACAAATATAGGGCGAAGCCCCACATAATTTTTTTTTAATTATTTCATGAATTTCCTGAAATAATTAAAAAAAAATTGACGTGGGGCTTTGCACTATATTTGGGTCCAGCCAGGTACAGCAGGCAGGAACGGGCTGCCCCCAACCACCAGCTGCCTATTTGTACCTGGTTGGACACAACAATATAGGGAAGCCCTTTTTTTCTTAATTATTCCATGAATTTCATGAAATAATTAAAAAAAAAAAAACGTGGAGCTTCTCCCTATTTTTGTGTCCAGCCAGGTACAACTAGGCAGCTGGGGGATAGAATCTGCAGCGCAGGGAGGCCCAAGCTTTCTGCCCCCCGCTGAAAATTGCAGTCCGCAGCCGCCCCGGAAAATGGCGCGTTCATAGAAGCTGGATGCTGTACCTGGCTGGCATACAAAAATATGGCGAAGCCCACGTCAAAAGTTTTGGGAAAAATTAATTAAAAAATAAATAATAATTTAGGGACTGCATCTTTATTAACTCCTCAAATGTCATTTAGTGTTAAAATAATGGATTTATTTAAAAAAAAAATGGCGTGGGATCCCCCATAATTTTAGTCTCTAGCGGAGGTTAAGCAGACGGCTGGGGCAGATGTTTGAAGCCTGGGAAGGGGGTAAAACCCACGGCGCTTCCCAGGCTACTAATATCAGCCCCCAGCTGAGTACCTAGCCTTTACTAGCTATTAAAATGGGGGACCCCCCCAAAAAAAATGACGTGGGGTCCCCCCTATTTTAATAGCTAGCAAAGGCTAGGCAGACAGCTGGGGGCTGATATTAATAGCCCAGGAAGGGTGCCATGAATATTGGCCCCCTCCCAGGCTAGAAACACCAGTCGTCAGCCGCCCCAGAAATGGCGCATCCATAGGATGCGCCAACTCTGGCACTTAGCCTCGCTCTTCCACGCTGCCCTGGTGCGGTGGCAGGGGGTAATAGTGGTGGGGTTCATGTCAGCGCCAGCTGCCATGAAGCCCAGGTTAGTAATGATGGGCGTCTATAAGACACCCCCATTACTAACCTACAAAGTGTTAAAAAGAAAAAACACACTACACCCAGAAAAAAATAATTTATTTGAAATAAAACACACAATTTTATTTAATTCTTAGTTTACTAAAAATAATAGTTACCTGTCCACGTTCCTGCGCTGATCTCCCATGCACAGCTGTCACATCTGGAGATGGTGACAGCTGTGCATGGCTGCTGTAAGCTCACGCTGCCGGGAACACGTCCGCTCCCGGCAGCGGGAGCCACTGACTGAGGTCACCGGAGTGCATTCAGGCAGCGCAGCTCCGGAGACCTCCTTTACGGCACTGCTGTACCGTGGGAATTTCTCACGATACAGCAGGGCCGTAAAGGAGCTAACCGGAGCAGCGCTGCCTGAACTCTGGTGAACCCTTACGGCCCCGTCATTCTAGCGGCGGCAGCGGTTCAGAGCGGTCACATTCTATGTGGCTGCTCTGAACTGGAGATCTTCGTGGGACACTCGTGGACTACTACGGAGGGGTAAGGATAAGGTTGTGGTTTATTATTTTATATTTTATTACAGGAGATCGATGGCTTCGGGGAATTAGGTGTCTTGGTGAGTATAGGTGTAGTTTTTTATTTTTTACTTTATTTTAGGTGGCGATCGGCGGGGACAGGTAATGTATGAACTAATTTCTTTTAGGTAACCACTGGCCACCAATGACATGTATTTAACATTTATTGGGGACACAGTAGGGCAATTTAAATAGCAGGATCAGTCTGATGGGAACTACTGCTCCCATCGAGCTGATCCTGCTGGCAGGAGTGGACGGGGGACAGACATAGGCCGATGGGAGTAGTAGTGTCACATCGGCCTATGTCTGCCTGCACGCACACACACCGCACACACCCGCACACATCGCACAGACACCGCGCACACCCGCACAAACATCGCGCACACACCCCGCACACACACCCCGCACACACACTAATCATGACGGGTCTGGGAGGTGAGGCTGACCTGTGCGACCGTGGGAAAGTTCATGTGAGTTCATGCAGTCAAGCATGAACTCACATGAACCCTCTGAGGGCAACGCGGCGACTTAAAATGAACAGCTGATCGGCATCGCCTGATACCTCAGCTGTTCATTTGAAATAACCGGCGGGAAAGCGCAGCACAGAACGGGAAAGCCGGCGGTGAAGTCTTTTCACTGCCGGCTTCCCCGCCCGGGTCCTTCACTCCCCGCTCCTTGGAGCTGCGCTCCCCGCCCGGTCCTAACTTACGATCGGGATGGGAGGTGGCGAGGGGAGCGAAGGATCGGGGTGGGAGGCTGCGGGGAAGCAGTATGGGGCTGTGTGATTGTTTAAAAGCCGGCGGCTTTATACCGCCCGCCGGCTTTTAAACAATCAGGAGAATTCTCCCCCGCTGGGATGGCATTCTGATGACAGGCTGGATCGCGCTGCCATCCAACTTGTCATCCTTCACAGACACTGCAGAGCGCAGGCATTATGGGAACTTCCGATTCCGGTATCCGATATTGTAAAAGTATCGGAATTAAGTATCGGAATTCCGATACCGCGAATATCGGCCGATACCCAATATTACAGTATCGGAATGCTCAACACTTGTAATAAGTTATTACTATTCAGCTAAGCAGACAACAGACCGGATGCTGCACTTATCGCACAGGGCGCTGAGGGAGACATTGCACGGACCAGCCCCTGAAACCAGCATCACTGATGGGCGGCAAACAAAGCAGGGGAGAGTAGGGATGTCCCAGTCCCCTCCTTTTCGATGATCTTCGTTTCAGTGTGGAAAGGGAAGTGACAGCAGTTTCCACATTTTTGGGTTCACTGTTAAGCCCACGGCTGTGTGCAAATCCACTACTGATTGTACCTGGGACAAGTTGGTATGCCACTTGGTACTAAAGGTAATATCCTCCAAATACACCGATACATACTTCTGATAAGGCTCTAACACTATGTCCATCAGCCTCTGGAACATGGCCGAGGCTGCATGTAACCCAAAAGGCAAGACGACCTAGTGATAGAGACCCTCCGGCGTTATGAAGGCTGACTCTGTCCGAGGCACCTGCCAGTAACCCGTGGTGAAGTACTGGGCCTGCCCCAGTCTCTCAATCAGCTCGTCCACCCAGGACATTGAATAAAGGTCAAATTTCAACACTTTATTACATTTTCAGAAGTCGTTACAAAATCATAACGATCCGTCCAGCTTCAGAACCAGTTACAATGGGGCTAGCCCGCTCCCTCCTGGACTCCTCGATAACTCCTAGCTGGAGCATTTGTTTTTCCTCAGCTGCGATGGCTTGTGTCTGGGCCTCTGTGACAATGTTATGTTGGATCACAGATGTTCGGCCAAGCAGTTCTGAAAATTACGTCCGTATTCCGCAGCACCAATTTCTGAGTCTCCCGTCGCTTCTGTTTAGAGAGTGTGTCACTTATATTTACCTCTCCCCTGGCCATTGTCGGAGGGTCCCCAGACGATACGACCGGAGTCGCATCCGTAATCATACATTCCCAGTCTTTCCTTGCTTATAGCAAATTTACGTGATATAGCTGTTTGGGTTTTCTCTTCCCAGGTTGATATACTCTCTAATTCATCTCCCCAACCTTTTCCCGGACTTCATATGGCCCTTGCCACTTGGCCATGAGCTTACTTTCTGCTGGGGGCACTAAGACTAATACCTGATCCCCTTGGACATTGACCATACCAGGGGTGCAACAAAGTGCCATTAGTTGCATAAGGATTAAAAGTGAATTTAGGCTGTGTACCCACGATGTGTTTTTCAAGCGTTTTTGCTGCGGAATTTTCCGCAGCGTAAACGCTTGGGAAACGCATGGTAAGCCTTCTGCCATGGTCCCCTATGCAATTCCGCACTTTCAATGCCCATGCTGCGGATTTTTCTGCAGCGTTTATGCTGCTCTCAAAAATCCGCAGCATGTCCATTAATTTTGCGGAAGCGCTGCGTTTTCGCCGCCATTGACTTGCATTAGAACGCGCCAATTCTGCAAGACTGCTTCTGTACATGCTTAATTGGCGCGTTGTAATGTCTGGATGGTACCCGAGTGTGGAGAAGAAGAAGACTCTGATCCACACCCATGTACCATAGAAACTGTAAAAAAAAGAATAAAATAAAAAATAAAGATTATATTCACCTACCGACAGCCCCCGGTCTCCTTCCCTGTGCTTGCCAGCAGACTGAAGGACCTGCGCTGACGTCACAGTCATGTGACAGCAGGTCTTTCAGTGCAGTGTCCCGCGATCAGCTGGCAGCCAGGAAGGAGCGCAGCAACACACGCCGGGCCATCGGAAGGTAAGTATCAAGGTTTATTTTTTTATTTTTAACCACTCTAAAGGTCACACTATATAAATCCATGCTGTTTGCATGGATTTATATAGTGTGACCTAGTTGTCAAGCACTTTCCAAGTGATGCTAAAATCGCTTTGAAAGCACTTGTCAATCCGCATGCGGAAACGCATGTGAATCCACATGTATTACGCTGGAATAACGCATGTACAATCCGCATGCGTTTTTTCTGCCAGGGAGATGCAGAAATGCTGCAGAAATTTTCTGCTTCATTTCTGCATTGTGGGCACATAGCCTTAATGTAAATGATTAAGTAGCTGAATTTCCATTTTGGGGTAACAAACTCCTTTTGAGAGATTCCTTGCAGTTACTTTGCATGTTGATTTACTTTGTAAGGACACAAGTGCACACATTTCAGATTTTGTCACCTTTTTTCTGTGCAGATTTGTCACAAAACCTAAAGGGTTTCCCGATGCCAGGAAAGTGACTGAGAATCCTGACGTCCCCTGCACATGTTACTTGTTTGTGACTTGCAGGTTTGGTGAAGATATAATTCTGCAGGATGTCAATTCTGTCAGCGTTTTTGCTGCAGATTTCACCCACACTGATGAGTGGGGAAAAACTTCACCTATTTACAGCATTTTCCAGACAAGAGATGGAGAAACCAAAAGCTTAATGTGTGCACACAGCCTAATAGACGTCATTACTAGTGTTGAGCGAGCATGCTCGACACTGCTCGTTACTCGCCCGAGCATCTCACTACTCGGGATGTTCGGCGAGCACCGAGCATTTCCGGGTTACTCGGGCGGGAGCTCGGGTCTCCGCCCTGCATGTTTGGCGCTCTTTACAGAGCCAATGAACATGCAGGGATTGCCAGCCAGTCACTGTAATGCCGCAGCCATGTTGTTTGTGGGCATTACAGTGATTGGCTGGCCGCCCAGCGTCACCTCGAGTATTTAAAACCGGGCGCCGCCATCTTGGACTCAGTCGCCCGGGATCACACAGTCTAGGGAAAGTGCTGCTGATTTAGGGAGAGATATATACTGCGAAATAGTTAGTGTAGGGTCTGTAAAAGCTGCCAGATCAAACAAACCGTCCTTCTCAGGACTAATATCCATCCCAGATATCAGGCAGGCAGGCAGGCTGTATAGGAAACGCAGTGGTTATACCAGCAAACGCTGCATTACAGTCCTGTGTGCTCCTGCTGCTCAAATTGCTAGACTTAGCTCCAGGTCTCGGGGGCCAGGAAAAATCCTTTTTTTTTTTTTTTCATCTAAATCCTCTTTTTTTCTCCGCTAGAAGTGGTGGAAGAGGAGATCCCATGTAGCGATGCCCAAATATTTGAACAGCCACGGCCACAGGAAGGCGACGCTGGCGCAATTTGTCACAAGAGGTGGACGATGACGAGACACAATTGCCACAAAGTGAGGAGGAGGATCGTGGTGCGGAAGTGGAAGAGGAGGACGTGGTGGATGATCTAGTAACTGACCCAAGGTGGCAGGAGGACACGCAGAGCGAGGCGAGCACGACACAGGGGGAGGGAGGCAGAGCACCCCAACAGACAGGAAGAAGCAGTGTGGTGGCTGCACACAGATGGCGGGCAACCGTTCCCCGTAACACCAACACGAGGGACGTTGCCAGTACAACCGGTAGGTCTTCCAGAGTCTGGAATTTTTTTAAAGACTCTGCTGATAACCCCAAAAAGGCCATTTGTACCACCTGCCATGCCAGTGCCAGCAGGGGTGACAAAAGCACCAGCCTGACCTCCACCAACATGATCAGGCACATGTCAGCAAAGCACCCGACTTTGTGGGGCGAACCCCAGGGTCCACGACCAGTGTCAGCGGGTGTCACCACTGCTTTTTCCGCCGTTGTGCGTGTAAGAGAACCCCCTGTTGTGCGTGCAAGGCAATCCCCTGTCCATACTGCATGCAAAGATTCCCCCTCCTCTCAGTCTTCACTTGTTATGGCAGTTTCTCAAGAAACAGCATCAACGTCCACGTCAGCGTTCAATTGTCCTTATCCCAGACCTTTGAACGAAAGAGCAAATTCGCAGCCAACGCCCCACAGGCCACAGTCCTAAATTCGCACATTTCACGACTGCTTGCGTTGGAAATGCTGCCTTTTAGGCTGGTGGAGACGGAATCCTTCCGCAACCTTGTGGCGGTGGCCGTCCCTCGGTGCTCGGTCCCCAGCCGACACTATTTTGCCCGGTGTGCCATCCCCGCACTACACAAGCATGTGTCCCAAAACATCTGCCGTGCCCTCAACAACGCAATTACTGGGAGAGTCCACCTGACAACGGACACGTGGACAAGAGCTTGTGGCCAGGGACGGTACATCTCTCTGACGGCACACTGGGTAAACATAGTGGAAGCCGGGAACCAGTCGGACCTTGGGACGGAACACATCCTCTCCACACCGAGGATTGCGTGCCCTATGTCAGTCAGAGTTGCCCCCACAGTGTACAGCTCCTGATGATCATCCTCCTCATGTTCACCCTCCATCTCAGATATCACCGCATCAGTTACAAGCTGGAAGCACTGCCGTACTGCCTCCGCCAAGCAGCAACAGGCTGTGCTGAAACTCATAAACTTAGGTGATAAACCTCACAGTTGTGGACAGCTGTGAAAGAGCAGGCAGATCTGTGGCTGAGACCGCTGATCCTACATCCAGGCATGGTCGTGTGTGACAATGGCCGTAACCTGGTGGCGGCTCTGAGGCGAGATCACACACGTACCATGCCTGGGTCATGTGCTTAAGCTCGTGGTTCAGCGGTTTCTTAAATCGTACCCCGAGTTGCCAGATCTGCTC
Source organism: Phyllobates terribilis (assembly GCF_046119375.1). Lineage (NCBI taxonomy): Eukaryota > Metazoa > Chordata > Amphibia > Anura > Dendrobatidae > Phyllobates > Phyllobates terribilis. Next base: position 3,471,949 of record NW_027362845.1, read on the forward strand.
GTCGAAGTACGCCGCCTGTCAGCTCATTTTCAGAAGTCGGCTACAGCTTCCGCCGCCCTTGCTGTGTTGCAACAGCGTTTGCAGCTTCCGTCACACCGACTTGTGTGTGATGTCCCTGACGCGCCCCTGGGCCTGAGTCGCGCAGCGTTGCGCACGCGGGAGCCTACCCGGAGCCGGATCTGATAGGGGTAGTAGTCTCGTGGCGGTGACCCGGTCCGTGCCCAGGGAGTCAGACTAAGTGGCGGTGTATTAGCAGTAGATGTAGGACGACTACGCCACCCGTTGAATGCAGCTATGGAGCTGCCGCTGCAGGGCAGACCGCTGAGGCCGGTGGAAGGATGGTGCAGCGTGGATGGTATAACCCCCAACGGGAGGGGTATGGCCTCAGGGCAGCCGACGTGGATGATGGGGGTAGCAGGAACCACTCAGAGACGATGCGGTGTAGTTCAGGGTCTTTACTGGTGACAAAGATAGACCCTCCCGGAGTACTGGCTAGCGGTCGGGGCCTGGTCAGTCCTTGAGCAGATGGGATCCCCCTTGGCCAGGCGGAGTTGTAGGCCTCCCCAACTAATTGTACTCTTCTGGCTACCTTGCTAGAGGCGGGTAAAGGTAGCCCACGTCCCTGAGTGTACCGTGTGGTGCTCACCTGTATGGCCGGTGACTCGGGGCCTTCTAGTGGCTTCCGCTCCACGACGGCAGTGCTGGTCCCACGCGTGTGACCGTGCCTTCGGGTTTCTTGGCCAGAGGACCTGAAATCCCCTGCCGGTCGGTTTCTGCTGCTGGGTCAGGGTTAGTCCCCACAGCCTCGGACTCCGGGTCCGGTGGTAACTCTTCAATCAGGGCGAGCTCTTCAGCTGCCAGCCCCTGATTCCTTTTAGCACGACTTCCTCAGAGCTCCTGATCTTTCTTTCCTATAGCTGCTTCTCCTCTTCTCTCTCTACTCTTCTCTTCTCTTCTCTCTAACCCTGCCTCAGCCCCAGTTTTATATAGGGGAAGTTCTTCCCCTCCCAGGACTGGGCAGGAGGTGTGGCATGCATAGGATTCCTGACCAAGAGACCTCCCACCTGCTCTCAGACATAACATTGCTATTACTGTGGAGACCAGACCCCTGGGGTGCCACATCCCTACACGTTGGAACTCTACCCTCCACATGTTGCAAAGGATTTGTGAGCAGAAGAGAGCAGTTGTAGAGTACCAGCTGCAACAAGGCCGTCAATATTCAGGTCAAACTCCACACATAAGACCTCAGGAGTGGACCTGGATGTCTGACATATGTACCATCCTGACAATCTTTGAGGAGTCCACCAAGATGGTGAGTGGCGATGACGCCATCATTAGCGTCAGCATCCCACTTGTCTGTCTTTTGCAATGCACTCTGCAGAGAATTAAAGAGGAGGCATTGCAGCCAGAGTATGATGAGATGGATCAAGAAGCCGTATCATCGGTTTAGCGTGGGTGGCCTGAGGACGGGGAGGAGGAGGAGAGCATGGTCAGTCGTGATCTTGGTGAGCACACGGAAGTCTTGCCCGTTACCAGTCTGGCACGCATGGCTGACTTTATGTTACGCTGCCTTAACCGTGACCCTCGCGTTGTCAAAATGTTGGGTGACAGTCATTACTGGTTGGTGACACTTTTAGACCCCCGCTACAAGGAGAACTTTCACTCTCTTATTCCTGAGGTGGAGAGGTCTACAAAAATGGGGCAGTACCAGAAGGCTCTTGCTGCAGAACTGTTAAAAAAAAAATTCCCATCTGAACACGCTAGCGGCAGAGGTCACAGTTGGTTGCCCAACCAAGGCGTACAGGCGAGCGAGACGCAACTCCAATCCAGCAGAGGCAGGGGAACACTGTCAACGTTCTGGGACAGTTTTCTGAGACCCACCCAATTTACAGGCCCTGAGGCTCAGGGTACTCTCACAAGGAGTGGAAAGTTTCAAAAGATGGTGAGGGGGAGTACCTTGCCGACCGTACCAGCGTCCTCCGTGATTCCTCTGTGCCTTTTAATTATTGGGTATCCAAGCTGGACACTTGGAATGAACTTTCTCTGTATGCCTTGGAGGTCCTGGCCTTCCCTGCCGCTAGCGTGTTATCGGAGCGTGTTTTTAGTGCCGCTGGGGGAATTATAACTGATAAGTGTTAGAACTCTCCTGTTAGGTTTTTTCTAGTTTGCTTGTCACATGACCTTTTTTGCCTATTTAAACCTGCTCCGCCCTTCTGGCCTTGCTGGACTTCATTGTAATTTCAACTCTTTATCTAGCCAGGTGCTTTGTTACCTTACTCCGTCAGTTTAGCTAGGTCTCTTGACCTCTATTTTCTATGTTGTTTTGTTTGTCCTTTTCTGCTACAATTTCTGTTAGGAGGTGTCCATCTTACTCCCAGTCCCTAGTTCTTGTAGGGATCCCTCCCTCACATCTATAGGTCTTCGTACAGACTAGCTGAGGACTTTAGCGGGTCTGATCACAGGATCAGGTTCCTCGCTACAACGTAGCGGGTTAAGCTTAGTTCTATTGTAGGGACAGATCTCCTTTCTTTCCTTAGTGCTTGTAGCAGATCATAACAGTAAGTCGAGCCCAAAAATATCTCTTAAGGAAAGACTTCCCATTTCCATCATGGTGTCGGTTCAGGATTTGGCTCAACGCCTGCAGGGACTCTCTCTGGAGGTGGCCGAGCTCCAACAACACGTGAGTAGCTGTTCTGGAGCACATTTTGTGGAGCCAAAGGTACGTTTGCCTGATTTATATTTTGGTGATCAAGAAGATTTTTTTTCCTTTTAAAAATGCTTGTTTATTATATTTTCGTTTGAGACCCAGATCCTCTGGTGATGAATCACAGCGCATAGGGTTCATAATGTCACTTTTGCGCAAAGAACCTCAGGGATGGGCCTTTTCTCTCCAACCTAGTGATCCATGCTTTAGATCAGTGGATAGTTTTTTTTCTGCTTTGGGTCTGTTGTATGATGATCCTGATCGTGTCTCATCAGCTGAGACTGAATTGAGACGTTTGAGGCAGGGATCAGGTAATGTGGAAAAATATTGTTCTCACTTACGTCGGTGGTCTGCCCAGGTGGGGTGGAACGATTCAGCTTTGAAAAGTTTGTTTCTTGCGGGGCTAGGTGAAAGGGTTAAGGATCTGCTGATTGCTTATCCCACACCTGGAAACTTGCAGGAGGCAATGCAATTAGCTATACGGGTGGACAGGAGACTGCGTGCAAGGGTTAATGAGAGTAAAACCTCTGCCATGTCAGCTCCGAGTCTTGAGAGGGTCTGTACTGACATTGGAGAGCCGATGGAGATTGGGGCGATGGCACCCCGCTCTCAGGAAAAAGACCGCAGGTTTTCTGAAGGTTTGTGCTTTTATTGCGGAAAATCTGATCATTTCATTAAGAACTGTGTGCTTCGTATGAACAAAGAAAAAAAAAAAGGTCAGTTACGCCCATATAGCCTGTTTAAATACTAAGCGGGTATTCCTATCTGCTACTACCGTTGCTCAGGAAGAATTAATTGAATTTCGGGTATTTGTGGATTGTGGTTCTACTCTGAATGTGATTGATGGGGGGATTCTTGGAAAAACTTAAATTAAAACCCAAACCTTTGTCATCCCCTATTGCTGTGGTTTCCGTCGATGGCTCTCCCTTGAAGAGTGTTACTCACAAGGTCTGTGAATTTCCCCTCACTATTAATGGTGTTCACCAAGAGAATTTGGATTTGGTAGTATTAAATAATTTGCCTTGTCCAGTAGTTTTGGGGTTGCCCTGGTTAAAATTGTACAATCCTGTACTGGATTGGTCTACCAATGAAATTAAGTCCTGGAGCCCTAAGTGTTATGACAAGTGTTGTAACGGACGTATTGCTGCGGTGGAAAAAGGGGAATTACCTGTACCTATTTAGGATTTTTGGAGAGTTTTTTCTGAGGATGAGTCACAAATTTTGCCTCCCCATAGAGACTATGATTGTACCATTGAATTTGTCCATGGAGCGACTCTTCCTAAAAGTCGTTTATTTAATCTTACTATTCCTGAGAGAAAGGCTTTGGAGGAATACATACAAACGAGCTTGGCCGCCGGTCACATTAGGCCTTCCAAGTCTCCTGTGGCTGTTGGATTTTTTTTTGTTAAAAAAAAAGGACGGCGGTTTACGTCCTTGTCTGGATTTTCGTGAGATTAATAAAATTACTGTACGCAATCCTTACCCACTGCCATTGATTCCTGATTTGTTTAACCAGTTAGTGGGGGCCAAGTGGTTCTCTAAAATTGATGTCCGGGGGGCATACAATTTGTTGTGCATGAAGGACGGTGATGAATGGAAGACTGCTTTTAACACTCCTGTGGGTCATTTTGAGAATCTGGTTATGCCTTTCGGTCTTACCAATGCACCAGCATTTTTTCAGAATCTTATTAATGACATCCTTAGACCTTTGATCGGCAAAAATTTAGTTGTGTATTTGGATGACATTTTGATTTATTCAACGGATCTGGAGTCTCATTGGCGGAGCGTACGTGAGGTATTACAGTTATTAATTGACAATTCGCTTTTTGCTAAGCTGGAGAAATGTGAGTTCGCTGTACAGAGAATTAGTTTTTTGGGCTACATTATCTCCAGCGAGGGCTTTGAGATGGACCCGGTGAAAGTTCAAGCTGTGCAGGAATGGCCTAGGTCTATTGGTTTGAAATCGATACAGAGGTTTTTGGGTTTCGCCAATTAATACAGAAAATTCATTAAAAATTTTTCTATTATTGTCAAACCACTGACCGATCTCACCAGGAAAGGTGCTAATGCGGTTCAGTGGACTACTGAGGCCATTGAAGCTTTTGTGTTTCTAAAGGAGAGGTTCAGCTCTGCTCCCATCCTTATGCAGCCTGATGTGACTAAGCCGTTTTTGGTTGAGGTTGATGCTTCTTCGGTGGGGGTTGGTGCGGTGTTGTCTCAGAAAAACAAGGATGGAGTACATCCCTGTGCTTTTTTTTCAAAAAAATTTTCTGAGACTGAACTTAATTACGATATTGGTAATCGGGAATCGTTGGCTATTAAACTCGCATTTGAACACTGGCGTCATCTCTTGGAAGGTGCTGAATTTCCCATTCAGGTTTTCACTGATCATAAAAATCTGATCTATCTTGATGCTGCCAAGCGCTTGAATGCCCGTCAGGCTAGGGGGGCACTTTTTTTCTCGCGGTTTAATTTTTCTGTTACTTACATCCCGGGTACCAAGAATGTTAAAGCTGATGCTTTGTCTCGCAGCTCATCTCCCATGGTCGGTGCTGAGGAGGAGGAGAGCATTTTACAAGAAGGTGTTGTGATTGCTGCATTGGACTCCGTTTTGGAAGATGAGATTCTTAAAGCACAGGAGAATGCCCCATCTAACACTCCCCATGGGAGGTTGTTTGTGCCTAGGACCTTTAGGAGAGATTTGTTTGTTGAGTGTCATGAGTCTCGGTTGGCAGGTCATCCAGGAATTTCTGAGACCAAGAGACTTGTGGGTCGCAGTTTTTGGTGACCTGGATGGCAGAAGGAAGTTATTAAGTGGGTGCGTCAATGTACTGTGTGTGCTAGATCTAAGTCTTCACATGCTCCTGCTGCGGGATTGCTTTGCCCTCTGGAGGTTCCTAGTGCACCTTGGACACATCTGGCTATGGACTTTATTACTGACCTTCCCCCCTCTGAGGGATTCACGGTCATCTGGGTGGTCGTGGACCGTTTTAGCAAGATGTGTCACTTGGTTCCCTTCATCAAACTGCCCTGCGCTAAGACACTCGCTAAGGCCTTTGTCAAGGAGATTGTGAGACTCCATGGCCTTCCTACTGACATTGTTTCTGATAGGGGACCTCAGTTCGTGGCTCGTTTTTGGCGTGCCTTTTGTGACAGGTTGGGAGTTCATTTCTCATCTTCATCTGGATATCATCCTGAGTCTAATGGCCAGACAGAAAGGAAGAACCAGGATGTTGAGCAGTTCTTGCATTGTTTTGTGGCAGACAATCAAGAGGGGTGGTCTGAGTTTCTGCCACTTGCTGAATTTGCTCTTCACAACCATACATCCTCTTCTGCTGGGTGTTCGCCTTTTTTTTGTTGTTCTAGGAGACATCCGTCTTTTGGGTCATTCTCCAAATTGGTATAGGCTGTGCCTGAGGAGGAGAGTTTTTCCGGTGATTTGGAAAGAGTTTGGACGGATGTGCGTGGTAATCTGCAGGAAGCTAACAAAAAATCTAAGAGGTACTTTGACAGGAAACGTCAAAAGGTTTTGTTTACGGCTGGTGACATGGTTTGGTTGTCCTCTAAGAATCTGCGGTTGAGGATTCCTTCTAAAAAATTGGGTCCCAAGTTTGTAGTGCCCTTTAAGGTGCTTCAGGTAGTTAACCAATCTGCTGTTAGGTTGGAGATTCCCACCTCCTGGAAGATTAATCCGGTGTTCCATGTTTCTCTATTGAAAAAAGCTGATGTATCTGATAGAGACGCCACTGCCACTGTTCCTCTGGTGGTGGAGGACGGGGAATATGAAATTTCCCGCATCCTTAATTCTAGACGGTATAGAGGGAGTTTGCAGTATCTCATCCCTTGGAAGGGTTTCGGTCCCGAGGATAACTCATGGGTGAGGGCGGATGATGTTTCTGCTTCCAGACTTGTCAGAGCATTTCACAGGAGGTTTCCTGATAAGCCTGGGCCTAGGGGATCCGGAGGATCCTCACAGAAGAGGGGGTACTGTTAGAACTCTCCTGTTGGGTTTTTTCTAGTTTGCTGGTCACATGACCTTTTTTGCCTATTTAAACCTGCTCTGCCCTTCTGGCCTTGCTGGACTTCATTGTAATTTCAACTCTTTATCTAGCCAGGTGCTTTGTTACCTTACTCCGTCAGTTTAGCTAGGTCTCTTGACCTCTATTTTCTATGTTGTTTTGTTTGTCCTTTTCTGCTACAATTTCTGTTAGGAGGTGTCCATCTTACTCCCAGTCCCTAGTTCTTGTAGGGATCCCTCCCTCACATCTATAGGTCTTCATACAGACTAGCTGAGGACTTTAGCAGGTCTGATCACAGGATCAGGTTCCCCGTTACATCGTAGGGATTAAGCTTAGTTCTATTGTAGGGACAGATCTCCTGTCTTTCCTTAGTGCTTGTAGCAGATCATAACAATAAACGCACTCAGCCATGTGAGGATTTTTTTTTTTTTTCAGAACGAGTTGTAGTTTTGAATGATGCAATTAATTTTGCTATAAAACATACATTATAAAAGAGGCAGCGATACTTGCCAATACCTAGTCGCAATACTAATATACTACGGGATGTATCAGCCCTCAGGTGGAGACAGAGCTGGTGCAAAATACTAATGAAATAACCACTCTCACACCTACCATTTTTTTTTTTGGACCATAAGACGCACCTAGGTTTTAGAGGAGAAAAAAAAAATTGAAGCAAAAAACGTGTTCATGATGCACTTTTAAGGGGGAGGAGGTCTTCTTCTGACACTGGTATAGGGGTAATGTCCCCCAATTCTGACAATATCCCCCATCCTGGTATGTATGCATGGCACCCCTAATCCCTATCCTGGTGTGCATGGCACCCCTAATCCCTTTCCTGGTGTGCATGGCACCCCTAATCCCTGTCCTGGTATGCATGGCACCCCTCATTCCTGTCTTGGTATGCATGGCACCCCTCATCCCTGTCCTGGTATGCATGGCACCCCTCATCCCTGTCCTGGTATGCATGGCACCCCTCATCCCTGTCCTGGTATGCATGGCACCCCTCATCCCTGTCCTGGTATGCATGGCACCCCTCATCCCTGTCCTGGTATGCATGGCACCCCTCATCCCTGTCCTGGTATGCATGGCACCCCTCATCCCTGTCCTGGTATGCATGACACCCCTCATCCCTGTCCTGGTATGCATGGCACCCCTCATCCCTGTCCTGGTATGCATGGCACCCCTCATCCCTGTCCTGGTATGCATGGCACCCCTCATCCCTGTCCTGGTATGCATAGCACCCCTCATCCCTGTCCTGGTATGCATGGCACCCCTCATCCCTGTCCTGGTATGCATGGCACCCCTCATCCCCGTCCTTGTATCCATGGCACAGCAATCCCCATCCTGGTATGCATGGCACAGCAGTCCCCATCCTGGTATGCATGGCACCCCTAATCCCTATCCTGTTATGTATGACCCCCTCATCTTTATCCTGTTACATATGCCCCCATCATCTTTATCCTGGTATGTATAGCCCGCTCATCTTTATTCTGGTTTGTATGGCCCCCTCATCTTTATCCTGGTTTGTATGGCCCCCTCATCCTTATCCTAGTATGCATGGTCCCCGTAATCCCCATCATGCTGCACATATAAAAAAATAAATATATAAACACTCCTACTCACCTTTCTTCTCTCCTCCAGCGCTGACGCCTGTCTGCCCGCACTGATCTCCCCATGTGAGCCGCGCATGGCGTCACTGCCATGCGCGGCTCACAAGGAGAGATCAGCTGTCGGAAGTCACTGCTCCCCGCGCTGGGACTGTGTGCGCGGGGATCAGTGACTTCATGCTCCTTCATAGCCGGCACACAGCTTAGCCGCGCTGCGGCTCCTGCTGCTGCCGGGTTATCTCGTGTGCCCGCTTATTAAAGGGCATGAATATTCACCCCCTCCCCACGCCCATGGGCATGGAGAGAGGTTAAATATTCATGCCCTTTAACAGCGGGCACAGGCGATTCCGGCAGCAGCTGCGGCTACACTGTGTGCTGCTATTAAGGAGCATGAATATTCAGTGTTCCCCATGGGCGTGGGGAGCAGTGAATATTCATTTTCTTTAGCAGCGGGGACAGCGTAGGCTGCTGCCTCCTGTGCCCCGCTCCTCCACCGCTACCGCTCCCCACAGCACAGTATATATACTCACCCCTCCCCAACATTCGGACTATAAGATGCACCCCCCATTTTCCTCCAAAATTTTGGAGGAAAAAAATGCGTCTTATAGTCTGAAAAATACGGTACTATTCATGTAGGGGATTAGAAATGCACAGGATAAGGCTTGTATAGGGCGCCAGTCACACAGATACATGTAGTGCAACATGCCAACTTGCTGCCTATTAGTGATGCCAAAGCTATTACAGAATTTCCCCAAAAATGAGCCCTAGCATGATTTTACAGGATTTTTGGAGGATGCTTGACATATAGGCCCTACTCCAAAAATAAGCCTTAGTTAGTCAGGGCTGGCGTTAGGAGAGGGGAGCAACTGGGCAATTTATCAGGGCCCCTACTCTCTTTGGGGCTCTAAGCATTTCTATTCCAAGGCTGCTTAAGGACCTTTGGTGACATCATAGTCATGTGACCATAATGTCAGCAAAGGTTCTTGAACTGTGGGAGCCTAGAGTAACTGAAGAGTAGATAGACTGGTATGTAGGTGGGGAGACTGGACAATTTCTCTAGGTTCCCACTCTGAGGCCCTCAGCGTTTCTATTCCAAGGTTCAGACTACTTAAGGACCTTTGGAGAAATCACTGTCCTATGACCCTGATGTCACCAAAGGTCTTTTAACAGAGGAAGTCTAGAGGAGCTGAGACAGGCTGGTATGTATGTGCAGTGTGTGTGTCTGTGTATATTCTTGTGTATGTGCAATGTGTGTGATATGACATGATTATTATATATGGATAAATGAAGACATTCCCTGAAAATAAGCCCTAACCCATCTTTTTGAGCAAAAAATGATATAAGACCTTGTCTTATTTTCTGTAAAAGATGCCAGATCAGGCGGTCTGCCGAGCACTATATATGTGCACCCTACAAGAACAGACACATGGTTTCCACCAACACTACAAAAGCCTGGCTGCATCCTGCAAGGATGGAAAATTATGTAAGGTATTAGTTAATATTTTGACCAAAATATGTAAGCCTGCACCTACGTCAGGGGTCCTCATTGTCTTTCCAGCGAAAAGACAATATAACGTATTGGAAAACCAGATTTAACGCTGGCAGTAAAATGTTTTACCTCATAGAAAGAATAAGGCTGTGTGCCCACAATGTGTTTTTCAAGCATTTATGCTGCGGAATTTCCGCAGTATAAACGCTTCAAAAACGCTTGGTAATCCGCCCCCCATGGTCCCCAATGACAAGACGCACTTTCAATGCCCATGCTGCGTTTTTTTCCGCAGTGTTTATGCTGCGCTCAAAAATCTGCAGCATGTCCATTAATTTTGCGGAAGCGCGGCGTAAACGCCACCATTGACTTGCTTTGAGACGCATATAATCCGTGTCAGTACATTTGTACTCACGGATTATATGCGTTTCTATGTGCGGATGGTACCCAGGTCTGGAGTAGAGTAGACTCTCATCCAGACCTGGGTACCATAGAAACTGTAAAAAATAGAATTTAAAATAAAAAATAAAGTTTATACTCACCTTCCGATGTCTTCCCGGTGTTTTGTCTGCTACGTCCAGTGACTTGCAATGTTCGCGTGGTTGTGAAGGACCTGCCATGACGTCACTGAGTCATGTGACCCATCACATGGCTCAATGACGTCACCGCAGGTCCTTCACACCACCGCGAGCAGTGCAAGACACTGGACGGAGCAGACAAAACACCGGGAAGACATCGGAAGGAGAGTATAAACTTTATTTTTTTTTATTTTTCACCATTCTTATTCTATTTTTAACTAACTTGGTCACACTACTATAAATCCATGCCCGTTGCAACAAGGTGGACAAGTTGTCAAGCACTTTTCCAAGTGATGCTAAAATCGCTTGGAAAAGTACTTGATAACCCGCATGCAGAAATGCGCATGCAAAGACGCTTCACAAACGCTTCTACCTGGCGGGAAAAACGCATGTAAAATCCGCATGCGTTTTTCCTGCCAGGGAGAAGCGTAAAAAATATGCAGCATTTCTGCATCGTGGGCACATAGCCTCAGCCTCGATCCCATGCTGTCCTGTCTGTATACTTGCTTTTGCTTCATTCTCTGCCCAGGAGCTGTGGTTCCTGCACAGTCAGACAGCCATTACACAGTATACGATTATCTCCACACATTATATTTTTACACATCCAATTGTGGAACTTATTAATCCAATGTATGTTGATTAAAATGTACTTTAATATGACAACCCCTTTTGAACTTGGAGGGACCCTTTACTGCCGTGCAGCAATCATAAATGCCCAAAGGCAAAACCCTCTTGGGGAGGGGAGAATAAGTGAACATGTTTGTTGGTAATGCCTCAGTGTTGTTGGACACGTGCACTTATTGGCACTTGCAGTAATCGTTGTTTATGGCTACTTGTAGCATCTGCACAGTGGAAACCTACCTTACTTAAAGGGGTTGTCCGTACTTGGCCAGTGCTAGTCTCTTGAATGAAATTGGAAAACCCTATACTTACCTCCCACACCAGTGCCGTTCCAGCAGTGTTGGCGCCAGGTCTCTCGGTGCTCACGTGACAATATGAAATCTGCAGCCAATTGGGGGGTGTGATCGTCCACTCTGATGAAATAATAAAGGCAACAGCCGGCGACATAGTGTCATGTGAGTGCCAGGAGACCCGATGCCTAATATTGCTGAAAAGGCGCCAGTGCAGGAGATGAGTATAAGCCTCTCTTATTTAACATGGAGAACTCAGGCATTTAGGATAGGGTTGTCCAAGTAGAACTCTTGTGTATATTATTTAGCCAAAATTAAAATGTACCAAATATCCACATGTGCAAATACCGTATATAAAGCCTTTTACTCCAAATTCCGTTATTTCTCCTCTGATCTCATCAGTGGCCGTTCATTCAAAGCCACAAATTGTTTGTCTATCCTGATATCTTGTGGAACAGCCTGGCCTCACATGGGTTCTCCTCCCTCTTATCTCGGACCCTCAGTATTGACACCCTCACTTTTTTCATGCCCCTACATCTTTATATTTAATGCGGAAAGACTACCAGGAAATGTAGTTTCTGATCACTTGAGTCTTTTCTAATGTGATCGGTTTCATTATACCCTTATACCATCCACAGCAGTATACGAAAAGGAGTGTAGGTGTGAGTTGTGCAGAGGTAGTGGCTGCACCCAGGCACTGATGCGGAAATCCCAGCTCCCCTCTGCCCATTACCGTTCACCAGTTTTATATGTGATGCATGGTGGTTCAGCAGACAGATTCTAGGGCAAAATAACTACTAAATAATGTCATGTTATAATGACAGATCTGTCACAAGCAGTTTTTCAAGTTGTAGAGCAATAACCTGAATCTCCCCAGTTGTTCTTTCATAACCATATTCACCAGCATTCATAACCATAGTCACCAGCATTCATAACCATAGTCACCAGCATTCATAACCATAGTCACCAGCATTCATAACCATAGTCACCAGCATTCATAACCATAGTCACCAGCATTGGCTGCAATTTCATGAAACCTCATTGTGCGCTAAGGGGATAATATATCATCTAGACATATTCAGAGATAAAGCTAAAATACAACACCAATAGCACAGTAATAATGGCGATCATTTATTGAAAGCAATGTAATATATAGAATTTTTTTATTTTTCCATGTATAATGTAGCCAGCAAGGGTGAGTCTATTTTAGCTTTTAATAATTATTTGCTAAAATAAAGTGGCTGACATTACAAATTATTGCCTAAATGGGCACAAAGCTGCCAGTCAGCGAGCAACACTGACCATAGCACTGGATAGGGGAAAGCTGTGGACCACGTATAGCCAGGTTGACAATCGCACCAAGGACGGCTGTAGATGCCGCAGTTGTGTCCTGTAATTCATGCGTCACATCTCCCAACAAGGATTCCAGAGTTTGGATTTTATGACTTCACTTCTGAATCCACCTGGGGAACGTGGCACAGGGGCCTCATTGCTGCTTATGCTCCATCCCAGTTGGAAACAAACAGCATAGCCAGAACAATAGACAAAATTTTTAGAAAATAGCAAAAGGCAATGGTACTCACCAGCCAAGGTTTCAAGAAAAAATGCACACCAGGACACGGCCGGCCCCCTTTTTTTAGAAGGAGGTAACACAGGTGCAGAATGCTAATGAACAATCGCCCTCAACCACTCTCACTGGAGGGGCGACTACCCAGCACTAAAACTGCACACAGATGAAACCTGCAGTAGGGTGCAATTCACACACTCGCGGCACTGTGCCTAGCCAGCATCCTATTATACGCCCCTACTATTCGACTAGGCGGGATGCCCGGCACCCTATCCGTGCATCGCAGAGTTGTGAAGCCCCCACTCACAAGGTCACCATTACTGGGCCTGGCCGTGCCCTAGCAGATAAAAAAAGTGCAAAAAATATCATATGAGGTATTAGTTGATATTTTGGCCAAAATACGTAAGCTCGCAACCCATAGTCAAGGGTCCTCACGGTGAGGCCCAGTAATGGTGACCTTGTGAGTGGGGGCTTCACAACTCTGCGATGCACGGATAGGGTGCCGAGCATCCCGCCTAGTCGAATAGTAGGGGCGTATAATAGGATGCTGGCTAGGCACAGTGCCGCGAGTGTGTGAATTGCACCCTACTGCAGGTTTCATCTGTGTGCAGTTTTAGTGCTGGGTAGTCGCCCCTCCAGTGAGAGTGGTTGAGGGCGATTGTTCATTAGCATTCTGCACCTGTGTTACCTCCTTCTAACAAAAGGGGGCCGGCCGTGTCCTGGTGTGCATTTTTTCTTGAAACCTTGGCTGGTGAGTACAATTGCCTTTTGCTATTTCCATCCCAGTTGGCACAGAGCAGACTGCCAGTGGTCACGTTGGCAGTGGAGCAGCAGCTTTCAGCCCTCTGTAAGTAGGTCAGATACATTGTGTGACTGCTTTGCCGCAGATCAGCACATATAGAGATGGAGGTAATAGGAAGATGTGGAAGAATGTTCTTCAGATTGGCAGGCCAGCCATGCTTGTTACTGATGACATGAAACATGATGATGTTGGTGTAGCACCCTGAGGATTCGGCTGCTACAGGGGTATTGCACCTCAACCCAGAGGTGTGATATTCCACTCCCGGGTAAAGATGGAGTGTGGATCTGAGCTCGGTAGGCTGCATGCACTACATACATCCCATTTCCGAGGAGCAGACCGACGGTACTCCCACTTAGAAATGTGCAGGTACGACCGAGTCTGTTCCTGGCTGGAGTGGGAGGGGGGTGGTACATCCCAAGTAGTGTAGGGGCAGATAGGGGGAGCAGCCTGGGTAAAGATAGGAGCTCATTGGGTGCTGGTCACCTGAGCTCACACATAGAGGGTGTATATAAGGTGGGCACCATCAGAGATCAGGGTCAGTCTGTCAGAATCAGGAAGAGGAGCAGAGCAGAGCCCTAGAGAGAGAGAGAGTGGAGCAGAGAAAGAGAGACCCAGAGGGGGAAGCAGAAGAGAGGACTCTAAGACCCCAAATTCAAACAACGGGTGAAGAGCCGGCATCAGGGTACCGGAACCCAAGCTGGTGGGGGCAAAAACACACCCCAGCCAGAGACCGGAGGCCGTGGGCAGCGTTTGCCACGGCCACCCACCACATCCACCACGAAGGCATACCACGTGGAGGGTCAGGGAACCCAAGGCCAAGGGTCACCCAACAGAAGGCCCGAGGGAGCTGGACCTGGGTGGATCACTAGTGGGGACGGCCAGAGAAAGGACAGAAGGAGAGCTCAGGGTCACGCTCCGGACTCGCTTGGGGGTTGGCTGGATCCAGGACCTGGTGGATGCAGCACGGCTCGGGTGGTCACTTGAAGCTGGAGTGACCGGAACATCAGCAGTGAGTAAATACCCTAAACTGCACAACCCGACTCTGTCTTCCTTTAACACCTATGCTGCACCACCACAACCCCCATCCTCTGCACCTGACCCCCTGAGGCTATACCCCACCCGTTGGGGGTTATACCATCACGAGCTGCACCTACACCATCAGCCTCAGCGGACCCTGCTGCAGCGGCGGCCATAGTGACCGCAACACAACGGGTGGCGTAGTCGACATTAAGAACTTATAACATCTGTAGGACTGCCACATACAACTGAGTTTGACACCCTGGGCACGGACCGGGTCACAGCCACTCGGAAGACTACAACCCCCATCTGATCCGGCTCCGGATATTCCCACTAACGAATATGGCCCAGGGGGCGCGTCAACTTTGGCGTAGTCGGCAGGATTACGTGCCCGCAACACCCGGGTACTGCGTGCCTGAAGAAAAGTGCAAGTTTACCTCAGAAAGAAGTCTCCCGCCGGTTCCGGAGGGTCCACGCCATCGGACTCCATCACCGGTCGTTTCCCGCCGATTGTCCGCCATTTCCAACTTGTTCCCGCCATCTGCAGAGTTTCCCGCCACTGGGCAACGCTTCCCGCCAAAACCGCAGATTTCCCGCCTTGGAAGAGCAGCGGACGCCATTATGGGCGTGCCAAAGGAGGGCAAGAGGCCACCTCCCATCGTGGGCCGGGACAGAAAATGGCGCCAAAAGTGGAAACCGCCCCCACCAACAGAGACTGTGATGCTGGAGGTGTCTGTCAGCGTGAAAGAACTACCCCTGGAGCTGACAGTCACCGAGTTGCCCCGGGACCGCCCTCGAAGTGGGAGGAGACGAAAGAAAAGAGCAAAGATGGGTGCCGCTTGGAGCAGTCTGGAGCGAGCGGACCCGGAGGCAAGAGGTCTAACGAGGAGTAGCGGAGGAACTCACCCGGAGATGGAGAGAAAGCAGAACAGCACCGGCCCGCTGGCCAGGAGTCTGCTAGAGACCGAGGAAGGAGGGCAGAGCAGCACCGGCCCGCTGGCCAGGAGCCTGCCGGAAGAAGAGCAGAGCAGCACCGACCCGATGGTCAGGAGCCTGCTAGAGTCCACAACCCCGCTAGGTCTAGCGGAGATCTTAGCGCAGCTCCCCCGAGACCGGGAGTGTGCACAAACTGCCTTGGAGGGCCTCGCAAGGAGGATGGCCCGGGTACAGCGTGAGATACTGGCGGAGTGGAGCCGGGAGATGGCCCAGCAAACCAAGACCCGGAGCACGCCAGCCAAGATGAGGAGACAGACCGCCTCTGAGGATGGCGCGGGAGGACCCAAGATCGGAGACGGCGCTGAGAAGGGAGCCGAACGTATGAAGGCAGGTAAAGGGGACGCTGATACCCCATACCGAGAGACCGCCCACCTGCCCCGGTTCCCCGTCGCAGAGCCCGAAAGTCCCCCGTCCGTGCCCGTAACCGCCATGTCACCGCTAATGACTAGGCCCCGACCAGAAGCCGCCGCCGCGACCCCTGTGACGTCACACGCACCGACCCGGAGCGTGACCAAGCAGGAAGAGCCTCCGGCCTGGCCGCAAGGCCCGGTACTCCCGGGCCCCGCATCACCAACAGCGCCCCCTACCTCCGCGGAGCCTCCGGCCTGGTCGCAAGGCCGGGTAGCCCAGGGCGCCGCCGTCCTAACGGTGCCCTTCACCTTCCAGGTGCCCCAGGCCTGGCCGCAAGGCCTGGGCAACCCGGGTGCCACCACCACCGCGCCCGCACCCGTAAAACCAAGGGTGCCACACCTGGGGGAGGACTTGTTCAGCCAGCTCACATGGCCGGACGGGCGGCCCTTTATCTGGCCCGAAGGATACCATGAGCTGGAACGGCAGCAGAAACTAAGACCCCTGGATGAACCCCTGATTCCGGCTCCGAAGCCCGTGGCACGGATCTCGCCCCCGCTAGCGGAAGCACAGTTTGAGTGGGACCCCACCGGAGAAGATCTAATGGGGTTCACTCAGGAAACTAGGGCAGCTGCAGCAGAGCGTGCGGAGTGCTGCCGCCAACAGCTCGAGGAGTTTGCGAGGGAGCGGAGAGAGAGGCGGGTCCGGGAACAACAGGCCCAAATAAGGAGCGCCGAGCAGAAGAGCCGGACCAGGAGGGACCCCCGTGCAGCGCACAGTCCCCGCCCCACCGGGACTGTAATCAAGTTCAACCAGCAGCATGGGTGGGGCTTCATTCGAGACAACAACACCCCCGGCGACGTCTTTGTCACGCGCAGAGACGTGGAGTCCCACCTGCCGGAAGGTCACAGAGGTCGTGACCTCTACGTAGGAGACGAGGTCACTTTCACCCGGCACAAGTGTGCCAAAGGACCTTACGCCCTCCATGTACACCGCTTGACGGAGGAGGAGTTGCGGTACGGGGAGGAGGAGCCAGAGGACCCGGACGGGTCTGAAGCAACACCATATCAAGAAAAAGCAGGAGGGAGCCGTCGTTGAGGACGGGAGAAGTGATGTAAATAGTTACCCGACCGGGTACCAAAGAAACTGTTGATACATATATATAGTCCCCGTTGGGACCAGCTGAGTGAACTGTTTACCCGTTAACCCCTTCATCCCACAGGCTGAGGACTGTGAGCAGCCATTCCCTTCCCTCTACCTGGCCGAGGACTGAGAGCGGCCAACTTCCCCTGTATATAGTTGCGCTTCCTAAAGCGCCCCCTACCGGTTTTATAGGAAAACCAGTTTTTCTAAGAGACTGTCGCACTTTTCCCGGACACACGTTGCACAGTGACCGGAGGAGGAGCCAGAGGCGACGAGAATGTTTTATTTGCTAATATATATTGTTTTATATGTTTTATATGTTTATGAAAAAAATTTGTATGTTTTTGGTGTTATGTCTTACAGCCCGAGGACGTGCTGTGATTTACCAGGGGGGAATGTAGCACCCTGAGGATTCGGCTGCTACAGGGGTATTGCACCTCAACCCAGAGGTGTGATATTCCACTCCCGGGTAAAGATGGAGTGTGGATCTGAGCTCGGTAGGCTGCATGCACTACATACATCCCATTTCCGAGGAGCAGACCGACGGTACTCCCACTTAGAAATGTGCAGGTACGACCGAGTCTGTTCCTGGCTGGAGTGGGAGGGGGGTGGTACATTCCCAAGTAGTGTAGGGGCAGATAGGGGGAGCAGCCTGGGTAAAGATAGGAGCTCATTGGGTGCTGGTCACCTGAGCTCACACATAGAGGGTGTATATAAGGTGGGCACCATCAGAGATCAGGGTCAGTCTGTCAGAATCAGGAAGAGGAGCAGAGCAGAGCTCTAGAGAGAGAGAGAGTGGAGCAGAGAAAGAGAGACCCAGAGGGGGAAGCAGAAGAGAGGACTCTAAGACCCCAAATTCAAACAACGGGTGAAGAGCCGGCATCAGGGTACCGGAACCCAAGCTGGTGGGGGCAAAAACACACCCCAGCCAGAGACCGGAGGCCGTGGGCAGCGTTTGCCACGGCCACCCACCACATCCACCACGAAGGCATACCACGTGGAGGGTCAGGGAACCCAAGGCCAAGGGTCACCCAACAGAAGGCCCGAGGGAGCTGGACCTGGGTGGATCACTAGTGGGGACGGCCAGAGAAAGGACAGAAGGAGAGCTCAGGGTCACGCTCCGGACTCGCTTGGGGGTTGGCTGGATCCAGGACCTGGTGGATGCAGCACGGCTCGGGTGGTCACTTGAAGCTGGAGTGACCGGAACATCAGCAGTGAGTAAATACCCTAAACTGCACAACCCGACTCTGTCTTCCTTTAACACCTATGCTGCACCACCACAACCCCCATCCTCTGCACCTGACCCCCTGAGGCTATACCCCACCCGTTGGGGGTTATACCATCACGAGCTGCACCTACACCATCAGCCTCAGCGGACCCTGCTGCAGCGGCGGCCATAGTGACCGCAACACAACGGGTGGCGTAGTCGACATTAAGAACTTATAACATCTGTAGGACTGCCACATACAACTGAGTTTGACACCCTGGGCACGGACCGGGTCACAGCCACTCGGAAGACTACAACCCCCATCTGATCCGGCTCCGGATATTCCCACTAACGAATATGGCCCAGGGGGCGCGTCATTGGCATTTTGAGTGCAGGTAGTAGGAGCTGATGGTACAGAAATAAATGAACTCCAGTAGATAGTCTTGCGTCAAGATACAGGAGGATTAGATGGTATGACGGTATTATGCTGTTTCTCCGCTTAGTGGTAAGTTGTGCTCCATGCTGGACCCACAAACGGGAAACTCGTGAAAATCCTCTGTTCTCTAGCAGGAATTGTCTCGTTCACGCCATCACTGCGCGGTGCTGGGATCTGCTGTCTCATGGTGACATACGTGTTCCTTCCTATAATAACTGGAGATGGCGCTTTTCCTGTCCTTATGTCTTTCCAGTTTATATTTGAAAAGAAGGGGTGCGTTCTGATTTTTCCATTAACCCCTAGCCGGACATAATGGTCTTTGCAGAGTAGTTTGGACATAATGTCCATAGCATCGTGGTCAGTGAGGTTTTCATATGATGGTTCTTCGTACAAGACATTATTCACAATCTCTTCAGTGGTGTCTCCTGGAAATGGTGAGTCTTGGAAAATCATGTCGTACAATATGACTCCAAAGGTGAACCAGTCCACACCTTCACCATAAGCGTCTCCCATGATCATTTCTGGGGCGCCATACCCAGGTGTTCCACTGAAATCTCTGGCATTAAATCTCTTATCAAACTCATATAGAGATAGTCCAAAATCAGTAATTTTTATGTGGCCGTCACCAGTCAGCAGGATGTTATCCGGTTTTAAGTCCCGGTGAATGATGTCATTGCTGTGCAGGAATTGTAGGCCACAAACGATTTCTGCTCCTATAAATCTTACAGGTTCCTTCAGGGGAATGGTACTATATATATAGTGAAGCAGATCCCCTCCACTGGCCAGCTCGGTGACAAAATACGCATGGTTTTCCGTATGAAACGCGGCATGGCAATGGGTTAGGAATCTGCTGTTGTGGCTAAGCTTCAGGACATGGTGTTCTACAAGGCATTCAGGGAAGGAGATTAGGCTTTCTTTCTTAATGATTTTAAGGGCCACACTTTCTTTCCTTATTTTATCAGTGGCCAGCATAACCTTCCCATAACTCCCTTGTCCAAGTATGCCATGGCAGATAAACTTATCCCTGGTGAGAGGGACAGTGATCTTTATTTTTTTGCTACTGGGGCCACTACATTCACCTGAGATGTCATCTTGACTGGTGGCTGGATCTTCATGATGTTTCCTTTTTCTCCCAGTTCTCTTCTCTTCTGCTGCACTTTCATTACCTTTCAGGTTAATGATCCTGGTTGGACCCAAAGTACTCAGTTTTTTTAGATTATCAGCTCGATTTGTGATGTATCCCACAAGCTTTTCACATCTGTTTTGTACAGTGTCTAGGAAGGAAATATTCTGGGTTCCCTCATTGACAGGTAATACCTGACCAACCTGCCCAGATTTCTTGGAATCCATCTTCCTTATCTTTGCTGGAGGTTCCTGGTTATTTCCAGTGTCTTCTCCATCTGGTGTTTCTTTCCTTTTTCTCTTTCTATTCCCTGTAAAGTCCATGTTGCATCAGGCAACAACACGGCAATTATCCAAAAACGTATGTAAAATTATCAGAAAATGCAATCCACACGTATATTGTAGTCAAAGCCAACTACAACTAAAGCTCAATGGCTGCAGTCAGTTGTTTATGGAACTTTGTGGAATGTGATGTCACTGTGCCGGTGATGTCACACTCACTGTGATGTCAGCAGATGTATGTGAGTGTTCCATCTCTGCTGAACGTGAAAGTCTCGGAAGGGGCGGGGCTTAGTCACCATTGACTATAATGGAGTCTGTTGAGTGGGTAGTATTTAGTGACCTGAAGCTGGAAATCAGTGGGATAAATGAGATCAGGATTCAGAAATAAGTTACAGTAGTTTTATATTTGTTTTAATTTATTTTATACAAAAAAAGAGCATGGACCGCACCTCCAAAAAAATCATACATTGATCTAATGCCTCTCAGCAAAAATATACATAACTGAACATGAGGTTCTTAGTTTAACATTCTGATCAGACTGTATGAAGCCCACTGCCACGTCACGGCAAACCTCGTAGTGGGTCCTAACATTTCCTGCCTAAAAGGCGCGGCGCCATGTGCCAACCACCGCTACAGTGAGAATGCACCAGCAGGGCGGGCGGCCTGGTGCCTCACAGCATCCATGCTTCAAGACCGAGTCCTCATGACTCCAGGCCGCGGCGCCCCACAAGCACAAAACCACAGCAACAATGGCTGACACATTGCACCAACACCACATGAAAGGAGCATTGTGACTCACCTTCCTCAAGCTCTCAAGTGAGAGCAAAATAGGCTAGACCCTCTTTGCAGACTCCTGCTAATTAAAATTGCCTGTGCCAAATGGGATGAGTGCTGGTCCAAGAAAGGGAAAAGAATAAGCTGGTTCATTGACATGGCAGTGGGCTTCACACAGTCTGATCAGAATGTTAAGCTAAGAACCTCATGTTCAGTAATATGTATTTTTGCTGAGAGGCATTAGAACAAATGTATGATTTTTGGAGGTGCGGTCCATGCTCTTTTTTCTTTTTTGTATTTATTTTATGTTACATTATTTTGTGTAGGGCTGTGATGATATACATTTTTCAGTTCTTTTGTGTAAAATTTAAAGGAAAGTGTGTTAACCACTTCCTGACTGCCCACTGCACATAAACGTCCGCGCTTGCTGGGCTCTGTACATCGCAGATGTTTATGAACGGTCGGCGGTCTTTTAGCGCTCAGGGCCCCCAGGATCCTGCACCCTGCGATTCCTGTGCAGAGCGATAGCTCTAACAGGTGACATCCTCGAGACCGGATTGGATCAGGTTCCAATAAAGTTAACCCTTTGCTATCTTCTACTACCCCTGGCAAAAATTATGGAATCACCGGGCTCGGAGGATGCTCATGCAGTTGTTTAATGTTGTTGAAAAAAAGCAGATCACAGACATGGCACAAAACTAAAGTAATTTCAAGTGGCAACTTTAGGGCTTTAAGAAACACTAAAAGAAATCAAGATTAAAAATGTGGTACTCAGTAAGGGTAATTTTTTTCAGACCAAGCAGAGAGGAATAAATTATGGAATCACTCAATTCTGAGGAAAAAATTATGGAATCACCCTGTAAATTTTAATTTACAAATCTAACACCTGCATCAAATTAGATCTGCTCGTTAGTCTGCATCTAAAAAGGAGTGATCACACCTTGAAAAGCTGTTGCACCAAGTGGACTGACATGAATCATGGCTCCAACACGAGAGATGTCAATTGAAACAAAGGAGATGATTATCATACTCTTAAAAGAAGGTAAGTCATCACGCAATGTTGCAAAATATGTTGGTTGTTCACATTCAGCTGTGTCTAAAATCTGGACCAAATACAAACAACATGGGAAGGTTGTTAAAAGAAAACATACTGGTAGACCAAGGAAGACCTCAATGCGTCAAGACCGGAAACTAAGCAATATGTCTCCAAAACAGGAAATGCACAACAAAACAAATGAGGAACGAATAGGAGGAAACTGGAGTCAATGTCTGTGACCGAACTGTAAGAAACCGTCTAAAGGAAATGAGATTTACATACAGAAAAGCTAAACATAAGCCATCATTAACACCTAAACAGAAAAAAACAAGGTTACAATGGGCTAAGGAAAAGCAATCGTGGACTGTGGATGACTGGATGAAAGTCATATTCAGTGATGAATCGCGAATCTGCATTGGGCAAGGTGATGATGCTGGAACTTTTGTTTGGTGCCGTTCTAATGAGATTTATAAAGATGACTGCATGAAGAGAACATACAAATTTTCACAGTCATTGATGATATGGGGCTGCATGTCAGGTAAAGGCACTGGGGAAATGGCTGTCATTACATCTTCAATAAATGCCCAAGTTTACATTGATATTTTGGACAGTTTTCTAATCCCATCAATTGAAAGGATGTTTGCGGATGATAACATCATTTTTCAAGATGATTATGCATCCTGCCATAGAGCAAAAACTGTGAAAACATTCCTTGAAAAGAAGACACATAAGGTCAATGTCATGGCCTGCAAATAGTCCGGATCTCAATCCAATTGAAAATCTTTGGAAGTTGAAGAAAATGGTCCATGACAGGGCTCCAACCTGCAAAGCTAATCTGGCAACAGCAATCAGAGAAAGTTGGAGCCAGATTGATAAAGGGTACTGTTTGTCACTCATTAAGTCCATGCCTCAGAGACTGCTTTAAAGCCAGAGGTGGTGCAACAAAATACTAGTGATGTATTGGAGTGTTCTTTTGTGTGTTTGTTTTTCATGATTCCATATTTTTTTCCTCAGAATTGAGTGATTCCATAATTCTTTCCCTCTGCTTGGTCTGAAAAAAATTACCCTGACTGAGTGCCACATTTTTTATCTTAATTTCTTTTAGTGTTTCTTAAAGCCCTGAAGTTGCCATTTGGAATGACTTTAGTTTTGTGCCATGTCTGTGATCTGATTTTTTTCAACAGCATTAAACAACTGAATGAACATCCTCAGAGCCCGGTGATTCCATAATTTTTGCCAGGGGTTATAGATGCTGTGATCCATAGCGATCACGGCACATAGAAGAGAGGGAGAGGCAGTTGTGCACTCACCTTTGACGGCCTCCGAGATAAGGTCTGACGTGGTCATGGCAGCCGGAGATCACATGATGACCTCCGAGGCTGCCAGGTACGGTGGCCTGTTAGGCTCAGCCATCAACGGAGTCTAACACGAGATCTACCAGTGTAAAACTGACATCCGGTCTCATGCAATGCAATACATGTGTATTGCATTGCATGAGACCTGTGATGATAAAAATATTCCCATAGAGGGACTAAGTGAGAAAGTTAAAAACAGAAAGTTTAAAAATTGGGTCACTTGAGGGGGATTCAGCTCTTCTAGTGCTTAAGGGCTCTGTATACGTAGTCCGCAAACTATTCTACAATAATTTGTTCTCCAAAAGCGAAATAGTGCTCCTTCCCTCCCGGGTGTCGCCGTGTGCCTAAGCAGTACTGTACAGCCACATATGGGATATTGCCACGTTCAGCAGAAATTGTGTGATACATTTCGGCACCATTTTTACCCATTGCCTTGTGTGAAAATGTTCTGTTCACATCAGGTCAAAGGAAGCAGGAGAATCACCGCCTGAACACATCATCACAGGGCAGAACGGGCAGGTAGATGGCAACTACCTGCCGGTAAGTTCTTAGCCCAATAGGCCAAAAACTTCAAAGTCCTGATGACCCCTTTAGCTCTGTTAATAGAATAGAAAATATTTTGAAGTCAATATGCAGTCCCTATGTAATACTGTTACCATTTTACTGTAATAAGCTTGTTCTTACTAATTGTTGGCTCTTTATGAAAGAGTCGGAGTGTAGAAAAATAGGCATTATAAGCATGGCTTACTGACCCCACAGCCCTGCTTCTATCAGCTGAGATTCCTACTATTTTTTGGAAAAGCAGCTACTAATACTTTCTAGTATAGCAGAGGATAACCAATATTTAGTTGTGATTTTCATTATTATGATATTTTTTTCCCCTCTGTACAATATTGTATTATGTGACTTTGCACGTTACATGTTATTTAGATAAGAAGTATCCGGCTAATTGTTACTAATTATTATCAAACCCTTTGTGCTCAGAGGCCATGTCAGAATCCATTCATTGATGACTTGTGTAGCTTGATGGCTAAAACAGGTCTTTAAAATACATGTCTTTCCTTTTCTTCCAGGAACTTCTTTTCTAAAAGATCAAAGGACCTCAAATCCGCAGCTGTTTGGTAAAGTTCCTCCTAGAGAGAGCGCTCAGAAAGACTGTAAAATCATTCAGCAGGTGAGCGGCCTCCCCGTATAGACCCCATCCCAGTCCATGAACTGTTTATATACAAACCTTACATGGGAAGTCTTCGCTGTGCGATTGTGCACTGGACGTACAATTGTGTTTAGTTAACAGTCTCTGTCTAAGCTTTGTGCACAATTTACAGACGTAAGCATCACTTATTTGCACTGCAAGCTCCCAAAACCTGTTTTCTGTATTAATGTATTTTTCCTACTGCTTTATGAATTTAGTTATTAGGGTAAGATCAGACTTACTGGATTTTCAAGTGGAAATTGTGAACAGTAGAAAAATGGCAATATATTAAAATCCACAGCACCAACTTTATCTGAATGAGGCATTTAAACAGCCCTCCAGTCTCATTACTCTTGTTGTGTGTTCGGCAGTTAACGATCAATGATCTTTATTATTTTACTCATTTTTATAGCCCCATTACTTACATGCCACATTACAGACATTGTGAGCCCCAATGGGGACAGTGATGATGATCTACTGTGCATTCCCTATCAGTATGTCTTTGGAGTGTTTGAGGAAACCAATGAAAACACGGCGAGAACGAACAAACTCCTTGCAGATGTTATCCTTAAGCTCTTCCTGTTCAGCTCTTGTTCTTCTTCCAGGCTCTGCTGTTGACGGGGCGTGATTGCCCAAGTCATGGTGATTGACAGCCGGCTTCACAGTGGCCTGTCAATCAGCAGGACATCAGCAGTCACGCCCCGTCAGCACAGCGGAAAATAAGCATCTGCTGTGTTATATGATGTTATCGGAAGCCACAGAATCGCCGTGAGAACCCATCCGTGATTGCTCAAAGGATTGGTATCGGACACTACAGTCAGGTATTAGCAACTACCTGCCTGTAAGTTGTGATGCCCATGAAAAGAAAAAAATAGACCCTGATAACCCCTTTAATGGGAACCTAGCAACCTAGTGCTAACCACTGAGCCACCATGCTGCCCATCTTGCAGTATGTACTTTATCATCATTCTGCCCGCCTTTTAAAAAAAAATGTCCTACTGGTGAGCTTGTGATGGTATTCTGCTGGTATAAAGCAGTCAGTAAGCGGTGACTGAGCTTCCGGGAAAGGGACCAGTAATAATATGGAGTGTCTGACTACCTCCCTCTGTAGAAGAAAAACTGAGAAAAAAGCGCGCTATATGAAGAACCTGATAGGTAGATGTGACGGAAACAGCCAAAAGGCCACTCACCTATTGGAGTTGTGCACCCCTGCACAACTCCGGTGTTAGTGTGAGGATGGAAAGAGCAGGCATGTCTCACCGCAGGGTACAGGTGGCTTGGCATACCACGTGCCGTGCGCTGCAGACCGCCGCTCGTGCTCACCGCTTCCAGGTTCCAAGTTGCAGACCACGTGACCGCCCACAGATCACATGACTCAGGATCAGATGTGCATCACCACAGGTCCTGAAAGTTAGGAGAGTGCAGCCCCTAACCGCAGGTCCTGAGTTGAGCAACGAAAGGGGGATTTTATGGTAAGGGGATTTAAGAATGATTGACTAGAAGCTGCTCCTGCCGCTAACCCCCAAAGGGGGACTGAAAGTGGTCCAAGTTAAATAAAATAAAAAAGCGGTCTATAGGGCGCTAAAAGAATGAACGCTAGAGGTAAAAGATTTAGGGCTAAAAAATAAAATACATTTAATGAGCCCTTTTCACAACGCGTTTCGATAATTAACTATCTTCCTCAGGTGGTACAAGGGTATGAGCACAAACATAAAATATATATAGACAAGGATTCACAGTGATTGGTTGATACTAATTAGTTAACCTGGGTCCAAACAAAGGAAACCCTTCATGTGCTGGTGCAAAGTGTCCACATTGGTTTCACATAAGCCACCTTCACATGAATACAAAGTATCAAAAACACATTGGATAAGATATAGAATATGGCAATACAAGTTGGTAAACAGTTATTCAAAAATACATCTGTAGTGCCTACATCAATTTCATAGAAGTCACCTACACATAAATACAAAGAATCGAAACATATTAAGTGAGATATAGAGTAGTAATAAATATTAAAAAACAGTTATTCAAAACTGTAACATAAAAAAAAAAACATTTACCCCCAAGGGTTAATAGACAAAATTAAGTATATATTTTAAAAGAATATACATCACCAATGCAAAGCACACAAAAACATCACTGAATTATGATGCATTGCAAATTAGCGATGGAAGAAAAAAGAAAAACATTTAAAACATAGCAATTATAATTCCATTAGA
The DNA here is from genome assembly GCF_046119375.1 of Phyllobates terribilis. Classification (NCBI taxonomy): domain Eukaryota; kingdom Metazoa; phylum Chordata; class Amphibia; order Anura; family Dendrobatidae; genus Phyllobates; species Phyllobates terribilis. Next base: position 3,498,753 of record NW_027362845.1, read on the forward strand.
AAGGAGAAGGAAATGACCTTAAGAACTGGTTACATTTTCAAGGGCCAAATTCAGACCCTCAGGGGCCAACGTGCCCAACTTGAAGAACCAAAAACTTTCTTTATTAATCAAACTCACTAGTCGGTCGGGGACAGTATCAGGTATGTGGTCTATAATAGTTAGCCTCATATCTCCTGGATCTTTTTGATGAACAATGCTAAAATGTTTGGATACGCTGTGTAATTGATAGCCTATCCGAATGTTATGTCTGTTTATTTAGACGTGCGTGCATAGTTTGTATCGTTCGACCCACGTACTGGAGGTTGCAAGTACACTCAAGCAAATAGATCACATGTGTCGATTGACAATTCACATTGTGTTTGATAGAGAATTTTTTTTCCTGTGGTATCTGATGAAAAATTCTTTTGATTACCACTTTGAATGACTCTACGACATAAACATTTAGCCATATTACAGGAAGACGCCCCGAACAGACACCCCCTTGTGAGGGTTGTGTTCTAGATTTCAAGGATGTGTTACTTGGTGCTATTAAGTTTCGCAAATTTCTGTTCTTCCTATAGATAATGCTCGACTTGTTGGGTATAAAGGGTCCTAAAATAGGGTCACCCTTCAAGATAAACTAGAATTTATTCAAAATATTATGGATGGTAACCCTAGATTGACTAAATGTGGTGACCATGCTCCATCTAGTCAAGTCTGAGGCTAATTTATTTCTACTCTTATTTTTATCAGTGAATGACTCAATCCTATCAAGACACATACCCTGTGTAAGGGTTTTAGTTCTGGAGAAAGCATCCATCAATAACTTTTTGGGGTAGCCTTTCTGTAGAAATCGTTTTTTCAATATTTTAGATTCCACTAAAAATTCAGAATCTCTGGTGCAGTTTTTTCGGACCCTCTAATATTGCCCATAAGGGACATTGGTGATCCATTTACTCAAATGTCCATGCACATCTACATGTATCGGTTCAGTCTCTATAGATTGGTGACCAGGGAAGGGCTTTGTGGGGGTGGAATTATAGTTTTTCCTCTCTTTTCTTCTAATAAAAAATGTTGTTGTATAGTTAGTTTTTAAAAAAAATCATTGAGATCAAGATATAAAGAAAACACATTAGTAGGAGAATTAGGGCAGAAGGACAAACCTCGTTCAAGTAATCGGATCTTATCATCGGTTAAAATATGGTCCGACAAATTAAAAATTCCTAAATTCCCATTCGTGCTATTGTATTCTAATCTGCCTTTGTCCTTTTTTCGGATATATCCAGTAGAGGTACCGGGTTTGCGGAGGGTTCGTCCTCTCCCTCTACAATCCCTTTTTCTCTTTGGGTGACGTCCGGGCGCAACCCGAAAAAAACTGTGTGATTTTTGAATCCCTCATATTGGGATTCTGAATGTAGGTAGCATTTTTCTCATTCAGAGAAGCCGAAAAATGGGCTCTAGTTGATGATTCTTGTACAGATGGGGTTAAGTCAATTGTCGAAGATACATTTCGTAAAACAAGTAAGGGAACTACAGGATGAGTGATGTTGGTGGTATTAGATTCCTTAACCCCTTAAGCCCCGGAGCATTTTTCGTTTTTGCATTTTCGTTTTTTGCTCCCCTTGTTCCCAGAGCCATAGCGTTTTTATTTTTTGGTCAATATGGCCATGTGAGGGCTTATTTTTTGCGGGACGAGTTGTACTTTTCAACGCCATTACTAGTTTTATCATATCCTGTACGGGAAAACGGGAAAAAAATTCCAAGTGCGGTAAAATTGCAAAAAAAGTGCAATACCACAGTTGTTTTTTATTTATTTATTTTACCATGTTCACTGAATGCTAAAACTGACCTGCCCTTCTTATTCTACAGGTCATTACGAGTTCATAGACACCAAACATGTATAGGTTCTTTTATATTTAAGTGGTGAAAAAAAATTCCAAAATTTGGTAAAAAAATAAAATAAAAAAATAGCGCCATTTTCTAAGACCCGTAGCGTCTCCATTTTTCGTGATGTTCGGCTGGTTGATGGCTTATTTTTTGCGTGCCAGGCTGACGTTTTTATTGATAACATTTGGGGTAGATCCGATGTTTTGATCGCCCGTTATTGCATTTTATTGCAATTTTGCGGCGACCAAAAAACTTAATTCTGGCGTTTAGAATTTTTTTCTCGCTACGCCGTTTACCGATCGGAATAATTCTTTTTTTATATTGATAAATCGGGCGATTCTGAACGCGGCGATACCAAATATGTGTATGTGGGGGTTTTTTTTATATATTTTATTTTGAATGGGGCGAAAGGGGGGTGATTTAAACTTTTATATTTTTTTTTATATTTTTAAAAACTTTTTTTTTTTACTTTTTGCATGCTTCTATAGTCTCCAGAGGAGACTAGAAGCAGCAACTATCCGATCACCTCTGCTACATACAGGGGACGAGCAGGTCCCCTGCATGCAGCAGAAATGGTCCTGTGCTATGAGCGCCGACCACTAGGTGGCGCTCATAGCGACAAGATCATGACAACCACAGGCGTCTGCTGCAGACCCTGGGTTGTCATGCACGCCCATTGGCGACCCGCGATCACGTGACGGGGTCGCCGGTGGGCGGGGCTTATGACGCGCTACCCGGAAGCGCGCGTTAAATGCTGCTGTCGGAGATTGACAGCAGCATTTAACAGAAAATCGCGTGCGTTTTTTGGTCGCGTTTTTGACGCGTTTTTGACGCGTTTTTGTATGCGGATTTTACATGCGTTTTTGTAAGCTTATTTCATGCGTTTTTGAGCACAAATAAAGTTATTGAAAAAAAAAAAAAAAAAAGATGGAAATCCTGATGTCATTTCCTAGTTCAACCCCTCTTCACCATTTTGTTTTTTGCAAAAGACAGTATGCCACAGGAATTGCAGCCCCTGCGGGTCAGCAGACCATGCCTAAACCTTCTGCTAATGACTTGCTTAAATCTCCTGCACTACAACGTTGAGCAGGTAATATAAACTAAGTTTTTTTGGGGTACATTATTTTTATGTAGTGTGTGTACTAACCTATTATTGTTCTATAGAAGCGTTTAAGGAGGAGAAGACGACCAAAAAAAATTTGGGTGCACCCTATCTTGCAGGAGCGGACGGACAAGGGCCACTTTAATGTTCTCTACCAGGATTTAAGGAGGTAAGATATATGTGAAGAAAGTATAATGTCATCCGTCTATGCTGTTTTTTTAAGGTTTTGTTTGTATACTATGTTCCAAAATTATCTTTTAATATTTTTTTTTTCTCTGTTTACTATAGTTTTCCTGAAAAATTTAAACAGTTCTGCCGTCTGAACATTATTGCATTTGATCGGCTGCTAAGCCTTATGTCTCCTGACCTGGACTTCCAAGACACTGTAATGCGAAGGGCCATCTCTGCTGAGGAAAGGCTGCTCATCACCTTGCGGTAAGTTGAATGTTGATTTATATGTACCTGGTTTTGTTAGCCACCCTGTGGTGATGGCTCCACTGTGTCTGTCTTTGTGTACATATTTTTGGCTTGACCATGAGATCACCATGCACAGAGATCAGATTGAAAAGGTCACTGATGTGTAAACTCTAGAGCAAACATCGTAGGCAAACACAGACACAAAGTCAAAACACATTATAAATTGATATGTGTGAACTCAAGAGAAAACAAAAGATGACCAAAAAAGATTGAGAATGTGGAGCCCCCCCCCCCCCCCCCCAAAAAAGAGCCCATTGTTGGAATAGTTTTTTGTAATAAAGACCTTAATTTTTTAAAAGATGAATTAATAATGGATAATTACTGTTGGCTTGTATTTCTTTTTATGGCTTTTCTAATTATCTATTTTTCCTTTTCAGATTTTTGGCCACAGGAGAGAGCTATACATCACTGCACCTCCAATTTAGGGTTGGTAAATCCACCATTTCCAGAATTGTGAGGTGCACATGTACCGTCATCTGGCAGAAGTTGCAGCCCATCGTGATGCCTTCTCCAACCGAGGAGACTTGGCTGCAGGTCGCAGCAGGCTTTCAAACTGTGGCCAATTTCCCAAACTGCATTGGTGCTGTCGATGGCAAACATGTGAGAGTTCAGCAGCCACCACGATCAGGATCACGCTTCTTTAATTATAAGAAATTTTTTTCTGTGGTCCTGATGGCGGTTGCTGATGCACATTTCAAATTTGTTGCCATTGACGTTGGTGCTTATGGCAGTACTGGGGACTCTCGGGTGTTTAGATCATCACAGATTGGGCTGCAAATTCTTCAAGATGGCGTAACGCTCCCAGCCCCAAGACCTTTGCCGGGTTCCACACATCCAGTTCCTTTTGTGATGGTATCGGATGAGGCATTTCCCTTACAGACCAACCTGCTGCGCCCATACCCACGAAGGGCACTGAATGCCCGGCGGAGGATTTTCAATTATCGGCTGAGTCGTGCACGCAGATATGTGGAATGCACCTTCGGAATCATGTGTAGTCAGTGGAGGATCTTTCACACTGCCATCCAGTTGGATACGGAGACCGTTGACACTGTAATTAAGGCATGCTGTGTACTCCACAACTATGCTCGTGAGTACAGCACCGAGCAAGATGAGGAGTCACAGCTATCTGAATTAATTCCAGTTGTCAACTCCGGTCAGGGAAGGCCATCCAACTCTGGTGCCAGGGTGCGAGAAACCTTCGCTGACTACTTCATGAGTCCTGAAGGTGCCGTGCACTGGCAATACTCCTGTGCTGGTGTTGAGCAGCCTGACCAGCAGAGAAGATCTGATGAACAATAAAAGAAGAACTTCCTCCTTTTTTTTAAAAATAAAAATGTAAAAAAAAATGTTTTTAAAAAAAATAAATTTTGGTTAAACTTAAATTTGTCTAAAATATTTCTTGAATTGCAACCTTCTACATTTTTTTTTTCGACAATACGTCAACGCAAAAGTGAACAACCCACAAAGACCAGAGCCTGTAAATTGGCATTACTACCTAGAGCGCTATTCCCAAGTACTGTCTGCTAAAGTCAACCCTCACCATTGTTATTTGCTTGCGCTAAGAACAGAACTAGCAAATAACAGTGTTGAGAGTAGTATTCATCCAAAAAATAGTTGTGGTCCAAAATATCAAAGTATATTTCTAATTTAAAAACCACTGTATACAGCCGACCACATACGTAGATTAGTTTGAACAAATTTCAAAAATGTAGAGTTCCTCTGACCTGCGCTATGGTGAGCGCAGATCAGGGGAACACTTTTTCATTACAACCCAATCCAACCACATATACACTTGAAAAAAAAAATTAACAGATAGTTTAAATAATTTTTTTAATACGTAATATAGAATAACTGTAAAAAACTTTTTAAAAACACAAAACAACAAACTTCTAGAAAATTTAATCGGACAAACATTGCCCATAACTTGGGAAAAAATTACACACTGTGTACAGCACACCTGTCCTCTAATCAGTTTTGGGCCCTAAAATACGGGCAGCACCTGTAGGTTGTTTAATTATATAAAAAGAAAGACCTTTTCTTACAGTCCCCTACGCCTGATGCCTGGTATAGGTGACCATAAGAAAAGGTCTTTGTTAATTGTCTGATTCTCTAAAACATTGTGTATCTATCGACCTACAGGTGCTGTCTGTATTTGCTAGGGTCCAAAAATGCTGACAGGGAGGGGTAAAATTTTTTAACTACAAGTTTTGAAGGTCTTCTTCAAAGCTGTACCCAGGAAACATTTCTTGAGAAAAAGTAGAGTTGGGGGATGGTCCTCTGATAAATGATGATGCACCATGAGCCATTTGCCGACCATAACTTGGTTGCATATCTTCTGGACGGTATGCTGCAGCAACCTGCCCAAAACGCTGGGTTGCAGCTGCTGGTCGTGGTGGAGGCACACTGGGTTTGAAACAATTAAATATTCCGCATACTACGGCTGGGGGCGAGGGCATAACTGCTGCCTCTTCAATTGCCATGACCATAGCGCCTGCTGCAGTCATGTACATGTTCTGCCTATCTCGTGGCAGAGATCTGATGCGGGCAGCTTGGGCTGAGCAAAATTTATCGATGGCATCTTCCTGGGATGCCCTTTCCACAAGGCTGAGGGTTCGATTTGTGAGTGCTTCAAGCACAATAGTCCCACCCCCGTGGGTTTTGGCCTTTTTTTTGCCCGCCCTTCTCGATGCCACGAGATGAGCAGAACCAGACCCCCTCCCAGTGGGCCTCAACACATCACCAGCAGAGCTTCCAGCGTCACTTGGAGCAGGAGCAGGAGAATCAGTCACCAAACCCGTCCCGATGTCCGCTGGATTGGACAAAGAATGTGAGGGACAACCAGATGCTGAAGATGCCGAAGCAGATGGATCCGGTGAGGAAAGCTGGAAAAAGTCCTCGGATTCCTCCTCTGCTTGCTCTGTGTTTGTGTCCTCTTCTGCTGTTGGGGCCATGATGTTTCCTTCAGTTCTGTATATAATAAAAGGTAAATCCCAATGTAAATACAACATTTTTGGAAACATTTCAATTAATATGTTTTGGGAATTTACCTCCGCAAACTCCTACTGGTTAGTATGAAGGCCAGCTCGTCCGCAAAAGGAAATTTTCTTTTTTTGGGTGATGAGCCACTTTGCACCGACTGGTGATACTTCACCAGCCGGTCGGTGACCGATCTCCACCGATTTTTAATATCATACACTGCAATGACACAACCAAAACAATTTATGAACTGCTTTGACACCAAAAAGTGCAATTATAAATAGATATAAAAATAAGTGTAAAAATCAAAACTTACTAATTTCCTCTTGGGCATCACGTTCAGCATTCACCCACTGGGGATACATTTGGCTCAACACAGAGGCCCAGGCGTCTTTTTTCTTCTGCTTGTCTTTGTAGTCAGGACTAGCTCGGTCCCATATTTCGGGATATTTTTCAATCTACAGTGAATAATAACGTGTGTGAATATTATTTTAAAAACAAAATGGAGGAATAAAAGATTAACCCCAAAAAAAAAATTAAATAAACATATGGAGATATGTACGCACACACACCAACACTAACCCCTCACCTATATTGTACGGTTCTTTCACACGTCAATCTCCGGGACGAGTGTTGATGCCATTTTCCACACACAGCGGAGACCCACACACAGACCCATTGCAAAGCATGCTCGGTCACACTTATCTGTACTAACGTGGATATGTGGACGTGAGAAATCAACCTTACAGCGTATGCAGGAGCTTTCAGTGAATGAACCTACATACACTGTACAATAATCTTTCACTTTAATAAAATCTTTTAACCAAAAAAAATAAGTGGGCTCACGCATAGCTTTAATAAATAGCAAAGGGAAAGCAGACGGTTGTTGGCTGATGTTATAGTCTGTGAAGTAGCCAATAACCATGGACCCTTCCTTTGCTATTAATACCAGGCCGCAGCAGTTAGCTTAGCCTTTACTGGCTACTATATAGGAAGCCCCCCCCAAAAAAAATTACATGGGGTCCCCCTATAAATTGTAGCCAGCAAAGGCTAGCCACTTTGCCTTTTCTGGCTACTATTTATGAAGACCCCCCCCAAAAAAAATGACATGGGGTCCCCCTATAAATTGTAGCCAGCAAAGGCTAGCCGCTTTGCCTTTTCTGGCCACTATATAAGAAGACCCCCCCAAAAAAAATGACATGGGGTCCCCCTATAAATTGTAGCCAGCAAAGGCTAGCCACTTTGCCTTTTCTGGCTACTATTTATGAAGACCCCCCCAAAAAAAATGACATGGGGTCCCCCTATAAATTGTAGCCAGCAAAGGCTAGCCGCTTTGCCTTTTCTGGCCACTATATAAGAAGACCCCCCCAAAAAAAATGACATGGGGTCCCCCTATAAATTGTAGCCAGCAAAGGCTAGCCACTTTGCCTTTTCTGGCTACTATTTATGAAGACCCCCCCAAAAAAAATGACATGGGGTCCCCCTATAAATTGTAGCCAGCAAAGGCTAGCCGCTTTGCCTTTTCTGGCCACTATATAAGAAGACCCCCCCAAAAAAAATGACATGGGGTCCCCCTATAAATTGTAGCCAGCAAAGGCTAGCCACTTTGCCTTTTCTGGCTACTATTTATGAAGACCCCCCCAAAAAAAATGACATGGGGTCCCCCTATAAATTGTAGCCAGCAAAGGCTAGCCACTTTGCCTTTTCTGGCTACTATTTATGAAGACCCCCCCAAAAAAAATGACATGGGGTCCCCCTATAAATTGTAGCCAGCAAAGGCTAGGCGGACAGCTGCGACCTGATATTAATAGCCTAGAAAGGGGCCATGGTTATAGGCCCCCTCCCAGGCTATAATATCAGCCCTCAGCTGCCCCAGATTTGGCGCATCATATTTGTGCGCCAAATCTGGCACTTAGCCTCGCTCTTCCACGCTGCCCTGGTGCGGTGGCAGGGGGTAATAGTGGTGGGGTTCATGTCAGCGCCAGCTAACATGAAGCCCAGGTTAGTAATGATGGGCGTCAATAAGACACCCCCATTACTAACCTACAAAGTGTTAAAAAGAAAAAAGACAAACACCCAGAAAAAAATAATTTATTTGAAATAAAACACAATTTTATTTAATTCTAATTTTACTAAAAAAAAAAAAAATAGTTACCTGTCCACGTTCCTGCGCTGATCTCCCATGCACAGCTGTCACATCTGGAGATGTGACAGCTGTCATGGCTGCTGTAAGCTCACGCTGCCGGGAACACGTCCGCTCCCAGCAGCATGAGCCCCTGACTGAGGTCACCGGAGTGCATTCAGTCAGCGCTGCTCCGGTGACCTCCTTTACAGCCCTGTTGTACCGTGGGAATTTCTCACGATACAGCGGGGCCGTAAAGCAGATCACCGGAGCAGCGCTGCCTGAACTCCGGCGAACCCGTTCATTCTAGCGGCGGCAGCGGTTCAGAGCGGTCACATTCTATGTGGCTGCTCTGAACTGGAGATCTTCGTGGGACACTCGTGGACTGCTACGGAGGGGTAAGGATAAGGTTGTGGTTTATTATTTTATATTTTATTACAGGAGATCGATGGCTTCGGGGAATTAGGTGTCTAGGTGAGTATAGGTGTAGTTTTTTATTTTTTACTTTATTTTAGGGGCGATCGGCGGGGACAGGTAATGTATGAACTAATTTATTTTAGGTAACCACTGGCCACCAATGAAAAAAAAGGGGGCAGTAGATGACATATTATTGGGGCAAATAAAAAAAAAACTTTAATAATGATAGCACCCCCCCCCCAAAAAAAAAAAAATAGGGGGGGGGGGATAGGGTCAATAATATATGGAGGCACATATGGGGGCTATTAAATTTAATTTTGGGGCACATTTTACAGCAGGATCAGTCTGATGGGAACTACTGCTCCCATCGAGCTGATCCTGCTGGCAGGAGTGGACCGGGGACAGACATAGGCCGATGGGAGTAGTAGTGTCACATCGGCCTATGTCTGCCTGCTGACACCCGCGCACACAGACCCCACACAGACTCCACACAGACCCCACACAGACTCCACACAGACCCCACATACACACCACACAGACACATACAGACCACATACACACCACACAGACACATACAGACACTTACCACACTAATCATGAATCCCACGTTGACATTCATCCGCTTGTACCATCCCACGTTAGCAGCCATGATCCTGAGAGACGGGAATATTATGGGATTCTCGTCTTCCTGGATTATGGGATGCTCATGGGATGGATGGATGGAACGCCCAATTGTGACGTCACTTCCTATTTGCTGCGGTTTTGAGGTACAAGACCGCAGCAAATGCGCTTCACTTCCGCAATTATTTTTACATATTTGCGGATTTGAAGCGGCCCAATGCAAGTCAATGGCGGCGATTACGCCGCGCTTCCGCAAAATTAAATGACATGCTGCGGATTTTTCCGCAGAGCATAAACGCAGCGGAAAAAACCGCAGCGTGGGCATTGACAGTGCGGCTTCTCATTGAGGACCATGGGGGGCGGATTACCAAGCATTTTTGGAGCGTTTATGCTGCGGAAATTCCGCAGCATATACGCTTGAAAAATGCTACGTGGGCACACAGCCTTAATAGATTTAAGAAATTTTAAAGACAAACTTCTCTTTTTGTCAGGGGAATCGGGTGTGGTAAACGGAGGATTTGGAATTAAAATAGGATCAGATTCGATCCCTCAGTGAAATTAGCTGGTTCCTGTCGGGATGGAATAGAGGAACCAGCAATTGCATCTATTGCACATATGTCCTTCCTATCCCATAGTAATTTTGCTGCTTTTTTCCTTATAATCTCCTCTTCAAATTTAATTAGTCTGATTTTGAGATTTGCATCCTTCTCATTAAACTCTACAAAGGGAACAAATGAATCAAGCTTCCTTCTGAGAGATTTAAGTTCCTCTAGGGCCTGTTGCGCTAGAAGAGTTCTCTTGGTGATGAGAAGATTCATCATACCAAAGAAACCAATGTGGACACTTTGCACCAGCACATGAAGGGTTTCCTTTGTTTGGACCCAGGTTAACTAATTAGTATCAACCAATCACTGTGAATCCTTGTCTATATATATTTTATGTTTGTGCTCATACCCTTGTACCACCTGAGGAAGATAGTTAATTATCGAAACGCGTTGTGGAAAGGGCTCATTAAATGTATTTTATTTTTTAGCCCTAAATCTTTTACCTCTAGTGTTCATTCTTTTAGCGCCCTATAGACCACTTTTTTATTTTATTTAACTTGGACTACCTCCCTCTGTAAGCACCGTACTCGCAGGTCACAGTCCTGATGGAGCGGAGTTAGAGGAGGCTAGCCGCAATGCAGTAGTGAAATAAATGACAGTCATGTATTGACTTGGATATATTATTTTTGTTTTTTAAAACCCGAGTGTACAATTGCTTACAGGGGACTGCCTGAGCTGAACTGAAACCTCTACAGAATCGTGAATGTGTGCAATGTCCCCAGCTGATCAACGGTCACATAACCGCATGAAAGCAATTTGTATACTTGTGGGCACATGCCAACTATACGTAAGAATTGAGCGAAACTGAGACCATCCACTGACGGGGGAACTATGACAGTGTGTGCTTTACTCATGGGCACAATTCTGTAGTCTGCAAACTTTTAATTTCAGCCCTGACAATCCCGTTCTTTCGTTTTATTACTCTTTTCCAAGAGCAAAAAGGTTTTATTATTTTTCCATTGACACAGCCATGTGAGGATTTTTTTTTTTGCAGAACGAGTTGTAGTTTTGAATGATGCAATTAATTTTGCTATAAAACATACAGTTATAAAAAAGGCAGCCATACTTGCCAATACCTAGTCGCAATACTAATGTACTACGGGATGTAGCAGCCCTCAGGTGGAGACAGAGCTGGTGCAAAATACTGATGAAATAACCACTCTCACACCTACCGTATTTTTTGGACTATAAGATGCACCGGACCATAAGAAGCACCTAGGTTTTAGAGAAGAAAAAAAAAATATTTACGCAAAAGATGTGTTCATGATGCACTTTTAAGGGGAAGGGGGTCTTCTGCTGACACTGGTATAGGGGTAATGTCCCCCAATTCTGACAATATCCCCCATCCTGGTATATATGCCCCCCCCCCTTCCTTTTATACGTGGTCCCCATCCTGGTATGCCTGGCATCCCTCCATCCTGGTATGCATGGAACTCCTCCATCCTGGTATGCATGGCACCCATCATCCCTATCCTGGTGTGCATGGCACCCCTAATCCCTATCCTGGTATGCATGGCACCCCTCATCCCTGTCCTGGTGTGCATGGCACCCCTCATCCCTGTCCTGGTGTGCATGGCACCCCTCATCCCTATCCTGGTATGCATGGCACCCCTCATCCCTGTCCTGGTGTGCATGGCACCCCTCATCCCTGTCCCGGTATGCATGGCACCCCTCATCCCTGTCCTGGTGTGCATTGCACCCCTCATCCCTGTCCTGGTATGCATGGCACCCCTCATCCCTGTCCTGGTATGCATGGCACCCCTCATCCCTGTCCTGGTATGCATGGCACCCCTCATCCCTGTCCCGGTATGCATGGCACCCCTCATCCCTGTACCGGTATGCATGGCACCCCTCATCCCTGTCCCGGTATGCATGGCACCCCTCATCCCTGTCCCGGTATGCATGGCACCCCTCATCCCTGTCCCGGTATGCATGGCACCCCTCATCCCTGTCCCGGTATGCATGGCACCCCTCATCCCTGTCCCGGTATGCATGGCACCCCTCATCCCTGCCCCGGTATGCATGGCACCCCTCATCCCTGTCCCGGTATGCATGGCACCCCTCATCCCTGTCCCGGTATGCATGGCACCCCTCATCCCTGTCCCGGTATGCATGGCACCCCTCATCCCTGTCCCGGTATGCATGGCACCCCTCATCCCTGTCCCGGTATGCATGGCACCCCTCATCCCTGTCCCGGTATGCATGGCACCCCTCATCCCTGTCCCGGTATGCATGGCACCCCTCATCCCTGTCCCGGTATGCATGGCACCCCTCATCCCTGTCCCGGTATGCATGGCACCCCTCATCCCTGTCCTGGTATGCATGGCACCCCTCATCCCTGTCCTGGTATGAATGGCACAGCAATCTCCGTCCTGGTATGCATGGCACAGCAATCCCTATCCTGGTATGCATGGCACCCCTAATCCCTATCCTGGTATGTATGGCCCCCTCATCTTTATCCTGGTATGTGTGGCCCCCTCATCTTTATCCTGGTATGTATGCCCCCCTCATCTTTACCCTGGTTTGTATGGCCCCCTCATCCTTTTCCTAGTATGCATGGTCCCCGTAATCCCCATCATGCTGCACATATAAAAAATAAATATATAAACACTCTTGCTCACCTTTCTTCTCTCCTCCAGCGCTGACGCCTGTCTGCCCGCACTGATCTCCCCATGTGAGCCGCGCATGGCGTCACTGCCATGCGCGGCTCACAAGGAGAGATCAGCTGACGGAAGTCACTGCTCCCCGCGCCGGGACTGTGTGCGCGGGGAGCGGTGACTTCATGCTCCTTCATAGCCGGCACACAGCTTAGCCGCGCTGCGGCTTCTGCTGCTACCGGGTTATCTCGTGTGCCCGCTTATTAAAGGGCATGAATATTCACCCCCTCCCCACGCCCATGGGCGTGGAGAGAGGTTAAATATTCATGCCCTTTAACAGCGGGCACAGGCGATTCCGGCAGCAGCTGCGGCTACACTGTGTGCTGCTATTAAGGAGCATGAATATTCAGTGCTCCCCATGGGCGTGGGGAGCAGTGAATATTCATTTTCTTTAGCAGCGGGGACAGCGTAGGCTGCTGCCTCCTGTGCCCCGCTCTTCCACCGCTACCGCTCCCCACAGCACAGTATATATACTCACCCCTCCCCAACATTCGGACTATAAGATGCACCCCCCATTTTCCTCCAAAATTTTGGAGGAAAAAAATGCGTCTTATAGTCTGAAAAATACGGTACTATTCATGGAGGGGATTAGAAATGCACAGGATAAGGCTTGTATAGGGCGCCAGTCACACAGATACATGTAGTGCAACATGCCAACTTGCAGCCTATTAGTGATGCCAAAGCTATTACAGAATTTCCCCAAAAATAAGCCCTAGCATGATTTTACAGGATTTTTGGAGGATGCTTGACATATAGGCCCTACTCCAAAAATAAGTCTTAGTTAGTCAGGGCTGGCGTTAGGAGAGGGGAGCAACTGGGCAATTTATCAGGGCCCCTACTCTCTTTGGGGCTCTAAGCATTTCTATTCCAAGGCTGCTTAAGGACCTTTGGTGACATCATAGTCATGTGACCATAATGTCAGCAAAGGTTCTTGAACTGTGGGAGCCTAGAGTAACTGAAGAGTAGATAGACTGGTATGTAGGGGGGGAGACTGGACAATTTCTCTAGGTTCCCACTCTGAGGCCCTCAGCGTTTCTATTCCAAGGTTCAGACTACTTAAGGACCTTTGGAGAAATCACTGTCCTATGACCCTGATGTCACCAAAGGTCTTTTAACAGAGGAAGTCTGGAGGAGCTGAGACAGGCTGGTATGTATGTGCAGTGTGTGTGTCTGTGTATATTCTTGTGTATGTGCAACGTGTGTGATATGACATGATTATTATATATGGATAAATGAAGACATTCCCTGAAAATAAGCCCTAACCCATCTTTTTGAGCAAAAAATGATATAAGACCTTGTCTTATTTTCTGTAAAAGATGCTAGATCAGGCGGTCTGCCGAGCACTATATATGTGCACCCTACAAGAACAGACACATGGTTTCCACCAACACTACAAAAGCCTGGCTGCATCCTGCAAGGATGGAAAATTATGTAAGGTATTAGTTAATATTTTGACCAAAATATGTAAGCCTGCACCTACGTCAGAGGTCCTCATTGTCTTTCCAGCGAAAAGACAATATAACGTATTGGAAAACCAGATTTAACGCTGGCAGTAAAATGTTTTACCTCACAGAAAGAATCCACCTCGATCCCATGCTGTCCTGTCTGTATACTTGCTTTTGCTTCATTCTCTGCCCAGGAGCTGTGGTTCCTGCACAGTCAGACAGCCATTACACAGTATACGATTATCTCCACACATTATATTTTTACACATCCAATTGTGGAACTTATTAATCCAATGTATGTTGATTAAAATGTACTTTAATATGACAACCCCTTTTGAACTTGGAGGGACCCTTTACTGCCGTGCAGCAATCATAAATGCCCAAAGGCAAAACCCTCTTGGGGAGGGGAGAATAAGTGAACATGTTTGTTGGTAATGCCTCAGTGTTGTTGGACACGTGCACTTATTGGCACTTGCAGTAATCGTTGTTTATGGCTACTTGTAGCATCTGCACAGTGGAAACCTACCTTACTTAAAGGGGTTGTCTGTACTTGGCCAGTGCCAGTCTCTTGAATGAAATTGGAAAACCCTATACTTACCTCCCACACCAGTGCCGTTCCAGCAGTGTTGGCGCCAGGTCTCTCGGTGCTCACGTGACAATATGAAATCTGCAGCCAATTGGGGGGTGTGATCGTCCACTCTGATGAAATAATAAAGGCAACAGCCGGCGACATAGTGTCATGTGAGTGCCAGGAGACCCGATGCCTAATATTGCTGAAAAGGCGCCAGTGCAGGAGATGAGTATAAGCCTCTCTTATTTAACATGGAGAACTCAGGCATTTAGGATGGGGTTGTCCAAGTAGAACTCTTGTGTACATTATTTAGCCAAAATTAAAATGTACCAAATATCCACATGTGCAAATACCGTATATAAAGCCTTTTACTCCAAATTCCGTTATTTCTCCTCTGATCTCATCAGTGGCCGTTCATTCAAAGCCACAAATTGTTTGTCTATCCTGATATCTTGTGGAACAGCCTGGCCTCACATGGGTTCTCCTCCCTCTTATCTCGGACCCTCAGTATTGACACCCTCACTTTTTTCATGCCCCTACATCTTTATATTTAATGCGGAAATGTAGCACCCTGAGGACTCGGCTGCTACAGGGGTATTGCACCTCAAACCAGAGGTGTGGTATTCCACTCCCGGGTAAGGATGGAGTGTGGAACTGAGCTAGTAGGCTGCATGCACTACATACATCCCATTTCCGGGGGACAGAACTACGGTACTCCCACCAGTATATGTGCAGGTACGACAGCGTCTGTCCCTGGCTGGAGTGGGAGGGGGGTGGAACATCCCAGTAGTGTAGGAGCAGATAGGGGGAGTAGTCTGGGTAAATGTAGGAGTTCATTGGGTGCTGGTCACCTGAGCTCACACATAGAGGGAGTATATAAGGTGGGCACCATCTTAGGACAGGGTCAGTCAGTCAGTCAAGTCAGTGAGTCAGCAGTAACTCCAGGAGAGGAGAAGGAAGAGGGACTCAGAGGCGCAGGACGAGAGGGGACCCCAAGAGCCCGTATGAGAACTGATAAGGGTGAAGGGTCGGCAAAAGGGTACCGGATCCCAAGCTGGCGGAGGCCAAAGCACACCTTAGCCAGGAACCGGAGGTCGTGGGCAAGATTTGCCACGACCCTCACCAAATCCACCAGAATGGCACACCGAGCATAGGGTCAGGGAAGCCAGAGAAGGTTCAACCACCAAGAGACCCGAGGGAGCCGGACATAGGTGGATCCCTGGTGAGAACGGCCAGAGAGAGAGAAGAAGGGAGCTCAGGACCATACTCAGGAATTGCCCGGGAGTTGACCGAGTCCCGCACCTGGTGGACGCAGTACGGCTTGGGTGGTCACTGCTGTACAGAGTGAACCGAGCAACACCAGTGAGTAAAAACCCTGAAACTGCATTTCATGCCTCTGAGTCTCCTTGCTGCACCTTCACAACCACCATCCTCCACGTCTGACCCCCTGAGGCTATACCCCTCCCGTTCGGGGTTATACTACCACAGCTGCACACACACCACCAGCCTCAGCGGACCATCCTGCAGCGGCGGCCTTTTGACCGCAAATCAACGGGTGGCGTAGTCGACACTAAGAACATCTGCAAGGACTGCCGCACACTGAGTTTGACACCCTGGGCACGGACCGGGTCACAGCCACTCGGAGACTACAACCCCCATCTGATCCGGCTCCGGGTATCCCTAACAACATGGCCCAGGGGGCGCGTCAGAAAGACTACCAGGAAATGTAGTTTCTGATCACTTGAGTCTTTCTAATGTGATCGGTTTCATTATACCCTTATACCATCCACAGCAGTATACGAAAAGGAGTGTAGGTGTGAGTTGTGCAGAGGTAGTGGCTGCACCCAGGCACTGATGCGGAAATCCCAGCTCCCCTCTGCCCATTACCGTTCACCAGTTTTATATGTGATGCATGGTGGTTCAGCAGACAGATTCTAGGGCAAAATAACTACTAAATAATGTCATGTTATAATGACAGATCTGTCACAAGCAGTTTTTCAAGTTGTAGAGCAATAACCTGAATCTCCCCAGTTGTTCTTTCATAACCATATTCACCAGCATTCATAACCATAGTCACCAGCATTCATAACCATATTCACCAGCATTCATAATCATAGTCACCAGCATTCATAACCATAGTCACCAGCATTCATAACCATATTCACCAGCATTCATAACCATAGTCACCAGCATTCATAACCATAGTCACCAGCATTCATAACCATAGTCACCAGCATTCATAACCATAGTCACCAGCATTGGCTGCAATTTCATGAAACCTCATTGTGCGCTAAGGGGATAATATATCATCTAGACATATTCAGAGATAAAGCTAAAATACAACACCAATAGCACAGTAATAATGGCGATCATTTATTGAAAGCAATGTAATATATAGAAATTTTTTATTTTTCCATGTATAATGTAGCCAGCAAGGGTGAGTCTATTTTAGCTTTTAATAATTATTTGCTAAAATAAAGTGGCTGACATTACAAATTATTGCCTAAATGGGCACAAAGCTGCCAGTCAGCGAGCAACACTGACCATAGCACTGGATAGGGGAAAGCTGTGGACCCCGTATAGCCAGGTTGACAATCGCACCAAGGACGGCTGTAGATGCCGCAGTTGTGTCCTGTAATTCATGCGTCACATCTCCCAACAAGGATTCCAGAGTTTGGATTTTATGACTTCACTTCTGAATCCACCTGGGGAACGTGGCACAGGGGCCTCATTGCTGCTTATGCTCCATCCCAGTTGGCACAGAGCAGACTGCCAGTGGTCACGTTGGCAGTGGAGCAGCAGCTTTCAGCCCTCTGTAAGTAGGTCAGATACATTGTGTGACTGCTTTGCCGCAGATCAGCACATATAGAGATGGAGGTAATAGGAAGATGTGGAAGAATGTTCTTCAGATTGGCAGGCCAGCCATGCTTGTTACTGATGACATGAAACATGATGATGTTGGCATTTTGAGTGCAGGTAGTAGGAGCTGATGGTACAGAAATAAATGAACTCCAGTAGATAGTCTTGCGTCAAGATACAGGAGGATTAGATGGTATGACGGTATTATGCTGTTTCTCCGCTTAGTGGTAAGTTGTGCTCCATGCTGGACCCACAAACGGGAAACTCGTGAAAATCCTCTGTTCTCTAGCAGGAATTGTCTCGTTCACGCCATCACTGCGCGGTGCTGGGATCTGCTGTCTCATGGTGACATACGGGTTCCTTCCTATAATAACTGGAGATGGCGCTTTTCCTGTCCTTATGTCTTTCCAGTTTATATTTGAAAAGAAGGGGTGCGTTCTGATTTTTCCATTAACCCCTAGCCGGACATAATGGTCTTTGCAGAGTAGTTTGGACATAATGTCCATAGCATCGTGGTCAGTGAGGTTTTCATATGATGGTTCTTCGTACAAGACATTATTCACAATCTCTTCAGTGGTGTCTCCTGGAAATGGTGAGTCTTGGAAAATCATGTCGTACAATATGACTCCAAAGGCGAACCAGTCCACACCTTCACCATAAGCGTCTCCCATGATCATTTCTGGGGCGCCATACCCAGGTGTTCCACTGAAATCTCTGGCATTAAATCTCTTATCAAACTCATATAGAGATAGTCCAAAATCAGTAATCTTTATGTGGCCGTCACCAGTCAGCAGGATGTTATCCGGTTTTAAGTCCCGGTGAATGATGTCATTGCTGTGCAGGAATTGTAGGCCACAAACGATTTCTGCTCCTATAAATCTTACAGGTTCCTTCAGGGGAATGGTACTATATATATAGTGAAGCAGATCCCCTCCACTGGCCAGCTCAGTGACAAAATACGCATGGTTTTCCGTATGAAACGCGGCATGGCAATGGGTTAGGAATCTGCTGTTGTGGCTAAGCTTCAGGACATGGTGTTCTACAAGGCATTCAGGGAAGGAGATTAGGCTTTCTTTCTTAATGATTTTAAGGGCCACACTTTCTTTCCTTATTTTATCAGTGGCCAGCATAACCTTCCCATAACTCCCTTCTCCAAGTATGCCATGGCAGATAAACTTATCCCTGGTGAGAGGGACAGTGGTCTTTATTTTTTTGCTACTGGGGCCACTACATTCACCTGAGATGTCATCTTGACTGGTGGCTGGATCTTCCTGATGTTTCCTTTTTCTCCCAGTTCTCTTCTCTTCTGCTGCACTTTCATTACCTTTCAGGTTAATGATCCTGGTTGGACCCAAAGTACTCTTTTCACATCTGTTTTGTACAGTGTCTAGGAAGGAAATATTCTGGGTTCCCTCATTGACAGGTAATACCTGACCAACCTGCCCAGATTTCTTGGAATCCATCTTCCTTATCTTTGCTGGAGGTTCCTGGTTATTTCCAGTGTCTTCTCCATCTGGTGTTTCTTTCCTTTTTCTCTTTCTATTCCCTGTAAAGTCCATGTTGCATCAGGCAACAACAGGGCAATTATCCAAAAACGTATGTAAAATTATCAGAGAATGCAATCCACACGTATATTGTAGTCAAAGCCAACTACAACTAAAGCTCAATGGCTGCAGTCAGTTGTTTATGAAACTTTGTGGAATGTGATGTCACTGTGCCGGTGATGTCACACTCACTGTGATGTCAGCAGATGCATGCGAGTGTTCCATCACTGCTGAATGTGAAAGTCTCAGAAGGGGCGGGGCTTAGTCACCATTGACTATAATGGAGTCTGTTGAGTGGGTAGTATTTAGTGACCTGAAGCTGGAAATCAGTGGGATAAATGACATCAGGATTCAGGAATAAGTTACAGTAGTTTTATATTTGTTTTAATTTATTTTATACAAAAAAAGAGCATGGACCGCACCTCCAAAAAAATCGTACATTGATCTAATGCCTCTCAGCAAAAATATACATAACTGAACATGAGGTTCTTAGTTTAACATTCTGATCAGACTGTATGAAGCCCACTGCCACGTCACGGCAAACCTCGTAGTGGGTCCTAACATTTCCTGCCTAAAAGGAGCGGCGCCATGTGCCAACCACCGCTACAGTGAGAATGCACCAGCAGGGCGGGCGGCCTGGTGCCTCACAGCATCCATGCTTCAAGACCGAGTCCCCATGACTCCAGGCCGCGGCGCCCCACAAGCACAAAACCACAGCAACAATGGCTGACACATTGCACCAACACCACATGAAAGGAGCATTGTGACTCACCTTCCTCAAGCTCTCAAGTGAGACCAAATAGGCTAGACCCTCTTTGCAGACTCCTGTTAATTAAAATTGCCTGTGCCAAATGGGATGAGTGCTGGTCCAAGAAAGGGAAAAGAATAAGCTGGTTCATTGACGTGGCAGTGGGCTTCACACAGTCTGATCAGAATGTTAAGCTAAGAACCTCATGTTCAGTAATATGTATTTTTGCTGAGCGGCATTAGATCAAATGTATGATTTTTGGAGGTGCGGTCCATGCTCTTTTTTTTTTTTGTATTTATTTTATGTTACATTATTTTGTGTAGGGCTGTGATGATATACATTTTTCAGTTCTTTTGTGTTAAATTTAAAGGAAAGTGTGTTAACCACTTCCTGACTGCCCACTGCACATAAACGTCCGCGCTTGCTGGGCTCTGTACATCGCAGATGTTTATGAACGGTCGGTGGTCTTGTAGCGCTCAGGGCCCCCAGGGTCCTGCACCCTGTGATTCCTGTGCAGAGCGATAGCTCTAACAGGTGACATCCTCGAGACTGGATTGGATCAGGTTCCAATAAAGTTAACCCTTTGCTATCTTCTACAACCCCTGGCAAAAATTATGGAATCACCGGGCTCGGAGGATGCTCATGCAGTTGTTTAATGTTGTTGAAAAAAAGCAGATCACAGACATGGCACAAAACAAAAGTCATTTCAAATGGCAACTTTACGGCTTTAAGAAACACTAAAAGAAATCAAGATTAAAATTGTGGTGCTCAGTAAGGGTAATTTTTTTCAGACCAAGCAGAGGGAAAAAATTATGGAATCACTCAATTCTTAGGAAAAAAATATGGAATCACCCTGTAAGTTTTGGAAATTAAAATTAACACCTGCATCAAATTAGATCTGCTCGTTAGTCTGCATCTAAAAAGGAGTGATCACACCTTGGAGAGCTGTTGCACTCAGTGGACTGACATGAATCATGGCTCCAACACGAGAGATGTCAATTGAAAGGAAAGGATTATCATAGTCTTAAAAGAAGGTAAAAATCATCACGCAATGTTGCAAAAGATGTTGGTTGTTCACAGTCAGCTATGTCTAAAATCTGGACCAAATACAAACATGGGAAGGTTGTTAAAGGCAAACATACTGGTAGACCAAGGAAGACATCAATGCGTCAAGACCGGAAACTTAAAGCAATATGTCTCCAAAACAGGAAATGCACAACAAAACAAATGAGGAACGAATGGGAGGAAACTGGAGTCAATGTCTGTGACCGAACTGTAAGAAACCGCCTAAAGGAAATGGGATTTACATACAGAAAAGCTAAACATAAGCCATCATTAACACCTAAACAGAAAAAAGCAAGGTTACAATGGGCTAAGGAAAAGCAATCGTGGACTGTGGATGACTGGATAAAAGTCATATTCAGTGATGAATCGTGAATCTGCATTGGGCAAGGTGATGATGCTGGAACTTTTGTTTGGTGCCGTTCTAATGAGATTTATAAAGATGACTGCATGAAGAGAACATGCAAATTTTCACAGTCATTGATGATATGGGGCTGCATGTCAGGTAAAGGCACTGGAGAGATAGCTGAAATTACATCTTCAATAAATGCCCAAGTTTACATTGATATTTTGGACAGTTTTCTTATCTCATCAATTGAAAGGATGTTTGGGGATGATGACATCATTTTTCAAGATGATAATGCATACTGCCATAGAGCAAAAACAGTGAAAACATTCCTTGAAAAGAAGACACATAAGGTCAATGTCATGGTCTGCAAATAGTCCGGATCTCAATCCAATTGAAAATCTTTGGAAGTTGAAGAAAATGGTCCATGACAGGGCTCCAACCTGCAAAGCTGATCTGGCAACAGCAATCAGAGAAAGTTGGAGCCAGATTGATAAAGAGTACTGTTTGTCACTCATTAAGTCCATGCCTCAGAGACTGCTTTAAAGCCAGAGGTGGTGCAACAAAATACTAGTGATGTATTGGAGTGTTCTTTTGTGTGTTTGTTTTTCATGATTCCATAATTTTTTCCTCAGAATTGAGTGATTCCATAATTTTTTCCCTCTGCTTGGTCTGAAAAAAATTACCCTGACTGAGTGCCACATTTTTTATCTTAATTTCTTTTTGTGTTTCTTAAAGCCCTAAAGTTGCCATTTGGAATGACTGACTTTAGTTTTGTGCCATGTCGGTGATCTGATTTTTTTCAACAGCATTAAACAACTGAATGAACATCCTCCGAGCCCGGTGATTCCATAATTTTTGCCAGGGGTTATAGATGCATAGCGATCACGGCACATAGAAGAGAGGGAGAGGCAGTTGTGCACTCACCTTTGACGGCCTCCGAGAATAAGGTCTGACGTGGTCATGGCAGCCGGAGATCACATGATGACCTCCGAGGCTGCCAGGTACGGTGGCCTGTTAGCCATCAACTGAGTCTAACAGGAGATCTACCAGTGTAAAACTGACATCCGGTCTCATGCAATGCAATACATGTGTATTGCATTGCATGAGACCTGTGATGATAAAAATATTCCCATAGAGGGACTAAGTGAGAAAGTTATAAACAGAAAGTTTAAAAATTGGGTCACTTGAGGGGGATTCAGCTCTTCTAGTGCTTAAGGGCTCTGTATACGTAGTCCGCAAACTATTCTACAATAATTTGTTCTCCAAAAGCGAAATAGTGCTCCGTCCCTCCCGGGTGTCGCCGTGTGCCTCCGTGTGCCTAAGCAGTACTGTACAGCCACATATGGGATATTGCCACGTTCAGCAGAAATTGTGAGATACATTTCGGCACCATTTTTACCCATTGCCTTGTGTGAAAATGTAAAATCTGAGGCTAAAACAAATTTTTTTTGTGATAAAAATAGAATTATTTTTTTCTTCGCTGCCCAATGGTATCAATTTCTGAGAGTCACATGTGGTGTCAGCTTGATCACTGCATCCGTAGAGGAATTCATTGAGAGGTGTAGTTTGTAAAATGGGGTCACTTATGGGGGTTTCCTGCTGCTTTAGGACCTCAGTCTCTCCCAGTGGGTCATGGCACCTGCAAACCACAACAGTAAAATCTGCACTGTAATATGACAATTTTTCCCTTCTGAGCTTTGCACTGTGCCTGAAAAGTAGGCTTCCAGTATCCATTGTTTCAGATGCTGCACATCTCGTATCTTGATGGTCTGGTGTGGTATATGGGGTACAAAGATAGTGGGGCCATTCTTCATCAATGGAAACCTCAGTGCTACTGGATATCTGAAATTGCTGCATGATGATGAGTTGCCCTCTTTATGCACTGAAGATGGCACGTTCCCTGAGTTTTTCCAACAAGATGGTGCACCACCACATTATGGGTGTCAGGTCTGAGCATTCCTACATGAACAGTTTCCTGGAAAGTGGATTGGTTGTCGTGGGCCAGTTGAATGGCCACCAAGGTCTCCCGATCTGGCCCTTTTAGACTGTTATCTTTGTGGTCATCAATACAATTGTCTATGCTGTGAAGATACGAGATGTGCAGCATCTGAAACAACGGATATTGGAAGCCTGTGCTAGCATTTCTTCTGCAGTGTTGCTATCAGTGTGTCAAGAGTGGAAGAAGAGGGTTGCATTGACAATCCAACACAATGGGCAGCACTCTGAACACATTTGATAAGTGGTCATAAACTTGTAAAAACTCATGAAAGAATAAAGTTAAGTTAAAACCAAGCACACCATTGTTTTTCTTATGAAATTCTCAATACGTTTGATGTGTCACATGACCTTCTTCTCATTGAAAAAAATAAAGTTGGATCCAAAATGGCCGACTTCAAAATGGCCAACATGGTCACCACCCATCTGGAAAAGTTTTCCCCTTCCCTTATACTAATGTGCCACAAACAGGAAGTTGATATCACCAACCATTCCCATTTTATTTAGGTGTATCCATATAAATGGCCCACCGTGTAGTTTTAATCCTTCTAACTTACTAACCAAAAAAATTGTTTAAAAAATTGTGCAGATGTAAAATAACTATTTTGTGTGACCTAACTCTCTGGTTTAAGGGCATAAAAATTAAAAGTTTAAAAATTGCAAAATTTTCCCAATTTTGCCAGATTTCTGATATTTTAAAAAATAATCGAGTTACCGTATTTTTCGGACTATAAAATGCACCAGACCATGACCATAAGACACACCTACCTGGGTTTTAGAGAAGGAAAATAGAAAAGAAAGTTTAAGCAAAAAATGTGGTCATGATGCTCTGTTAAGGGGGATGGGGTCTGCCGCTCACACTGTTAAAGGGGTAATGTCCCTCAATTCTGTACTAATATCCCCCATCCTAGTAAATATGCCCCCCTCCTTCCTGTTATACATGGCCCTCATCCCCATCCTGGTATGCATGGCACCCCTCATCCCCATCCTGGTATGCATGGCACCCCTTATCCCCATCCTGGTATGCATGGCACCCCTTATCCCCATCCTGGTATGCATGGCACCCCTTATCCCCATCCCAGTATGCATGGCACCCCTCCATCCCGGTATGCATGGCACCCCTCCATCCCGGTATGCATGGCACCCCTCCATCCCGATATGCATGGCACCTCTCCATCCCGGTATGCATGGCACCCCTCCATCCCGGTATGTATGGCACCTCTCCATCCTAAAATTTTGGAGGAAAAAAGTTTGTCTTATAATCCGAAAAATACGGTATATCTAGAAAAAAAATTACTACTATCCTGACTACTATCATGAAGTACAATATTTCACAAAAAACAATCTCCGAACCACTGGGATATGTTGAAGCGTTTCAGAGTTATTACCTCAAAAAGTGACGCTGGTCAGAATTGAAAAAAATTGGCCTGATCACAAAGGCAAAAACTGGCTCTGGCGCGAAAGGGTTAAATCTATAAGTTTAAAAAATATCTATTTCTGCTCTTTTTATTAAAAACACAAAATTCTACTGTGGAAGGGCTAAGAAAATGTACTTGTGAACAAATCTTTTGCAAATTACCCAGATATCAAGTTTCCAAAAGGTAATTCTGCCCAACTATGGTACATTGGGTAGTAAGAAAAGGGGAGTCAGTGTTTCGCAGGTCTATATTACAGCTCCACAGGGTTTATTACCCCTCTCCCAGGACCTTGTAAGGTGAGGCTCCATAGCTAAGCTACAGTATGGAGATTGGTGACCGCATATCTGGGCAGATGAGTTCATTACAGCTTCACACAGATCTTTACCCGGCGTTTCTAAGCTTCTGAGTAGCAACCTGACTAGTAATATTATTATACAAGATTTGATCATTTATGAATGACTGGCCGGGCAGATCTGGCATTCTGCAGACTGGAAAAGCTGGGGAACAACCATTATATAAAATATGAAAAAATAGAAAATATTAGCAATGTTCTGTAATGGTTAATTTTTACATAACACTGGTTCAATTCACTTGATATTAACCCGTTCATGATCTTGTGATTTTCTATCTTTGCACTTTAGTTTTTTTTCTCCTCTTTTTTCCAGAGCCATAACTTTTATATTTTTTCAATATAACCAAGGGCTTGTTTTTTGCAGGACAAGTTGTACTTTTGAATGACACCATTTTTTTGAAGTGCTACTTTAGTGAAGTAAAAATAATAAATTTAGGATTTTTTATCTTCGTTATTTTTTTATAGACTTTACATTTATCATATTGCGGGCTACAATTAAGATAGAGATGGGAGAGGCAGCATTTTGTTCAGAATTGTACAGGCTTTAATTCGACATGTCTTAACCAAGTTTGTTATTTTGTTTTCGAGGAGTCAAATTCTAAATTTTGATGGGCGATTTCGGGAAAACTGTGTTTTGTTAAAAAAATAAAAATAAAAAAAATGCGTATGTGTTACTTGTGTTATTGGTTACATTCCTTCAGGGATTCAAGTTGGTATTTCTGTAGGATCATATTTTGTTGTGTGATTTTCTAAATACAGTCTCATCCTAGTCATAGGTTTAATGCTAAACTAAAAGAATCAATATTTTAACACCTTTTTAATATACAGTTATACATGTAACAACTTTTTTTTTATTATTACTTCACTAGACATTTCCTTTTTCCAGTTTAAAAAAAAAATGAAAAAAATACAGTAAAATCGTCCAGCGATAAAATAAAACATTATGAATTAGTCTGAACAATTAATAGTACGTCTTTACACTGATCTTTTCTCAATAATTTGTTCTCCCTTCTGGGTGAAATGTAATCTTGTCCACAATCTCTTACTAACAATGGCCGTTTCCTTTTGTGTCAGTATGTACGCCTGTTATGGGGTTTGGGTCCACTTGTGTTAATATCTGATTTTTGGTTACTTTCAAAATGTCTGCTTTCTTGGATACACAAAGGATGGTGATGGACCAGAAGGTGCAGAAAAATGGCTTTACTTCTTCATTGTCCTAGTCTTTGGAGAGTCCATTAGCCAGCAGCCACCAGTGCTGATCATACTCACAGGTCACATATCCAGTTATATCATCCATCGCCAATCTTGTGCCACCTTCAATCACTTCATGGACTTCACTGTCATTTCTGGATGAAAAAATCCTTGTTTATATTTTTGTTTCACTACATGGAATTAAAGTGTGGTATTGCTTAGTTCCTTTGATGGGTTCTGCTTTTTGTAACCAATGTTTTAACAAACTTTCCTCTTCTTCTTAGTCCTGGTTTGTACAGTACGTGAACTGGATGTTAGGAATATTTTTCTCACTCAGTTGGAAAAGTTGCATGGGTGTTAAAATTTGGTCTGAATGTGGTCTATGGAGGCTAGCTTGAGCTGCTAGACATTTCACCGTGCCTCCTAAACCATCACATACACCTTTTGCCAGGAGCTGAATGGCAAAAAAGTGCCATTCAGCTTTCACTCCAAAATGTTTCTTGTGATGGCATACAATTATAAGGTTTCTCCTATTTTTATACTGTGCAGAAGAGTCATCCGAGGAGTAGTAGACCTTGCTCAAACTTGTTAGGATGTCAGTTTTATCACTGAAATCAAATTTTTTTGGAACAAATGAACAGCTGTTGAATCGTGAAGTAAGCACTCAGACATAAAATACATAAGTGTAGTTCTGATATCTGACTGTAAGCAGAGTCGGCTTATTAGTAATAAGTTATTACTATTCAGCTAAGCAGACAACAGACCGGATGCTGCACTTATCGCACAGGGCGCTGAGGGAGACATTGCACGGACCAGCCCCTGAAACCAGCATCACTGATGGGCGGCAAACAAAGCAGGGGAGAGTAGGGATGTCCCAGTCCCCTCCTTTTCGATGATCTTCGTTTCAGTGTGGAAAGGGAAGTGACAGCAGTTTCCACATTTTTGGGTTCACTGTTAAGCCCACGGCTGTGTGCAAATCCACTACTGATTGTACCTGGGACAAGTTGGTATGCCACTTGGTACTAAAGGTAATATCATCCAAATACACCGATACATACTTCTGATAAGGCTCTAACACTATGTCCATCAGCCTCTGGAACATGGCCGAGGCTGCATGTAACCCAAAAGGCAAGACGACCTAGTGATAGAGACCCTCCGGCGTTATGAAGGCTGACTCTGTCCGAGGCACCTGCCAGTAACCCGTGGTGAAGTACTGGGCCTGCCCCATTCTCTCAATCAGCTCGTCCACCCAGGACATTGAATAAAGGTCAAATTTCAACACTTTATTACATTTTCAGAAGTCGTTACAAAATCATAACGATCCGTCCAGCTTCAGAACCAGTTACAATGGGGCTAGCCCGCTCCCTCCTGGACTCCTCGATAACTCCTAGCTGGAGCATTTGTTTTTCCTCAGCTGCGATGGCTTGTGTCTGGGCCTCTGTGACAATGTTATGTTGGATCACAGATGTTCGGCCAAGCATTTCTGAAAATACATCCGTACTCTGCAGCACCAATTTCTGAGTCTCCCGTCACTTCTGTTTAGAGAGTGTGTCACTTATATTTACCTCTCCCCTGGCCATTGTCGGAGGGTCCCCAGACGATACGACCGGAGTCGCATCCGTAATCATACATTCCCAGTCTTTCCTTGCTTATAGCAAATTTACGTGATATAGCTGTTTGGGTTTTCTCTTCCCAGGTTGATATACTCTCTAATTTATCTCCCCAACCTTTTCCCGGACTTCATATGGCCCTTGCCACTTGGCTATGAGCTTACTTTCTGCTGGGGGCACTAAGACTAATACCTGATCCCCTTGGCCATTGACCATACCAGGGGTGCAACAAAGTGCCATTAGTTGCATAAGGATTAAAAGTGAATTTAGGCTGTGTACCCACGATGTGTTTTTCAAGCGTTTTTGCTGCGGAATTTTCCGCAGCGTAAATGCTTGGGAAATGCATGGTAAGCCTTCTGCCATGGTCCCCTATGCAATTCCGCACTTTCAATGCCCATGCTGCGGATTTTTCTGCAGCGTTTATGCTGCTCTCAAAAATCCGCAGCATGGCCATTAATTTTGCGGAAGCGCTGCGTTTTCGCCGCCATTGACTTGCATTAGAACGCGCCAATTCTGCAAGACTGCTTCTGTACATGCTTAATTGGCGCGTTGTAATGTCTGGATGGTACCCGAGTGTGGAGAAGAGAAGACTCTCATCCACACCCATGTACCATAGAAACTGTAAAAAAAAGAATAAAATAAAAAATAAAGATTATATTCACCTACCGACAGCCCCCGGTCTCCTTCCCTGTGCTTGCCAGCAGACTGAAGGACCTGCGCTGACGTTACAGTCATGTGACAGCAGGTCTTTCAGTGCAGTGTCCCGCGATCAGCTGGCAGCCAGGAAGGAGCGCAGCAACACACGCCGGGCCATCGGAAAGTAAGTATCAAGGTTTATTTTTTTATTTTTAACCACTCTAAAGGTCACACTATATAAATCCATGCTGTTTGCATGGATTTATATAGTGTGACCTAGTTGTCAAGCACTTTCCAAGTGATGCTAAAATCGCTTTGAAAGCACTTGTCAATCCGCATGCGGAAACGCATGTGAATCCACATGTATTACGCTGGAAAAACGCATGTACAATCCGCATGCGTTTTTTCTGCCAGGGAGATGCAGAAATGCTGCAGAAATTTTCTGCTTCATTTCTGCATTGTGGGCACATAGCCTTAACGTAAATGATTAAGTAGCTGAATTTCCATTTTGGGGTAACAAACTCCTTTTGAGAGATTCCTTGCAGTTACTTTGCATGTTGATTTACTTTGTAAGGACACAAGTGCACACATTTCAGATTTTGTCACCTTTTTTCTGTGCAGATTTGTCACAAAACCTAAAGGGTTTCCCGATGCCAGGAAAGTGACTGAGAATCCTGACGTCTCCTGCACATGTTACTTATTTGTGACTTGCAGGTTTGGTGAAGATATAATTCTGCAGGATGTCAATTCTGTCAGCGTTTTTGCTGCAGATTTCACCCACACTGATGAGTGGGGAAAAATCTGCACCTATTTACAGCATTTTCCAGACAAGAGATGGAGAAACCAAAAGCTTAATGTGTGCACACAGCCTAATAGACGTCATTACTAGTGTTGAGCGAGCATGCTCGACACTGCTCGTTACTCGCCCGAGCATCTCACTACTCGGGATGTTCGGCGAGCACCGAGCATTTCCGGGTTACTCGGGCGGGAGCTCGGGTCTCCTCCCTGCATGTTTGGCGCTCTTTACAGAGCCAATGAACATGCAGGGATTGCCAGCCAGTCACTGTAATGCCGCAGCCATGTTGTTTGTGGGCATTACAGTGATTGGCTGGCCGCCCAGCGTCACCTCGAGTATTTAAAACCGGGCGCCGCCATCTTGGACTCAGTCGCCCGGGATCACACAGTCTAGGGAAAGTACTGCTGATTTAGGGAGAGATATATACTGCGAAATAGTTAGTGTAGGGTCTGTAAAAGCTGCCAGATCAAACAAACCGTCCTTCTCAGGACTAATATCCATCCCAGATATCAGGCAGGCAGGCAGGCAGGCTGTATAGGAAACGCAGTGGTTATACCAGCAAACGCTGCATTACAGTCCTCAAATTGCTAGACTTAGCTCCAGGTCTCGGGGGCCAGGAAAAATCCTTTTTTTTTTTTTTTCATCTAAATCCTCTTTTTTTCTCCGCTGGAAGTGGTGGAAGAGGAGATCCCATGTAGCGATGCACAAATATTTGAACAGCCATGGCCACAGGAAGGCGACGCTGGCGCAATTTGTCACAAGAGGTGGACGATGACGAGACACAATTGCCACGAAGTGAGGAGGAGGATCGTGGTGCGGAAGTGGAAGAGGAGGACGTGGTGGATGATCTAGTAACTGACCCAAGGTGGCAGGAGGACACGCAGAGCGAGGCGAGCAGCACACAGGGGGAGGGAGGCAGAGCACCCCAACAGACAGGAAGAAGCAGTGTGGTGGCTGCACACAGAAGGCGGGCAACCGTTCCCCGTAACACCAACACGAGGGACGTTGCCAGTACAACCGGTAGGTCTTCCAGAGTCTGGAATTTTTTTAAAGACTGCTGATAACCCCAAAAAGGCCATTTGTACCACCTGCCATGCCAGTGCCAGCAGGGGTGACAAAAGTACCAGCCTGACCACCACCAACATAATCAGGCACATGTCAGCAAAGCACCCGACTTTGTGGGGCGAACCCCAGGGTCCACGACCAGTGTCAGCTGGTGTCACCACTGCTTTTTCCGCCGTTGTGCGTGTAAGAGAACCCCCTGTTGTGCGTGCAAGGCAATCCCCTGTCCATACTGCATGCAAAGATTCCCACTCCTCTCAGTCTTCACTTGTTATGGCAGTTTCTCAAGAAACAGCATCAACGTCCACGTCAGCGTTCAATTGTCCTTATCCCAGACCTTTGAACGAAAGCGCAAATTCGCAGCCAACGCCCCACAGGCCACAGTCCTAAATTCGCACATTTCACGACTGCTTGTGTTGGAAATGCTGCCTTTTAGGCTGGTGGAGACGGAATCCTTCCGCAACCTTGTGGCGGTGGCCGTCCCTCGGTGCTCGGTCCTCAGCCGACACTATTTTGCCCGGTGTGCCATCCCCGCACTACACAAGCATGTGTCCCAAAACATCTGCCGTGCCCTCAACAACGCAGTTACTGGGAGAGTCCACCTGACAACGGACACGTGGACAAGAGCTTGTGGCCAGGGAAGGTACATCTCTCTGACGGCACACTGGGTAAACATAGTGGAAGCCGGGAACCAGTCGGACCTTGGGACGGAACACATCCTCCCCACACCGAGGATTGCGCGGCCTATGTCAGTCAGAGTTGCCCCCACAGTGTACAGCTCCTGATGATCATCTTCCTCATGTTCACCCTCCATCTCAGATATCACCGCATCAGTTACAAGCTGGAAGCACTGCCGTACTGCCTCCGCCAAGCAGCAACAGGCTGTGCTGAAACTCATAAACTTAGGTGATAAACCTCACAGTTGTGGACAGCTGTGAAAGAGCAGGCAGATCTGTGACTGAGACCGCTGAACCCACATCCAGGCATGGTCGTGTGTGACAATGGCCGTAACCTGGTGGCGGCTCTGAGGCGAGATCACACACGTACCATGCCTGGGTCATGTGCTTAAGCTCGTGGTTCAGCGGTTTCTTAAATCGTACCCCGAGTTGCCAGATCTGCTTGTCGAAGTACGCCGCCTGTCAGCTCATTTTCAGAAGTCGGCTACAGCTTCCGCCGCCCTTGCTGTGTTGCAACAGCGTTTGCAGCTTCCGTCACACCGACTTGTGTGTGATGTCCCTACACGTTGGAACTCTACCCTCCACATGTTGCAAAGGATTTGTGAGCAGAAGAGAGCAGTTGTAGAGTACCAGCTGCAACAAAGCCGTCGATATTCAGGTCAGACTCCACACATAAGACCTCAGGAGTGGACCTGGATGTCTGACATATGTACCATCCTGACAAACTTTGAGGAGTCCACCAAGATGGTGAGTGGCGATGACGCCATCATTAGCGTCAGCATCCCACTTGTCTGTCTTTTGCAACGCACTCTGCAGAGAATTAAAGAGGAGGCATTGCAGCCAGAGTATGATGAGATGGATCAAGAAGCCGTAGCGGGCTATTACACACAGCCCAGCCTCATCTCATCCCAATGTGCATTGGGGGACCATGAGGGAGAGGAGGAGGAGGAACAAAAACAGGAGCTGGTATCATGTTCTTTAGACGGTAGTACCTGTACAACTGTCATATCATCGGTTTAGCGTGGGTGGCCTGAGGACGGGGAGGAGGAGGAGAGCATGGTCAGTCGTGATCTTGGTGAGCACACGGAAGTCTTGCCCGTTACCAGTCTGGCACGCATGGCTGACTTTATGTTACGCTGCCTTAACCGTGACCCTCGCGTTGTCAAAATGTTGGGTGACAGTCATTACTGGTTGGTGACACTTTTAGACCCCCGCTACAAGGAGAACTTTCACTCTCTTATTCCTGAGGTGGAGAGGTCTACAAAAATGGGGCAGTACCAGAAGGCTCTTGCTGCAGAACTGTTAAAAAAAAAATTCCCATCTGAACACGCTATCGGCAGAGGTCACAGTTGGTTGCCCAACCAAGGCGTACAGGCGAGCGAGACGCAACTCCAATCCAGCAGAGGCAGGGGAACACTGTCAACGTTCTGGGACAGTTTTCTGAGACCCACCCAATTTACAGGCCCTGAGGCTCAGGGTTCTCTCACAAGGAGTGGAAAGTTTCAAAAGATGGTGAGGGGGAGTACCTTGCCGACCGTACCAGCGTCCTCCGTGATTCCTCTGTGCCTTTTAATTATTGGGTATCCAAGCTGGACGCTTGGAATGAACTTTCTCTGTATGCCTTGGAGGTCCTGGCCTTCCCTGCCGCTAGCGTGTTATCGGAGCGTGTTTTTAGTGCCGCTGGGGGAATTATAACTGATAAGTGTTAGAACTCTCCTGTTAGGTTTTTTCTAGTTTGCTTGTCACATGACCTTTTTTGCCTATTTAAACCTGCTCCGCCCTTCTGGCCTTGCTGGACTTCATTGTAATTTCAACTCTTTATCTAGCCAGGTGCTTTGTTACCTTACTCCGTCAGTTTAGCTAGGTCTCTTGACCTCTATTTTCTATGTTGATTTGTTTGTCCTTTTCTGCTACAATTTCTGTTAGGAGGTGTCCATCTTACTCCCAGTCCCTAGTTCTTGTAGGGATCCCTCCCTCACATCTATAGGTCTTCGTACAGACTAGCTGAGGACTTTAGCGGGTCTGATCACAGGATCAGGTTCCTCGCTACAACGTAGCAGGTTAAGCTTAGTTCTATTGTAGGGACAGATCTCCTGTCTTTCCTTAGTGCTTGTAGCAGATCATAACAGTAAGTCCAGCCCAAAAATCTCTTAAGGAAAGACTTCCCATTTCCATCATGGTGTCAGTTCAGGATTTGGCTCAACGCCTGCAGGGACTCTCTCTGGAGGTGGCCGAGCTCCAACAACACGTGAGTAGCTGTTCTTGAGCACAGTTTGTGGAGCCAAAGGTATGTTTGCCTGATTTATATTTTGGTGATCAAGAAGATTTTTTTTCCTTTTAAAAATGCTTGTTTATTATATTTTCGTTTGAGACCCAGATCCTCTGGTGATGAATCACAGCGCATAGGGTTCATAATGTCACTTTTGCGCAAAGAACCTCAGGGATGGGCCTTTTCTCTCCAACCTAGTGATCCATGCTTTAGATCAGTGGATAGTTTTTTTTCTGCTTTGGGTCTGTTGTATGATGATCCTGATCGTGTCTCATCAGCTGAGACTGAATTGAGACGTTTCAGGCAGGGATCAGGTAATGTGGAAAAATATTGTTCTCACTTACGTCGGTGGTCTGCCCAGGTGGGGTGGAACGATTCAGCTTTGAAAAGTTTGTTTCTTGCGGGGCTAGGTGAAAGGGTTAAGGATCTGCTGATTGCTTATCCCACACCTGGAAACTTGCAGGAGGCAATGCAATTAGCTATATGGGTGGACAGGAGACTGCGTGCAAGGGTTAATGAGAGTAAAACCTCTGCCATGTCAGCTCCGAGTCTTGAGAGGGTCTGTACTGACATTGGAGAGCCGATGGAGATTGGGGCGATGGCACCCCGCTCTCAGGAAAAAGACCGCAGGTTTTCTGAAGGTTTGTGCTTTTATTGCGGAAAATCTGATCATTTCATTAAGAACTGTGTGCTTCGGATGAACAAAGAAAAAAAAAAAGGTCAGTTACGCCCATATAGCCTGTTTAAATACTAAGCGGGTATTCCTATCTGCTACTACCGTTGCTCAGGAAGAATTAATTGAATTTCGGGTATTTGTGGATTGTGGTTCTACTCTGAATGTGATTGATGGGGGGATTCTTGGAAAAACTTAAATTAAAACCCAAACCTTTGTCATCCCCTATTGCTGTGGTTTCCGTCGATGGCTCTCCCTTGAAGAGTGTTACTCACAAGGTCTGTGAATTTCCCCTCACTATTAATGGTGTTCACCAAGAGAATTTGGATTTGGTAGTATTAAATAATTTGCCTTGTCCAGTAGTTTTGGGGTTGCCCTGGTTAAAATTGTACAATCCTGTACTGGATTGGTCTACCAATGAAATTAAGTCCTGGAGCCCTAAGTGTTATGACAAGTGTTGTAACGGACGTATTGCTGCGGTGGAAAAAGGGGAATTACCTGTACCTATTTAGGATTTTTGGAGAGTTTTTTCTGAGGATGAGTCACAAATTTTGCCTCCCCATAGAGACTATGATTGTACCATTGAATTTGTCCATAGAGCGACTCTTCCTAAAAGTCGTTTATTTAATCTTACTATTCCTGAGAGAAAGGCTTTGGAGGAATACATACAAACGAGCTTGGCCGCCGGTCACATTAGGCCTTCCAAGTCTCCTGTGGCTGTTGGATTTTTTTTTGTTAAAAAAAAAGGACGGCGGTTTACGTCCTTGTCTGGATTTTCGTGAGATTAATAAAATTACTGTACGCAATCCTTACCCACTGCCATTGATTCCTGATTTGTTTAACCAGTTAGTGGGGGCCAAGTGGTTCTCTAAAATTGATGTCCGGGGGGCATACAATTTGTTGCGCATGAAGGACGGTGATGAATGGAAGACTGCTTTTAACACTCCTGTGGGTCATTTTGAGAATCTGGTTATGCCTTTCGGTCTTACCAATGCACCAGCATTTTTTCAGAATCTTATTAATGACATCCTTAGACCTTTGATCGGCAAAAATTTGGTTGTGTATTTGGATGACATTTTGATTTATTCAACGGATCTGGAGTCTCATTGGCGGAGCGTACGTGAGGTATTACAGTTATTAATTGACAATTCGCTTTTTGCTAAGCTGGAGAAATGTGAGTTCGCTGTACAGAGAATTAGTTTTTTGGGCTACATTATCTCCAGCGAGGGCTTTGAGATGGACCCGGTGAAAGTTCAAGCTGTGCAGGAATGGCCTAGGTCTATTGGTTTGAAATCGATACAGAGGTTTTTGGGTTTCGCCAATTAATACAGAAAATTCATTAAAAATTTTTCTATTATTGTCAAACCACTGACCGATCTCACCAGGAAAGGTGCTAATGCGGTTCAGTGGACTACTGAGGCCATTGAAGCTTTTGTGTTTCTAAAGGAGAGGTTCAGCTCTGCTCCCATCCTTATGCAGCCTGATGTGACTAAGCCGTTTTTGGTTGAGGTTGATGCTTCTTCGGTGGGGGTTGGTGCGGTGTTGTCTCAGAAAAACAAGGATGGAGTACATCCCTGTGCTTTTTTTTTCAAAAAAATTTTCTGAGACTGAACTTAATTACGATATTGGTAATCGGGAATTGTTGGCTATTAAACTCGCATTTGAACACTGGCATCATCTCTTGGAAGGTGCTGAATTTCCCATTCAGGTTTTCATTGATCATAAAAATCTGATCTATCTTGATGCTGCCAAGCGCTTGAATGCCCGTCAGGCTAGGGGGGCACTTTTTTTCTCGCGGTTTAATTTTTCTGTTACTTACATCCCGGGTACCAAGAATGTTAAAGCTGATGCTTTGTCTCGCAGCTCATCTCCCATGGTCGGTGCTGAGGAGGAGGAGAGCATTTTACAAGAAGGTGTTGTGATTGCTGCATTGGACTCCGTTTTGGAAGATGAGATTCTTAAAGCACAGGAGAATGCCCCATCTAACACTCCCCATGGGAGGTTGTTTGTGCCTAGGACCTTTAGGAGAGATTTGTTTGTTGAGTGTCATGAGTCTCGGTTGGCAGGTCATCCAGGAATTTCTGAGACCAAGAGACTTGTGGGTCGCAGTTTTTGGTGGCCTGGATGGCAGAAGGAAGTTATTAAGTGGGTGCGTCAATGTACTGTGTGTGCTAGATCTAAGTCTTCACATGCTCCTGCTGCGGGATTGCTTTGCCCTCTGGAGGTTCCTAGTGCACCTTGGACACATCTGGCTATGGACTTTATTACTGACCTTCCCCCCTCTGAGGGATTCACGGTCATCTGGGTGGTCGTGGACCGTTTTAGCAAGATGTGTCACTTGGTTCCCTTCATCAAACTGCCCTGCGCTAAGACACTCGCTAAGGCCTTTGTCAAGGAGATTGTGAGACTGCATGGCCTTCCTACTGACATTGTTTCTGATAGGGGACCTCAGTTCGTGGCTCGTTTTTGGCGTGCCTTTTGTGACAGGTTGGGAGTTCATTTGTCATCTTCATCTGGATATCATCCTGAGTCTAATGGCCAGACAGAAAGGAAGAACCAGGATGTTGAGCAGTTCTTGCATTGTTTTGTGGCAGACAATCAAGAGGGGTGGTCTGAGTTTCTGCCACTTGCTGAATTTGCTCTTCACAACCATACATCCTCTTCTGCTGGGTGTTCGCCTTTTTTTTGTTGTTCTAGGAGACATCCGTCTTTTGGGTCATTCTCCAAATTGGTATCGGCTGTGCCTGAGGAGGAGAGTTTTTCCGGTGATTTGGAAAGAGTTTGGACGGATGTGCGTGGTAATCTGCAGGAAGCTAACAAAAAATCTAAGAGGTACTTTGACAGGAAACGTCAAAAGGTTTTGTTTACGGCTGGTGACATGGTTTGGTTGTCCTCTAAGAATCTGCGGTTGAGGATTCCTTCTAAAAAATTGGGTCCCAAGTTTGTAGTGCCCTTTAAGGTGCTTCAGGTAGTTAACCAATCTGCTGTTAGGTTGGAGATTCCCAC
This sequence comes from Phyllobates terribilis, assembly GCF_046119375.1. Taxonomy (NCBI): domain Eukaryota; kingdom Metazoa; phylum Chordata; class Amphibia; order Anura; family Dendrobatidae; genus Phyllobates; species Phyllobates terribilis. The sequence continues at coordinate 3,535,859 of NW_027362845.1, forward strand.
CTCCTGGAAGATTAATCCGGTGTTCCATGTTTCTCTATTGAAAAAAGCTGATGTATCTGATAGAGACGCCACTGCCACTGTTCCTCTGGTGGTGGAGGACGGGGAATATGAAATTTCCCGCATCCTTAATTCTAGACGGTATAGAGGGAGTTTGCAGTATCTCATCCCTTGGAAGGGTTTCGGTCCCGAGGATAACTCATGGGTGAGGGCGGATGATGTTTCTGCTTCCAGACTTGTCAGAGCATTTCACAGGAGGTTTCCTGATAAGCCTGGGCCTAGGGGATCCGGAGGATCCTCATAGAAGAGGGGGTACTGTTAGAACTCTCCTGTTGGGTTTTTTCTAGTTTGCTGGTCACATGACCTTTTTTGCCTATTTAAACCTGCTCTGCCCTTCTGGCCTTGCTGGACTTCATTGTAATTTCAACTCTTTATCTAGCCAGGTGCTTTGTTACCTTACTCCGTCAGTTTAGCTAGGTCTCTTGACCTCTATTTTCTATGTTGTTTTGTTTGTCCTTTTCTGCTACAATTTCTGTTAGGAGGTGTCCATCTTACTCCCAGTCCCTAGTTCTTGTAGGGATCCCTCCCTCACATCTATAGGTCTTCATACAGACTAGCTGAGGACTTTAGCAGGTCTGATCACAGGATCAGGTTCCCCGTTACATCGTAGGGATTAAGCTTAGTTCTATTGTAGGGACAGATCTCCTGTCTTTCCTTAGTGCTTGTAGCAGATCATAACAATAAACGCACTCAGCCATGTGAGGATTTTTTTTTTTTTTCAGAACGAGTTGTAGTTTTGAATGATGCAATTAATTTTGCTATAAAACATACATTATAAAAGAGGCAGCCATACTTGCCAATACCTAGTCGCAATACTAATATACTACGGGATGTATCAGCCCTCAGGTGGAGACAGAGCTGGTGCAAAATACTAATGAAATAACCACTCTCACACCTACCATTTTTTTTTTTGGACCATAAGACGCACCTAGGTTTTAGAGGAGAAAAAAAAAATTGAAGCAAAAAACGTGTTCATGATGCACTTTTAAGGGGGAGGAGGTCTTCTTCTGACACTGGTATAGGGGTAATGTCCCCCAATTCTGACAATATCCCCCATCCTGGTATGTATGCATGGCACCCCTAATCCCTATCCTGGTGTGCATGGCACCCCTAATCCCTTTCCTGGTGTGCATGGCACCCCTAATCCCTTTCCTGGTGTGCATGGCACCCCTAATCCCTGTCCTGGTATGCATGGCACCCCTCATTCCTGTCTTGGTATGCATGGCACCCCTCATCCCTGTCCTGGTATGCATGGCACCCATCATCCCTGTCCTGGTATGCATGGCACCCCTCATCCCTGTCCTGGTATGCATGGCACCCCTCATCCCTTTCCTGGTATGCATGGCAACCCTCATCCCTGTCCTGGTATGCATGGCACCCCTCATCCCTGTCCTGGTATGCATGGCACCCCTCATCCCTGTCCTGGTATGCATGGCACCCCTCATCCCTGTCCTGGTATGCATGGCACCCCTCATCCCTGTCCTGGTATGCATGGCACCCCTCATCCCTGTCCTGGCATGCATGGCACCCCTCATCCCTGTCCTGGTATGCATGGCACCCCTCATCCCTGTCCTGGTATGCATAGCACCCCTCATCCCTGTCCTGGTATGCATGGCACCCCTCATCCCTGTCCTGGTATGCATGGCACCCCTCATCCCCGTCCTTGTATCCATGGCACAGCAATCCCCATCCTGGTATGCATGGCACAGCAGTCCCCATCCTGGTATGCATGGCACCCCTAATCCCTATCCTGTTATGTATGACCCCCTCATCTTTATCCTGTTACATATGCCCCCATCATCTTTATCCTGGTATGTATGGCCCGCTCATCTTTATTCTGGTTTGTATGGCCCCCTCATCTTTATCCTGGTTTGTATGGCCCCCTCATCCTTATCCTAGTATGCATGGTCCCCGTAATCCCCATCATGCTGCACATATAAAAAAATAAATATATAAACACTCCTACTCACCTTTCTTCTCTCCTCCAGCGCTGACGCCTGTCTGCCCGCACTGATCTCCCCATGTGAGCCGCGCATGGCGTCACTGCCATGCGCGGCTCACAAGGAGAGATCAGCTGTCGGAAGTCACTGCTCCCCGCGCCGGGACTGTGTGCGCGGGGATCAGTGACTTCATGCTCCTTCATAGCCGGCACACAGCTTAGCCGCGCTGCAGCTCCTGCTGCTGCCGGGTTATCTCGTGTGCCCGCTTATTAAAGGGCATGAATATTCACCCCCTCCCCACGCCCATGGGCATGGAGAGGTTAAATATTCATGCCCTTTAACAGCGGGCACAGGCGATTCCGGCAGCAGCTGCGGCTACACTGTGTGCTGCTATTAAGGAGCATGAATATTCAGTGTTCCCCATGGGCGTGGGGAGCAGTGAATATTCATTTTCTTTAGCAGCGGGGACAGCGTAGGCTGCTGCCTCCTGTGCCCCGCTCCTCCACCGCTACAGCTCCCCACAGCACAGTATATATACTCACCCCTCCCCAACATTCGGACTATAAGATGCACCCCCCATTTTCCTCCAAAATTTTGGAGGAAAAAAATGCGTCTTAGTCTGAAACATACGGTACTATTCCTGTAGGGGATTAGAAATGCACAGGATAAGGCTTGTATAGGGCGCCAGTCACACAGATACATGTAGTGCAACATGCCAACTTGCTGCCTATTAGTGATGCCAAAGCTATTACAGAATTTCCCCAAAAATAAGCCCTAGCATGATTTTACAGGATTTTTGGAGGATGCTTGACATATAGGCCCTACTCCAAAAATAAGTCTTAGTTAGTCAGGGCTGGCGTTAGGAGAGGGGAGCAACTGGGCAATTTATCAGGGCCCCTACTCTCTTTGGGGCTCCCTAAGCATTTCTATTCCAAGGCTGCTTAAGGACCTTTGGTGACATCATAGTCATGTGACCATAATGTCAGCAAAGGTTCTTGAACTGTGGGAGCCTAGAGTAACTGAAGAGTAGATAGACTGGTATGTAGGGGGGGAGACTGGACAATTTCTCTAGGTTCCCACTCTGAGGCCCTCAGCGTTTCTATTCCAAGGTTCAGACTACTTAAGGACCTTTGGAGAAATCACTGTCCTATGACCCTGATGTCACCAAAGGTCTTTTAACAGAGGAAGTCTAGAGGAGCTGAGACAGGCTGGTATGTATGTGCAGTGTGTGTGTCTGTGTATATTCTTGTGTATGTGCAATGTGTGTGATATGACATGATTATTATATATGGATAAATGAAGACATTCCCTGAAAATAAGCCCTAACCCATCTTTTTGAGCAAAAAATGATATAAGACCTTGTCTTATTTTCTGTAAAAGATGCTAGATCAGGCGGTCTGCCGAGCACTATATATGTGCACCCTACAAGAACAGACACATGGTTTCCACCAACACTACAAAAGCCTGGCTGCATCCTGCAAGGATGGAAAATTATGTAAGGTATTAGTTAATATTTTGACCAAAATATGTAAGCCTGCACCTACGTCAGGGGTCCTCATTGTCTTTCCAGCGAAAAGACAATATAACGTATTGGAAAACCAGATTTAACGCTGGCAGTAAAATGTTTTACCTCATAGAAAGAATAAGGCTGTGTGCCCACAATGTGTTTTTCAAGCATTTATGCTGCGGAATTTCCGCAGTATAAACGCTTCAAAAACGCTTGGTAATCCGCCCCCCATGGTCCCCAATGACAAGCCGCACTTTCAATGCCCATGCTGCGTTTTTTTCCGCAGCGTTTATGCTGCGCTCAAAAATCTGCAGCATGTCCATTAATTTTGCGGAAGCGCGGCGTAATCGCCGCCATTGACTTGCTTTGAGACGCATATAATCCGTGTCAGTACATTTGTACTCACGGATTATATGCGTTTCTATGTGCGGATGGTACCCAGGTCTGGAGTAGAGTAGACTCTCATCCAGACCTGGGTACCATAGAAACTGTAAAAAATAGAATTTAAAATAAAAAATAAAGTTTATACTCACCTTCCGATGTCTTCCCGGTATTTTGTCTGCTACGTCCAGTGACTTGCAATGTTCGCGTGGTTGTGAAGGACCTGCCATGACGTCACTGAGTCATGTGACCCATCACATGGCTCAATGACGTCACCGCAGGTCCTTCACACCACCGCGAGCAGTGCAAGACACTGGACGGAGCAGACAAAACACCGGGAAGACATCGGAAGGAGAGTATAAACTTTATTTTTTTTTTGTTTTTCACCATTCTTATTCTCTTTTTTAACTAACTTGGTCACACTACTATAAATCCATGCCCGTTGCAACAAGGTGGACAAGTTGTCAAGCACTTTTCCAAGTGATGCTAAAATCGCTTGGAAAAGTACTTGATAACCCGCATGCAGAAATGCGCATGCAAAGACGCTTCACAAACGCTTCTACCTGGCGGGAAAAACGCATGTAAAATCCGCATGCGTTTTTCCTGCCAGGGAGAAGCGTAAAAAATATGCAGCATTTCTGCATCGTGGGCACATAGCCTCAGCCTCGATCCCATGCTGTCCTGTCTGTATACTTGCTTTTGCTTCATTCTCTGCCCAGGAGCTGTGGTTCCTGCACAGTCAGACAGCCATTACACAGTATACGATTATCTCCACACATTATATTTTTACACATCCAATTGTGGAACTTATTAATCCAATGTATGTTGATTAAAATGTACTTTAATATGACAACCCCTTTTGAACTTGGAGGGACCCTTTACTGCCGTGCAGCAATCATAAATGCCCAAAGGCAAAACCCTCTTGGGGAGGGGAGAATAAGTGAACATGTTTGTTGGTAATGCCTCAGTGTTGTTGGACACGTGCACTTATTGGCACTTGCAGTAATCGTTGTTTATGGCTACTTGTAGCTTCTGCACAGTGGAAACCTACCTTACTTAAAGGGGTTGTCCGTACTTGGCCAGTGCCAGTCTCTTGAATGAAATTGGAAAACCCTATACTTACCTCCCACACCAGTGCCGTTCCAGCAGTGTTGGCGCCAGGTCTCTCGGTGCTCACGTGACAATATGAAATCTGCAGCCAATTGGGGGGTGTGATCGTCCACTCTGATGAAATAATAAAGGCAACAGCCGGCGACATAGTGTCATGTGAGTGCCAGGAGACCCGATGCCTAATATTGCTGAAAAGGCGCCAGTGCAGGAGATGAGTATAAGCCTCTCTTATTTAACATGGAGAACTCAGGCATTTCGGATGGGGTTGTCCAATTAGAACTCTTGTGTATATTATTTAGCCAAAATTAAAATGTACCAAATATCCACATGTGCAAATACCGTATATAAAGCCTTTTACTCCAAATTCCGTTATTTCTCCTCTGATCTCATCAGTGGCCGTTCATTCAAAGCCACAAATTGTTTGTCTATCCTGATATCTTGTGGAACAGCCTGGCCTCACATGGGTTCTCCTCCCTCTTATCTCGGACCCTCAGTATTGACACCCTCACTTTTTTCATGCCCCTACATCTTTATATTTAATGCGGAAAGACTACCAGGAAATGTAGTTTCTGATCACTTGAGTCTTTTCTAATGTGATCGGTTTCATTATACCCTTATACCATCCACAGCAGTATACGAAAAGGAGTGTAGGTGTGAGTTGTGCAGAGGTAGTGGCTGCACCCAGGCACTGCTGCGGAAATCCCAGCTCCCCTCTGCCCATTACCGTTCACCAGTTTTATATGTGATGCATGGTGGTTCAGCAGACAGATTCTAGGGCAAAATAACTACTAAATAATGTCATGTTATAATGACAGATCTGTCACAAGCAGTTTTTCAAGTTGTAGAGCAATAACCTGATTCTCCCCAGTTGTTCTTTCATAACCATATTCACCAGCATTCATAACCATAGTCACCAGCATTCATAACCATATTCACCAGCATTCATAACCATATTCACCAGCATTCATAACCATAGTCACCAGCATTCATAACCATATTCACCAGCATTCATAACCATATTCACCAGCATTCATAACCATAGTCACCAGCATTCATAACCATATTCACCAGCATTCATAACCATAGTCACCAGCATTCATAACCATAGTCACCAGCATTCATAACCATATTCACCAGCATTCATAACCATAGTCACCAGCATTCATAACCATATTCACCAGCATTCATAACCATATTCACCAGCATTCATAACCATATTCACCAGCATTCATAACCATAGTCACCAGCATTCATAACCATAGTCACCAGCATTCATAACCATAGTCACCAGCATTGGCTGCAATTTCATGAAACCTCATTGTGCGCTAAGGGGATAATATATCATCTAGACATATTCAGAGATAAAGCTAAAATACAACACCAATAGCACAGTAATAATGGCGATCATTTATTGAAAGCAATGTAATATATAGAATTTTTTTATTTTTCCATGTATAATGTAGCCAGCAAGGGTGAGTCTATTTTAGCTTTTAATAATTATTTGCTAAAATAAAGTGGCTGACATTACAAATTATTGCCTAAATGGGCACAAAGCTGCCAGTCAGCGAGCAACACTGACCATAGCACTGGATAGGGGAAAGCTGTGGACCCCGTATAGCCAGGTTGACAATCGCACCAAGGACGGCTGTAGATGCCGCAGTTGTGTCCTGTAATTCATGCGTCACATCTCCCAACAAGGATTCCAGAGTTTGGATTTTATGACTTCACTTCTGAATCCACCTGGGGAACGTGGCACAGGGGCCTCATTGCTGCTTATGCTCCATCCCAGTTGGCACAGAGCAGACTGCCAGTGGTCACGTTGGCAGTGGAGCAGCAGCTTTCAGCCCTCTGTAAGTAGGTCAGATACATTGTGTGACTGCTTTGCTGCAGATCAGCACATATAGAGATGGAGGTAATAGGAAGATGTGGAAGAATGTTCTTCAGATTGGCAGGCCAGCCATGCTTGTTACTGATGACATGAAACATGATGATGTTGGCATTTTGAGTGCAGGTAGTAGGAGCTGATGGTACAGAAATAAATGAACTCCAGTAGATAGTCTTGCGTCAAGATACAGGAGGATTAGATGGTATGACGGTATTATGCTGTTTCTCTGCTTAGTGGTAAGTTGTGCTCCATGCTGGACCCACAAACGGGAAACTCGTGAAAATCCTCTGTTCTCTAGCAGGAATTGTCTCGTTCACGCCATCACTGCGCGGTGCTGGGATCTGCTGTCTCATGGTGACATACGGGTTCCTTCCTATAATAACTGGAGATGGCGCTTTTCCTGTCCTTATGTCTTTCCAGTTTATATTTGAAAAGAAGGGGTGCGTTCTGATTTTTCCATTAACCCCTAGCCGGACATAATGGTCTTTGCAGAGTAGTTTGGACATAATGTCCATAGCATCGTGGTCAGTGAGGTTTTCATATGATGGTTCTTCGTACAAGACATTATTCACAATCTCTTCAGTGGTGTCTCCTGGAAATGGTGAGTCTTGGAAAATCATGTCGTACAATATGACTCCATAGGCGAACCAGTCCACACCTTCATCATAAGCGTCTCCCATGATCATTTCTGGGGCGCCATACCCAGGTGTTCCACTGAAATCTCTGGCATTAAATCTCTTATCAAACTCGTATAGAGATAGTCCAAAATCAGTAATCTTTATGTGGCCGTCACCAGTCAGCAGGATGTTATCCGGTTTTAAGTCCCGGTGAATGATGTCATTGCTGTGCAGGAATTGTAGGCCACAAACGATTTCTGCTCCTATAAATCTTACAGGTTCCTTCAGGGGAATGGTACTATATATATAGTGAAGCAGATCCCCTCCACTGGCCAGCTCGGTGACAAAATACGCATGGTTTTCCGTATGAAACGCGGCATGGCAATGGGTTAGGAATCTGCTGTTGTGGCTAAGCTTCAGGACATGGTGTTCTACAAGGCATTCAGGGAAGGAGATTAGGCTTTCTTTCTTAATGATTTTAAGGGCCACACTTTCTTTCCTTATTTTATCAGTGGCCAGCATAACCTTCCCATAACTCCCTTGTCCAAGTATGCCATGGCAGATAAACTTATCCCTGGTGAGAGGGACAGTGGTCTTTATTTTTTTGCTACTGGGGCCACTACATTCACCTGAGATGTCATCTTGACTGGTGGCTGGATCTTCATGATGTTTCCTTTTTCTCCCAGTTCTCTTCTCTTCTGCTGCACTTTCATTACCTTTCAGGTTAATGATCCTGGTTGGACCCAAAGTACTCAGTTTTTTTAGATTATCAGCTCGATTTGTGATGTATCCCACAAGCTTTTCACATCTGTTTTGTACAGTGTCTAGGAAGGAAATATTCTGGGTTCCCTCATTGACAGGTAATACCTGACCAACCTGCCCAGATTTCTTGGAATCCATCTTCCTTATCTTTGCTGGAGGTTCCTGGTTATTTCCAGTGTCTTCTCCATCTGGTGTTTCTTTCCTTTTTCTCTTTCTATTCCCTGTAAAGTCCATGTTGCATCAGGCAACAACAGGGCAATTATCCAAAAACGTATGTAAAATTATCAGAGAATGCAATCCACACGTATATTGTAGTCAAAGCCAACTACAACTAAAGCTCAATGGCTGCAGTCAGTTGTTTATGGAACTTTGTGGAATGTGATGTCACTGTGCCGGTGATGTCACACTCACTGTGATGTCAGCAGATGCATGCGAGTGTTCCATCTCTGCTGAACGTGAAAGTCTCAGAAGGGGCGGGGCTTAGTCACCATTGACTATAATGGAGTCTGTTGAGTGGGTAGTATTTAGTGACCTGAAGCTGGAAATCAGTGGGATAAATGACATCAGGATTCAGGAATAAGTTACAGTAGTTTTATATTTGTTTTAATTTATTTTATACAAAAAAAGAGCATGGACCGCACCTCCAAAAAAATCATACATTGATCTAATGCCTCTCAGCAAAAATATACATAACTGAACATGAGGTTCTTAGTTTAACATTCTGATCAGACTGTATGAAGCCCACTGCCACGTCACGGCAAACCTCGTAGTGGGTCCTAACATTTCCTGCCTAAAAGGAGCGGCGCCATGTGCCAACCACCGCTACAGTGAGAATGCACCAGCAGGGCGGGCGGCCTGGTGCCTCACAGCATCCATGCTTCAAGACCGAGTCCCCATGACTCCAGGCCGCGGCGCCCCACAAGCACAAAACCACAGCAACAATGGCTGACACATTGCACCAACACTACATGAAAGGAGCATTGTGACTCACCTTCCTCAAGCTCTCAAGTGAGAGCAAAATAGGCTAGACCCTCTTTGCAGACTCTTGCTAATTAAAATTGCCTGTGCCAAATGGGATGAGTGCTGGTCCAAGAAAGGGAAAAGAATAAGCTGGTTCATTGACGTGGCAGTGGGCTTCACACAGTCTGATCAGAATGTTAAGCTAAGAACCTCATGTTCAGTAATATGTATTTTTGCTGAGAGGCATTAGAACAAATGTATGATTTTTGGAGGTGCGGTCCATGCTCTTTTTATTTTTGTATTATTTATTTTATGTTACATTATTTTGTGTAGGGCTGTGATGATATACATTTTTCAGTTCTTTTGTGTAAAATTTAAAGGAAAGTGTGTTAACCACTTCCTGACTGCCCACTGCACATAAACGTCCGCGCTTGCTGGGCTCTGTACATCGCCGATGTTTATGAACGGTCGGCGGTCTTTTAGCGCTCAGGGCCCCCAGGGTCCTGCACCCTGCAATTCCTGTGCAGAGCGATAGCTCTAACAGGTGACATCCTCGAGACTGGATTGGATCAGGTTCCAATAAAGTTAACCCTTTGCTTTCTTCTACAACCCCTGGCAAAAATGATGGAATCACCGGGCTCGGAGGATGCTCATGCAGTTGTTTAATGTTGTTGAAAAAAAGCAGATTACAGACATGGCACAAAACTAAAGTCATTTCAAATGGCAACTTTAGGGCTTTAAGAAACACTAAAAGAAATCAAGATTAAAAATGTGGTGCTCAGTAAGGGTAATTTTTTTCAGACCAAGCAGAGGGAAAAAATTATGGAATCACTCAATTCTGAGGAAAAAATTATGGAATCACCCTGTAAGTTTTGGAAATTAAAATTAACACCTGCATCAAATTAGATCTGCTTTTTTAGTCTGCATCTAAAAAGGAGTGATCACACCTTGGAGAGCTGTTGCACTCAGTGGACTGACATGAATCATGGCTCCAACACGAGAGATGTCAATTGAAACAAAGGAGATGATTATCATACTCTTAAAAGAAGGTAAAAATCATCACACAATGTTGCAAAAGATGTTGGTTGTTCACAGTCAGCTGTGTCTAAAATCTGGACCAAATACAAACATGGGAAGGTTGTTAAAGGCAAACATACTGGTAGACCAAGGAAGACATCAAAGCGTCAAGACCGGAAACTTAAAGCAATATGTCTCCAAAACAGGAAATGCACAACAAAACAAATGAGGAACGAATAGGAGGAAACTGGAGTCAATGTCTGTGACTGAACTGTAAGAAACCGCCTAAAGGAAATGAGATTTACATACAGAAAAGCTAAACATAAGCCATCATTAACACCTAAACAGAAAAAAACAAGGTTACAATGGGCTAAGGAAAAGCAATCGTGGACTGTGGATGACTGGATGAATGTCATATTCAGTGATGAATCGTGAATCTGCATTGGGCAAGGTGATGATGCTGGAACTTTTGTTTGGTGCCGTTCTAATGAGATTTATAAAGATGACTGCATGAAGAGAACATGCAAATTTTCACAGTCATTGATGATATGGGGCTGCATGTCAGGTAAAGGCACTGGGGAAATGGCTGTCATTACATCTTTAATAAATGCCCAAGTTTACATTGATATTTTGGTCAGTTTTCTTATCCCATCAATTGAAAGGATGTTTGCGGATGATAACATAATTTTTCAAGATGATTATGCATCCTGCCATAGAGCAAAAACTGTGAAAACATTCCTTGAAAAGAAGACACATAAGGTCAATGTCATGGCCTGCAAATAGTCCGGATCTCAATCCAATTGAAAATCTTTGGAAGTTGAAGAAAATGGTCCATGACAGGACTCCAACCTGCAAAGCTGATCTGGCAACAGCAATCAGAGAAAATTGGAGCCAGATTGATAAAGAGTACTGTTTGTCACTCATTAAGTCCATGCCTCAGAGACTGCTTTAAAGCCAGAGGTGGTGCAACAAAATACTAGTGATGTATTGGAGTGTTCTTTTGTGTGTTTGTTTTTCATGATTCCATATTTTTTTCCTCAGAATTGAGTGATACCATAATTTTTTCCCTCTGCTTGGTCTGAAAAAAATTACCCTGACTGAGTGCCACATTTTTTATCTTAATTTCTTTTTGTGTTTCTTAAAGCCCTAAAGTTGCCATTTGGAATGACTGACTTTAGTTTTGTGCCATGTCTGTGATCTGATTTTTTTCAACAGCATTAAACAACTGAATGAACATCCTCCGAGCCTGGTGATTCCATAATTTTTGCCAGGGGTTATAGATGCTGTGATCCATAGCGATCACGGCACATAGAAGAGAGGGAGAGGCAGTTGTGCACTCACCTTTGACGGCCTCCGAGATAAGGTCTGACGTGGTCATGGCAGCCGGAGATCACATGATGACCTCCGAGGCTGCCAGGTACGGTGGCCTGTTAGCCATCAACTGAGTCTAACAGGAGATCTACCAGTGTAAAACTGACATCCGGTCTCATGCAATGCAATACATGTGTATTGCATTGCATGAGACCTGTGATGATAAAAATATTCCCATAGAGGGACTAAGTGAGAAAGTTAAAAACAGAAAGTTTAAAAATTGGGTCACTTGAGGGGGATTCAGCTCTTCTAGTGCTTAAGGGCTCTGTATACGTAGTCCGCAAACTATTCTACAATAATTTGTTCTCCAAAAGCGAAATAGTGCTCCGTCCCTCCCGGGTGTCGCCGTGTGCCTAAGCAGTACTGTAAAGCCACTTATGGGATATTGCCACGTTCAGCAGAAATTGTGTGATACATTTCGGCACCATTTTTACCCATTGCCTTGTGTGAAAATGTAAAATCTGAGGCTAAAACTAATTTTTTTTGTGATAAAAATATAATTATTTTTTTCCTCGCTGCCCAATGGTATAAATTTCTGAGAGTCATATATGGTGTCAGTTTGATCACTGCATCCGTAGAGGAATTCATTGAGAGGTGTAGTTTGTAAAATGGGGTCACTTATGGGGGTTTCCTGCTGCTTTAGGACCTCAGTCTCTCCCAGTGGGTCATGGCACCTGCAAACCACAACAGTAAAATCTGCACTATAATATGACAATTTTTCCCTTCTGAGCTTTGCACTGTGCCTGAAAAGTAGGCTTCCAGTATCCATTGTTTCAGATGCTGCACATCTCGTATCTTGATGGTCTGGTGTGGTATATGGGGTACAAAGATAGTGGGGCCATTCTTCATCAATGGAAACCTCAGTGCCACTGGATATCTGAAATTGCTGCATGATGATGAGTTGCCCTCTTTATGCACTGAAGATGGCACGTTCCCTGAGTTTTTCCAACAAGATGGTGCACCACCACATTATGGGTGTCAGGTCTGAGCATTCCTACATGAACAGTTTCCTGGAAAGTGGATTGGTTGTCGTGGGCCAGTTGAATGGCCACCAAGGTCTCCCGATCTGGCCCTTTTAGACTGTTATCTTTGTGGTCATCAATACAATTGTCTATGCTGTGAAGATACGAGATGTGCAGCATCTGAAACAACGGATACTGGAAGCCTGTGCTAGCATTTCTTCTGCATGTTGCTATCAGTGTGTCAAGAGTGGAAGAAGAGGGTTGAATTGACAATCCAACACAATGGGCAGCACTCTGAACACATTTTATAAGTGGTCATAAACTTGTAAAAACTCATGAAAGAATAAAGTTAAGTTAAAACCAAGCACACCATTGTTTTTCTTATGAAATTCTCAATACGTTTGATGTGTCACATGACCTTCTTCTCATTGAAAAAAATAAAGTTGGATCCAAAATGGCCGACTTCAAAATGGCCACCATGGTCACCACCCATCTGGAAAAGTTTTCCCCTTCCCTTATACTAATGTGCCACAAACAGGAAGTTGATATCACCAACCATTCCCATTTTATTTAGGTGTATCCATATAAATGGCCCACCCTGTAGTTTTAATCCTTCTAACTTACTAACCAAAAAAAATTGTTTAAAAAATTGTGCGGATGTTAAATAACTATTTTGTGTGACCTAACTCTCTGGTTTAAGGGCATAAAAATTAAAAGTTTAAAAATTGCAAAATTTTCCCAATTTTGCCAAATTTCTGATATTTTAAAAAATAATCGAGTTACCGTATTTTTCGGACTATAAAGTGCACCAGACCATGAACATAAGACACACCTACCTGGGTTTTAGAGACTGAAAATAGAAAAGAAAGTTTAAGCAAAAAATGTGGTCATGATGCTCTGTTAAGGGGGATGGGGTCTGCCGCTCACACTGTTAAGGGGTAATGTCCCCCAATTCTGTACTAATATCCCCCATCCTAGTAAATATGCCTCCCTCCTTCCTGGTATACACGGCCCTCATCCCCATCCTGGTATGCATGGCACCCCTCATCCCCATCCTGGTATGCATGGCACCCCTTATCCCCATCCTGGTATGCATGGCACCCCTTATCCCCATCCTGGTATGCATGGCACCCCTCATCCCCATCCTGGTATGCATGGCACCCCTCCATCCCGGTATACATGGCACCCCTCCATCCCGGTATGCATGGCACCCCTCCATCCCGGTATGCATGGTACCCCTCCATCCCGGTATGCATGGCACCCCTCCATCCCGATATGCATGGCACCTCTCCATCCCGATATGCATGGCACCTCTCCATCCCGGTATGCATGGCACCCCTCCATCCCGGTATGTATGGCACCTCTCCACCCTAAAATTTTGGAGGAAAAAAGTTTCTTATAATCCGAAAAATACGGTATATCTAGAAAAAAAATTACTACTATCATGAAGTACAATATGTCACAAAAAACAATCTCCGAACCACTGGGATATGTTGAAGCGTTTCAGAGTTATTACCTCAAAAAGTGACGCTGGTCAGAATTGAAAAAAATTGGCCTGATCACAAAGGCAAAAACTGGCTCTGGCGCGAAAGGGGTAAATCTATAAGTTTAAAAAATATCTATTTCTGCTCTTTTTATTAAAAACACAAAATTCTACTGTGGAAGGGCTAAGAAAATGTACTTGTGAACAAATCTTTTGCAAATTATCCAGATATCAAGAGTTTCCAAAAGGTAATTCTGCCCAACTATGGTACATTGGGTAGTAAGAAAAGGGGAGTCAGTGTTTCGCAGGTCTATATTACAGCTCCACAGGGTTTATTACCCCTCTCCCAGGACCTTGTAAGGTGAGGCTCCATAGCTAAGCTACAGTATGGAGATTGGTGACCGCATATCTGGGCAGATGAGTTCATTACAGCTTCACACAGATCTTTACCCGGCGTTTCTAAGCTTCTGAGTAGCAACCTGACTAGTAATATTATTATACAAGATTTGATCATTTATTACATAGTTTGTAAAGCCGAATAAAGACTTGCGTCCATCAAGTTCGACCTGTTAGTCCTGTAATTGCTACAGTTGATCCAGAGGAGTGCAAAAACCCCAAATGATTTAGCCAATCTTCACCTGAGGAAAAATTCCCTCCTGACTCTGAAACCAGCAGTCAGAATAAATCCCTGTATCAACCTACTATTTTATTCTATTTTTAAGTATATGCTGAAATCTGCCTGGTATCTAGAAAAGCATCCAGTCCCCGCTTGAACTGGTTTAGTGAATCCGACATTACCGTCTCCTCACTCAGTGAATTCCATATTCTCACTGCTCTTACCGTAAAGAACCCCTTCCTATGCTGGTGCTGAAACCTTTTCTCTTCCAGTCTTAGTGAATGCCCTCTTGTTACCGTAATATCCCTCTTTTTGAATAAATCCCGGGCAAGGTCTCTATACTGTCCCCTAACATATTTGTACACATTTATTATGTCCCCCCTCAACCTTCTCTTTTCCAGGCTGAATAGTCCTAGTTTTGCCAACCTCTCTGGGTATTGCAGTCCCTCCATTCCCTTTATTAATTTTGTTGCCCTCCTTTGTACCTTTTCAAGCTCATTTATATCCTTTCTATATATTGGGGCCCATAACTGAGCACAGTATTCCAAGTGTGGTCTGACCAGTGCTTTGTACAGTGGAAGAACAATGTTCTCATCCTTTGCAGCTATACCTCTTCTGATACATCCCATTACCCTGTTTGCCCTTACAGCAGCGGCCTGACTTTGGGCACTCCAATTTAGTTTGCTATCAATCAAGATGCCCAAGTCCTTCTCCATCTCTGAATTCCCCAATGATTTCCCATTCAGTGAGTACTGGTGACTTCCATTTTTCCTTCCCATATATATGACCTTACATTTCTCCTCATTAAACCTCATTTGCCATTTAATGCTCCACCTACCCAGTTTATCCAAATCCCTCTGTAGGTCTTCACTATCCTCTTTTGTATTAATTGTTTTACATAACTTTGTGTCATCTGCAAATATTGACATTTTACTATTTATCCCGTTGACTATGTCGTTAATAAAGATATTAAATAACATTGGGCCTAGTACAGACCCCTGTGGTACCCCACTAGTGACGCTTACCCAATCTGAGTATATTCCATTTATAACCACCCTCTGCCTTCTATCCTTTAGCCAGTTAGCTACCCACTTGCAGACATTTTCCCCCAGCCCCATCATTCTCATTTTGTATACCAACCTATTATGTGGCACGCTATCGAACGCTTTTGCAAAGTCTAGATACACGACATCCATTGGTTCCCCCTGATCTAATCGAGAGCTAACCTCCTCGTAGAAGTCAATCAGGTTTGTTTGGCAGGAGCGATTCCTCATGAATCCATGTTGGTTCGGGGTTAAAAGATTATTAGCATCAAGATGCTCCGTAATTGCCTCTTTAATGAAGCTTTCAAAAATTTTGCCCACAACGGACGTCAGACTCACCGGCCGATAGTTTCCGGCGTCACTTTTTGCTCCCTTTTTGAATATTGGCACTACATTCGCCTGTCGCCAATCAAGTGGTACAGACCCAGTCTCAACAGAGTCCTTAAATATAAGATATAACGGTCTGTCTATCACATTACTTAGTTCCCTTAGTACCCGTGGGTGTATGCCATCAGGTCCTGGTGATTTGTTTATTTTAATGTTACTGAGGCGTTTCTGTACCCCAACTTGGGTTAGATTAGTCATACTTAGTGGAGGATTAAGCTTGTCACTTCTCATTTCGCCTGTTAGTTCTATTTCCTTTGTGAAAGTTGTCGAAAAAAAATTATTTAATAGGTTAGCTTTATCCTCATCTTTCTCTATGATTTTGCCTTCATCACTTTTTATCGGTCCAATATTATCCGATTTAATCCTTTTACTATTTATATACGTAAAGAACAGTTTGGGATTTGATCTACTTTCCCTAGCAATACGTCTCTCTGTTTCCTCCTTCGCTATTTTTATTTGTTTTTTACAGGTTCTCGTTTTTTCCTTGTAACACATTAGTGCCTCCTTACTGTTTTCCTGTTTTAATCTCTTGAATGCCTCTTTTTTTGCTATTTAACGCCCCTTTTACGTTCTTGTTCAACCATATTGGTTTCCTCTTATTTCTGGCCCATTTATTCCCATATGTTATATACCTCTCGCACTGAGTATTCAGAATTCTTTTGAAGGTTTCCCATTTACTATTCGTATTCCTTTGATTAAGAACTTTGTCCCAGTCAATAAGTTGAAGGTTTTCTATCAGCTGATCAAACTTCGCCCTCCTAAAGTTTAATGTTTTTGTTGTTCCCTTATTGATAACCCTACTGAAGGGCATTTTGAAATTGATAATATTATGATCGCTATTACCTAGGTGCCCCCCTATCTGTACCTCAGTTATTCTATCAGGCCTATTAGTCAATATTAAGTCCAACACGGCCTTCCCTCTCGTTGGTTCCTGCACTAGTTGGGAGAGATAATTATCCTTAATATTTGTCAAGAACCTTTTTCCTTTCTGAGATCTACAGGTTTCTGTTTCCCAGTCAATATCCGGGTAGTTGAAATCCCCCATTACAATCACTTCATTATGTTTTGCTACTTTGTCTATTTGTCCTAATAGCAGACTCTCATTCTCCTCTGTTATATTTGGTGGCTTATAGCAGACCCCCAATAATATTTTATTATTATTTTTTGCCCCCTCTATCTCTACCCACATGGACTCGACCCCCTCTTCTCCCTCTCCTATATCTTCCCTTAGTCTGGGCTTTAGACATGACTTTACATATAAGCAGACTCCTCCGCCTTTCCCCTGTTTCCGGTCCCTTCTAAATAAACTATAATCTAATAAATTTACCGCCCAGTCGTAGCTATCATCTAGCCAAGTCTCTGTTATACCTACGATGTCATACCTCTCCTCCGATATAAGCGCCCGCAGCTCATTCGCCTTATTGGTCAGGCTTCTTGCGTTGGTCAGCATGCAAGATAAAATTTTGGGGTTATTTAGCTTCCTATTCTTCTCTAGCGATCTAACTGTACTATCCTCACCCCCCTCTCCACCCTCATTATATTCACTTCTCCCCTTCCCCCTTGCTTGCCTCACATCCCACCTATTTCCTTGGCCCCCCCCCGTCTCTAGTTTAAATACTACTCCAACCTATTAGCCATCTTCTTCCCCAGCACCGCTGCACCCTCCCCATTGAGGTGCAGCCCGTCCCTACGGTAGAGCCTGTAGCCGACTGCGAAGTCATCCCAGTTCTCCATGAACCCAAACCCTTCTACCTTGCACCAACTCTTTAGCCACTTATTCACCTCCCTAACTTCCCGTTGGCGCTCCTGTGTGGCTCGCGGGATTGGTAGTATTTCTGAGAAAACTACTTTGGAGGTCCTTGCCCTAAGCTTCCTACCTAGGTCCCTGAAATCATTTTTAAGGACCCTCTATCTACCACTCACTTTGTCATTGGTGCCGATGTGGACCATGACCGCTGGGTCTTCGGCAGCCCCACCCAGTAACCTGACAACCCGATCCGCGATGTGCCGGACTCGAGCGCCAGGGAGGCAGCACACCGTTCGGCGATCCCGGTCTTTGTGACAGATTGCCCTGTCTGTCCCCCTAATAATAGAATCACTCACTACCAGGACCTGTCTTGCCTGCCCTACACTTCCCCCCTCCCCCTCATTACTGGAGCATACACTCCCCCGGCGGTCAGAGGATCTGTCGTGCTCCAATAATGCCGGTTCTGAACCAGCCTTCCTATACTTCTTCCCTCTATCCCTCCTAACTGTTATCCAGCTCCTTGCCTGTTCAGCCTGCACTTCCCCTCTATGCTCCACCCCCAGTATTGACCCATTGAGTGTCTGCTCGGTGAGCAGCTAACTCCGTTCCATGTTGTCGATGCTCCTCAGTATCGCTATCTGAGCACTTAGATCCAGAATTTGGGCTTCCAAGTGCACGATATGCTCACATCTCTCGCAGCAGTTTAGATCCTCGAGCGGTAGCTCACGGAATGCATACATTGCGCAAGATGTACACTGCACGGCTCCGGCCAAGATGGACGCCATTCTAAATATGGGGATACAGTCAGTATATATATACAAGTACAAAACACAATTATTTATATATAGGTGTATGGACGGGGATCAATTAGGGATGTGCAAGTGTATCAATTAGATATCGGCGGGGGATCAGTTAAGTATGGACGGGGGATCAATTAAGTATGGACCGGGGACTCAGCTGAGTAGGTCAGGTGGATTAATTAAGTATGGACGGTGTGTCAATTGACTATGGACTGGGGATCAATAAATATGGGCTGGGGAAATAATTAATTGTGGACTGGGGAATCAATCAATTAATTATGGACAGGGGGTTAATTAAATATGGATGGGGATAAGGCAAATAAATAGGGACTGGGGGATCAGTAAAAGTGGACAGGGGGAATCTATTAAATATGGACAAGGGGGATCAATTGATTATGGGCTGGGGGGGTCAATCAGTTAAATGTGGTCAGGGGATCAATTTAATATGGACGGGGGGGTCAATTTAAATGTTGTCAGGGGGATCAGTTAAATATGGACGGGGGGTTATCAGGGGATCAATTTAAATATGAACGGGGGGTGATCAATTAAATATGGTCTGGGGGATCACTAAAGATGGCCTGGGGAGTTGTATTAAATATGGATAGGGGGGAGATCGATCAAATATGGACAGGGGATTAATTTAAATAAGGCCGGGGGGGGGAGCACTTAAATAAAATACAATTACAATACAAATACAGTACAATACACGCTCGGGTTCAGTAGGGCCTCTTATCGCGGCCTCCTGCCCCTCACTCACCTCCTCTAGGGACGCTGCACGCTATCACAGCGCGCTCGCCCCTCCGGTCGCCTCCTACCGGTCCTCCCGGTCCACTTGGTCACCTCCGCCTGGCTCCCTCGCCAGAGGGCCGCGAGCCGAGTCGGACCACGCCGCACGCCGCTCACCACAGCCACACCACAGCCCACGTGTTCACACCCCGCGCGCGCTCTCACTTCCAGTCACCTCCACGGTAGTGTTTAGATTGACTGGCCGGGCAGATCTGGCATTCTGCAGACTGGAAAAGCTGGGGAACAACCATTATATAAAATATGAAAAAATAGAAAATATTAGCAATGTTCTATAATGGTTAATTTTTACATAACACTGGTTCAATTCACTTGATATTAACCCGTTCATGATCTTGTGATTTTCTATCTTTGCACTTTAGTTTTTTTTCTCCTCTTTTTTCCAGAGCCATAACTTTTATATTTTTTCAATATAACCAAGGGCTTGTTTTTTGCAGGACAAGTTGTACTTTTGAATGACACCATTTTTTTGAAGTGCTACTTTAGTGAAGTAAAAATAATAAATTTAGGATTTTTTATCTTCGTTATTTTTTTATAGACTTTACATTTATCATATTGCGGGCTACAATTAAGATAGAGATGGGAGAGGCAGCATTTTGTTCAGAATTGTACAGGCTTTAATTCGACATGTCTTAACCAAGTTTGTTATTTTGTTTTCGAGGAGTCAAATTCTAAATTTTGATGGGCGATTTCGGGAAAACTGTGTTTTGTAAAAAAAAAAAAAATGCGTATGTGTTACTTGTGTTATTGGTTACATTCCTTCAGGGATTCAAGTTGGTATTTCTGTAGGATCATATTTTGTTGTGTGATTTTCTAAATACAGTCTCATCCTAGTCATAGGTTTAATGCTAAACTAAAAGAATCAATATTTTAACACCTTTTTAATATACAGTTATACATGTAACAACTTTTTTTTTATTATTACTTCACTAGACATTTCCTTTTTCCAGTTTAAAAAAAAAATGAAAAAAATACAGTAAAATCGTCCAGCGATAAAATAAAACATTATGAATTAGTCTGAACAATTAATAGTACGTCTTTACACTGATCTTTTCTCAATAATTTGTTCTCCCCTCTGGGTGAAATGTAATCTTGTCCACAATCTCTTACTAACAATGGCCGTTTCCTTTTGTGTCAGTATGTACGCCTGTTATGGGGTTTGGGTCCACTTGTGTTAATATCTGATTTTTGGTTACTTTCAAAATGTCTGCTTTCTTGGATACACAAAGGATGGTGATGGACCAGAAGGTGCAGAAAAATGGCTTTACTTCTTCATTGTCCTAGTCTTTGGAGAGTCCATTAGCCAGCAGCCACCAGTGCTGATCATACTCACAGGTCACATATCCAGTTATATCATCCATCGCCAATCTTGTGCCACCTTCAATCACTTCATGGACTTCACTGTCATTTCTGGATGAAAAAATCCTTGTTTATATTTTTGTTTCACTACATGGAATTAAAGTGTTAGTTCCTTTGATGGGTTCTGCTTTTTGTAACCAATGTTTTAACAAACTTTCCTCTTCTTCTTAGTCCTGGTTTGTACAGTACGTGAACTGGATGTTAGGAATATTTTTCTCACTCAGTTGGAAAAGTTGCATGGGTGTTAAAATTTGGTCTGAATGTGGTCTATGGAGGCTAGCTTGAGCTGCTAGACATTTCACCGTGCCTCCTAGACCATCACATACACCTTTTGCCAGAAGCTGAATGGCAAAAAAGTGCCATTCAGCTTTCACTCCAAAATGTTTCTTGTGATGGCATACAATTATAAGGTTTCTCCTATTTTTATACTGTGCAGAAGAGTCATCCGAGGAGTAGTAGACCTTGCTCAAACTTGTTAGGATGTCAGTTTTATCACTGAAATCAAATTTTTTTGGAACAAATGAACAGCTGTTGAATCGTGAAGTAAGCACTCAGACATAAAATACATAAGTGTAGTTCTGATATCTGACTGTAAGCAGAGTCGGCTTATTAGTAATAAGTTATTACTATTCAGCTAAGCAGACAACAGACCGGATGCTGCACTTATCGCACAGGGCGCTGAGGGAGACATTGCACGGACCAGCCCCTGAAAACAGCATCACTGATGGGCGGCAAACAAAGCAGGGGAGAGTAGGGATGTCCCAGTCCCCTCCTTTTCGATGATCTTCGTTTCAGTGTGGAAAGGGAAGTGACAGCAGTTTCCACATTTTTGGGTTCACTGTTAAGCCCACGGCTGTGTGCAAATCCACTACTGATTGTACCAGGGACAAGTTGGTATGCCACTTGGTACTAAAGGTAATATCATCCAAATACACCGATACATACTTCTGATAAGGCTCTAACACTATGTCCATCAGCCTCTGGAACATGGCCGAGGCTGCATGTAACCCAAAAGGCAAGACGACCTAGTGATAGAGACCCTCCGGCGTTATGAAGGCTGACTCTGTCCGAGGCACCTGCCAGTAACCCGTGGTGAAGTACTGGGCCTGCCCCATTCTCTCAATCAGCTCGTCCACCCAGGACATTGAATAAAGGTCAAATTTCAACACTTTATTACATTTTCAGAAGTCGTTACAAAATCATAACGATCCGTCCAGCTTCAGAACCAGTACAATGGGGCTAGCCCGCTCCCTCCTGGACTCCTCGATAACTCCTAGCTGGAGCATTTGTTTTTCCTCAGCTGCGATGGCTTGTGTCTGGGCCTCTGTCACACGGTACGGTTTCATTCGTACCCTTACCTGAGGCTCTGTGACAATGTTATGTTGGATCACAGATGTTCGGCCAAGCAGTTCCGAAAATACATCCGTACTCTGCAGCACCAATTTCTGAGTCTCCCGTCGCTTCTGTTTAGAGAGTGTGTCACTTATATTTACCTCTCCCCTGGCCATTGTCGGAGGGTCCCCAGACGATACGACCGGAGTCGCATCCGTAATCATACATTCCCAGTCTTTCCTTGCTTATAGCAAATTTACGTGATATAGCTGTTTGGGTTTTCTCTTCCCAGGTTGATATACTCTCTAATTCATCTCCCCAACCTTTTCCCGGACTTCATATGGCCCTTGCCACTTGGCCATGAGCTTACTTTCTGCTGTGGGCACTAAGACTAATACCTGATCCCCTTGGACATTGACCATGCCAGGGGTGCAACAAAGTGCCATTAGTTGCATAAGGATTAAAAGTGAATTTAGGCTGTGTACCCACGATGTGTTTTTCAAGCGTTTTTGCTGCGGAATTTTCCGCAGCGTAAATGTAGCACCCTGAGGACTCGGCTGCTACAGGGGTATTGCACCTCAGCCAGAGGTGTGATATTCCACTCCCGGGTAAGGATGGAGTGTGGAACTGAGCTCAGTAGGCTGCATGCACTACACACATCCCATTTCCGGGGGACAGATCAATGGTACTCCCACTAGAGAAATGTGCAGGTACGACAGTGTCTGTCCCTGGCTGGAGTGGGAGGGGGGTGGAACATCCCAGTAGTGTAGGGGCAGATAGGGGGAGCAGTCTGGGTAATGCTAGGAGCTCATTGGGTGCTGGTCACCTGAGCTCACACATAGAGGGAGTATATAAGGTGGGAACCATCTTAGATCAGGGTCAGACAGGCAGACAGTTACCAGTCAGTCTGTTGTAGAGGGTCAAGCAGTCCTGAAAGAAGAGAGAGAGGAGAAGAGAAGGACCCAGAGGGGGAGAAGAAGGAACTCCAAGAACCCAAAATTAGACCAGAGGGTGAAGAGTTGGCACAAGGGTACCGGATCCCAAGCTGGTGGAGGGCACTAATCCTCAGCCAGAGACCGGAGGTCGTGGGCAGGATTTGCCACGATCCCCCACTAAATCCACCCGGAAGGCAAACCGAGAATAGGGTCAGGGAACCCAGAGACAAGGGTTTTACCCAACAAGAGGCCCGAGGGAGCCGGACATAGGTGGATCCCTGGTGGGGAAGGCCAGAGAAAAGGAACGTCAGAAAGGGAGCTCAGGACCACGCTCCAGAATTACTTGGGGGTTGGCCGAGTCCAGGACCTGGTGGACGCAGCACAGCTCGGGCGGTCACTCAAGGCCAGAGTGACCACAAGAACAGCAGTAAGTAAAGACCCTGAACTGCACAGCCCGACTCTGAGTCTTCTTACCGTCCACACTGCACCACCACAACCACCATCCTCTACAACTGACCCCCTGAGGCTATACCCCTCCCGTTGGGGGTTATACTACCAGAGCTGCACACACACCACCAGCCTCAGCGGACCCTGCTGCAGCGGCGGCCTTATTGACCGCAAATCAACGGGTGGCGTAGTCGACACTAAAGAACATCCAGTAACATCTGTAGGACTGCCACACACTGAGCTTGACACCCTGGGCACGGACCGGGTCACCGCCACTCGGAGACTACAACCCCCCCATCTGATCCGGCTCCGGGTATCCGCCAACGGACTCCATCACAGGTCGTTTCCCGCCGGTTGTCCGCCATTTGCAGCTTTTTCCCGCCATCCATGGAGTTTCCCGCCACTGGGAGACGATTCCCGCCATTTCCAAAGATTTCCCGCCTTGGAAGAGCGGACGCCATTATGGGCGTGCCAGAGGGTGGCAAGAGGCCACCTCCCATCGTGGGCCAGGTCGAAGAATGGCGCCAAAAGCGGAAACCGCGCCCACCAACAGAGACTGTGATGCTGGAAGTGTCCATCAGCGTGAGAGAACTGCCCCTGGAACTGACAATCACTAAGTTGCCCCGGGACCACCCTCAATGTGGGCGGAGACAGAGAAAAAGAGCAAAGATGGGTGCCGCCTGGAGGAGTCTGGAGAGAGCGCACCCGGAGACAAGAAGTCTGGAGAGGACTCCGGAGAAGTCATACCCGGAGATGGAGGGAGAGACAGGCAGCACCGACCCAGTAGTCAGGAGCCTGCTACAAGCCACAACCCCACTAGGCTTAGTGGAGATCCTGGCACAGCTCCCCCGAGACCGGGAGTGTGCACAGACCGCGCTGGAGGGCCTCGCACGGAGGATGGCCCAGGTGCAGCGAGAGACATTGGCGGAGTGGAGCCGAGAGATGGCCCAGCAGACCGAAACCCGTCAGCGGAGCACGCCACCCGAGATGAGGAGACAGACCGCCTCTGAGGATGGTGCAGGAGGACTCAAGGCCGGAGACGGCGCCGAGAAGGGAGCCGAACGAACGGAGGCAGGTAAAGGGGATGTCTCTAACCCGAGCCGGGAAACCGCGTGCCTGCCCCAGCTCCCCGTCGCAGAGCCCGAAATTCCCCCTGCCGTGCCCGTCGCTGCATCGTCACCGCCCCGGACTAGGCCTCGAGTAGAAGCCGCGGCCGCGACCCCTGTGACGTCACACGCCTCGACCCTGAGCGCGACCAAACAGGAAATACCACCGGCCTGGTCGCAAGGCCTAGTACCCCCGGGCGCCGCCATTCCAACAGCGCCCCCTACCTCCGCGGAGCCACCGGCCTGGTCGCAGGGCCGAGTAACCCCGGGCACCGCCGTCCTTACGGTGCCCTTTTCCTTTAGGGTGCCCCAAGCCTGGTCGCAAGGCCTGGTCAATCCGGGCGCCGCTACCACCACTGCGCCCATAACATCTAGAGTGCCGCACCTGGGTGAAGATCTATTTGCCCAGCACACGTGCCCGGATGGGCAGCCCTTTGTATGGCCCCAGGAGTACTACCAACTGGAACTCCAAAGAGCAAGGCCCCTGTGCGAGCCCCTGATTCCGGCTCCGAAGCCCGTCAGGAGAACCCCGCTCCCGCTAGTAGAAGCACAATTCGAGTGGGACCCCACCGGAGGAGACCTCATGGGGTTCACTCAAGAAACGCGGGCAGCCGTAGCAGAGCGAGTGGAGTGCTGCCGCCAGCAGTTGGCAGCCTTCGAGCAAGAGCGGAAAGAGAGGCGGATCCGTGAGTAGCGGCTGCAGGAACAGAGCGCAGGGCAGAAGAGCCGGACCAGGAGGAACCCCCGTGCAGCTCATGGTCCCCGTACCACCGGGACTGTGATTAAATTCAACCTGCAGCATGGGTGGGGCTTCATAAGAGACCACCACACCCCCGGCGACGTCTTTGTCACCCGCAGAGACGTAGAGAGACATCTGCCGGAGGGACACAGAGGTCGTGACCTTTACGTAGGGGACGAGGTCACGTTTACCCGGCACAAATGTGCCAAAGGACCCTACGCCCTCCATGTGCATCGCCTGACGGAGGAGGAGCTGCGGTGTGGGGAGGAGCAAGAGGACCCGGACGGGTCTGAAGATAAAGAAGGAGCAGGAGGACGCCGTCATTGAAGTACGGTAAAGAGAGACTGTAAATAGTTACCCATCGGGGTACAGTGAACTGTTGCTGCTTTAAAATATGTTCCCCGTTGGGACAAGTGTGAACTGTTAACCCGTGTGTCCCTTAATCCCACTGACCGAGGACTGAGAGCGGTCATTCCTTCCTTATACCTGGCCGAGGACTGAGAGCGGCCACCTTCCTCCTTGTATATAGTTGCGCCTCCTAAGGCGCCCCCTATTGGTTTTATAAGGAAACCGTTTTTTCTACAAGAGACTGTCGCACTTTACCCGGTCACAAGTCGCACCGTGGCCGGAGGAGCAAGAGTGTTAATATATATATAATGTTTTATATGTTATTGTTGTTATGAAAATTTGTATGTTTGGTGTTTTTATTCTCTTACAGCCCGAGGACGTGCTGTGATTTACCAGGGGGGAATGTAGCACCCTGAGGACTCGGCTGCTACAGGGGTATTGCACCTCAGCCAAGGTGTGATATTCCACTCCCGGGTAAGGATGGAGTGTGGAACTGAGCTCAGTAGGCTGCATGCACTACACACATCCCATTTCCGGGGGACAGATCAATGGTACTCCCACTAGAGAAATGTGCAGGTACGACAGTGTCTGTCCCTGGCTGGAGTGGGAGGGGGGTGGAACATCCCAGTAGTGTAGGGGCAGATAGGGGGAGCAGTCTGGGTAATGCTAGGAGCTCATTGGGTGCTGGTCACCTGAGCTCACACATAGAGGGAGTATATAAGGTGGGAACCATCTTAGATCAGGGTCAGACAGGCAGACAGTTACCAGTCAGTCTGTTGTAGAGGGTCAAGCAGTCCTGAAAGAAGAGAGAGAGGAGAAGAGAAGGACCCAGAGGGGGAGAAGAAGGAACTCCAAGAACCCAAAATTAGACCAGAGGGTGAAGAGTTGGCACAAGGGTACCGGATCCCAAGCTGGTGGAGGGCACTAATCCTCAGCCAGAGACCGGAGGTCGTGGGCAGGATTTGCCACGATCCCCCACTAAATCCACCCGGAAGGCAAACCGAGAATAGGGTCAGGGAACCCAGAGACAAGGGTTTTACCCAACAAGAGGCCCGAGGGAGCCGGACATAGGTGGATCCCTGGTGGGGAAGGCCAGAGAAAAGGAACGTCAGAAAGGGAGCTCAGGACCACGCTCCAGAATTACTTGGGGGTTGGCCGAGTCCAGGACCTGGTGGACGCAGCACGGCTCGGGCGGTCACTCAAGGCCAGAGTGACCACAAGAACAGCAGTAAGTAAAGACCCTGAACTGCACAGCCCGACTCTGAGTCTTCTTACCGTCCACACTGCACCACCACAACCACCATCCTCTACAACTGACCCCCTGAGGCTATACCCCTCCCGTTGGGGGTTATACTACCAGAGCTGCACACACACCACCAGCCTCAGCGGACCCTGCTGCAGCGGCGGCCATATTGACCGCAAATCAACGGGTGGCGTAGTCGACACTAAAGAACATCCAGTAACATCTGTAGGACTGCCACACACTGAGCTTGACACCCTGGGCACAGACCGGGTCACCGCCACTCGGAGACTACAACCCCCCCATCTGATCCGGCTCCGGGTATCCCCTAAACAACACTGGCCCAGGGGGCGCGTCATAAACGCTTGGGAAACGCATGGTAAGCCTTCTGCCATGGTCCCCTATGCAATTCCGCACTTTCAATGCCCATGCTGCGGATTTTTCCGCAGCGTTTATGCTGCTCTCCAAAATCCGCAGCATGTCCCTTAATTTTGCGGAAGCGCTGCGTTTTCGCCGCCATTGACTTGCATTAGAACGCGCCAATTCTGCAAGACTGCTTCTGTACATGCGTAATTGGCGCGTTGTAATGTGCGGATGGTACCTGAGTGTGGAGAAGAGAAGACTCTCATCCACACCCAGGTACCATAGAAACTGTAAAAAAAAAGAATAAAATAAAAAATAAAGATTATATTCACCTACCGACAGCCCCCGGTCTCCTTCCCTGTGCTTGCCAGCAGACTGAAGGACCTGCGCTGACGTCACAGTCATGTGACAGCAGGTCTTTCAGTGCAGTGTCCCGCGATCAGCTGGCAGCCAGGAAGGAGCGCAGCAACACACGCCGGGCCATCGGAAGGTAAGTATCAAGGTTTATTTTTTTATTTTTAACCACTCTAAAGGTCACACTATATAAATCCATGCTGTTTGCATGGATTTATATAGTGTGACCTAGTTGTCAAGCACTTTGCAAGTGATGCTAAAATCGCTTTGAAAGCGCTTGTCAATCCGCATGCGGAAACGCATGTGAATCCGCATGTATTACGCAGGAAAAACGCATGTACAATCCGCATGCGTTTTTTCTGCCAGGGAGATGCAGAAATGCTGCAGAAATTTTCTGCTTCATTTCTGCATTGTGGGCACATAGCCTTTATGTAAATCATTAAGGCTGTGTGCCCACGTAGCGTTTTTCAAGCGTATATGCTGCGGAATTTCCGCAGCGTAAACGCTTGAAAAACGCATGTATATCCGCACCCCATGGTCCCCAGTGGCATTCCGCAATGTCAATGCCCATGCTGCGGATTTTTCCGCAGCGTATATGCTGCAGTCAAAAATCCGCAGCATGTTCATTAATTTTGCGGAAGCGCAGCGGAATCAATGTGCGGATGGTACCCAAGTCTGGCGGAGAGGAGACTCTCATCCAGACCTGGGTACCAAAGAACCTGTAAAAAAATTAATAAAATAAAGTTTATACTTATCTTCTGATGTTTTCCCTCCGTCGCGCTGTTGTCTGAAGGACCTGCCACGTCTTGAGTCATGTGACCCACCACATGACTCAATGACGTCACCGCAGGTCCTGCACACAACAGCGTGAGCCGCTCAAGACTCCGGACGGGGCAGAGGATGCATCAGAAGGTGAGTATAAAGTTTATTTTTTTATTTTTTACCATTCTGAACAAGTTGTCAAGCACTTTTCCAAGTGATGCTTGGAGAAGTGCTTGATAACCCGCATGCGGAAATGCATGCAAAGACGCCTCACAAACGCTTCTACCTGGCGGGAAAACCGCATGTAATATCTGCATGCGATTTTCCCGCCAGGGAGAAGCGTAAAAAATATGCTTCAGGTCCGCAACGTGGGCACATAGCCTAAGTAGCTGAATTTCCATTTTGGGTTAACAAACTCCTTTTGAGAGATTCATTGAAGTTACTTTGCATGTTGATTCACTTTGTAAGGACACACGTGCACACATTTCAGATTTTGTCACCTTTTTTCTGTGCAGATTTGTCACAAAACCTAAAGGGTTTCCCGATGCCAGGAAAGTGACTGAGAATCCTGACGTCTCCTGCACATGTTACTTATTTGTGACTTGCAGGTTTGGTGAAGATATAATTCTGCAGGATGTCAATTCTGTCAGCGTTTTTGCTGCAGATTTCACCCACACTGATGAGTGGGGAAAAATCTGCACCTATTTACAGCATTTTCCAGACAAGAGATGCAGAAATATTGCAGAAACCAAAAGCTTAATGTGTGCACACAGCCTAATAGACGTCATTACTAGTGTTGAGCGAGCATGCTCGTTACTCGCCCGAGCATCTCACTACTCGGGATGTTCGGCGAGCACCGAGCATTTCCGGGTTACTCGGGCGGGAGCTCGGGTCTCCGCCCTGCATGTTTGGCGCTCTTTACAGAGCCAATGAACATGCAGGGATTGCCAGCCAGTCACTGTAATGCCGCAGCCATGTTGTTTGTGGGCATTACAGTGATTGGCTGGCCGCCCAGCGTCACCTCGAGTATTTAAAACCGGGCGCCGCCATCTTGGACTCAGTCGCCCGGGATCACACAGTGTAGGGAAAGTGCTGCTGATTTAGGGAGAGATATATACTGCGAAATAGTTAGTGTAGGGTCTGTAAAAGCTGCCAGATCAAACAAACCATCCTCAGGACTAATATCCATCCCAGATATCAGGCAGGCAGGCAGGCTGTATAGGAAACGCAGTGGTTATACCAGCAAACGCTGCATTACAGTCCTGTGTGCTCCTGCTGCTCAAATTGCTAGACTTAGCTCCAGGTTTCGGGGGCCAGGAAAAATCCTTTTTTTTTCATCTAAATCCTCTTTTTTTCTCCGCTAGAAGTGGTGGAAGAGAAGATCCCATGTAGCGATGCCCAAATATTTGAACAGCCATGGCCACAGGAAGGCGACGCTGGCAATTTGTCAAAAGAGGTGGACGATGACGAGACACAATTGCCACGAAGTGAGGAGGAGGATCGTGGTGCGGAAGTGGAAGAGGAGGACGTGGTGGATGATCTAGTAACTGACCCAAGATGGCAGGAGGACACGCAGAGCGAGGCGAGCAGCACACAGGGGGAGGGAGGCAGAGTACCCCAACAGACAGGAAGAAGCAGTGTGGTGGCTGCACACAGAAGGCGGGCAACCGTTCCCCGTAACACTAACACGAGGGACTTTGCCAGTACAACCGGTAGGTCTTCCAGAGTCTGGAATTTTTTTAAAGACTCTGCTGATAACCCCAAAAAGGCCATTTGTACCACCTGCCATGCCAGCGCCAGCAGGGGTGACAAAAGTACCAGCCTGACCACCACCAACATGATCAGGCACATGTCAGCAAAGCACCCGACTTTGTGGGGCGAACCCCAGGGTCCACGACCAGTGTCAGCGGGTGTCACCACTGCTTTTTCCGCCGTTGTGCGTGTAAGAGAACCCCCTGTTGTGCGTGCAAGGTAATCCCCTGTCCATACTGCATGCAAAGATGCCCCCTCCTCTCAGTCTTCACTTGTTATGGCAGTTTCTCAAGAAACCGCATCAACGTCCACGTGCCACCGCAGCGTTCAATTGTCTTTATCCCAGACCTTTGAACGAAAGTGCAAATTCGCAGCCAACGCCCCACAGGCCACAGTCCCAAATTCGCACATTTCACGACTACTTGCGTTGGAAATGCTGCCTTTTAGGTTGGTGGAGACAGAATCTTTCCGCAACCTTGTGGCGGTGGCCGTCCCTCGGTACTCGGTCCCCAGCCGACACTATTTTGCCCGGTGTGCCATCCCCGCACTACTCAAGCATGTGTCCCAAAACATCTGCCGTGCCCTCAACAACGCAGTTGCTGGGAGAGTCCACCTGACAACGGACACGTGGACAAGGGCTTGTGGCCAGGGACGGTGCTTCTCCCTGACTGCACACTGGGTAAACATAGTGGAAGCCGGGACCCAGTCTGACCTTGGAACGGAACACATCCTCCCCACACCGAGGATTGCGGGCCCTATGTCAGTCAGAGTTGCCCCCACAGTGTACTGCTCCTGATGATCATCCTCCTCATGTTCAGCCTCCATCTCAGATATCACCGCATCAGTTACAAGCTGGAAGCACTGCAGTACTGCCTCCGCCAAGCAGCAACAGGCTGTGCTGAAACTCATAAGCTTAGGTGATAAACCTCACAGTTGTGGACAGCTGTGAAAGAGCAGGCAGATCTGTGGCTGAGACCGCTGAACCTACATCCTGGCATGGTCGTGTGTGACAATGGCCGTATCCTGGTGGCGGCTCTGAGGCGAGGCGAAATCACACCCGTACCATGCCTGGCTCATGTGCTTAAGCTCGTGGTTCAGCGGTTTCTTAAATCGTACCCCGAGTTGCCAGATCTGCTCGTCGAAGTACGCCGCCTGTCAGCTCATTTTTGGAAGTCAGCTACAGCTTCCGCCACACTTGCTGTGTTGCAGCAGCGTTTGCAGCTTCCGTCACACCGACTTGTGTGTGATGTCCCCACACGTTGGAACTCTATCCTCCACATGTTGCAAAGGATTTGTGAGCAGAAGAGCAGTTGTAGAGTACCAGCTGCAACAAGGCCGTCGATATTCAGGTCAGACTCCACACATAAGACCTCAGGAGTGGACCTGGATGTCTGACATATGTACCATCCTGACAAACTTTGAGGAGTCCACCAAGATGGTGAGTGGCGATGACGCCATCATTAGCGTCAGCATCCCACTTGTCTGTCTTTTGCAACGCTCTCTGCAGATAATTAAAGAGGAGGCATTGCAGCCAGAGTATTATGAGATGGATCAAGAAGCCGTAGCGGGCGATTACACCCAGCCCAGCCTCATCTCATCCCAATGTGCATTGGGGGACAATGAGGGAGAGGAGGAGGAGGAAGAAGAATAGGAGCTGGTATCATGTTCTTTAGACGGTAGTACCTGTACAACTGTCATATCATCGGTTTAGCGTGGGTGGCCTGAGGACGGGGAGGAGGAGGAGGAGAAGAGCATGGTCAGTCGTGATCTTGTTGAGCACACGGAAGTCTTGCCCGTTACCAGTCTGGCACGCATGGCTGACTTTATGTTACGCTGCCTTAACCGTGACCCTCGCGTTGTCAAAATGTTGGGTGACAGTCATTACTGGTTGGTGACACTTTTAGACCCCCGCTACAAGGAGAACTTTCACTCTCTTATTCCTGAGGTGAAGAGGTCTACAAAAATGGGGCAGTACCAGAAGGCTCTTGCTGCAGAACTGTTAAAAAATTCCCATCTGAACACGCTAGCGGCAGAGGTCACAGCTGGTTGCCCAACCAAGGCGTACAGGCGAGCGAGACGCAACTCCAATCCAGCAGAGGCAGGGGAACGCTGTCAACGTTCTGGGATAGTTTTCTGAGACCCGCCCAATTTACAGGCCCTGAGGCTCGGGGCACTCTCACAAGGAGTGGAAAGTTTCAAAAGATGGTGAGGGGGAGTACCTTGCCGACCGTACCAGCGTCCTCCGTGATTCCTCTGTGCCTTTTAATTATTGGGTATCCAAGCTGGACACTTGGAATGAACTTTCTCTGTATGCCTTGGAGGTTCTGGCCTTCCCTGCCGCTAGCATGTTATCGGAGCGTGTTTTTAGTGCCGCTGGGGGAATTATAACTGATAAGCGCACTCGCCTGTCAACTGACAATGCTGACCCTTATCAAAATGAACAAGGGCTGGATTGGGCCAGACTTCTCATCATCACCAAATGACAGCAGGGTAACATAAAGTCAAATCCACTGTGTTATTTCGGGAGGTGTATTCCCATGCACCGCTTCACACCCACACATGGGGGTATACGCTTCCTTATTTCGGCTGTATTTTGCTCTTCTCCTTATCCTCAGCCTCCATCACCACTATACCACCAGGGTGACCTTGGTCCGTGTTGCCAGCATTACAAGTTCCTCCGTCCTAATTTTTGGCAGCTTTTGCTTGGAAGGCATAGGCGCAGACTATGGGAGACCCACTCCCTAATTATGGGTATAAGGTTTTTAATATGCTGTACTGCATGGCTCTTGTAAGGGGCATTAAAACCGTCTTGTTAAGCTACTGCGACCTCCACCACTCTTCCAAGGGGCATTAAAACCGTCTTGTTAAACCACCCTGTACTCCACAGCTCTTCCAAGAAGCATTGAAATGTTGTTTTTAATTACCTCTAATCTCCACGACTCTTCCAACGGGCATTGCATTTCCTCCTAATATTAGTCAGCTTTTGCTTTTCAATGCATAGGCAAAAACTAAGGGAGACTCGCTCTCCAATAATGGGTAGAAGGTTTTTAGTACGCTGTAATCCACGCCTGTTTCAAGGGGCATTGCAGTTCCTCATAATTTTTGGAAAGCCTTCCATTCACTGCTTAGGCCAACAGTGTACGGGAGACCCAGTTGCTATAAATGGAAAAAAACGGTTTAATTAAGGTCCTCTGACCTCCATGTCACTTCCAAGGGGCAATGGAGTGCCTCGAAATTTTTGGTAGGCATTGCACTCACTGTATGCCCTATAACTGTGTAGCTGAACCGCTCCTTTTGGTACAGAAACATATCCTACAAAACATGTGTGGTTGACTGGCCTGATATTGATGTGAATGGTCCCTGTTCATTCTGCTCTTTCTCCTTTGCCACCACCTCATCCATCATTCATCACCTGAAGCTTTGTTTAAACGGGAGTCATAGTAGCAGGAAAACATCCAGCAATCTACGGAGGAGGTAGGATATGCGCCAAAACGCTGACCACCTCAGGCCTAGCTGCTACTACATACATGTGCTTGCATTCCAAGGAACAGAAAGCTAAGGAGATGGATGGCCTCATGATCATGAATAATTTATTCGTTGTATAGGAGGCCGACCACTGCTGCTGTCTACCTTCTGAACCTTGTTTTGAAGCCTGATTGACCCAGGACGCGCAATCCTCTATGTCTGGAGGACGTGTTGCATCCCAGTGTCCAACGGTGTCCCGGCTTCCACAATATTAACCCAGGGTGAAGGCGTCAGTGAGATGGACCATCCCTGGCCACATTCACAAGGACTTGCACGGGGATAGTTGCAAGTCTGCATCTTCTGATGCGGCAACTATCACTTCAGATGGGCACACTTTTAGGCAGTGACCTGGGTGTCAGAGATGCTTCCAGGGGTCTTCCCCATGCTGTTCCCATGTCTTTTTAGCACTGTATGCATGTGTCATACAGCACATGGCCAGATAAGGTTGTAAAATGTTAAAATGACATTTCCCGGTGAATGCATTTGTCACGGTTGAAAGCAATACAAAAGTGCAAAAACGCTTAAACAATGCTACTTGTGAACATACCCCAAGGTGTGCAGGAATATTTTTGTTTTTGGTTATTTATTTTACCTTATACACAAGGCTTTACCCTGGAAAGGAAGTTCCTTAACATATTTCACAGGAAAACCGTTTCAGTTTCGTTTTTGAACGTTTTATTGTGAGCCCGTAAAAGTGGCTTAAACGTTGTTGACAGCAGTGACCTGGGGGTCAGAAATGCTTCCTGGGGTGATCCCTATGCTGTCCCCATGTCATTTGAGCACTGTCACTATCGTTTTGGGCACTTTTTAGGCTTTCTACAGACTGTCGGGGTGCTGCCTCAAAAATGCTCGGGTCTCCCATAGACTAACATTGGGCTCGTTGCTCGGATCGAGCACCCGTGTATCACGGTGAGCTGGGCCCGAGCTTCGAGCACCCGAGCATTTTAGTGATCGCTCAACAATAGTAAGCATCATTTATCTGCATTGCAAGCTCCCAAAGCCTGTTTTCTGTATTAATGTATTTTTCCTACTACTTTATGAATTTAGTTATTAGGGTAAGATCAGACTTACTGGATTTTCAAGTGGAAATTGTGAATAGGTAGAAAAATGGCAATATATTAAAATCCACAGCACCAACTTTATCTGAATGAGGCATTTAAACAGCCCTCCAGTCTCATTACTCTTGTTGTGTGTTCGGCAGTTAACGATCAATGATCTTTATTATTTTACTCATTTTTATAGCCCCATTACTTACATGCCACATTACAGACATTGTGAGCCCCAATGGGGACAGTGATGATGATCTACTGTACATTCCCTATCAGAGTGTGGGAGGAAACCAATGAAAACACGGCGAGAAAGAACAAACTCCATGCAGATGTTATCCTTAAGCTCTTCCTGTTCAGCTCTTGTTCTTCTTCCAGGCTCTGCTGTTGACGGGGCGTGATTGCCCAAGTCATGGTGATTGACAGCCGGCTTCACAGTGGCCTGTCAATCAGCAGGACATCAGCAGTCACGCCCCGTCAGCACAGCGGAAAATAAGCATCTGCTCTGTTATATGATGTTATCGGAAGCCACAGAATCGCCGTCAGAACCCATCCGTGATTGCTCAGAGTATTGGTATCGGACACTACAGTCAGGTATTAGCAACTGCTTGCCTGTAAGTTGTGATTCCCATGAAAAGAAAAAAATAGACCCTGATAACCCCATTAATGGGAACCTAGCAACCTAGTGCTAACCACTGAGCCACCATGCTGCCCATCTTGCAGTATGTACTTTATCATCATTCTGCCCGCCTTTTAAAAAAAAATGTCCTACTGGTGAGCTTGTGATGGTATTCTGCTGGTATAAAGCAGTCAGTAAGCGGTGACTGAGCTTTTGGGAAAGGGACCAGTAATAATATGGAGTGTCTGACTACCTCCCTCTGTAAGCACCGTACTCGCAGGTCACAGTCCTGATGGAGCGGAGTTAGAGGAGGCTAGCCGCAATGCAGTAGTGAAATAAATGACAGTCATGTATTGACTTGGATATATTATTTTTGTTTTTTAAAACCCGAGTGTACAATTGCTTACAGGGGACTGCCTGAGCTGAACTGAAACCTCTACAGAATTGTGAATGTGTGCAATGTCCCCAGCTGATCAACGGTCACATAACCGCATGAAAGCAATTTGTATACTTGTGGGCACATGCCAACTATACGTAAGAATTGAGCGAAACTGAGACCATCCACTGACGGGGGAACTATGACAGTGTGTGCTTTACTCATGGGCACAATTCTGTAGTCTGCAAACTTTTAATTTCAGCCCTGACAATCCCGTTCTTTCGTTTTATTACTCTTTTCCAAGAGCAAAAAGGTTTTATTATTTTTCCATTGACACAGCCATGTGAGGATTTTTTTTTTTTGCAGAACGAGTTGTAGTTTTGAATGATGCAATTAATTTTGCTATATAACATACATTATAAAAGAGGCAGCCATACTTGCCAATTCCTAGTCGCAATACTAATGTACAACGGGATGTAGCAGCCCTCAGGTGGAGAGAGAGCTGGTGCAAAATACTAATGAAATAACCACTCACACCTACCATATTGTTTGGACCATAAGACGCACCGGACCATAAGACGCACCTAGGTTTTAGAGGAGAAAAAAAAAATTTAAGCAAAAGATGTGTTCATGATCCACTTTTAAGGGGGGAGTGTCTTCTGCTGACACTGGTATAGGGGTAATATCCCCCAATTCTGACAATATCCCCCATCCTGGTATATATGCCCCCCCCCCCTTCCTTTTATACATGGTCCCCATCCTGGTATGCCTGGCATCCCTCCATCCTGCTATGCCTGGCATCCCTCCATCCTGGTATGCCTGGCATCCCTCCATCCTGGTTTGCATGGAACCCCTCCATCCTGGTATGCCTGGCACCCATCATCCCTATCCTGGTGTGCATGGCACCCCTAATCCCTATCCTGGTATGCATGGCACCCCTAATCCCTATCCTGGTATGCATGGCACCCCTAATCCCTATCCTGGTATGCATGGCACCCCTAATCCCTGTCCTGGTATGCATGGCACCCCTCATCCCTGTCCTGGTATGCATGGCACCCCTCATCCCCGTCCTTGTATGCATGTATCAGCAATCCCCATCCTGGTATGCATGGCACAGCAATCCCCATCCTGGTATGCATGGTACCCCTAATCCCTATCCTGGTATGTATGCCCCTCTCATCTTTATCCTGGCATGTATGGCCCCCTCATCTTTATGCTGGGATGTATGGCCCCCTCATCTTTATCCTGGTATGTATGGCCCCCTCATATTTACCCTGGTATGTATGGCCCCCCTAATCTTTACCCTGGTATGTATGGCCCCCCTCATCCTTACCCTGGTATGTATGGCCCCCCTCATCCTTACCCTAGTATGTATGGCCCCTTCATCCTTTTTCCTAGTATGCATGGTCCCCGTAATCCCCATCATGCTGCACATAAAAAAAAATATATAAACATTGCTACTCACCTTTCTTCTCTCCTCCAGCGCTGACGCCTGTCTGCCCGCACTGATCTCCCCATGTGAGCCGCACATGGCGTCACTGCTATGCGCGGCTCACAAGGAGAGATCAGCTGACGGAAGTCACCTCTCCCCGCGCCGGGACTGTGTGCGCGGGGAGCAGTGACTTCATGCTCCTTCATAGCCGGCACACAGCTTAGCCGCACTGCGTCTCCTGCTGCTGCCGGGTTATCTCGTGTGCCCGCTTATTAAAGGGCATGAATATTCACCCCATCCCCACGCCCATGGGCGTGGAGAGAGGTTAAATATTCATGCCCTTTAACAGCGGGCACAGGCGATTCCGGCAGCAGCTGCGGCTACACTGTGTGCTGCTATTAAGGACCATGAATATTCAGTGCTCCCCATGGGCGTGGGGAGCAGTGAATATTCATTTTCTTTAGCAGCGGGGACAGCGTAGGCTGCTGCCTCCTGTGCCCCGCTCCTCCACCGCTACCGCTCCCCACAGCACAGTATATATACTCACCCCTCCCCAACATTTGGACTATAAGAATCACCCCCCATTTTCCTCCAAAATTTTGGAGGAAAAAAATGCGTCTTATAGTCTGAAACATACGGTACTATTCATGGAGGGGATTAGAAATGCACAGGATAAGGCTTGTATAGGGCGCCAGTCACACAGATACATGTAGTGCAACATGCCAACTTGCAGCCTATTAGTGATGCCAAAGCTATTACAGAATTTCCCCAAAAATAAGCCCTAGCATGATTTTACAGGATTTTTGGAGGATGCTTGACATATAGGCCCTACTCCAAAAATAAGTCTTAGTTAGTCAGGGCTGGCGTTAGGAGAGGGGAGCAACTGGGCAATTTATCAGGGCCCCTACTCTCTTTGGGGCTCTAAGCATTTCTATTCCAAGGCTGCTTAAGGACCTTTGGCGACATCATAGTCATGTGACCATAATGTCAGCAAAGGTTCTTGAACTGTGGGAGCCTAGAGTAACTGAAGAGTAGATAGACTGGTATGTAGGGGGGGAGACTGGACAATTTCTCTAGGTTCCCACTCTGAGGCCCTCAGCGTTTCTATTCCAAGGTTCAGACTACTTAAGGACCTTTGGAGAAATCACTGTCCTATGACCCTGATGTCACCAAAGGTCTTTTAACAGAGGAAGTCTAGAGGAGCTGAGACAGGCTGGTATGTATGTGCAGTGTGTGTGTCTGTGTATATTCTTGTGTATGTGCAATGTGTGTGATATGACATGATTATTATATATGGATAAATGAAGACATTCCCTGAAAATAAGCCCTAACCCATCTTTTTGAGCAAAAAATGATATAAGACCTTGTCTTATTTTCTGTAAAAGATGCTAGATCAGGCGGTCTGCCGAGCACTATATATGTGCACCCTACAAGAACAGACACATGGTTTCCACCAACACTACAAAAGCCTGGCTGCATCCTGCAAGGATGGAAAATTATGTAAGGTATTAGTTAATATTTTGACCAAAATATGTAAGCCTGCACCTACGTCAGGGGTCCTCATTGTCTTTCCAGCGAAAAGACAATATAACGTATTGGAAAACCAGATTTAACGCTGGCAGTAAAATGTTTTACCTCACAGAAAGAATAAGGCTGTGTGCCCACAATGTGTTTTTCAAGCATTTATGCTGCGGAATTTCTATGTGCGGATGGTACCCAGGTCTGGAGTAGAGTAGACTCTCATCCAGACCTGGGTACCATAGAAACTGTAAAAAATAGAATTTAAAATAAAAAATAAAGTTTATACTCACCTTCCGATGTCTTCCCGGTGTTTTGTCTGCTACGTCCAGTGACTTGCAATGTTCGCGTGGTTGTGAAGGACCTGCCATGACGTCACTGAGTCATGTGACCCATCACGTGGCTCAATGACGTCACCGCAGGTCCTTCACACCACCGCGAGCAGTGCAAGACACTGGACGGAGCAGACAAAACACCGGGAAGACATCGGAAGGAGAGTATAAACTTTATTTTTTTTTATTTTTCACCATTCTTATTCTCTTTTTTAACTAACTTGGTCACACTACTATAAATCCATGCCCGTTGCACCAAGGTGGACAAGTTGTCAAGCACTTTTCCAAGTGATGCTAAAATCGCTTGGAAAAGTACTTGATAACCCGCATGCAGAAATGCGCATGCAAAGATGCTTCACAAACGCTTCTACCTGGCGGGAAAAACGCATGTAAAATCCGCATGCGTTTTTCCTGCCAGGGAGAAGCGTAAAAAATATGCAGCATTTCTGCATCGTGGACACATAGCCTCAGCCTCGATCCCATACTGTCCTGTCTGTATACTTGCTTTTGCTTCATTCTCTGCCCAGGAGCTGTGGTTCCTGCACAGTCAGACAGCCATTACACAGTATACGATTATCTCCACACATTATATTTTTACACATCCAATTATAAAACTTATTAATCCAATGTATGTTGATTAAAATGTACTTTAATATGACAACCCCTTTTGAACTTGGAGGGACCCTTTACTGCCGTGCAGCAATCATAAATGCCCAAAGGCAAAACCCTCTTGGGGAGGGGAGAATAAGTGAACATGTTTGTTGGTAATGCCTCAGTGTTGTTGGACACGTGCACTTATTGGCACTTGCAGTAATCGTTGTTTATGGCTACTTGTAGCATCTGCACAGTGGAAACCTACCTTACTTAAAGGGGTTGTCCGTACTTGGCCAGTGCCAGTCTCTTGAATGAAATTGGAAAACCCTATACTTACCTCCCACACCAGTGCCGTTCCAGCAGTGTTGGCGCCAGGTCTCTCGGTGCTCACGTGACAATATGAAATCTGCAGCCAATTGGGGGGTGTGATCGTCCACTCTGATGAAATAATAAAGGCAACAGCCGGCGACATAGTGTCATGTGAGTGCCAGGAGACCCGATGCCTAATATTGCTGAAAAGGCGCCAGTGCAGGAGGTGAGTATAAGCCTCTCTTATTTAACATGGAGAACTCAGGCATTTAGGATGGGGTTGTCCAAGTAGAACTCTTGTGTATATTATTTAGCCAAAATTAAAATGTACCAAATATCCACATGTGCAAATACCGTATATAAAGCCTTTTACTCCAAATTCCGTTATTTCTCCTCTGATCTCATCAGTGGCCGTTCATTCAAAGCCACAAATTGTTTGTCTATCCTGATATCTTGTGGAACAGCCTGGCCTCACATGGGTTCTCCTCCCTCTTATCTCGGACCCTCAGTATTGACACCCTCACTTTTTTCATGCCCCTACATCTTTATATTTAATGCGGAAAGACTACCAGGAAATGTAGTTTCTAATCACTTGAGTCTTTTCTAATGTGATCGGTTTCATTATACCCTTATACCATCCACAGCAGTATACGAAAAGGAGTGTAGGTGTGAGTTGTGCAGAGGTAGTGGCTGCACCCAGGCACTGATGCGGAAATCCCAGCTCCCCTCTGCCCATTACCGTTCACCAGTTTTATATGTGATGCATGGTGGTTCAGCAGACAGATTCTAGGGCAAAATAACTACTAAATAATGTCATGTTATAATGACAGATCTGTCACAAGCAGTTTTTCAAGTTGTAGAGCAATAACCTGAATCTCCCCAGTTGTTCTTTCATAACCATATTCACCAGCATTCATAACCATAGTCACCAGCATTCATAACCATATTCACCAGCATTCATAACCATATTCACCAGCATTCATAACCATAGTCACCAGCATTCATAACCATATTCACCAGCATTCATAACCATATTCACCAGCATTCATAACCATAGTCACCAGCATTCATAACCATATTCACCAGCATTCATAACCATATTCACCAGCATTCATAACCATATTCACCAGCATTCATAACCATATTCACCAGCATTCATAACCATATTCACCAGCATTCATAACCATAGTCACCAGCATTCATAACCATATTCACCAGCATTCATAACCATATTCACCAGCATTCATAACCATAGTCACCAGCATTGGCTGCAATTTCATGAAACCTCATTGTGCGCTAAGGGGATAATATATCATCTAGACATATTCAGAGATAAAGCTAAAATACAACACCAATAGCACAGTAATAATGGCGATCATTTATTGAAAGCAATGTAATATATAGAAATTTTTTATTTTTCCATGTATAATGTAGCCAGCAAGGGTGAGTCTATTTTAGCTTTTAATAATTATTTGCTAAAATAAAGTGGCTGACATTACAAATTATTGCCTAAATGGGCACAAAGCTGCCAGTCAGCGAGCAACACTGACCATAGCACTGGATAGGGGAAAGCTGTGGACCCCGTATAGCCAGGTTGACAATCGCACCAAGGACGGCTGTAGATGCCGCAGTTGTGTCCTGTAATTCATGCGTCACATCTCCCAACAAGGATTCCAGAGTTTGGATTTTATGACTTCACTTCTGAATCCACCTGGGGAACGTGGCACAGGGGCCTCATTGCTGCTTATGCTCCATCCCAGTTGGCACAGAGCAGACTGCCAGTGGTCACGTTGGCAGTGGAGCAGCAGCTTTCAGCCCTCTGTAAGTAGGTCAGATACATTGTGTGACTGCTTTGCCGCAGATCAGCACATATAGAGATGGAGGTAATAGGAAGATGTGGAAGAATGTTCTTCAGATTGGCAGGCCAGCCATGCTTGTTACTGATGACATGAAACATGATGATGTTGGCATTTTGAGTGCAGGTAGTAGGAGCTGATGGTACAGAAATAAATGAACTCCAGTAGATAGTCTTGCGTCAAGATACAGGAGGATTAGATGGTATGACGGTATTATGCTGTTTCTCCGCTTAGTGGTAAGTTGTGCTCCATGCTGGACCCACAAACGGGAAACTCGTGAAAATCCTCTGTTCTCTAGCAGGAATTGTCTCGTTCACGCCATCACTGCGCGGTGCTGGGATCTGCTGTCTCATGGTGACATACGGGTTCCTTCCTATAATAACTGGAGATGGCGCTTTTCCTGTCCTTATGTCTTTCCAGTTTATATTTGAAAAGAAGGGGTGCGTTCTGATTTTTCCATTAACCCCTAGCCGGACATAATGGTCTTTGCAGAGTAGTTTGGACATAATGTCCATAGCATCGTGGTCAGTGAGGTTTTCATATGATGGTTCTTCGTACAAGACATTATTCACAATCTCTTCAGTGGTGTCTCCTGGAAATGGTGAGTCTTGGAAAATCATGTCGTACAATATGACTCCAAAGGCGAACCAGTCCACACCTTCACCATAAGCGTCTCCCATGATCATTTCTGGGGCGCCATACCCAGGTGTTCCACTGAAATCTCTGGCATTAAATCTCTTATCAAACTCGTATAGAGATAGTCCAAAATCAGTAATTTTTATGTGGCCGTCACCAGTCAGCAGGATGTTATCCGGTTTTAAGTCCCGGTGAATGATGTCATTGCTGTGCAGGAATTGTAGGCCACAAACGATTTCTGCTCCTATAAATGTTACAGGTTCCTTCAGGGGAATGGTACTATATATATAGTGAAGCAGATCCCCTCCACTGGCCAGCTCGGTGACAAAATACGCATGGTTTTCCGTATGAAACGCGGCATGGCAATGGGTTAGGAATCTGCTGTTGTGGCTAAGCTTCAGGACATGGTGTTCTACAAGGCATTCAGGGAAGGAGATTAGGCTTTCTTTCTTAATGATTTTAAAGGCCACACTTTCTTTCC
Organism: Phyllobates terribilis; assembly: GCF_046119375.1. Lineage (NCBI taxonomy): Eukaryota > Metazoa > Chordata > Amphibia > Anura > Dendrobatidae > Phyllobates > Phyllobates terribilis. The sequence goes on from NW_027362845.1 coordinate 3,578,769, forward strand.
TTATTTTATCAGTGGCCAGCATAACCTTCCCATAACTCCCTTGTCCAAGTATGCCATGGCAGATAAACTTATCCCTGGTGAGAGGGACAGTGGTCTTTATTTTTTTGCTACTGGGGCCACTACATTCACCTGAGATGTCATCTTGACTGGTGGCTGGATCTTCCTGATGTTTCCTTTTTCTCCCAGTTCTCTTCTCTTCTGCTGCACTTTCATTACCTTTCAGGTTAATGATCCTGGTTGGACGCAAAGTACTCAGTTTTTTTAGATTATCAGCTCGATTTGTGATGTATCCCACAAGCTTTTCACATCTGTTTTGTACAGTGTCTAGGAAGGAAATATTCTGGGTTCCCTCATTGACAGGTAATACCTGACCAACCTGCCCAGATTTCTTGGAATCCATCTTCCTTATCTTTGCTGGAGGTTCCTGGTTATTTCCAGTGTCTTCTCCATCTGGTGTTTCTTTCCTTTTTCTCTTTCTATTCCCTGTAAAGTCCATGTTGCATCAGGCAACAACAGGGCAATTATCCAAAAACGTATGTAAAATTATCAGAAAATGCAATCCACACGTATATTGTAGTCAAAGCCAACTACAACTAAAGCTCAATGGCTGCAGTCAGTTGTTTATGGAACTTTGTGGAATGTGATGTCACTGTGCCGGTGATGTCACACTCACTGTGATGTCAGCAGATGCATGCGAGTGTTCCATCTCTGCTGAACGTGAAAGTCTCAGAAGGGGCGGGGCTTAGTCACCATTGACTATAATGGAGTCTGTTGAGTGGGTAGTATTTAGTGACCTGAAGCTGGAAATCAGTGGGATAAATGACATCAGGATTCAGGAATAAGTTACAGTAGTTTTATATTTGTTTTAATTTATTTTATACAAAAAAAGAGCATGGACCGCACCTCCAAAAAAATCATACATTGATCTAATGCCTCTCAGCAAAAATATACATAACTGAACATGAGGTTCTTAGTTTAACATTCTGATCAGACTGTATGAAGCCCACTGCCACGTCACGGCAAACCTCGTAGTGGGTCCTAACATTTCCTGCCTAAAAGGAGCGGCGCCATGTGCCAACCACCGCTACAGTGAGAATGCACCAGCAGGGCGGGCGGCCTGGTGCCTCACAGCATCCATGCTTCAAGACCGAGTCCTCATGACTCCAGGCCGCGGCGCCCCACAAGCACAAAACCACAGCAACAATGGCTGACACATTGCACCAACACTACATGAAAGGAGCATTGTGACTCACCTTCCTCAAGCTCTCAAGTGAGACCAAATAGGCTAGACCCTCTTTGCAGACTCCTGCTAATTAAAATTGCCTGTGCCAAATGGGATGAGTGCTGGTCCAAGAAAGGGAAAAGAATAAGCTGGTTCATTGACGTGGCAGTGGGCTTCACACAGTCTGATCAGAATGTTAAGCTAAGAACCTCATGTTCAGTAATATGTATTTTTGCTGAGAGGCATTAGATCAAATGTATGATTTTTGGAGGTGCGGTCCATGCTCTTTTTTTATTTTTTTTTATTTTATGTTACATTATTTTGTGTAGGGCTGTGATGATATACATTTTTCAGTTCTTTTGTGTCAAATTTAAAGGAAAGTGTGTTAACCACTTCCTGACTGCCCACTGCACATAAACGTCCGCGCTTGCTGGGCTCTGTACATCGCAGATGTTTATGAACGGTCGGCGGTCTTTTAGCGCTCAGGGCCCCCAGGGTCCTGCACCCTGCGATTCCTGTGCAGAGCGATAGCTCTAACAGGTGACATCCTCGAGACCGGATTGGATCAGGTTCCAATAAAGTTAACCCTTTGCTATCTTCTACTACCCCTGGCAAAAATTATGGAATCACCGGGCTCGGAGGATGCTCATGCAGTTGTTTAATGTTGTTGAAAAAAAGCAGATCACAGACATGGCACAAAACTAAAGTCATTTCAAATGGCAACTTTAGGGCTTTAAGAAACACTAAAAGAAATCAAGATTAAAAATGTGGTACTCAGTAAGGGTAATTTTTTTCAGACCAAGCAGAGAGGAAAAAATTATGGAATCACTCAATTCTGAGGAAAAAATTATGGAATCACCCTGTAAATTTTAATTTACAATTCTAACACCTGCATCAAATTAGATCTGCTCGTTAGTCTGCATCTAAAAAGGAGTGATCACACCTTGAAAAGCTGTTGCACCAAGTGGACTGACATGAATCATGGCTCCAACACGAGAGATGTCAATTGAAACAAAGGAGATGATTATCATACTCTTAAAAGAAGGTAAGTCATCACGCAATGTTGCAAAATATGTTGGTTGTTCACATTCAGCTGTGTCTAAAATCTGGACCAAATACAAACAACATGGGAAGGTTGTTAAAAGAAAACATACTGGTAGACCAAGGAAGACATCAATGTGTCAAGACCGGAAACTAAGCAATATGTCTCCAAAACAGGAAATGCACAACAAAACAAATGAGGAACGAATAGGAGGAAACTGGAGTCAATGTCTGTGACCGAACTGTAAGAAACCGCCTAAAGGAAATGAGATTTACATACAGAAAAGCTAAACATAAGCCATCATTAACACCTAAACAGAAAAAAACAAGGTTACAATGGGCTAAGGAAAAGCAATCGTGGACTGTGGATGACTGTATGAAAGTCATATTCAGTGATGAATCGCGAATCTGCATTGGGCAAGGTGATGATGCTGGAACTTTTGTTTGGTGCCGTTCTAATGAGATTTATAAAGATGACTGCATGAAGAGAACATGCAAATTTTCACAGTCATTGATGATATGGGGCTGCATGTCAGGTAAAGGCACTGGGGAAATGGCTGTCATTACATCTTCAATAAATGCCCAAGTTTACATTGATATTTTGGACAGTTTTCTAATCCCATCAATTGAAAGGATGTTTGCGGATGATAACATCATTTTTCAAGATGATTATGCATCCTGCCATAGAGCAAAAACTGTGAAAACATTCCTTGAAAAGAAGACACATAAGGTCAATGTCATAGCCTGCAAATAGTCCGGATCTCAATCCAATTGAAAATCTTTGGAAGTTGAAGAAAATGGTCCATGACAGGGCTCCAACCTGCAAAGCTGATCTGGCAACAGCAATCAGAGAAAGTTGGAGCCAGATTGATAAAGGGTACTGTTTGTCACTCATTAAGTCCATGCCTCAGAGACTGCTTTAAAGCCAGAGGTGGTGCAACAAAATACTAGTGATGTATTGGAGTGTTCTTTTGTGTGTTTGTTTTTCATGATTCCATATTTTTTTCCTCAGAATTGAGTGATTCCATAATTTTTTCCCTCTGCTTGGTCTGAAAAAAATTACCCTGACTGAGTGCCACATTTTTTATCTTAATTTCTTTTAGTGTTTCTTAAAGCCCTGAAGTTGCCATTTGGAATGACTTTAGTTTTGTGCCATGTCTGTGATCTGATTTTTTTCAACAGCATTAAACAACTGAATGAACATCCTCAGAGCCCGGTGATTCCATAATTTTTGCCAGGGGTTATAGATGCTGTGATCCATAGCGATCACGGCACATAGAAGAGAGGGAGAGGCAGTTGTGCACTCACCTTTGACGGCCTCCGAGATAAGGTCTGACGTGGTCATGGCAGCCGGAGATCACATGATGACCTCCGAGGCTGCCAGGTACGGTGGCCTGTTAGGCTCAGCCATCAACGGAGTCTAACACGAGATCTACCAGTGTAAAACTGACATCCGGTCTCATGCAATGCAATACATGTGTATTGCATTGCATGAGACCTGTGATGATAAAAATATTCCCATAGAGGGACTAAGTGAGAAAGTTAAAAACAGAAAGTTTAAAAATTGGGTCACTTGAGGGGGATTCAGCTCTTCTAGTGCTTAAGGGCTCTGTATACGTAGTCCGCAAACTATTCTACAATAATTTGTTCTCCAAAAGCGAAATAGTGCTCCTTCCCTCCCGGGTGTCGCCGTGTGCCTAAGCAGTACTGTACAGCCACATATGGGATATTGCCACGTTCAGCAGAAATTGTGTGATACATTTCGGCACCATTTTTACCCATTGCCTTGTGTGAAAATGTAAAATCTGAGGCTAAAACTAATTTTTTTTGTGGTAAAAATAGAATTATTTTTTTCTTCGCTGCCCAATGGTATAAATTTCTGAGAGTCACATGTGGTGTCAGCTTGATCACTGCATCCGTAGAGGAATTCATTGAGAGGTGTAGTTTGTAAAATGGGGTCACTTATGGGGGTTTCCTGCTGCTTTAGGACCTCAGTCTCTCCCAGTGGGTCATGGCACCTGCAAACCACAACAGTAAAATCTGCACTATAATATGACAATTTTTCCCTTCTGAGCTTTGCACTGTGCCTGAAAAGTAGGCTTCCAGTATCCATTGTTTCAGATGCTGCACATCTCGTATCTTGATGGTCTGGTGTGGTATATAGGGTACAAAGATAGTGGGGCCATTCTTCATCAGTGGAAACCTCAATGCCACTGGATATCTGAAATTGCTACACGATGATGTGTTGCCCTCTTTATGCACTGAAGATGGCACGTTCCCTGAGTTTTTCCAACAAGATGGTGCACCACCACATTATGGGTGTCAGGTCCGAGCATTCCTACATGAACAGTTTCCTGGAAAGTGGATTGGTTGTCGTGGACCTGTTGAATGGCCACCAAGGTCTCCCGATCTGACCCCCTTAGACTTTTATCTTTGAGGTCATCTGAAGGCAATTGTCTATGCTGTGAAGATACGAGATGTGCAGCATCTGAAACAACGGATACTGGAAGCCTGTGCTAGCATTTCTTCTGCAGTGTTGCTATCAGTGTGTCAAGAGTGGAAGAAGAGGGTTGCATTGACAATTCAACACAATGGGCAGCACTTTGAACACATTTGATAAGTGGTCATAAACTTGTAAAAAACTCATGAAATAATAAAGTTACGTTAAAACCAAGCACATCATTGTTTTTCTTATGAAATTCTCAATAAGTTTGATGTGTCACATGACCCTCTTCCCATTGAAAAAAATTAAGTTGAATCCAAAATGGCCAACTTCAAAATGGCCGCCATGGTCACCACCCATCTGGAAAAGTTTTCCCCTTCCCTTATACTAATGTGCCACAAACAGGAAGTTGATATCACCAACCATTCCCATTTTATTTAGGTGTATCCATATAAATGGCCCACCCTGTAGTTTTAATCCTTCTAACTTCCTAACCAAAAAAAATTGTTTAAAAAATTGTGCAGATGTAAAAGAACTATTTTGTGTGACCTAACTCTCTGGTTTAAGGGCATAAAAATTAAAAGTTTAAAAATTGCAAAATTTTCCCAATTTTCTGATATTTTAAAAAATAATCTAGTTACCGTATTTTTCGGACTATAAGATGCACCAGACCATGACCATAAGACACACCTGGGTTTTAGAGAAGGAAAATAGAAAAGAAAATTTAAGCAAAAAATGTGGTCATGATGCTCCCCATCCTGGTATGCATGGCACCCCTCATCCCCATCCCGGTATGCATGGCACCCCTCATCCCCATCCCGGTATGCATGGCACCCCTCCATCCCGGTTTGCATGGCACCCCTCCATCCCGGTTTGCATGGCACCCCTCATCCCCATCCTGGTATGCATGGCACCCCTCATCCCCATCCTGGTATGCATGGCACCCCTCATCCCCATCCTGGTATGCATGGCACCCCTCATCCCCATCCTGGTATGCATGGCACCCCTCATCCCCATCCTGGTATGCATGGAACCCCTCATCCCCATCCTGGTATGCATGGCACCCCTCATCCCTATCCCGGTATGCATGGCACCGCTCCATCCCGGTATGCATGGCACCTCTCCATCCCGGTATGCATGGCACCTCTCCACCCCAAAATTTTGGAAGAAAAAAGTTCGTCTTATAATCCGAGAAATACAGTATATCTAGAAAAAAAATTACTACTATCCTGACTACTATCATGAAGTACAATATGTCACAATAAAACAATCTCAGAACCACTGGGATATGTTGAAGCGTTTCAGAGTTATTACCTCAAAAAGTGACGCTGGTCAGAATTGAAAAAAATTGGCCTGATCACAAAGGCAAAAACTGGCTCTGGCGCGAAAGGGTTAAATCTATAAGTTTAAAAAATATCTATTTCTGCTATTTTTATTAAAAACACAAAATTCTACTGTGGAAGGGCTAAGAAAATGTACTTGTGAACAAATCTTTTGCAAATTACCCAGATATCAAGAGTTTCCAAAAGGTAATTCTGCCCAATTATGGTACATTGGGTAGTAAGAAAAGGGGAGTCAGTGTTTCGCAGGTCTATATTACAGCTCCACAGGGTTTATTACCCCTCTCCCAGGACCTTGTAAGGTGAGGCTCCAGAGCTAAGCTACAGTATGGAGATTGGTGACCCCATATCTGGGCAGATGAGTTCATTACAGCTTCACACAGATCTTTAACCGGCGTTTCTAAGCTTCTGAGTAGCAACCTGACTAGTAATATTATTATACAAGATTTGATCATTTATTACATAGTTTGTAAAGCCGAATAAAGACTTGCCTCCATCAAGTTCGACCTGTTAGTCCTGTAATTGCTACAGTTGATCCAGAGGAGGGCAAAAACCCCAAATGATTTAGCCAATCTTCACCTGAGGAAAAATTCCCTCCCGACTCTGAAACCAGCAGTCAGAATAAATCCCTGTATCAACCTACTATTTTATTTTATTTTTAAGTATATGCTGAAATCTGCCTGGTATCTAAAAATGCATCCAGTCCCCGCTTGAACTGGTGTAGTGAATCCGACATTACCGTCTCCTCACTCAGTGAATTCCATATTCTCACTTCTCTTACCGTAAAGAACCCCTTCCTATGCTGGTGCTGAAACCTTTTCTCTTCCAGTCTTAGTGAATGCCCTCTTGTTACCGTAATATCCCTCTTTTTGAATAAATCCCGGGCAAGGTCTCTATACTGTCCCCTAACATATTTGTACACATTTATTATGTCCCCCCTCAACCTTCTCTTTTCCAGGCTGAATAGTCCTAGTTTTGCCAACCTCTCTGGGTATTGCAGTCCCTCCATTCCCTTTATTAATTTTGTTGCCCTCCTTTGTACCTTTTCAAGCTCATTTATATCCTTTCTATATATTGGGGCCCATAACTGAGCACAGTATTCCAAGTGTGGTCTGACCAGTGCTTTGTACAGTGGAAGAACAATGTTCTCATCCTTTGCAGCTATACCTCTTCTGATACATCCCATTACCCTGTTTGCCCTTACAGCAGCGGCCTGACTTTGGGCACTCCAATTTAGTTTGCTATCAATCAAGATGCCCAAGTCCTTCTCCATCTCTGAATTCCCCAATGATTTCCCATTCAGTGAGTACTGGTGACTTCCATTTTTCCTTCCCATATGTATGACCTTACATTTCTCCTCATTAAACCTCATTTGCCATTTAATGCTCCACCTACCCAGTTTATCCAAATCCCTCTGTAGGTCTGCACTGTCCTCTTTTATATTAATTGTTTTACATAACTTTGTGTCATCTGCAAATATTGACATTTTACTATTTATCCCGTTGACTGTCGTTAATAAAGATATTAAATAACATTGGGCCTAGTACAGACCCCTGTGGTACCCCACTAGTGACGCTTACCCAATCTGAGTATATTCCATTTATAACTACCCTCTGCCTTCTATCCCTTAGCCAGTTACCTACCCACTTGCAAACATTTTCCCCCAGCCCCATCATTCTCATTTTGTATACCAACCTATTATGTGGCACGCTATCGAACGCTTTTGCGAAGTCTAGATACACGACATCCACTGGTTCCCCCTGATCTACTCGTGAGCTAACCTCCTCGTAGAAGTCAATCAGGTTTGTTTGGCAGGAGCGATTCCTCATGAATCCATGTTGGTTCGGGATTAAAAGGTTATTAGCATCAAGATGCTCCGTAATTGCCTCTTTAATGAAGCTTTCAAAAATTTTGCCCACAACAGACGTCAGACTCACCGGCCGATAGTTTCCGGCGTCACTTTTTGCTCCCTTTTTGAATATTGGCACTACATTCGCCTGTCGCCAATCAAGTGGTACAGACCCAGTCTCAACAGAGTCCTTAAATATAAGATATAGCGGTCTGTCTATCACATTACTTAGTTCCCTTAGTACCCGTGGGTGTATGCCATCAGGTCCTGGTGATTTGTTTATTTTAATGTTACTGAGGCGTTTCTGTACCCCAACTTGGGTTAGATTAGTCATACTTAGTGGAGGATTAAGCTTGTCACTTCTCATTTCTCCTGTTAGTTCTATTTCCTTTGTGAAAGTTGTCGAAAAAAAATTATTTAATAGGTTAGCTTTATCCTCATCTTTCTCTATGATTTTGCCTTCATCACTTTTTATCGGTCCAATATTATCCGATTTAATCCTTTTACTATTTATATACGGAAGGAACAGTTTGGGATTTGATCTACTTTCCCTAGCAATACGTCTCTCTGTTTCCTCCTTCGCTATTTTTATTTGTTTTTTACAGGTTCTCGTTTTTTCCTTGTAACACATTAGTGCCTCCTTACTATTTTCCTGTTTTAATCTCTTGAATGCCTCTTTTTTGCTATTTAACGCCCCTTTTACGTTCTTATTCAACCATATTGGTTTCCTCTTATTTCTGGCCCTTTTATTCCCATACGGTATATATCTCTCGCACTGAGTATTCAGAATTCTTTTGAAGGTTTCCCATTTACTATTCGTATTCCTTTGATTAAGAACTTTGTCCCAGTCAATAAGTTGAAGGTTTTCTATCAGCTGATCAAACTTCGCCCTCCTAAAGTTTAATGTTTTTATTGTTCCCTTATTGATAACCCTACTGAAGGGCATTTTGAAATTGATAATATTATGATCGCTATTACCTAGGTGCCCCCCTATCTGTACCTCAGTTATTCTATCAGGCCTATTAGTCAATATTAAGTCCAACACGGCCTTCCCTCTCGTTGGTTCCTGCACTAGTTGGGAGAGATAATTATCCTTAATATTTGTCAAGAACCTTTTTCCTTTCTGAGATCTACAGGTTTCTGTTTCCCAGTCAATATCCGGGTAGTTGAAATCCCCCATTACAATCACTTCATTATGTTTTGCTACTTTGTCTATTTGTCCTAATAGCAGACTCTCATTCTCCTCTGTTATATTTGGTGGCTTATAGCAGACCCCCAATAATATTTTATTATTATTTTTTGCCCCCTCTATCTCTACCCACATGGACTCGACCCCCTCTTCTCCCTCTCCTATATCTTCCCTTAGTCTGGGCTTTAGACATGACTTTACATATAAGCAGACTCCTCCGCCTTTCCCCTGTTTCCGGTCCCTTCTAAATAAACTATAATCCTAATAAATTTACCGCCCAGTTGTAGCTATCATCTAGCCAAGTCTCTGTTATACCTACGATGTCATACCTCTCCTCCGATATAAGCGCCCGCAGCTCATTCGCCTTATTGGTCAGGCTTCTTGCGTTGGTCAGCATGCAAGATAAAATTTTGGGGTTATTTAGCTTCCTATTCTTCTCTAGCGATCTAACTGTACTATCCACACCCCCCTCTCCACCCTCATTATATTCACTTCTCCCCTTCCCCCTTGCTTGCCTCACATCCCACCTATTTCCTTGGTCCCCCCCCCGTCTCTAGTTTAAATACTCCTCCAACCTATTAGCCATCTTCTTCCCCAGCACCGCTGCACCTTCCCCATTGAGGTGCAGCCCGTCCCTACGGTAGAGCCTGTAGCCGACTGCGAAGTCAGCCCAGTTCTCCATGAACCCAAACCCTTCTGCCTTGCACCAACTCTTTAGCCACTTATTCACCTCCCTAACTTCCCGTTGGCGCTCCTGTGTGGCTCGCGGGATTGGTAGTATTTCTGAGAAAACTACTTTGGAGGTCCTTGCCCTAAGCTTCCTACCTAGGTCCCTGAAATCATTTTTAAGGACCCTCTATCTACCACTCACTTTGTCATTGGTGCCGATGTGGACCATGACCGCTGGGTCTTCGCCAGCCCCACCCAGTAACCTGTCAACCCGATCCGCGATGTGCCGGACTCGAGCGCCAGGGAGGCAGCACACCGTTCGGCGATCCCGGTCTTTGTGACAGATTGCCCTGTCTGTCCCCCTAATAATAGAATCACTCACTACCAGGACCTGTCTTGCCTGCCCTACACTTCCCCCCTCCCCCTCATTACTGGAGCATACACTCCCCCGGCGGTCAGAGGATCTGTCGTGCTCCAATAATGCCGGTTCTGAACCAGCCTTCCTATACTTCTTCCCTCTATCCCTCCTAACTGTTATCCAGCTCCCTGCCTGTTCAGCCTGCACTTCCCCTCTATGCTCCACCCCCAGTATTGACCCATTGAGTGTCTGCTCGGTGAGCAGCTAACTCCGTTCCATGTTGTCGATGCTCCTCAGTATCGCTATCTGAGCACTTAGATCCAGAATTTGGGCTTCCAAGTGCACGATATGCTCACAACTCTCGCAGCAGTATGGATCCTCGAGCGGTAGCTCACGGAATGCATACATTGCGCAAGATGTACACTGCACGGCTCCGGCCAAGATGGACGCCATTCTAAATATGGGGATACAGTCAGTATATATATACAAGTACAAAACACAATTATTTATATATAGGTGTATGGACGGGGATCAATTAGGGATGTGCAAGTGTATCAATTAGATATCGGCGGGGGATCAGTTAAGTATGGACGGGGGATCAATTAAGTATGGACCGGGGACTCAGCTGAGTAGGTCAGGTGGATTAATTAAGTATGGACGGTGTGTCAATTGACTATGGACTGGGGATCAATAAATATGGGCTGGGGAAATAATTAATTGTGGACTGGGGAATCAATCAATTAATTATGGACAGGGGGTTAATTAAATATGGATGGGGATAAGGCAAATAAATAGGGACTGGGGGATCAGTAAAAGTGGACAGGGGGAATCTATTAAATATGGACAAGGGGGATCAATTGATTATGGGCTGGGGGGGTCAATCAGTTAAATGTGGTCGGGGGATCAATTTAATATGGACGGGGGGGTCAATTTAAATGTGGTCAGGGGGATCAGTTAAATATGGACGGGGGGTTATCAGGGGATCAATTAAATATGGACGGGGGGTGATCAATTAAATATGGTCTGGGGGATCACTAAAGATGGCCTGGGGAGTTGTATTAAATATGGATAGGGGGGAGATCGATCAAATATGGACAGGGGATTAATTTAAATAAGGCCGGGGGGGGAGCACTTAAATAAAATGCAATTACAATACAAATACAGTACAATACACGCTTGGGTTCAGTAGGGCCTCTTATCGCGGCCTCCTGCCCCTCACTCACCTCCTCTAGGGACGCTGCACGCTATCACAGCGCGCTCGCCCCTCCGGTTGCCTCTTACCGGTCCTCCTGGTCACCACCACCTGGCGCCCTCCGCCGGCCGGCGCTGCACGATATCACAGCGCTCTCTTGCGCTCGTTCCTCTGGTCGCCTCCTACCGGTCCTCCCGGTCCACTTGGTCACCTCCGCCTGGCTCCCTCGCCAGAGGGCCGCGAGCCGAGTCGGACCACGCCGCACGCCGCTCACCACAGCCACACCACAGCCCACGTGTTCACACCCCGCGCGCGCTCTCACTTCCAGTCACCTCCACGGTAGCATTTAGATTGACTGGCCGGGCAGATCTGGCATTCTGCAGACTGGAAAAGCTGGGGAACAACCATTATATAAAATATGAAAAAATAGGAAAATATTAGCAATGTTCTGTAATGGTTAATTTTTACATAACACTGGTTCAATTTACTTGATATTAACCCGTTCATGATCTTGTGATTTTCTATCTTTGCACTTTAGTTTTTTTTCTCCTCTTTTTTCCAGAGCCATAACTTTTATATTTTTTCAATATAACCAAGGGCTTGTTTTTTGCAGGACAAGTTGTACTTTTGAATGACACCATTTTTTTGAAGTGCTACTTTAGTGAAGTGAAAATAATAAATTTAGGATTTTTTATCTTCGTTATTTTTTTATAGACTTTACATTTATCATATTGCGGGCTACAATTAAGATAGAGATGGGAGAGGCAGCATTTTGTTCAGAATTGTACAGGCTTTAATTCGACATGTCTTAACCAAGTTTGTTATTTTGTTTTTGAGGAGTCAAATTCTAAATTTTGATGGGCGATTTCGGGAAAACTGTGTTTTGTAAAAAAAAAAATAAAAAAAATGCGTATGTGTTACTTGTGTTATTGGTTACATTCCTTCAGGGATTCAAGTTGGTATTTCTGTAGGATCATATTTTGTTGTGTGATTTTCTAAATACAGTCTCATCCTAGTCATAGGTTTAATGCTAAACTAAAAGAATCAATATTTTAACACCTTTTTAATATACAGTTATACATGTAATAACTTTTTTTTTATTATTACTTCACTAGACATTTCCTTTTTCCAGTTTAAAAAAAAAAATGAAAAAAAATACAGTAAAATCGTCCAGCGATAAAATAAAACATTATGAATTAGTCTGAACAATTAATAGTACGTCTTTACACTGATCTTTTCTCAATAATTTGTTTTCTCTTCTGGGTGAAATGTAATCCTGTCCACAATCTCTTACTAACAATGGCCGTTTCCTTTTGTGTCAGTATGTACGCCTGTTATGGGGTTTGGGTCCACTTGTGTTAATATCTGATTTTTGGTTACTTTCAAAATGTCTGCTTTCTTGGATACACAAAGGATGGTGATGGACCAGAAGGTGCAGAAAAATGGCTTTACTTCTTCATTGTCCTAGTCTTTGGAGAGTCCATTAGCCAGCAGCCACCAGTGCTGATCATACTCACAGGTCACATATCCAGTTATATCATCCATCGCCAATCTTGTGCCACCTTCAATCACTTCATGGACTTCACTGTCATTTCTGGATGAAAAAATCCTTGTTTATATTTTTGTTTCACTACATGGAATTAAAGTGTGGTATTGCTTAGTTCCTTTGATGGGTTCTGCTTTTTGTAACCAATGTTTTAACAAACTTTCCTCTTCTTCTTAGTCCTGGTTTGTACAGTACGTGAACTGGATGTTAGGAATATTTTTCTCACTCAGTTGGAAAAGTTGCATGGGTGTTAAAATTTGGTCTGAATGTGGTCTATGGAGGCTAGCTTGAGCTGCTAGACATTTCACCGTGCCTCCTAAACCATCACATACACCTTTTGCCAGGAGCTGAATGGCAAAAAAGTGCCATTCAGCTTTCACTCCAAAATGTTTCTTGTGATGGCATACAATTATAAGGTTTCTCCTATTTTTATACTGTGCAGAAGAGTCATCCGAGGAGTAGTAGACCTTGCTCAAACTTGTTAGGATGTCAGTTTTATCACTGAAATCAAATTTTTTTGGAACAAATGAACAGCTGTTGAATCATGAAGTAAGCACTCAGACATAAAATACATAAGTGTAGTTCTGATATCTGACTGTAAGCAGAGTCGGCTTATTAGTAATAAGTTATTACTATTCAGCTAAGCAGACAACAGACCGGATGCTGCACTTATCGCAGAGGGCGCTGAGGGAGACATTGCACGGACCAGCCCCTGAAACCAGCATCACTGATGGGCGGCAAACAAAGCAGGGGAGAGTAGGGATGTCCCAGTCCCCTCCTTTTCGATGATCTTCGTTTCAGTGTGGAAAGGGAAGTGACAGCAGTTTCCACATTTTTGGGTTCACTGTTAAGCCCACGGCTGTGTGCAAATCCACTACTGATTGTACCTGGGACAAGTTGGTATGCCACTTGGTACTAAAGGTAATATCATCCAAATACACCGATACATACTTCTGATAAGGCTCTAACACTATGTCCATCAGCCTCTGGAACATGGCCGAGGCTGCATGTAACCCAAAAGGCAAGACGACCTAGTGATAGAGACCCTCCGGCGTTATGAAGGCTGACTCTGTCCGAGGCACCTGCCAGTAACCCGTGGTGAAGTACTGGGCCTGCCCCAGTCTCTCAATCAGCTCGTCCACCCAGGACATTGAATAAAGGTCAAATTTCAACACTTTATTACATTTTCAGAAGTCGTTACAAAATCATAACGATCCGTCCAGCTTCAGAACCAGTTACAATGGGGCTAGCCCGCTCCCTCCTGGACTCCTCGATAACTCCTAGCTGGAGCATTTGTTTTTCCTCAGCTGCGATGGCTTGTGTCTGGGCCTCTGTCACACGGTACGGTTTCATTCGTACCCTTACCTGAGGCTCTGTGACAATGTTATGTTGGATCACAGATGTTCGGCCAAGCAGTTCCGAAAATACATCCGTACTCTGCAGCACCAATTTCTCAGTCTCCCGTCGCTTCTGTTTAGAGAGTGTGTCACTTATATTTACCTCTCCCCTGGCCATTGTCGGAGGGTCCCCAGACGATACGACCGGAGTCGCATCCGTAATCATACATTCCCAGTCTTTCCTTGCTTATAGCAAATTTACGTGATATAGCTGTTTGGGTTTTCTCTTCCCAGGTTGATATACTCTCTAATTCATCTCCCCAACCTTTTCCCGGACTTCATATGGCCCTTGCCACTTGGCCATGAGCTTACTTTCTGCTGGGGGCACTAAGACTAATACCTGATCCCCTTGGACATTGACCATACCAGGGGTGCAACAAAGTGCCATTAGTTGCATAAGGATTAAAAGTGAATTTAGGCTGTGTACCCACGATGCGTTTTTCAAGCGTTTTTGCTGCGGAATTTTCCGCAGCGTAAAAGCTTGGGAAACGCATGGTAAGCTTTCTGCCATGGTCCCCTATGCAATTCCGCACTTTCAATGCCCATGCTGCGGATTTTTCTGCAGCGTTTATGCTGCTCTCAAAAATCCGCAGCATGTCCATTAATTTTGCGGAAGCGCTGCGTTTTCGCCGCCATTGACTTGCATTAGAACGCGCCAATTCTGCAAGACTGCTTCTGTACATGCTTAATTGGCGCGTTGTAATGTCTGGATGGTACCCGAGTGTGGAGAAGAGAAGACTCTCATCCACACCCAGGTACCATAGAAACTGTAAAAAAAAGAATAAAATAAAAAATAAAGATTATATTCACCTACCGACAGCCCCCGGTCTCCTTCCCTGTGCTTGCCAGCAGACTGAAGGACCTGCGCTGACGTCACAGTCATGTGACAGCAGGTCTTTCAGTGCAGTGTCCCGCGATCAGCTGGCAGCCAGGAAGGAGCGCAGCAACACATGCCGGGCCATCGGAAGGTAAGTATCAAGGTTTATTTTTTTATTTTTAACCACTCTAAAGGTCACACTATATAAATCCATGCTGTTTGCATGGATTTATATAGTGTGACCTAGTTTTCAAGCACTTTCCAAGTGATGCTAAAATCACTTTGAAAGCACTTGTCAATCCGCATGCGGAAATGCATGTGAATCCACATGTATTACGCTGGAAAAACGCATGTACAATCCGCATGCGTTTTTTCTGCCAGGTAGATGCAGAAATGCTGCAGAAATTTTCTGCTTCATTTCTGCATTGTGGGCACATAGCCTTTATGTAAATCATTAAGTAGCTGAATTTCCATTTTGGGGTAACAAACTCCTTTTGAGAGATTCCTTGCAGTTACTTTGCATGTTGATTTACTTTGTAAGGACACACGTGCACACATTTCAGATTTTGTCACCTTTTTTCTGTGCAGATTTGTCACAAAACCTAAAGGGTTTCCCGATGCCAGGAAAGTGACTGAGAATCCTGACGTCTCCTGCACATGTTACTTATTTGTGACTTGCAGGTTTGGTGAAGATATAATTCTGCAGGATGTCAATTCTGTCAGCGTTTTTGCTGCAGATTTCACCCACACTGATGAGTGGGGAAAAACTTCACCTATTTACAGCATTTTCCAGACAAGAGATGGAGAAACCAAAAGCTTAATGTGTGCACACAGCCTAATAGACGTCATTACTAGTGTTGAGCGAGCATGCTCGTTACTCGCCCGAGCATCTCACTACTCGGGATGTTCGGCGAGCACCGAGCATTTCCGGGTTACTCGGGCGGGAGCTCGGGTCTCCGCCCTGCATGTTTGGCGCTCTTTACAGAGCCAATGAACATGCAGGGATTGCCAGCCAGTCACTGTAATGCCGCAGCCATGTTGTTTGTGGGCATTACAGTGATTGGCTGGCCGCCCAGCGTCACCTCGAGTATTTAAAACCGGGCGCCGCCATCTTGGACTCAGTCGCCCGGGATCACACAGTCTAGGGAAAGTGCTGCTGATTTAGGGAGAGATATATACTGCGAAATAGTTAGTGTAGGGTCTGTAAAAGCTGCCAGATCAAACAAACCGTCCTTCTCAGGACTAATATCCATCCCAGATATCAGGCAGGCAGGCTGTATAGGAAACGCAGTGGTTATACCAGCAAACGCTGCATTACAGTCCTGTGTGCTCCTGCTGCTCAAATTGCTAGACTTAGCTCCAGGTCTCGGGGGCCAGGAAAAATCCTTTTTTTTTTTTTCATCTAAATCCTCTTTTTTTCTCCGCTAGAAGTGGTGGAAGAGGAGATCCCATGTAGCGATGCCCAAATATTTGAACAGCCACGGCCACAGGAAGGCGACGCTGGCGCAATTTGTCACAAGAGGTGGACGATGACGAGACACAATTGCCACGAAGTGACGAGGAGGATCGTGGTGCGGAAGTGGAAGAGGAGGACGTGGTGGATGATCTAGTAACTGACCCAAGGTGGCAGGAGGACACGCAGAGCGAGGCGAGCAGCACACAGGGGGAGGGAGGCAGAGCACCCCAACAGACAGGAAGAAGCAGTGTGGTGGCTGCACACAGAAGGCGGGCAACCATTCCCCGTAACACTAACACGAGGGACGTTGCCAGTACAACCGGTAGGTCTTCCAGAGTCTGGAATTTTTTTAAAGACTCTGCTGATAACCCCAAAAAGGCCATTTGTACCACCTGCCATGCCAGTGCCAGCAGGGGTGACAAAAGTACCAGCCTGACCACCACCAACATGATCAGGCACATGTCAGCAAAGCACCCGACTTTGTGGGGCGAACCCCAGGGTCCACGACCAGTGTCAGCGGGTGTCACCACTGCTTTTTCCGCCTTTGTGCGTATAAGAGAACCCCCTGTTGTGCGTGCAAGGCAATCCCCTGTCCATACTGCATGCAAAGATTCCCCCTCCTCTCAGTCTTCACTTGTTATGGAAGTTTCTCAAGAAACAGCATCAACGTCCACGTCAGCGTTCAATTGTCCTTATCCCAGACCTTTGAACGAAAGAGCAAATTCGCAGCCAACGCCCCACAGGCCACAGTCCTAAATTCGCACATTTCACTACTGCTTGCGTTGGAAATGCTGCCTTTTAGGCTGGTGGAGACGGAATCCTTCCGCAACCTTGTGGCGGTGGCCGTCCCTCGGTGCTCGGTCCCCAGCCGACACTATTTTGCCCGGTGTGCCATCCCCGCACTACACAAGCATGTGCCGTGCCCTCAACAACGCAGTTACTGGGAGAGTCCACCTGACAACGGACACGTGGACAAGAGCTTGTGGCCAGGGACGGTACATCTCTCTGACGGCACACTGGGTAAACATAGTGGAAGCCGGGAACCAGTCGGACCTTGGGACGGAACACATCCTCTCCACACCGAGGATTGCGTGCCCTATGTCAGTCAGAGTTGCCCCCACAGTGTACAGCTCCTGATGATCATCCTCCTCATGTTCACCCTCCATCTCAGATATCACCGCTAGAGATGAGCGTTGTTCTACTCGAACTGTTCGCCAATCTCAAATTCGAGCTGTTTTGGGCGGTGTTCGAGCCGTTCGGCGAACACGAACAATTTGAGAAAAATTCGGCTGTTCGAGGTTATGTTCGATAACTGTTCGTGCACCAAAATCATAACTGGATTTTTTCTCAGTAATGATGAAAATTAATGTTAATACGCAGTTTGAGTGTACAGCGGGATGGGGGGAGGGGCAGGGGATGGATCTCTGCAGGAACAATGAAGATCTCCATTTTTTTTTCTCTTTCCCGCATTTGCAGTAGGGAGGTGCAATCTGTCAGCCTATCAGCAGCGCACACACGGAGCGAAGTGCTTTTTTTCACACAAGCAAGGGCATGTGTCATTGGCAGTGTATGTCACATGTCCTTGCCCTATAAGACCAAGCCATTTTCCCCGTCGCCACCATTTTCTCACTGCTGCAGCTGCGTGTTAGACGGCACCGCTGTTGCTGTGTGCGCTATACCTTGTTAATTTCAAGCCAATTTTCGCACAAATATACAGATAGCTTGGGAGTAGGGAATAGTTGTGATTGCAGTCCTTTTAAGGACTAGGTTACAGCATTTCCTACGACTTTTATCAGGGAGGTCTGTGCTCTTAAATAGATAGATTGTGGGAGTAAAGACTAATTGTAATTGGAGTCCTTTTCAGGACTAGGTTACATCAGTTCCTATCAGTTTTTGCCAGGCAGGTCTGTGCCAGTGCTGTGCAAGTTTTTTTCACAGCATTTGGCTGAATCTAGCAAAGCTAATCCTTTTTGGCCTATTGCAGAGTGTGTTAGTCAGTGGAGTAGCCTATCTGTGTTGCAAGATATACCACCTGTGTATAGAATACCAATTTTTTTACTGCACCTAGTGAAGTAAAATCTTTTGGGCATAGCATCATTCTATTAGTCCATCTATACTGACCTCCATCAGGTTGCAAACTGAATATAATTTTTTTCTGCATCTAGCTCTGAAAAAATATTTGGCCTTCTAGCAGTGTGTCGGACTTTCTCTATTAGTCCATCTATACTGACCTCCATCAGGTTGCAAATTAAAAATAATTTTTATCTGCATCTACAGTACCTCTGAAAAAATATTTGGGCTTCTAGCTGTGTGTGGGACTTGTTGTATTAGTCCATCTATACTGACCTCCATCAGGTTGCAAACTGAATATATTTTTTTCTGCATCTACCTCTGAAAAAATATTGGGCTTCTAGCTGTGTGTGGGACTTGTTGTATTAGTCCATCTATACTGACCTCCATCAGGTTGCAAACTGAATATATTTTTTTCTGCATCTACCTCTGAAAAAATATTGGGCTTCTAGCTGTGTGTGGGACTTGTTGTATTAGTCCATCTATACTGACCTCCATCAGGTTGCAAACTGAATATATTTTTTTCTGCATCTACCTCTGAAAAAATATTGGGCTTCTAGCTGTGTGTGGGTCTTGTTCTATTAATCCATCTATACAGACCTCCATCAGGTTGCAAACTGAATATAATTTTTTTCTACATCTAGCTCTGAAAAAATATTTGCCCTTCTAGCAGTGTGTGGGACTTGTTCTATTAGTCCACCTATACTGACCTCCATCAGGTTGCAAATTCAAAATAATTTTTTGTATGCATCTAGCTCTGAAAAAATATTTGGCCTTCTAGCAGTGTGTGGGACTTTCTCTGTTAGTCCATCTATACTGACCTCCATCAGGTTGCAAACTGAATATAATTTTTTTCTGCATCTAGCTCTGAAAAAATATTTGGGCTTCTAGCTGTGTGTGGGACTTGTTGTATTAGTCCATCTATACTGACCTCCATCAGGTTGCAAACTGAATATATTTTTTTCTGCATCTACCTCTGAAAAAATATTGGGCTTCTAGCTGTGTGTGGGTCTTGTTCTATTAATTCATCTATACAGACCTCCATCAGGTTGCAAACTGAATATAATTTTTTTCTGCATCTACCTCTGAAAAAATATTGGGCTTCTAGCTGTGTGTGGGACTTGTTGTATTAGTCCATCTATACTGACCTCCATCAGGTTGCAAATTGAATATAATTTTTTTCTGCATCTAACCCAGCCAATAGTTTTGGCCTAATACCACAGTTTGGCCACTCAGCTCTGCTCGGTTACCATCCATTGTTTTTTTGTGCAAACAACTCCAGAGTTGTGAATTAGTTAACCACCAAAATGAGTGGAAAAAGGCCTGCTGCTGGTGGAAAGGGGAATAGGCGTGTTGGGAAGGGGAAAAAAGGTTGTGTCCGTGGGGTAGGTGTTAAAGCAACAGTAACATCTGCAGAAGAAAGACCATCTTCCAGCCAAACTAAAATGTCTACTTCTTTTAGCGGACAATGTGATAAGATCCCTTTCTTACGGCCACGCCAATCGCTACAAATTCCAGATGAGGCACAAAAACAGCAGGTGCTTCAACGGATATCAAGTGCTCCTTTAAGTGGGCTCTCCTCCACATCAACTTCAACATCACAAATACTCCAGTCCTCAAAGGTGTCACCCCAATCGCACTTGCTTCCTCACAGCTCCCAAATCTCCAGCTGCCCGTCTGAGTATGAGGTAGAACAGATGGTTGAGTCTGCAGAGCTGTTTACTCATACTATAGCCTGGGAATCAGAGGTCGACTCCAGCGCTTCTGTGAATCCAGACGAGGAAATGATCTGCACTGATGCCCAGAATCTTTATGAGTCGGATCCAGGACCAGACGCAGAAGGTTCTGACCATAATGTAGACCCTCATTCCCAAACTGTAACTCCTGTTGGTGGAGACAATGAGGAAGACGATGATAAGACTCAAATACCTGATTGGAGCGACAACTTTAGTTTTTTGTCAGGGCAGGAACAGGTTGGCTCTGAGGACGACGGGTGTGATAACGCACAGGGTGATGATGATGAGGTTGGAGATCCCACTTACTGTCAACCCACAGTCAGCCAAGAGATGAGGTCAGCAGAGGAGGTGGAGGAAGATGCTAGTGACGACGAGGTCAGGTTGCGCCTTCCTGGACAGAGATGTAGTACTGGAAGCACGTTAACAACTGCATCCTCAAACACAACTCTGCATCTCACCACAAGTCGTGGTGGCTCTTCAGGTCGCATGGGTGCTAAGCCTTGCATAGCCTGGGCATTTTTTCAGATCGATAAAGATGACCCAACTCGTGTTATCTGTAACATTTGTCAGCAAAAGCTAAGTAGAGGCCAAAAAATACATAGTTTGAGTACTTCATGCATGAACCGTCACATGGACATGAAGCATAAGTTGCAGTGGGAAGCTCAGTGTGCTACAATGCGGCCTAGCCGGCCGGGCCAACCACCGTCTGCCATATCTTGTGCATCCGCGGCCTCTTCATCCTCTGTGACTGGGGGGACAGCAGTCACACCTGTTTTGGGGCGCAGACCTGCCACCTCTCTACCTGCAACAGCCAGCGTGATTGGCAGGTCATCATTTTCTTTGGAGGTGGGAACACCAGCTGGTGTTGAGCGCTGTCCGACATCGATAGCACCACCTTTGGATCAAGGCAACCTAACATGTCCGCCTGCATCTTCCTCACAGACCGGCAGTTTGCCGGGGACACCCTTATCAACCCCGTCTAAGCACAATAGCCAGCCCTCGGTCCCTCAGATGTGGACAAGTAAAAGACCATTTCCTCCTAGTCATGAGAAAGCTAAGAGGTTGAATTTCACCATCTGCAAGCTCTTGGCTACAGAAATGCTGCCTTTCCGCCTGGTGGACACAGAGGATTTTCGAGACCTTATGTCCGTCGCAGTGCCCCAGTACCAGATGCCCAGTCGGCACTACTTCTCAAAGAAAGGTGTGCCTGCGCTCCACCAGCATGTCGCACACAACATCACCGCTTCTTTGAGAAACTCTGTGTGTGACAGGGTGCATTTCACCACAGACACTTGGACGAGTAGGCATGGACAGGGGCGTTACATGTCGCTGACTGGGCACTGGGTAACTATGGTGACAGCAGGACAAGGGGCTGCTGTCCAAGTCTTGCCGTCCCCACGAGTTGTGCGTCAATCCTCTTTTTGTCAAAGTTCCTCCACTGCTTCTGCCTCCTCAACCTCCTCTCGGTCTTCCACCTGCACCCAAAGCCTGTCTGGTCATGCCACAAGCTTTCTAACTGCGCAGAAGGGATCCTGCACACCTCCTTACTATGCTGGCAGTAGGGCTCAACGTCATCAGGCCGTTTTTACATTGAAATGTCTGGGAAATGTGAGTCACACAGCTGAGGAGTTGTGGTCAGCTCTGGAGAACCAATTTCATGAATGGTTGTCTCCACTGGACCTGAAACCAGGGAAGGCCGTGTGCGACAATGCTGCAAACCTGGGTGCGGCCCTTCGCCGGGGCAATGTCACACACGTGCCTTGTATGGCTCACGTGTTGAACCTGGTTGTCCAGCAATTTTTAGCCCACTATCCCAGACTAGATGGCCTTCTGCAGAGGGCACGGTCGCTGTGTGCTCACTTCCGCCGTTCGCATCCCGCAGCTCAGCGACTTACATCTCTACAGAAGACGTTGGGCCTGCCACTTCACCGGCTACAATGCGATGTGCCTACCCGGTGGAATTCAACTCTGCACATGTTGCAGCGACTGTGGCAGCACCGACAAGCCCTGGTGCAATACGTTCTGACGTATAGCCTGGGCCAACGAGATTCAGAGGTGGGGCAAATCACGCTGGAGGAGTGGTCTCAGATCAGGGACCTATGCACCCTTCTGCACAGTTTTGAAATGGCGACGAAGATGTTTAGTGCTGACAATGCCATTATCAGCATGACTATTCCGGTGATTTACATGCTGGAGCACATGTTAAACAGAATTCGGAGTAAGGTGGTGGCACAAGAGGAGGTGGAGGAAGTAGAGGAGGAGGAGTTGTATGCGGAAGGGCTAACATCTGCAAGGTCCAGACGGTCGGCAGCACCAAGGCGGCAGGCATGTGAGGGTGGGGGAGATGGTTTTACCAGGGCGCATGGTAGCAGCCAAACTAGTGAGGAAGGTGCAGGAGCCCAGGAAGAAGTGGAGGACGAACTGATGGAAGACTCATCAGATGAGGGAGACCTTGATCACATTTCTGTTGTGCGAGGTTGGGGGGAGAGGACAGAGGAAGGAAGCATGATTGTTACCTCGCCACCAACACAACAGGGACTTGGTGCTCCTGGATGCGCAACACACATGAGTGCCTTCTTGCTGCACTACCTGCAACATGACCCTCGAATTGTGAGAATTAGAAATAATCCTGACTACTGGGTTGCCACACTGTTAGATCCCGGTACAAAAGTAAATTTGCAGAAATTATTCCTGCCATAGAAAGGGATGCACGCATGCAGGAGTATCAGCAGAGACTGTTGCAGAATCTTACATGTGCTTTTCCACAAAATACCAGTGGTGCACGTAGTGAATCTCACAGTTCCAACTTGCCAACCGTGGGACCGTCAAGTGTTCAGCACTCAAACCGTAACAGAACCACAGTATCTGCTGGTAACATCAATTTTGCGGAATCATTTCACCACTTTTTTAGCCCATCCTTTGCAAGGCCACAGGAGACAAGAAGTCTGACACATAGTCAACGCCTAGAGACGATGGTACAGGAGTATCTCCAAGTAAACATTGAAGCCACGACTGTGTCACTGGACCCTTGCTCTTTTTGGGCTTCCAATCTGGATAAATGGCCGGAGCTAGCCACTTACGCCTTGGAGATCTTGTCATGCCCCGCAGCCAGCGTTCTGTCTGAACGTGTGTTCAGCGCTGCTGGTGGTGTGCTGACAGATAAGCGCACGCGGCTCTCCACTGATAATGTAGACAGACTCACGTTCATAAAGATGAACAAATCATGGATCCGAAACGACTTTTCTACCCCTGTGTCATCCTGGGGAGAGTAAAAGCTTGATGATTGGTTAAAATCACCCTACCAACCGTTTTAAGCTTTCAAATTACTAATCATGTTTATCTGTATCTTGACTGGAAAATAATTTGGGCTTTGTAGCAGTGTGCAGCACTGATCCTATTAGGCCATCTATACTAAAGCTTCACCAGATTTAAAATTAAAAATAATTTTTAGCTGCATCTAGCCCGGAAAATAATTTTGGGGCTCCGAGATGCGCAAGACACATAAGTGCCTTCTTGCTGCACTACCTGCAGCATGACCCTCATATTGTCAGAATTCGAAGTAATCATGACTACTGGGTTGCCACACTCTTAGATCCCCCAAACTTTTCGATCAACCTTTTCATTTTAATAAAGACCAAAAAAATGGTCATTTTTGAAATTATAAGCATTAGCAGGTTGTTAGAAACTGAAATCAAACAGTTTTCAACTCAAAACTTTATTCTAGGTGATGTTACATTTTCACATAGGACCCCTTGTTCAAAAGGAGCTTCTGAACTCTCTCGTCCATTGAATTTGTCAGGTTTTGGATGGTTTCTGCTTCAATTGTTTTGCATGAGGACAGAATACCCTCCCAGAGCTGTTGCTTAGATGTGAACTGCCTCCCGCCATCATAGACACTCCTTTTAATGATGCTCCAAAGGTTCTGAATGGGGTAGAGGTCAGGGGAGCATGGGGGTCACACCATAAGTTTGTCCCCTTTTATGCCCATATCAGCCAGAGATGCAGATGTTTTATGTGCAGCATGAGATGGTGCATTATCATGCAGAAAAATGATCTTGCTGTGAAATACACGGTTCTTCTTCTTGAACCATGGCAGGAAGTGCTGTTTGAGAAAATCCACATACATTATGGAGTTCATCTTTAGCGCCTTCAGGGATCCTAAAGGGGCCGACAATCTCTCTCCCCATGATTCCAGCCCAAAACATTACTCCACCTCCTCCTTGTTGGCGCTGTAGCCGTGTTTGCGTGGGGTGTCCATCAACAAGCCATCCTCCACTCCATCCATCTGGACCATCGAGCGCTGCACGGCACTCATCCGTGAACAAAACTGTTTTGAAATCAGTCTTCATGTAATGTTTGGCCCACTGGAGCCGTTTCTGCTTGTGTGAAGTGGATAGAGGAGGTCGACAGGATGGCGTATGCACAGCTGCAAACCTCTGAAGGACCCTGCATCTTGTTGTTCCGGGGACGTTGGAGGCACAAGCAGCTTCAAAAACTTGTCTGCTGCTATGACAAGGCTTTTTTGCCGCTGCTCTTTCAACCTGACGTAATTGCCTGTAGGAAAGAGTCCTCAATTTGCCCTTATCAGCACGCACACGTGTGTACTGTGAATCAGCTACATACTTCTTGATTGCCAAGACACTTCATCCTGATCATCGCACAATGTTGATTGTAGTCATGCCTTGACCTAAACACTCCACAATTTGTTGCTTCTCAGCAGCCGACACATCCTTTTTCTTTCCCATTTTGGCAGAAAATGTAGGCTGCTTAATAATGTGAGAGCCTTCTTAAGTAGTCTTGCCTTTCATTGGACACACCTGCCAAACTAATTAGCACAGGTGTCTGCAATTGCTTACAGTGATATAAAGAGCCCTGACACACATCACCATCAATGAGTTTAACTGACAAACAAACAAATTCTTCCCTTATCACTCCTAAACACTTTTTGCATAATAATTTGGAACGCAGTGTACATGTGCTTTTCCACAAAACACCAGCGGTTCACGTAGTGAATCTTACAGTTCTAACTTGCCAACCGTGGTCTGTATGGAGTTGTTCAATAAAGGGCCCAAAATTAAGATAACATAGATGGGAGAGGTCTCTATGAATAGGAATTCCTAAGTATTTGATACCCTGTGAGGGCCAGGCAAAGGGAAAGTTGGACTGGATGGAATCCTATATGGATTTGGGGAGGGAGACATCGAGGGCCTCAGACTTCGCTGCATTGATTTTAAAATTTGACCATGTAACAAAGTGATCTATTTCAGCCATAACAGCATGGATGGATATATGTGATTGAGTGATATATACTAGGACATCATCAGCAAATAGAGAGCACTTGTACTCGGTGTCTCCCACCTCAATCCACCTAATATTGGGGAATTGATGAGAGCAGGTGCTCTGTCACTAGGATGTATAAGAGAGGGGACAGAGGACATCCCTGCCTTGTCCCATTGGTGATTGTGAAAGGTGATGAAAATGTTCTGACGCACCCCCTGGGCCTTGGGACACCCGGAGCCGGACCCTTTTTGGTGGATGCTGGTGGTTGTAGTCTTCGTGGCGGCGACCCGGTTCCGTGGCTCAGGGCGGTCAAACCAGTGGCGGAACTATTTATGTGGTTTTGATGTTTAAATGTACGACTACGCCACCCGTGGATTGCGGTCAGAGTGAACCGCCGCTACAGGGCAGACCGCTGAGGCTGGTGTTGTGGGTGCAGCAGAGCGTAGCATAACTCCCCAGGGGAGGAGTATAGCCTCAGGGCAGTGTATGCGGAGGATGGGGGTGATGGTGCAGGGCAGCAGCAGTAACGACACGGAGTCAGTGATGCAGTTCAGGGCCTTTACTCACAGTTCTTATTATCCAGACCACGTCTGCAGGTAACGGCTGCCCACGTCGTACTGTGCTCACCAGGTGAGGGGCTCAGACAACTCCCAGATAACTTTGGAGCACTTCACAGGACCCCCTTTGTGTGTCCTTTGTCTGGCCTTTCTTACCAACACTTCTGTCCGGCTGCCTCGGGCCTCCTCTTGGTAAACTTGGCGCCAGTTTCCCTGACCCTATGTGGTGCCTTCCTAGCGGGTGTAGCGAGGGGCTGCGCCACATAAAATGTCAGAGCCTCCGGTTTC
This sequence comes from Phyllobates terribilis, assembly GCF_046119375.1. Classification (NCBI taxonomy): domain Eukaryota; kingdom Metazoa; phylum Chordata; class Amphibia; order Anura; family Dendrobatidae; genus Phyllobates; species Phyllobates terribilis. The sequence goes on from NW_027362845.1 coordinate 3,605,219, forward strand.
TAGCTGAGGGTCGTTTCCAGTCCACTAGTTCGGGGACTGGTCTCCCCCTTTGGCCTGACCCCTCCACGCAGGTGGATTCGGGCGTGCGGTGGCGACTCGCCCGTCCGCACCCCTGGGATCCCTTCATTCCTCGTTCCTGGAGCCTTCTCCGCTCCTCTTCCTTCCTTCTCCCTCTTCCAGGCCTGGGCCTCTGTTACTAGGCCCGCCTCCGGAGCAGAGCTCATGCAGAGCCCCTGCTCCCTGCCACTTCTGCTCAGACTTCTCTGCACTGAACTAAGATGGTGCCCACCTTTTATACTCCCTTCTCAATGCACCCAGGAACTGCTTCCTCCCTGCTCCTGCACTACAGGGTTCCCCTTCCTTAGTGTTCCCTCCCCCCACTTCAGCCAGGGACAGGGACTGTCGTGCCCATCTCAGGGGCATATTGGTCGCCCTGCCCCACGGCAATGTGGTGTAATGCATGCAGGTGTCGGGTCCTGATCCACACTCCATCCTTACCTGAGAGTGAGATATCACACCTCTGGGTGAGGTGCAATACGTCTGTAGCAACCGAGCCCTCAGAGTGCTACAGTTCCATTTATCTTCAGCCTAGGTGACGTATTGTGATACAGGGCCGTGATTTTGGCTATAAAAGGGTCCCCTAGACCCCTACCCCAAGCTTTTTAAGAGAATCATATATGGCGTGCCAGGAGACTCTATGGAATGCTTTCTCAGCATCCAACGAGAGTATCTAATTACAAATTTTTAACTGCATCTAGCCCAGGAAATACTTTGTGCCTAGTAGCAGTGTCTGCTAGTCAGCGGATTATCCCGGCTGTTAAGCAAGCTACACCACCTGTAGTTTAGACACTTAATTTTTTCAAAGGAAATGCTTCGGGACCATGGGATACTTAGTGAAGAGCATCAGGAGGCACCCCAAGGCATAGGGGCTGGGACTGGCAGTAGGATGCCTTGCGGTGGACAGCCGAGCTCGATCCTTATAAAAGCTTTTTAACTGCAGCAGCTTTAGTGGACGCTACTGGAGCTGGAATTACGCGGCTGCTGGCATGAGACTTGCCCTCCAATAGATCCTTGTAAATGGATTTAAAGTGTATTCATTCAAATTAGAGAGACAATTTAAATTAAAAAGCTTAGAGCTGCCTCCACCACAGGGGGGCTCGCTCGACCCACCAGCGGACAGGCACCAGTATTGGGAGAGGGGGGCTGGCCATCAGGGTTCACCGCGGCTCTGGCACAAACCCGGCGACACGGAGGTGGCACGGGCAGGAGCGGACTGGCCGTGTCGGCTTCTCACTTTTTGGATTTTAGAAGGGCATGACATGCCTATATCTGTGTCTCCCCCTCATTTTACTCCTCCACCTCTTTTATTTTCGCATGACTATATGTACTTGTCACTTTTCCATGTGTTAGTTATGTCTTCTGAGCAGTTTGTCAGCTTTTGGACACCTTTGAAGGTGTTTTCTATGTGTTTCTATGTGTTTTTGTTTGCCTGCCATTGGTTTTAACGGTGTTCGAAGGTGTTCGACGAACAGTTCGACGAACAGTTCGGCGAACACACGGGTGTTCGACGAACCGAACCGAACTCGAACACTACGGGGGTGGCTCAACACTAATCACCGCATCAGTTACAAGCTGGAAGCACTGCCGTACTGCCTCCGCCAAGCAGCAACAGGCTGTGCTGAAACTCATAAACTTAGGTGATAAACCTCACAGTTGTGGACAGCTGTGAAAGAGCAGGCAGATCTGTGGCTGAGACCGCTGAACCTACATCCAGGCATGGTCGTGTGTGACAATGACCGTAACCTGGTGGCGGCTCTGAGGCGAGATCACACACGTACCATGCCTGGGTCATGTGCTTAAGCTCGTGGTTCAGCGGTTTCTTAAATCGTACCCCGAGTTGCCAGATCTGCTCGTCGAAGTACGCCGCCTGTCAGCTCATTTTCAGAAGTCGGCTACAGCTTCCGCTGCCCTTGCTGTGTTGCAACAGCGTTTGCAGCTTCCGTCACACCGACTTGTGTGTGATGTCCCTACACGTTGGAACTCTACCCTCCACATGTTGCAAAGGATTTGTGAGCAGAAGAGAGCAGTTGTAGAGTACCAGCTGCAACAAGGCCGTCGATATTCAGGTCAGACTCCACACATAAGACCTCAGGAGTGGACCTGGATGTCTGACATATGTACCATCCTGACAATCTTTGAGGAGTCCACCAAGATGGTGAGTGGCGATGACGCCATCATTAGCGTCAGCATCCCACTTGTCTGTCTTTTGCAACGCACTCTGCAGAGAATTAAAGAGGAGGCATTGCAGCCAGAGTATGATGAGATGGATCAAGAAGCCGTAGCGGGCGATTACACACACACAGCCCAGCCTCATCTCATCCCAATGTGCATTGGGGGACCATGAGGGAGAGGAGGAGGAGGAAGAAAAACAGGAGCTGGTATCATGTTCTTTAGACTGTAGTACCTGTACAACTGTCATATCATCGGTTTAGCGTGGGTGGCCTGAGGACGGGGAGGAGGAGGAGAGCATGGTCAGTCGTGATCTTGGTGAGCACACGGAAGTCTTGCCCGTTACCAGTCTGGCACGCATGGCTGACTTTATGTTACGCTGCCTTAACCGTGACCCTCGCGTTGTCAAAATGTTGGGTGACAGTCATTACTGGTTGGTGACACTTTTAGACCCCCGCTACAAGGAGAACTTTCACTCTCTTATTCCTGAGGTGGAGAGGTCTACAAAAATGGGGCAGTACCAGAAGGCTCTTGCTGCAGAACTGTTAAAAAAAAAATTCCCATCTGAACACGCTAGCGGCAGAGGTCACAGTTGGTTGCCCAACCAAGGCGTACAGGCGAGCGAGACGCAACTCCAATCCAGCAGAGGCAGGGGAACACTGTCAACGTTCTGGGACAGTTTTCTGAGACCCACCCAATTTAGAGGCCCTGAGGCTCAGGGTACTCTCACAAGGAGTGGAAAGTTTCAAAAGATGGTGAGGGGGAGTACCTTGCCGACCGTACCAGCATCCTCCGTGATTCCTCTGTGCCTTTTAATTATTGGGTATCCAAGCTGGACACTTGGAATGAACTTTCTCTGTATGCCTTGGAGGTCCTGGCCTTCCCTGCCGCTAGCGTGTTATCGGAGCGTGTTTTTAGTGCCGCTGGGGGAATTATAACTGATAAGTGTTAGAACTCTCCTGTTAGGTTTTTTCTAGTTTGCTTGTCACATGACCTTTTTTGCCTATTTAAACCTGCTCCGCCCTTCTGGCCTTGCTGGACTTCATTGTAATTTCAACTCTTTATCTAGCCAGGTGCTTTGTTACCTTACTCCGTCAGTTTAGCTAGGTCTCTTGACCTCTATTTTCTATGTTGTTTTGTTTGTCCTTTTCTGCTACAATTTCTGTTAGGAGGTGTCCATCTTACTCCCAGTCCCTAGTTCTTGTAGGGATCCCTCCCTCACATCTATAGGTCTTCGTACAGACTAGCTGAGGACTTTAGCGGGTCTGATCACAGGATCAGGTTCCTCGCTACAACGTAGCGGGTTAAGCTTAGTTCTATTGTAGGGACAGATCTCCTTTCTTTCCTTAGTGCTTGTAGCAGATCATAACAGTAAGTCCAGCCCAAAAATATCTCTTAAGGAAAGACTTCCCATTTCCATCATGGTGTCGGTTCAGGATTTGGCTCAACGCCTGCAGGGACTCTCTCTGGAGGTGGCCGAGCTCCAACAACACGTGAGTAGCTGTTCTGGAGCACATTTTGTGGAGCCAAAGGTACGTTTGCCTGATTTATATTTTGGTGATCAAGAAGATTTTTTTTCCTTTTAAAAATGCTTGTTTATTATATTTTCCTTTGAGACCCAGATCCTCTGGTGATGAATCACAGCGCATAGGGTTCATAATGTCACTTTTGCGCAAAGAACCTCAGGGATGGGCCTTTTCTCTCCAACCTAGTGATCCATGCTTTAGATCAGTGGATAGTTTTTTTTCTGCTTTGGGTCTGTTGTATGATGATCCTGATCGTGTCTCATCAGCTGAGACTGAATTGAGACGTTTGAGGCAGGGATCAGGTAATGTGGAAAAATATTGTTCTCACTTACGTCGGTGGTCTGCCCAGGTGGGGTGGAACGATTCAGCTTTGAAAAGTTTGTTTCTTGCGGGGCTAGGTGAAAGGGTTAAGGATCTGCTGATTGCTTATCCCACACCTGGAAACTTGCAGGAGGCAATGCAATTAGCTATATGGGTGGACAGGAGACTGCGTGCAAGGGTTAATGAGAGTAAAACCTCTGCCATGTCAGCTCCGAGTCTTGAGAGGGTCTGTACTGACATTGGAGAGCCGATGGAGATTGGGGCGATGGCACCCCGCTCTCAGGAAAAAGACTGCAGGTTTTCTGAAGGTTTGTGCTTTTATTGCGGAAAATCTGATCATTTCATTAAGAACTGTGTGCTTCGTATGAACAAAGAAAAAAAAAAAGGTCAGTTACGCCCATATAGCCTGTTTAAATACTAAGCGGGTATTCCTATCTGCTACTACCGTTGCTCAGGAAGAATTAATTGAATTTCGGGTATTTGTGGATTGTGGTTCTACTCTGAATGTGATTGATGGGGGGATTCTTGGAAAAACTTAAATTAAAACCCAAACCTTTGTCATCCCCTATTGCTGTGGTTTCCGTCGATGGCTCTCCCTTGAAGAGTGTTACTCACAAGGTCTGTGAATTTCCCCTCACTATTAATGGTGTTCACCAAGAGAATTTGGATTTGGTAGTATTAAATAATTTGCCTTGTCCAGTAGTTTTGGGGTTGCCCTGGTTAAAATTGTACAATCCTGTACTGGATTGGTCTACCAATGAAATTAAGTCCTGGAGCCCTAAGTGTTATGACAAGTGTTGTAACGGACGTATTGCTGCGGTGGAAAAAGGGGAATTACCTGTACCTATTTAGGATTTTTGGAGAGTTTTTTCTGAGGATGAGTCACAAATTTTGCCTCCCCATAGAGACTATGATTGTACCATTGAATTTGTCCATGGAGCGACTCTTCCTAACAGTCGTTTATTTAATCTTACTATTCCTGAGAGAAAGGCTTTGGAGGAATACATACAAACGAGCTTGGCCGCCGGTCACATTAGGCCTTCCAAGTCTCCTGTGGCTGTTGGATTTTTTTTGTTAAAAAAAAAGGACGGCGGTTTACGTCCTTGTCTGGATTTTCGTGAGATTAATAAAATTACTGTACGCAATCCTTACCCACTGCCATTGATTCCTGATTTGTTTAACCAGTTAGTGGGGGCCAAGTGGTTCTCTAAAATTGATGTCCGGGGGGCATACAATTTGTTGCGCATGAAGGACGGTGATGAATGGAAGACTGATTTTAACACTCCTGTGGGTCATTTTGAGAATCTGGTTATGCCTTTCGGTCTTACCAATGCACCAGCATTTTTTCAGAATCTTATTAATGACATCCTTAGACCTTTGATCGGCAAAAATTTGGTTGTGTATTTGGATGACATTTTGATTTATTCAACGGATCTGGAGTCTCATTGGCGTAGCGTACGTGAGGTATTACAGTTATTAATTGACAATTCGCTTTTTGCTAAGCTGGAGAAATGTGAGTTCGCTGTACAGAGAATTAGTTTTTTGGGCTACATTATCTCCAGCGAGGGCTTTGAGATGGACCCGGTGAAAGTTCAAGCTGTGCAGGAATGGCCTAGGTCTATTGGTTTGAAATCGATACAGAGGTTTTTGGGTTTCGCCAATTAATACAGAAAATTCATTAAAAACTTTTCTATTATTGTCAAACCACTGACCGATCTCACCAGGAAAGGTGCTAATGCGGTTCAGTGGACTACTGAGGCCATTGAAGCTTTTGTGTTTCTAAAGGAGAGGTTCAGTTCTGCTCCCATCCTTATGCAGCCTGATGTGACTAAGCCGTTTTTGGTTGAGGTTGATGCTTCTTCGGTGGGGGTTGGTGCGGTGTTGTCTCAGAAAAACAAGGATGGAGTACATCCCTGTGCTTTTTTTTCAAAAAAATTTTCTGAGACTGAACTTAATTACGATATTGGTAATCGGGAATTGTTGGCTATTAAACTCGCATTTGAACACTGGCGTCATCTCTTGGAAGGTGCTGAATTTCCCATTCAGGTTTTCACTGATCATAAAAATCTGATCTATCTTGATGCTGCCAAGCGCTTGAATGCCCGTCAGGCTAGGGGGGCACTTTTTTTCTCGCGGTTTAATTTTTCTGTTACTTACATCCCGGGTACCAAGAATGTTAAAGCTGATGCTTTGTCTCGCAGCTCGTCTCCCATGGTCGGTGCTGAGGAGGAGGAGAGCATTTTACAAGAAGGTGTTGTGATTGCTGCATTGGACTCCGTTTTGGAAGATGAGATTCTTAAAGCACAGGAGAATGCCCCATCTAACACTCCCCATGGGAGGTTGTTTGTGCCTAGGACCTTTAGGAGAGATTTGTTTGTTGAGTGTCATGAGTCTCGGTTGGCAGGTCATCCAGGAATTTCTGAGACCAAGAGACTTGTGGGTCGCAGTTTTTGGTGGCCTGGATGGCAGAAGGAAGTTATTAAGTGGGTGCGTCAATGTACTGTGTGTGCTAGATCTAAGTCTTCACATGCTCCTGCTGCGGGATTGCTTTGTCCCCTGGAGGTTCCTAGTGCACCTTGGACACATCTGGCTATGGACTTTATTACTGACCTTCCCCCCTCTGAGGGATTCACCGTCATCTGGGTGGTCGTGGACCGTTTTAGCAAGATGTGTCACTTGGTTCCCTTCATCAAACTGCCCTGCGCTAAGACACTCGCTAAGGCCTTTGTCAAGGAGATTGTGAGACTCCATGGCCTTCCTACTGACATTGTTTCTGATAGGGGACCTCAGTTCGTGGCTCGTTTTTGGCGTGCCTTTTGTGACAGGTTGGGAGTTCATTTGTCATCTTCATCTGGATATCATCCTGAGTCTAATGGCCAGACAGAAAGGAAGAACCAGGATGTTGAGCAGTTCTTGCATTGTTTTGTGGCAGACAATCAAGAGGGGTGGTCTGAGTTTCTGCCACTTGCTGAATTTGCTCTTCACAACCATACATCCTCTTCTGCTGGGTGTTCGCCTTTTTTTTGTTGCTCTAGGAGACATCCGTCTTTTGGGTCATTCTCCAAATTGATATCGACTGTGCCTGAGGAGGAGAGTTTTTCCGGTGATTTGGAAAGAGTTTGGACGGATGTGCGTGGTAATCTGCAGGAAGCTAACAAAAAATCTAAGAGGTACTTTGACAGGAAACGTCAAAAGGTTTTGTTTACGGCTGGTGACATGGTTTGGTTGTCCTCTAAGAATCTGCAGTTGAGGATTCCTTCTAAAAAATTGGGTCCCAAGTTTGTAGTGCCCTTTAAGGTGCTTCAGGTAGTTAACCAATCTGCTGTTAGGTTGGAGATTCCCACCTCCTGGAAGATTAATCCGGTGTTCCATGTTTCTCTATTGAAAAAAGCTGATGTATCTGATAGAGACGCCACTGCCACTGTTCCTCTGGTGGTGGAGGACGGGGAATATGAAATTTCCCGCATCCTTAATTCTAGACGGTATAGAGGGAGTTTGCAGTATCTCATCCCTTGGAAGGGTTTCGGTCCCGAGGATAACTCATGGGTGAGGGCGGATGATGTTTCTGCTTCCAGACTTGTCAGAGCATTTCACAGGAGGTTTCCTGATAAGCCTGGGCCTAGGGGATCCGGAGGATCCTCATAGAAGAGGGGGTACTGTTAGAACTCTCCTGTTGGGTTTTTTCTAGTTTGCTGGTCACATGACCTTTTTTGCCTATTTAAACCTGCTCTGCCCTTCTGGCCTTGCTGGACTTCATTGTAATTTCAACTCTTTATCTAGCCAGGTGCTTTGTTACCTTACTCCGTCAGTTTAGCTAGGTCTGTTGACCTCTATTTTCTATGTTGTTTTGTTTGTCCTTTTCTGCTACAATTTCTGTTAGGAGGTGTCCATCTTACTCCCAGTCCCTAGTTCTTGTAGGGATCCCTCCCTCACATCTATAGGTCTTCATACAGACTAGCTGAGGACTTTAGCAGGTCTGATCACAGGATCAGGTTCCCCGTTACATCGTAGGGATTAAGCTTAGTTCTATTGTAGGGACAGATCTCCTGTCTTTCCTTAGTGCTTGTAGCAGATCATAACAATAAACGCACTCAGCCATGTGAGGATTTTTTTTTTTTTCAGAACGAGTTGTAGTTTTGAATGATGCAATTAATTTTGCTATATAACATACATTATAAAAGAGGCAGCCATACTTGCCAATACCTAGTCGCAATACTAATGTACAACGGGATGTATCAGCCCTCAGGTGGAGACAGAGCTGGTGCAAAATACTAATGAAATAACCACTCTCACACCTACCATTTTTTTTTTTTGGACCATAAGACGCACCTAGGTTTTAGAGGAGAAAAAAAAAATTGAAGCAAAAAACGTGTTCATGATGCACTTTTAAGGGGGAGGAGGTCTTCTTCTGACACTGGTATAGGGGTAATGTCCCCCAATTCTGACAATATCCCCCATCCTGGTATGTATGCATGGCACCCCTAATCCCTATCCTGGTGTGCATGGCACCCCTAATCCCTTTCCTGGTGTGCATGGCACCCCTAATCCCTGTCCTGGTATGCATGGCACCCCTCATTCCTGTCTTGGTATGCATGGCACCCCTCATCCCTGTCCTGGTATGCATGGCACCCATCATCCCTGTCCTGGTATGCATGGCACCCCTCATCCCTGTCCTGGTATGCATGGCACCCCTCATCCCTTTCCTGGTATGCATGGCAACCCTCATCCCTGTCCTGGTATGCATGGCACCCCTCATCCCTGTCCTGGTATGCATGGCACCCCTCATCCCTGTCCTGGTATGCATGGCACCCCTCATCCCTGTCCTGGTATGCATGGCACCCCTCATCCCTGTCCTGGTATGCATGGCACCCCTCATCCCTGTCCTGGTATGCATGGCACCCCTCATCCCTGTCCTGGTATGCATGGCACCCCTCATCCCTGTCCTGGTATGCATGGCACCCCTCATCCCCGTCCTTGTATCCATGGCACAGCAATGCCCATCCTGGTATGCATGGCACAGCAGTCCCCATCCTGGTATGCATGGCACCCCTAATCCCTATCCTGTTATGTATGACCCCCTCATCTTTATCCTGTTACATATGCCCCCATCATCTTTATCCTGGTATGTATGGCCCGCTCATCTTTATTCTGGTTTGTATGGCCCCCTCATCTTTATCCTGGTTTGTATGGCCCCCTCATCCTTATCCTAGTATGCATGGTCCCCGTAATCCCCATCATGCTGCACATATAAAAAAATAAATATATAAACACTCCTACTCACCTTTCGTTTCTCCTCCAGCGCTGACGCCTGTCTGCCCGCACTGATCTCCCCATGTGAGCCGCGCATGGCGTCACTGCCATGCGCGGCTCACAAGGAGAGATCAGCTGTCGGAAGTCACTGCTCCCCGCGCCGGGACTGTGTGCGCGGGGATCAGTGACTTCATGCTCCTTCATAGCCGGCACACAGCTTAGCCGCGCTGCGGCTCCTGCTGCTGCCGGGTTATCTCGTGTGCCCGCTTATTAAAGGGCATTAATATTCACCCCCTCCCCACGCCCATGGGCATGGAGAGAGGTTAAATATTCATGCCCTTTAACAGCGGGCACAGGCGATTCCGGCAGCAGCTGCGGCTACACTGTGTGCTGCTATTAAGGAGCATGAATATTCAGTGTTCCCCATGGGCGTGGGGAGCAGTGAATATTCATTTTCTTTAGCAGCGGGGACAGCGTAGGCTGCTGCCCCCTGTGCCCCTCTCCTCCACCGCTACCGCTCCCCACAGCACAGTATATATACTCACCCCTCCCCAACATTTGGACTATAAGAATCACCCCCCATTTTCCTCCAAAATTTTGGAGGAAAAAAATGCGTCTTATAGTCTGAAAAATACGGTACTATTCATGTAGGGGATTAGAAATGCACAGGATAAGGCTTGTATAGGGCGCCAGTCACACAGATACATGTAGTGCAACATGCCAACTTGCTGCCTATTAGTGATGCCAAAGCTGTTACAGAATTTCCCCAAAAATAAGCCCTAGCATGATTTTACAGGATTTTTGGAGGATGCTTGACATATAGGCCCTACTCCAAAAATAAGCCTTAGTTAGTCAGGGCTGGCGTTAGGAGAGGGGAGCAACTGGGCAATTTATCAGGGCCCCTACTCTCTGGGGCTCCCTAAGCATTTCTATTCCAAGGCTGCTTAAGGACCTTTGGTGACATCATAGTCATGTGACCATAATGTCAGCAAAGGTTCTTGAACTGTGGGAGCCTAGAGTAACTGAAGAGTAGATAGACTGGTATGTAGGGGGGGAGACTGGACAATTTCTCTAGGTTCCCACTCTGAGGCCCTCAGCGTTTCTATTCCAAGGTTCAGACTACTTAAGGACCTTTGGAGAAATCACTGTCCTATGACCCTGATGTCACCAAAGGTCTTTTAACAGAGGAAGTCTAGAGGAGCTGAGACAGGCTGGTATGTATGTGCAGTGTGTGTGTCTGTGTATATTCTTGTGTATGTGCAATGTGTGTGATATGACATGATTATTATATATGGATAAATGAAGACATTCCCTGAAAATAAGCCCTAACCCATCTTTTTGAGCAAAAAATGATATAAGACCTTGTCTTATTTTCTGTAAAAGATGCTAGATCAGGCGGTCTGCCGAGCACTATATATGTGCACCCTACAAGAACAGACACATGGTTTCCACCAACACTACAAAAGCCTGGCTGCATCCTGCAAGGATGGAAAATTATGTAAGGTATTAGTTAATATTTTGACCAAAATATGTAAGCCTGCACCTACGTCAGGGGTCCTCATTGTCTTTCCAGCGAAAAGACAATATAACGTATTGGAAAACCAGATTTAACGCTGGCAGTAAAATGTTTTACCTCATAGAAAGAATAAGGCTGTGTGCCCACAATGTGTTTTTCAAGCATTTATGCTGCGGAATTTCCGCAGTATAAACGCTTCAAAAACGCTTGGTAATCCGCCCCCCATGGTCCCCAATGACAAGACGCACTTTCAATGCCCATGCTGCGTTTTTTTCCGCAGCGTTTATGCTGTGCTCAAAAATCTGCAGCATGTCCATTAATTTTGCGGAAGCGCGGCGTAATCGCCGCCATTGACTTGCTTTGAGACGCATATAATCCGTGTCAGTACATTTGTACTCACGGATTATATGCGTTTCTATGTGCGGATGGTACCCAGGTCTGGAGTAGAGTAGACTCTCATCCAGACCTGGGTACCATAGAAACTGTAAAAAATAGAATTTAAAATAAAAAATAAAGTTTATACTCACCTTCCGATGTCTTCCCGGTGTTTTGTCTGCTACGTCCAGTGACTTGCAATGTTCGCGTGGTTGTGAAGGACCTGCCATGACGTCACTGAGTCATGTGACCCATCACATGGCTCAATGACGTCACCGCAGGTCCTTCACACCACCGCGAGCAGTGCAAGACACTGGACGGAGCAGACAAAACACCGGGAAGACATCGGAAGGAGAGTATAAACTTTATTTTTTTTTAGTTTTCACCATTCTTATTCTCTTTTTTAACTAACTTGGTCACACTACTATAAATCCATGCCCGTTGCAACAAGGTGGACAAGTTGTCAAGCACTTTTCCAAGTGATGCTAAAATCGCTTGGAAAAGTACTTGATAACCCGCATGCAGAAATGCGCATGCAAAGACGGTTCACAAACGCTTCTACCTGGCAGGAAAAACGCATGTAAAATCCGCATGCGTTTTTCCTGCCAGGGAGAAGCGTAAAAAATATGCAGCATTTCTGCATCGTGGGCACATAGCCTCAGCCGCGATCCCATGCTGTCCTGTCTGTATACTTGCTTTTGCTTCATTCTCTGCCCAGGAGCTGTGGTTCCTGCACAGTCAGACAGCCATTACACAGTATACGATTATCTCCACACATTATATTTTTACACATCCAATTGTGGAACTTATTAATCCAATGTATGTTGATTAAAATGTACTTTAATATGACAACCCCTTTTGAACTTGGAGGGACCCTTTACTGCCGTGCAGCAATCATAAATGCCCAAAGGCAAAACCCTCTTGGGGAGGGGAGAATAAGTGAACATGTTTGTTGGTAATGCCTCAGTGTTGTTGGACACGTGCACTTATTGGCACTTGCAGTAATCGTTGTTTATGGCTACTTGTAGCATCTGCACAGTGGAAACCTACCTTACTTAAAGGGGTTGTCCGTACTTGGCCAGTGCCAGTCTCTTGAATGAAATTGGAAAACCCTATACTTACCTCCCACACCAGTGCCGTTCCAGCAGTGTTGGTGACGCGCCCCTGGGCCTGTGCTGAGTAGCGTTGCGCACGCGGGGGCCTACCCGGAGCCGGATCTGATAGGGGTAGTAGTCTCGTGGCGGTGACCCGGTCCGTGCCCAGGGAGTCAAACTAAGTGGCGGTGCTTGGCATAAGATGTTATATTGCTCGACTACGCCACCCGTTGAATGCGGTTATGAGACCGCTGCTGCAGGGCAGACCGCTGAGGCCGGTGGTATGGTTGTGCAGCGTGGATGGTATAACCCCCAACGGGAGGGGTATGGCCTCAGGGCAGCGGACGTGGATGATGAAACACTCAGAGACGGTGCGGTGTAGTTCAGGGTCTTTACTGGTGGCAAAGTTAGACCCTCCCGGAGTACTGGCTAGCGATCGGGGCCTCGTCAGTCCGTGAGCAGATGGAATCTCCCCTGGCCAGGCGGAGTTGTAGGCCTCCCCAACTAATCGTACTCTTCTGGCTACCTTGCTAGAAGCGGGTAAAAGTAGCCCACGTCCCTGAGTGTACCGTGTGGTGCTCACCCGTATGGCCGGTGACTCGGGGCCTTCTGGTAGCTTCCGCTCCACTACGGCGGTGCTGGTCCCTTGCGTGTGACCGTGCCTTAGGGTTTCTTGGCCAGAGGACCTGAAATCCCCTGCCGGTCGGTTTCTGCTGCTGGGTAAGGATTAGTCCCCACAGCCTCGGACTCCGGGTCCGGTCAGAACTCTTCAATCAGGGCGAGCTCTACAGCTTCCAGCCCCTGACCTCTTTTAGCACAGCTCCCACAGAGCTCCTGCTCTTTCTTTCCCTAAAGCTGCTCCACTACAGACCAGACTGTGTCTCTGTCTGTGTTCTCTCACTCCACTCTACTCACTAACCCTGCCTCAGCCCCAGTTTTATATAGGGGAAGTTCTTCCCCTCCCAGGACTGGGCAGGAGGTGTGGTATGCTTAGGGTTCCTGACCAGGAGACCTCCCACCTGCTCTCAGACGTAATATTGGTATTACTGTGGAAACCAGACCCCTGGGGTGCCACATTGGCGCCAGGTCTCTCGGTGCTCACGTGACAATATGAAATCTGCAGCCAATTGGGGGGTGTGATCGTCCACTCTGATGAAATAATAAAGGCAACAGCCAGCGACATAGTGTCATGTGAGTGCCAGGAGACCCGATGCCTAATATTGCTGAAAAGGCGCCAGTGCAGGAGGTGAGTATAAGCCTCTCTTATTTAACATGGAGAACTCAGGCATTTAGGATGGGGTTGTCCAAGTAGAACACTTGTGTATATTATTTAGCCAAAATTAAAATGTACCAAATATCCACATGTGCAAATACCGTATATAAAGCCTTTTACTCCAAATTCCGTTATTTCTCCTCTGATCTCATCAGTGGCCGTTCATTCAAAGCCACAAATTGTTTGTCTATCCTGATATCTTGTGGAACAGCCTGGCCTCACATGGGTTCTCCTCCCTCTTATCTCGGACCCTCAGTATTGACACCCTCACTTTTTTCATGCCCCTACATCTTTATATTTAATGCGGAAAGACTACCAGGAAATGTAGTTTCTGATCACTTGAGTCTTTTCTAATGTGATCGGTTTCATTATACCCTTATACCATCCACAGCAGTATACGAAAAGGAGTGTAGGTGTGAGTTGTGCAGAGGTAGTGGCTGCACCCAGGCACTGATGCGGAAATCCCAGCTACCCTCTGCCCATTACCGTTCACCAGTTTTATATGTGATGCATGGTGGTTCAGCAGACAGATTCTAGGGCAAAATAACTACTAAATAATGTCATGTTATAATGACAGATCTGTCACAAGCAGTTTTTCAAGTTGTAGAGCAATAACCTGAATCTCCCCAGTTGTTCTTTCATAACCATATTCACCAGCATTCATAACCATAGTCACCAGCATTCATAACCATATTCACCAGCATTCATAACCATAGTCACCAGCATTCATAACCATAGTCACCAGCATTCATAACCATAGTCACCAGCATTCATAACCATATTCACCAGCATTCATAACCATATTCACCAGCATTCATAACCATAGTCACCAGCATTCATAACCATATTCACCAGCATTCATAACCATAGTCACCAGCATTCATAACCATAGTCACCAGCATTCATAACCATAGTCACCAGCATTCATAACCATATTCACCAGCATTCATAACCATAGTCACCAGCATTCATAACCATAGTCACCAGCATTCATAACCATATTCACCAGCATTCATAACCATATTCACCAGCATTCATAACCATAGTCACCAGCATTCATAACCATATTCACCAGCATTCATAACCATAGTCACCAGCATTGGCTGCAATTTCATGAAACCTCATTGTGCGCTAAGGGGATAATATATCATCTAGACATATTCAGAGATAAAGCTAAAATACAACACCAATAGCACAGTAATAATGGCGATCATTTATTGAAAGCAATGTAATATATAGAAATTTTTTATTTTTCCATGTATAATGTAGCCAGCAAGGGTGAGTCTAGTTTAGCTTTTAATAGTTATTTGCTAAAATAAAGTGGCTGACATTACAAATTATTGCCTAAATGGGCACAAAGCTGCCAGTCAGCGAGCAACACTGACCATAGCACTGGATAGGGGAAAGCTGTGGACCCCGTATAGCCAGGTTGACAATCGCACCAAGGACGGCTGTAGATGCCGCAGTTGTGTCCTGTAATTCATGCGTCACATCTCCCAACAAGGATTCCAGAGTTTGGATTTTATGACTTCACTTCTGAATCCACCTGGGGAACGTGGCACAGGGGCCTCATTGCTGCTTATGCTCCATCCCAGTTGGCACAGAGCAGACTGCCAGTGGTCACGTTGGCAGTGAAGCAGCAGCTTTCAGCCCTCTGTAAGTAGGTCAGATACATTGTGTGACTGCTTTGCTGCAGATCAGCACATATAGAGATGGAGGTAATAGGAAGATGTGGAAGAATGTTCTTCAGATTGGCAGGCCAGCCATGCTTGTTACTGATGACATGAAACATGATGATGTTGGCATTTTGAGTGCAGGTAGTAGGAGCTGATGGTACAGAAATAAATGAACTCCAGTAGATAGTCTTGCGTCAAGATACAGGAGGATTAGATGGTATGACGGTATTATGCTGTTTCTCCGCTTAGTGGTAAGTTGTGCTCCATGCTGGACCCACAAACGGGAAACTCGTGAAAATCCTCTGTTCTCTAGCAGGAATTGTCTCGTTCACGCCATCACTGCGCGGTGCTGGGATCTGCTGTCTCATGGTGACATACGGGTTCCTTCCTATAATAACTGGAGATGGCGCTTTTCCTGTCCTTATGTCTTTCCAGTTTATATTTGAAAAGAAGGGGTGCGTTCTGATTTTTCCATTAACCCCTAGCCGGACATAATGGTCTTTGCAGAGTAGTTTGGACATAATGTCCATAGCATCGTGGTCAGTGAGGTTTTCATATGATGGTTCTTCGTACAAGACATTATTCACAATCTCTTCAGTGGTGTCTCCTGGAAATGGTGAGTCTTGGAAAATCATGTCGTACAATATGACTCCAAAGGCGAACCAGTCCACACCTTCATCATAAGCGTCTCCCATGATCATTTCTGGGGCGCCATACCCAGGTGTTCCACTGAAATCTCTGGCATTAAATCTCTTATCAAACTCGTATAGAGATAGTCCAAAATCAGTAATTTTTATGTGGCCGTCAGCAGTCAGCAGGATGTTATCCGGTTTTAAGTCCCGGTGAATGATGTCATTGCTGTGCAGGAATTGTAGGCCACAAACGATTTCTGCTCCTATAAATCTTACAGGTTCCTTCAGGGGAATGGTACTATATATATAGTGAAGCAGATCCCCTCCACTGGCCAGCTCGGTGACAAAATACGCATGGTTTTCCGTATGAAACGCGGCATGGCAATGGGTTAGGAATCTGCTGTTGTGGCTAAGCTTCAGGACATGGTGTTCTACAAGGCATTCAGGGAAGGAGATTAGGCTTTCTTTCTTAATGATTTTAAGGGCCACACTTTCTTTCCTTATTTTATCAGTGGCCAGCATAACCTTCCCATAACTCCCTTGTCCAAGTATGCCATGGCAGATAAACTTATCCCTGGTGAGAGGGACAGTGGTCTTTATTTTTTTGCTACTGGGGCCACTACATTCACCTGAGATGTCATCTTGACTGGTGGCTGGATCTTCATGATGTTTCCTTTTTCTCCCAGTTCTCTTCTCTTCTGCTGCACTTTCATTACCTTTCAGGTTAATGATCCTGGTTGGACCCAAAGTCCTCAGTTTTTTTAGATTATCAGCTCGATTTGTGATGTATCCCACAAGCTTTTCACATCTGTTTTGTACAGTGTCTAGGAAGGATATATTCTGGGTTCCCTCATTGACAGGTAATACCTGACCAACCTGCCAGGATTTCTTGGAATCCATCTTCCTTATCTTTGCTGGAGGTTCCTGGTTATTTCCAGTGTCTTCTCCATCTGGTGTTTCTTTCCTTTTTCTCTTTCTATTCCCTGTAAAGTCCATGTTGCATCAGGCAACAACAGGGCAATTATCCAAAAACGTATGTAAAATTATCAGAGAATGCAATCCACACGTATATTGTAGTCAAAGCCAACTACAACTAAAGCTCAATGGCTGCAGTCAGTTGTTTATGGAACTTTGTGGAATGTGATGTCACTGTGCCGGTGATGTCACACTCACTGTGATGTCAGCAGATGCATGCGAGTGTTCCATCTCTGCTGAACGTGAAAGTCTCGGAAGGGGCGGGGCTTAGTCACCATTGACTATAATGGAGTCTGTTGAGTGGGTAGTATTTAGTGACCTGAAGCTGGAAATCAGTGGGATAAATGACATCAGGATTCAGGAATAAGTTACAGTAGTTTTATATTTGTTTTAATTTATTTTATACAAAAAAAGAGCATGGACCGCACCTCCAAAAAAATCATACATTGATCTAATGCCTCTCAGCAAAAATATACATAACTGAACATGAGGTTCTTAGTTTAACATTCTGATCAGACTGTATGAAGCCCACTGCCACGTCACGGCAAACCTCGTTGTGGGTCCTAACATTTCCTGCCTAAAAGGCGCGGCGCCATGTGCCAACCACCGCTACAGTGAGAATGCACCAGCAGGGCGGGCGGCCTGGTGCCTCACAGCATCCATGCTTCAAGACCGAGTCCTCATGACTCCAGGCCGCGGCGCCCCACAAGCACAAAACCACAGCAACAATGGCTGACACATTGCACCAACACTACATGAAAGGAGCATTGTGACTCAACTTCCTCAAGCTCTCAAGTGAGAGCAAAATAGGCTAGACCCTCTTTGCAGACTCCTGCTAATTAAAATTGCCTGTGCCAAATGGGATGAGTGCTGGTCCAAGAAAGGGAAAAGAATAAGCTGGTTCATTGACATGGCAGTGGGCTTCACACAGTCTGATCAGAATGTTAAGCTAAGAACCTCATGTTCAGTAATATGTATTTTTGCTGAGCGGCATTAGATCAAATGTATGATTTTTGGAGGTGCGGTCCATGCTCTTTTTTTTTTTTTGTATTATTTATTTTATGTTACATTATTTTGTGTAGGGCTGTGATGATATACATTTTTCAGTTCTTTTGTGTCAAATTTAAAGGAAAATGTGTTAACCACTTCCTGACTGCCCACTGCACATAAACGTCCGCGCTTGCTGGGCTCTGTACATCGCAGATGTTTATGAACGGTCGGCGGTCTTTTAGCGCTCAGGGCCCCCAGGATCCTGCACCCTGCGATTCCTGTGCAGAGCGATAGTTCTAACAGGTGACATCCTCGAGACCGGATTGGATCAGGTTCCAATAAAGTTAACCCTTTGCTATCTTCTACTACCCCTGGCAAAAATTATGGAATCACCGGGCTCGGAGGATGCTCATGCAGTTGTTTAATGTTGTTGAAAAAAAGCAGATCACAGACATGGCACAAAACTAAAGTAATTTCAAATGGCAACTTTAGGGCTTTAAGAAACACTAAAAGAAATCAAGATTAAAAATGTGGTACTCAGTAAGGGTAATTTTTTTCAGACCAAGCAGAGAGGAATAAATTATGGAATCACTCAATTCTGAGGAAAAAATTATGGAATCACCCTGTAAATTTTAATTTACAAATCTAACACCTGCATCAAATTAGATCTGCTCGTTAGTCTGCATCTAAAAAGGAGTGATCACACCTTGAAAAGCTGTTGCACCAAGTGGACTGACATGAATCATGGCTCCAACACGAGAGATGTCAATTGAAACAAAGGAGATGATTATCATACTCTTAAAAGAAGGTAAGTCATCACGCAATGTTGCAAAATATGTTGGTTGTTCACATTCAGCTGTGTCTAAAATCTGGACCAAATACAAACAACATGGGAAGGTTGTTAAAAGAAAACATACTGGTAGACCAAGGAAGACCTCAATGCGTCAAGACCGGAAACTAAGCAATATGTCTCCAAAACAGGAAATGCACAACAAAACAAATGAGGAACGAATAGGAGGAAACTGGAGTCAATGTCTGTGACCGAACTGTAAGAAACCGTCTAAAGGAAATGAGATTTACATACAGAAAAGCTAAACATAAGCCATCATTAACACCTAAACAGAAAAAAACAAGGTTACAATGGGCTAAGGAAAAGCAATCGTGGACTGTGGATGACTGGATGAAAGTCATATTCAGTGATGAATCGCGAATCTGCATTGGGCAAGGTGATGATGCTGGAACTTTTGTTTGGTGCCGTTCTAATGAGATTTATAAAGATGACTGCATGAAGAGAACATACAAATTTTCACAGTCATTGATGATATGGGGCTGCATGTCAGGTAAAGGCACTGGGGAAATGGCTGTCATTACATCTTCAATAAATGCCTAAGTTTACATTGATATTTTGGACAGTTTTCTAATCCCATCAATTGAAAGGATGTTTGCGGATGATAACATCATTTTTCAAGATGATTATGCATCCTGCCATAGAGCAAAAACTGTGAAAACATTCCTTGAAAAGAAGACACATAAGGTCAATGTCATGGCCTGCAAATAGTCCGGATCTCAATCCAATTGAAAATCTTTGGAAGTTGAAGAAAATGGTCCATGACAGGGCTCCAACCTGCAAAGCTAATCTGGCAACAGCAATCAGAGAAAGTTGGAGCCAGATTGATAAAGGGTACTGTTTGTCACTCATTAAGTCCATGCCTCAGAGACTGCTTTAAAGCCAGAGGTGGTGCAACAAAATACTAGTGATGTATTGGAGTGTTCTTTTGTGTGTTTGTTTTTCATGATTCCATATTTTTTTCCTCAGAATTGAGTGATTCCATAATTCTTTCCCTCTGCTTGGTCTGAAAAAAATTACCCTGACTGAGTGCCACATTTTTTATCTTAATTTCTTTTAGTGTTTCTTAAAGCCCTGAAGTTGCCATTTGGAATGACTTTAGTTTTGTGCCATGTCTGTGATCTGATTTTTTTCAACAGCATTAAACAACTGAATGAACATCCTCAGAGCCCGGTGATTCCATAATTTTTGCCAGGGGTTATAGATGCTGTGATCCATAGCGATCACGGCACATAGAAGAGAGGGAGAGGCAGTTGTGCACTCACCTTTGACGGCCTCCGAGATAAGGTCTGACGTGGTCATGGCAGCCGGAGATCACATGATGACCTCCGAGGCTGCCAGGTACGGTGGCCTGTTAGGCTCAGCCATCAACGGAGTCTAACACGAGATCTACCAGTGTAAAACTGACATCCGGTCTCATGCAATGCAATACATGTGTATTGCATTGCATGAGACCTGTGATGATAAAAATATTCCCATAGAGGGACTAAGTGAGAAAGTTAAAAACAGAAAGTTTAAAAATTGGGTCACTTGAGGGGGATTCAGCTCTTCTAGTGCTTAAGGGCTCTGTATACGTAGTCCGCAAACTATTCTACAATAATTTGTTCTCCAAAAGCGAAATAGTGCTCCTTCCCTCCCAGGTGTCGCCGTGTGCCTAAGCAGTACTGTACAGCCACATATGGGATATTGCCACGTTCAGCAGAAATTGTGTGATACATTTCGGCACCATTTTTACCCATTGCCTTGTGTGAAAATGTTCTGTTCACATCAGGTCAAAGGAAGCTGGAGAATCACCGCCTGAACACATCATCACAGGGCAGAACGGGCAGGTAGATGGCAACTACCTGCCGGTAAGTTCTTAGCCCAATAGGCCAAAAACTTCAAAGTCCTGATGACCCCTTTAGCTCTGTTAATAGAATAGAAAATATTTTGAAGTCAATATGCAGTCCCTATGTAATACTGTTACCATTTTACTGTAATAAGCTTGTTCTTACTAATTGTTGGCTCTTTATGAAAGAGTCGGAGTGTAGAAAAATAGGCATTATAAGCATGGCTTACTGACCCCACAGCCCTGCTTCTATCAGCTGAGATTCCTACTATTTTTTGGAAAAGCAGCTACTAATACTTTCTAGTATAGCAGAGGATAACCAATATTTAGTTGTGATTTTCATTATTATGATATTTTTTTCCCCTCTGTACAATATTGTATTATGTGACTTTGCACGTTACATGTTATTTAGATAAGAAGTATCCGGCTAATTGTTACTAATTATTATCAAACCCTTTGTGCTCAGAGGCCATGTCAGAATCCATTCATTGATGACTTGTGTAGCTTGATGGCTAAAACAGGTCTTTAAAATACATGTCTTTCCTTTTCTTCCAGGAACTTCTTTTCTAAAAGATCAAAGGACCTCAAATCCGCAGCTGTTTGGTAAAGTTCCTCCTAGAGAGAGCGCTCAGAAAGACTGTAAAATCATTCAGCAGGTGAGCGGCCTCCCCGTATAGACCCCATCCCAGTCCATGAACTGTTTATATACAAACCTTACATGGGAAGTCTTCGCTGTGCGATTGTGCACTGGACGTACAATTGTGTTTAGTTAACAGTCTCTGTCTAAGCTTTGTGCACAATTTACAGACGTAAGCATCACTTATTTGCACTGCAAGCTCCCAAAACCTGTTTTCTGTATTAATGTATTTTTCCTACTGCTTTATGAATTTAGTTATTAGGGTAAGATCAGACATACTGGATTTTCAAGTGGAAATTGTGAACAGTAGAAAAATGGCAATATATTAAAATCCACAGCACCAACTTTATCTGAATGAGGCATTTAAACAGCCCTCCAGTCTCATTACTCTTGTTGTGTGTTCGGCAGTTAACGATCAATGATCTTTATTATTTTACTCATTTTTATAGCCCCATTACTTACATGCCACATTACAGACATTGTGAGCCCCAATGGGGACAGTGATGATGATCTACTGTACATTCCCTATCAGAGTGTGGGAGGAAACCAATGAAAACACGGCGAGAAAGAACAAACTCCATGCAGATGTTATCCTTAAGCTCTTCCTGTTCAGCTCTTGTTCTTCTTCCAGGCTTTGCTGTTGACGGGGCGTGATTGCCCAAGTCATGGTGATTGACAGCCGGCTTCACAGTGGCCTGTCAATCAGCAGGACATCAGCAGTCACGCCCCGTCAGCACAGCGGAAAATAAGCATCTGCTGTGTTATATGATGTTATCGGAAGCCACAGAATCGCCGTCAGAACCCATCCGTGATTGCTCAGAGGATTGGTATCGGACACTACAGTCAGGTATTAGCAACTACCTGCCTGTAAGTTGTGATGCCCATGAAAAGAAAAAAATAGACCCTGATAACCCCTTTAATGGGAACCTAGCAACCTAGTGCTAACCACTGAGCCACCATGCTGCCCATCTTGCAGTATGTACTTTATCATCATTCTGCCCGACTTTTAAAAAAAAATGTCCTACTGGTGAGCTTGTGATGGTATTCTGCTGGTATAAAGCAGTCAGTAAGCGGTGACTGAGCTTCCGGGAAAGGGACCAGTAATAATATGGAGTGTCTGACTACCTCCCTCTGTAGAAGAAAAACGGAGAAAAAAGCGCGCTATATGAAGAACCTGATAGGTAGATGTGACGGAAACAGCCAAAAGGCCACTCACCTATTGGAGTTGTGCACCCCTGCACAACTCCGGTGTTAGTGTGAGGATGGAAAGAGCAGGCACGTCTCACCGCAGGGTACAGGTGGCTTGGCATACCACGTGCCGTGCGCTGCAGACCGCCGCTCGTGCTCACCGCTTCCAGGTTCCAAGTTGCAGACCACGTGACCGCCCACAGATCACATGACTCAGGATCAGATGTGCATCACCACAGGTCCTGAAAGTTAGGAGAGTGCAGCCCCTAACCGCAGGTCCTGAGTTGAGCAACGAAAGGGGGATTTTATGGTAAGGGGATTTAAGAATGATTGACTAGAAGCTGCTCCTGCCGCTAACCCCCAAAGGAGGACTGAAAGTGGTCCAAGTTAAATAAAATAAAAAAGCGGTCTATAGGGCGCTAAAAGAATGAACACTAGAGGTAAAAGATTTAGGGCTAAAAAATAAAATACATTTAATGAGCCCTTTTCACAACGCGTTTCGATAATTAACTATCTTCCTCAGGTGGTACAAGGGTATGAGCACAAACATAAAATATATATAGACAAGAATTCACAGTGATTGGTTGATACTAATTAGTTAACCTGGGTCCAAACAAAGGAAACCCTTCATGTGCTGGTGCAAAGTGTCCACATTGGTTTCACATAAGCCACCTTCACATGAATACAAAGTATCAAAAACACATTGGATAAGATATAGAATATGGCAATACAAGTTGGTAAACAGTTATTCAAAAATACATCTGTAGTGCCTACATCAATTTCATAGAAGTCACCTACACATAAATACAAAGAATCGAAACATATTAAGTGAGATATAGAGTAGTAATAAATATTAAAAAACAGTTATTCAAAACTGTAACATAAAAAAAAAAAAATGTACCCCCAAGGGTTAATAGACAAAATTAAGTATATATTTTCAAAGAATATACATCACCAATGCAAAGCACACAAAAACATCACTGAATTATGATGCATTGCAAATTAGCGATGGAAGAAAAAAGAAAAACATTTAAAACATAGCAATTATAATTCCATTAGAAAGGAGAAGGAAATGACCTTAAGAACTGGTTACATTTTCAAGGGCCAAATTCAGACCCTCAGGGGCCAACGTGCCCAACTTGAAGATCCAAAAACTTTCTTTATTAATCAAACTCACTAGTCGGTCGGGGACAGTATCAGGTATGTGGTCTATAATAGTTAGCTTCATATCTCCTGGATCTTTTTGATGAACAATGCTAAAATGTTTGGATACGCTGTGTAATTGATAGCCTATCCGAATGTTATGTCTGTTTATTTAGACGTGCGTGCATAGTTTGTATCGTTCGACCCACGTACTGGAGGTTGCAAGTACACTCAAGCAAATAGATCACATGTGTCGATTGACAATTCACATTGTGTTTGATAGAGAATTTTTTTTCCTGTGGTATCTGATGAAAAATTCTTTTGATTACCACTTTGAATGACTCTACGACATAAACATTTAGCCATATTACAGGAAGACGCCCCGAACAGACACCCCCTTGTGAGGGTTGTGTTCTAGATTTCAAGGATGTGTTACTTGGTGCTATTAAGTTTCGCAAATTTCTGTTCTTCCTATAGATAATGCTCGACTTGTTGGGTATAAAGGGTCCTAAAATAGGGTCACCCTTCAAGATAAACTAGAATTTATTCAAAATATTATGGATGGTAACCCTAGATTGACTAAATGTGGTGACCATGCTCCATCTAGTCAAGTCTGAGGCTAATTTATTTCTACTCTTATTTTTATCAGTGAATGACTCAATCCTATCAAGACACATACCCTGTGTAAGGGTTTTAGTTCTGGAGAAAGCATCTGACGCGCCCCTGGGCCTGCTGTGTCGCGCAGCGTCTCGCGCACAGGGGCTTACCCGGAACCGGATCAGATGAGGGTTGTAGTCTCCGAGTGGCGGGGACCCGGTCCGTGCCCAGGGAGTCAAACTCGATGTGTGGCAGTCTTGATAGATGTTATTTGAGTGTCGACTACGCCACCCGTTGATTTGCAGCTATGGAGCTGCCGCTGCAGGGCAGACCGCTGAGGCCGGTGTAGAATTGTGCAGCGTGATAGTATAACCCCCAACTGGAGGGGTATGGCCTCAGGGCAGCCGACGTGGAAAATGGGGGTAGCAGGAACCACTCAGAGACGGTGCGGTGTAATTCAGGGTCTTTACTGGTAACAACGATAGACCCTCCCGGAGTACTTGCTAGCGAACGGGGCCTGGTCAGTCCTTGAGCAGATGGGATCTCCCCTGGCCAGGCGGAGTTGTAGGCCTCCCAAACTGACTGTACTCTTCTGGCTACCTTGCTAGAAGCGGATATAAGTAGCCCACGTCCCTGAGTGTACCGTGTGGTGCTCACCCGTATGGCCGGTGACTCGGGGCCTTCTAATGGCTTCCGCTCCACGATGGCGGTGCTGGTCCCACGCGTGTGACCGTGCCTTCGGGTTTCTGGGCCTGAGGACCTGAAATCCCCTGCCGGTCGGCCTCTGCTGCTGGGTAAGAGTTAGTCCCCACAGCCTCGGACGCCGGGTCCGGTAAGAAAGCTTCTCAGTCAGGGCGAGCTCTGCAGCTGCCAGCCCCTGACTCGTAGTAGTATTGCTCCCACTGAGCTTCTGCTGCTTCTTCCTATGACTGTTTCTTGTCTCTACTCTCCTAGACTCCTAACCCTGCTTCAGCCCCGGGTTTATATAGGGGAAGTTCTTCCCCTCCCAAGACTGGGCAGGAGGTGTGGCATGCACAGGATCCCTGACCAAAGGACCTCCCACCTGCTCTCAGACATAACATTACATTACTGTGGAAACCAGACCCCTGGGGTGCCACATTCCCCCCTAGTGAAATTTAGTACTCCGGGACTAAACACATTTTTGTAAACATAACAGAGTACAACCAAAACATTATAATAAAGAGACACATAACAATGGTCACGGCGTGTCCGCAACCGGGTGCAGTCTTTGAGGGGAAGCAAGGTGTCCATTTCACCAAAACAGGGAGACGTAACCAGGTAGGGGTCTGTCCTACCCCGAGTCCTTAACAGTCTCTAGTCCATCCTGGGTTACGCTCCAACTAATTGTACAAGGATTCCCGGTAGATCCACCAAGGATTCCTAAAAATAACTAGAAACACAAAATTATACACAAGCAACAATACACAGGTAAACATAAATAAAACAATTTATACACTTTAAATCCTCCAGCGTGCGGGTAACTGGCCTCTAGTGGCCCTAGTGGACCTACGGAGCTGACTGCCTAGCCCTGAACTACAGGGTGTAGGAGCTGTCAAGGGTAAACTGGGCAGCTGTCTACCGGCTCTTTGGCTCACTAGGGATATGGCAGGCTCACTGCAAGCAGAGGGTTGATCCTCCTGGTTTGCGGGTGTGCGGTCTTCTGCCTCCTGGACCGGCTGTTCTTCCAGCTCTACCTGTTGCTCCGTAGGTGCTTGGGATGCTGGTTGGAGGAAGGTGAGTACGGGTACCACAACTGCACCATTGACTTGAGTCCAAGACCGAGGGAAGTCCCCGAGCACAGTACTAACCATATCTTCCCTTTCCTCTACGGGTCGATGGTCTTCTTGTTCCTCTTCAGGGTTCCTCAGTTGTTCGGGACACTTCTTCAGGTGGTCCCGGGATACAATGGCTGTGGTTTCCCCTCCGTCTTTACTGATGGTACAAACCTTCGGGTTTTCGTGGCTTGAGGGCAGTACGGTGTACGGGTCCTTCTCCCACTGGTCGTCCAACTTGTGGAGCCGTCTCTTCCTCTTCAAGACCTGCTCTCCGGGTACCAGGGGAACAGCGGGAGCATACTGGTTGTAAGTTTTCTCTTGTCTTTCCCTAGCCTGACAGAGACTTCGCTCCACGCTCTCCTGTACTCTCCGGTACTGCTGCTGCCTCTCTGTGTCCCAGTCTGTTTCTGGTGAAGTGTCATCGGGTGTCAGGACTCCCATTTCCAGGTCAACAGGTAACTTACCAGGTCTTGCCCTCATTAGGTAAGCCGGGGTACAGTTGGTGGAACCTACCGGGATGTGGTTGTATAGGTCCACCAGATCGGGCAACTTCTCAGGCCACAGACTGCGTTCCTCCAGGGGCAACGTTTTTAGAAGATCCATTACCACCTGGTTCATTTTCTCACAAAGTCCATTAGTTTGCGGATGGTAGGGTGTCGTCCTTATCTTCCGGCAGCCATACAGATTGCAGAATTCCTGGAAGATCTCCGCTTCAAAGGCAGGTCCCTGGTCCGTCAGCACTTGGTCCGGGTACCCGTGTGGACGGCAAAAGTGCTGCTGGAAGGCTCTAGCTGCTGTTTGAGCCGTTAAGTCCTTGACGGGGACGACAACCAAAAACCGGGAGTAATGATCCACGATGGTTAACGCGTAGACGTAGCCACTTCTGCTTGGGGTCAGTTTTACATGATCCAAGGCTACCAGTTCCAACGGTTGCCGGGTGACGATGGACCGCAGGGGAGTCTTCTGGCTGGCACGGTCCTTCCTTCTCAGGTTGCACGGGCCACAGTCTCTGCACCACTTCTCAATGGTTCCCCTCATGCCTACCCAGTGGAATCGCTCGCGCAGCAGGAACTCCAGCTTCTTCCACCCGAAGTGTCCAGCTCCGTCGTGGTATGCCTCCATCACCATGGCTGCGTCTCTTCGTGGCACCACTACTTGCCAGAGTAGTTCATGCGTCCGGGAGTTAACCATTCTGCGGCACAACTTCCCCTTATAAAGGAACAGTCGACTCTTCTCTGCCCATAGTTGTTTGGCTTCCTCCGGAGCATCTGGTTCAAGGCAAGCCTCCGGGCGAGTCAGCATCTCCTTGACCAGTCGGACGGCAGGGTCGCTGTCTTGCGTTTCCGCCCAGTTGTAGTGAGGTAAGGGGTTCAACGTAGCAGCCTGCTTACTCCTTACCCGGTGGGAATACTGGATAGTCCCATGACGGTGGAACGCAGGGAGTTCAACTTCTTCCAGTCCCTCCGGATCTTCTCCTTCGTCCGGTAGGTTTGGCATCCTGGACAGGGCGTCCGCGTTGGTATTGGAGCGTCCGGCCCGGTATTTGATTGTGAACTCGTAGTTGGACAGACGGGCCATCCACCTCTGCTCCAGGGCACCGAGTCTTGCCGTGTCCAGGTGTGTCAACAGGTTGTTATCCGTGTACACGGTGAACCGGGAAGAAGCGAGGTAATGCTTAAAGCGCTCGGTGACTGCCCATACTACGGCCAGGAACTCTAGCTTAAATGAGCTGTAATTCTCGGGGTTCCTTTCGGTGGGTCGCAGTTTTCGGCTGACGTAGGCGATTACTCGTTCCTTCCCCTGCTGGATCTGGGACAGTACGGCTCCTAGCCCGATGTTACTGGCGTCGGTGTAGAGGATAAAGGGCTGGCTATAATCCGGGTACGCCAGGATTTCGTCCCCCGTGAGGGCCATCTTCAGCTGGCGGAAGGACTCTTCTTCCAGCTTCTCCCATCTGAAGGGCGGCTTCTGGTTCTTGGCCTTCCGGGACTGGCCTATCAGGAGGTCCTGCATAGGTGCTGCCTTTTTGGTGAAACCGGGAATAAACCTTCGGTAGTAGCCTACCAACCCGAGGAACTGCCGCACTTCTTTTACGCTGGAGGGGCTTGGCCATTCCTTAATTGCGGTGATCTTATCAGGGTCGGGAGCCACTCCGTCAGCGCTCACCACGTGTCCCAGGTACTGCACCTTTGGTTTCAGGAGGTGACACTTGGAGGGTTTCACCTTTAGGCCGTAACTCGCCAGAGCTTCGAACACTTCCGCCAGGTGTTTCAGGTGGTCCTCATACGTCTTGGAATATACGATGACATCGTCCAGGTACAACAGGACCGTCTCGAAGTTTCTGTGGCCCAGACAACACTCCATTAGTCGTTGGAAGGTTCCTGGTGCGTTGCAGAGTCCGAACGGCATGCAGGTGAACTCGCTAAGTCCCATCGGGGTGGTGAATGCGGTCTTCTCCCGGTCCGCCTCTGCTACAGGAACCTGCCAGTACCCGCTAGTGAGATCCAAGGTAGAGAAGAAGTTAGCAGATCTTAAAGCAGCCAATGACTCCTCTATCCTTGGTAAGGGGTACGCATCCTTGTGTGTGATACGGTTGATTTTCCGGTAATCTACACACATCCTCATGGTGTTGTCTTTTTTTCTGACTAAGACTAGTGGAGCTGCCCAGGGGCTACAGCTATCCCTGATCACCCCAGCCTCCTTCATGTCTCTAAGCATCCCCTTGGCGTGTTGGTAGTGGGCAGGGGGTACGGGTCGATACCTCTCTTTTATAGGAGGATGGTCTCCCGTGGGGATGTGGTGTTCTACCCCCTTGACTCGCCCGAAGTCTAACGGGTGTTTACTGAACACTCTCTCGTACTCTTGAACCACCCGATAGACTCCTTGTTTCTGGTGTGCGGGGGTGGAGTCAGTACCCAGATGTAGTTGCTGACACCAGTCCTCCATGTTTTTCTTAGAGCCGTTACCTTCCTCCGGGTGAGATGGAGGCAAGGGTTCCACAGATTGTATAGAATTTTGGTTAATGGTATATAATTTGGCTAGCGTAGCATACCGGGGCAGGTACACTTCCCTCTCCCCGATATTTATTATGCGAACGGGCACCCTCCCATGGCGTACATCAACCACCCCCCGTGCTGTCAAAATGGTGGGCCTACTGTCTGAGTAAACTGGTTCTACCATTGCCTGGTAATCCCTACCTCTCAGACCAATAGCTGCCCGGCACCAAATCATCATTTCACTTTTTGGGGGCATGACAATAGGAAAAGGGTCACACATTCTTACGCTACCAATCTCACCGCCGGAGAGTTCCACCTGTTGCCGTCGCATCAGTGCCCGGATCTCTTTCTGGAGCACCCGCTGCTCGCCGGAGCTGGCGTTCTTGGCAACCTGCTGTAAAAGGAAAATCACCTCTGCAAGACAATTTTCAATTACATTAGTTCCTAGAGTTATTTTTGGGTGACTCTCATGTTTGTCAATATCTACAATGATCAGTCCCTGTGCTGCCAGTTCGACTCTACCGATTTTGATGGTCACTTCTTTAAATCCGATCTGTGGCACGGGCTGGCCATTGCTGGCGATGATACTCAAGTCGTCGTCAGGGTAGCGGGTAATATCCGAGTCATTCCAGTACTGCTTAAAGAGCACGTACGGGATGGTGGTGACCTGTGACCCGGTGTCCAGTAGGGCACTCATGGGAATGCCATCCAGTACCACAGGCAAGACTGGACGTCCTCCCACATATCTGTCGCGCCAGTTCGATGGGCCTGGTGATCTTTTTCCTGGGGGTTGGCCCTCTACCCCAGGTTGTGCCCGTTTAAAGAACAGTACCTTGCCATATGTCCGGGTTGATTGCAGCGGCGGCAGATGGGTCGTCCGTCCTCGCTGTATCGGTCACTGGGTCTTCCTCTGGCCGGTGGGGTCCTCCTTGGTCGACGCCACGGGACGTCCTCCGGTCCGGATGCCAGCTGGATCTTTCCTGAAGAGGAGACCTGTAAAGACTGCACAGTTCGGGTTAGCGCAGCAACGCTCTTAGCTAGCTCTTGGACCTGATGGTGTAGGTCTGGAGCCGGGTCATTGTCCAAAGCCTGCGCATCAGCTCCCACAGGCCCTGCCGACAAAGGCGCCGCCTCCTGGTGGTAAGTGATAGCAGGGCGCCTGTGGGTCACAACGCCACCTGGTGCCGGTTCTCGGAGCACCCGGATGGCTCTGTCCTTGAACTGTGCAAATCCCAGATGGGGATCCTGCAAGGCCATTGCCCGCAACTGGGTTCGGTGGGTATTACAATATAGTCCCTCTATAAACTGTTCGGTCAACAGCCTGTCCTCGTTTCCCACTCCATCAGGGTCGGTCTGCTTAATGGCCCTCAGGGCCTCTTGTAGGTTTAGTGCATAGTCCCTTATACTCTCATGCGCTCGCTGCTTGCACCCGTAGAATCTAAGCTTAATCTCGGCTGAGGTGCGGGTATCAAAGGTGTCCTTCAGCCGGGTTAGTATCCCTGCGACAGTCTTCCTCCCAGGTGGCCAGGATTTTACTTCCCTTTTGGCTGCCCCGGTTAGTTGGGCCACCAGGATGCTCACTTTTTGCTCTTCTGTGAGGGGGTACACCTGGAAGAGGCTATCCAGCTTTTCTCTAAAGTCATGCAGGGTATGTGACTCCCCTGAGTACTGGGGTAGCCAAGCTGCTCCCGGGATATAGGGCATGGTGAAGGGCATAACTGCAGCAGCGGTAGCGCTGGCGGGGGTTGAGGCAGTGAAGCTCTCCTCCGTATCCGACATCTTCCTCCCCCCTAGTGGACCGTGGCCTACCTTGCGATGATCCTCTTCCGTAGGCCGCGGCTCCGCAGTGGATGGTTGAGGACCTTCCGTCGCGCTCCTGTGACGTCAGCGTCTGCTGGGCTCCTTCCAGGACCTTACGCAACGTCCGGACGTGAGGCGGGGCTTCAGTTCTCGCGCGCTTTCGGAGTCCACGCCCCTCTTCTTCCCGCGCGGCGTCCTCAAGATGGCGTCCAATGGCGGGAAAACTCCACGGATGGCGGGAAGAAGGCAGAAGATGGCGCCGGATGGCGGGAAACTTCACCGATGGCGGGAAGAAGGCTGAAGATGGCGCCGGATGGCGGGAATCTTCACCACAGGTAAGTTTGAAAAGTCTCTTTTTCAGGCACGCAGTACCCGGTGGTTGCGGGCACGAAATCCTGCAGACTACGCCAAAGTTGACGCGCCCCTGGGCCTGCTGTGTCGCGCAGCGTCTCGCGCACGGGGGCTTACCCGGAACCGGATCAGATGAGGGTTGTAGTCTCCGAGTGGCGGGGACCCGGTCCGTGCCCAGGGAGTCAAACTCGATGTGTGGCAGTCTTGATAGATGTTATTTGAGTGTCGACTACGCCACCCGTTGATTTGCAGCTATGGAGCTGCCGCTGCAGGGCAGACCGCTGAGGCCGGTGTAGAATTGTGCAGCGTGATAGTATAACCCCCAACGGGAGGGGTATGGCCTCAGGGCAGCCGACGTGGAAAATGGGGGTAGCAGGAACCACTCAGAGACGGTGCGGTGTAATTCAGGGTCTTTACTGGTAACAACGATAGACCCTCCCGGAGTACTTGCTAGCGAACGGGGCCTGGTCAGTCCTTGAGCAGATGGGATCTCCCCTGGCCAGGCGGAGTTGTAGGCCTCCCAAACTGACTGTACTCTTCTGGCTACCTTGCTAGAAGCGGATATAAGTAGCCCACGTCCCTGAGTGTACCGTGTGGTGCTCACCCGTATGGCCGGTGACTCGGGGCCTTCTAATGGCTTCCGCTCCACGATGGCGGTGCTGGTCCCACGCGTGTGACCGTGCCTTCGGGTTTCTGGGCCTGAGGACCTGAAATCCCCTGCCGGTCGGCTTCTGCTGCTGGGTAAGAGTTAGTCCCCACAGCCTCGGACGCCGGGTCCGGTAAGAAAGCTTCTCAGTCAGGGCGAGCTCTGCAGCTGCCAGCCCCTGACTCGTAGTAGTATTGCTCCCACTGAGCTTCTGCTGCTTCTTCCTATGACTGTTTCTTGTCTCTACTCTCCTAGACTCCTAACCCTGCTTCAGCCCCGGGTTTATATAGGGGAAGTTCTTCCCCTCCCAAGACTGGGCAGGAGGTGTGGCATGCACAGGATCCCTGACCAAAGGACCTCCCACCTGCTCTCAGACATAACATTACATTACTGTGGAAACCAGACCCCTGGGGTGCCACACATCCATCAATAACTTTTTGGGGTAGCCTTTCTGTAGAAATCGTTTTTTCAATATTTTAGATTCCACTAAAAATTCAGAATCTCTGGTGCAGTTTTTTCGGACCCTCTAATATTGCCCATAAGGGACATTGGTGATCCATTTACTCAAATGTCCATGCACATCTACATGTATCGGTTCAGTCTCTATAGATTGGTGACCAGGGAAGGGCTTTGTGGGGGTGGAATTATAGTTTTTCCTCTCTTTTCTTCTAATAAAAAATGTTGTTGTATAGTTAGTTTTTAAAAAAAATCATTGAGATCAAGATATAAAGAAAACACATTAGTAGGAGAATTAGGGCAGAAGGACAAACCTCGTTCAAGTAATCGGATCTTATCATCGGTTAAAATATGGTCCGACAAATTAAAAATTCCTAAATTCCCATTCGTGCTATTGTATTCTAATCTGCCTTTGTCCTTTTTTCGGATATATCCAGTAGAGGTACCGGGTTTGTGGAGGGTTCGTCCTCTCCCTCTACAATCCCGTTTTCTCTTTTTCTCTTTGGGTGACGTCCGGGCGCAACCCGAAAAAAACTGTGTGATTTTTGAATCCCTCATATTGGGATTCTGAATGTAGGTAGCATTTTTCTCATTCAGAGAAGCCGAAAAATGGGCTCTAGTTGATGATTCTTGTACAGATGGGGTTAAGTCAATTGTCGAAGATACATTTCGTAAAACAAGTAAGGGAACTACAGGATGAGTGATGTTGGTGGTATTAGATTCCTTAACCCCTTAAGCCCCGGAGCATTTTTCGTTTTTGCATTTTCGTTTTTGCTCCCCTTGTTCCCAGAGCCATAGCGTTTTTATTTTTTGGTCAATATGGCCATGTTAGGGCTTATTTTTTGCGGGACGAGTTGTACTTTTCAACGCCATTACTAGTTTTATCATATCCTGTACGGGAAAACGGGAAAAAAATTCCAAGTGCGGTAAAATTGCAAAAAAAGTGCAATACCACAGTTGTTTTTTATTTATTTATTTTACCATGTTCACTGAATGCTAAAACTGACCTGCCCTTCTTATTCTACAGGTCATTACGAGTTCATAGACACCAAACATGTATAGGTTCTTTTATATTTAAGTGGTGAAAAAAAATTCCAAAATTTGGTAAAAAAAAAAATAAAAAAATAGCGCCATTTTCTAAGACCCGTAGCGTCTCCATTTTTCGTGATCTGGGGCTGGTTGATGGCTTATTTTTTGCGTGCCAGGCTGACGTTTTTATTGATAACATTTGGGGTAGATCTGATGTTTTGATCGCCCGTTATTGCATTTTATTGCAATTTTGCGGCGACCAAAAAACGTAATTCTGGCGTTTAGAATTTTTTTCTCGCTACGCCGTTTACCGATCAGAATAATTCTTTTTTTATATTGATAAATCGGGCGATTCTGAACGCGGCGATACCAAATATGTGTATGTGGTTTTTTTTTTAATATATTTTATTTTGAATGGGGCGAAAGGGGGGTGATTTAAACTTTTATATTTTTTTATTTTTTTTTATATTTTTAAAAACTTTTTTTTTTTAACTTTTTGCTTGCTTCTATAGTCTCCATAGGAGACTAGAAGCAGCAACTATCCGATCACCTCTGCTACATACAGGGGACAAGCAGGTCCCCTGCATGCAGCAGAAATGGTCCTGTGCTATGAGCGCCGACCACTAGGTGGCGCTCATAGCGACAAGATCATGACAACCACAGGCGTCTGCTGCAGACCCTGGGTTGTCATGCACGCCCATCGGCGACCCGCGATCACGTGACGGGGTCGCCGGTGGGCGGGGCTTATGACGCGCTACCCGGAAGCGCGCGTTAAATGCTGCTGTCGGAGATTGACAGCAGCATTTAACTGGTTAACAGCCGCGGGTGGATCGCGATTCCACCCGCGGCTGTTGCGGGCACATGTCAGCTGTAAGAATCAGCTGACATGTGCTCCGTTCAGTGAGGGCTCAGCGCAGCAGCCCTCACTGAACGGAGGGTACGCAAATATGCGTACTAATACGTCCCCGGTAAGTAAGGGGTTAATCCCATCCACAACAGGTGATTCAAACGAAGTGAGAAAGTGTATAGTTGTGCACTGTCAACAAGGATAAATTCTTGAGGTCAACATGGACCTCCATTTGTGTAGATATGGCTGTGGGTGGGGAGTTGATTTCAAGGTCTGATGAAAACTGGACTGGATCTTTATCTATAGAATGGACTATTGGGGCTATATCCAAAGATGTGGGATTTTAGTCCAAAAAGGACTGCATCATCTGAACAGTGTCTAAATTTTCTGTATCAATTGAAACCCTCTTATTATTTTCTGACCTATTTTTATCTGCCATAGATTTCATGACTCCCATTTTTGTAGAAACAGTTGGTAAAGTTTTCTTGTGCTGTTCATAAAAACTCTTTTGTTTAATAGATTTAAGAAATTTTAAAGACAAACTTCTCTTTTTGTCAGGGGAATCGGGTGTGGTAAACGGAGGATTTGGAATTAAAATAGGATCAGATTCGATCCCTCAGTGAAATTAGCTGGTTCCTGTCGGGATGGAATAGAGGAACCAGCAATTGCATCTATTGCACATATGTCCTTCCTATCCCATAGTAATTTTGCTGCTTTTTTCCTTATAATCTCCTCTTCAAATTTAATTAGTCTGATTTTGAGATTTGCATCCTTCTCATTAAACTCTACAAAGGGAACAAATGAATCAAGCTTCCTTCTGAGAGATTTAAGTTCCTCTAGGGCCTGTTGCGCTAGAAGAGTTCTCTTGGTGATGAGAAGATTCATCATACCAAAGAAACCAATGTGGACACTTT
The DNA here is from genome assembly GCF_046119375.1 of Phyllobates terribilis. NCBI lineage: Eukaryota > Metazoa > Chordata > Amphibia > Anura > Dendrobatidae > Phyllobates > Phyllobates terribilis. The sequence goes on from NW_027362845.1 coordinate 3,640,151, forward strand.
GCACCAGCACATGAAGGGTTTCCTTTGTTTGGACCCAGGTTAACTAATTAGTATCAACCAATCACTGTGAATCCTTGTCTATATATATTTTATGTTTGTGCTCATACCCTTGTACCACCTGAGGAAGATAGTTAATTATCGAAACGCGTTGTGGAAAGGGCTCATTAAATGTATTTTATTTTTTAGCCCTAAATCTTTTACCTCTAGTGTTCATTCTTTTAGCGCCCTATAGACCACTTTTTTATTTTATTTAACTTGGACTACCTCCCTCTGTAAGCACCGTACTCGCAGGTCACAGTCCTGATGGAGCGGAGTTAGAGGAGGCTAGCCGCAATGCAGTAGTGAAATAAATGACAGTCATGTATTGACTTGGATATATTATTTTTGTTTTTTAAAACCCGAGTGTACAATTGCTTACAGGGGACTGCCTGAGCTGAACTGAAACCTCTACAGAATTGTGAATGTGTGCAATGTCCCCAGCTGATCAACGGTCACATAACCGCATGAAAGCAATTTGTATACTTGTGGGCACATGCCAACTATACGTAAGAATTGAGCGAAACTGAGACCATCCACTGACTGGGGAACTATGACAGTGTGTGCTTTACTCATGGGCACAATTCTGTAGTCTGAAAACTTTTAATTTCAGCCCTGACAATCCCGTTCTTTCGTTTTATTACTCTTTTCCAAGAGCAAAAAGGTTTTATTATTTTTCCATTGACACAGCCATGTGAGGATTTTTTTTTTTTTGCAGAACGAGTTGTAGTTTTGAATGATGCAATTAATTTTGCTATATAACATACATTATAAAAGAGGCAGCCATACTTGCCAATACCTAGTCGCAATACTAATGTACTACGGGATGTAGCAGCCCTCAGGTGGAGACAGAGCTGGTGCAAAATACTGATGAAATAACCACTCTCACACCTACCGTATTTTTTGGACTATAAGATGCACCGGACCATAAGAAGCACCTAGGTTTTAGAGAAGAAAAAAAAAATATTTACGCAAAAGATGTGTTCATGATGCACTTTTAAGGGGAAGGGGGTCTTCTGCTGACACTGGTATAGGGGTAATGTCCCCCAATTCTGACAATATCCCCCATCCTGGTATATATGCCCCCCCCCTTCCTTTTATACGTGGTCCCCATCCTGGTATGCCTGGCATCCCTCCATCCTGGTATGCATGGAACTCCTCCATCCTGGTATGCATGGCACCCATCATCCCTATCCTGGTGTGCATGGCACCCCTAATCCCTATCCTGGTATGCATGGCACCCCTCATCCCTGTCCTGGTGTGCATTGCACCCCTCATCCCTGTCCTGGTATGCATGGCACCCCTCATCCCTGTCCTGGTATGCATGGCACCCCTCATCCCTGTCCTGGTATGCATGGCACCCCTCATCCCTGTCCCGGTATGCATGGCACCCCTCATCCCTGTACCGGTATGCATGGCACCCCTCATCCCTGTCCCGGTATGCATGGCACCCCTCATCCCTGTCCCGGTATGCATGGCACCCCTCATCCCTGTCCCGGTATGCATGGCACCCCTCATCCCTGTCCCGGTATGCATGGCACCCCTCATCCCTGTCCCGGTATGCATGGCACCCCTCATCCCTGCCCCGGTATGCATGGCACCCCTCATCCCTGTCCCGGTATGCATGGCACCCCTCATCCCTGTCCCGGTATGCATGGCACCCCTCATCCCTGTCCCGGTATGCATGGCACCCCTCATCCCTGTCCCGGTATGCATGGCACCCCTCATTCCTGTCCCGGTATGCATGGCACCCCTCATCCCTGTCCCGGTATGCATGGCACCCCTCATCCCTGTCCCGGTATGCATGGCACCCCTCATCCCTGTCCCGGTATGCATGGCACCCCTCATCCCTGTCCCGGTATGCATGGCACCCCTCATCCCTGTCCCGGTATGCATGGCACCCCTCATCCCTGTCCCGGTATGCATGGCACCCCTCATCCCTGTCCTGGTATGCATGGCACCCCTCATCCCTGTCCTGGTATGAATGGCACAGCAATCTCCGTCCTGGTATGCATGGCACAGCAATCCCCATCCTGGTATGCATGGCACCCCTAATCCCTATCCTGGTATGTATGGCCCCCTCATCTTTATCCTGGTATGTGTGGCCCCCTCATCTTTATCCTGGTATGTATGCCCCCCTCATCTTTACCCTGGTTTGTATGGCCCCCTCATCCTTTTCCTAGTATGCATGGTCCCCGTAATCCCCATCATGCTGCACATATAAAAAATAAATATATAAACACTCTTGCTCACCTTTCTTCTCTCCTCCAGCGCTGACGCCTGTCTGCCCGCACTGATCTCCCCATGTGAGCCGCGCATGGCGTCACTGCCATGCGCGGCTCACAAGGAGAGATCAGCTGACGGAAGTCACTGCTCCCCGCGCCGGGACTGTGTGCGCGGGGAGCGGTGACTTCATGCTCCTTCATAGCCGGCACACAGCTTAGCCGCGCTGCGGCTCCTGCTGCTACCGGGTTATCTCGTGTGCCCGCTTATTAAAGGGCATGAATATTCACTGCGTGGGGAGCAGTGAATATTCATTTTCTTTAGCAGCGGGGACAGCGTAGGCTGCTGCCTCCTGTGCCCCGCTCTTCCACCGCTACCGCTCCCCACAGCACAGTATATATACTCACCCCTCCCCAACATTCGGACTATAAGATGCACCCCCCATTTTCCTCCAAAATTTTGGAGGAAAAAAATGCGTCTTATAGTCTGAAAAATACGGTACTATTCATGTAGGGGATTAGAAATGCACAGGATAAGGCTTGTATAGGGCGCCAGTCACACAGATACATGTAGTGCAACATGCCAACTTGCAGCCTATTAGTGATGCCAAAGCTATTACAGAATTTCCCCAAAAATAAGCCCTAGCATGATTTTACAGGATTTTTGGAGGATGCTTGACATATAGGCCCTACTCCAAAAATAAGTCTTAGTTAGTCAGGGCTGGCGTTAGGAGAGGGGAGCAACTGGGCAATTTATCAGGGCCCCTACTCTCTTTGGGGCTCCCTAAGCATTTCTATTCCAAGGCTGCTTAAGGACCTTTGGTGACATCATAGTCATGTGACCATAATGTCAGCAAAGGTTCTTGAACTGTGGGAGCCTAGAGTAACTGAAGAGTAGATAGACTGGTATGTAGGGGGGGAGACTGGACAATTTCTCTAGGTTCCCACTCTGAGGCCCTCAGCGTTTCTATTCCAAGGTTCAGACTACTTAAGGACCTTTGGAGAAATCACTGTCCTATGACCCTGATGTCACCAAAGGTCTTTTAACAGAGGAAGTCTAGAGGAGCTGAGACAGGCTGGTATGTATGTGCAGTGTGTGTGTCTGTGTATATTCTTGTGTATGTGCAATGTGTGTGATATGACATGATTATTATATATGGATAAATGAAGACATTCCCTGAAAATAAGCCCTAACCCATCTTTTTGAGCAAAAAATGATATAAGACCTTGTCTTATTTTCTGTAAAAGATGCTAGATCAGGCGGTCTGCCGAGCACTATATATGTGCACCCTACAAGAACAGACACATGGTTTCCACCAACACTACAAAAGCCTGGCTGCATCCTGCAAGGATGGAAAATTATGTAAGGTATTAGTTAATATTTTGACCAAAATATGTAAGCCTGCACCTACGTCAGGGGTCCTCATTGTCTTTCCAGCGAAAAGACAATATAACGTATTGGAAAACCAGATTTAACGCTGGCAGTAAAATGTTTTACCTCACAGAAAGAATCCACCTCGATCCCATGCTGTCCTGTCTGTATACTTGCTTTTGCTTCATTCTCTGCCCAGGAGCTGTGGTTCCTGCACAGTCAGACAGCCATTACACAGTATACGATTATCTCCACACATTATATTTTTACACATCCAATTGTGGAACTTATTAATCCAATGTATGTTGATTAAAATGTACTTTAATATGACAACCCCTTTTGAACTTGGAGGGACCCTTTACTGCCGTGCAGCAATCATAAATGCCCAAAGGCAAAACCCTCTTGGGGAGGGGAGAATAAGTGAACATGTTTGTTGGTAATGCCTCAGTGTTGTTGGACACGTGCACTTATTGGCACTTGCAGTAATCGTTGTTTATGGCTACTTGTAGCATCTGCACAGTGGAAACCTACCTTACTTAAAGGGGTTGTCCGTACTTGGCCAGTGCCAGTCTCTTGAATGAAATTGGAAAACCCTATACTTACCTCCCACACCAGTGCCGTTCCAGCAGTGTTGGCGCCAGGTCTCTCGGTGCTCACGTGACAATATGAAATCTGCAGCCAATTGGGGGGTGTGATCGTCCACTCTGATGAAATAATAAAGGCAACAGCCGGCGACATAGTGTCATGTGAGTGCCAGGAGACCCGATGCCTAATATTGCTGAAAAGGCGCCAGTGCAGGAGATGAGTATAAGCCTCTCTTATTTAACATGGAGAACTCAGGCATTTAGGATGGGGTTGTCCAAGTAGAACTCTTGTGTATATTATTTAGCCAAAATTAAAATGTACCAAATATCCACATGTGCAAATACCGTATATAAAGCCTTTTACTCCAAATTCCGTTATTTCTCCTCTGATCTCATCAGTGGCCGTTCATTCAAAGCCACAAATTGTTTGTCTATCCTGATATCTTGTGGAACAGCCTGGCCTCACATGGGTTCTCCTCCCTCTTATCTCGGACCCTCAGTATTGACACCCTCACTTTTTTCATGCCCCTACATCTTTATATTTAATGCGGAAATGTAGCACCCTGAGGACTCGGCTGCTACAGGGGTATTGCACCTCAAACCAGAGGTGTGGTATTCCACTCCCGGGTAAGGATGGAGTGTGGAACTGAGCTAGTAGGCTGCATGCACTACATACATCCCATTTCCGGGGGACAGAACTACGGTACTCCCACCAGTATATGTGCAGGTACGACAGCGTCTGTCCCTGGCTGGAGTGGGAGGGGGGTGGAACATCCCAGTAGTGTAGGAGCAGATAGGGGGAGTAGTCTGGGTAAATGTAGGAGTTCATTGGGTGCTGGTCACCTGAGCTCACACATAGAGGGAGTATATAAGGTGGGCACCATCTTAGGACAGGGTCAGTCAGTCAGTCAAGTCAGTGAGTCAGCAGTAACTCCAGGAGAGGAGAAGGAAGAGGGACTCAGAGGCGCAGGACGAGAGGGGACCCCAAGAGCCCGTATGAGAACTGATAAGGGTGAAGGGTCGGCAAAAGGGTACCGGATCCCAAGCTGGCGGAGGCCAAAGCACACCTTAGCCAGGAACCGGAGGTCGTGGGCAAGATTTGCCACGACCCTCACCAAATCCACCAGAATGGCACACCGAGCATAGGGTCAGGGAAGCCAGAGAAGGTTCAACCACCAAGAGACCCGAGGGAGCCGGACATAGGTGGATCCCTGGTGAGAACGGCCAGAGAGAGAGAAGAAGGGAGCTCAGGACCATACTCAGGAATTGCCCGGGAGTTGACCGAGTCCCGCACCTGGTGGACGCAGCACGGCTTGGGTGGTCACTGCTGTACAGAGTGACCCGAGCAACACCAGTGAGTAAAAACCCTGAAACTGCATTTCATGCCTCTGAGTCTCCTTGCTGCACCTTCACAACCACCATCCTCCACGTCTGACCCCCTGAGGCTATACCCCTCCCGTTGGGGGTTATACTACCACAGCTGCACACACACCACCAGCCTCAGCGGACCATCCTGCAGCGGCGGCCTTTTGACCGCAAATCAACGGGTGGCGTAGTCGACACTAAGAACATCTGCAAGGACTGCCGCACACTGAGTTTGACACCCTGGGCACGGACCGGGTCACAGCCACTCGGAGACTACAACCCCCATCTGATCCGGCTCCGGGTATCCCTAACAACATGGCCCAGGGGGCGCGTCAACTTTGGCGTAGTCGGCAGGATTACGTGCCCGCAACAACCGGGTACTGCGTGCCTGAAGAAAAGTTCGCATTTACCTCAAAACGAAGTCTCCCGCCAATTCCAGAGGGTCCCCGCCATCGGACGCCATCTCGGATCAGTTCCCGCCATTTGCCCGTCATCTGCAGTCTTTTCCCGCCATCTGCAGTGTTTCCCGCCACTGGGAAGCGATTCCCGCCATCTAAGAAGATTTCCCGCCTTGGCAGAGCGGACGCCATTATGGGCGTGCCAGAGGGTGGCAAGAGGCCACCTCCCATCGTGGGCCAGGATCGGAAATGGCGCCAAAAGTGGAAACCGCCCCCACCAGCAGAGACTGTGATGATTGATATGTCCATCAGCGTGAGGGAACTGCCCCTGGAACTGACAATCACAAAGTTGCCCCAGGACGACCCCCAATGTGGGCGGATACAGAACAAAAGAAAGAAGATGGGTGCAGCCTGGAAGAGTCTAGAGAGAACACACCCGGAGATGGAGGGAGAGTCAGGCAGCACCGACCCTGTGGTCAGGAGCCTGTTGCAGGCCGCCACTCCAGAAGGCCTGCTGGAGATCCTGGCGCAGCTCCCCGGAGATCGGGAGCGTGCACAGACCGCGCTGGAGGGCCTCGCACGAAGGATGGCCCGGGTGCAGCAGGAAACACTGGCGGAGTGGACCCGGGAGATGGCCCGGCAGGCCGGAGCCCGCCAGCGAAGCATGCCACCCGCAGCGAGGAACAATTCCACCTCTGAGGACGGCGAAGGAGGGACGACGGCCGGAGACGACGCCGCGGAGGGAGCCGAAGAGATGAAGGCAGGTAATGGGGGCGACAACATCCCGTGCCCAGAAGCCGTAAACCTGCCCCAGCTCCCCGTCGCAGAGCCCGAAGCCCCGCTCACCGTTCCCGTAGCCGCTGCGTCATCGCTCCAAGCTAGGCCTCAAGCGGCCGGAGCCGCGGCCAAGCCCCCTGTGACGTTACGGGCCTCAATGCTGAGCGCGGCCAAGCAGGAGGCGCCACCGGCCTGGTCGCAAGGCCGAGTGCCCCGGGGCGCCGCAGTACCAACAGCGCCCTCTACCTCTGCCGAGCCACCGGCCTGGTCGCTGGGCCAAGTAACCCCGGGCGCCGCCGTCTTCACGGTGCCCTTCACCTTCAGGGTGCCCCAAGCCTGGTCGCAAGGCCTGGTAAACCTGGGCGCCGCTACCACCACCGCGCCCTCAACTTCTACAGTGCCGCACCTGGGTGAAGACTTGTTTGCCCAGCACACTTGCCCGGATGGGCAGCCCTTAGAGTGGCCACCGGAGTATTACCATCCCCGACTCCGGAAGGAAAGACCCCTGGATGAGCCCCTGATCCCGGCTCCGGCGCCCGCCAAGATCACCCCACTCTCGTTGGAGGAAGCGCAGTTTGCGTGGGACCCCACCGGAGAAGACCTCATCGGGTTCACCGAGGAGACCCGGGCAGCCGCAGCCCAGCGTGCGGAGTGCTGCCAGCAACAATTGGAGGTTTTTGCTAGAGAGCGACGAGAGAGGCGGGTCCGCGAGGAGCAGCTCCAAGTGAAGAGCGCCGAGCAGAAGAGCCGAGCCCGCAGAAACCCCCGTGCTGCCCACGGTCCCCGTGCCAGCGGGACTGTAATAAAATTCCAAATGGAGCACGGGTGGGGTTTCATCCGGGACCACAAGACCCCCGGCGACGTCTTTGTCACCCGCAGAGACGTTGAAAGTCATCTGCCGGAGGGACACAGAGGTCGTGACCTTTACCTGGGTGATGAGGTCACCTTCACCCGGCATCAGTGCGCCAAGGGCCCGTATGCCCTGCATGTGCATAGACTTACTGAGGAGGAGCTACGGGGTGAGGAGGATCAAGAGGACCCGGACGGGTCTAAAGATTACCCTCAGCCAAGAGCACACCGCCACTGATGAACTGTAAATAGAATATGTAAATAGTTACCCGTGTGGGTACAAAAACTGCTGCTACCAAAGTGTAGTCCCCGTCGGGACCAGCAAGTGAGTACCCGTGTGTCCCCTATCCCTTAACAGGCTGAGGACTGTGAACAGCCATTCCTTTTCCCCACTGGCCGAGGACTGAGAGCGGCCATATTCCCCTTTGTACATAGTTGCGCTTTCTAAGGCGCCCCCTACCGGTTTTATAGGAAACTGTGTTTTTTCTACAAGAGACTGTTGCACTATACCTGGTCACAATTTGCACAAGTGGCCTGAGGTCAAAAATGTTTTATTATGAAAAGTTTTAAAATGAAAAGTTTTATGCTGCTGATAATGTTTATATGTTCTATATGTTTATGTTATGAAAAAAATTGTATGTTTTTGTATGTTTTTATTCTTTTACAGCCCGAGGACGTGCTGTGATTTACCAGGGGGGAATGTAGCACCCTGAGGACTCGGCTGCTACAGGGGTATTGCACCTCAAACCAGAGGTGTGGTATTCCACTCCCGGGTAAGGATGGAGTGTGGAACTGAGCTAGTAGGCTGCATGCACTACATACATCCCATTTCCGGGGGACAGAACTACGGTACTCCCACCAGTATATGTGCAGGTACGACAGCGTCTGTCCCTGGCTGGAGTGGGAGGGGGGTGGAACATCCCAGTAGTGTAGGAGCAGATAGGGGGAGTAGTCTGGGTAAATGTAGGAGCTCATTGGGTGCTGGTCACCTGAGCTCGCACATAGAGGGAGTATATAAGGTGGGCACCATCTTAGGACAGGGTCAGTCAGTCAGTCAAGTCAGTGAGTCAGCAGTAACTCCAGGAGAGGAGAAGGAAGAGGGACTCAGAGGCGCAGGACGAGAGGGGACCCCAAGAGCCCGTATGAGAACTGATAAGGGTGAAGGGTCGGCAAAAGGGTACCGGATCCCAAGCTGGCGGAGGCCAAAGCACACCTTAGCCAGGAACCGAAGGTCGTGGGCAAGATTTGCCACGACCCTCACCAAATCCACCAGAATGGCACACCGAGCATAGGGTCAGGGAAGCCAGAGAAGGTTCAACCACCAAGAGACCCGAGGGAGCCGGACATAGGTGGATCCCTGGTGAGAACGGCCAGAGAGAGAGAAGAAGGGAGCTCAGGACCATACTCAGGAATTGCCCGGGAGTTGACCGAGTCCCGCACCTGGTGGACGCAGCATGGCTTGGGTGGTCACTGCTGTACAGAGTGACCCGAGCAACACCAGTGAGTAAAAACCCTGAAACTGCATTTCATGCCTCTGAGTCTCCTTGCTGCACCTTCACAACCACCATCCTCCACGTCTGACCCCCTGAGGCTATACCCCTCCCGTTGGGGGTTATACTACCACAGCTGCACACACACCACTAGCCTCAGCGGACCATCCTGCAGCGGCGGCCTTTTGACCGCAAATCAACGGGTGGCGTAGTCGACACTAAGAACATCTGCAAGGACTGCCGCACACTGAGTTTGACACCCTGGGCACGGACCGGGTCACAGCCACTCGGAGACTACAACCCCCATCTGATCCGGGTATCCCTAACAACATGGCCCAGGGGGCGCGTCAGAAAGACTACCAGGAAATGTAGTTTCTGATCACTTGAGTCTTTTCTAATGTGATCGGTTTCATTATACCCTTATACCATCCACAGCAGTATACGAAAAGGAGTGTAGGTGTGAGTTGTGCAGAGGTAGTGGCTGCACCCAGGCACTGATGCGGAAATCCCAGCTCCCCTCTGCCCATTACCGTTCACCAGTTTTATATGTGATGCATGGTGGTTCAGCAGACAGATTCTAGGGCAAAATAACTACTAAATAATGTCATGTTATAATGACAGATCTGTCACAAGCAGTTTTTCAAGTTGTAGAGCAATAACCTGAATCTCCCCAGTTGTTCTTTCATAACCATATTCACCAGCATTCATAACCATAGTCACCAGCATTCATAACCATATTCACCAGCATTCATAACCATATTCACCAGCATTCATAACCATATTCACCAGCATTCATAACCATATTCACCAGCATTCATAACCATATTCACCAGCATTCATAACCATAGTCACCAGCATTCATAACCATAGTCACCAGCATTCATAACCATATTCACCAGCATTCATAATCATAGTCACCAGCATTGGCTGCAATTTCATGAAACCTCATTGTGCGCTAAGGGGATAATATATCATCTAGACATATTCAGAGATAAAGCTAAAATACAACACCAATAGCACAGTAATAATGGCGATCATTTATTGAAAGCAATGTAATATATAGAATTTTTTAATTTTTCCATGTATAATGTAGCCAGCAAGGGTGAGTCTATTTTAGCTTTTAATAATTATTTGCTAAAATAAAGTGGCTGACATTACAAATTATTGCCTAAATGGGCACAAAGCTGCCAGTCAGCGAGCAACACTGACCATAGCACTGGATAGGGGAAAGCTGTGGACCCCGTATAGCCAGGTTGACAATCGCACCAAGGACGGCTGTAGATGCCGCAGTTGTGTCCTGTAATTCATGCGTCACATCTCCCAACAAGGATTCCAGAGTTTGGATTTTATGACTTCACTTCTGAATCCACCTGGGGAACGTGGCACAGGGGCCTCATTGCTGCTTATGCTCCATCCCAGTTGGCACAGAGCAGACTGCCAGTGGTCACGTTGGCAGTGGAGCAGCAGCTTTCAGCCCTCTGTAAGTAGGTCAGATACATTGTGTGACTGCTTTGCCGCAGATCAGCACATATAGAGATGGAGGTAATAGGAAGATGTGGAAGAATGTTCTTCAGATTGGCAGGCCAGCCATGCTTGTTACTGATGACATGAAACATGATGATGTTGGCATTTTGAGTGCAGGTAGTAGGAGCTGATGGTACAGAAATAAATGAACTCCAGTAGATAGTCTTGCGTCAAGATACAGGAGGATTAGATGGTATGACGGTATTATGCTGTTTCTCCGCTTAGTGGTAAGTTGTGCTCCATGCTGGACCCACAAACGGGAAACTCGTGAAAATCCTCTGTTCTCTAGCAGGAATTGTCTCGTTCACGCCATCACTGCGCGGTGCTGGGATCTGCTGTCTCATGGTGACATACGGGTTCCTTCCTATAATAACTGGAGATGGCGCTTTTCCTGTCCTTATGTCTTTCCAGTTTATATTTGAAAAGAAGGGGTGCGTTCTGATTTTTCCATTAACCCCTAGCCGGACATAATGGTCTTTGCAGAGTAGTTTGGACATAATGTCCATAGCATCGTGGTCAGTGAGGTTTTCATATGATGGTTCTTCGTACAAGACATTATTCACAATCTCTTCAGTGGTGTCTCCTGGAAATGGTGAGTCTTGGAAAATCATGTCGTACAATATGACTCCAAAGGCGAACCAGTCCACACCTTCATCATAAGCGTCTCCCATGATCATTTCTGGGGCGCCATACCCAGGTGTTCCACTGAAATCTCTGGCATTAAATCTCTTATCAAACTCGTATAGAGATAGTCCAAAATCAGTAATCTTTATGTGGCCGTCACCAGTCAGCAGGATGTTATCCGGTTTTAAGTCCCGGTGAATGATGTCATTGCTGTGCAGGAATTGTAGGCCACAAACGATTTCTGCTCCTATAAATGTTACAGGTTCCTTCAGGGGAATGGTACTATATATATAGTGAAGCAGATCCCCTCCACTGGCCAGCTCGGTGACAAAATACGCATGGTTTTCCGTATGAAACGCGGCATGGCAATGGGTTAGGAATCTGCTGTTGTGGCTAAGCTTCAGGACATGGTGTTCTACAAGGCATTCAGGGAAGGAGATTAGGCTTTCTTTCTTAATGATTTTAAGGGCCACACTTTCTTTCCTTATTTTATCAGTGGCCAGCATAACCTTCCCATAACTCCCTTGTCCAAGTATGCCATGGCAGATAAACTTATCCCTGGTGAGAGGGACAGTGGTCTTTATTTTTTTGCTACTGGGGCCACTACATTCACCTGAGATGTCATCTTGACTGGTGGCTGGATCTTCCTGATGTTTCCTTTTTCTCCCAGTTCTCTTCTCTTCTGCTGCACTTTCATTACCTTTCAGGTTAATGATCCTGGTTGGACCCAAAGTACTCAGTTTTTTTAGATTATCAGCTCGATTTGTGATGTATCCCACAAGCTTTTCACATCTGTTTTGTACAGTGTCTAGGAAGGAAATATTCTGGGTTCCCTCATTGACAGGTAATACCTGACCAACCTGCCCAGATTTCTTGGAATCCATCTTCCTTATCTTTGCTGGAGGTTCCTGGTTATTTCCAGTGTCTTCTCCATCTGGTGTTTCTTTCCTTTTTCTCTTTCTATTCCCTGTAAAGTCCATGTTGCATCAGGCAACAACAGGGCAATTATCCAAAAACGTATGTAAAATTATCAGAGAATGCAATCCACACGTATATTGTAGTCAAAGCCAACTACAACTAAAGCTCAATGGCTGCAGTCAGTTGTTTATGGAACTTTGTGGAATGTGATGTCACTGTGCCGGTGATGTCACACTCACTGTGATGTCAGCAGATGCATGCGAGTGTTCCATCTCTGCTGAACGTGAAAGTCTCAGAAGGGGCGGGGCTTAGTCACCATTGACTATAATGGAGTCTGTTGAGTGGGTAGTATTTAGTGACCTGAAGCTGGAAATCAGTGGGATAAATGACATCAGGATTCAGGAATAAGTTACAGTAGTTTTATATTTGTTTTAATTTATTTTATACAAAAAAAGAGCATGGACCGCACCTCCAAAAAAATCATACATTGATCTAATGCCTCTCAGCAAAAATATACATAACTGAACATGAGGTTCTTAGTTTAACATTCTGATCAGACTGTATGAAGCCCACTGCCACGTCACGGCAAACCTCGTAGTGGGTCCTAACATTTCCTGCCTAAAAGGCGCGGCGCCATGTGCCAACCACCGCTACAGTGAGAATGCACCAGCAGGGCGGGCGGCCTGGTGCCTCACAGCATCCATGCTTCAAGACCGAGTCCCCATGACTCCAGGCCACGGCGCCCCACAAGCACAAAACCACAGCAACAATGGCTGACACATTGCACCAACACCACATGAAAGGAGCATTGTGACTCACCTTCCTCAAGCTCTCAAGTGAGAGCAAAATAGGCTAGACCCTCTTTGCAGACTCCTGCTAATTAAAATTGCCTGTGCCAAATGGGATGAGTGCTGGTCCAAGAAAGGGAAAAGAATAAGCTGGTTCATTGACATGGCAGTGGGCTTCACACAGTCTGATCAGAATGTTAAGCTAAGAACCTCATGTTCAGTAATATGTATTTTTGCTGAGCGGCATTAGATCAAATGTATGATTTTTGGAGGTGCGGTCCATGCTCTTTTTTTATTTTTTTTTATTTTATGTTACATTATTTTGTGTAGGGCTGTGATGATATACATTTTTCAGTTCTTTTGTGTAAAATTTAAAGGAAAGTGTGTTAACCACTTCCTGACTGCCCACTGCACATAAACGTCCGCGCTTGCTGGGCTCTGTACATCGCAGATGTTTATGAACGGTCGGCGGTCTTTTAGCGCTCAGGGCCCCCAGGATCCTGCACCCTGCGATTCCTGTGCAGAGCGATAGCTCTAACAGGTGACATCCTCGAGACCGGATTGGATCAGGTTCCAATAAAGTTAACCCTTTGCTATCTTCTACTACCCTGGCAAAAATTATGGAATCACCGGGCTCGGAGGATGCTCATGCAGTTGTTTAATGTTGTTGAAAAAAAGCAGATCACAGACATGGCACAAAACTAAAGTCATTTCAAATGGCAACTTTAGGGCTTTAAGAAAAACTAAAAGAAATCAAGATTAAAAATGTGGTACTCAGTAAGGGTAATTTTTTTCAGACCAAGCAGAGAGGAAAAAATTATGGAATCACTCAATTCTGAGGAAAAAATTATGGAATCACCCTGTAAATTTTAATTTACAAATCTAACACCTGCATCAAATTAGATCTGCTCGTTAGTCTGCATCTAAAAAGGAGTGATCACACCTTGAAAAGCTGTTGCACCAAGTGGACTGACATGAATCATGGCTCCAACACGAGAGATGTCAATTGAAACAAAGGAGATGATTATCATACTCTTAAAAGAAGGTATGTCATCACGCAATGTTGCAAAATATGTTGGTTGTTCACATTCAGCTGTGTCTAAAATCTGGACCAAATACAAACAATATGGGAAGGTTGTTAAAAAAAAACATACTGGTAGACCAAGGAAGACATCAATGTGTCAAGACCGGAAACTAAGCAATATGTCTCCAAAACAGGAAATGCACAACAAAACAAATGAGGAACGAATAGGAGGAAACTGGAGTCAATGTCTGTGACCGAACTGTAAGAAACCGCCTAAAGGAAATGAGATTTACATACAGAAAAGCTAAACATAAGCCATCATTAACACCTAAACAGAAAAAAACAAGGTTACAATGGGCTAAGGAAAAGCAATCGTGGACTGTGGATGACTGTATGAAAGTCATATTCAGTGATGAATCGCGAATCTGCATTGGGCAAGGTGATGATGCTGGAACTTTTGTTTGGTGCCGTTCTAATGAGATTTATAAAGATGACTGCATGAAGAGAACATGCAAATTTTCACAGTCATTGATGATATGGGGCTGCATGTCAGGTAAAGGCACTGGGGAAATGGCTGTCATTACATCTTCAATAAATGCCCATGTTTACATTGATATTTTGGACAGTTTTCTAATCCCATCAATTGAAAGGATGTTTGCGGATGATAACATCATTTTTCAAGATGATTATGCATCCTGCCATAGAGCAAAAACTGTGAAAACATTCCTTGAAAAGAAGACACATAAGGTCAATGTCATAGCCTGCAAATAGTCCGGATCTCAATCCAATTGAAAATCTTTGGAAGTTGAAGAAAATGGTCCATGACAGGGCTCCAACCTGCAAAGCTGATCTGGCAACAGCAATCAGAGAAAGTTGGAGCCAGATTGATAAAGGGTACTGTTTGTCACTCATTAAGTCCATGCCTCAGAGACTGCTTTAAAGCCAGAGGTGGTGCAACAAAATACTAGTGATGTATTGGAGTGTTCTTTTGTGTGTTTGTTTTTCATGATTCCATATTTTTTTCCTCAGAATTGAGTGATTCCATAATTTTTTCCCTCTGCTTGGTCTGAAAAAATTTACCCTGACTGAGTGCCACATTTTTTATCTTAATTTCTTTTAGTGTTTCTTAAAGCCCTGAAGTTGCCATTTGGAATGACTTTAGTTTTGTGCCATGTCTGTGATCTGATTTTTTTCAACAGCATTAAACAACTGAATGAACATCCTCAGAGCCCGGTGATTCCATAATTTTTGCCAGGGGTTATAGATGCTGTGATCCATAGCGATCACGGCACATAGAAGAGAGGGAGAGGCAGTTGTGCACTCACCTTTGACGGCCTCCGAGATAAGGTCTGACGTGGTCATGGCAGCCGGAGATCACATGATGACCTCCGAGGCTGCCAGGTACGGTGGCCTGTTAGCCATCAACTGAGTCTAACAGGAGATCTACCAGTGTAAAACTGACATCCGGTCTCATGCAATGCAATACATGTGTATTGCATTGCATGAGACCTGTGATGATAAAAATATTCCCATAGCGGGACTAAGTGAGAAAGTTAAAAACAGAAAGTTTAAAAATTGGGTCACTTGAGGGGGATTCAGCTCTTCTAGTGCTTAAGGGCTCTGTATACGTAGTCCGCAAACTATTCTACAATAATTTGTTCTCCAAAAGCGAAATAGTGCTCCTTCCCTCCCGGGTGTCGCCGTGTGCCTAAGCAGTACTGTACAGCCACATATGGGATATTGCCACGTTCAGCAGAAATTGTGTGATACATTTCGGCACCATTTTTACCCATTGCCTTGTGTGAAAATGTAAAATCTGAGGCTAAAACTAATTTTTTTTGTGGTAAAAATAGAATTATTTTTTTCTTCGCTGCCCAATGGTATAAATTTCTGAGAGTCACATGTGGTGTCAGTTTGATCACTGCATCCGTAGAGGAATTCATTGAGAGATGTAGTTTGTAAAATGGGGTCACTTATGGGGGTTTCCTGCTGCTTTAGGACCTCAGTCTCTCCCAGTGGGTCATGGCACCTGCAAACCACAACAGTAAAATCTGCACTATAATATGACAATTTTTCCCTTCTGAGCTTTGCACTGTGCCTGAAAAGTAGGCTTCCAGTATCCATTGTTTCAGATGCTGCACATCTCGTATCTTGATGGTCTGGTGTGGTATATGGGGTACAAAGATAGTGGGGCCATTCTTCATCAGTGGAAACCTCAATGCCACTGGATATCTGAAATTGCTACACGATGATGTGTTGCCCTCTTTATGCACTGAAGATGGCACGTTCCCTGAGTTTTTCCAACAAGATGGTGCACCACCACATTATGGGTGTCAGGTCCGAGCATTCCTACATGAACAGTTTCCTGGAAAGTGGATTGGTTGTCGTGGACCTGTTGAATGGCCACCAAGGTCTCCCGATCTGACCCCCTTAGACTTTTATCTTTGAGGTCATCTGAAGGCAATTGTCTATGCTGTGAAGATACGAGATGTGCAGCATCTGAAACAACGGATACTGGAAGCCTGTGCTAGAATTTCTTCTGCAGTGTTGCTATCAGTGTGTCAAGAGTGGAAGAAGAGGGTTGCATTGACAATCCAACACAATGGGCAGCACTTTGAACACATTTGATAAGTGGTCATAAACTTGTAAAAAACTCATGAAATAATAAAGTTACGTTAAAACCAAGCACATCATTGTTTTTCTTATGAAATTCTCAATAAGTTTGATGTGTCACATGACCCTCTTCCCATTGAAAAAAATTAAGTTGAATCCAAAATGGCCAACTTCAAAATGGCCGCCATGGTCACCACCCATCTGGAAAAGTTTTCCCCTTCCCTTATACTAATGTGCCACAAACAGGAAGTTGATATCACCAACCATTCCCATTTTATTTAGGTGTATCCATATAAATGGCCCACCCTGTAGTTTTAATCCTTCTAACTTCCTAACCAAAAAAAATTGTTTAAAAAATTGTGCAGATGTAAAAGAACTATTTTGTGTGACCTAACTCTCTGGTTTAAGGGCATAAAAATTAAAAGTTTAAAAATTGCAAAATTTTCCCAATTTTGCCAAATTTCTGATATTTTAAAAAATAATCTAGTTACCGTATTTTTCGGACTATAAGATGCACCAGACCATGACCATAAGACACACCTGGGTTTTAGAGAAGGAAAATAGAAAAGAAAATTTAAGCAAAAAATGTGGTCATGATGCTCCCCATCCTGGTATGCATGGCACCCCTCATCCCCATCCCGGTATGCATGGCACCCCTCATCCCCATCCTGGTATGCATGGCACCCCTCCATCCCGGTTTGCATGGCACCCCTCCATCCCGGTTTGCATGGCACCCCTCATCCCCATCCTGGTATGCATGGCACCCCTCATCCCCATCCTGGTATGCATGGCACCCCTGATCCCCATCCTGGTATGCATGGCACCCCTCATCCCCATCCTGGTATGCATGGCACCCCTCATCCCCATCCTGGTATGCATGGCACCCCTCATCCCCATCCTGGTATGCATGGCACCCCTCATCCCCATCCCGGTATGCATGGCACCGCACCATCCCGGTATGCATGGCACCTCTCCATCCCGGTATGCATGGCACCTCTCCACCCCAAAATTTTGGAGGAAAAAAGTTCGTCTTATAATCCGAGAAATACAGTATATCTAGAAAAAAAATTACTACTATCCTGACTACTATCATGAAGTACAATATGTCACAATAAAACAATCTCAGAACCACTGGGATATGTTGAAGCGTTTCAGAGTTATTACCTCAAAAAGTGACGCTGGTCAGAATTGAAAAAAATTGGCCTGATCACAAAGGCAAAAACTGGCTCTGGCGCGAAAGGGTTAAATCTATAAGTTTAAAAAAATATCTATTTCTGCTATTTTTATTAAAAACACAAAATTCTACTGTGGAAGGGCTAACAAAATGTACTTGTGAACAAATCTTTTGCAAATTACCCAGATATCAAGAGTTTCCAAAAGGTAATTCTGCCCAACTATGGTACATTGGGTAGTAGGAAAAGGGGAGTCAGTGTTTCGCAGGTCTATATTACAGCTCCACAGGGTTTATTACCCCTCTCCCATGACCTTGTAAGGTGAGGCTCCATAGCTAAGCTACAGTATGGAGATTGGTGACCGCATATCTGGGCAGATGAGTTCATTACAGCTTCACACAGATCTTTACCCGGCGTTTCTAAGCTTCTGAGTAGCAACCTGACTAGTAATATTATTATACAAGATTTGATCATTTATTACATAGTTTGTAAAGCCGAATAAAGACTTGCGTCCATCAAGTTCGACCTGTTAGTCCTGTAATTGCTACAGTTGATCCAGAGGAGGGCAAAAACCCCAAATGATTTAGCCAATCTTCACCTGAGGAAAAATTCCCTCCCGACTCTGAAACCAGCAGTCAGAATAAATCCCTGTATCAACCTACTATTTTATTTTATTTTTAAGTATATGCTGAAATCTGCCTGGTGTCTAGAAATGCATCCAGTCCCCGCTTGAACTGGTGTAGTGAATCCGACATTACCGTCTCCTCACTCAGTGAATTCCATATTCTCACTGCTCTTACCGTAAAGAACCCCTTCCTATGCTGGTGCTGAAACCTTTTCTCTTCCAGTCTTAGTGAATGCCCTCTTGTTACCGTAATATTCCTCCTTTTGAATAAATCCCGGGCAAGGTCTCTATACTGTCCCCTAACATATTTGTACACATTTATTATGTCCCCCCTCAACCTTCTCTTTTCCAGGCTGAATAGTCCTAGTTTTGCCAACCTCTCTGGGTATTGCAGTCCCTCCATTCCCTTTATTAATTTTGTTGCCCTCCTTTGTACCTTTTCAAGCTCATTTATATCCTTTCTATATATTGGGGCCCATAACTGAGCACAGTATTCCAAGTGTGGTCTGACCAGTGCTTTGTACAGTGGAAGAACAATGTTCTCATCCTTTGCAGCTATACCTCTTCTGATACATCCCATTACCCTGTTTGCCCTTACAGCAGCGGCCTGACTTTGGGCACTCCAATTTAGTTTGCTATCAATCAAGATGCCCAAGTCCTTCTCCATCTCTGAATTCCCCAATGATTTCACATTCAGTGAGTACTGGTGACTTCCATTTTGCCTTCCCATATGTATGACCTTACATTTCTCCTCATTAAACCTCATTTGCCATTTAATGCTCCACCTACCCAGTTTATCCAAATCCCTCTGTAGGTCTGCACTGTCCTCTTTTATATTAATTGTTTTACATAACTTTGTGTCATCTGCAAATATTGACATTTTACTATTTATCCCGTTGACTGTCGTTAATAAAGATATTAAATAGCATTGGGCCTAGTACAGACCCCTGTGGTACCCCACTAGTGACGCTTACCCAATCTGAGTATATTCCATTTATAACCACCCTCTGCCTTCTATCCCTTAGCCAGTTAGCTACCCACTTGCAAACATTTTCCCCCAGCCCCATCATTCTCATTTTGTATACCAACCTATTATGTGGCACGCTATCGAACGCTTTTGCGAAGTCTAGATACACGACATCCACTGGTTCCCCCTGATCTACTCGTGAGCTAACCTCCTCGTAGAAGTCAATCAGGTTTGTTTGGCAGGAGCGATTCCTCATGAATCCATGTTGGTTCGGGATTAAAAGATTATTAGCATCAAGATGCTCCGTAATTGCCTCTTTAATGAAGCTTTCAAAAATTTTGCCCACAACGGACGTCAGACTCACCGGCCGATAGTTTCCGGCGTCACTTTTTGCTCCCTTTTTGAATATTGGCACTACATTCGCCTGTCGCCAATCAAGTGGTACAGACCCAGTCTCAACAGAGTCCTTAAATATAAGATATAACGGTCTGTCTATCACATTACTTAGTTCCCTTAGTACCCGTGGATGTATGCCATCAGGTCCTGGTGATTTGTTTATTTTAATGTTACTGAGGCGTTTCTGTACCCCAACTTGGGTTAGATTAGTCATACTTAGTGGAGGATTAAGCTTGTCACTTCTCATTTCTCCTGTTAGTTCTATTTCCTTTGTGAAAGTTGTCGAAAAAAAATTATTTAATAGGTTAGCTTTATCCTCATCTTTCTCTATGATTTTGCCTTCATCACTTTTTATCGGTCCAATATTATCCGATTTAATCCTTTTACTATTTATATACGTAAAGAACAGTTTGGGATTTGATCTACTTTCTCTAGCAATACGTCTCTCTGTTTCCTCCTTCGCTATTTTTATTTGTTTTTTACAGGTTCTCGTTTTTTCCTTGTAACACATTAGTGCCTCCTTACTGTTTTCCTGTTTTAATCTCTTGAATGCCTCTTTTTTTGCTATTTAACGCCCCTTTTACGTTCTTGTTCAACCATATTGGTTTCCTCTTATTTCTGGCCCTTTTATTCCCATACGGTATATATCTCTCGCACTGAGTATTCAGAATTCTTTTGAAGGTTTCCCATTTACTATTCGTATTCCTTTGATTAAGAACTTTGTCCCAGTCAATAAGTTGAAGGTTTTCTATCAGCTGATCAAACTTCGCCCTCCTAAAGTTTAATGTTTTTGTTGTTCCCTTATTGATAACCCTACTGAAGGGCATTTTGAAATTGATAATATTATGATCGCTATTACCTAGGTGCCCCCCTATCTGTACCTCAGTTATTCTATCAGGCCTATTAGTCAATATTAAGTCCAACACGGCCTTCCCTCTCGTTGGTTCCTGCACTAGTTGGGAGAGATAATTATCCTTAATATTTGTCCAGAACCTTTTTCCTTTCTGAGATCTACAGGTTTCTGTTTCCCAGTCAATATCCGGGTAGTTGAAATCCCCCATTACAATCACTTCATTATGTTTTGCTACTTTGTCTATTTGTCCTAATAGCAGACTCTCATTCTCCTCTGTTATATTTGGTGGCTTATAGCAGACCCCCAATAATATTTTATTATTATTTTTTGCCCCCTCTATCTCTACCCACATGGACTCGACCCCCTCTTCTCCCTCTCCTATATCTTCCCTTAGTCTGGGCTTTAGACATGACTTTACATATAAGCAGACTCCTCCGCCTTTCCCCTGTTTCCGGTCCCTTCTAAATAAACTATAATCTAATAAATTTACCGCCCAGTCGTAGCTATCGTCTAGCCAAGTCTCTGTTATACCTACGATGTCATACCTCTCCTCCGATATAAGCGCCCGCAGCTCATTCGCCTTATTGGTCAGGCTTCTTGCATTGGTCAGCATGCAAGATAAAATTTTGGGGTTATTTAGCTTCCTATTCTTCTCTAGCGATCTAACTGTACTATCCTCACCCCCCTCTCCACCCTCATTATATTCACTTCTCCCCTTCCCCCTTGCTTGCCTCACATCCCACCTATTTCCTTGGCCCCCCCCCCCGTCTCTAGTTTAAATACTCCTCCAACCTATTAGCCATCTTCTTCCCCAGCACCGCTGCACCCTCCCCATTGAGGTGCAGCCCGTCCCTACGGTAGAGCCTGTAGCCGACTGCGAAGTCATCCCAGTTCTCCATGAACCCAAACCCTTCTACCTTGCACCAACTCTTTAGCCACTTATTCACCTCCCTAACTTCCCGTTGGCGCTCCTGTGTGGCTCGCGGGATTGGTAGTATTTCTGAGAAAACTACTTTGGAGGTCCTTGCCCTAAGCTTCCTACCTAGGTCCCTGAAATCATTTTTAAGGACCCTCTATCTACCACTGACTTTGTCATTGGTGCCGATGTGGACCATGACCGCTGGGTCTTCGGCAGCCCCACCCAGTAACCTGACAACCCGATCCGCGATGTGCCGGACTCGAGCGCCAGGGAGGCAGCACACCGTTCGGCGATCCCGGTCTTTGTGACAGATTGCCCTGTCTGTCCCCCTAATAATAGAATCACTCACTACCAGGACCTGTCTTGCCTGCCCTACACTTCCCCCCTCCCCCTCATTACTGGAGCATACACTCCCCCGGCGGTCAGAGGATCTGTCGTGCTCCAATAATGCCGGTTCTGAACCAGCCTTCCTATACTTCTTCCCTCTATCCCTCCTAACTGTTATCCAGCTCCCTGCCTGTTCAGCCTGCACTTCCCCTCTATGCTCCACCCCCAGTATTGACCCATTGAGTGTCTGCTCGGTGAGCAGCTAACTCCGTTCCATGTTGTCGATGCTCCTCAGTATCGCTATCTGAGCACTTAGATCCAGAATTTGGGCTTCCAAGTGCACGATATGCTCACATCTCTCGCAGCAGTATAGATCCTCGAGCGGTAGCTCACGGAATGCATACATTGCGCAAGATGTACACTGCACGGCTCCGGCCAAGATGGACGCCATTCTAAATATGGGGATACAGTCAGTATATATATACAAGTACAAAACACAATTATTTATATATAGGTCTATGGACGGGGATCAATTAGGGATGTGCAAGTGTATCAATTAGATATCGGCGGGGGATCAGTTAAGTATGGACGGGGGATCAATTAAGTATGGACCGGGGACTCAGCTGAGTAGGTCAGGTGGATTAATTAAGTATGGACGGTGTGTCAATTGACTATGGACTGGGGATCAATAAATATGGGCTGGGGAAATAATTAATTGTGGACTGGGGAATCAATCAATTAATTATGGACAGGGGGTTAATTAAATATGGATGGGGATAAGGCAAATAAATAGGGACTGGGGGATCAGTAAAAGTGGACAGGGGGAATCTATTAAATATGGACAAGGGGGATCAATTGATTATGGGCTGGGGGGGTCAATCAGTTAAATGTGGTCGGGGGATCAATTTAATATGGACGGGGGGGTCAATTTAAATGTTGTCAGGGGGATCAGTTAAATATGGACGGGGGGTTATCAGGGGATCAATTTAAATATGAACGGGGGGTGATCAATTAAATATGGTCTGGGGGATCACTAAAGATGGCCTGGGGAGTTGTATTAAATATGGATAGGGGGGAGATCGATCAAATATGGACAGGGGATTAATTTAAATAAGGCCGGGGGGGGGAGCACTTAAATAAAATACAATTACAATACAAATACAGTACAATACACGCTCGGGTTCAGTAGGGCCTCTTATCGCGGCCTCCTGCCCCTCACTCACCTCCTCTAGGGACGCTGCACGCTATCACAGCGCGCTCGCCCCTCCGGTCGCCTCCTACCGGTCCTCCCGGTCCACTTGGTCACCTCCGCCTGGCTCCCTCGCCAGAGGGCCGCGAGCCGAGTCGGACCACGCCGCACGCCGCTCACCACAGCCACACCACAGCCCACGTGTTCACACCCCGCGCGCGCTCTCACTTCCGGTCACCTCCACGGTAGTGTTTAGATTGACTGGCCGGGCAGATCTGGCATTCTGCAGACTGGAAAAGCTGGGGAACAACCATTATATAAAATATGAAAAAATAGAAAATATTAGCAATGTTCTATAATGGTTAATTTTTACATAACACTGGTTCAATTCACTTGATATTAACCCGTTCATGATCTTGTGATTTTCTATCTTTGCACTTTAGTTTTTTTTCTCCTCTTTTTTCCAGAGCCATAACTTTTATATTTTTTCAATATAACCAAGGGCTTGTTTTTTGCAGGACAAGTTGTACTTTTGAATGACACCATTTTTTTGAAGTGCTACTTTAGTGAAGTAAAAATAATAAATTTAGGATTTTTTATCTTCGTTATTTTTTTATAGACTTTACATTTATCATATTGCGGGCTACAATTAAGATAGAGATGGGAGAGGCAGCATTTTGTTCAGAATTGTACAGGCTTTAATTCGACATGTCTTAACCAAGTTTGTTATTTTGTTTTCGAGGAGTCAAATTCTAAATTTTGATGGGCGATTTCGGGAAAACTGTGTTTTGTAAAAAAAAAAAAAATGCGTATGTGTTACTTGTGTTATTGGTTACATTCCTTCAGGGATTCAAGTTGGTATTTCTGTAGGATCATATTTTGTTGTGTGATTTTCTAAATACAGTCTCATCCTAGTCATAGGTTTAATGCTAAACTAAAAGAATCAATATTTTAACACCTTTTTAATATACAGTTATACATGTAACAACTTTTTTTT
Organism: Phyllobates terribilis; assembly: GCF_046119375.1. Lineage (NCBI taxonomy): Eukaryota > Metazoa > Chordata > Amphibia > Anura > Dendrobatidae > Phyllobates > Phyllobates terribilis. Next base: position 3,664,180 of record NW_027362845.1, read on the forward strand.
TATTATTACTTCACTAGACATTTCCTTTTTCCAGTTTAAAAAAAAAATGAAAAAAATACAGTAAAATCGTCCAGCGATAAAATAAAACATTATGAATTAGTCTGAACAATTAATAGTACGTCTTTACACTGATCTTTTCTCAATAATTTGTTCTCCCCTCTGGGTGAAATGTAATCTTGTCCACAATCTCTTACTAACAATGGCCGTTTCCTTTTGTGTCAGTATGTACGCCTGTTATGGGGTTTGGGTCCACTTGTGTTAATATCTGATTTTTGGTTACTTTCAAAATGTCTGCTTTCTTGGATACACAAAGGATGGTGATGGACCAGAAGGTGCAGAAAAATGGCTTTACTTCTTCATTGTCCTAGTCTTTGGAGAGTCCATTAGCCAGCAGCCACCAGTGCTGATCATACTCACAGGTCACATATCCAGTTATATCATCCATCGCCAATCTTGTGCCACCTTCAATCACTTCATGGACTTCACTGTCATTTCTGGATGAAAAAATCCTTGTTTATATTTTTGTTTCACTACATGGAATTAAAGTGTTAGTTCCTTTGATGGGTTCTGCTTTTTGTAACCAATGTTTTAACAAACTTTCCTCTTCTTCTTAGTCCTGGTTTGTACAGTACGTGAACTGGATGTTAGGAATATTTTTCTCACTCAGTTGGAAAAGTTGCATGGGTGTTAAAATTTGGTCTGAATGTGGTCTATGGAGGCTAGCTTGAGCTGCTAGACATTTCACCGTGCCTCCTAGACCATCACATACACCTTTTGCCAGGAGCTGAATGGCAAAAAAGTGCCATTCAGCTTTCACTCCAAAATGTTTCTTGTGATGGCATACAATTATAAGGTTTCTCCTATTTTTATACTGTGCAGAAGAGTCATCCGAGGAGTAGTAGACCTTGCTCAAACTTGTTAGGATGTCAGTTTTATCACTGAAATCAAATTTTTTTGGAACAAATGAACAGCTGTTGAATCGTGAAGTAAGCACTCAGACATAAAATACATAAGTGTAGTTCTGATATCTGACTGTAAGCAGAGTCGGCTTATTAGTAATAAGTTATTACTATTCAGCTAAGCAGACAACAGACCGGATGCTGCACTTATCGCACAGGGCGCTGAGGGAGACATTGCACGGACCAGCCCCTGAAAACAGCATCACTGATGGGCGGCAAACAAAGCAGGGGAGAGTAGGGATGTCCCAGTCCACTCCTTTTCGATGATCTTCGTTTCAGTGTGGAAAGGGAAGTGACAGCAGTTTCCACATTTTTGGGTTCACTGTTAAGCCCACGGCTGTGTGCAAATCCACTACTGATTGTACCAGGGACAAGTTGGTATGCCACTTGGTACTAAAGGTAATATCATCCAAATACACCGATACATACTTCTGATAAGGCTCTAACACTATGTCCATCAGCCTCTGGAACATGGCCGAGGCTGCATGTAACCCAAAAGGCAAGACGACCTAGTGATAGAGACCCTCCGGCGTTATGAAGGCTGACTCTGTCCGAGGCACCTGCCAGTAACCCGTGGTGAAGTACTGGGCCTGCCCCATTCTCTCAATCAGCTCGTCCACCCAGGACATTGAATAAAGGTCAAATTTCAACACTTTATTACATTTTCAGAAGTCGTTACAAAATCATAACGATCCGTCCAGCTTCAGAACCAGTACAATGGGGCTAGCCCGCTCCCTCCTGGACTCCTCGATAACTCCTAGCTGGAGCATTTGTTTTTCCTCAGCTGCGATGGCTTGTGTCTGGGCCTCTGTCACACGGTACGGTTTCATTCGTACCCTTACCTGAGGCTCTGTGACAATGTTATGTTGGATCACAGATGTTCGGCCAAGCAGTTCCGAAAATACATCCGTACTCTGCAGCACCAATTTCTGAGTCTCCCGTCGCTTCTGTTTAGAGAGTGTGTCACTTATATTTACCTCTCCCCTGGCCATTGTCGGAGGGTCCCCAGACGATACGACCGGAGTCGCATCCGTAATCATACATTCCCAGTCTTTCCTTGCTTATAGCAAATTTACGTGATATAGCTGTTTGGGTTTTCTCTTCCCAGGTTGATATACTCTCTAATTCATCTCCCCAACCTTTTCCCGGACTTCATATGGCCCTTGCCACTTGGCCATGAGCTTACTTTCTGCTGTGGGCACTAAGACTAATACCTGATCCCCTTGGACATTGACCATGCCAGGGGTGCAACAAAGTGCCATTAGTTGCATAAGGATTAAAAGTGAATTTAGGCTGTGTACCCACGATGTGTTTTTCAAGCGTTTTTGCTGCGGAATTTTCCGCAGCGTAAATGTAGCACCCTGAGGACTCGGCTGCTACAGGGGTATTGCACCTCAGCCAGAGGTGTGATATTCCACTCCCGGGTAAGGATGGAGTGTGGAACTGAGCTCAGTAGGCTGCATGCACTACACACATCCCATTTCCGGGGGACAGATCAATGGTACTCCCACTAGAGAAATGTGCAGGTACGACAGTGTCTGTCCCTGGCTGGAGTGGGAGGGGGGTGGAACATCCCAGTAGTGTAGGGGCAGATAGGGGGAGCAGTCTGGGTAATGCTAGGAGCTCATTGGGTGCTGGTCACCTGAGCTCACACATAGAGGGAGTATATAAGGTGGGAACCATCTTAGATCAGGGTCAGACAGGCAGACAGTTACCAGTCAGTCTGTTGTAGAGGGTCAAGCAGTCCTGAAAGAAGAGAGAGAGGAGAAGAGAAGGACCCAGAGGGGGAGAAGAAGGAACTCCAAGAACCCAAAATTAGACCAGAGGGTGAAGAGTTGGCACAAGGGTACCGGATCCCAAGCTGGTGGAGGGCACTAATCCTCAGCCAGAGACCGGAGGTCGTGGGCAGGATTTGCCACGATCCCCCACTAAATCCACCCGGAAGGCAAACCGAGAATAGGGTCAGGGAACCCAGAGACAAGGGTTTTACCCAACAAGAGGCCCGAGGGAGCCGGACATAGGTGGATCCCTGGTGGGGAAGGCCAGAGAAAAGGAACGTCAGAAAGGGAGCTCAGGACCACGCTCCAGAATTACTTCAGGGTTGGCCGAGTCCAGGACCTGGTGGACGCAGCACAGCTCGGGCGGTCACTCAAGGCCAGAGTGACCACAAGAACAGCAGTAAGTAAAGACCCTGAACTGCACAGCCCGACTCTGAGTCTTCTTACCGTCCACACTGCACCACCACAACCACCATCCTCTACAACTGACCCCCTGAGGCTATACCCCTCCCGTTGGGGGTTATACTACCAGAGCTGCACACACACCACCAGCCTCAGCGGACCCTGCTGCAGCGGCGGCCGTATTGACCGCAAATCAACGGGTGGCGTAGTCGACACTAAAGAACATCCAGTAACATCTGTAGGACTGCCACACACTGAGCTTGACACCCTGGGCACGGACCGGGTCACCGCCACTCGGAGACTACAACCCCCCCATCTGATCCGGCTCCGGGTATCCCCTAAACAACACTGGCCCAGGGGGCGCGTCAACTTTGGCGTAGTCGGCAGGATAACGTGCCCGCAACAACCGGGTACTGCGTGCCTGAAGAAAAGTTCACCGTTACCTCAAAAAGAAGTCTCCCGCCGATTCCGGAGGGTCCCCGCCAACGGACTCCATCACAGGTCGTTTCCCGCCGGTTGTCCGCCATTTGCAGCTTTTTCCCGCCATCCATGGAGTTTCCCGCCACTGGGAGACGATTCCCGCCATTTCCAAAGATTTCCCGCCTTGGAAGAGCGGACGCCATTATGGGCGTGCCAGAGGGTGGCAAGAGGCCACCTCCCATCGTGGGCCAGGTCGAAGAATGGCGCCAAAAGCGGAAACCGCGCCCACCAACAGAGACTGTGATGCTGGAAGTGTCCATCAGCGTGAGAGAACTGCCCCTGGAACTGACAATCACTAAGTTGCCCCGGGACCACCCTCAATGTGGGCGGAGACAGAGAAAAAGAGCAAAGATGGGTGCCGCCTGGAGGAGTCTGGAGAGAGCGCACCCGGAGACAAGAAGTCTGGAGAGGACTCCGGAGAAGTCATACCCGGAGATGGAGGGAGAGACAGGCAGCACCGACCCAGTAGTCAGGAGCCTGCTACAAGCCACAACCCCACTAGGCTTAGTGGAGATCCTGGCACAGCTCCCCCGAGACCGGGAGTGTGCACAGACCGCGCTGGAGGGCCTCGCACGGAGGATGGCCCAGGTGCAGCGAGAGACGTTGGCGGAGTGGAGCCGAGAGATGGCCCAGCAGACCGAAACCCGTCAGCGGAGCACGCCACCCGAGATGAGGAGACAGACCGCCTCTGAGGATGGTGCAGGAGGACTCAAGGCCGGAGACGGCGCCGAGAAGGGAGCCGAACGAACGGAGGCAGGTAAAGGGGATGTCTCTAACCCGAGCCGGGAAACCGCGTGCCTGCCCCAGCTCCCCGTCGCAGAGCCCGAAATTCCCCCTGCCGTGCCCGTCGCTGCATCGTCACCGCCCCGGACTAGGCCTCGAGTAGAAGCCGCGGCCGCGACCCCTGTGACGTCACACGCCTCGACCCTGAGCGCGACCAAACAGGAAATACCACCGGCCTGGTCGCAAGGCCTAGTACCCCCGGGCGCCGCCATTCCAACAGCGCCCCCTACCTCCACGGAGCCACCGGCCTGGTCGCAGGGCCGAGTAACCCCGGGCACCGCCGTCCTTACGGTGCCCTTTTCCTTTAGGGTGCCCCAAGCCTGGTCGCAAGGCCTGGTCAATCCGGGCGCCGCTACCACCACTGCGCCCATAACATCTAGAGTGCCGCACCTGGGTGAAGATCTATTTGCCCAGCACACGTGCCCGGATGGGCAGCCCTTTGTATGGCCCCAGGAGTACTACCAACTGGAACTCCAAAGAGCAAGGCCCCTGTGCGAGCCCCTGATTCCGGCTCCGAAGCCCGTCAGGAGAACCCCGCTCCCGCTAGTAGAAGCACAATTCGAGTGGGACCCCACCGGAGGAGACCTCATGGGGTTCACTCAAGAAACGCGGGCAGCCGTAGCAGAGCGAGTGGAGTGCTGCCGCCAGCAGTTGGCAGCCTTCGAGCAAGAGCGGAAAGAGAGGCGGATCCGTGAGCAGCGGCTGCAGGAACAGAGCGCAGGGCAGAAGAGCCGGACCAGGAGGAACCCCCGTGCAGCTCATGGTCCCCGTACCACCGGGACTGTGATTAAATTCAACCTGCAGCATGGGTGGGGCTTCATAAGAGACCACCACACCCCCGGCGACGTCTTTGTCACCCGCAGAGACGTAGAGAGACATCTGCCGGAGGGACACAGAGGTCGTGACCTTTACGTAGGGGACGAGGTCACGTTTACCCGGCACAAATGTGCCAAAGGACCCTACGCCCTCCATGTGCATCGCCTGACGGAGGAGGAGCTGCGGTGTGGGGAGGAGCAAGAGGACCCGGACGGGTCTGAAGATAAAGAAGGAGCAGGAGGACGCCGTCATTGAAGTACGGTAAAGAGAGACTGTAAATAGTTACCCATCGGGGTACAGTGAACTGTTGCTGCTTTAAAATATGTTCCCCGTTGGGACAAGTGTGAACTGTTAACCCGTGTGTCCCTTAATCCCACTGACCGAGGACTGAGAGCGGTCATTCCTTCCTTATACCTGGCCGAGGACTGAGAGCGGCCACCTTCCTCCTTGTATATAGTTGCGCCTCCTAAGGCGCCCCCTATTGGTTTTATAAGGAAACCGTTTTTTCTACAAGAGACTGTCGCACTTTACCCGGTCACAAGTCGCACCGTGGCCGGAGGAGCAAGAGTGTTAATATATATATAATGTTTTATATGTTATTGTTGTTATGAAAATTTGTATGTTTGGTGTTTTTATTCTCTTACAGCCCGAGGACGTGCTGTGATTTACCAGGGGGGAATGTAGCACCCTGAGGACTCGGCTGCTACAGGGGTATTGCACCTCAGCCAAGGTGTGATATTCCACTCCCGGGTAAGGATGGAGTGTGGAACTGAGCTCAGTAGGCTGCATGCACTACACACATCCCATTTCCGGGGGACAGATCAATGGTACTCCCACTAGAGAAATGTGCAGGTACGACAGTGTCTGTCCCTGGCTGGAGTGGGAGGGGGGTGGAACATCCCAGTAGTGTAGGGGCAGATAGGGGGAGCAGTCTGGGTAATGCTAGGAGCTCATTGGGTGCTGGTCACCTGAGCTCACACATAGAGGGAGTATATAAGGTGGGAACCATCTTAGATCAGGGTCAGACAGGCAGACAGTTACCAGTCAGTCTGTTGTAGAGGGTCAAGCAGTCCTGAAAGAAGAGAGAGAGGAGAAGAGAAGGACCCAGAGGGGGAGAAGAAGGAACTCCAAGAACCCAAAATTAGACCAGAGGGTGAAGAGTTGGCACAAGGGTACCGGATCCCAAGCTGGTGGAGGGCACTAATCCTCAGCCAGAGACCGGAGGTCGTGGGCAGGATTTGCCACGATCCCCCACTAAATCCACCCGGAAGGCAAACCGAGAATAGGGTCAGGGAACCCAGAGACAAGGGTTTTACCCAACAAGAGGCCCGAGGGAGCCGGACATAGGTGGATCCCTGGTGGGGAAGGCCAGAGAAAAGGAACGTCAGAAAGGGAGCTCAGGACCACGCTCCAGAATTACTTGGGGGTTGGCCGAGTCCAGGACCTGGTGGACGCAGCACGGCTCGGGCGGTCACTCAAGGCCAGAGTGACCACAAGAACAGCAGTAAGTAAAGACCCTGAACTGCACAGCCCGACTCTGAGTCTTCTTACCGTCCACACTGCACCACCACAACCACCATCCTCTACAACTGACCCCCTGAGGCTATACCCCTCCCGTTGGGGGTTATACTACCAGAGCTGCACACACACCACCAGCCTCAGCGGACCCTGCTGCAGCGGCGGCCATATTGACCGCAAATCAACGGGTGGCGTAGTCGACACTAAAGAACATCCAGTAACATCTGTAGGACTGCCACACACTGAGCTTGACACCCTGGGCACGGACCGGGTCACCGCCACTCGGAGACTACAACCCCCCCATCTGATCCGGCTCCGGGTATCCCCTAAACAACACTGGCCCAGGGGGCGCGTCATAAACGCTTGGGAAACGCATGGTAAGCCTTCTGCCATGGTCCCCTATGCAATTCCGCACTTTCAATGCCCATGCTGCGGATTTTTCCGCAGCGTTTATGCTGCTCTCCAAAATCCGCAGCATGTCCCTTAATTTTGCGGAAGCGCTGCGTTTTCGCCGCCATTGACTTGCATTAGAACGCGCCAATTCTGCAAGACTGCTTCTGTACATGCGTAATTGGCGCGTTGTAATGTGCGGATGGTACCTGAGTGTGGAGAAGAGAAGACTCTCATCCACACCCAGGTACCATAGAAACTGTAAAAAAAAAGAATAAAATAAAAAATAAAGATTATATTCACCTACCGACAGCCCCCGGTCTCCTTCCCTGTGCTTGCCAGCAGACTGAAGGACCTGCGCTGACGTCACAGTCATGTGACAGCAGGTCTTTCAGTGCAGTGTCCCGCGATCAGCTGGCAGCCAGGAAGGAACGCAGCAACACACGCCGGGCCATCGGAAGGTAAGTATCAAGGTTTATTTTTTTATTTTTAACCACTCTAAAGGTCACACTATATAAATCCATGCTGTTTGCATGGATTTATATAGTGTGACCTAGTTGTCAAGCACTTTGCAAGTGATGCTAAAATCGCTTTGAAAGCGCTTGTCAATCCGCATGCGGAAACGCATGTGAATCCGCATGTATTACGCAGGAAAAACGCATGTACAATCCGCATGCGTTTTTTCTGCCAGGGAGATGCAGAAATGCTGCAGAAATTTTCTGCTTCATTTCTGCATTGTGGGCACATAGCCTTTATGTAAATCATTAAGGCTGTGTGCCCACGTAGCGTTTTTCAAGCGTATATGCTGCGGAATTTCCGCAGCGTAAACGCTTGAAAAACGCATGTATATCCGCACCCCATGGTCCCCAGTGGCATTCCGCAATGTCAATGCCCATGCTGCGGATTTTTCCGCAGCGTATATGCTGCAGTCAAAAATCCTCAGCATGTTCATTAATTTTGCGGAAGCGCAGCGGAATCAATGTGCGGATGGTACCCAAGTCTGGCGGAGAGGAGACTCTCATCCAGACCTGGGTACCAAAGAACCTGTAAAAAAATTAATAAAATAAAGTTTATACTTATCTTCTGATGTTTTCCCTCCGTCGCGCTGTTGTCTGAAGGACCTGCCACGTCATTGAGTCATGTGACCCACCACATGACTCAATGACGTCACCGCAGGTCCTGCACACAACAGCGTGAGCCGCTCAAGACTCCGGACGGGGCAGAGGATGCATCAGAAGGTGAGTATAAAGTTTATTTTTTTATTTTTTACCATTCTGAACAAGTTGTCAAGCACTTTTCCAAGTGATGCTTGGAGAAGTGCTTGATAACCCGCATGCGGAAATGCATGCAAAGACGCCTCACAAACGCTTCTACCTGACGGGAAAACCGCATGTAATATCTGCATGCGATTTTCCCGCCAGGGAGAAGCGTAAAAAATATGCTTCAGGTCCGCAACGTGGGCACATAGCCTAAGTAGCTGAATTTCCATTTTGGGTTAACAAACTCCTTTTGAGAGATTCATTGAAGTTACTTTGCATGTTGATTCACTTTGTAAGGACACACGTGCACACATTTCAGATTTTGTCACCTTTTTTCTGTGCAGATTTGTCACAAAACCTAAAGGGTTTCCCGATGCCAGGAAAGTGACTGAGAATCCTGACGTCTCCTGCACATGTTACTTATTTGTGACTTGCAGGTTTGGTGAAGATATAATTCTGCAGGATGTCAATTCTGTCAGCGTTTTTGCTGCAGATTTCACCCACACTGATGAGTGGGGAAAAATCTGCACCTATTTACAGCATTTTCCAGACAAGAGATGCAGAAATATTGCAGAAACCAAAAGCTTAATGTGTGCACACAGCCTAATAGACGTCATTACTAGTGTTGAGCGAGCATGCTCGTTACTCGCCCGAGCATCTCACTACTCGGGATGTTCGGCGAGCACCGAGCATTTCCGGGTTACTCGGGCGGGAGCTCGGGTCTCCGCCCTGCATGTTTGGCGCTCTTTACAGAGCCAATGAACATGCAGGGATTGCCAGCCAGTCACTGTAATGCCGCAGCCATGTTGTTTGTGGGCATTACAGTGATTGGCTGGCCGCCCAGCGTCACCTCGAGTATTTAAAACCGGGCGCCGCCATCTTGGACCCAGTCGCCCGGGATCACACAGTGTAGGGAAAGTGCTGCTGATTTAGGGAGAGATATATACTGCGAAATAGTTAGTGTAGGGTCTGTAAAAGCTGCCAGATCAAACAAACCATCCTCAGGACTAATATCCATCCCAGATATCAGGCAGGCAGGCAGGCTGTATAGGAAACGCAGTGGTTATACCAGCAAACGCTGCATTACAGTCCTGTGTGCTCCTGCTGCTCAAATTGCTAGACTTAGCTCCAGGTTTCGGGGGCCAGGAAAAATCCTTTTTTTTTCATCTAAATCCTCTTTTTTTCTCCGCTAGAAGTGGTGGAAGAGAAGATCCCATGTAGCGATGCCCAAATATTTGAACAGCCACGGCCACAGGAAGGCGACGCTGGCAATTTGTCAAAAGAGGTGGACGATGACGAGACACAATTGCCACGAAGTGAGGAGGAGGATCGTGATGCGGAAGTGGAAGAGGAGGACGTGGTGGATGATCTAGTAACTGACCCAAGATGGCAGGAGGACACGCAGAGCGAGGCCAGCAGCACACAGGGGGAGGGAGGCAGAGTACCCCAACAGACAGGAAGAAGCAGTGTGGTGGCTGCACACAGAAGGCGGGCAACCGTTCCCCGTAACACTAACACGAGGGACTTTGCCAGTACAACCGGTAGGTCTTCCAGAGTCTGGAATTTTTTTAAAGACTCTGCTGATAACCCCAAAAAGGCCATTTGTACCACCTGCCATGCCAGCGCCAGCAGGGGTGACAAAAGTACCAGCCTGACCACCACCAACATGATCAGGCACATGTCAGCAAAGCACCCGACTTTGTGGGGCGAACCCCAGGGTCCACGACCAGTGTCAGCGGGTGTCACCACTGCTTTTTCCGCCGTTGTGCGTGTAAGAGAACCCCCTGTTGTGCGTGCAAGGTAATCCCCTGTCCATACTGCATGCAAAGATGCCCCCTCCTCTCAGTCTTCACTTGTTATGGCAGTTTCTCAAGAAACCGCATCAACGTCCACGTGCCACCGCAGCGTTCAATTGTCTTTATCCCAGACCTTTGAACGAAAGTGCAAATTCGCAGCCAACGCCCCACAGGCCACAGTCCCAAATTCGCACATTTCACGACTACTTGCGTTGGAAATGCTGCCTTTTAGGTTGGTGGAGACAGAATCTTTCCGCAACCTTGTGGCGGTGGCCGTCCCTCGGTACTCTGTCCCCAGCCGACACTATTTTGCCCGGTGTGCCATCCCCGCACTACTCAAGCATGTGTCCCAAAACATCTGCCGTGCCCTCAACAGCGCAGTTGCTGGGAGAGTCCACCTGACAACGGACACGTGGACAAGGGCTTGTGGCCAGGGACGGTGCATCTCCCTGACTGCACACTGGGTAAACATAGTGGAAGCCGGGACCCAGTCTGACCTTGGAACGGAACACATCCTCCCCACACCGAGGATTGCGGGCCCTATGTCAGTCAGAGTTGTCCCCACAGTGTACTGCTCCTGATGATCATCCTCCTCATGTTCAGCCTCCATCTCAGATATCACCGCATCAGTTACAAGCTGGAAGCACTGCAGTACTGCCTCCGCCAAGCAGCAACAGGCTGTGCTGAAACTCATAAGCTTAGGTGATAAACCTCACAGTTGTGGACAGCTGTGAAAGAGCAGGCAGATCTGTGGCTGAGACCGCTGAACCTACATCCTGGCATGGTCGTGTGTGACAATGGCCGTATCCTGGTGGCGGCTCTGAGGCGAGGCGAAATCACACCCGTACCATGCCTGGCTCATGTGCTTAAGCTCGTGGTTCAGCGGTTTCTTAAATCGTACCCCGAGTTGCCAGATCTGCTCGTCGAAGTACGCCGCCTGTCAGCTCATTTCTGGAAGTCAGCTACAGCTTCCGCCACACTTGCTGTGTTGCAGCAGCGTTTGCAGCTTCCGTCACACCGACTTGTGTGTGATGTCCCCACACGTTGGAACTCTATCCTCCACATGTTGCAAAGGATTTGTGAGCAGAAGAGCAGTTGTAGAGTACCAGCTGCAACAAGGCCGTCGATATTCAGGTCAGACTCCACACATAAGACCTCAGGAGTGGACCTGGATGTCTGACATATGTACCATCCTGACAAACTTTGAGGAGTCCACCAAGATGGTGAGTGGCGATGACGCCATCATTAGCGTCAGCATCCCACTTGTCTGTCTTTTGCAACGCTCTCTGCAGATAATTAAAGAGGAGGCATTGCAGCCAGAGTATTATGAGATGGATCAAGAAGCCGTAGCGGGCGATTACACCCAGCCCAGCCTCATCTCATCCCAATGTGCATTGGGGGACAATGAGGGAGAGGAGGAGGAGGAAGAAGAATAGGAGCTGGTATCATGTTCTTTAGACGGTAGTACCTGTACAACTGTCATATCATCGGTTTAGCGTGGGTGGCCTGAGGACGGGGAGGAGGAGGAGGAGAAGAGCATGGTCAGTCGTGATCTTGTTGAGCACACGGAAGTCTTGCCCGTTACCAGTCTGGCACGCATGGCTGACTTTATGTTACGCTGCCTTAACCGTGACCCTCGCGTTGTCAAAATGTTGGGTGACAGTCATTACTGGTTGGTGACACTTTTAGACCCCCGCTACAAGGAGAACTTTCACTCTCTTATTCCTGAGGTGAAGAGGTCTACAAAAATGGGGCAGTACCAGAAGGCTCTTGCTGCAGAACTGTTAAAAAATTCCCATCTGAACACGCTAGCGGCAGAGGTCACAGCTGGTTGCCCAACCAAGGCGTACAGGCGAGCGAGACGCAACTCCAATCCAGCAGAGGCAGGGGAACGCTGTCAACGTTCTGGGATAGTTTTCTGAGACCCGCCCAATTTACAGGCCCTGAGGCTCGGGGCACTCTCACAAGGAGTGGAAAGTTTCAAAAGATGGTGAGGGGGAGTACCTTGCCGACCGTACCAGCGTCCTCCGTGATTCCTCTGTGCCTTTTAATTATTGGGTATCCAAGCTGGACACTTGGAATGAACTTTCTCTGTATGCCTTGGAGGTTCTGGCCTTCCCTGCCGCTAGCATGTTATCGGAGCGTGTTTTTAGTGCCGCTGGGGGAATTATAACTGATAAGCGCACTCGCCTGTCAACTGACAATGCTGACCCTTATCAAAATGAACAAGGGCTGGATTGGGCCAGACTTCTCATCATCACCAAATGACAGCAGGGTAACATAAAGTCAAATCCACTGTGTTATTTCGGGAGGTGTATTCCCATGCACCGCTTCACACCCACACATGGGGGTATACGCTTCCTTATTTCGGCTGTATTTTGCTCTTCTCCTTATCCTCAGCCTCCATCACCACTATACCACCAGGGTGACCTTGGTCCGTGTTGCCAGCATTACAAGTTCCTCCGTCCTAATTTTTGGCAGCTTTTGCTTGGAAGGCATAGGCGCAGACTATGGGAGACCCACTCCCTAATTATGGGTATAAGGTTTTTAATATGCTGTACTGCATGGCTCTTGTAAGGGGCATTAAAACCGTCTTGTTAAGCTACTGCGACCTCCACCACTCTTCCAAGGGGCATTAAAACCGTCTTGTTAAACCACCCTGTACTCCACAGCTCTTCCAAGAAGCATTGAAATGTTGTTTTTAATTACCTCTAATCTCCACGACTCTTCCAACGGGCATTGCATTTCCTCCTAATATTAGTCAGCTTTTGCTTTTCAATGCATAGGCAAAAACTAAGGGAGACTCGCTCTCCAATAATGGGTAGAAGGTTTTTAGTACGCTGTAATCCACGCCTGTTTCAAGGGGCATTGCAGTTCCTCATAATTTTTGGAAAGCCTTCCATTCACTGCTTAGGCCAACAGTGTACGGGAGACCCAGTTGCTATAAATGGAAAAAAACGGTTTAATTAAGGTCCTCTGACCTCCATGTCACTTCCAAGGGGCAATGGAGTGCCTCGAAATTTTTGGTAGGCATTGCACTCACTGTATGCCCTATAACTGTGTAGCTGAACCGCTCCTTTTGGTACAGAAACATATCCTACAAAACATGTGTGGTTGACTGGCCTGATATTGATGTGAATGGTCCCTGTTCATTCTGCTCTTTCTCCTTTGCCACCACCTCATCCATCATTCATCACCTGAAGCTTTGTTTTAACGGGAGTCATAGTAGCAGGAAAACATCCAGCAATCTACGGAGGAGGTAGGATATGCGCCAAAACGCTGACCACCTCAGGCCTAGCTGCTACTACATACATGTGCTTGCATTCCAAGGAACAGAAAGCTAAGGAGATGGATGGCCTCATGATCATGAATAATTTATTCGTTGTATAGGAGGCCGACCACTGCTGCTGTCTACCTTCTGAACCTTGTTTTGAAGCCTGATTGACCCAGGACGCGCAATCCTCTATGTCTGGAGGACGTGTTGCATCCCAGTGTCCAACGGTGTCCCGGCTTCCACAATATTAACCCAGGGTGAAGGCGTCAGTGAGATGGACCATCCCTGGCCACATTCACAAGGACTTGCACGGGGATAGTTGCAAGTCTGCATCTTCTGATGCGGCAACTATCACTTCAGATGGGCACACTTTTAGGCAGTGACCTGGGTGTCAGAGATGCTTCCAGGGGTCTTCCCCATGCTGTTCCCATGTCTTTTTAGCACTGTATGCATGTGTCATACAGCACATGGCCAGATAAGGTTGTAAAATGTTAAAATGACATTTCCCGGTGAATGCATTTGTCACGGTTGAAAGCAATACAAAAGTGCAAAAACGCTTAAACAATGCTACTTGTGAACATACCCCAAGGTGTGCAGGAATATTTTTGTTTTTGGTTATTTATTTTACCTTATACACAAGGCTTTACCCTGGAAAGGAAGTTCCTTAACATATTTCACAGGAAAACCGTTTCAGTTTCGTTTTTGAACGTTTTATTGTGAGCCCGTAAAAGTGGCTTAAACGTTGTTGACAGCAGTGACCTGGGGGTCAGAAATGCTTCCTGGGGTGATCCCTATGCTGTCCCCATGTCATTTGAGCACTGTCACTATCGTTTTGGGCACTTTTTAGGCTTTCTACAGACTGTCGGGGTGCTGCCTCAAAAATGCTCGGGTCTCCCATAGACTAACATTGGGCTCGTTGCTCGGATCGAGCACCCGTGTATCACGGTGAGCTGGGCCCGAGCTTCGAGCACCCGAGCATTTTAGTGATCGCTCAACAATAGTAAGCATCATTTATCTGCATTGCAAGCTCCCAAAGCCTGTTTTCTGTATTAATGTATTTTTCCTACTACTTTATGAATTTAGTTATTAGGGTAAGATCAGACTTACTGGATTTTCAAGTGGAAATTGTGAATAGGTAGAAAAATGGCAATATATTAAAATCCACAGCACCAACTTTATCTGAATGAGGCATTTAAACAGCCCTCCAGTCTCATTACTCTTGTTGTGTGTTCGGCAGTTAACGATCAATGATCTTTATTATTTTACTCATTTTTATAGCCCCATTACTTACATGCCACATTACAGACATTGTGAGCCCCAATGGGGACAGTGATGATGATCTACTGTACATTCCCTATCAGAGTGTGGGAGGAAACCAATGAAAACACGGCGAGAAAGAACAAACTCCATGCAGATGTTATCCTTAAGCTCTTCCTGTTCAGCTCTTGTTCTTCTTCCAGGCTCTGCTGTTGACGGGGCGTGATTGCCCAAGTCATGGTGATTGACAGCCGGCTTCACAGTGGCCTGTCAATCAGCAGGACATCAGCAGTCACGCCCCGTCAGCACAGCGGAAAATAAGCATCTGCTCTGTTATATGATGTTATCGGAAGCCACAGAATCGCCGTCAGAACCCATCCGTGATTGCTCAGAGTATTGGTATCGGACACTACAGTCAGGTATTAGCAACTGCTTGCCTGTAAGTTGTGATTCCCATGAAAAGAAAAAAATAGACCCTGATAACCCCATTAATGGGAACCTAGCAACCTAGTGCTAACCACTGAGCCACCATGCTGCCCATCTTGCAGTATGTACTTTATCATCATTCTGCCCGCCTTTTAAAAAAAAATGTCCTACTGGTGAGCTTGTGATGGTATTCTGCTGGTATAAAGCAGTCAGTAAGCGGTGACTGAGCTTTCGGGAAAGGGACCAGTAATAATATGGAGTGTCTGACTACCTCCCTCTGTAAGCACCGTACTCGCAGGTCACAGTCCTGATGGAGCGGAGTTAGAGGAGGCTAGCCGCAATGCAGTAGTGAAATAAATGACAGTCATGTATTGACTTGGATATATTATTTTTGTTTTTTAAAACCCGAGTGTACAATTGCTTACAGGGGACTGCCTGAGCTGAACTGAAACCTCTACAGAATCGTGAATGTGTGCAATGTCCCCAGCTGATCAACGGTCACATAACCGCATGAAAGCAATTTGTATACTTGTGGGCACATGCCAACTATACGTAAGAATTGAGCGAAACTGAGACCATCCACTGACGGGGGAACTATGACAGTGTGTGCTTTACTCATGGGCACAATTCTGTAGTCTGCAAACTTTTAATTTCAGCCCTGACAATCCCGTTCTTTCGTTTTATTACTCTTTTCCAAGAGCAAAAAGGTTTTATTATTTTTCCATTGACACAGCCATGTGAGGATTTTTTTTTTTTGCAGAACGAGTTGTAGTTTTGAATGATGCAATTAATTTTGCTATATAACATACATTATAAAAGAGGCAGCCATACTTGCCAATTCCTAGTCGCATTACTAATGTACAACGGGATGTAGCAGCCCTCAGGTGGAGAGAGAGCTGGTGCAAAATACTAATGAAATAACCACTCACACCTACCATATTGTTTGGACCATAAGACGCACCGGACCATAAGACGCACCTAGGTTTTAGAGGAGAAAAAAAAAATTTAAGCAAAAGATGTGTTCATGATCCACTTTTAAGGGGGGAGTGTCTTCTGCTGACACTGGTATAGGGGTAATATCCCCCAATTCTGACAATATCCCCCATCCTGGTATATATGCCCCCCCCCCTTCCTTTTATACATGGTCCCCATCCTGGTATGCCTGGCATCCCTCCATCCTGCTATGCCTGGCATCCCTCCATCCTGGTATGCCTGGCATCCCTCCATCCTGGTTTGCATGGAACCCCTCCATCCTGGTATGCCTGGCACCCATCATCCCTATCCTGGTGTGCATGGCACCCCTAATCCCTATCCTGGTATGCATGGCACCCCTAATCCCTATCCTGGTATGCATGGCACCCCTAATCCCTATCCTGGTATGCATGGCACCCCTAATCCCTGTCCTGGTATGCATAGCACCCCTCATCCCTGTCCTGGTATGCATGGCACCCCTCATCCCCGTCCTTGTATGCATGTATCAGCAATCCCCATCCTGGTATGCATGGCACAGCAATCCCCATCCTGGTATGCATGGTACCCCTAATCCCTATCCTGGTATGTATGCCCCTCTCATCTTTATCCTGGCATGTATGGCCCCCTCATCTTTATGCTGGGATGTATGGCCCCCTCATCTTTATCCTGGTATGTATGGCCCCCTCATATTTACCCTGGTATGTATGGCCCCCCTAATCTTTACCCTGGTATGTATGGCCCCCCTCATCCTTACCCTGGTATGTATGGCCCCCCTCATCCTTACCCTAGTATGTATGGCCCCTTCATCCTTTTTCCTAGTATGCATGGTCCCCGTAATCCCCATCATGCTGCACATAAAAAAAAATATATAAACATTGCTACTCACCTTTCTTCTCTCCTCCAGCGCTGACGCCTGTCTGCCCGCACTGATCTCCCCATGTGAGCCGCGCATGGCGTCACTGCTATGCGCGGCTCACAAGGAGAGATCAGCTGACGGAAGTCACCTCTCCCCGCGCCGGGACTGTGTGCGCGGGGAGCAGTGACTTCATGCTCCTTCATAGCCGGCACACAGCTTAGCCGCACTGCGTCTCCTGCTGCTGCCGGGTTATCTCGTGTGCCCGCTTATTAAAGGGCATGAATATTCACCCCATCCCCACGCCCATGGGCGTGGAGAGAGGTTAAATATTCATGCCCTTTAACAGCGGGCACAGGCGATTCCGGCAGCAGCTGCGGCTACACTGTGTGCTGCTATTAAGGACCATGAATATTCAGTGCTCCCCATGGGCGTGGGGAGCAGTGAATATTCATTTTCTTTAGCAGCGGGGACAGCGTAGGCTGCTGCCTCCTGTGCCCCGCTCCTCCACCGCTACCGCTCCCCACAGCACAGTATATATACTCACCCCTCCCCAACATTTGGACTATAAGAATCACCCCCCATTTTCCTCCAAAATTTTGGAGGAAAAAAATGCGTCTTATAGTCTGAAACATACGGTACTATTCATGGAGGGGATTAGAAATGCACAGGATAAGGCTTGTATAGGGCGCCAGTCACACAGATACATGTAGTGCAACATGCCAACTTGCAGCCTATTAGTGATGCCAAAGCTATTACAGAATTTCCCCAAAAATAAGCCCTAGCATGATTTTACAGGATTTTTGGAGGATGCTTGACATATAGGCCCTACTCCAAAAATAAGTCTTAGTTAGTCAGGGCTGGCGTTAGGAGAGGGGAGCAACTGGGCAATTTATCAGGGCCCCTACTCTCTTTGGGGCTCTAAGCATTTCTATTCCAAGGCTGCTTAAGGACCTTTGGCGACATCATAGTCATGTGACCATAATGTCAGCAAAGGTTCTTGAACTGTGGGAGCCTAGAGTAACTGAAGAGTAGATAGACTGGTATGTAGGGGGGGAGACTGGACAATTTCTCTAGGTTCCCACTCTGAGGCCCTCAGCGTTTCTATTCCAAGGTTCAGACTACTTAAGGACCTTTGGAGAAATCACTGTCCTATGACCCTGATGTCACCAAAGGTCTTTTAACAGAGGAAGTCTAGAGGAGCTGAGACAGGCTGGTATGTATGTGCAGTGTGTGTGTCTGTGTATATTCTTGTGTATGTGCAATGTGTGTGATATGACATGATTATTATATATGGATAAATGAAGACATTCCCTGAAAATAAGCCCTAACCCATCTTTTTGAGCAAAAAATGATATAAGACCTTGTCTTATTTTCTGTAAAAGATGCTAGATCAGGCGGTCTGCCGAGCACTATATATGTGCACCCTACAAGAACAGACACATGGTTTCCACCAACACTACAAAAGCCTGGCTGCATCCTGCAAGGATGGAAAATTATGTAAGGTATTAGTTAATATTTTGACCAAAATATGTAAGCCTGCACCTACATCAGGGGTCCTCATTGTCTTTCCAGCGAAAAGACAATATAACGTATTGGAAAACCAGATTTAACGCTGGCAGTAAAATGTTTTACCTCACAGAAAGAATAAGGCTGTGTGCCCACAATGTGTTTTTCAAGCATTTATGCTGCGGAATTTCTATGTGCGGATGGTACCCAGGTCTGGAGTAGAGTAGACTCTCATCCAGACCTGGGTACCATAGAAACTGTAAAAAATAGAATTTAAAATAAAAAATAAAGTTTATACTCACCTTCCGATGTCTTCCCGGTGTTTTGTCTGCTACGTCCAGTGACTTGCAATGTTCGCGTGGTTGTGAAGGACCTGCCATGACGTCACTGAGTCATGTGACCCATCACATGGCTCAATGACGTCACCGCAGGTCCTTCACACCACCGCGAGCAGTGCAAGACACTGGACGGAGCAGACAAAACACCGGGAAGACATCGGAAGGAGAGTATAAACTTTATTTTTTTTTATTTTTCACCATTCTTATTCTCTTTTTTAACTAACTTGGTCACACTACTATAAATCCATGCCCGTTGCACCAAGGTGGACAAGTTGTCAAGCACT
This sequence comes from Phyllobates terribilis, assembly GCF_046119375.1. Taxonomy (NCBI): domain Eukaryota; kingdom Metazoa; phylum Chordata; class Amphibia; order Anura; family Dendrobatidae; genus Phyllobates; species Phyllobates terribilis. The sequence continues at coordinate 3,683,274 of NW_027362845.1, forward strand.
TTTCCAAGTGATGCTAAAATCGCTTGGAAAAGTACTTGATAACCCGCATGCAGAAATGCGCATGCAAAGATGCTTCACAAACGCTTCTACCTGGCGGGAAAAACGCATGTAAAATCCGCATGCGTTTTTCCTGCCAGGGAGAAGCGTAAAAAATATGCAGCATTTCTGCATCGTGGGCACATAGCCTCAGCCTCGATCCCATGCTGTCCTGTCTGTATACTTGCTTTTGCTTCATTCTCTGCCCAGGAGCTGTGGTTCCTGCACAGTCAGACAGCCATTACACAGTATACGATTATCTCCACACATTATATTTTTACACATCCAATTATAAAACTTATTAATCCAATGTATGTTGATTAAAATGTACTTTAATATGACAACCCCTTTTGAACTTGGAGGGACCCTTTACTGCCGTGCAGCAATCATAAATGCCCAAAGGCAAAACCCTCTTCTGGAGGGGAGAATAAGTGAACATGTTTGTTGGTAATGCCTCAGTGTTGTTGGACACGTGCACTTATTGGCACTTGCAGTAATCGTTGTTTATGGCTACTTGTAGCATCTGCACAGTGGAAACCTACCTTACTTAAAGGGGTTGTCCGTACTTGGCCAGTGCCAGTCTCTTGAATGAAATTGGAAAACCCTATACTTACCTCCCACACCAGTGCCGTTCCAGCAGTGTTGGCGCCAGGTCTCTCGGTGCTCACGTGACAATATGAAATCTGCAGCCAATTGGGGGATGTGATCGTCCACTCTGATGAAATAATAAAGGCAACAGCCGGCGACATAGTGTCATGTGAGTGCCAGGAGACCCGATGCCTAATATTGCTGAAAAGGCGCCAGTGCAGGAGGTGAGTATAAGCCTCTCTTATTTAACATGGAGAACTCAGGCATTTAGGATGGGGTTGTCCAAGTAGAACTCTTGTGTATATTATTTAGCCAAAATTAAAATGTACCAAATATCCACATGTGCAAATACCGTATATAAAGCCTTTTACTCCAAATTCCGTTATTTCTCCTCTGATCTCATCAGTGGCCGTTCATTCAAAGCCACAAATTGTTTGTCTATCCTGATATCTTGTGGAACAGCCTGGCCTCACATGGGTTCTCCTCCCTCTTATCTCGGACCCTCAGTATTGACACCCTCACTTTTTTCATGCCCCTACATCTTTATATTTAATGCGGAAAGACTACCAGGAAATGTAGTTTCTGATCACTTGAGTCTTTTCTAATGTGATCGGTTTCATTATACCCTTATACCATCCACAGCAGTATACGAAAAGGAGTGTAGGTGTGAGTTGTGCAGAGGTAGTGGCTGCACCCAGGCACTGATGCGGAAATCCCAGCTCCCCTCTGCCCATTACCGTTCACCAGTTTTATATGTGATGCATGGTGGTTCAGCAGACAGATTCTAGGGCAAAATAACTACTAAATAATGTCATGTTATAATGACAGATCTGTCACAAGCAGTTTTTCAAGTTGTAGAGCAATAACCTGAATCTCCCCAGTTGTTCTTTCATAACCATATTCACCAGCATTCATAACCATAGTCACCAGCATTCATAACCATATTCACCAGCATTCATAACCATATTCACCAGCATTCATAACCATAGTCACCAGCATTCATAACCATATTCACCAGCATTCATAACCATATTCACCAGCATTCATAACCATATTCACCAGCATTCATAACCATAGTCACCAGCATTCATAACCATATTCACCAGCATTCATAACCATATTCACCAGCATTCATAACCATAGTCACCAGCATTCATAACCATATTCACCAGCATTCATAACCATAGTCACCAGCATTCATAACCATATTCACCAGCATTTATAACCATAGTCACCAGCATTGGCTGCAATTTCATGAAACCTCATTGTGCGCTAAGGGGATAATATATCATCTAGACATATTCAGAGATAAAGCTAAAATACAACACCAATAGCACAGTAATAATGGCGATCATTTATTGAAAGCAATGTAATATATAGAATTTTTTTATTTTTCCATGTATAATGTAGCCAGCAAGGGTGAGTCTATTTTAGCTTTTAATAATTATTTGCTAAAATAAAGTGGCTGACATTACAAATTATTGCCTAAATGGGCACAAAGCTGCCAGTCAGCGAGCAACACTGACCATAGCACTGGATAGGGGAAAGCTGTGGACCCCGTATAGCCAGGTTGACAATCGCACCAAGGACGGCTGTAGATGCCGCAGTTGTGTCCTGTAATTCATGCGTCACATCTCCCAACAAGGATTCCAGAGTTTGGATTTTATGACTTCACTTCTGAATCCACCTGGGGAACGTGGCACAGGGGCCTCATTGCTGCTTATGCTCCATCCCAGTTGGCACAGAGCAGACTGCCAGTGGTCACGTTGGCAGTGGAGCAGCAGCTTTCAGCCCTCTGTAAGTAGGTCAGATACATTGTGTGACTGCTTTGCTGCAGATCAGCACATATAGAGATGGAGGTAATAGGAAGATGTGGAAGAATGTTCTTCAGATTGGCAGGCCAGCCATGCTTGTTACTGATGACATGAAACATGATGATGTTGGCATTTTGAGTGCAGGTAGTAGGAGCTGATGGTACAGAAATAAATGAACTCCAGTAGATAGTCTTGCGTCAAGATACAGGAGGATTAGATGGTATGACGGTATTATGCTGTTTCTCCGCTTAGTGGTAAGTTGTGCTCCATGCTGGACCCACAAACGGGAAACTCGTGAAAATCCTCTGTTCTCTAGCAGGAATTGTCTCGTTCACGCCATCACTGCGCGGTGCTGGGATCTGCTGTCTCATGGTGACATACGGGTTCCTTCCTATAATAACTGGAGATGGCGCTTTTCCTGTCCTTATGTCTTTCCAGTTTATATTTGAAAAGAAGGGGTGCGTTCTGATTTTTCCATTAACCCCTAGCCGGACATAATGGTCTTTGCAGAGTAGTTTGGACATAATGTCCATAGCATCGTGGTCAGTGAGGTTTTCATATGATGGTTCTTCGTACAAGACATTATTCACAATCTCTTCAGTGGTGTCTCCTGGAAATGGTGAGTCTTGGAAAATCATGTCGTACAATATGACTCCAAAGGCGAACCAGTCCACACCTTCACCATAAGCGTCTCCCATGATCATTTCTGGGGCGCCATACCCAGGTGTTCCACTGAAATCTCTGGCATTAAATCTCTTATCAAACTCGTATAGAGATAGTCCAAAATCAGTAATTTTTATGTGGCCGTCACCAGTCAGCAGGATGTTATCCGGTTTTAAGTCCCGGTGAATGATGTCATTGCTGTGCAGGAATTGTAGGCCACAAACGATTTCTGCTCCTATAAATCTTACAGGTTCCTTCAGGGGAATGGTACTATATATATAGTGAAGCAGATCCCCTCCACTGGCCAGCTCGGTGACAAAATACGCATGGTTTTCCGTATGAAACGCGGCATGGCAATGGGTTAGGAATCTGCTGTTGTGGCTAAGCTTCAGGACATGGTGTTCTACAAGGCATTCAGGGAAGGAGATTAGGCTTTCTTTCTTAATGATTTTAAGGGCCACACTTTCTTTCCTTATTTTATCAGTGGCCAGCATAACCTTCCCATAACTCCCTTGTCCAAGTATGCCATGGCAGATAAACTTATCCCTGGTGAGAGGGACAGTGGTCTTTATTTTTTTGCTACTGGGGCCACTACATTCACCTGAGATGTCATCTTGACTGGTGGCTGGATCTTCCTGATGTTTCCTTTTTCTCCCAGTTCTCTTCTCTTCTGCTGCACTTTCATTACCTTTCAGGTTAATGATCCTGGTTGGACCCAAAGTACTCAGTTTTTTTAGATTATCAGCTCGATTTGTGATGTATCCCACAAGCTTTTCACATCTGTTTTGTACAGTGTCTAGGAAGGAAATATTCTGGGTTCCCTCATTGACAGGTAATACCTGACCAACCTGCCCAGATTTCTTGGAATCCATCTTCCTTATCTTTGCTGGAGGTTCCTGGTTATTTCCAGTGTCTTCTCCATCTGGTGTTTCTTTCCTTTTTCTCTTTCTATTCCCTGTAAAGTCCATGTTGCATCAGGCAACAACAGGGCAATTATCCAAAAACGTATGTAAAATTATCAGAAAATGCAATCCACACGTATATTGTAGTCAAAGCCAACTACAACTAAAGCTCAATGGCTGCAGTCAGTTGTTTATGGAACTTTGTGGAATGTGATGTCACTGTGCCGGTGATGTCACACTCACTGTGATGTCAGCAGATGCATGCGAGTGTTCCATCTCTGCTGAACGTGAAAGTCTCAGAAGGGGCGGGGCTTAGTCACCATTGACTATAATGGAGTCTGTTGAGTGGGTAGTATTTAGTGACCTGAAGCTGGAAATCAGTGGGATAAATGACATCAGGATTCAGGAATAAGTTACAGTAGTTTTATATTTGTTTTAATTTATTTTATACAAAAAAAGAGCATGGACCGCACCTCCAAAAAAATCATACATTGATCTAATGCCTCTCAGCAAAAATATACATAACTGAACATGAGGTTCTTAGTTTAACATTCTGATCAGACTGTATGAAGCCCACTGCCACGTCACGGCAAACCTCGTAGTGGGTCCTAACATTTCCTGCCTAAAAGGAGCGGCGCCATGTGCCAACCACCGCTACAGTGAGAATGCACCAGCAGGGCGGGCAGCCTGGTGCCTCACAGCATCCATGCTTCAAGACCGAGTCCTCATGACTCCAGGCCGCGGCGCCCCACAAGCACAAAACCACAGCAACAATGGCTGACACATTGCACCAACACCACATGAAAGGAGCATTGTGACTCACCTTCCTCAAGCTCTCAAGTGAGACCAAATAGGCTAGACCCTCTTTGCAGACTCCTGCTAATTAAAATTGCCTGTGCCAAATGGGATGAGTGCTGGTCCAAGAAAGGGAAAAGAATAAGCTGGTTCATTGACGTGGCAGTGGGCTTCACACAGTCTGATCAGAATGTTAAGCTAAGAACCTCATGTTCAGTAATATGTATTTTTGCTGAGAGGCATTAGATCAAATGTATGATTTTTGGAGGTGCGGTCCATGCTCTTTTTTTATTTTTTTTTATTTTATGTTACATTATTTTGTGTAGGGCTGTGATGATATACATTTTTCAGTTCTTTTGTGTCAAATTTAAAGGAAAGTGTGTTAACCACTTCCTGACTGCCCACTGCACATAAACGTCCGCGCTTGCTGGGCTCTGTACATCGCAGATGTTTATGAACGGTCGGCGGTCTTTTAGCGCTCAGGGCCCCCAGGGTCCTGCACCCTGCGATTCCTGTGCAGAGCGATAGCTCTAACAGGTGACATCCTCGAGACTGGATTGGATCAGGTTCCAATAAAGTTAACCCTTTGCTATCTTCTACTACCCCTGGCAAAAATTATGGAATCACCGGGCTCGGAGGATGCTCATGCAGTTGTTTAATGTTGTTGAAAAAAAGCAGATCACAGACATGGCACAAAACTAAAGTCATTTCAAATGGCAACTTTAGGGCTTTAAGAAACACTAAAAGAAATCAAGATTAAAAATGTGGTACTCAGTAAGGGTAATTTTTTTCAGACCAAGCAGAGAGGAAAAAATTATGGAATCACTCAATTCTGAGGAAAAAATTATGGAATCACCCTGTAAATTTTAATTTACAATTCTAACACCTGCATCAAATTAGATCTGCTCGTTAGTCTGCATCTAAAAAGGAGTGATCACACCTTGAAAAGCTGTTGCACCAAGTGGACTGACATGAATCATGGCTCCAACACGAGAGATGTCAATTGAAACAAAGGAGATGATTATCATACTCTTAAAAGAAGGTAAGTCATCACGCAATGTTGCAAAATATGTTGGTTGTTCACATTCAGCTGTGTCTAAAATCTGGACCAAATACAAACAACATGGGAAGGTTGTTAAAAGAAAACATACTGGTAGACCAAGGAAGACATCAATGTGTCAAGACCGGAAACTAAGCAATATGTCTCCAAAACAGGAAATGCACAACAAAACAAATGAGGAACGAATAGGAGGAAACTGGAGTCAATGTCTGTGACCGAACTGTAAGAAACCGCCTAAAGGAAATGAGATTTACATACAGAAAAGCTAAACATAAGCCATCATTAACACCTAAACAGAAAAAAACAAGGTTACAATGGGCTAAGGAAAAGCAATCGTGGACTGTGGATGACTGTATGAAAGTCATATTCAGTGATGAATCGCGAATCTGCATTGGGCAAGGTGATGATGCTGGAACTTTTGTTTGGTGCCGTTCTAATGAGATTTATAAAGATGACTGCATGAAGAGAACATGCAAATTTTCACAGTCATTGATGATATGGGGCTGCATGTCAGGTAAAGGCACTGGGGAAATGGCTGTCATTACATCTTCAATAAATGCCCAAGTTTACATTGATATTTTGGACAGTTTTCTAATCCCATCAATTGAAAGGATGTTTGCGGATGATAACATCATTTTTCAAGATGATTATGCATCCTGCCATAGAGCAAAAACTGTGAAAACATTCCTTGAAAAGAAGACACATAAGGTCAATGTCATAGCCTGCAAATAGTCCGGATCTCAATCCAATTGAAAATCTTTGGAAGTTGAAGAAAATGGTCCATGACAGGGCTCCAACCTGCAAAGCTGATCTGGCAACAGCAATCAGAGAAAGTTGGAGCCAGATTGATAAAGGGTACTGTTTGTCACTCATTAAGTCCATGCCTCAGAGACTGCTTTAAAGCCAGAGGTGGTGCAACAAAATACTAGTGATGTATTGGAGTGTTCTTTTGTGTGTTTGTTTTTCATGATTCCATATTTTTTTCCTCAGAATTGAGTGATTCCATAATTTTTTCCCTCTGCTTGGTCTGAAAAAAATTACCCTGACTGAGTGCCACATTTTTTATCTTAATTTCTTTTAGTGTTTCTTAAAGCCCTGAAGTTGCCATTTGGAATGACTTTAGTTTTGTGCCATGTCTGTGATCTGATTTTTTTCAACAGCATTAAACAACTGAATGAACATCCTCAGAGCCCGGTGATTCCATAATTTTTGCCAGGGGTTATAGATGCTGTGATCCATAGCGATCACGGCACATAGAAGAGAGGGAGAGGCAGTTGTGCACTCACCTTTGACGGCCTCCGAGATAAGGTCTGACGTGGTCATGGCAGCCGGAGATCACATGATGACCTCCGAGGCTGCCAGGTACGGTGGCCTGTTAGGCTCAGCCATCAACGGAGTCTAACACGAGATCTACCAGTGTAAAACTGACATCCGGTCTCATGCAATGCAATACATGTGTATTGCATTGCATGAGACCTGTGATGATAAAAATATTCCCATAGAGGGACTAAGTGAGAAAGTTAAAAACAGAAAGTTTAAAAATTGGGTCACTTGAGGGGGATTCAGCTCTTCTAGTGCTTAAGGGCTCTGTATACGTAGTCCGCAAACTATTCTACAATAATTTGTTCTCCAAAAGCGAAATAGTGCTCCTTCCCTCCCGGGTGTCGCCGTGTGCCTAAGCAGTACTGTACAGCCACATATGGGATATTGCCACGTTCAGCAGAAATTGTGTGATACATTTCGGCACCATTTTTACCCATTGCCTTGTGTGAAAATGTTCTGTTCACATCAGGTCAAAGGAAGCTGGAGAATCACCGCCTGAACACATCATCACAGGGCAGAACGGGCAGGTAGATGGCAACTACCTGCCGGTAAGTTCTTAGCCCAATAGGCCAAAAACTTCAAAGTCCTGATGACCCCTTTAGCTCTGTTAATAGAATAGAAAATATTTTGAAGTCAATATGCAGTCCCTATGTAATACTGTTACCATTTTACTGTAATAAGCTTGTTCTTACTAATTGTTGGCTCTTTATGAAAGAGTCGGAGTGTAGAAAAATAGGCATTATAAGCATGGCTTACTGACCCCACAGCCCTGCTTCTATCAGCTGAGATTCCTACTATTTTTTGGAAAAGCAGCTACTAATACTTTCTAGTATAACAGAGGATAACCAATATTTAGTTGTGATTTTCATTATTATGATATTTTTTTCCCCTCTGTACAATATTGTATTATGTGACTTTGCACGTTACATGTTATTTAGATAAGAAGTATCCGGCTAATTGTTACTAATTATTATCAAACCCTTTGTGCTCAGAGGCCATGTCAGAATCCATTCATTGATGACTTGTGTAGCTTGATGGCTAAAACAGGTCTTTAAAATACATGTCTTTCCTTTTCTTCCAGGAACTTCTTTTCTAAAAGATCAAAGGACCTCAAATCCGCAGCTGTTTGGTAAAGTTCCTCCTAGAGAGAGCGCTCAGAAAGACTGTAAAATCATTCAGCAGGTGAGCGGCCTCCCCGTATAGACCCCATCCCAGTCCATGAACTGTTTATATACAAACCTTACATGGGAAGTCTTCGCTGTGCGATTGTGCACTGGACGTACAATTGTGTTTAGTTAACAGTCTCTGTCTAAGCTTTGTGCACAATTTACAGACGTAAGCATCACTTATTTGCACTGCAAGCTCCCAAAACCTGTTTTCTGTATTAATGTATTTTTCCTACTGCTTTATGAATTTAGTTATTAGGGTAAGATCAGACTTACTGGATTTTCAAGTGGAAATTGTGAACAGTAGAAAAATGGCAATATATTAAAATCCACAGCACCAACTTTATCTGAATGAGGCATTTAAACAGCCCTCCAGTCTCATTACTCTTGTTGTGTGTTCGGCAGTTAACGATCAATGATCTTTATTATTTTACTCATTTTTATAGCCCCATTACTTACATGCCACATTACAGACATTGTGAGCCCCAATGGGGACAGTGATGATGATCTACTGTACATTCCCTATCAGAGTGTGGGAGGAAACCAATGAAAACACGGCGAGAAAGAACAAACTCCTTGCAGATGTTATCCTTAAGCTCTTCCTGTTCAGCTCTTGTTCTTCTTCCAGGCTCTGCTGTTGACGGGGCGTGATTGCCCAAGTCATGGTGATTGACAGCCGGCTTCACAGTGGCCTGTCAATCAGCAGGACATCAGCAGTCACGCCCGGTCAGCACAGCGGAAAATAAGCATCTGCTCTGTTATATGATGTTATCGGAAGCCACAGAATCGCCGTCAGAACCCATCCGTGATTGCTCAGAGTATTGGTATCGGACACTACAGTCAGGTATTAGCAACTGCTTGCCTGTAAGTTGTGATGCCCATGAAAAGAAAAAAATAGACCCTGATAACCCCATTAATGGGAACCTAGCAACCTAGTGCTAACCACTGAGCCACCATGCTGCCCATCTTGCAGTATGTACTTTATCATCATTCTGCCCGCCTTTTAAAAAAAAATGTCCTACTGGTGAGCTTGTGATGGTATTCTGCTGGTATAAAGCAGTCAGTAAGCGGTGACTGAGCTTCCGGGAAAGGGACCAGTAATAATATGGAGTGTCTGACTACCTCCCTCTGTAGAAGAAAAACTGAGAAAAAAGCGCGCTATATGAAGAACCTGATAGGTAGATGTGACGGAAACAGCCAAAAGGCCACTCACCTATTGGAGTTGTGCACCCCTGCACAACTCCGGTGTTAGTGTGAGGATGGAAAGAGCAGGCACGTCTCACCGCAGGGTACAGGTGGCTTGGCATACCACGTGCCGTGCGCTGCAGACCGCCGCTCGTGCTCACCGCTTCCAGGTTCCAAGTTGCAGACCACGTGACCGCCCACAGATCACATGACTCAGGATCAGATGTGCATCACCACAGGTCCTGAAAGTTAGGAGAGTGCAGCCCCTAACCGCAGGTCCTGAGTTGAGCAACGAAAGGGGGATTTTATGGTAAGGGGATTTAAGAATGATTGACTAGAAGCTGCTCCTGCCGCTAACCCCCAAAGGGGGACTGAAAGTGGTCCAAGTTAAATAAAATAAAAAAGCGGTCTATAGGGCGCTAAAAGAATGAACACTAGAGGTAAAAGATTTAGGGCTAAAAAATAAAATACATTTAATGAGCCCTTTTCACAACGCGTTTCGATAATTAACTATCTTCCTCAGGTGGTACAAGGGTATGAGCACAAACATAAAATATATATAGACAAGGATTCACAGTGATTGGTTGATACAAATTAGTTAACCTGGGTCCAAACAAAGGAAACCCTTCATGTGCTGGTGCAAAGTGTCCACATTGGTTTCACATAAGCCACCTTCACATGAATACAAAGTATCAAAAACACATTGGATAAGATATAGAATATGGCAATACAAGTTGGTAAACAGTTATTCAAAAATACATCTGTAGTGCCTACATCAATTTCGTAGAAGTCACCTACACATAAATACAAAGAATCGAAACATATTAAGTGAGATATAGAGTAGTAATAAATATTAAAAAACAGTTATTCAAAACTGTAACATAAAAAAAAAAAAATGTACCCCCAAGGGTTAATAGACAAAATTAAGTATATATTTTCAAAGAATATACATCACCAATGCAAAGCACACAAAAACATCACTGAATTATGATGCATTGCAAATTAGCGATGGAAGAAAAAAGAAAAACATTTAAAACATAGCAATTATAATTCCATTAGAAAGGAGAAGGAAATGACCTTAAGAACTGGTTACATTTTCAAGGGCCAAATTCAGACCCTCAGGGGCCAACGTGCCCAACTTGAAGATCCAAAAACTTTCTTTATTAATCAAACTCACTAGTCGGTCGGGGACAGTATCAGGTATGTGGTCTATAATAGTTAGCCTCATATCTCCTGGATCTTTTTGATGAACAATGCTAAAATGTTTGGATACGCTGTGTAATTGATAGCCTATCCGAATGTTATGTCTGTTTATTTAGACGTGCGTGCATAGTTTGTATCGTTCGACCCACGTACTGGAGGTTGCAAGTACACTCAAGCAAATAGATCACATGTGTCGATTGACAATTCACATTGTGTTTGATAGAGAATTTTTTTTCCTGTGGTATCTGATGAAAAATTCTTTTGATTACCACTTTGAATGACTCTACGACATAAACATTTAGCCATATTACAGGAAGACGCCCCGAACAGACACCCCCTTGTGAGGGTTGTGTTCTAGATTTCAAGGATGTGTTACTTGGTGCTATTAAGTTTCGCAAATTTCTGTTCTTCCTATAGAGAATGCTCGACTTGTTGGGTATAAAGGGTCCTAAAATAGGGTCACCCTTCAAGATAAACTAGAATTTATTCAAAATATTATGGATGGTAACCCTAGATTGACTAAATATGGTGACCATGCTCCATCTAGTCAAGTCTGAGGCTAATTTATTTCTACTCTTATTTTTATCAGTGAATGACTCAATCCTATCAAGACACATACCCTGTGTAAGGGTTTTAGTTCTGGAGAAAGCATCCATCAATAACTTTTTGGGGTAGCCTTTCTGTAGAAATCGTTTTTTCAATATTTTAGATTCCACTAAAAATGCAGAATCTCTGGTGCAGTTTTTTCGGACCCTCTAATATTGCCCATAAGGGACATTGGTGATCCATTTACTCAAATGTCCATGCACATCTACATGTATCGGTTCAGTCTCTATAGATTGGTGACCAGGGAAGGGCTTTGTGGGGGTGGAATTATAGTTTTTCCTCTCTTTTCTTCTAATAAAAAATGTTGTTGTATAGTTAGTTTTTAAAAAAAATCATTGAGATCAAGATATAAAGAAAACACATTAGTAGGAGAATTAGGGCAGAAGGACAAACCTCGTTCAAGTAATCGGATCTTATCATCGGTTAAAATATGGTCCGACAAATTAAAAATTCCTAAATTCCCATTCGTGCTATTGTATTCTAATCTGCCTTTGTCCTTTTTTCGGATATATCCAGTAGAGGTACCGGGTTTGCGGAGGGTTCGTCCTCTCCCTCTACAATCCCGTTTTCTCTTTTTCTCTTTGGGTGACGTCCGGGCGCAACCCGAAAAAAACTGTGTGATTTTTGAATCCCTCATATTGGGATTCTGAATGTAGGTAGCATTTTTCTCATTCAGAGAAGCCGAAAAATGGGCTCTAGTTGATGATTCTTGTACAGATGGGGTTAAGTCAATTGTCGAAGATACATTTCGTAAAACAAGTAAGGGAACTACAGGATGAGTGATGTTGGTGGTATTAGATTCCTTAACCCCTTAAGCCCCGGAGCATTTTTCGTTTTTGCATTTTCGTTTTTGCTCCCCTTTTTCCCAGAGCCATAGCGTTTTTATTTTTTGGTCAATATGGCCATGTGAGGGCTTATTTTTTGCGGGACGAGTTGTACTTTTCAACGCCATTACTAGTTTTATCATATCCTGTACGGGAAAACGGGAAAAAAATTCCAAGTGCGGTAAAATTGCAAAAAAAGTGCAATACCACAGTTGTTTTTTATTTATTTATTTTACCATGTTCACTGAATGCTAAAACTGACCTGCCCTTCTTATTCTACAGGTCATTACGAGTTCATAGACACCAAACATGTATAGGTTCTTTTATATTTAAGTGGTGAAAAAAAATTCCAAAATTTGGTAAAAAAAAAAAATAAAAAAATAGCGCCATTTTCTAAGACCCGTAGCGTCTCCATTTTTCGTGATCTGGGGCTGGTTGATGGCTTATTTTTTGCGTGCCAGGCTGACGTTTTTATTGATAACATTTGGGGTAGATCCGATGTTTTGATCGCCCGTTATTGCATTTTATTGCAATTTTGCGGCGACCAAAAAACTTAATTCTGGCGTTTAGAATTTTTTTCTCGCTACGCCGTTTACCGATCGGAATAATTCTTTTTTTATATTGATAAATCGGGCGATTCTGAACGCGGCGATACCAAATATGTGTATGTGGTTTTTTTTTTTATATATTTTATTTTGAATGGGGCGAAAGGGGGGTGATTTAAACTTTTATAATTTTTTTTATATTTTTAAAAACTTTTTTTTTTTACACTTTTTGCATGCTTCTATAGTCTCCAGAGGAGACTAGAAGCAGCAACTATCCGATCACCTCTGCTACATACAGGGGACGAGCAGGTCCCCTGCATGCAGCAGAAATGGTCCTGTGCTATGAGCGCCGACCACTAGGTGGCGCTCATAGCGACAAGATCATGACAACCACAGGCGTCTGCTGCAGACCCTGGGTTGTCATGCACGCCCATCGGCGACCCGCGATCACGTGACGGGGTCGCCGGTGGGCGGGGCTTATGACGCGCTACCCGGAAGCGCGCGTTAAATGCTGCTGTCGGAGATTGACAGCAGCATTTAACTGGTTAACAGCCGCGGGTGGATCGCGATTCCACCCGCGGCTGTTGCGGGCACATGTCAGCTGTAAGAATCAGCTGACATGTGCTCCGTTCAGTGAGGGCTCAGCGCAGCAGCCCTCACTGAACGGAGGGTACGCAAATATGCGTACTAATACGTCCCCGGTAAGTAAGGGGTTAATCCCATCCACAACAGGTGATTCAAACGAAGTGAGAAAGTGTATAGTTGTGCACTGTCAACAAGGATAAATTCTTGAGGTCAACATGGACCTCCATTTGTGTAGATATGGCTGTGGGTGGGGAGTTGATTTCAAGGTCTGATGAAAACTGGACTGGATCTTTATCTATAGAATGGACTATTGGGGCTATATCCAAAGATGTGGGATTTTAGTCCAAAAAGGACTGCATCGTCTGAACAGTGTCTAAATTTTCTGTATCAATTGAAACCCTCTTATTATTTTCTGACCTATTTTTATCTGCCATAGATTTAATGACTCCCATTTTTGTAGAAACAGTTGGTAAAGTTTTCTTGTGCTGTTCATAAAAACTCTTTTGTTTAATAGATTTAAGAAATTTTAAAGACAAACTTCTCTTTTTGTCAGGGGAATCGGGTGTGGTAAACGGAGGATTTGGAATTAAAATAGGATCAGATTCGATCCCTCAGTGAAATTAGCTGGTTCCTGTCGGGATGGAATAGAGGAACCAGCAATTGCATCTATTGCACATATGTCCTTCCTATCCCATAGTAATTTTCGCTGCTTTTTTCCTTATAATCTCCTCTTCAAATTTAATTAGTCTGATTTTGAGATTTGCATCCTTCTCATTAAACTCTACAAAGGGAACAAATGAATCAAGCTTCCTTCTGAGAGATTTAAGTTCCTCTAGGGCCTGTTGCGCTAGAAGAGTTCTCTTGGTGATGAGAAGATTCATCATACCAAAGAAACCAATGTGGACACTTTGCACCAGCACATGAAGGGTTTCCTTTGTTTGGACCCAGGTTAACTAATTAGTATCAACCAATCACTGTGAATCCTTGTCTATATATATTTTATGTTTGTGCTCATACCCTTGTACCACCTGAGGAAGATAGTTAATTATCGAAACGCGTTGTGGAAAGGGCTCATTAAATGTATTTTATTTTTTAGCCCTAAATCTTTTACCTCTAGTGTTCATTCTTTTAGCGCCCTATAGACCACTTTTTTATTTTATTTAACTTGGACTACCTCCCTCTGTAAGCACCGTACTCGCAGGTCACAGTCCTGATGGAGCGGAGTTAGAGGAGGCTAGCCGCAATGCAGTAGTGAAATAAATGACAGTCATGTATTGACTTGGATATATTATTTTTGTTTTTTAAAACCCGAGTGTACAATTGCTTACAGGGGACTGCCTGAGCTGAACTGAAACCTCTACAGAATCGTGAATGTGTGCAATGTCCCCAGCTGATCAACGGTCACATAACCGCATGAAAGCAATTTGTATACTTGTGGGCACATGCCAACTATACGTAAGAATTGAGCGAAACTGAGACCATCCACTGACTGGGGAACTATGACAGTGTGTGCTTTACTCATGGGCACAATTCTGTAGTCTGCAAACTTTTAATTTCAGCCCTGACAATCCCGTTCTTTCTTTTTATTACCCTTTTCCAAGAGCAAAAAGGTTTTATTATTTTTCCATTGACACAGCCATGTGAGGATTTTTTTTTTTGCAGAACGAGTTGTAGTTTTGAATGATGCAATTAATTTTGCTATAAAACATACATTTATAAAAAAGGCAGCCATACTTGCCAATACCTAGTCGCAATACTAATGTACTACTGGATGTAGCAGCCCTCAGGTGGAGACAGAGCTGGTGCAAAATACTGATGAAATAACCACTCTCACACCTACCGTATTTTTTGGACTATAAGATGCACCGGACCATAAGACGCACCTAGGTTTTAGAGAAGAAAAAAAAAATATTTACGCAAAAGATGTGTTCATGATGCACTTTTAAGGGGAAGGAGGTCTTCTGCTGACACTGGTATAGGGGTAATGTCCCCCAATTCTGACAATATCCCCCATCCTGGTATATATGCCCCCCCCCTTCCTTTTATACGTGGTCCCCGTCCTGGTATGCTTGGCATCCCTCCATCCTGGTATGCCTGGCATCCCTTCATCCTGGTATGCATGGAACTCCTCCATCCTGGTATGCATGGCACCCATCATCTCTATCCTGGTGTGCATGGCAACCCTAATCCCTATCCTGGTATGCATGGCACCCCTCATCCCTGTCCTGGTGTGCATGGCACCCCTCATCCCTGTCCCGGTATGCATGGCACCCCTCATCCCTGTCCCGGTATGCATGGCACCCCTCATCCCTGTCCCGGGATGCATGGCACCCCTCATCCCTGTCCCGGTATGCATGGCACCCCTCATCCCTGCCCCGGTATGCATGGCACCCCTCATCCCTGTCCCGGTATGCATGGCACCCCTCATCCCTGTCCCGGTATGCATGGCACCCCTCATCCCTGTCCCGGTATGCATGGCACCCCTCATCCCTGTCCCGGAATGCATGGCACTCCTCATCCCTGTCCCGGTATGCATGGCACCCCTCATCCCTGTCCCGGTATGCATGGCACCCCTCATCCCTGTCCCGGTATGCATGGCACCCCTCATCCCTGTCCCGGTATGCATGGCACCCCTCATCCCTGTCCCGGTATGCATGGCACCCCTCATCCCTGTCCCGGTATGCATGGCACCCCTCATCCCTGTCCTGGTATGCATGGCACCCCTCATCCCCGTCCTTGTATGAATGGCACAGCAATCTCCGTCCTGGTATGCATGGCACAGCAATCCCCATCCTGGTATGCATGGCACCCCTAATCCCTATCCTGGTATGTATGGCCCCCTCATCTTTATCCTGGTATGTGTGGCCCCCTCATCTTTATCCTGGTATGTATGGCACCCTCATCTTTATCCTGTTATGTATGCCCCCCTCATCTTTACCCTGGTTTGTATGGCCCCCTCATCCTTTTCCTAGTATGCATGGTCCCCGTAATCCCCATCATGCTGCACATATAAAAAATAAATATATAAACACTCTTACTCACCTTTCTTGTCTCCTCCAGCGCTGACGCCTGTCTGCCCGCACTGATCTCCCCATGTGAGCCGCGCATGGCGTCACTGCCATGCGCGGCTCACAAGGAGAGATCAGCTGACGGAAGTCACTGCTCCCCGCGCCGGGACTGTGTGCGCGGGGAGCGGTGACTTCATGCTCCTTCATAGCCGGCACACAGCTTAGCCGCGCTGCGGCTCCTGCTGCTACCGGGTTATCTCGTGTGCCCGCTTATTAAAGGGCATGAATATTCACCCCCTCCCCACGCCCATGGGCGTGGAGAGAGGTTAAATATTCATGCCCTTTAACAGCGGGCACAGGCGATTCCGGCAGCAGCTGCGGCTGCACTGTGTGCTGCTATTAAGGAGCATGAATATTCAGTGCTCCCCATGGGCGTGGGGAGCAGTGAATATTCATTTTCTTTAGCAGCGGGGACAGCGTAGGCTGCTGCCTCCTGTGCCCCGCTCTTCCACCGCTACTGCTCCCCACAGCACAGTATATATACTCACCCCTCCCCAACATTCGGACTATAAGATGCACCCCCCATTTTCCTCCAAAATTTTGGAGGAAAAAAATGCGTCTTATAGTCTGAAAAATACGGTACTATTCATGTAGGGGATTAGAAATGCACAGGATAAGGCTTGTATAGGGCGCCAGTCACACAGATACATGTAGTGCAACATGCCAACTTGCAGCCTATTAGTGATGCCAAAGCTATTACAGAATTTCCCCAAAAATAAGCCCTAGCATGATTTTACAGGATTTTTGGAGGATGCTTGACATATAGGCCCTACTCCAAAAATAAGCCTTAGTTAGTCAGGGCTGGCGTTAGGAGAGGGGAGCAACTGGGCAATTTATCAGGGCCCCTACTCTCTTTGGGGCTCTAAGCATTTCTATTCCAAGGCTGCTTAAGGACCTTTGGTGACATCATAGTCATGTGACCATAATGTCAGCAAAGGTTCTTGAACTGTGGGAGCCTAGAGTAACTGAAGAGTAGATAGACTGGTATGTAGGGGGGGAGACTGGACAATTTCTCTAGGTTCCCACTCTGAGGCCCTCAGCGTTTCTATTCCAAGGTTCAGACTACTTAAGGACCTTTGGAGAAATCACTGTCCTATGACCCTGATGTCACCAAAGGTCTTTTAACAGAGGAAGTCTAGAGGAGCTGAGACAGGCTGGTATGTATGTGCAGTGTGTGTGTCTGTGTATATTCTTGTGTATGTGCAATGTGTGTGATATGACATGATTATTATATATGGATAAATGAAGACATTCCCTGAAAATAAGCCCTAACCCATCTTTTTGAGCAAAAAATGATATAAGACCTTGTCTTATTTTCTGTAAAAGATGCTAGATCAGGCGGTCTGCCGAGCACTATATATGTGCACCCTACAAGAACAGACACATGGTTTCCACCAACACTACAAAAGCCTGGCTGCATCCTGCAAGGATGGAAAATTATGTAAGGTATTAGTTAATATTTTGACCAAAATATGTAAGCCTGCACCTACGTCAGGGGTCCTCATTGTCTTTCCAGCGAAAAGACAATATAACGTATTGGAAAACCAGATTTAACGCTGGCAGTAAAATGTTTTACCTCATAGAAAGAATAAGGCTGTGTGCCCACAATGTGTTTTTCAAGCATTTATGCTGCGGAATTTCCGCAGTATAAACGCTTCAAAAACGCTTGGTAATCCGCCCCCCATGGTCCCCAATGACAAGCCGCACTTTCAATGCCCATGCTGCGTTTTTTTCCGCAGCGTTTATGCTGCGCTCAAAAATCTGCAGCATGTCCATTAATTTTGCGGAAGCGCGGCGTAATCGCCGCCATTGACTTGCTTTGAGACGCATATAATCCGTGTCAGTACATTTGTACTCACGGATTATATGCGTTTCTATGTGCGGATGGTACCCAGGTCTGGAGTAGAGTAGACTCTCATCCAGACCTGGGTACCATAGAAACTGTAAAAAATAGAATTTAAAATAAAAAATAAGGTTTATACTCACCTTCCGATGTCTTCCCGGTGTTTTGTCTGCTACGTCCAGTGACTTGCAATGTTCGCGTGGTTGTGAAGGACCTGCCATGACGTCACTGAGTCATGTGACCCATCACATGGCTCAATCACGTCACCGCAGGTCCTTCACACCACCGCGAGCAGTGC
Source organism: Phyllobates terribilis (assembly GCF_046119375.1). Classification (NCBI taxonomy): domain Eukaryota; kingdom Metazoa; phylum Chordata; class Amphibia; order Anura; family Dendrobatidae; genus Phyllobates; species Phyllobates terribilis. Next base: position 3,701,778 of record NW_027362845.1, read on the forward strand.
AAGACACTGGACGGAGCAGACAAAACACCGGGAAGACATCGGAAGGTGAGTATAAACTTTATTTTTTTTTATTTTTCACCATTCTTATTCTCTTTTTTAACTAACTTGGTCACACTACTATAAATCCATGCCCGTTGCAACAAGGTGGACAAGTTGTCAAGCACTTTTCCAAGTGATGCTAAAATAGCTTGGAAAAGTACTTGATAACCCGCATGCAGAAATGCGCATGCAAAGACGCTTCACAAACGCTTCTACCTGGCGGGAGAAACGCATGTAAAATCCGCATGCGTTTTTCCTGCCAGGGAGAAGCGTAAAAAATATGCAGCGTTTCTGCATCGTGGGCACATAGCCTCAGCCTCGATCCCATGCTGTCCTGTCTGTATACTTGCTTTTGCTTCATTCTCTGCCCAGGAGCTGTGGTTCCTGCACAGTCAGACAGCCATTACACAGTATACGATTATCTCCACACATTATATTTTTACACATCCAATTGTGGAACTTATTAATCCAATGTATGTTGATTAAAATGTACTTTAATATGACAACCCCTTTTGAACTTGGAGGGACCCTTTACTGCCGTGCAGCAATCATAAATGCCCAAAGGCAAAACCCTCTTGGGGAGGGGAGAATAAGTGAACATGTTTGTTGGTAATGCCTCAGTGTTGTTGGACACGTGCACTTATTGGCACTTGCAGTAATCGTTGTTTATGGCTACTTGTAGCATCTGCACAGTGGAAACCTACCTTACTTAAAGGGGTTGTCCGTACTTGGCCAGTGCCAGTCTCTTGAATGAAATTGGAAAACCCTATACTTACCTCCCACACCAGTGCCGTTCCAGCAGTGTTGGCGCCAGGTCTCTCGGTGCTCACGTGACAATATGAAATCTGCAGCCAATTGGGGGGTGTGATCGTCCACTCTGATGAAATAATAAAGGCAACAGCCGGCGACATAGTGTCATGTGAGTGCCAGGAGACCCGATGCCTAATATTGCTGAAAAGGCGCCAGTGCAGGAGATGAGTATAAGCCTCTCTTATTTAACATGGAGAACTCAGGCATTTCGGATGGGGTTGTCCAATTAGAACTCTTGTGTATATTATTTAGCCAAAATTAAAATATACCAAATATCCACATGTGCAAATACCGTATATAAAGCCTTTTACTCCAAATTCCGTTATTTCTCCTCTGATCTCATCAGTGGCCGTTCATTCAAAGCCACAAAGTGTTTGTCTATCCTGATATCTTGTGGAACAGCCTGGCCTCACATGGGTTCTCCTCCCTCTTATCTCGGACCCTCAGTATTGACACCCTCACTTTTTTCATGCCCCTACATCTTTATATTTAATGCGGAAAGACTACCAGGAAATGTAGTTTCTGATCACTTGAGTCTTTTCTAATGTGATCGGTTTCATTATACCCTTATACCATCCACAGCAGTATACGAAAAGGAGTGTAGGTGTGAGTTGTGCAGAGGTAGTGGCTGCACCCAGGCACTGATGCGGAAATCCCAGCTCCCCTCTGCCCATTACCGTTCACCAGTTTTATATGTGATGCATGGTGGTTCAGCAGACAGATTCTAGGGCAAAATAACTACTAAATAATGTCATGTTATAATGACAGATCTGTCACAAGCAGTTTTTCAAGTTGTAGAGCAATAACCTGAATCTCCCCAGTTGTTCTTTCATAACCATATTCACCAGCATTCATAACCATAGTCACCAGCATTCATAACCATATTCACCAGCATTCATAACCATAGTCACTAGCATTCATAACCATATTCACCAGCATTCATAACCATATTCACCAGCATTCATAACCATATTCACCAGCATTCATAACCATAGTCACTAGCATTCATAACCATATTCACCAGCATTCATAACCATAGTCACCAGCATTCATAACCATAGTCACCAGCATTCATAACCATATTCACCAGCATTCATAACCATAGTCACCAGCATTCATAACCATAGTCACCAGCATTCATAACCATATTCACCAGCATTCATAACCATAGTCACCAGCATTCATAACCATATTCACCAGCATTCATAACCATATTCACCAGCATTCATAACCATATTCACCAGCATTCATAACCATATTCACCAGCATTCATAACCATAGTCACCAGCATTCATAACCATATTCACCAGCATTCATAACCATAGTCACCAGCATTGGCTGCAATTTCATGAAACCTCATTGTGCGCTAAGGGGATAATATATCATCTAGACATATTCAGAGATAAAGCTAAAATACAACACCAATAGCACAGTAATAATGGCGATCATTTATTGAAAGCAATGTAATATATAGAATTTTTTTATTTTTCCATGTATAATGTAGCCAGCAAGGGTGAGTCTATTTTAGCTTTTAATAATTATTTGCTAAAATAAAGTGGCTGACATTACAAATTATTGCCTAAATGGGCACAAAGCTGCCAGTCAGCGAGCAACACTGACCATAGCACTGGATAGGGGAAAGCTGTGGACCCCGTATAGCCAGGTTGACAATCGCACCAAGGACGGCTGTAGATGCCGCAGTTGTGTCCTGTAATTCATGCGTCACATCTCCCAACAAGGATTCCAGAGTTTGGATTTTATGACTTCACTTCTGAATCCACCTGGGGAACGTGGCACAGGGGCCTCATTGCTGCTTATGCTCCATCCCAGTTGGCACAGAGCAGACTGCCAGTGGTCACGTTGGCAGTGGAGCAGCAGCTTTCAGCCCTCTGTAAGTAGGTCAGATACATTGTGTGACTGCTTTGCCGCAGATCAGCACATATAGAGATGGAGGTAATAGGAAGATGTGGAAGAATGTTCTTCAGATTGGCAGGCCAGCCATGCTTGTTACTGATGACATGAAACATGATGATATTGGCATTTTGAGTGCAGGTAGTAGGAGCTGATGGTACAGAAATAAATGAACTCCAGTAGATAGTCTTGCGTCAAGATACAGGAGGATTAGATGGTATGACGGTATTATGCTGTTTCTCCGCTTAGTGGTAAGTTGTGCTCCATGCTGGACCCACAAACGGGAAACTCGTGAAAATCCTCTGTTCTCTAGCAGGAATTGTCTCGTTCACGCCATCACTGCGCGGTGCTGGGATCTGCTGTCTCATGGTGACATACGGGTTCCTTCCTATAATAACTGGAGATGGCGCTTTTCCTGTCCTTATGTCTTTCCAGTTTATATTTGAAAAGAAGGGGTGCGTTCTGATTTTTCCATTAACCCCTAGCCGGACATAATGGTCTTTGCAGAGTAGTTTGGACATAATGTCCATAGCATCGTGGTCGGTGAGGTTTTCATATGATGGTTCTTCGTACAAGACATTATTCACAATCTCTTCAGTGGTGTCTCCTGGAAATGGTGAGTCTTGGAAAATCATGTCGTACAATATGACTCCAAAGGCGAACCAGTCCACACCTTCACCATAAGCGTCTCCCATGATCATTTCTGGGGCGCCATACCCAGGTGTTCCACTGAAATCTCTGGCATTAAATCTCTTATCAAACTCGTATAGAGATAGTCCAAAATCAGTAATCTTTATGTGGCCGTCACCAGTCAGCAGGATGTTATCCGGTTTTAAGTCTCGGTGAATGATGTCATTGCTGTGCAGGAATTGTAGGCCACAAACGATTTCTGCTCCTATAAATCTTACAGGTTCCTTCAGGGGAATGGTACTATATATATAGTGAAGCAGATCCCCTCCACTGGCCAGCTCGGTGACAAAATACGCATGGTTTTCCGTATGAAACGCGGCATGGCAATGGGTTAGGAATCTGCTGTTGTGGCTAAGCTTCAGGACATGGTGTTCTACAAGGCATTCAGGGAAGGAGATTAGGCTTTCTTTCTTAATGATTTTAAGGGCCACACTTTCTTTCCTTATTTTATCAGTGGCCAGCATAACCTTCCCATAACTCCCTTGTCCAAGTATGCCATGGCAGATAAACTTATCCCTGGTGAGAGGGACAGTGATCTTTATTTTTTTGCTACTGGGGCCACTACATTCACCTGAGATGTCATCTTGACTGGTGGCTGGATCTTCATGATGTTTCCTTTTTCTCCCAGTTCTCTTCTCTTCTGCTGCACTTTCATTACCTTTCAGGTTAATGATCCTGGTTGGACCCAAAGTACTCAGTTTTTTTAGATTATCAGCTCGATTTGTGATGTATCCCACAAGCTTTTCACATCTGTTTTGTACAGTGTCTAGGAAGGAAATATTCTGGGTTCCCTCATTGACAGTTAATACCTGACCAACCTGCCCAGATTTCTTGGAATCCATCTTCCTTATCTTTGCTGGAGGTTCCTGGTTATTTCCAGTGTCTTCTCCATCTGGTGTTTCTTTCCTTTTTCTCTTTCTATTCCCTGTAAAGTCCATGTTGCATCAGGCAACAACAGGGCAATTATCCAAAAACGTATGTAAAATTATCAGAGAATGCAATCCACACGTATATTGTCGTCAAAGCCAACTACAACTAAAGCTCAATGGCTGCAGTCAGTTGTTTATGGAACTTTGTGGAATGTGATGTCACTGTGCCGGTGATGTCACACTCACTGTGATGTCAGCAGATGCATGCGAGTGTTCCATCACTGCTGAATGTGAAAGTCTCAGAAGGGGCGGGGCTTAGTCACCATTGACTATAATGGAGTCTGTTGAGTGGGTAGTATTTAGTGACCTGAAGCTGGAAATCAGTGGGATAAATGACATCAGGATTCAGGAATAAGTTACAGTAGTTTTATATTTGTTTTAATTTATTTTATACAAAAAAAGAGCATGGACCGCACCTCCAAAAAAATCATACATTGATCTAATGCCTCTCAGCAAAAATATACATAACTGAACATGAGGTTCTTAGTTTAACATTCTGATCAGACTGTATGAAGCCCACTGCCACGTCACGGCAAACCTCGTAGTGGGTCCTAACATTTCCTGCCTAAAAGGAGCGGCGCCATGTGCCAACCACCGCTACAGTGAGAATGCACCAGCAGGGCGGGCGGCCTGGTGCCTCACAGCATCTATGCTTCAAGACCGAGTCCTCATGACTCCAGGCGCCCCACAAGCACAAAACCACAGCAACAATGGCTGACACACTGCACCAACACCACATGAAAGGAGCATTGTGACTCACCTTCCTCAAGCTCTCAAGTGAGAGCAAAATAGGCTAGACCCTCTTTGCAGACTCCTGCTAATTAAAATTGCCTGTGCCAAATGGGATGAGTGCTGGTCCAAGAAAGGGAAAAGAATAAACTGGTTCATTGACATGGCAGTGGGCTTCACACAGTCTGATCAGAATGTTAAGCTAAGAACCTCATGTTCAGTAATATGTATTTTTGCTGAGCGGCATTAGATCAAATGTATGATTTTTGGAGGTGCGGTCCATACTCTTTTTTTTTTTGTATTTATTTTATGTTACATTATTTTGTGTAGGGCTGTGATGATATACATTTTTCAGTTCTTTTGTGTAAAATTTAAAGGAAAGTGTGTTAACCACTTCCTGACTGCCCACTGCACATAAATGTCCGCGCTTGCTGGGCTCTGTACATCGCAGATGTTTATGAACGGTCGGTGGTCTTTTAGCACTCAGGGCCCCCAGGGTCCTGCACCCTGCGATTCCTGTGCAGAGCGATAGCTCTAACAGGTGACATCCTCGAGACTGGATTGGATCAGTTTCCAATAAAGTTAACCCTTTGCTTTCTTCTACAACCCCTGGCAAAAATGATGGAATCACCGGGCTCGGAGGATGTTCATTCAGTTGTTTAATGTTGTTGAAAAAAAGCAGATTACAGACATGGCACAAAACTAAAGTCATTTCAAATGGCAACTTTAGGGCTTTAAGAAACAGTAAAAGAAATCAAGATTAAAAATGTGGTGCTCAGTAAGGGTAATTTTTTTCAGACCAAGCAGAGGGAAAAAATTATGGAATCACTCAATTCTGAGGAAAAAATTATGGAATCACCCTGTAAGTTTTGGAAATTAAAATTAACACCTGCATCAAATTAGATCTGCTTTTTTAGTCTGCATCTAAAAAGGAGTGATCACACCTTGGAGAGCTGTTGCACTCAGTGGACTGACATGAATCATGGCTCCAACACGAGAGATGTCAATTGAAACAAAGGAGATGATTATCATACTCTTAAAAGAAGGTAAAAATCATCACGCAATGTTGCAAAAGATGTTGGTTGTTCACAGTCAGCTGTGTCTAAAATCTGGACCAAATACAAACATGGGAAGGTTGTTAAAGGCAAACATACTGGTAGACCAAGGAAGACATCAAAGCGTCAAGACCGGAAACTTAAAGCAATATGTCTCCAAAACAGGAAATGCACAACAAAACAAATGAGGAACGAATAGGAGGAAACTGGAGTCAATGTCTGTGACTGAACTGTAAGAAACCGCCTAAAGGAAATGAGATTTACATACAGAAAAGCTAAACATAAGCCATCATTAACACCTAAACAGAAAAAAACAAGGTTACAATGGGCTAAGGAAAAGCAATCGTGGACTGTGGATGACTGGATGAAAGTCATATTCAGTGATGAATCGCGAATCTGCATTGGGCAAGGTGATGATGCTGGAACTTTTGTTTGGTGCCGTTCTAATGAGATTTATAAAGATGACTGCATGAAGAGAACATGCAAATTTTCACAGTCATTGATGATATGGGGCTGCATGTCAGGTAAAGGCACTGGGGAAATGGCTGTCATTACATCTTTAATAAATGCCCAAGTTTACATTGATATTTTGGTCAGTTTTCTTATCCCATCAATTGAAAGGATGTTTGCGGATGATAACATAATTTTTCAAGATGATTATGCATCCTGCCATAGAGCAAAAACTGTGAAAACATTCCTTAAAAGGAAGACACATAAGGTCAATGTCATGGCCTGCAAATAGTCCGGATCTCAATCCAATTGAAAATCTTTGGAAGTTGAAGAAAATGGTCCATGACAGGGCTCCAACCTGCAAAGCTGATCTGGCAACAGCAATCAGAGAAAATTGGAGCCAGATTGATAAAGAGTACTGTTTGTCACTCATTAAGTCCATGCCTCAGAGACTGCTTTAAAGCCAGAGGTGGTGCAACAAAATACTAGTGATGTATTGGAGTGTTCTTTTGTGTGTTTGTTTTTCATGATTCCATATTTTTTTCCTCAGAATTGAGTGATACCATAATTTTTTCCCTCTGCTTGGTCTGAAAAAAATTACCCTGACTGAGTGCCACATTTTTTATCTTAATTTCTTTTTGTGTTTCTTAAAGCCCTAAAGTTGCCATTTGGAATGACTGACTTTAGTTTTGTGCCATGTCTGTGATCTGATTTTTTTTAACAGCATTAAACAACTGAATGAACATCCTCCGAGCCTGGTGATTCCATAATTTTTGCCAGGGGTTATAGATGCTGTGATCCATAGCGATCACGGCACATAGAAGAGAGGGAGAGGCAGTTGTGCACTCACCTTTGACGGCCTCCGAGATAAGGTCTGACGTGGTCATGGCAGCCGGAGATCACATGATGACCTCCGAGGCTGCCAGGTACGGTGGCCTGTTAGCCATCAACTGAGTCTAACAGGAGATCTACCAGTGTAAAACTGACATCCGGTCTCATGCAATGCAATACATGTGTATTGCATTGCATGAGACCTGTGATGATAAAAATATTCCCATAGCGGGACTAAGTGAGAAAGTTAAAAACAGAAAGTTTAAAAATTGGGTCACTTGAGGGGGATTCAGCTCTTCTAGTGCTTAAGGGCTCTGTATACGTAGTCCGCAAACTATTCTACAATAATTTGTTCTCCAAAAGCGAAATAGTGCTCCGTCCCTCCCGGGTGTCGCCGTGTGCCTAAGCAGTACTGTAAAGCCACTTATGGGATATTGCCACGTTCAGCAGAAATTGTGTGATACATTTCGGCACCATTTTTACCCATTGCCTTGTGTGAAAATGTAAAATCTGAGGCTAAAACTAATTTTTTTTGTGATAAAAATATAATTATTTTTTTCTTCGCTGCCCAATGGTATAAATTTCTGAGAGTCATATATGGTGTCAGTTTGATCACTGCATCCGTAGAGGAATTCATTGAGAGGTGTAGTTTGTAAAATGGGGTCACTTATGGGGGTTTCCTGCTGCTTTAGGACCTCAGTCTCTCCCAGTGGGTCATGGCACCTGCCAACCACAACAGTAAAATCTGCACTATAATATGACAATTTTTCCCTTCTGAGCTTTGCACTGTGCCTGAAAAGTAGGCTTCCAGTATCCATTGTTTCAGATGCTGCACATCTCGTATCTTGATGGTCTGGTGTGGTATATGGGGTACAAAGATAGTGGGGCCATTCTTCATCAATGGAAACCTCAGTGCCACTGGATATCTGAAATTGCTGCATGATGATGAGTTGCCCTCTTTATGCACTGAAGATGGCACGTTCCCTGAGTTTTTCCAACAAGATGGTGCACCACCACATTATGGGTGTCAGGTCTGAGCATTCCTACATGAACAGTTTCCTGGAAAGTGGATTGGTTGTCGTGGGCCAGTTGAATGGCCACCAAGGTCTCCCGATCTGGCCCTTTTAGACTGTTATCTTTGTGGTCATCAATACAATTGTCTATGCTGTGAAGATACGAGATGTGCAGCATCTGAAACAACGGATACTGGAAGCCTGTGCTAGCATTTCTTCTGCATGTTGCTATCAGTGTGTCAAGAGTGGAAGAAGAGGGTTGAATTGACAATCCAACACAATGGGCAGCACTCTGAACACATTTTATAAGTGGTCATAAACTTGTAAAAACTCATGAAAGAATAAAGTTAAGTTAAAACCAAGCACACCATTGTTTTTCTTATGAAATTCTCAATACGTTTGATGTGTCACATGACCTTCTTCTCATTGAAAAAAATAAAGTTGGATCCAAAATGGCCGACTTCAAAATGGCCACCATGGTCACCACCCATCTGGAAAAGTTTTCCCCTTCCCTTATACTAATGTGCCACAAACAGGAAGTTGATATCACCAACCATTCCCATTTTATTTAGGTGTATCCATATAAATGGCCCACCCTGTAGTTTTAATCCTTCTAACTTCCTAACCAAAAAAAATTGTTTAAAAAATTGTGCAGATGTTAAATAACTATTTTGTGTGACCTAACTCTCTGGTTTAAGGGCATAAAAATTAAAAGTTTAAAAATTGCAAAATTTTCCCAATTTTGCCAAATTTCTGATATTTTAAAAAATAATCGAGTTACCGTATTTTTCGGACTATAAAGTGCACCAGACCATGAACATAAGACACACCTACCTGGGTTTTAGAGACTGAAAATAGAAAAGAAAGTTTAAGCAAAAAATGTGGTCATGATGCTCTGTTAAGGGGGATAGGGTCTGCCGCTCACACTGTTAAGGGGTAATGTCCCCCAATTCTGTACTAATATCCCCCATCCTAGTAAATATGCCTCCCTCCTTCCTGGTATACATGGCCCTCATCCCCATCCTGGTATGCATGGCACCCCTCATCCCCATCCTGGTATGCATGGCACCCCTTATCCCCATCCTGGTATGCATGGCACCCCTTATCCCCATCCTGGTATGCATGGCACCCCTCATCCCCATCCTGGTATGCATGGCACCCCTCCATCCCGGTATGCATGGCACCCCTCCATCCCGGTATGCATGGCACCCCTCCATCCCGGTATGCATGGTACCCCTCCATCCCAATATGCATGGCACCCCTCCATCCCGATATGCATGGCACCTCTCCATCCCGATATGCATGGCACCTCTCCATCCCGGTATGCATGGCACCCCTCTATCCCGGTATGTATGGCACCTCTCCACCCTAAAATTTTGGAGGAAAAAAGTTTCTTATAATCCGAAAAATACGGTATATCTAGAAAATTACTACTATCATGAAGTACAATATGTCACAAAAAACAATCTCCGAACCACTGGGATATGTTGAAGCGTTTCAGAGTTATTACCTCAAAAAGTGACGCTGGTCAGAATTGAAAAAAATTGGCCTGATCACAAAGGCAAAAACTGGCTCTGGCGCGAAAGGGTTAAATCTATAAGTTTAAAAAATATCTATTTCTGCTCTTTTTATTAAAAACGCAAAATTCTACTGTGGAAGGGCTAAGAAAATGTACTTGTGAACAAATCTTTTGCAAATTATCCAGATATCAAGAGTTTCCAAAAGGTAATTCTGCCCAACTATGGTACATTGGGTAGTAAGAAAAGGGGAGTCAGTGTTTCGCAGGTCTATATTACAGCTCCACAGGGTTTATTACCCCTCTCCCAGGACCTTGTAAGGTGAGGCTCCATAGCTAAGCTACAGTATGGAGATTGGTGACCGCATATCTGGGCAGATGAGTTCATTACAGCTTCACACAGATCTTTACCCGGCGTTTCTAAGCTTCTGAGTAGCAACCTGACTAGTAATATTATTATACAAGATTTGATCATTTATGAATGACTGGCCGGGCAGATCTGGCATTCTGCAGACTGGAAAAGCTGGGGAACAACCATTATATAAAATATGAAAAAATAGAAAATATTAGCAATGTTCTATAATGGTTAATTTTTACATAACACTGGTTCAATTCACTTGATATTAACCCGTTCATGATCTTGTGATTTTCTATCTTTGCACTTTAGTTTTTTTTCTCCTCTTTTTTCCAGAGCCATAACTTTTATATTTTTTCAATATAACCAAGGGCTTGTTTTTTGCAGGACAAGTTGTACTTTTGAATGACACCATTTTTTTGAAGTGCTACTTTAGTGAAGTAAAAATAATAAATTTAGGATTTTTTATCTTCGTTATTTTTTTATAGACTTTACATTTATCATATTGCGGGCTACAATTAAGATAGAGATGGGAGAGGCAGCATTTTGTTCAGAATTGTACAGGCTTTAATTCGACATGTCTTAACCAAGTTTGTTATTTTGTTTTCGAGGAGTCAAATTCTAAATTTTGATGGGCGATTTCGGGAAAACTGTGTTTTGTAAAAAAAATAAATAAAAAAAATGCGTATGTGTTACTTGTGTTATTGGTTACATTCCTTCAGGGATTCAAGTTGGTATTTCTGTAGGATCATATTTTGTTGTGTGATTTTCTAAATACAGTCTCATCCTAGTCATAGGTTTAATGCTAAACTAAAAGAATCAATATTTTAACACCTTTTTAATATACAGTTATACATGTAACAACTTTTTTTTTATTATTACTTCACTAGACATTTCCTTTTTCCAGTTTAAAAAAAAAATGAAAAAAATACAGTAAAATCGTCCAGCGATAAAATAAAACATTATGAATTAGTCTGAACAATTAATAGTACGTCTTTATACTGATCTTTTCTCAATAATTTGTTCTCTCTTCTGGGTGAAATGTAATCTTGTCCACAATCTCTTACTAACAATGGCCGTTTCCTTTTGTGTCAGCATGTACGCCTGTTATGGGGTTTGGGTCCTCTTGTGTTAATATCTGATTTTTGGTTACTTTCAAAATGTCTGCTTTCTTGGATACACAAAGGATGGTGATGGACCAGAAGGTGCAGAAAAATGGCTTTACTTCTTCATTGTCCTAGTCTTTGGAGAGTCCATTAGCCAGCAGCCACCAGTGCTGATCATACTCACAGGTCACATATCCAGTTATATCATCCATCGCCAATCTTGTGCCACCTTCAATCACTTCATGGACTTCACTGTCATTTCTGGATGAAAAAATCCTTGTTTATATTTTTGTTTCACTACATGGAATTAAAGTGTGGTATTGCTTAGTTCCTTTGATGGGTTCTGCTTTTTGTAACCAATGTTTTAACAAACTTTCCTCTTCTTCTTAGTCCTGGTTTGTACAGTACGTGAACTGGATGTTAGGAATATTTTTCTCACTCAGTTGGAAAAGTTGCATGGGTGTTAAAATTTGGTCTGAATGTGGTCTATGGAGGCTAGCTTGAGCTGCTAGACATTTCACCGTGCCTCCTAAACCATCACATACACCTTTTGCCAGGAGCTGAATGGCAAAAAAGTGCCATTCAGCTTTCACTCCAAAATGTTTCTTGTGATGGCATACAATTATAAGGTTTCTCCTATTTTTATACTGTGCAGAAGAGTCATCCGAGGAGTAGTAGACCTTGCTCAAACTTGTTAGGATGTCAGTTTTATCACTGAAATCAAATTTTTTTGGAACAAATGAACAGCTGTTGAATCGTGAAGTAAGCACTCAGACATAAAATACATAAGTGTAGTTCTGATATCTGACTGTAAGCAGAGTCGGCTTATTAGTAATAAGTTATTACTATTCAGCTAAGCAGACAACAGACCGGATGCTGCACTTATCGCACAGGGCGCTGAGGGAGACATTGCACGGACCAGCCCCTGAAACCAGCATCACTGATGGGCGGCAAACAAAGCAGGGGAGAGTAGGGATGTCCCAGTCCCCTCCTTTTCGATGATCTTCGTTTCAGTGTGGAAAGGGAAGTGACAGCAGTTTCCACATTTTTGGGTTCACTGTTAAGCCCACGGCTGTGTGCAAATCCACTACTGATTGTACCTGGGACAAGTTGGTATGCCACTTGGTACTAAAGGTAATATCCTCCAAATACACCGATACATACTTCTGATAAGGCTCTAACACTATGTCCATCAGCCTCTGGAACATGGCCGAGGCTGCATGTAACCCAAAAGGCAAGACGACCTAGTGATAGAGACCCTCCGGCGTTATGAAGGTTGACTCTGTCCGAGGCACCTGCCAGTAACCCGTGGTGAAGTACTGGGCCTGCCCCAGTCTCTCAATCAGCTCGTCCACCCAGGACATTGAATAAAGGTCAAATTTCAACACTTTATTACATTTTCAGAAGTCGTTACAAAATCATAACGATCCGTCCAGCTTCAGAACCAGTTACAATGGGGCTAGCCCGCTCCCTCCTGGACTCCTCGATAACTCCTAGCTGGAGCATTTGTTTTTCCTCAGCTGCGATGGCTTGTGTCTGGGCCTCTGTGACAATGTTATGTTGGATCACAGATGTTCGGCCAAGCATTTCTGAAAATTACGCCGTATTCCGCAGCACCAATTTCTGAGTCTCCCGTCGCTTCTGTTTAGAGAGTGTGTCACTTATATTTACCTCTCCCCTGGCCATTGTCGGAGGGTCCCCAGACGATACGACCGGAGTCGCATCCGTAATCATACATTCCCAGTCTTTCCTTGCTTATAGCAAATTTACGTGATATAGCTGTTTGGGTTTTCTCTTCCCAGGTTGATATACTCTCTAATTTATCTCCCCAACCTTTTCCCGGACTTCATATGGCCCTTGCCACTTGGCCATGAGCTTACTTTCTGCTGGGGGCACTAAGACTAATACCTGATCCCCTTGGACATTGACCATACCAGGGGTGCAACAAAGTGCCATTAGTTGCATAAGGATTAAAAGTGAATTTAGGCTGTGTACCCACGATGTGTTTTTCAAGCGTTTTTGCTGCGGAATTTTCCGCAGCGTAAACGCTTGGGAAACGCATGGTAAGCCTTCTGCCATGGTCCCCTATGCAATTCCGCACTTTCAATGCCCATGCTGCGGATTTTTCTGCAGCGTTTATGCTGCTCTCAAAAATCCGCAGCATGTCCATTAATTTTGCGGAAGCGCTGCGTTTTCGCCGCCATTGACTTGCATTAGAACGCGCCAATTCTGCAAGACTGCTTCTGTACATGCTTAATTGGCGCGTTGTAATGTCTGGATGGTACCCGAGTGTGGAGAAGAGAAGACTCTCATCCACACCCAGGTACCATAGAAACTGTAAAAAAAAGAATAAAATAAAAAATAAAGATTATATTCACCTACCGACAGCCCCCGGTCTCCTTCCCTGTGCTTGCCAGCAGACTGAAGGACCTGCGCTGACGTCACAGTCATGTGACAGCAGGTCTTTCAGTGCAGTGTCCCGCGATCAGCTGGCAGCCAGGAAGGAGCGCAGCAACACACGCCGGGCCATCGGAAGGTAAGTATCAAGGTTTATTTTTTTATTTTTAACCACTCTAAAGGTCACACTATATAAATCCATGCTGTTTGCATGGATTTATATAGTGTGACCTAGTTGTCAAGCACTTTCCAAGTGATGCTAAAATCGCTTTGAAAGCACTTGTCAATCCGCATGCGGAAACGCATGTGAATCCACATGTATTACGCTGGAAAAACGCATGTACAATCCGCTTGCGTTTTTTCTGCCATGGAGATGCAGAAATGCTGCAGAAATTTTCTGCTTCATTTCTGCATTGTGGGCACATAGCCTTAATGTAAATGATTAAGTAGCTGAATTTCCATTTTGGGGTAACAAACTCCTTTTGAGAGATTCCTTGCAGTTACTTTGCATGTTGATTTACTTTGTAAGGACACAAGTGCACACATTTCAGATTTTGTCACCTTTTTTCTGTGCAGATTTGTCACAAAACCTAAAGGGTTTCCCGATGCCAGGAAAGTGACTGAGAATCCTGACGTCTCCTGCACATGTTACTTATTTGTGACTTGCAGGTTTGGTGAAGATATAATTCTGCAGGATGTCAATTCTGTCAGCGTTTTTGCTGCAGATTTCACCCACACTGATGAGTGGGGAAAATCTGCACCTATTTACAGCATTTTCCAGACAAGAGATGGAGAAACCAAAAGCTTAATGTGTGCACACAGCCTAATAGACGTCATTACTAGTGTTGAGCGAGCATGCTCGACACTGCTCGTTACTCGCCCGAGCATCTCACTACTCGGGATGTTCGGCGAGCACCGAGCATTTCCGGGTTACTCGGGCGAGAGCTCGGGTCTCCGCCCTGCATGTTTGGCGCTCTTTACAGAGCCAATGAACATGCAGGGATTGCCAGCCAGTCACTGTAATGCCGCAGCCATGTTGTTTGTGGGCATTACAGTGATTGGCTGGCCGCCCAGCGTCACCTCGAGTATTTAAAACCGGGCGCCGCCATCTTGGACTCAGTCGCCCGGGATCACACAGTCTAGGAAAAGTGCTGCTGATTTAGGGAGAGATATATACTGCGAAATAGTTAGTGTAGGGTCTGTAAAAGCTGCCAGATCAAACAAACCGTCCTTCTCAGGACTAATATCCATCCCAGATATCAGGCAGGCAGGCAGGCAGGCTGTATAGGAAACGCAGTGGTTATACCAGCAAACGCTGCATTACAGTCCTGTGTGCTCCTGCTGCTCAAATTGCTAGACTTAGCTCCAGGTCTCGGGGGCCAGGAAAAATCCTTTTTTTTTTTTTTCATCTAAATCCTCTTTTTTTCTCCGCTAGAAGTGGTGGAAGAGGAGATCCCATGTAGCGATGCCCAAATATTTGAACAGCCATGGCCACAGGAAGGCGACGCTGGCGCAATTTGTCACAAGAGGTGGACGATGACGAGACACAATTGCCACGAAGTGAGGAGGAGGATCGTGGTGCGGAAGTGGAAGAGGAGGACGTGGTGGATGATCTAGTAACTGACCCAAGGTGGCAGGAGGACACGCAGAGCGAGGCGAGCAGCACACAGGGGGAGGGAGGCAGAGCACCCCAACAGACAGGAAGAAGCAGTGTGGTGGCTGCACACAGAAGGCGGGCAACCGTTCCCCGTAACACCAACACGAGGGACGTTGCCAGTACAACCGGTAGGTCTTCCAGAGTCTGGAATTTTTTTAAAGACTCTGCTGATAACCCCAAAAAGGCCATTTGTACCACCTGCCATGCCAGTGCCAGCAGGGGTGACAAAAGTACCAGCCTGACCACCACCAACATGATCAGGCACATGTCAGCAAAGCACCCGACTTTGTGTGGCGAACCCCAGGGTCCACGACCAGTGTCAGCGGGTGTCACCACTGCTTTTTCCGCCGTTGTGCGTGTAAGAGAACCCCCTGTTGTGCGTGCAAGGCAATCCCCTGTCCATACTGCATGCAAAGATTCCCCCTCCTCTCAGTCTTCACTTGTTAAGGCAGTTTCTCAAGAAACAGCATCAACGTCCACGTCAGCGTTCAATTGTCCTTATCCCAGACCTTTGAACGAAAGCGCAAATTCGCAGCCAACGCCCCACAGGCCACAGTCCTAAATTCGCACATTTCACGACTGCTTGCGTTGGAAATGCTGCCTTTTAGGCTGGTGGAGACGGAATCCTTCCGCAACCTTGTGGCGGTGGCCGTCCCTCGGTGCTCGGTCCTCAGCCGACACTATTTTGCCCGGTGTGCCATCCCCGCACTACACAAGCATGTGTCCCAAAACATCTGCCGTGCCCTCAACAACGCAGTTACTGGGAGAGTCCACCTGACAACAGACATGTGGACAAGAGCTTGTGGCCAGGGATGGTACATCTCTCTGACGGCACACTGGGTAAACATAGTGGAAGCCGGGAACCAGTCGGACCTTGGGACGGAACACATCCTCCCCACACCGAGGATTGCGCGGCCTATGTCAGTCAGAGTTGCCCCCACAGTGTACAGCTCCTGATGATCATCTTCCTCATGTTCACCCTCCATCTCAGATTTCACCGCATCAGTTACAAGCTGGAAGCACTGCCGTACTGCCTCCGCCAAGCAGCAACAGGCTGTGCTGAAACTCATAAACTTAGGTGATAAACCTCACAGTTGTGGTGGACAGCTGTGAAAGAGCAGGCAGATCTGTGACTGAGACCGCTGAACCTACATCCAGGCATGGTCGTGTGTGACAATGGCCGTAACCTGGTGGCGGCTCTGAGGCGAGATCACACATGTACCATGCCTGGGTCATGTGCTTAAGCTCGTGGTTCAGCGGTTTCTTAAATCGTACCCCGAGTTGCCAGATCTGCTCGTCGAAGTACGCCGCCTGTCAGCTCATTTTCAGAAGTCGGCTACAGCTTCCGCCGCCCTTGCTGTGTTGCAACAGCGTTTGCAGCTTCCGTCACACCGACTTGTGTGTGATGTCCCTACACGTTGGAACTCTACCCTCCACATGTTGCAAAGGATTTGTGAGCAGAAGAGAGCAGTTGTAGAGTACCAACTGCAACAAGGCCGTCGATATTCAGGTCAGACTCCACACATAAGACCTCAGGAGTGGACCTGGATGTCTGACATATGTACCATCCTGACAAACTTTGAGGAGTCCACCAAGATGGTGAGTGGCGATGACGCCATCATTAGCGTCAGCATCCCACTTGTCTGTCTTTTGCAACGCACTCTGCAGAGAATTAAAGAGGAGGCATTGCAGCCAGAGTATGATGAGATGGATCAAGAAGCCGTAGCGGGCTATTATACACAGCCCAGCCTCATCTCATCCCAATGTGCATTGGGGGACCATGAGGGAGAGGAGGAGGAGGAAGAAAAACAGGAGCTGGTATCATGTTCTTTAGACGGTAGTACCTGTACAACTGTCATATCATCGGTTTAGCGTGGGTGGCCTGAGGACGGGGAGGAGGAGGAGAGCATGGTCAGTCGTGATCTTGGTGAGCACACGGAAGTCTTGCCCGTTACCAGTCTGGCACGCATGGCTGACTTTATGTTACGCTGCCTTAACCGTGACCCTCGCGTTGTCAAAATGTTGGGTGACAGTCATTACTGGTTGGTGACACTTTTAGACCCCCGCTACAAGGAGAACTTTCACTCTCTTATTCCTGAGGTGGAGAGGTCTACAAAAATGGGACAGTACCAGAAGGCTCTTGCTGCAGAACTGTTAAAAAAAAAATTCCCATCTGAACACGCTATCGGCAGAGGTCACAGTTGGTTGCCCAACCAAGGCGTACAGGCGAGCGAGACGCAACTCCAATCCAGCAGAGGCAGGGGAACACTGTCAACGTTCTGGGACAGTTTTCTGAGACCCACCCAATTTACAGGCCCTGAGGCTCAGGGTTCTCTCACAAGGAGTGGAAAGTTTCAAAAGATGGTGAGGGGGAGTACCTTGCCGACCGTACCAGCGTCCTCCGTGATTCCTCTGTGCCTTTTAATTATTGGGTATCCAAGCTGGACGCTTGGAATGAACTTTCTCTGTATGCCTTGGAGGTCCTGGCCTTCCCTGCCGCTAGCGTGTTATCGGAGCGTGTTTTTAGTGCCGCTGGGGGAATTATAACTGATAAGTGTTAGAACTCTCCTGTTAGGTTTTTTCTAGTTTGCTTGTCACATGACCTTTTTTGCCTATTTAAACCTGCTCTGCCCTTCTGGCCTTGCTGGACTTCATTGTAATTTCAACTCTTTATCTAGCCAGGTGCTTTGTTACCTTACTCCGTCAGTTTAGCTAGGTCTCTTGACCTCTATTTTCTATGTTGATTTGTTTGTCCTTTTCTGCTACAATTTCTGTTAGGAGGTGTCCATCTTACTCCCAGTCCCTAGTTCTTGTAGGGATCCCTCCCTCACATCTATAGGTCTTCGTACAGACTAGCTGAGGACTTTAGCGGGTCTGATCACAGGATCAGGTTCCTCGCTACAACGTAGCGGGTTAAGCTTAGTTCTATTGTAGGGACAGATCTCCTGTCTTTCCTTAGTGCTTGTAGCAGATCATAACAGTAAGTCCAGCCCAAAAATATCTAAGGAAAGACTTCCCATTTCCATCATGGTGTCGGTTCAGGATTTGGCTCAACGCCTGCAGGGACTCTCTCTGGAGGTGGCCGAGCTCCAACAACACGTGAGTAGCTGTTCTGGAGCACATTTTGTGGAGCCAAAGGTATGTTTGCCTGATTTATATTTTGGTGATCAAGAAGATTTTTTTTCCTTTTAAAAATGCTTGTTTATTATATTTTCGTTTGAGACCCAGATCCTCTGGTGATGAATCACAGCGCATAGGGTTCATAATGTCACTTTTGCGCAAAGAACCTCAGGGATGGGCCTTTTCTCTCCAACCTAGTGATCCATGCTTTAGATCAGTGGATAGTTTTTTTTCTGCTTTGGGTCTGTTGTATGATGATCCTGATCGTGTCTCATCAGCTGAGACTGAATTGAGACGTTTGAGGCAGGGATCAGGTAATGTGGAAAAATATTGTTCTCACTTACGTCGGTGGTCTGCCCAGGTGGGGTGGAACGATTCAGCTTTGAAAAGTTTGTTTCTTGCGGGGCTAGGTGAAAGGGTTAAGGATCTGCTGATTGCTTATCCCACACCTGGAAACTTGCAGGAGGCAATGCAATTAGCTATACGGGTGGACAGGAGACTGCGTGCAAGGGTTAATGAGAGTAAAACCTCTGCCATGTCAGCTCCGAGTCTTGAGAGGGTCTGTACTGACATTGGAGAGCCGATGGAGATTGGGGCGATGGCACCCCGCTCTCAGGAAAAGGACCGCAGGTTTTCTGAAGGTTTGTGCTTTTATTGCGGAAAATCTGATCATTTCATTAAGAACTGTGTGCTTCGTATGAACAAAGAAAAAAAAAAGGTCAGTTACGCCCATATAGCCTGTTTAAATACTAAGCGGGTATTCCTCTCTGCTACTACCGTTGCTCAGGAAGAATTAATTGAATTTCGGGTATTTGTGGATTGTGGTTCTACTCTGAATGTGATTGATGGGGGGATTCTTGGAAAAACTTAAATTAAAACCCAAACCTTTGTCATCCCCTATTGCTGTGGTTTCCGTCGATGGCTCTCCCTTGAAGAGTGTTACTCACAAGGTCTGTGAATTTCCCCTCACTATTAATGGTGTTCACCAAGAGAATTTGGATTTGGTAGTATTAAATAATTTGCCTTGTCCAGTAGTTTTGGGGTTGCCCTGGTTAAAATTGTACAATCCTGTACTGGATTGGTCTACCAATGAAATTAAGTCCTGGAGCCCTAAGTGTTATGACAAGTGTTGTAACGGACGTATTGCTGCGGTGGAAAAAGGGGAATTACCTGTACCTATTCAGGATTTTTGGAGAGTTTTTTCTGAGGAGGAGTCACAAAATTTGCCTCCCCATAGAGACTATGATTGTACCATTGAATTTGTCCATGGAGCGACTCTTCCTAAAAGTCGTTTATTTAATCTTACTATTCCTGAGAGAAAGGCTTTGGAGGAATACATACAGACAAGCTTGGCCGCTGGTCACATTAGGCCTTCCAAGTCTCCTGTGGCTGTTGGATTTTTTTTTGTTAAAAAAAAGGACGGCGGTTTACGTCCTTGTCTGGATTTTCGTGAGATTAATAAAATTACTGTACGCAATCCTTACCCACTGCCATTGATTCCTGATTTGTTTAACCAGTTAGTGGGGGCCAAGTGGTTCTCTAAAATTGATGTCCGGGGGGCATACAATTTGTTGCGCATGAAGGACGGTGATGAATGGAAGACTGCTTTTAACACTCCTGTGGGTCATTTTGAGAATCTGGTTATGCCTTTCGGTCTTACCAATGCACCAGCATTTTTTCAGAATCTTATTAATGACATCCTTAGACCTTTGATCGGCAAAAATTTGGTTGTGTATTTGGATGACATTTTGATTTTTTCAACGGATCTGGAGTCTCATTGGCGGAGCGTACGTGAGGTATTACAGTTATTAATTGACAATTCGCTTTTTGCTAAGCTGGAGAAATGTGAGTTCGCTGTACAGAGAATTAGTTTTTTGGGCTACATTATCTCCAGCGAGGGCTTTGAGATGGACCCGGTGAAAGTTCAAGCTGTGCAGGAATTGCCTAGGCCTATTGGTTTGAAATCGATACAGAGGTTTTTGGGTTTCGCCAATTAATACAGAAAATTCATTAAAAATGTTTCTATTATTGTCAAACCACTGACCGATCTCACCAGGAAAGGTGCTAATGCGGTTCAGTGGACTACTGAGGCCATTGAAGCTTTTGTGTTTCTAAAGGAGAGGTTCAGCTCTGCTCCCATCCTTATGCAGCCTGATGTGACTAAGCCGTTTTTGGTTGAGGTTGATGCTTCTTCGGTGGGGGTTGGTGCGGTGTTGTCTCAGAAAAACAAGGATGGAGTACATCCCTGTGCTTTTTTTTCAAAAAAATTTTCTGAGACTGAACTTAATTACGATATTGGTAATCGGGAATTGTTGGCTATTAAACTCGCATATGAACACTGGCGTCATCTCTTGGAAGGTGCTGAATTTCCCATTCAGGTTTTCACTGATCATAAAAATCTGATCTATCTTGATGCTGCCAAGCGCTTGAATGCCCGTCAGGCTAGGGGGGCACTTTTTTTCTCGCGGTTTAATTTTTCTGTTACTTACATCCCGGGTACCAAGAATGTTAAATCTGATGCTTTGTCTCGCAGCTTGTCTCCCATGGTCGGTGCTGAGGAGGAGGAGAGCATTTTACAAGAAGGTGTTGTGATTGCTGCATTGGACTCCGTTTTGGAAGATGAGATTCTTAAAGCACAGGAGAATGCCCCATCTAACACTCCCCATGGGAGGTTGTTTGTGCCTAGGACCTTTAGGAGAGATTTGTTTGTTGAGTGTCATGAGTCTCGGTTGGCAGGTCATCCAGGAATTTCTGAGACCAAGAGACTTGTGGGTCGCAGTTTTTGGTGGCCTGGATGGCAGAAGGAAGTTATTAAGTGGGTGCGTCAATGTACTGTGTGTGCTAGATCTAAGTCTTCACATGCTCCTGCTGCGGGATTGCTTTGCCCTCTGGAGGTTCCTAGTGCACCTTGGACACATCTGGCTATGGACTTTATTACTGACCTTCCCCCCTCTGAGGGTTTCACGGTCATCTGGGTGGTCGTGGACCGTTTTAGCAAGATGTGTCACTTGGTTCCCTTCATCAAACTGCCCTGCGCTAAGACGCTCGCAAAGGCCTTTGTCAAGGAGATTGTCAGACTCCATGGCCTTCCTACTGACATTGTTTCTGATAGGGGACCTCAGTTCGTGGCTCGTTTTTGGCGTGCCTTTTGTGACAGGTTGGGAGTTCATTTGTCATTTTCATCTGGATATCATCCTGAGTCTAATGGCCAGACAGAAAGGAAGAACCAGGATGTTGAGCAGTTCTTGCATTGTTTTGTGGCAGACAATCAAGAGGGGTGGTCTGAGTTTCTGCCACTTGCTGAATTTGCTCTTCACAACCATACATCCTCTTCTGCTGGGTGTTCGCCTTTTTTTTGTTGTTCTAGGAGACATCCGTCTTTTGGGTCATTCTCCAAATTGGTATCGGCTGTGCCTCAGGAGGAGAGTTTTTCCGGTGATTTTTAAAGAGTTTGGACGGATGTGCGTGGTAATCTGCAGGAAGCTAACAAAAAATCTAAGAGGTACTTTGACAGGAAACGTCAAAAGGTTTTGTTTACGGCTGGTGACATGGTTTGGTTGTTCTCTAAGAATCTGCGGTTGAGGATTCCTTCTAAAAAATTGGGTCCCAAGTTTGTAGGGCCCTTTAAGGTGCTTCAGGTAGTTAACCAATCTGCTGTTAGGTTGGAGATTCCCACCTCCTGGAAGATTAATCCGGTGTTCCATGTTTCTCTATTGAAAAAAGCTGATGTATCTGATAGAGACGCCACTGCCACTGTTCCTCTGGTGGTGGAGGACGGTGAATATGAAATTTCCCGCATCCTTAATTCTAGACGGTATAGAGGGAGTTTGCAGTATCTCATCCCTTGGAAGGGTTTCGGTCCCGAGGATAACTCATGGGTGAGGGCGGATGATGTTTCTGCTTCCAGACTTGTCAGAGCATTTCACAGGAGGTTTCCTGATAAGCCTGGGCCTAGGGGATCCGGAGGATCCTCATAGAAGAGGGGGTACTGTTAGAACTCTCCTGTTGGGTTTTTTCTAGTTTGCTGGTCACATGACCTTTTTTGCCTATTTAAACCTGCTCTGCCCTTCTGGCCTTGCTGGACTTCATTGTAATTTCAACTCTTTATCTAGCCAGGTGCTTTGTTACCTTACTCCGTCAGTTTAGCTAGGTCTCTTGACCTCTATTTTCTATGTTGTTTTGTTTGTCCTTTTCTGCTACAATTTCTG
This sequence comes from Phyllobates terribilis, assembly GCF_046119375.1. NCBI lineage: Eukaryota > Metazoa > Chordata > Amphibia > Anura > Dendrobatidae > Phyllobates > Phyllobates terribilis. The sequence goes on from NW_027362845.1 coordinate 3,724,594, forward strand.
TTAGGAGGTGTCCATCTTTCTCCCAGTCCCTAGTTCTTGTAGGGATCCCTCCCTCACATCTATAGGTCTTCATACAGACTAGCTGAGGACTTTAGCGGGTCTGATCACAGGATCAGGTTCCCCGTTACATCGTAGGGATTAAGCTTAGTTCTATTGTAGGGACAGATCTCCTGTCTTTCCTTAGTGCTTGTAGCAGATCATAACAATAAACGCACTCAGCCATGTGAGGATTTTTTTTTTTTTTCAGAACGAGTTGTAGTTTTGAATGATGCAATTAATTTTGCTATAAAACATACATTATAAAAGAGGCAGCCATACTTGCCAATACCTAGTCGCAATACTAATATACTACGGTATGTATCAGCCCTCAGGTGAAGACAGAGCTGGTGCAAAATACTAATGAAATAACCACTCTCACACCTACCATTTTTTTTTTTGGACCATAAGACGCACCTAGGTTTTAGAGGAGAAAAAAAAAATTGAAGCAAAAAACGTGTTCATGATGCACTTTTAAGGGGGAGGAGGTCTTCTTCTGACACTGGTATAGGGGTAATGTCCCCCAATTCTGACAATATCCCCCATCCTGGTATGTATGCATGGCACCCCTAATCCCTATCCTGGTGTGCATGGCACCCCTAATCCCTTTCCTGGTGTGCATGGCACCCCTAATCCCTTTCCTGGTGTGCATGGCACCCCTAATCCCTGTCCTGGTATGCATGGCACCCCTCATTCCTGTCTTGGTATGCATGGCACCCCTCATCCCTGTCCTGGTATGCATGGCACCCATCATCCCTGTCCTGGTATGCATGGCACCCCTCATCCCTGTCCTGGTATGCATGGCAACCCTCATCCCTTTCCTGGCATGCATGGCAACCCTCATCCCTGTCCTGGTATGCATGGCACCCCTCATCCCTGTCCTGGTATGCATGGCACCCCTCATCCCTGTCCTGGTATGCATGGCACCCCTCATCCCTGTCCTGGTATGCATGGCACCCCTCATCCCTGTCCTGGTATGCATGGCACCCCTCATCCCTGTCCTGGTATGCATGGCACCCCTCATCCCTGTCCTGGTATGCATGGCACCCCTCATCCCTGTCCTGGTATGCATGGCACCCCTCATCCCTGTCCTGGTATGCATGGCACCCCTCATCCCTGTCCTGGTATGCATGGCACCCCTCATCCCTGTCCTTGGTATGCATGGCACCCCTCATCCCTGTCCTGGTATGCATGGCACCCCTCATACCCGTCCTTGTATCCATGGCACAGCAATCCCCATCCTGGTATGCATGGCACAGCAGTCCCCATCCTGGTATGCATGGCACCCCTAATCCCTATCCTGTTATGTATGACCCCCTCATCTTTATCCTGTTACATATGCCCCCATCATCTTTATCCTGGTATGTATGGCCCGCTCATCTTTATTCTGGTTTGTATGGCCCCCTCATCTTTATCCTGGTTTGTATGGCCCCCTCATCCTTATCCTAGTATGCATGGTCCCCGTAATCCCCATCATGCTGCACATATAAAAAAATAAATATATAAACACTCCTACTCACCTTTCTTCTCTCCTCCAGCGCTGACGCCTGTCTGCCCGCACTGATCTCCCTATGTGAGCCGCGCATGGCGTTGTGGCACCCCAGGGGTTTGGTTTCCACAGTAATGTAATGTTATGTCTGAGAGCAGGTGGGAGGTCCTTTGGTCAGGGATCCTGTGCATGCCACACCTCCTGCCCAGTCTTGGGAGGGGAAGAACTTCCCCTATATAAACCCGGGGCTGAGGCAGGGTTAGGAGTCTAGGAGAGTAGAGACGAGAAACAGTCATAGGAAGAAACAGCAGAAGCTCAGTGGGAGCAATACTACTACGAGTCAGGGGCTGGCAGCTGCAGAGCTCGCCCTGACTGAGAAGCTTTCTTACCGGACCCGGCGTCCGAGGCTGTGGGGACTAACTCTTACCCAGCAGCAGAAGCCGACCGGCAGGGGATTTCAGGTCCTCAGGCCCAGAAACCCGAAGGCACGGTCACACGCGTGGGACCAGCACCGCCATCGTGGAGCGGAAGCCATTAGAAGGCCCCGAGTCACCGGCCATACGGGTGAGCACCACACGGCACACTCAGGGACGTGGGCTACTTATATCCGCTTCTAGCAAGGTAGCCAGAAGAGTACAGTCAGTTTGGGAGGCCTACAACTCCGCCTGGCCAGGGGAGATCCCATCTGCTCAAGGACTGACCAGGCCCCGTTCGCTAGCAAGTACTCCGGGAGGGTCTATCGTTGTTACCAGTAAAGACCCTGAACTACACCGCACCGTCTCTGAGAGGTTCCTGTTACCCCCATCTTCCACGTCGGCTGCCCTGAGGCCATACCCCTCCCGTTGGGGGTTATACTATCACGCTGCACAATTCTACACCGGCCTCAGCGGTCTGCCCTGCAGCGGCAGCTCCATAGCTGCAAATCAACGGGTGGCGTAGTCGACACTCAAATAACATCTATCAAGACTGCCACACACTGAGTTTGACTCCCTGGGCACGGACCGGGTCCCCGCCACTCGGAGACTACAACCCTCATCTGATCCGGTTCCGGGTAAGCCCCCGTGCGCGAGACGCTGCGCGACACAGCAGGCCCAGGGGCGCGTCAACTTTGGCGTAGCCGGCAGGATTTCGTGCCCGCAACCACCGGGTACTGCGTGCCTGAAAAGCAAAGACTGTTCAAACTTACCAGTGGTGAGGTTTCCCGCCATCCGGCGCCATCTTCTGCCTTCTTCCCGCCATCCGCGAAGTTTTCCCGCCATCCGGCGCCATCTTCGGCCTTCTTCCCGCCATCCGTGGAGTTTTCCCGCCATTGGACGCCATCTTGAGGACGCCGCGCGGGAAGAAGAGGGGCGTGGACTCCGAAAGCGCGCGAGAACTGAAGCCCCGCCTCACGTCCGGACGTTGCGTAAGGTCCTGGAAGGAGCCCAGCAGACGCCGACGTCACCGGAGCGCGACGGAAGGTCCTCAACCCTGACGATCTACTGCGGAGCCGCGGCCTACGGAACAGGATCATCGCAAGGTAGGCCACGGTCCACTAGGGGGGAGGAAGATGTCGGATACGGAGGAGAGCTTCACTGCCTCAAGCCCCGCCAGCGTCACCGCTGCTGCAGTTATGCCCTTCACCATGCCCTATATCCCGGGAGCAGCTTGGCTACCCCAGTACTCAGGGGAGTCACATACCCTGCATGACTTTAGAGAAAAGCTGGATAGCCTCTTCCAGGTGTACCCCCTCACAGAAGAGCAAAAAGTGAGCATCCTGGTGGCCCAACTAACCGGGGCAGCCAAAAGGGAAGTAAAATCCTGGCCACCTGGGAGGAAGACTGTCGCAGGGATACTAACCCGGCTGAAGGATACCTTTGATACCCGCACCTCAGCCGAGATTAAGCTTAGATTCTACGGGTGCAAGCAGCGAGCGCATGAGAGTATAAGGGACTATGCACTAAACCTACAAGAGGCCCTGAGGGCCATTAAGCAGACCGACCCTGATGGAGTGGGAAACGAGGACAGGCTGTTGACCGAACAATTTATAGAGGGACTATATTGTAATGCCCACCGAACCCAGTTGCGGGCGATGGCCTTACAGGATCCCCATCTGGGCTTTGCACAGTTCAAGGACAGAGCCATCCGGGTGCTCCGAGAACCGGCACCGGGTGGCGTTGTGACCCACAGGCGCCCAGCTATCACTTACCACCAGGAGGCGGCGCCCTTGTCGGCAGGGCCTGTGGGAGCTGATGCGCAGGCTTTGGACAATGACCCGGCTCCAGACCTACACCATCAGGTCCAAGAGCTAGCTAAGAGCGTTGCTGCGCTAACCCGAACTGTGCAGTCTTTACAGGTTTCCACCCCAGGGAAGATCCAGCTGGCATCCGGACCGGAGGACATCCCGTGGCGTCGACCAAGGAGGACCCCACCGGCCAGAGGAAGACCCAGTGACCGATACAGCGAGGACGGACGACCCATCTGCCGCCGCTGCAATCAACCCGGACATATGGCAAGGTACTGTTCTTTAAACGGGCACAACCTGGGGTAGAGGGCCAACCCCCAGGAAAAAGATCACCAGGCCCATCGAACTGGCGCGACAGATATGTGGGAGGACGTCCAGTCTTGCCTGTGGTACTGGATGGCATTCCCATGAGTGCCCTACTGGACACCGGGTCACAGGTCACCACCATCCCGTACGTGCTCTTTAAGCAGTACTGGAATGATTCGGATATTACCCGCTACCCTGACGACGACTTGAGTATCATCGCCAGCAATGGCCAGCCCGTGCCACAGATCGGATTTAAAGAGGTGACCATCAAAATCGGTAGAGTCGAACTGGCAGCACAGGGACCGATCATTGTAGATATTGACAAACATGAGAGTCACCCAAAAATAACTCTAGGAACTAATGTAATTGAAAATTGTCTTGCAGAGGTGATTTTCCTTTTACAGCAGGTTGCCAAGAACGCCAGCTCCGGCGAGCAACGGGTGCTCCAGAAAGAGATCCGGGCACTGATGCGACGGCAACAGGTGGAACTCTCCGGCGGTGAGATTGGTAGCTTAAGAATGTGTGACCCTTTTCCTATTGCCATGCCCCCAAATAGTGAAATGATGATTTGGTGCCGGGCAGCTATTGGTCTGAGAGGTAGGGATTATCAGGCAATGGTAGAACCAGTTTACTCGGACAGTAGGCCCACCATTTTGACAGCACGGGGGGTGGTTGATGTACGCCATGGGAGGGTGCCCGTTCGCATAATAAATATCGGGGAGAGGGAAGTATACCTGCCCCGGTATGCCACGCTAGCCAAATTATATACCATTAACCAAAATTCTATACAATCTGTGGAACCCTTGCCTCCATCTCACCCGGAGGAAGGTAACGGCTCTAAGAAAAACATGGAGGACTGGTGTCAGCAACTACATCTGGGTACTGACTCCACTCCCGCACACCAGAAACAAGGAGTCTATCGGGTGGTTCAAGAGTACGAGAGAGTGTTCAGTAAACACCCGTTAGACTTCGGGCGAGTCAAGGGGGTAGAACACCACATCCCCACGGGAGACCATCCTCCTATAAAAGAGAGGTATCGACCCGTACCCCCTGCCCACTACCAACACGCCAAGGGGATGCTTAGAGACATGAAGGAGGCTGGGGTGATCAGGGATAGCTGTAGCCCCTGGGCAGCTCCACTAGTCTTAGTCAGAAAAAAAGACAACACCATGAGGATGTGTGTAGATTACCGGAAAATCAACCGTATCACACACAAGGATGCGTACCCCTTACCAAGGATAGAGGAGTCATTGGCTGCTTTAAGATCTGCTAACTTCTTCTCTACCTTGGATCTCACTAGCGGGTACTGGCAGGTTCCTGTAGCAGAGGCGGACCGGGAGAAGACCGCATTCACCACCCCGATGGGACTTAGCGAGTTCACCTGCATGCCGTTCGGACTCTGCAACGCACCAGGAACCTTCCAACGACTAATGGAGTGTTGTCTGGGCCACAGAAACTTCAAGACGGTCCTGTTGTACCTGGACGATGTCATCGTATATTCCAAGACGTATGAGGACCACCTGAAACACCTGGCGGAAGTGTTCGAAGCTCTGGCGAGTTACGGCCTAAAGGTGAAACCCTCCAAGTGTCACCTCCTGAAACCAAAGGTGCAGTACCTGGGACACGTGGTGAGCGCTGACGGAGTGGCTCCCGACCCTGATAAGATCACCGCAATTAAGGAATGGCCAAGCCCCTCCAGCGTAAAAGAAGTGCGGCAGTTCCTCGGGTTGGTAGGCTACTACCGAAGGTTTATTCCCGGTTTCACCAAAAAGGCAGCACCTATGCAGGACCTCCTGATAGGCCAGTCCCGGAAGGCCAAGAACCAGAAGCCGCCCTTCAAATGGGAGGAGCTGGAAGAAGAGTCCTTCCGCCAGCTGAAGATGGCCCTCACGGGGGACGAAATCCTGGCGTACCCGGATTATAGCCAGCCCTTTATCCTCTACACCGACGCCAGTAACATCGGGCTAGGAGCCGTACTGTCCCAGATCCAGCAGGGGAAGGAACGAGTAATCGCCTACGCCAGCCGAAAACTGCGACCCACCGAAAGGAACCCCGAGAATTACAGCTCATTTAAGCTAGAGTTCCTGGCCGTAGTATGGGCAGTCACCGAGCGCTTTAAGCATTACCTCGCTTCTTCCCGGTTCACCGTGTACACGGATAACAACCCGTTGACACACCTGGACACGGCAAGACTCGGTGCCCTGGAGCAGAGGTGGATGGCCCGTCTGTCCAACTACGAGTTCACAATCAAATACCGGGCCGGACGCTCCAATACCAACGCGGATGCCCTGTCCAGGATGCCCAACCTGCCGGACGAAGGAGAAGATCCGGAGGGACTGGAAGAAGTTGAACTCCCTGCGTTCCACCGTCATGGGACTATCCAGTATTCCCACCGGGTAAGGAGTAAGCAGGCTGCTACGTTGAACCCCTTACCTCACTACAACTGGGCGGAAACGCAAGACAGCGACCCTGCCGTCCGACTGGTGAAGGAGATGCTGACTCGCCCGGAGGCTTGCCTTGAACCAGACGCTCCGGAGGAAGCCAAACAACTATGGGCAGAGAAGAGTCGACTGTTCCTTTACAAGGGGAAGTTGTGCCGCAGAATGGTTAACTCCCGGACGCATGAACTAATCTGGCAAGTAGTGGTGCCACGAAGAGACGCAGCCATGGTGATGGAGGCATACCACGACGGAGCTGGACACTTCGGGTGGAAGAAGCTGGAGTTCCTGCTGCGCGAGCGATTCCACTGGGTAGGCATGAGGGGAACCATTGAGAAGTGGTGCAGAGACTGTGGCCCGTGCAACCTGAGAAGGAAGGACCGTGCCAGCCAGAAGACTCCCCTGCAGTCCATCGTCACCCGGCAACCGTTGGAACTGGTAGCCTTGGATCATGTAAAACTGACCCCAAGCAGAAGTGGCTACGTCTACGCGTTAACCATCGTGGATCATTACTCCCGGTTCTTGGTTGTCGTCCCCGTCAAGGACTTAACGGCTCAAACAGCAGCTAGAGCCTTCCAGCAGCACTTCTGCCGTCCACACGGGTACCCGGACCAAGTGCTGACGGACCAGGGACCTGCCTTTGAAGCGGAGGTCTTCCAGGAATTCTGCAATCTGTATGGCTGCCGGAAGATAAGGACGACACCCTACCATCCGCAAACTAATGGACTTTGTGAGAAAATGAACCAGGTGGTAATGGATCTTCTAAAAACGTTGCCCCTGGAAGAACGCAGTCTGTGGCCTGAGAAGTTGCCCGATCTGGTGGATCTATACAACCACATCCCGGTAGGTTCCACCAACTGTACCCCGGCTTACCTAATGAGGGCAAGACCTGGTAAGTTACCTGTTGACCTGGAAATGGGAGTCCTGACACCCGAGGACACTTCACCAGAAGCAGACTGGGACACAGAGAGGCAGCAGCAGTACCGGAGAGTACAGGAGAGCGTGGAGCGAAGTCTCTGTCAGGCTAGGGAAAGGCAAGAGAAAACTTACAACCAGTATGCTCCCGCTGTTCCCCTGGTACCCGGAGAGCAGGTCTTGAAGAGGAAGAGACGGCTCCACAAGTTGGACGATCAGTGGGAGAAGGACCCGTACACCGTACTGCCCTCAAGCCACGAGAACCCGAAGGTTTGTACCATCAGTAAAGACGGAGGGGAAACCACAGCCATTGTATCCCGGGACCACCTGAAGAAGTGTCCCGAACAACTGAGGAACCCTGAAGAGGAACAAGAAGACCATCGACCCGTAGAGGAAAAGGAAGATATGGTTAGTACTGTGCTCGGGGACTTCCCTCGGTCTTGGACTCAAGTCAATGGTGCAGTTGTGGTACCCGTACTCACCTTCCTCCAACCAGCATCCCAAGCACCTACGGAGCAACAGGTAGAGCTGGAAGAACAGCCGGTCCAGGAGGCAGAAGACCCCACACCCGCAGACCAGGAGGATCAACCCTCTGCTTGCAGTGAGCCTGCCATATCCCTAGTGAGCCAAAGAGCCGGTAGACAGCTGCCCAGTTTACCCTTGACAGCTCCTACACCCTGTAGTTCAGGGCCAGACAGTCAGCTCCGTAGGTCCACTAGGGCTACTAGAGGCCAGTTACCCGCATGTTGGAGGATTTGAAGTGTATAAATTGTTTTATTTATGTTTACCTGTGTATTGTTGCTTGTGTATAATTTTGTGTTTCTAGTTATTTGTAGGAGTCCTTGGTGGATTTACCGGGAATCCTTGTACATAGTTGGAGCGTAACCCAGGACGGACTAAAGACTGTTAAGGACTCGGGGCAGGACAAACCCCTACCTGGTTACGTCTCCCTGTTTTGGTGAAATGGACACCTTGCTTTTCTTCAAAGACTGCACCCGGTTACGGACATGCCGTAACCATCTTTATGTGTTTTTCTTATTGTATTATTATTGTTTTTACTTTGTTATGTTTTTCTACAATATGTTTAGTCCCGGAGTACTAAATTTCACTAGGGGGGAATGTGGCACCCCAGGGGTTTGGTTTCCACAGTAATGTAATGTTATGTCTGAGAGCAGGTGGGAGGTCCTTTGGTCAGGGATCCTGTGCATGCCACACCTCCTGCCCAGTCTTGGGAGGGGAAGAACTTCCCCTATATAAACCCGGGGCTGAGGCAGGGTTAGGAGTCTAGGAGAGTAGAGACGAGAAACAGTCATAGGAAGAAACAGCAGAAGCTCAGTGGGAGCAATACTACTACGAGTCAGGGGCTGGCAGCTGCAGAGCTCGCCCTGACTGAGAAGCTTTCTTACCGGACCCGGCGTCCGAGGCTGTGGGGACTAACTCTTACCCAGCAGCAGAAGCCGACCGGCAGGGGATTTCAGGTCCTCAGGCCCAGAAACCCGAAGGCACGGTCACACGCGTGGGACCAGCACCGCCATCGTGGAGCGGAAGCCATTAGAAGGCCCCGAGTCACCGGCCATACGGGTGAGCACCACACGGCACACTCAGGGACGTGGGCTACTTATATCCGCTTCTAGCAAGGTAGCCAGAAGAGTACAGTCAGTTTGGGAGGCCTACAACTCCGCCTGGCCAGGGGAGATCCCATCTGCTCAAGGACTGACCAGGCCCCGTTCGCTAGCAAGTACTCCGGGAGGGTCTATCGTTGTTACCAGTAAAGACCCTGAACTACACCGCACCGTCTCTGAGTGGTTCCTGCTACCCCCATCTTCCACGTCGGCTGCCCTGAGGCCATACCCCTCCCGTTGGGGGTTATACTATCACGCTGCACAATTCTACACCGGCCTCAGCGGTCTGCCCTGCAGCGGCAGCTCCATAGCTGCAAATCAACGGGTGGCGTAGTCGACACTCAAATAACATCTATCAAGACTGCCACACACTGAGTTTGACTCCCTGGGCACGGACCGGGTCCCCGCCACTCGGAGACTACAACCCTCATCTGATCCGGTTCCGGGTAAGCCCCCGTGCGCGAGACGCTGCGCGACACAGCAGGCCCAGGGGCGCGTCAGCGTCACTGCCATGCGCGGCTCAGAAGGAAAGATCAGCTGTCGGAAGTCACTGCTCCCCGCGCCGGGACTGTGTGCGCGGGGATCAGTGACTTCATGCTCCTTCATAGCCGGCACACAGCTTAGCCGCGCTGCGGCTCCTGCTGCTGCTGGGTTATCTCGTTTGCCCGCTTATTAAAGGGCATGAATATTCACCCCCTCCCCACGCCCATGGACATGGAGAGAGGTTAAATATTCATGCCCTTTAACAGCGGGCACAGGCGATTCCGGCAGCAGCTGCGGCTACACTGTGTGCTGCTATTAAGGAGCATGAATATTCAGTGTTCCCCATGGGCGTGGGGAGCAGTGAATATTCATTTTCTTTAGCAGCGGGGACAGCGTAGGCTGCTGCCTCCTGTGCCCCGCTCCTCCACCGCTACCGCTCCCCACAGCACAGTATATATACTCACCCCTCCCCAACATTCGGACTATAAGATGCACCCCCCATTTTCCTCCAAAATTTTGGAGGAAAAAAATGCGTCTTATAGTCTGAAAAATACGGTACTATTCATGTAGGGGATTAGAAATGCACAGGATAAGGCTTGTATAGGGCGCCAGTCACACAGATACATGTAGTGCAACATGCCAACTTGCTGCCTATTAGTGATGCCAAAGCTATTACAGAATTTCCCCAAAAATAAGCCCTAGCATGATTTTACAGGATTTTTGGAGGATGCTTGACATATAGGCCCTACTCCAAAAATAAGTCTTAGTTAGTCAGGGCTGGCGTTAGGAGAGGGGAGCAACTGGGCAATTTATCAGGGCCCCTACTCTTTGGGGCTCCCTAAGCATTTCTATTCCAAGGCTGCTTAAGGACCTTTGGTGATATCATAGTCATGTGACCATAATGTCAGCAAAGGTTCTTGAACTGTGGGAGCCTAGAGTAACTGAAGAGTAGATAGACTGGTATGTAGGGGGGGAGACTGGACAATTTCTCTAGGTTCCCACTCTGAGGCCCTCAGCGTTTCTATTCCAAGGTTCAGACTACTTAAGGACCTTTGGAGAAATCACTGTCCTATGACCCTGATGTCACCAAAGGTCTTTTAACAGAGGAAGTCTAGAGGAGCTGAGACAGGCTGGTATGTATGTGCAGTGTGTGTGTCTGTGTATATTCTTGTGTATGTGCAATGTGTGTGATATGACATGATTATTATATATGGATAAATGAAGACATTCCCTGAAAATAAGCCCTAACCCATCTTTTTGAGCAAAAAATGATATAAGACCTTGTCTTATTTTCTGTAAAAGATGCTAGATCAGGCGGTCTGCCGAGCACTATATATGTGCACCCTACAAGAACAGACACATGGTTTCCACCAACACTACAAAAGCCTGGCTGCATCCTGCAAGGATGGAAAATTATGTAAGGTATTAGTTAATATTTTGACCAAAATATGTAAGCCTGCACCTACGTCAGGGGTCCTCATTGTCTTTCCAGCGAAAAGACAATATAACGTATTGGAAAACCAGATTTAACGCTGGCAGTAAAATGTTTTACCTCATAGAAAGAATAAGGCTGTGTGCCCACAATGTGTTTTTCAAGCATTTATGCTGCGGAATTTCCGCAGTATAAACGCTTCAAAAACGCTTGGTAATCCGCCCCCCATGGTCCCCAATGACAAGACGCACTTTCAATGCCCATGCTGCGTTTTTTTCCGCAGCGTTTATGCTGCGCTCAAAAATCTGCAGCATGTCCATTAATTTTGCGGAAGTGCGGCGTAATCGCCGCCATTGACTTGCTTTGAGACGCATATAATCCGTGTCAGTACATTTGTACTCACGGATTATATGCGTTTCTATGTGCGGATGGTACCCAGGTCTGGAGTAGAGTAGACTCTCATCCAGACCTGGGTACCATAGAAACTGTAAAAAATAGAATTTAAAATAAAAAATAAGGTTTATACTCACCTTCCGATGTCTTCCCGGTGTTTTGTCTGCTACGTCCAGTGACTTGCAATGTTCGCGTGGTTGTGAAGGACCTGCCATGACGTCACTGAGTCATGTGACCCATCACATGGCTCAATGACGTCACCGCAGGTCCTTCACACCACCGCGAGCAGTGCAAGACACTGGACGGAGCAGACAAAACACCGGGAAGACATCGGAAGGTGAGTATAAACTTTATTTTTTTTTATTTTTCACCATTCTTATTCTCTTTTTTAACTAACTTGGTCACACTACTATAAATCCATGCCCGTTGCAACAAGGTGGACAAGTTGTCAAGCACTTTTCCAAGTGATGCTAAAATCGCTTGGAAAAGTACTTGATAACCCGCATGCAGAAATGCGCATGCAAAGACGCTTCACAAACGCTTCTACCTGGCGGGAAAAACGCATGTAAAATCCGCATGCGTTTTTCCTGCCAGGGAGAAGCGTAAAAAATATGCAGCATTTCTGCATCGTGGGCACATAGCCTCAGCCTCGATCCCATGCTGTCCTGTCTGTATACTTGCTTTTGCTTCATTCTCTGCCCAGGAGCTGTGGTTCCTGCACAGTCAGACAGCCATTACACAGTATACGATTATCTCCACACATTATATTTTTACACATCCAATTGTGGAACTTATTAATCCAATGTATGTTGATTAAAATGTACTTTAATATGACAACCCCTTTTGAACTTGGAGGGACCCTTTACTGCCGTGCAGCAATCATAAATGCCCAAAGGCAAAACCCTCTTGGGGAGGGGAGAATAAGTGAACATGTTTGTTGGTAATGCCTCAGTGTTGTTGGACACGTGCACTTATTGGCACTTGCAGTAATCGTTGTTTATGGCTACTTGTAGCATCTGCACAGTGGAAACCTACCTTACTTAAAGGGGTTGTCAGTACTTGGCCAGTGCCAGTCTCTTGAATGAAATTGGAAAACCCTATACTTACCTCCCACACCAGTGCCGTTCCAGCAGTGTTGGCGCCAGGTCTCTCGGTGCTCACGTGACAATATGAAATCTGCAGCCAATTGGGGGGTGTGATCGTCCACTCTGATGAAATAATAAAGGCAACAGCCGGCGACATAGTGTCATGTGAGTGCGTGCCAGGAGACCCGATGCCTAATATTGCTGAAAAGGCGCCAGTGCAGGAGATGAGTATAAGCCTCTCTTATTTAACATGGAGAACTCAGGCATTTAGGATGGGGTTGTCCAAGTAGAACTCTTGTGTATATTATTTAGCCAAAATTAAAATGTACCAAATATCCACATGTGCAAATACCGTATATAAAGCCTTTTACTCCAAATTCCGTTATTTCTCCTCTGATCTCATCAGTGGCCGTTCATTCAAAGCCACAAAGTGTTTGTCTATCCTGATATCTTGTGGAACAGCCTGGCCTCACATGGGTTCTCCTCCCTCTTATCTCGGACCCTCAGTATTGACACCCTCACTTTTTTCATGCCCCTACATCTTTATATTTAATGCGGAAAGACTACCAGGAAATGTAGACTACCAGGGGGTAGAACACCACATCCCCACGGGAGACCATCCTCCTATAAAAGAGAGGTATCGACCCGTACCCCCTGCCCACTACCAACACGCCAAGGGGATGCTTAGAGACATGAAGGAGGCTGGGGTGATCAGGGATAGCTGTAGCCCCTGGGCAGCTCCACTAGTCTTAGTCAGAAAAAAAGACAACACCATGAGGATGTGTGTAGATTACCGGAAAATCAACCGTATCACACACAAGGATGCGTACCCCTTACCAAGGATAGAGGAGTCATTGGCTGCTTTAAGATCTGCTAACTTCTTCTCTACCTTGGATCTCACTAGCGGGTACTGGCAGGTTCCTGTAGCAGAGGCGGACCGGGAGAAGACCGCATTCACCACCCCGATGGGACTTAGCGAGTTCACCTGCATGCCGTTCGGACTCTGCAACGCACCAGGAACCTTCCAACGACTAATGGAGTGTTGTCTGGGCCACAGAAACTTCAAGACGGTCCTGTTGTACCTGGACGATGTCATCGTATATTCCAAGACGTATGAGGACCACCTGAAACACCTGGCGGAAGTGTTCGAAGCTCTGGCGAGTTACGGCCTAAAGGTGAAACCCTCCAAGTGTCACCTCCTGAAACCAAAGGTGCAGTACCTGGGACACGTGGTGAGCGCTGACGGAGTGGCTCCCGACCCTGATAAGATCACCGCAATTAAGGAATGGCCAAGCCCCTCCAGCGTAAAAGAAGTGCGGCAGTTCCTCGGGTTGGTAGGCTACTACCGAAGGTTTATTCCCGGTTTCACCAAAAAGGCAGCACCTATGCAGGACCTCCTGATAGGCCAGTCCCGGAAGGCCAAGAACCAGAAGCCGCCCTTCAAATGGGAGGAGCTGGAAGAAGAGTCCTTCCGCCAGCTGAAGATGGCCCTCACGGGGGACGAAATCCTGGCGTACCCGGATTATAGCCAGCCCTTTATCCTCTACACCGACGCCAGTAACATCGGGCTAGGAGCCGTACTGTCCCAGATCCAGCAGGGGAAGGAACGAGTAATCGCCTACGCCAGCCGAAAACTGCGACCCACCGAAAGGAACCCCGAGAATTACAGCTCATTTAAGCTAGAGTTCCTGGCCGTAGTATGGGCAGTCACCGAGCGCTTTAAGCATTACCTCGCTTCTTCCCGGTTCACCGTGTACACGGATAACAACCCGTTGACACACCTGGACACGGCAAGACTCGGTGCCCTGGAGCAGAGGTGGATGGCCCGTCTGTCCAACTACGAGTTCACAATCAAATACCGGGCCGGACGCTCCAATACCAACGCGGATGCCCTGTCCAGGATGCCCAACCTGCCGGACGAAGGAGAAGATCCGGAGGGACTGGAAGAAGTTGAACTCCCTGCGTTCCACCGTCATGGGACTATCCAGTATTCCCACCGGGTAAGGAGTAAGCAGGCTGCTACGTTGAACCCCTTACCTCACTACAACTGGGCGGAAACGCAAGACAGCGACCCTGCCGTCCGACTGGTGAAGGAGATGCTGACTCGCCCGGAGGCTTGCCTTGAACCAGACGCTCCGGAGGAAGCCAAACAACTATGGGCAGAGAAGAGTCGACTGTTCCTTTACAAGGGGAAGTTGTGCCGCAGAATGGTTAACTCCCGGACGCATGAACTAATCTGGCAAGTAGTGGTGCCACGAAGAGACGCAGCCATGGTGATGGAGGCATACCACGACGGAGCTGGACACTTCGGGTGGAAGAAGCTGGAGTTCCTGCTGCGCGAGCGATTCCACTGGGTAGGCATGAGGGGAACCATTGAGAAGTGGTGCAGAGACTGTGGCCCGTGCAACCTGAGAAGGAAGGACCGTGCCAGCCAGAAGACTCCCCTGCAGTCCATCGTCACCCGGCAACCGTTGGAACTGGTAGCCTTGGATCATGTAAAACTGACCCCAAGCAGAAGTGGCTACGTCTACGCGTTAACCATCGTGGATCATTACTCCCGGTTCTTGGTTGTCGTCCCCGTCAAGGACTTAACGGCTCAAACAGCAGCTAGAGCCTTCCAGCAGCACTTCTGCCGTCCACACGGGTACCCGGACCAAGTGCTGACGGACCAGGGACCTGCCTTTGAAGCGGAGGTCTTCCAGGAATTCTGCAATCTGTATGGCTGCCGGAAGATAAGGACGACACCCTACCATCCGCAAACTAATGGACTTTGTGAGAAAATGAACCAGGTGGTAATGGATCTTCTAAAAACGTTGCCCCTGGAAGAACGCAGTCTGTGGCCTGAGAAGTTGCCCGATCTGGTGGATCTATACAACCACATCCCGGTAGGTTCCACCAACTGTACCCCGGCTTACCTAATGAGGGCAAGACCTGGTAAGTTACCTGTTGACCTGGAAATGGGAGTCCTGACACCCGAGGACACTTCACCAGAAGCAGACTGGGACACAGAGAGGCAGCAGCAGTACCGGAGAGTACAGGAGAGCGTGGAGCGAAGTCTCTGTCAGGCTAGGGAAAGGCAAGAGAAAACTTACAACCAGTATGCTCCCGCTGTTCCCCTGGTACCCGGAGAGCAGGTCTTGAAGAGGAAGAGACGGCTCCACAAGTTGGACGATCAGTGGGAGAAGGACCCGTACACCGTACTGCCCTCAAGCCACGAGAACCCGAAGGTTTGTACCATCAGTAAAGACGGAGGGGAAACCACAGCCATTGTATCCCGGGACCACCTGAAGAAGTGTCCCGAACAACTGAGGAACCCTGAAGAGGAACAAGAAGACCATCGACCCGTAGAGGAAAAGGAAGATATGGTTAGTACTGTGCTCGGGGACTTCCCTCGGTCTTGGACTCAAGTCAATGGTGCAGTTGTGGTACCCGTACTCACCTTCCTCCAACCAGCATCCCAAGCACCTACGGAGCAACAGGTAGAGCTGGAAGAACAGCCGGTCCAGGAGGCAGAAGACCCCACACCCGCAGACCAGGAGGATCAACCCTCTGCTTGCAGTGAGCCTGCCATATCCCTAGTGAGCCAAAGAGCCGGTAGACAGCTGCCCAGTTTACCCTTGACAGCTCCTACACCCTGTAGTTCAGGGCCAGACAGTCAGCTCCGTAGGTCCACTAGGGCTACTAGAGGCCAGTTACCCGCATGTTGGAGGATTTGAAGTGTATAAATTGTTTTATTTATGTTTACCTGTGTATTGTTGCTTGTGTATAATTTTGTGTTTCTAGTTATTTGTAGGAGTCCTTGGTGGATTTACCGGGAATCCTTGTACATAGTTGGAGCGTAACCCAGGACGGACTAAAGACTGTTAAGGACTCGGGGCAGGACAAACCCCTACCTGGTTACGTCTCCCTGTTTTGGTGAAATGGACACCTTGCTTTTCTTCAAAGACTGCACCCGGTTACGGACATGCCGTAACCATCTTTATGTGTTTTTCTTATTGTATTATTATTGTTTTTACTTTGTTATGTTTTTCTACAATATGTTTAGTCCCGGAGTACTAAATTTCACTAGGGGGGAATGTGGCACCCCAGGGGTTTGGTTTCCACAGTAATGTAATGTTATGTCTGAGAGCAGGTGGGAGGTCCTTTGGTCAGGGATCCTGTGCATGCCACACCTCCTGCCCAGTCTTGGGAGGGGAAGAACTTCCCCTATATAAACCCGGGGCTGAGGCAGGGTTAGGAGTCTAGGAGAGTAGAGACGAGAAACAGTCATAGGAAGAAACAGCAGAAGCTCAGTGGGAGCAATACTACTACGAGTCAGGGGCTGGCAGCTGCAGAGCTCGCCCTGACTGAGAAGCTTTCTTACCGGACCCGGCGTCCGAGGCTGTGGGGACTAACTCTTACCCAGCAGCAGAAGCCGACCGGCAGGGGATTTCAGGTCCTCAGGCCCAGAAACCCGAAGGCACGGTCACACGCGTGGGACCAGCACCGCCATCGTGGAGCGGAAGCCATTAGAAGGCCCCGAGTCACCGGCCATACGGGTGAGCACCACACGGCACACTCAGGGACGTGGGCTACTTATATCCGCTTCTAGCAAGGTAGCCAGAAGAGTACAGTCAGTTTGGGAGGCCTACAACTCCGCCTGGCCAGGGGAGATCCCATCTGCTCAAGGACTGACCAGGCCCCGTTCGCTAGCAAGTACTCCGGGAGGGTCTATCGTTGTTACCAGTAAAGACCCTGAACTACACCGCACCGTCTCTGAGTGGTTCCTGCTACCCCCATCTTCCACGTCGGCTGCCCTGAGGCCATACCCCTCCCGTTGGGGGTTATACTATCACGCTGCACAATTCTACACCGGCCTCAGCGGTCTGCCCTGCAGCGGCAGCTCCATAGCTGCAAATCAACGGGTGGCGTAGTCGACACTCAAATAACATCTATCAAGACTGCCACACACTGAGTTTGACTCCCTGGGCACGGACCGGGTCCCCGCCACTCGGAGACTACAACCCTCATCTGATCCGGTTCCGGGTAAGCCCCCGTGCGCGAGACGCTGCGCGACACAGCAGGCCCAGGGGCGCGTCAGCGTCACTGCCATGCGCGGCTCAGAAGGAAAGATCAGCTGTCGGAAGTCACTGCTCCCCGCGCCGGGACTGTGTGCGCGGGGATCAGTGACTTCATGCTCCTTCATAGCCGGCACACAGCTTAGCCGCGCTGCGGCTCCTGCTGCTGCTGGGTTATCTCGTTTGCCCGCTTATTAAAGGGCATGAATATTCACCCCCTCCCCACGCCCATGGACATGGAGAGAGGTTAAATATTCATGCCCTTTAACAGCGGGCACAGGCGATTCCGGCAGCAGCTGCGGCTACACTGTGTGCTGCTATTAAGGAGCATGAATATTCAGTGTTCCCCATGGGCGTGGGGAGCAGTGAATATTCATTTTCTTTAGCAGCGGGGACAGCGTAGGCTGCTGCCTCCTGTGCCCCGCTCCTCCACCGCTACCGCTCCCCACAGCACAGTATATATACTCACCCCTCCCCAACATTCGGACTATAAGATGCACCCCCCATTTTCCTCCAAAATTTTGGAGGAAAAAAATGCGTCTTATAGTCTGAAAAATACGGTACTATTCATGTAGGGGATTAGAAATGCACAGGATAAGGCTTGTATAGGGCGCCAGTCACACAGATACATGTAGTGCAACATGCCAACTTGCTGCCTATTAGTGATGCCAAAGCTATTACAGAATTTCCCCAAAAATAAGCCCTAGCATGATTTTACAGGATTTTTGGAGGATGCTTGACATATAGGCCCTACTCCAAAAATAAGTCTTAGTTAGTCAGGGCTGGCGTTAGGAGAGGGGAGCAACTGGGCAATTTATCAGGGCCCCTACTCTTTGGGGCTCCCTAAGCATTTCTATTCCAAGGCTGCTTAAGGACCTTTGGTGATATCATAGTCATGTGACCATAATGTCAGCAAAGGTTCTTGAACTGTGGGAGCCTAGAGTAACTGAAGAGTAGATAGACTGGTATGTAGGGGGGGAGACTGGACAATTTCTCTAGGTTCCCACTCTGAGGCCCTCAGCGTTTCTATTCCAAGGTTCAGACTACTTAAGGACCTTTGGAGAAATCACTGTCCTATGACCCTGATGTCACCAAAGGTCTTTTAACAGAGGAAGTCTAGAGGAGCTGAGACAGGCTGGTATGTATGTGCAGTGTGTGTGTCTGTGTATATTCTTGTGTATGTGCAATGTGTGTGATATGACATGATTATTATATATGGATAAATGAAGACATTCCCTGAAAATAAGCCCTAACCCATCTTTTTGAGCAAAAAATGATATAAGACCTTGTCTTATTTTCTGTAAAAGATGCTAGATCAGGCGGTCTGCCGAGCACTATATATGTGCACCCTACAAGAACAGACACATGGTTTCCACCAACACTACAAAAGCCTGGCTGCATCCTGCAAGGATGGAAAATTATGTAAGGTATTAGTTAATATTTTGACCAAAATATGTAAGCCTGCACCTACGTCAGGGGTCCTCATTGTCTTTCCAGCGAAAAGACAATATAACGTATTGGAAAACCAGATTTAACGCTGGCAGTAAAATGTTTTACCTCATAGAAAGAATAAGGCTGTGTGCCCACAATGTGTTTTTCAAGCATTTATGCTGCGGAATTTCCGCAGTATAAACGCTTCAAAAACGCTTGGTAATCCGCCCCCCATGGTCCCCAATGACAAGACGCACTTTCAATGCCCATGCTGCGTTTTTTTCCGCAGCGTTTATGCTGCGCTCAAAAATCTGCAGCATGTCCATTAATTTTGCGGAAGTGCGGCGTAATCGCCGCCATTGACTTGCTTTGAGACGCATATAATCCGTGTCAGTACATTTGTACTCACGGATTATATGCGTTTCTATGTGCGGATGGTACCCAGGTCTGGAGTAGAGTAGACTCTCATCCAGACCTGGGTACCATAGAAACTGTAAAAAATAGAATTTAAAATAAAAAATAAGGTTTATACTCACCTTCCGATGTCTTCCCGGTGTTTTGTCTGCTACGTCCAGTGACTTGCAATGTTCGCGTGGTTGTGAAGGACCTGCCATGACGTCACTGAGTCATGTGACCCATCACATGGCTCAATGACGTCACCGCAGGTCCTTCACACCACCGCGAGCAGTGCAAGACACTGGACGGAGCAGACAAAACACCGGGAAGACATCGGAAGGTGAGTATAAACTTTATTTTTTTTTATTTTTCACCATTCTTATTCTCTTTTTTAACTAACTTGGTCACACTACTATAAATCCATGCCCGTTGCAACAAGGTGGACAAGTTGTCAAGCACTTTTCCAAGTGATGCTAAAATCGCTTGGAAAAGTACTTGATAACCCGCATGCAGAAATGCGCATGCAAAGACGCTTCACAAACGCTTCTACCTGGCGGGAAAAACGCATGTAAAATCCGCATGCGTTTTTCCTGCCAGGGAGAAGCGTAAAAAATATGCAGCGTTTCTGCATCGTGGGCACATAGCCTCAGCCTCGATCCCATGCTGTCCTGTCTGTATACTTGCTTTTGCTTCATTCTCTGCCCAGGAGCTGTGGTTCCTGCACAGTCAGACAGCCATTACACAGTATACAATTATCTCCACACATTATATTTTTACACATCCAATTGTGGAACTTATTAATCCAATGTATGTTGATTAAAATGTACTTTAATATGACAACCCCTTTTGAACTTGGAGGGACCCTTTACTGCCGTGCAGCAATCATAAATGCCCAAAGGCAAAACCCTCTTGGGGAGGGGAGAATAAGTGAACATGTTTGTTGGTAATGCCTCAGTGTTGTTGGACACGTGCACTTATTGGCACTTGCAGTAATCGTTGTTTATGGCTACTTGTAGCATCTGCACAGTGGAAACCTACCTTACTTAAAGGGGTTGTCAGTACTTGGCCAGTGCCAGTCTCTTGAATGAAATTGGAAAACCCTATACTTACCTCCCACACCAGTGCCGTTCCAGCAGTGTTGGCGCCAGGTCTCTCGGTGCTCACGTGACAATATGAAATCTGCAGCCAATTGGGGGGTGTGATCGTCCACTCTGATGAAATAATAAAGGCAACAGCCGGCGACATAGTGTCATGTGAGTGCGTGCCAGGAGACCCGATGCCTAATATTGCTGAAAAGGCGCCAGTGCAGGAGATGAGTATAAGCCTCTCTTATTTAACATGGAGAACTCAGGCATTTAGGATGGGGTTGTCCAAGTAGAACTCTTGTGTATATTATTTAGCCAAAATTAAAATGTACCAAATATCCACATGTGCAAATACCGTATATAAAGCCTTTTACTCCAAATTCCGTTATTTCTCCTCTGATCTCATCAGTGGCCGTTCATTCAAAGCCACAAAGTGTTTGTCTATCCTGATATCTTGTGGAACAGCCTGGCCTCACATGGGTTCTCCTCCCTCTTATCTCGGACCCTCAGTATTGACACCCTCACTTTTTTCATGCCCCTACATCTTTATATTTAATGCGGAAAGACTACCAGGAAATGTAGTTTCTGATCACTTGAGTCTTTTCTAATGTGATCGGTTTCATTATACCCTTGTACCATCCACAGCAGTATACGAAAAGGAGTGTAGGTGTGAGTTGTGCAGAGGTAGTGGCTGCACCCAGGCACTGATGCGGAAATCCCAGCTCCCCTCTGCCCATTACCGTTCACCAGTTTTATATGTGATGCATGGTGGTTCAGCAGACAGATTCTAGGGCAAAATAACTACTAAATAATGTCATGTTATAATGACAGATCTGTCACAAGCAGTTTTTCAAGTTGTAGAGCAATAACCTGAATCTCCCCAGTTGTTCTTTCATAACCATAGTCACCAGCATTCATAACCATAGTCACCAGCATTCATAACCATAGTCACCAGCATTCATAACCATAGTCACCAGCATTCATAACCATAGTCACCAGCATTCATAACCATAGTCACCAGCATTCATAACCATATTCACCAGCATTCATAACCATATTCACCAGCATTCATAACCATATTCACCAGCATTCATAACCATATTCACCAGCATTCATAACCATAGTCACCAGCATTCATAACAATATTCACCAGCATTCATAACCATAGTCACCAGCATTCATAACCATATTCACCAGCATTCATAACCATAGTCACCAGCATTGGCTGCAATTTCATGAAACCTCATTGTGCGCTAAGGGGATAATATATCATCTAGACATATTCAGAGATAAAGCTAAAATACAACACCAATAGCACAGTAATAATGGCGATCATTTATTGAAAGCAATGTAATATATAGAATTTTTTTATTTTTCCATGTATAATGTAGCCAGCAAGGGTGAGTCTATTTTAGCTTTTAATAATTATTTGCTAAAATAAAGTGGCTGACATTACAAATTATTGCCTAAATGGGCACAAAGCTGCCAGTCAGCGAGCAACACTGACCATAGCACTGGATAGGGGAAAGCTGTGGACCCCGTATAGCCAGGTTGACAATCGCACCAAGGACGGCTGTAGATGCCGCAGCTGTGTCCTGTAATTCATGCGTCACATCTCCCAACAAGGATTCCAGAGTTTGGATTTTATGACTTCACTTCTGAATCCACCTGGGGAACGTGGCACAGGGGCCTCATTGCTGCTTATGCTCCATCCCAGTTGGCACAGAGCAGACTGCCAGTGGTCACGTTGGCAGTGGAGCAGCAGCTTTCAGCCCTCTGTAAGTAGGTCAGATACATTGTGTGACTGCTTTGCCGCAGATCAGCACATATAGAGATGGAGGTAATAGGAAGATGTGGAAGAATGTTCTTCAGATTGGCAGGCCAGCCATGCTTGTTACTGATGACATGAAACATGATGATGTTGGCATTTTGAGTGCAGGTAGTAGGAGCTGATGGTACAGAAATAAATGAACTCCAGTAGATAGTCTTGCGTCAAGATACAGGAGGATTAGATGGTATGACGGTATTATGCTGTTTCTCCGCTTAGTGGTAAGTTGTGCTCCATGCTGGACCCACAAACGGGAAACTCGTGAAAATCCTCTGTTCTCTAGCAGGAATTGTCTCGTTCACGCCATCACTGCGCGGTGCTGGGATCTGCTGTCTCATGGTGACATACGGGTTCCTTCCTATAATAACTGGAGATGGCGCTTTTCCTGTCCTTATGTCTTTCCAGTTTATATTTGAAAAGAAGGGGTGCGTTCTGATTTTTCCATTAACCCCTAGCCGGACATAATGGTCTTTGCAGAGTAGTTTGGACATAATGTCCATAGCATCGTGGTCAGTGAGGTTTTCATATGATGGTTCTTCGTACAAGACATTATTCACAATCTCTTCAGTGGTGTCTCCTGGAAATGGTGAGTCTTGGAAAATCATGTCGTACAATATGACTCCATAGGCGAACCAGTCCACACCTTCATCATAAGCGTCTCCCATGATCATTTCTGGGGCGCCATACCCAGGTGTTCCACTGAAATCTCTGGCATTAAATCTCTTATCAAACTCGTATAGAGATAGTCCAAAATCAGTAATTTTTATGTGGCCGTCACCAGTCAGCAGGATGTTATCCGGTTTTAAGTCCCGGTGAATGATGTCATTGCTGTGCAGGAATTGTAGGCCACAAACGATTTCTGCTCCTATAAATCTTACAGGTTCCTTCAGGGGAATGGTACTATATATATAGTGAAGCAGATCCCCTCCACTGGCCAGCTCGGTGACAAAATACGCATGGTTTTCCGTATGAAACGCGGCATGGCAATGGGTTAGGAATCTGCTGTTGTGGCTAAGCTTCAGGACATGGTGTTCTACAAGGCATTCAGGGAAGGAGATTAGGCTTTCTTTCTTAATGATTTTAAGGGCCACACTTTCTTTCCTTATTTTATCAGTGGCCAGCATAACCTTCCCATAACTCCCTTCTCCAAGTATGCCATGACAGATAAACTTATCCCTGGTGAGAGGGACAGTGGTCTTTATTTTTTTGCTACTGGGGCCACTACATTCACCTGAGATGTCATCTTGACTGGTGGCTGGATCTTCATGATGTTTCCTTTTTCTCCCAGTTCTCTTCTCTTCTGCTGCACTTTCATTACCTTTCAGGTTAATGATCCTGGTTGGACCCAAAGTACTCAGTTTTTTTAGATTATCAGCTCGATTTGTGATGTATCCCACAAGCTTTTCACATCTGTTTTGTACAGTGTCTAGGAAGGAAATATTCTTGGTTCCCTCATTGACAGGTAATACCTGACCAACCTGCCCAGATTTCTTGGAATCCATCTTCATTATCTTTGCTGGAGGTTCCTGGTTATTTCCAGTGTCTTCTCCATCTGGTGTTTCTTTCCTTTTTCTCTTTCTATTCCCTGTAAAGTCCATGTTGCATCAGGCAACAACAGGGCAATTATCCAAAAACGTATGTAAAATTATCAGAAAATGCAATCCACACGTATATTGTAGTCAAAGCCAACTACAACTAAAGCTCAATGGCTGCAGTCAGTTGTTTATGGAACTTTGTGGAATGTGATGTCACTGTGCCGGTGATGTCACACTCACTGTGATGTCAGCAGATGCATGCGAGTGTTCCATCACTGCTGAATGTGAAAGTCTCAGAAGGGGCGGGGCTTAGTCACCATTGACTATAATGGAGTCTGTTGAGTGGGTAGTATTTAGTGACCTGAAGCTGGAAATCAGTGGGATAAATGACATCAGGATTCAGGAATAAGTTACAGTAGTTTTATATTTGTTTTAATTTATTTTATACAAAAAAAGAGCATGGACCGCACCTCCAAAAAAATCATACATTGATCTAATGCCTCTCAGCAAAAATATACATAACTGAACATGAGGTTCTTAGTTTAACATTCTGATCAGACTGTATGAAGCCCACTGCCACGTCACGGCAAACCTCGTAGTGGGTCCTAACATTTCCTGCCTAAAAGGAGCGGCGCCATGTGCCAACCACCGCTACAGTGAGAATGCACCAGCAGGGCGGGCGGCCTGGTGCCTCACAGCATCCATGCTTCAAGACCGAGTCCTCATGACTCCAGGCGCCCCACAAGCACAAAACCACAGCAACAATGGCTGACACATTGCACCAACACCACATGAAAGGAGCATTGTGACTCACCTTCCTCAAGCTCTCAAGTGAGAGCAAAATAGGCTAGACCCTCTTTGCAGACTCCTGCTAATTAAAATTGCCTGTGCCAAATGGGATGAGTGCTGGTCCAAGAAAGGGAAAAGAATAAGCTGGTTCATTGACGTGGCAGTGGGCTTCACACAGTCTGATCAGAATGTTAAGCTAAGAACCTCATGTTCAGTAATATGTATTTTTGCTGAGCGGCATTAGATCAAATGTATGATTTTTGGAGGTGCGGTCCATGCTCTTTTTTTATTTTTTTTTATTTTATGTTACATTATTTTGTGTAGGGCTGTGATGATATACATTTTTCAGTTCTTTTGTGTCAAATTTAAAGGAAAGTGTGTTAACCACTTCCTGACTGCCCACTGCACATAAACGTCCGCGCTTGCTGGGCTCTGTACATCGCAGATGTTTATGAACGGTCGGCGGTCTTTTAGCGCTCAGGGCCCCCAGGGTCCTGCACCCTGCGATTCCTGTGCAGAGCGATAGCTCTAACAGGTGACATC
Source organism: Phyllobates terribilis (assembly GCF_046119375.1). Classification (NCBI taxonomy): domain Eukaryota; kingdom Metazoa; phylum Chordata; class Amphibia; order Anura; family Dendrobatidae; genus Phyllobates; species Phyllobates terribilis. The sequence goes on from NW_027362845.1 coordinate 3,749,681, forward strand.
CTCGAGACCGGATTGGATCAGGTTCCAATAAAGTTAACCCTTTGCTATCTTCTACTACCCCTGGCAAAAATTATGGAATCACCGGGCTCGGAGGATGCTCATGCAGTTGTTTAATGTTGTTGAAAAAAAGCAGATCACAGACATGGCACAAAACTAAAGTCATTTCAAATGGCAACTTTAGGGCTTTAAGAAACACTAAAAGAAATCAAGATTAAAAATGTGGTACTCAGTAAGGGTAATTTTTTTCAGACCAAGCAGAGAGGAAAAAATTATGGAATCACTCAATTCTGAGGAAAAAATTATGGAATCACCCTGTAAGTTTTGGAAATTAAAATTAACACCTGCATCAAATTAGATCTGCTTTTTTAGTCTGCATCTAAAAAGGAGAGATCACACCTTGAAAAGCTGTTGCACCAAGTGGACTGACATGAATCATGGCTCCAACACGAGAGATGTCAATTGAAACAAAGGAGATGATTATCATACTCTTAAAAGAAGGTAAGTCATCACACAATGTTGCAAAATATGTTGGTTGTTCACATTCAGCTGTGTCTAAAATCTGGACCAAATACAAACAATATGGGAAGGTTGTTAAAAGAAAACATACTGGTAGACCAAGGAAGACATCAATGTGTCAAGACCGGAAACTAAGCAATATGTCTCCAAAACAGGAAATGCACAACAAAACAAATGAGGAACGAATAGGAGGAAACTGGAGTCAATGTCTGTGACCGAACTGTAAGAAACCGCCTAAAGGAAATGAGATTTACATACAGAAAAGCTAAACATAAGCCATCATTAACACCTAAACAGAAAAAAACAAGGTTACAATGGGCTAAGGAAAAGCAATCGTGGACTGTGGATGACTGTATGAAAGTCATATTCAGTGATGAATCGCGAATCTGCATTGGGCAAGGTGATGATGCTGGAACTTTTGTTTGGTGCCGTTCTAATGAGATTTATAAAGATGACTGCATGAAGAGAACATGCAAATTTTCACAGTCATTGATGATATGGGGCTGCATGTCAGGTAAAGGCACTGGGGAAATGGCTGTCATTACATCTTCAATAAATGCCCATGTTTACATTGATATTTTGGACAGTTTTCTAATCCCATCAATTGAAAGGATGTTTGCGGATGATAACATCATTTTTCAAGATGATTATGCATCCTGCCATAGAGCAAAAACTGTGAAAACATTCCTTGAAAAGAAGACACATAAGGTCAATGTCATAGCCTGCAAATAGTCCGGATCTCAATCCAATTGAAAATCTTTGGAGGTTGAAGAAAATGGTCCATGACAGGGCTCCAACCTGCAAAGCTGATCTGGCAACAGCAATCAGAGAAAGTTGGAGCCAGATTGATAAAGGGTACTGTTTGTCACTCATTAAGTCCATGCCTCAGAGACTGCTTTAAAGCCAGAGGTGGTGCAACAAAATACTAGTGATGTATTGGAGTGTTCTTTTGTGTGTTTGTTTTTCATGATTCCATATTTTTTTCCTCAGAATTGAGTGATTCCATAATTTTTTCCCTCTGCTTGGTCTGAAAAAAATTACCCTGACTGAGTGCCACATTTTTTATCTTAATTTCTTTTAGTGTTTCTTAAAGCCCTGAAGTTGCCATTTGGAATGACTTTAGTTTTGTGCCATGTCTGTGATCTGATTTTTTTCAACAGCATTAAACAACTGAATGAACATCCTCAGAGCCCGGTGATTCCATAATTTTTGCCAGGGGTTATAGATGCTGTGATCCATAGCGATCACGGCACATAGAAGAGAGGGAGAGGCAGTTGTGCACTCACCTTTGACGGCCTCCGAGATAAGGTCTGACGTGGTCATGGCAGCCGGAGATCACATGATGACCTCCGAGGCTGCCAGGTACGGTGGCCTGTTAGCCATCAACTGAGTCTAACAGGAGATCTACCAGTGTAAAACTGACATCCGGTCTCATGCAATGCAATACATGTGTATTGCATTGCATGAGACCTGTGATGATAAAAATATTCCCATAGCGGGACTAAGTGAGAAAGTTAAAAACAGAAAGTTTAAAAATTGGGTCACTTGAGGGGGATTCAGCTCTTCTAGTGCTTAAGGGCTCTGTATACGTAGTCCGCAAACTATTCTACAATAATTTGTTCTCCAAAAGCGAAATAGTGCTCCTTCCCTCCCGGGTGTCGCCGTGTGCCTAAGCAGTACTGTACAGCCACATATGGGATATTGCCACGTTCAGCAGAAATTGTGTGATACATTTCGGCACCATTTTTACCCATTGCCTTGTGTGAAAATGTAAAATCTGAGGCTAAAACTAATTTTTTTTGTGGTAAAAATAGAATTATTTTTTTCTTCGCTGCCCAATGGTATAAATTTCTGAGAGTCACATGTGGTGTCAGTTTGATCACTGCATCCGTAGAGGAATTCATTGAGAGATGTAGTTTGTAAAATGGGGTCACTTATGGGGGTTTCCTGCTGCTTTAGGACCTCAGTCTCTCCCAGTGGGTCATGGCACCTGCAAACCACAACAGTAAAATCTGCATTATAATATGACAATTTTTCCCTTCTGAGCTTTGCACTGTGCCTGAAAAGTAGACTTCCAGTATCCATTGTTTCAGATGCTGCACATCTCGTATCTTGATGGTCTGGTGTGGTATATGGGGTACAAAGATAGTGGGGCCATTCTTCATCAGTGGAAACCTTAATGCCACTTGATATCTGAAATTGCTACACGATGATGTGTTGCCCTCTTTATGCACTGAAGATGGCACGTTCCCTGAGTTTTTCCAACAAGATGGTGCACCACCACATTATGTGTGTCAGGTCCGAGCATTCCTACATGAACAGTTTCCTGGAAAGTGGATTGGTTGTCGTGGACCTGTTGAATGGCCACCAAGGTCTCCCGATCTGACCCCCTTAGACTTTTATCTTTGAGGTCATCTGAAGGCAATTGTCTATGCTGTGAAGATACGAGATGTGCAGCATCTGAAACAACGGATACTGGAAGCCTGTGCTAGAATTTCTTCTGCAGTGTTGCTATCAGTGTGTCAAGAGTGGAAGAAGAGGGTTGCATTGACAATCCAACACAATGGGCAGCACTTTGAACACATTTGATAAGTGGTCATAAACTTGTAAAAAACTCATGAAATAATAAAGTTACGTTAAAACCAAGCACATCATTGTTTTTCTTATGAAATTCTCAATAAGTTTGATGTGTCACATGACCCTCTTCCCATTGAAAAAAATTAAGTTGAATCCAAAATGGCCAACTTCAAAATGGCCGCCATGGTCACCACCCATCTGGAAAAGTTTTCCCCTTCCCTTATACTAATGTGCCACAAACAGGAAGTTGATATCACCAACCATTCCCATTTTATTTAGGTGTATCCATATAAATGGCCCACCCTGTAGTTTTAATCCTTCTAACTTCCTAACCAAAAAAAATTGTTTAAAAAATTGTGCAGATGTAAAAGAACTATTTTGTGTGACCTAACGCTCTGGTTTAAGGGCATAAAAATTAAAAGTTTAAAAATTGCAAAATTTTCCCAATTTTGCCAAATTTCTGATATTTTAAAAAATAATCTAGTTACCGTATTTTTCGGACTATAAGATGCACCAGACCATGACCATAAGACACACCTGGGTTTTAGAGAAGGAAAATAGAAAAGAAAATTTAAGCAAAAAATGTGGTCATGATGCTCCCCATCCTGGTATGCATGGCACCCCTCATCCCCATCCCGGTATGCATGGCACCCCTCCATCCCGGTTTGCATGGCACCCCTCCATCCCGGTTTGCATGGCACCCCTCATCCCCATCCTGGTATGCATGGCACCCCTCATCCCCATCCTGGTATGCATGGCACCCCTCATCCCCATCCTGGTATGCATGGCACCCCTCATCCCCATCCTGGTATGCATGGCACCCCTCATCCCCATCCTGGTATGCATGGCACCCCTCATCCCCATCCTGGTATGCATGGCACTCCTCATCCCCATCCTGGTATGCATGGCACCCCTCATCCCCATCCTGGTATGCATGGCACCCCTCATCAGCATCCCGGTATGCATGGCACCGCACCATCCCGGTATGCATGGCACCTCTCCATCCCGGTATGCATGGCACCTCTCCACCCCAAAATTTTGGAGGAAAAAAGTTCGTCTTATAATCTGAGAAATACAGTATATCTAGAAAAAAAATTACTACTATCCTGACTACTATCATGAAGTACAATATGTCACAATAAAACAATCTCAGAACCACTGGGATATGTTGAAGCGTTTCAGAGTTATTACCTCAAAAAGTGACGCTGGTCAGAATTGAAAAAAATTGGCCTGATCACAAAGGCAAAAACTGGCTCTGGCGCGAAAGGGTTAAATCTATAAGTTTAAAAAATATCTATTTCTGCTATTTTTATTAAAAACACAAAATTCTACTGTGGAAGGGCTAAGAAAATGTACTTGTGAACAAATCTTTTGCAAATTACCCAGATATCAAGAGTTTCCAAAAGGTAATTCTGCCCAACTATGGTACATTGGGTAGTAAGAAAAGGGGAGTCAGTGTTTAGCAGGTCTATATTACAGCTCCACAGGGTTTATTACCCCTCTCCCATGACCTTGTAAGGTGAGGCTCCATAGCTAAGCTACAGTATGGAGATTGGTGACCGCATATCTGGGCAGATGAGTTCATTACAGCTTCACACAGATCTTTACCCGGCGTTTCTAAGCTTCTGAGTAGCAACCTGACTAGTAATATTATTATACAAGATTTGATCATTTATTACATAGTTTGTAAAGCCGAATAAAGACTTGCGTCCATCAAGTTCGACCTGTTAGTCCTGTAATTGCTACAGTTGATCCAGAGGAGGGCAAAAACCCCAAATGATTTAGCCAATCTTCACCTGAGGAAAAATTCCCTCCCGACTCTGAAACCAGCAGTCAGAATAAATCCCTGTATCAACCTACTATTTTATTTTATTTTTAAGTATATGCTGAAATCTGTCTGGTATCTAGAAATGCATCCAGTCCCCGCTTGAACTGGTGTAGTGAATCCGACATTACCGTCTCCTCACTCAGTGAATTCCATATTCTCACTGCTCTTACCGTAAAGAACCCCTTCCTATGCTGGTGCTGAAACTTTTTCTCTTCCAGTCTTAGTGAATGCCCTCTTGTTACCGTAATATCCCTCTTTTTGAATAAATCCCGGGCAAGGTCTCTATACTGTCCCCTAACATATTTGTACACATTTATTATGTCCCCCCTCAACCTTCTCTTTTCCAGGCTGAATAGTCCTAGTTTTGCCAACCTCTCTGGGTATTGCAGTCCCTCCATTCCCTTTATTAATTTTGTTGCCCTCCTTTGTACCTTTTCAAGCTCATTTATATCCTTTCTATATATTGGGGCCCATAACTGAGCACAGTATTCCAAGTGTGGTCTGACCAGTGCTTTGTACAGTGGAAGAACAATGTTCTCATCCTTTGCAGCTATACCTCTTCTGATACATCCCATTACCCTGTTTGCCCTTACAGCAGCGGCCTGACTTTGGGCACTCCAATTTAGTTTGCTATCAATCAAGATGCCCAAGTCCTTCTCCATCTCTGAATTCCCCAATGATTTCCCATTCAGTGAGTACTGGTGACTTCCATTTTTCCTTCCCATATGTATGACCTTACATTTCTCCTCGTTAAACCTCATTTGCCATTTAATGCTCCACCTACCCAGCTTATCCAAATCCCTCTGTAGGTCTGCACTGTCCTCTTTTGTATTAATTGTTTTACATAACTTTGTGTCATCTGCAAATATTGATATTTTACTATTTATCCCGTTGACTGTCGTTAATAAAGATATTAAATAGCATTGGGCCTAGTACAGACCCCTGTGGTACCCCACTAGTGACGCTTACCCAATCTGAGTATATTCCATTTATAACCACCCTCTGCCTTCTATCCCTTAGCCAGTTAGCTACCCACTTGCAAACTTTTTCCCCCAGCCCCATCATTCTCATTTTGTATACCAACCTATTATGTGGCACGCTATCGAACGCTTTTGCGAAGTCTAGATACATCCACTGGTTCCCCCTGATCTACTCGTGAGCTAACCTCCTCGTAGAAGTCAATCAGGTTTGTTTGGCAGGAGCGATTCCTCATGAATCCATGTTGGTTCGGGATTAAAAGATTATTAGCATCAAGATGCTCCGTAATTGCCTCTTTAATGAAGCTTTCAAAAATTTTGCCCACAACGGACGTCAGACTCACCGGCCGATATTTTCCGGCGTCACTTTTTGCTCCCTTTTTGAATATTGGCACTACATTCGCCTGTCGCCAATCAAGTGGTACAGACCCAGTCTCAACAGAGTCCTTAAATATAAGATATAACGGTCTGTCTATCACATTACTTAGTTCCCTTAGTACCCGTGGGTGTATGCCATCAGGTCCTGGTGATTTGTTTATTTTAATGTTACTGAGGCGTTTCTGTACCCCAACTTGGGTTAGATTAGTCATACTTAGTGGAGGATTAAGTTTGTCACTTCTCATTTCTCCTGTTAGTTCTATTTCCTTTGTGAAAGTTGTCGAAAAAAAATTATTTAATAGGTTAGCTTTATCCTCATCTTTCTCTATGATTTTGCCTTCATCACTTTTTATCGGTCCAATATTATCCGATTTAATCCTTTTACTATTTATATACGTAAAGAACAGTTTGGGATTTGATCTACTTTCCCTAGCAATACGTCTCTCTGTTTCCTCCTTCGCTATTTTTATTTGTTTTTTACAGGTTCTCGTTTTTTCCTTGTAACACATTAGTGCCTCCTTACTATTTTCCTGTTTTAATCTCTTGAATGCCTCTTTTTTGCTATTTAACGCCCCTTTTACGTTCTTGTTCAACCATATTGGTTTCCTCTTATTTCTGGCCCTTTTATTCCCATACGGTATATATCTCTCGCACTGAGTATTCAGAATTCTTTTGAAGGTTTCCCATTTACTATTCGTATTCCTTTGATTAAGAACTTTGTCCCAGTCAATAAGTTGAAGGTTTTCTATCAGCTGATCAAACTTCGCCCTCCTAAAGTTTAATGTTTTTGTTGTTCCCTTATTGATAACCCTACTGAAGGGCATTTTGAAATTGATAATATTATGATCGCTATTACCTAGGTGCCCCCCTATCTGTACCTCAGTTATTCTATCAGGCCTATTAGTCAATATTAAGTCCAACACGGCCTTCCCTCTCGTTGGTTCCTGCACTAGTTGGGAGAGATAATTATCTTTAATATTTGTCCAGAACCTTTTTCCTTTCTGAGATCTACAGGTTTCTGTTTCCCAGTCAATATCCGGGTAGTTGAAATCCCCCATTACAATCACTTCATTATGTTTTGCTACTTTGTCTATTTGTCCTAATAGCAGACTCTCATTCTCCTCTGTTATATTTGGTGGCTTATAGCAGACCCCCAATAATATTTTATTATTATTTTTTGCCCCCTCTATCTCTACCCACATGGACTCGACCCCCTCTTCTCCCTCTCCTATATCTTCCCTTAGTCTGGGCTTTAGACATGACTTTACATATAAGCAGACTCCTCCGCCTTTCCCCTGTTTCCGGTCCCTTCTAAATAAACTATAATCTAATAAATTTACCGCCCAGTCGTAGCTATCGTCTAGCCAAGTCTCTGTTATACCTACGATGTCATACCTCTCCTCCGATATAAGCGCCCGCAGCTCATTCGCCTTATTGGTCAGGCTTCTTGCGTTGGTCAGCATGCAAGATAAAATTTTGGGGTTATTTAGCTTCCTATTCTTCTCTAGCGATCTAACTGTACTATCCTCACCCCCCTCTCCACCCTCATTATATTCACTTCTCCCCTTCCCCCTTGCTTGCCTCACATCCCACCTATTTCCTTGGTCCCCCCCCCCCATCTCTAGTTTAAATACTCCTCCAACCTATTAGCCATCTTCTTCCCCAGCACCGCTGCACCCTCCCCATTGAGGTGCAGCCCGTCCCTACGGTAGAGCCTGTAGCCGACTGCGAAGTCAGCCCAGTTCTCCATGAACCCAAACCCTTCTGCCTTGCACCAACTCTTTAGCCACTTATTCACCTCCCTAACTTCCCGTTGGCGCTCCTGTGTGGCTCGCGGGATTGGTAGTATTTCTGAGAAAACTACTTTGGAGGTCCTTGCCCTAAGCTTCCTACCTAGGTCCCTGAAATCATTTTTAAGGACCCTCTATCTACCACTCACTTTGTCATTGGTGCCGATGTGGACCATGACCGCTGGGTCTTCGCCAGCCCCACCCAGTAACCTGTCAACCCGATCCGCGATGTGCCGGACTCGAGCGCCAGGGAGGCAGCACACCGTTCGGCGATCCCGGTCTTTGTGACAGATTGCCCTGTCTGTCCCCCTAATAATAGAATCACCCACTACCAGGACCTGTCTTGCCTGCCCTACACTTCCCCCCTCCCCCTCATTACTGGAGCATACACTCCCCCGGCGGTCAGAGGATCTGTCGTGCTCCAATAATGCCGGTTCTGAACCAGCCTTCCTATACTTCTTCCCTCTATCCCTCCTAACTGTTATCCAGCTCCCTGCCTGTTCAGCCTGCACTTCCCCTCTATGCTCCACCCCCAGTATTGACCCATTGAGTGTCTGCTCGGTGAGCAGCTAACTCCGTTCCATGTTGTCGATGCTCCTCAGTATCGCTATCTGAGCACTTAGATCCAGAATTTGGGCTTCCAAGTGCACGATATGCTCACATCTCTCGCAGCAGTATGGATCCTTGAGCGGTAGCTCACGGAATGCATACATTGCGCAAGATGTACACTGCACGGCTCCGGCCAAGATGGACGCCATTCTAAATATGGGGATACAGTCAGTATATATATACAAGTACAAAACACAATTATTTATATATAGGTGTATGGACGGGGATCAATTAGGGATGTGCAAGTGTATCAATTAGATATCGGCGGGGGATCAGTTAAGTATGGACGGGGGATCAATTAAGTATGGACCGGGGACTCAGCTGAGTAGGTCAGGTGGATTAATTAAGTATGGACGGTGTGTCAATTGACTATGGACTGGGGATCAATAAATATGGGCTGGGGAAATAATTAATTGTGGACTGGGGAATCAATCAATTAATTATGGACAGGGGGTTAATTAAATATGGATGGGGATAAGGCAAATAAATAGGGACTGGGGGATCAGTAAAAGTGGACAGGGGGAATCTATTAAATATGGACAAGGGGGATCAATTGATTATGGGCTGGGGGGGGCAATCAGTTAAATGTGGTCGGGGGATCAATTTAATATGGACGGGGGGTGGACGGGGGGGTCAATTTAAATGTGGCAGGGGGATCAGTTAAATATGGACGGAGGGTTATCAGGGGATCAATTTAAATATGGACGGGGGGTGATCAATTAAATATGGTCTGGGGGATCACTAAAGATGGCCTGGGGAGTTGTATTAAATATGGATAGGGGGGAGATCGATCAAATATGGACAGGGGATTAATTTAAATAAGGCCGGGGGGGGAGCACTTAAATAAAATGCAATTACAATACAAATACAGTACAATACACGCTCGGGTTCAGTAGGGCCTCTTATCGCGGCCTCCTGCCCCTCACTCACCTCCTCTAGGGACGCTGCACGCTATCACAGCGCGCTCGCCCCTCCGGTCGCCTCTTACCGGTCCTCCTGGTCACCACCACCTGGCGCCCTCCGCCGGACGGCGCTGCACGATATCACAGCGCTCTCTTGCGCTCGTTCCTCCGGTCGCCTCCTACCGGTCCTCCCGGTCCACTTGGTCACCTCCGCCTGGCTCCCTCGCCAGAGGGCCGCGAGCCGAGTCGGACCACGCCGCACGCCGCTCACCACAGCCACACCACAGCCCACGTGTTCACACCCCGCGCGCGCTCTCACTTCCGGTCACCTCCACGGTAGCGTTTAGATTGACTGGCCGGGCAGATCTGGCATTCTGCAGACTGGAAAAGCTGGGGAACAACCATTATATAAAATATGAAAAAATAGGAAAATATTAGCAATGTTCTGTAATGGTTAATTTTTACATAACACTGGTTCAATTTACTTGATATTAACCCGTTCATGATCTTGTGATTTTCTATCTTTGCACTTTAGTTTTTTTTCTCCTCTTTTTTCCAGAGCCATAACTTTTATATTTTTTCAATATAACCAAGGGCTTGTTTTTTGCAGGACAAGTTGTACTTTTGAATGACACCATTTTTTTGAAGTGCTACTTTAGTGAAGTAAAAATAATAAATTTAGGATTTTTTATCTTCGTTATTTTTTTATAGACTTTACATTTATCATATTGCGGGCTACAATTAAGATAGAGATGGGAGAGGCAGCATTTTGTTCAGAATTGTACAGGCTTTAATTCGACATGTCTTAACCAAGTTTGTTATTTTGTTTTTGAGGAGTCAAATTCTAAATTTTGATGGGCGATTTCGGGAAAACTGTGTTTTGTAAAAAAATAAATAAAAAAAATGCGTATGTGTTACTTGTGTTATTGGTTACATTCCTTCATGGATTCAAGTTGGTATTTCTGTAGGATCATATTTTGTTGTGTGATTTTCTAAATACAGTCTCATCCTAGTCATAGGTTTAATGCTAAACTAAAAGAATCAATATTTTAACACCTTTTTAATATACAGTTATACATGTAACAACTTTTTTTTTATTATTACTTCACTAGACATTTCCTTTTTCCAGTTTAAAAAAAAATAATGAAAAAAAATACAGTAAAATCGTCCAGCGATAAAATAAAACATTATGAATTAGTCTGAACAATTATTAGTACGTCTTTACACTGATCTTTTCTCAATAATTTGTTCTCCCTTCTGGGTGAAATGTAATCTTGTCCACAATCTCTTACTAACAATGGCCGTTTCCTTTTGTGTCAGTATGTACGCCTGTTATGGGGTTTGGGTCCTCTTGTGTTAATATCTGATTTTTGGTTACTTTCAAAATGTCTGCTTTCTTGGATACACAAAGGATGGTGATGGACCAGAAGGTGCAGAAAAATGGCTTTACTTCTTCATTGTCCTAGTCTTTGGAGAGTCCATTAGCCAGCAGCCACCAGTGCTGATCATACTCACAGGTCACATATCCAGTTATATCATCCATCGCCAATCTTGTGCCACCTTCAATCACTTCATGGACTTCACTGTCATTTCTGGATGAAAAAATCCTTGTTTATATTTTTGTTTCACTACATGGAATTAAAGTGTGGTATTGCTTAGTTCCTTTGATGGGTTCTGCTTTTTGTAACCAATGTTTTAACAAACTTTCCTCTTCTTCTTAGTCCTGGTTTGTACAGTACGTGAACTGGATGTTAGGAATATTTTTCTCACTCAGTTGGAAAAGTTGCATGGGTGTTAAAATTTGGTCTGAATGTGGTCTATGGAGGCTAGCTTGAGCTGCTAGACATTTCACCGTGCCTCCTAAACCATCACATACACCTTTTGCCAGGAGCTGAATGGCAAAAAAGTGCCATTCAGCTTTCACTCCAAAATGTTTCTTGTGATGGCATACAATTATAAGGTTTCTCCTATTTTTATACTGTGCAGAAGAGTCATCCGAGGAGTAGTAGACCTTGCTCAAACTTGTTAGGATGTCAGTTTTATCACTGAAATCAAATTTTTTTGGAACAAATGAACAGCTGTTGAATCATGAAGTAAGCACTCAGACATAAAATACATAAGTGTAGTTCTGATATCTGACTGTAAGCAGAGTCGGCTTATTAGTAATAAGTTATTACTATTCAGCTAAGCAGACAACAGACCGGATGCTGCACTTATCGCACAGGGCGCTGAGGGAGACATTGCACGGACCAGCCCCTGAAACCAGCATCACTGATGGGCGGCAAACAAAGCAGGGGAGAGTAGGGATGTCCCAGTCCCCTCCTTTTCGATGATCTTCGTTTCAGTGTGGAAAGGGAAGTGACAGCAGTTTCCATATTTTTGGGTTCACTGTTAAGCCCACGGCTGTGTGCAAATCCACTACTGATTGTACCTGGGACAAGTTGGTATGCCACTTGGTACTAAAGGTAATATCCTCCAAATACACCGATACATACTTCTGATAAGGCTCTAACACTATGTCCATCAGCCTCTGGAACATGGCCGAGGCTGCATGTAACCCAAAAGGCAAGACGACCTAGTGATAGAGACCCTCCGGCGTTATGAAGGCTGACTCTGTCCGAGGCACCTGCCAGTAACCCGTGGTGAAGTACTGGGCCTGCCCCAGTCTCTCAATCAGCTCGTCCACCCAGGACATTGAATAAAGGTCAAATTTCAACACTTTATTACATTTTCAGAAGTCGTTACAAAATCATAACGATCCGTCCAGCTTCAAAACCAGTTACAATGGGGCTAGCCCGCTCCCTCCTGGACTCCTCGATAACTCCTAGCTGGAGCATTTGTTTTTCCTCAGCTGCGATGGCTTGTGTCTGGGCCTCTGTGACAATGTTATGTTGGATCACAGATGTTCGGCCAAGCAGTTCTGAAAATTACGTCCGTATTCCGCAGCACCAATTTCTGAGTCTCCCGTCGCTTCTGTTTAGAGAGTGTGTCACTTATATTTACCTCTCCCCTTGCCATTGTCGGAGGGTCCCTAGACGATACGACCGGAGTCGCATCCGTAATCATACATTCCCAGTCTTTCCTTGCTTATAGCAAATTTACGTGATATAGCTGTTTGGGTTTTCTCTTCCCAGGTTGATATACTCTCTAATTCATCTCCCCAACCTTTTCCCGGACTTCATATGGCCCTTGCCACTTGGCCATGAGCTTACTTTCTGCTGTGGGCACTAAGACTAATACCTGATCCCCTTGGACATTGACCATACCAGGGGTGCAACAAAGTGCCATTAGTTGCATAAGGATTAAAAGTGAATTTAGGCTGTGTACCCACGATGTGTTTTTCAAGCGTTTTTGCTGCGGAATTTTCCGCAGCGTAAACGCTTGGGAAACGCATGGTAAGCCTTCTGCCATGGTCCCCTATGCAATTCCGCACTTTCAATGCCCATGCTGCGGATTTTTCTGCAGCGTTTATGCTGCTCTCAAAAATCCGCAGCATGTCCATTAATTTTGCGGAAGCGCTGCGTTTTCGCCGCCATTGACTTGCATTAGAACGCGCCAATTCTGCAAGACTGCTTCTGTACATGCTTAATTGGCGCGTTGTAATGTCTGGATGGTACCCGAGTGTGGAGAAGAGAAGACTCTCATCCACACCCATGTACCATAGAAACTGTAAAAAAAAGAATAAAATAAAAAATAAAGATTATATTCACCTACCGACAGCCCCCGGTCTCCTTCCCTGTGCTTGCCAGCAGACTGAAGGACCTGCGCTGACGTCACAGTCATGTGACAGCAGGTCTTTCAGTGCAGTGTCCCGCGATCAGCTGGCAGCCAGGAAGGAGCGCAGCAACACACGCCGGGCCATCGGAAGGTAAGTATCAAGGTTTATTTTTTTATTTTTAACCACTCTAAAGGTCACACTATATAAATCCATGCTGTTTGCATGGATTTATATAGTGTGACCTAGTTGTCAAGCACTTTCCAAGTGATGCTAAAATCGCTTTGAAAGCACTTGTCAATCCGCATGCGGAAACGCATGTGAATCCACATGTATTACGCTGGAAAAACGCATGTACAATCCGCATGCGTTTTTTCTGCCAGGGAGATGCAGAAATGCTGCAGAAATTTTCTGCTTCATTTCTGCATTGTGGGCACATAGCCTTAATGTAAATGATTAAGTAGCTGAATTTCCATTTTGGGGTAACAAACTCCTTTTGAGAGATTCCTTGCAGTTACTTTGCATGTTGATTTACTTTGTAAGGACACAAGTGCACACATTTCAGATTTTGTCACCTTTTTTCTGTGCAGATTTGTCACAAAACCTAAAGGGTTTCCCGATGCCAGGAAAGTGACTGAGAATCCTGACGTCTCCTGCACATGTTACTTATTTGTGACTTGCAGGTTTGGTGAAGATATAATTCTGCAGGATGTCAATTCTGTCAGCGTTTTTGCTGCAGATTTCACCCACACTGATGAGTGGGGAAAAATCTGCACCTATTTACAGCATTTTCCAGACAAGAGATGGAGAAACCAAAAGCTTAATGTGTGCACACAGCCTAATAGACGTCATTACTAGTGTTGAGCGAGCATGCTCGACACTGCTCGTTACTCGCCCGAGCATCTCACTACTCGGGATGTTCGGCGAGCACCGAGCATTTCCGGGTTACTCGGGCGGGAGCTCGGGTCTCCGCCCTGCATGTTTGGCGCTCTTTACAGAGCCAATGAACATGCAGGGATTGCCAGCCAGTCACTGTAATGCCGCAGCCATGTTGTTTGTGGGCATTACAGTGATTGGCTGGCCGCCCAGCGTCACCTCGAGTATTTAAAACCGGGCGCCGCCATCTTGGACTCAGTCGCCCGGGATCACACAGTGTAGGGAAAGTGCTGCTGATTTAGGGAGAGATATATACTGCGAAATAGTTAGTGTAGGGTCTGTAAAAGCTGCCAGATCAAACAAACCGTCCTTCTCAGGACTAATATCCATCCCAGATATCAGGCAGGCAGGCAGGCAGGCTGTATAGGAAACGCAGTGGTTATACCAGCAAACGCTGCATTACAGTCCTGTGTGCTCCTGCTGCTCAAATTGCTAGACTTAGCTCCAGGTCTCGGGGGCCAGGAAAAATCCTTTTTTTTTTTTTTTCATCTAAATCCTCTTTTTTTCTCCGCTAGAAGTGGTGGAAGAGAAGATCCCATGTAGCGATGCCCAAATATTTGAACAGCCACGGCCACAGGAAGGCGACGCTGGCGCAATTTGTCACAAGAGGTGGACGATGACGAGACACAATTGCCACGAAGTGAGGAGGAGGATCGTGGTGCGGAAGTGGAAGAGGAGGACGTGGTGGATGATCTAGTAACTGACCCAAGGTGGCAGGAGGACACGCAGAGCGAGGCGAGCAGCACACAGGGGGAGGGAGACAGAGCACCCCAACAGACAGGAAGAAGCAGTGTGGTGGCTGCACACAGAAGGCGGGCAACCGTTCCCCGTAACACCAACACGAGGGACGTTGCCAGTACAACCGGTAGGTCTTCCAGAGTCTGGAATTTTTTTAAAGACTCTGCTGATAACCCCAAAAAGGCCATTTGTACCACCTGCCATGCCAGTGCCAGCAGGGGTGACAAAAGTACCAGCCTGACCTCCACCAACATGATCAGGCACATGTCAGCAAAGCACCCGACTTTGTGGGGCGAACCCCAGGGTCCACGACCAGTGTCAGCGGGTGTCACAACTGCTTTTTCCGCCGTTGTGCGTGTAAGAGAACCCCCTGTTGTGCGTGCAAGGCAATCCCCTGTCCATACTGCATGCAAAGATTCCCCCTCCTCTCAGTCTTCACTTGTTATGGCAGTTTCTCAAGAAACAGCATCAACGTCCACGTCAGCGTTCAATTGTCCTTATCCCAGACCTTTGAACGAAAGAGCAAATTCGCAGCCAACGCCCCACAGGCCACAGTCCTAAATTCGCACATTTCACGACTGCTTGCGTTGGAAATGCTGCCTTTTAGGCTGGTGGAGACGGAATCCTTCCGCAACCTTGTGGCGGTGGCCGTCCCTCGGTGCTCGGTCCCCAGCCGACACTATTTTGCCCGGTGTGCCATCCCCGCACTACACAAGCATGTGTCCCAAAACATCTGCCGTGCCCTCAACAACGCAATTACTGGGAGAGTCCACCTGACAACGGACACGTGGACAAGAGCTTGTGGCCAGGGACGGTACATCTCTCTGACGGCACACTGGGTAAACATAGTGGAAGCCGGGAACCAGTCGGACCTTGGGACGGAACACATCCTCTCCACACCGAGGATTGCGTGCCCTATGTCAGTCAGAGTTGCCCCCACAGTGTACAGCTCCTGATGATCATCCTCCTCATGTTCACCCTCCATCTCAGATATCACCGCATCAGTTACAAGCTGGAAGCACTGCCGTACTGCCTCCGCCAAGCAGCAACAGACTGTGCTGAAACTCATAAACTTAGGTGATAAACCTCACAGTTGTGGACAGCTGTGAAAGAGCAGGCAGATCTGTGGCTGAGACCGCTGAACCTACATCCAGGCATGGTCGTGTGTGACAATGGCCGTAACCTGGTGGCGGCTCTGAGGCGAGATCACACACGTACCATGCCTGGGTCATGTGCTTAAGCTCGTGGTTCAGCGGTTTCTTAAATCGTACCCCGAGTTGCCAGATCTGCTCGTCGAAGTACGCCGCCTGTCAGCTCATTTTCAGAAGTCGGCTACAGCTTCCGCCGCCCTTGCTGTGTTGCAACAGCGTTTGCAGCTTCCGTCACACCGACTTGTGTGTGATGTCCCTGACGCGCCCCTGGGCCTGAGTCGCGCAGCGTTGCGCACGCGGGAGCCTACCCGGAGCCGGATCTGATAGGGGTAGTAGTCTCATGGCGGTGACCCGGTCCGTGCCCAGGGAGTCAGACTAAGTGGCGGTGTATTAGCAGTAGATGTAGTACGACTACGCCACCCGTTCAATGCAGCTATGGAGCTGCCGCTGCAGGGCAGACCGCTGAGGCCGGTGGAAGGATGGTGCAGCGTGGATGGTATAACCCCCAACGGGAGGGGTATGGCCTCAGGGCAGCCGACGTGGATGATGGGGGTAGCAGGAACCACTCAGAGACGATGCGGTGTAGTTCAGGGTCTTTACTGGTGACAAAGATAGACCCTCCCGGAGTACTGGCTAGCGGTCGGGGCCTGGTCAGTCCTTGAGCAGATGGGATCCTGACGCGCCCCTGGGCCTGTGTCGCGCTGCGTTGCGCACGCGGGAGCTTACCCGGAGCCGGATCTGTTGAGGGTTGTAGTCTCGTGGCGGTGATCCGGTCCGTGCCCAGGGAGTCAGACTAAGTGGCGATGTTTTAGCAGTAGATGTAAGATGACTACGCCACCCGTTGAGTGCAGCCAGGGAGCTGCTGCTGCAGGGCAGACCGCTGAGGCCGGTGGTAGGATTGTGCAGCGTGATAGTATAACCCCCAACGGGAGGGGTACGGCCTCAGGGCAGCCGACGTGGATGATGGGGGTAGCAGGAACCACTCGGAGACGGTACTGTGTAGTTCAGGGTCTTTACTGGTGACAAAGATAGACCCTCCCGGAGTACTGGCTAGCGATTGGGGCCTGGTCAGTCCTTGAGCAGATGGGATCTCCCCTGGCCAGGCGGAGTTGTAGGCCTCCCAAACTAACTGTACTCTTCTGGCTACCTTGCTAGAGGCGGGTAAAAGTAGCCCATGTCCCTGAGTGTACCGTGTGGTGCTCACCCGTATGGCCGGTGACTCGGGGCCTTCTAGTAGCTTCCGCTCCACGATGGCGGTGCTGGTCCCATGCGTGTGACCGTGCCTTCAGGTTTCTTGGCCAGAGGACCTGGAATCCCCTGCCTGACGGATTCTGCTGCTGGGTAGGAGTTAGTCCCCACAGCCTCGGACTCCGGGTCCGGTAAGAAATCTTCTCAGTCAGGGCGAGCTCTGCAGCTGCCAGCCCCTGACTCCTTGTAACACTGCTCCCACAGAGCTCCTGTTGTTTCTTCCTATATTTGCTTCTTTTCTCTGCTTCTTCTCTACTCACTAACCCTGCTTCAGCCCTAGGTTTATATAGGGGAAGTTCTTCCCCTCCCAGGACTGGGCAGGAGGTGTGGCATGCATAGGATCCCTGACCAAGAGACCTCCCACCTGCTCTCAGATATAACATGGCTGTTACTGTGGAAACCAGACCCCTGGGGTGCCACAATCCCCCTTGGCCAGGCGGAGTTGTAGGCCTCCCCAACTAATTGTACTCTTCTGGCTACCTTGCTAGAGGCGGGTAAAGGTAGCCCACGTCCCTGAGTGTACCGTGTGGTGCTCACCCGTATGGCCGGTGACTCGGGGCCTTCTAGTGGCTTCCGCTCCACGACGGTGGTGCTGGTCCCACGCGTGTGACCGTGCCTTCGGGTTTCTTGGCCAGAGGACCTGAAATCCCCTGCCGGTCGGTTTCTGCTGCTGGGTCAGGGTTAGTCCCCACAGCCTCGGACTCCGGGTCCGGTGGTAACTCTTCAATCAGGGCGAGCTCTTCAGCTGCCAGCCCCTGATTCCTTTTAGCACGACTTCCTCAGAGCTCCTGATCTTTCTTTCCTATAGCTGCTTCTCCTCTTCTCTCTCTACTCTTCTCTTCTCTTCTCTCTAACCCTGCCTCAGCCCCAGTTTTATATAGGGGAAGTTCTTCCCCTCCCAGGACTGGGCAGGAGGTGTGGCATGCATAGGATTCCTGACCAAGAGACCTCCCACCTGCTCTCAGACATAACATTGCTATTACTGTGGAGACCAGACCCCTGGGGTGCCACATCCCTACACGTTGGAACTCTACCCTCCACATGTTGCAAAGGATTTGTGAGCAGAAGAGAGCAGTTGTAGAGTACCAGCTGCAACAAGGCCATCAATATTCAGGTCAGACTCCACACATAAGACCTCAGGAGTGGACCTGGATGTCTGACATATGTACCATCCTGACAATCTTTGAGGAGTCCACCAAGATGGTGAGTGGCGATGACGCCATCATTAGCGTCAGCATCCCACTTGTCTGTCTTTTGCAACGCACTCTGCAGAGAATTAAAGAGGAGGCATTGCAGCCAGAGTATGATGAGATGGATCAAGAAGCCGTAGCGGGCGATTACACACAGCCCAGCCTCATCTCATCCCAATGTGCATTGGGGGACCATGAGGGAGAGGAGGAGGAGGAAGAAAAACAGGAGCTGGTATCATGTTCTTTAGACTGTAGTACCTGTACAACTGTCATATCATCGGTTTAGCGTGGGTGGCCTGAGGACGGGGAGGAGGAGGAGAGCATGGTCAGTCGTGATCTTGGTGAGCACACGGAAGTCTTGCCCGTTACCAGTCTGGCACGCATGGCTGACTTTATGTTACGCTGCCTTAACCGTGACCCTCGCGTTGTCAAAATGTTGGGTGACAGTCATTACTGGTTGGTGACACTTTTAGACCCCCGCTACAAGGAGAACTTTCACTCTCTTATTCCTGAGGTGGAGAGGTCTACAAAAATGGGGCAGTACCAGAAGGCTCTTGCTGCAGAACTGTTAAAAAAAAAATTCCCATCTGAACACGCTAGCGGCAGAGGTCACAGTTGGTTGCCCAACCAAGGCGTACAGGCGAGCGAGACGCAACTCCAATCCAGCAGAGGCAGGGGAACACTGTCAACGTTCTGGGACAGTTTTCTGAGACCCACCCAATTTACAGGCCCTGAGGCTCAGGGTACTCTCACAAGGAGTGGAAAGTTTCAAAAGATCATCTTTATTCTGGTTTGTATGGCCCCCTCATCTTTATCCTGGTTTGTATGGCCCCCTCATCCTTATCCTAGTATGCATGGTCCCCGTAATCCCCATCATGCTGCACATATAAAAAAATAAATATATAAACACTCCTACTCACCTTTCTTTTCTCCTCCAGCGCTGACGCCTGTCTGCCCGCACTGATCTCCCCATGTGAGCCGCGCATGGCGTCACTGCCATGCGCGGCTCACAAGGAGAGATCAGCTGTCGGAAGTCACTGCTCCCCGCGCCGGGACTGTGTGCGCGGGGATCAGTGACTTCATGCTCCTTCATAGCCGGCACACAGCTTAGCCGCGCTGCGGCTCCTGCTGCTGCCGGGTTATCTCGTGTGCCCGCTTATTAAAGGGCATGAATATTCACCCCCTCCCCACGCCCATGGGCATGGAGAGAGGTTAAATATTCATGCCCTTTAACAGCGGGCACAGGCGATTCCGGCAGCAGCTGCGGCTACACTGTGTGCTGCTATTAAGGAGCATGAATATTCAGTGTTCCCCATGGGCGTGGGGAGCAGTGAATATTCATTTTCTTTAGCAGCGGGGACAGCGTAGGCTGCTGCCTCCTGTGCCCCGCTCCTCCAGCGCTACAGCTCCCCACAGCACAGTATATATACTCACCCCTCCCCAACATTCGGACTATAAGATGCACCCCCCATTTTCCTCCAAAATTTTGGAGGAAAAAAATGCGTCTTATAGTCTGAAAAATATGGTACTATTCATGGAGGGGATTAGAAATGCACAGGATAAGGCTTGTATAGGGCGCCAGTCACACAGATACATGTAGTGCAACATGCCAACTTGCTGCCTATTAGTGATGCCAAAGCTATTACAGAATTTCCCCAATAATGACCCTAGCATGATTTTACAGGATTTTTGGAGGATGCTTGACATATAGGCCCTACTCCAAAAATAAACCTTAGTTAGTCAGGGCTGGCGTTAGGAGAGGGGAGCAACTGGGCAATTTATCAGGGCCCCTACTCTCTTTGGGGCTCCCTAAGCATTTCTATTCCAAGGCTGCTTAAGGACCTTTGGTGACATCATAGTCATGTGACCATAATGTCAGCAAAGGTTCTTGAACTGTGGGAGCCTAGAGTAACTGAAGAGTAGATAGACTGGTATGTAGGGGGGGAGACTGGACAATTTCTCTAGGTTCCCACTCTGAGGCCCTCAGCATTTCTTTTCCAAGGTTCAGACTACTTAAGGACCTTTGGAGAAATCACTGTCCTATGACCCTGATGTCACCAAAGGTCTTTTAACAGAGGAAGTCTAGAGGAGCTGAGACAGGCTGGTATGTATGTGCAGTGTGTGTGTCTGTGTATATTCTTGTGTATGTGCAATGTGTGTGATATGACATGATTATTATATATGGATAAATGAAGACATTCCCTGAAAATAAGCCCTAACCCATCTTTTTGAGCAAAAAATGATATAAGACCTTGTCTTATTTTCTGTAAAAGATGCTAGATCAGGCGGTCTGCCGAGCACTATATATGTGCACCCTACAAGAACAGACACATGGTTTCCACCAACACTACAAAAGCCTGGCTGCATCCTGCAAGGATGGAAAATTATGTAAGGTATTAGTTAATATTTTGACCAAAATATGTAAGCCTGCACCTACGTCAGGGGTCCTCATTGTCTTTCCAGCGAAAAGACAATATAACGTATTGGAAAACCAGATTTAACGCTGGCAGTAAAATGTTTTACCTCACAGAAAGAATAAGGCTGTGTGCCCACAATGTGTTTTTCAAGCATTTATGCTGCGGAATTTCCGCAGTATAAACGCTTCAAAAACGCTTGGTAATCCGCCCCCCATGGTCCCCAATGACAAGACGCACTTTCAATGCCCATGCTGCGGTTTTTTCCGCAGCGTTTATGCTGCGCTCAAAAATCTGCAGCATGTCCATTAATTTTGCGGAAGCGCGGCGTAATCGCCGCTATTGACTTGCATTGAGACGCATATAATCCGTGTCAGTACATTTGTACTCACGGATTATATGCGTTTCTATGTGCAGATGGTACCCAGGTCTGGAGTAGAGTAGACTCTCATCCAGACCTGGGTACCATAGAAACTGTAAAAAATAGAATTTAAAATAAAAAATAAGGTTTATACTCACCTTCCGATGTCTTCCCGGTGTTTTGTCTGCTACGTCCAGTGACTTGCAATGTTCGCGTGGTTGTGAAGGACCTGCCATGACGTCACTGAGTCATGTGACCCATCACATGGCTCAATGACGTCACCGCAGGTCCTTCACACCACCGCGAGCAGTGCAAGACACTGGACGGAGCAGACAAAACACCGGGAAGACATCGGAAGGTGAGTATAAACTTTATTTTTTTTTTATTTTTCACCATTCTTATTCTCTTTTTTAACTAACTTGGTCACACTACTATAAATCCATGCCCGTTGCAACAAGGTGGACAAGTTGTCAAGCACTTTTCCAAGTGATGCTAAAATCGCTTGGAAAAGTACTTGATAACCCGCATGCAGAAATGCGCATGCAAAGACGCTTCACAAACGCTTCTACCTGGCGGGAGAAACGCATGTAAAATCCGCATGCGTTTTTCCTGCCAGGGAGAAGCGTAAAAAATATGCAGCATTTCTGCATCGTGGGCACATAGCCTCAGCCTCGATCCCATGCTGTCCTGTCTGTATACTTGCTTTTGCTTCATTCTCTGCCCAGGAGCTGTGGTTCCTGCACAGTCAGACAGCCATTACACAGTATACGATTATCTCCACACATTATATTTTTACACATCCAATTGTGGAACTTATTAATCCAATGTATGTTGATTAAAATGTACTTTAATATGACAACCCCTTTTGAACTTGGAGGGACCCTTTACTGCCGTGCAGCAATCATAAATGCCCAAAGGCAAAACCCTCTTGGGGAGGGGAGAATAAGTGAACATGTTTGTTGGTAATGCCTCAGTGTTGTTGGACACGTGCACTTATTGGCACTTGCAGTAATCGTTGTTTATGGCTACTTGTAGCATCTGCACAGTGGAAACCTACCTTACTTAAAGGGGTTGTCCGTACTTGGCCAGTGCCAGTCTCTTGAATGAAATTGGAAAACCCTATACTTACCTCCCACACCAGTGCCGTTCCAGCAGTGTTGGTGCCAGGTCTCTCGGTGCTCACGTGACAATATGAAATCTGCAGCCAATTGGGGGGTGTGATCGTCCACTCTGATGAAATAATAAAGGCAACAGCCGGCGACATAGTGTCATGTGAGTGCCAGGAGACCCGATGCCTAATATTGCTGAAAAGGCGCCAGTGCAGGAGATGAGTATAAGCCTCTCTTATTTAACATGCAGAACTCAGGCATTTAGGATGGGGTTGTCCAAGTAGAACTCTTGTGTATATTATTTAGCCAAAATTAAAATGTACCAAATATCCACATGTGCAAATACCGTATATAAAGCCTTTTACTCCAAATTCCGTTATTTCTCCTCTGATCTCATCAGTGGCCGTTCATTCAAAGCCACAAATTGTTTGTCTATCCTGATATCTTGTGGAACAGCCTGGCCTCACATGGGTTCTCCTCCCTCTTATCTCGGACCCTCAGTATTGACACCCTCACTTTTTTCATGCCCCTACATCTTTATATTTAATGTGGAAAGACTACCAGGAAATGTAGTTTCTGATCACTTGAGTCTTTTCTAATGTGATCGGTTTCATTATACCCTTGTACCATCCACAGCAGTATACGAAAAGGAGTGTAGGTGTGAGTTGTGCAGAGGTAGTGGCTGCACCCAGGCACTGATGCGGAAATCCCAGCTCCCCTCTGCCCATTACCGTTCACCAGTTTTATATGTGATGCATGGTGGTTCAGCAGACAGATTCTAGGGCAAAATAACTACTAAATAATGTCATGTTATAATGACAGATCAGTCACAAGCAGTTTTTCAAGTTGTAGAGCAATAACCTGAATCTCCCCAGTTGTTCTTTCATAACCATATTCACCAGCATTCATAACCATAGTCACCAGCATTCATAACCATATTCACCAGCATTCATAACCATAGTCACCAGCATTCATAACCATATTCACCAGCATTCATAACCATAGTCACCAGCATTCATAACCATATTCACCAGCATTCATAACCATAGTCACCAGCATTCATAACCATATTCACCAGCATTCATAACCATATTCACCAGCATTCATAACCATATTCACCAGCATTCATAACCATATTCACCAGCATTCATAACCATAGTCACCAGCATTCATAACCATATTCACCAGCATTTATAACCATAGTCACCAGCATTCATAACCATAGTCACCAGCATTCATAACCATATTCACCAGCATTCATAACCATAGTCACCAGCATTGGCTGCAATTTCATGAAACCTCATTGTGCGCTAAGGGGATAATATATCATCTAGACATATTCAGAGATAAAGCTAAAATACAACACCAATAGCACAGTAATAATGGCGATCATTTATTGAAAGCAATGTAATATATAGAAATTTTTTATTTTTCCATGTATAATGTAGCCAGCAAGGGTGAGTCTATTTTAGCTTTTAATAATTATTTGCTAAAATAAAGTGGCTGACATTACAAATTATTGCCTAAATGGGCACAAAGCTGCCAGTCAGCGAGCAACACTGACCATAGCACTGGATAGGGGAAAGCTGTGGACCCCGTATAGCCAGGTTGACAATCGCACCAAGGACGGCTGTAGATGCCGTAGTTGTGTCCTGTAATTCATGCGTCACATCTCCCAACAAGGATTCCAGAGTTTGGATTTTATGACTTCACTTCTGAATCCACCTGGGGAACGTGGCACAGGGGCCTCATTGCTGCTTATGCTCCATCCCAGTTGGCACAGAGCAGACTGCCAGTGGTCACGTTGGCAGTGGAGCAGCAGCTTTCAGCCCTCTGTAAGTAGGTCAGATACATTGTGTGACTGCTTTGCCGCAGATCAGCACATATAGAGATGGAGGTAATAGGAAGATGTGGAAGAATGTTCTTCAGATTGGCAGGCCAGCCATGCTTGTTACTGATGACATGAAACATGATGATGTTGGCATTTTGAGTGCAGGTAGTAGGAGCTGATGGTACAGAAATAAATGAACTCCAGTAGATAGTCTTGCGTCAAGATACAGGAGGATTAGATGGTATGACGGTATTATGCTGTTTCTCCGCTTAGTGGTAAGTTGTGCTCCATGCTGGACCCACAAACGGGAAACTCGTGAAAATCCTCTGTTCTCTAGCAGGAATTGTCTCGTTCACGCCATCACTGCGCGGTGCTGGGATCTGCTGTCTCATGGTGACATACGGGTTCCTTCCTATAATAACTGGAGATGGCGCTTTTCCTGTCCTTATGTCTTTCCAGTTTATATTTGAAAAGAAGGGGTGCGTTCTGATTTTTCCATTAACCCCTAGCCGGACATAATGGTCTTTGCAGAGTAGTTTGGACATAATGTCCATAGCATCGTGGTCAGTGAGGTTTTCATATGATGGTTCTTCGTACAAGACATTATTCACAATCTCTTCAGTGGTGTCTCCTGGAAATGGTGAGTCTTGGAAAATCATGTCGTACAATATGACTCCAAAGGCGAACCAGTCCACACCTTCACCATAAGCGTCTCCCATGATCATTTCTGGGGCGCCATACCCAGGTGTTCCACTGAAATCTCTGGCATTAAATCTCTTATCAAACTCGTATAGAGATAGTCCAAAATCAGTAATCTTTATGTGGCCGTCACCAGTCAGCAGGATGTTATCCGGTTTTAAGTCCCGGTGAATGATGTCATTGCTGTGCAGGAATTGTAGGCCACAAACGATTTCTGCTCCTATAAATCTTACAGGTTCCTTCAGGGGAATGGTACTATATATATAGTGAAGCAGATCCCCTCCACTGGCCAGCTCGGTGACAAAATACGCATGGTTTTCCGTATGAAACGCGGCATGGCAATGGGTTAGGAATCTGCTGTTGTGGCTAAGCTTCAGGACATGGTGTTCTACAAGGCATTCAGGGAAGGAGATTAGGCTTTCTTTCTTAATGATTTTAAGGGCCACACTTTCTTTCCTTATTTTATCAGTGGCCAGCATAACCTTCCCATAACTCCCTTGTCCAAGTATGCCATGGCAGATAAACTTATCCCTGGTGAGAGGGACAGTGGTCTTTATTTTTTTGCTACTGGGGCCACTACATTCACCTGAGATGTCATCTTGACTGGTGGCTGGATCTTCCTGATGTTTCCTTTTTCTCCCAGTTCTCTTCTCTTCTGCTGCACTTTCATTACCTTTCAGGTTAATGACCCTGGTTGGACCCAAAGTACTCAGTTTTTTTAGATTATCAGCTCGATTTGTGATGTATCCCACAAGCTTTTCACATCTGTTTTGTACAGTGTCTAGGAAGGAAATATTCTGGGTTCCCTCATTGACAGGTAATACCTGACCAACCTGCCCAGATTTCTTGGAATCCATCTTCCTTATCTTTGCTGGAGGTTCCTGGTTATTTCCAGTGTCTTCTCCATCTGGTGTTTCTTTCCTTTTTCTCTTTCTATTCCCTGTAAAGTCCATGTTGCATCAGGCAACAACAGGGCAATTATCCAAAAACGTATGTAAAATTATCAGAGAATGCAATCCACACGTATATTGTAGTCAAAGCCAACTACAACTAAAGCTCAATGGCTGCAGTCAGTTGTTTATGGAACTTTGTGGAATGTGATGTCACTGTGCCGGTGATGTCACACTCACTGTGATGTCAGCAGATGTATGTGAGTGTTCCATCTCTGCTGAACGTGAAAGACTCAGAAGGGGCGGGGCTTAGTCACCATTGACTATAATGGAGTCTGTTGAGTGGGTAGTATTTAGTGACCTGAAGCTGGAAATCAGTGGGATAAATGACATCAGGATTCAGGAATAAGTTACAGTAGTTTTATATTTGTTTTAATTTATTTTATACAAAAAAAGAGCATGGACCGCACCTCCAAAAGAATCATACATTGATCTAATGCCTCTCAGCAAAAATATACATAACTGAACATGAGGTTCTTAGTTTAACATTCTGATCAGACTGTATGAAGCCCACTGCCACGTCACGGCAAACCTCGTAGTGGGTCCTAACATTTCCTGCCTAAAAGGCGCGGCGCCATGTGCCAACCACCGCTACAGTGAGAATGCACCAGCAGGGCGGGCGGCCTGGTGCCTCACAGCATCCATGCTTCAAGACCGAGTCCTCATGACTCCAGGCCGCGGCGCCCCACAAGCACAAAACCACAGCAACAATGGCTGACACACTGCACCAACACCACATGAAAGGAGCATTGTGACTCACCTTCCTCAAGCTCTCAAGTGAGAGCAAAATAGGCTTGACCCTCTTTGCAGACTCCTGCTAATTAAAATTGCCTGTGCCAAATGGGATGAGTGCTGGTCCAAGAAAGGGAAAAGAATAAGCTGGTTCATTGACATGGTAGTGGGCTTCACACAGTCTGATCAGAATGTTAAGCTAAGAACCTCATGTTCAGTAATATGTATTTTTGCTGAGCGGCATTAGATCAAATGTATGATTTTTGGAGGTGCGGTCCATGCTCTTTTTTTTTTTGTATTATTTATTTTATGTTACATTATTTTGTGTAGGGCTGTGATGATATACATTTTTCAGTTCTTTTGTGTCAAATTTAAAGGAAAGTGTGTTAACCACTTCCTGACTGCCCACTGCACATAAACGTCCGCGCTTGCTGGGCTCTGTACATCGCAGATGTTTATGAACGGTCGGCGGTCTTTTAGCGCTCAGGGCCCCCAGGGTCCTGCACCCTGCGATTCCTGTGCAGAGCGATAGCTCTAACAGGTGACATCCTCGAGACCGGATTGGATCAGGTTCCAATAAAGTTAACCCTTTGCTATCTTCTACTACCCCTGGCAAAAATTATGGAATCACCGGGCTCGGAGGATGCTCATGCAGTTGTTTAATGTTGTTGAAAAAAAGCAGATCACAGACATGGCACAAAACTAAAGTCATTTCAAATGGCAACTTTAGGGCTTTAAGAAACACTAAAAGAAATCAAGATTAAAAATGTGGTACTCAGTAAGGGTAATTTTTTTCAGACCAAGCAGAGAGGAAAAAATTATGGAATCACTCAATTCTGAGGAAAAAATTATGGAATCACCCTGTAAATTTTAATTTACAAATCTAACACCTGCATTAAATTAGATCTGCTCGTTAGTCTGCATCTAAAAAGGAGTGATCACACCTTGAAAAGCTGTTGCACCAAGTGGACTGACATGAATCATGGCTCCAACACGAGAGATGTCAATTGAAACAAAGGAGATGATTATCATACTCTTAAAAGAAGGTAAGTCATCACGCAATGTTGCAAAATATGTTGGTTGTTCACATTCAGCTGTGTCTAAAATCTGGACCAAATACAAACAACATGGGAAGGTTGTTAAAAGAAAACATACTGGTAGACCAAGGAAGACATCAATGTGTCAAGACCGGAAACTAAGCAATATGTCTCCAAAACAGGAAATGCACAACAAAACAAATGAGGAACGAATAGGAGGAAACTGGAGTCAATGTCTGTGACCGAACTGTAAGAAACCGCCTAAAGGAAATGAGATTTACATACAGAAAAGCTAAACATAAGCCATCATTAACACCTAAACAGAAAAAAACAAGGTTACAATGGGCTAAGGAAAAGCAATCGTGGACTGTGGATGACTGTATGAAAGTCATATTCAGTGATGAATCGCGAATCTGCATTGGGCAAGGTGATGATGCTGGAACTTTTGTTTGGTGCCGTTCTAATGAGATTTATAAAGATGACTGCATGAAGAGAACATGCAAATTTTCACAGTCATTGATGATATGGGGCTGCATGTCAGGTAAAGGCACTGGGGAAATGGCTGTCATTACATCTTCAATAAATGCCCATGTTTCCATTGATATTTTGGACAGTTTTCTAATCCCATCAATTGAAAGGATGTTTGCGGATGATAACATCATTTTTCAAGATGATTATGCATCCTGCCATAGAGCAAAAACTGTGAAAACATTCCTTGAAAAGAAGACACATAAGGTCAATGTCATAGCCTGCAAATAGTCCGGATCTCAATCCAATTGAAAATCTTTGGAAGTTGAAGAAAATGGTCCATGATAGGGCTCCAACCTGCAAAGCTGATCTGGCAACAGCAATCAGAGAAAGTTGGAGCCAGATTGATAAAGGGTACTGTTTGTCACTCATTAAGTCCATGCCTCAGAGACTGCTTTAAAGCCAGAGGTGGTGCAACAAAATACTAGTGATGTATTGGAGTGTTCTTTTGTGTGTTTGTTTTTCATGATTCCATATTTTTTTCCTCAGAATTGAGTGATTCCATAATTTTTTCCCTCTGCTTGGTCTGAAAAAAATTACCCTGACTGAGTGCCACATTTTTTATCTTAATTTCTTTTAGTGTTTCTTAAAGCCCTGAAGTTGCCATTTGGAATGACTTTAGTTTTGTGCCATGTCTGTGATCTGATTTTTTTCAACAGCATTAAACAACTGAATGAACATCCTCAGAGCCCGGTGATTCCATAATTTTTGCCAGGGGTTATAGATGCTGTGATCCATAGCGATCACGGCACATAGAAGAGAGGGAGAGGCAGTTGTGCACTCACCTTTGACGGCCTCCGAGATAAGGTCTGACGTTGTCATGGCAGCCGGAGATCACATGATGACCTCCGAGGCTGCCAGGTACGGTGGCCTGTTAGCCATCAACTGAGTCTAACAGGAGATCTACCAGTGTAAAACTGACATCCGGTCTCATGCAATGCAATACATGTGTATTGCATTGCATGAGACCTGTGATGATAAAAATATTCCCATAGCGGGACTAAGTGAGAAAGTTAAAAACAGAAAGTTTAAAAATTGGGTCACTTGAGGGGGATTCAGCTCTTCTAGTGCTTAAGGGCTCTGTATACGTAGTCCGCAAACTATTCTACAATAATTTGTTCTCCAAAAGCGAAATAGTGCTCCTTCCCTCCCGGGTGTCGCCGTGTGCCTAAGCAGTACTGTACAGCCACATATGGGATATTGCCACGTTCAGCAGAAATTGTGTGATACATTTCGGCACCATTTTTACCCATTGCCTTGTGTGAAAATGTAAAATCTGAGGCTAAAACTAATTTTTTTTGTGGTAAAAATAGAATTATTTTTTTCTTCGCTGCCCAATGGTATAAATTTCTGAGAGTCACATGTGGTGTCAGTTTGATCACTGCATCCGTAGAGGAATTCATTGAGAGATGTAGTTTGTAAAATGGGGTCACTTATGGGGGTTTCCTGCTGCTTTAGGACCTCAGTCTCTCCCAGTGGGTCATGGCACCTGCAAACCACAACAGTAAAATCTGCACTATAATATGACAATTTTTCCCTTCTGAGCTTTGCACTGTGCCTGAAAAGTACGCTTCCAGTATCCATTGTTTCAGATGCTGCACATCTCGTATCTTGATGGTCTGGTGTGGTATATGGGGTACAAAGATAGTGGGGCCATTCTTCATCAGTGGAAACCTCAATGCCACTGGATATCTGAAATTGCTACACGATGATGTGTTGCCCTCTTTATGCACTGAAGATGGCACGTTCCCTGAGTTTTTCCAACAAGATGGTGCACCACCACATTATGGGTGTCAGGTCCGAGCATTCCTACATGAACAGTTTCCTGGAAAGTGGATTGGTTGTCGTGGACCTGTTGAATGGCCACCAAGGTCTCCCGATCTGACCCCCTTAGACTTTTATCTTTGAGGTCATCTGAAGGCAATTATCTATGCTGTGAAGATACGAGATGTGCAGCATCTGAAACAACGGATACTGGAAGCCTGTGCTAGAATTTCTTCTGCAGTGTTGCTATCAGTGTGTCAAGAGTGGAAGAAGAGGGTTGCATTGACAATCCAACACAATGGGCAGCACTTTGAACACATTTGATAAGTGGTCATAAACTTGTAAAAAACTCATGAAATAATAAAGTTACGTTAAAACCAAGCACATCATTGTTTTTCTTATGAAATTCTCAATAAGTTTGATGTGTCACATGACCCTCTTCCCATTGAAAAAAATTAAGTTGAATCCAAAATGGCCAACTTCAAAATGGCCGCCATGGTCACCACCCATCTGGAAAAGTTTTCCCCTTCCCTTATACTAATGTGCCACAAACAGGAAGTTGATATCACCAACCATTCCCATTTTATTTAGGTGTATCCATATAAATGGCCCACCCTGTAGTTTTAATCCTTCTAACTTCCTAACCAAAAAAAATTGTTTAAAAAATTGTGCAGATGTAAAAGAACTATTTTGTGTGACCTAACTCTCTGGTTTAAGGGCATAAAAATTAAAAGTTTAAAAATTGCAAAATTTTCCCAATTTTGCCAAATTTCTGATATTTTAAAAAATAATCTAGTTACCGTATTTTTCGGACTATAAGATGCACCAGACCATGACCATAAGACACACCTGGGTTTTAGAGAAGGAAAATAGAAAAGAAAATTTAAGCAAAAAATGTGGTCATGATGCTCCCCATCCTGGTATGCATGGCACCCCTCATCCCCATCCCGGTATGCATGGCACCCCTCATCTCCATCCCGGTATGCATGGCACCCCTCCATCCCGGTTTGCATGGCACCCCTCCATCCCGGTTTGCATGGCACCCCTCATCCCCATCCTGGTATGCATGGCACCCCTCATCCCCATCCTGGTATGCATGGCACCCCTCATCCCCATCCTGGTATGCATGGCACCCCTCATCCCCATCCTGGTATGCATGGCACCCCTCATCCCCATCCTGGTATGCATGGCACCCCTCATCCCCATCCCGGTATGCATGGCACTGCACCATCCCGGTATGCATGGCACCTCTCCATCCCGGTATGCATGGCACCTCTCCACCCCAAAATTTTGGAGGAAAAAAGTTCGTCTTATAATCCGAGAAATACAGTATATCTAGAAAAAAAATTACTACTATCCTGACTACTATCATGAAGTACAATATGTCACAATAAAAGAATCTCAGAACCACTGGGATATGTTGAAGCGTTTCAGAGTTATTACCTCAAAAAGTGACGCTGGTCAGAATTGAAAAAAATTGGCCTGATCACAAAGGCAAAAACTGGCTCTGGCGCGAAAGGGTTAAATCTATAAGTTTAAAAAATATCTATTTCTGCTATTTTTATTAAAAACACAAAATTCTACTGTGGAAGGGCTAAGAAAATGTACTTGTGAACAAATCTTTTGCAAATTACCCAGATATCAAGAGTTTCCAAAAGGTAATTCTGCCCAACTATGGTACATTGGGTAGTAAGAAAAGGGGAGTCAGTGTTTCGCAGGTCTATATTACAGCTCCATAGGGTTTATTACCCCTCTCCCAGGACCTTGTAAGGTGAGGCTCCATAGCTAAGCTACAGTATGGAGATTGGTGACCCCATATCTGGGCAGATGAGTTCATTACAGCTTCACACAGATCTTTACCCGGCGTTTCTAAGCTTCTGAGTAGCAACCTGACTAGTATATTATTATACAAGATTTGATCATTTATTACATAGTTTGTAAAGCCGAATAAAGACTTGCGTCCATCAAGTTCGACCTGTTAGTCCTGTAATTGCTACAGTTGATCCAGAGGAGGGCAAAAACCCCAAATGATTTAGCCAATCTTCACCTGAGGAAAAATTCCCTCCCGACTCTGAAACCAGCAGTCAGAATAAATCCCTGTATCAACCTACTATTTTATTTTATTTTTAAGTATATGCTGAAATCTGCCTGGTATCTAGAAATGCATCCAGTCCCCGCTTGAACTGGTGTAGTGAATCCGACATTACCGTCTCCTCACTCAGTGAATTCCATATTCTCACTGCTCTTACCGTAAAGAACCCCTTCCTATGCTGGTGCTGAAACCTTTTCTCTTCCAGTCTTAGTGAATGCCCTCTTGTTACCGTAATATCCCTCTTTTTGAATAAATCCCGGGCAAGGTCTCTATACTGTCCCCTAACATATTTGTACACATTTATTATGTCCCCCCTCAACCTTCTCTTTTCCAGGCTGAATAGTCCTAGTTTTGCCAACCTCTCTGGGTATTGCAGTCCCTCCATTCCCTTTATTAATTTTGTTGCCCTCCTTTGTACCTTTTCAAGCTCATTTATATCCTTTCTATATATTGGGGCCCATAATTGAGCACATTATTCCAAGTGTGGTCTGACCAGTGCTTTGTACAGTGGAAGAACAATGTTCTCATCCTTTGCAGCTATACCTCTTCTGATACATCCCATTACCCTGTTTGCCCTTACAGCAGCGGCCTGACTTTGGGCACTCCAATTTAGTTTGCTATCAATCAAGATGCCCAAGTCCTTCTCCATCTCTGAATTCCCCAATGATTTCCCATTCAGTGAGTACTGGTGACTTCCATTTTTCCTTCCCATATGTATGACCTTACATTTCTCCTCGTTAAACCTCATTTGCCATTTAATGCTCCACCTACCCAGCTTATCCAAATCCCTCTGTAGGTCTGCACTGTCCTCTTTTGTATTAATTGTTTTACATAACTTTGTGTCATCTGCAAATATTGACATTTTACTATTTATCCCGTTGACTATGTCGTTAATAAAGATATTAAATAGCATTGGGCCTAGTACAGACCCCTGTGGTACCCCACTAGTGACGCTTACCCAATCTGAGTATATTCCATTTATAACCACCCTCTGCCTTCTATCCCTTAGCCAGTTAGCTACCCACTTGCAAACATTTTCCCCCAGCCCCATCATTCTCATTTTGTATACCAACCTATTATGTGGCACGCTATCGAACGCTTTTGCGAAGTCTAGATACACGACATCCACTGGTTCCCCCTGATCTACTCGTGAGCTAACCTCCTCGTAGAAGTCAATCAGGTTTGTTTGGCAGGAGCGATTCCTCATGAATCCATGTTGGTTCGGGATTAAAAGATTATTAGCATCAAGATGCTCCGTAATTGCCTCTTTAATGAAGCTTTCAAAAATTTTGCCCACAACGGACGTCAGACTCACCGGCCGATATTTTCCGGCGTCACTTTTTGCTCCCTTTTTGAATATTGGCACTACATTCGCCTGTCGCCAATCAAGTGGTACAGACCCAGTCTCAACAGAGTCCTTAAATATAAGATATAACGGTCTGTCTATCACATTACTTAGTTCCCTTAGTACCCGTGGGTGTATGCCATCAGGTCCTGGTGATTTGTTTATTTTAATGTTACTGAGGCGTTTCTGTACCCCAACTTGGGTTAGATTAGTCATACTTAGTGGAGGATTAAGCTTGTCACTTCTCATTTCTCCTGTTAGTTCTATTTCCTTTGTGAAAGTTGTCGAAAAAAAATTATTTAATAGGTTAGCTTTATCCTCATCTTTCTCTATGATTTTGCCTTCATCACTTTTTATCGGTCCAATATTATCCGATTTAATCCTTTTACTATTTATATACGTAAAGAACAGTTTGGGATTTGATCTACTTTCCCTAGCAATACGTCTCTCTGTTTCCTCCTTCGCTATTTTTATTTGTTTTTTACAGGTTCTCGTTTTTTCCTTGTAACACATTAGTGCCTCCTTACTATTTTCCTGTTTTAATCTCTTGAATGCCTCTTTTTTGCTATTTAACGCCCCTTTTACGTTCTTGTTCAACCATATTGGTTTCCTCTTATTTCTGGCCCTTTTATTCCCATACGGTATATATCTCTCGCACTGAGTATTCAGAATTCTTTTGAAGGTTTCCCATTTACTATTCGTATTCCTTTGATTAAGAACTTTGTCCCAGTCAATAAGTTGAAGGTTTTCTATCAGCTGATCAAACTTCGCCCTCCTAAAGTTTAATGTTTTTGTTGTTCCCTTATTGATAACCCTACTGAAGGGCATTTTGAAATTGATAATATTATGATCGCTATTACCTAGGTGCCCCCCTATCTGTACCTCAGTTATTCTATCAGGCCTATTAGTCAATATTAAGTCCAACACGGCCTTCCCTCTCGTTGGTTCCTGCACTAGTTGGGAGAGATAATTATCCTTAATATTTGTCCAGAACCTTTTTCCTTTCTGAGATCTACAGGTTTCTGTTTCCCAGTCAATATCCGGGTAGTTGAAATCCCCCATTACAATCACTTCATTATGTTTTGCTACTTTGTCTATTTGTCCTAATAGCAGACTCTCATTCTCCTCTGTTATATTTGGTGGCTTATAGCAGACCCCCAATAATATTTTATTATTATTTTTTGCCCCGTCTATCTCTACCCACATGGACTCGACCCCCTCTTCTCCCTCTCCTATATCTTCCCTTAGTCTGGGCTTTAGACATGACTTTACATATAAGCAGACTCCTCTGCCTTTCCCCTGTTTCCGGTCCCTTCTAAATAAACTATAATCTAATAAATTTACCGCCCAGTCGTAGCTATCGTCTAGCCAAGTCTCTGTTATACCTACGATGTCATACCTCTCCTCCGATATAAGCGCCCGCAGCTCATTCGCCTTATTGGTCAGGCTTCTTGCGTTGGTCAGCATGCAAGATAAAATTTTGGGGTTATTTAGCTTCCTATTCTTCTCTAGCGATCTAACTGTACTATCCTCACCCCCCTCTCCACCCTCATTATATTCACTTCTCCCCTTCCCCCTTGCTTGCCTCACATCCCACCTATTTCCTTGGTTTCCCCCCCCCCATCTCTAGTTTAAATACTCCTCCAACCTATTAGCCATCTTCTTCCCCAGCACCGCTGCACCCTCCCCATTGAGGTGCAGCCCGTCCCTACGGTAGAGCCTGTAGCCGACTGCGAAGTCAGCCCAGTTCTCCATGAACCCAAACCCTTCTGCCTTGCACCAACTCTTTAGCCACTTATTCACCTCCCTAACTTCCCGTTGGCGCTCCTGTGTGGCTCGCGGGATTGGTAGTATTTCTGAGAAAACTACTTTGGAGGTCCTTGCCCTAAGCTTCCTACCTAGGTCCCTGAAATCATTTTTAAGGACCCTCTATCTACCACTCACTTTGTCATTGGTGCCGATGTGGACCATGACCGCTGGGTCTTCGCCAGCCCCACCCAGTAACCTGTCAACCCGATCCGCGATGTGCCGGACTCGAGCGCCAGGGAGGCAGCACACCGTTCGGCGATCCCGGTCTTTGTGACAGATTGCCCTGTCTGTCCCCCTAATAATAGAATCACCCACTACCAGGACCTGTCTTGCCTGCCCTACACTTCCCCCCTCCCCCTCATTACTGGAGCATACACTCCCCCGGCTTTCAGAGGATCTGTCGTGCTCCAATAATGCCGGTTCTGAACCAGCCTTCCTATACTTCTTCCCTCTATCCCTCCTAACTGTTATCCAGCTCCCTGCCTGTTCAGCCTGCACTTCCCCTCTATGCTCCACCCCCAGTATTGACCCATTGAGTGTCTGCTCGGTGAGCAGCTAACTCCGTTCCATGTTGTCGATGCTCCTCAGTATCGCTATCTGAGCACTTAGATCCAGAATTTGGGCTTCCAAGTGCACGATATGCTCACATCTCTCGCAGCAGTATGGATCCTCGAGCGGTAGCTCACGGAATGCATACATTGCGCAAGATGTACACTGCACAGCTCCGGCCAAGATGGACGCCATTCTAAATATGGGGATACAGTCAGTATATATATACAAGTACAAAACACAATTATTTATATATAGGTGTATGGACGGGGATCAATTAGGGATGTGCAAGTGTATCAATTAGATATCGGCGGGGGATCAGTTAAGTATGGACGGGGGATCAATTAAGTATGGACCGGGGACTCAGCTGAGTAGGTCAGGTGGATTAATTAAGTATGAACGGTGTGTCAATTGACTATGGACTGGGGATCAATAAATATGGGCTGGGGAAATAATTAATTGTGGACTGGGGAATCAATCAATTAATTATGGACAGGGGGTTAATTAAATATGGATGGGGATAAGGCAAATAAATAGGGACTGGGGGATCAGTAAAAGTGGACAGGGGGAATCTATTAAATATGGACAAGGGGGATCAATTGATTATGGGCTGGGGGGGGCAATCAGTTAAATGTGGTCGGGGGATCAATTTAATATGGACGGGGGGTGGACGGGGGGGTCAATTTAAATGTGGTCAGGGGGATCAGTTAAATATGGACGGGGGGTTATCAGGGGATCAATTTAAATATGGACGGGGGGTGATCAATTAAATATGGTCTGGGGTATCACTAAAGATGGCCTGGGGAGTTGTATTAAATATGGATAGGGGGGAGATCGATCAAATATGGACAGGGGATTAATTTAAATAAGGCCGGGGGGGGAGCACTTAAATAAAATGCAATTACAATACAAATACAGTACAATACACGCTCGGGTTCAGTAGGGCCTCTTATCGCGGCCTCCTGCCCCTCACTCACCTCCTCTAGGGACGCTGCACGCTATCACAGCGCGCTCGCCCCTCCGGTCGCCTCTTACCGGTCCTCCTGGTCACCACCACCTGGCGCCCTCCGCCGGACGGCGCTGCACGATATCACAGCGCTCTCTTGCGCTCGTTCCTCCGGTCGCCTCCTACCGGTCCTCCCGGTCCACTTGGTCACCTCCGCCTGGCTCCCTCGCCAGAGGGCCGCGAGCCGAGTCGGACCACGCCGCACGCCGCTCACCACAGCCACACCACAGCCCACGTGTTCACACCCCGCGCGCGCTCTCACTTCCGGTCACCTCCACGGTAGCGTTTAGACTGACTGGCCGGGCAGATCTGGCATTCTGCAGACTGGAAAAGCTGGGGAACAACCATTATATAAAATATGAAAAAATAGGAAAATATTAGCAATGTTCTGTAATGGTTAATTTTTACATAACACTGGTTCAATTTACTTGATATTAACCCGTTCATGATCTTGTGATTTTCTATCTTTGCACTTTAGTTTTTTTTCTCCTCTTTTTTCCAGAGCCATAACTTTTATATTTTTTCAATATAACCAAGGGCTTGTTTTTTGCAGGACAAGTTGTACTTTTGAATGACACCATTTTTTTGAAGTGCTACTTTAGTGAAGTAAAAATAATAAATTTAGGATTTTTTATCTTCGTTATTTTTTTATAGACTTTACATTTATCATATTGCGGGCTACAATTAAGATAGAGATGGGAGAGGCAGCATTTTGTTCAGAATTGTACAGGCTTTAATTCGACATGTCTTAACCAAGTTTGTTATTTTGTTTTCGAGGAGTCAAATTCTAAATTTTGATGGGCGATTTCGGGAAAACTGTGTTTTGTAAAAAAAAAAAAAAAAAAAAATGCGTATGTGTTACTTGTGTTATTGGTTACATTCCTTCAGGGATTCAAGTTGGTATTTCTGTAGGATCATATTTTGTTGTGTGATTTTCTAAATACAGTCTCATCCTAGTCATAGGTTTAATGCTAAACTAAAAGAATCAATATTTTAACACCTTTTTAATATACAGTTATACATGTAACAACTTTTTTTTTATTATTACTTCACTAGACATTTCCTTTTTCCAGTTTAAAAAAAAAATGAAAAAAATACAGTAAAATCGTCCAGCGATAAAATAAAACATTATGAATTGGTCTGAACAATTATTAGTACGTCTTTACACTGATCTTTTCTCAATAATTTGTTCTCTCTTCTGGGTGAAATGTAATCTTGTCCACAATCTCTTACTAACAATGGCCGTTTCCTTTTGTGTCAGTATGTACGCCTGTTATGGGGTTTGGGTCCACTTGTGTTAATATCTGATTTTTGGTTACTTTCAAAATGTCTGCTTTCTTGGATACACAAAGGATGGTGATGGACCAGAAGGTGCAGAAAAATGGCTTTACTTCTTCATTGTCCTAGTCTTTGGAGAGTCCATTAGCCAGCAGCCACCAGTGCTGATCATACTCACAGGTCACATATCCAGTTATATCATCCATCGCCAATCTTGTGCCACCTTCAATCACTTCATGGACTTCACTGTCATTTCTGGATGAAAAAATCCTTGTTTATATTTTTGTTTCACTACATGGAATTAAAGTGTTAGTTCCTTTGATGGGTTCTGCTTTTTGTAACCAATGTTTTAACAAACTTTCCTCTTCTTCTTAGTCCTGGTTTGTACAGTACGTGAACTGGATGTTAGGAATATTTTTCTCACTCAGTTGGAAAAGTTGCATGGGTGTTAAAATTTGGTCTGAATGTGGTCTATGGAGGCTAGCTTGAGCTGCTAGACATTTCACCGTGCCTCCTAAACCATCACATACACCTTTTGCCAGGAGCTGAATGGCAAAAAAGTGCCATTCAGCTTTCACTCCAAAATGTTTCTTGTGATGGCATACAATTATAAGGTTTCTCCTATTTTTATACTGTGCAGAAGAGTCATCCGAGGAGTAGTAGACCTTGCTCAAACTTGTTAGGATGTCAGTTTTATCACTGAAATCAAATTTTTTTGGAACAAATGAACAGCTGTTGAATCATGAAGTAAGCACTCAGACATAAAATACATAAGTGTAGTTCTGATATCTGACTGTAAGCAGAGTCGGCTTATTAGTAATAAGTTATTACTATTCAGCTAAGCAGACAACAGACCGGATGCTGCACTTATCGCACAGGGCGCTGAGGGAGACATTGCACGGACCAGCCCCTGAAACCAGCATCACTGATGGGCGGCAAACAAAGCAGGGGAGAGTAGGGATGTCCCAGTCCCCTCCTTTTCGATGATCTTCGTTTCAGTGTGGAAAGGGAAGTGACAGCAGTTTCCACATTTTTGGGTTCACTGTTAAGCCCACGGCTGTGTGCAAATCCACTATTGATTGTACCTGGGACAAGTTGGTATGCCACTTGGTACTAAAGGTAATATCCTCCAAATACACCGATACATACTTCTGATAAGGCTCTAACACTATGTCCATCAGCCTCTGGAACATGGCCGAGGCTGCATGTAACCCAAAAGGCAAGACGACCTAGTGATAGAGACCCTCCGGCGTTATGAAGGCTGACTCTGTCCGAGGCACCTGCCAGTAACCCGTGGTGAAGTACTGGGCCTGCCCCAGTCTCTCAATCAGCTGGTCCACCCAGGACATTGAATAAAGGTCAAATTTCAACACTTTATTACATTTTCAGAAGTCGTTACAAAATCATAACGATCCGTCCAGCTTCAGAACCAGTTACAATGGGGCTAGCCCGCTCCCTCCTGGACTCCTCGATAACTCCTAGCTGGAGCATTTGTTTTTCCTCAGCTGCGATGGCTTGTGTCTGGGCCTCTGTGACAATGTTATGTTGGATCACAGATGTTCGGCCAAGCAGTTCTGAAAATTACGTCCGTATTCCGCAGCACCAATTTCTGAGTCTCCCGTCGCTTCTGTTTAGAGAGTGTGTCACTTATATTTACCTCTCCCCTGGCCATTGTCGGAGGGTCCCCAGACGATACGACCGGAGTCGCATCCGTAATCATACATTCCCAGTCTTTCCTTGCTTATAGCAAATTTACGTGATATAGCTGTTTGGGTTTTCTCTTCCCAGGTTGATATACTCTCTAATTCATCTCCCCAACCTTTTCCCGGACTTCATATGGCCCTTGCCACTTGGCCATGAGCTTACTTTCTGCTGGGGGCACTAAGACTAATACCTGATCCCCTTGGACATTGACCATACCAGGGGTGCAACAAAGTGCCATTAGTTGCATAAGGATTAAAAGTGAATTTAGGCTGTGTACCCACGATGTGTTTTTCAAGCGTTTTTGCTGCGGAATTTTCCGCAGCGTAAACGCTTGGGAAACGCATGGTAAGCCTTCTGCCATGGTCCCCTATGCAATTCCACACTTTCAATGCCCATGCTGCGGATTTTTCTGCAGCGTTTATGCTGCTCTCAAAAATCCGCAGCATGTCCATTAATTTTGCGGAAGCGCTGCGTTTTCGCCGCCATTGACTTGCATTAGAACGCGCCAATTCTGCAAGACTGCTTCTGTACATGCTTAATTGGCGCGTTGTAATGTCTGGATGGTACCCGAGTGTGGAGAAGAGAAGACTCTCATCCACACCCATGTACCATAGAAACTGTAAAAAAAAGAATAAAATAAAAAATAAAGATTATATTCACCTACCGACAGCCCCCGGTCTCCTTCCCTGTGCTTGCCAGCAGACTGAAGGACCTGCGCTGACGTTACAGTCATGTGACAGCAGGTCTTTCAGTGCAGTGTCCCGCGATCAGCTGGCAGCCAGGAAGGAGCGCAGCAACACACGCCGGGCCATCGGAAAGTAAGTATCAAGGTTTATTTTTTTATTTTTAACCACTCTAAAGGTCACACTATATAAATCCATGCTGTTTGCATGGATTTATATAGTGTGACCTAGTTGTCAAGCACTTTCCAAGTGATGCTAAAATCGCTTTGAAAGCACTTGTCAATCCGCATGCGGAAACGCATGTGAATCCACATGTATTACGCTGGAAAAACGCATGTACAATCCGCATGCGTTTTTTCTGCCAGGGAGATGCAGAAATGCTGCAGAAATTTTCTGCTTCATTTCTGCATTGTGGGCACATAGCCTTAATGTAAATGATTAAGTAGCTGAATTTCCATTTTGGGGTAACAAACTCCTTTTGAGAGATTCCTTGCAGTTACTTTGCATGTTGATTTACTTTGTAAGGACACAAGTGCACACATTTCAGATTTTGTCACCTTTTTTCTGTGCAGATTTGTCACAAAACCTAAAGGGTTTCCCGATGCCAGGAAAGTGACTGAGAATCCTGACGTCTTCTGCACATGTTACTTATTTGTGACTTGCAGGTTTGGTGAAGATATAATTCTGCAGGATGTCAATTCTGTCAGCGTTTTTGCTGCAGATTTCACCCACACTGATGAGTGGGGAAAAATCTGCACCTATTTACAGCATTTTCCAGACAAGAGATGGAGAAACCAAAAGCTTAATGTGTGCACACAGCCTAATAGACGTCATTACTAGTGTTGAGCGAGCATGCTCGACACTGCTCGTTACTCGCCCGAGCATCTCACTACTCGGGATGTTCGGCGAGCACCGAGCATTTCCGGGTTACTCGGGCGGGAGCTCGGGTCTCCGCCCTGCATGTTTGGCGCTCTTTACAGAGCCAATGAACATGCAGGGATTGCCAGCCAGTCACTGTAATGCCGCAGCCATGTTGTTTGTGGGCATTACAGTGATTGGCTGGCCGCCCAGCGTCACCTCGAGTATTTAAAACCGGGCGCCGCCATCTTGGACTCAGTCGCCCGGGATCACACAGTCTAGGGAAAGTGCTGCTGATTTAGGGAGAGATATATACTGCGAAATAGTTAGTGTAGGGTCTGTAAAAGCTGCCAGATCAAACAAACCGTCCTTCTCAGGACTAATATCCATCCCAGATATCAGGCAGGCAGGCAGGCTGTATAGGAAACGCAGTGGTTATACCAGCAAACGCTGCATTACAGTCCTGTGTGCTCCTGCTGCTCAAATTGCTAGACTTAGCTCCAGGTCTCGGGGGCCAGGAAAAATCCTTTTTTTTTTTTTTTCATCTAAATCCTCTTTTTTTCTCCGCTAGAAGTGGTGGAAGAGGAGATCCCATGTAGCGATGCCCAAATATTTGAACAGCCACGGCCACAGGAAGGCGACGCTGGCGCAATTTGTCACAAGAGGTGGACGATGACGAGACACAATTGCCACGAAGTGAGGAGGAGGATCGTGGTGCGGAAGTGGAAGAGGAGGACGTGGTGGATGATCTAGTAACTGACCCAAGGTGGCAGGAGGACACGCAGAGCGAGGCGAGCAGCACACAGGGGGAGGGAGGCAGAGCACCCCAACAGACAGGAAGAAGCAGTGTGGTGGCTGCACACAGAAGGCGGGCAACCGTTCCCCGTAACACTAACACGAGGGACGTTGCCAGTACAACCGGTAGGTCTTCCAGAGTCTGGAATTTTTTTAAAGACTCTGCTGATAACCCCAAAAAGGCCATTTGTACCACCTGCCATGCCAGTGCCAGCAGGGGTGACAAAAGTACCAGCCTGACCTCCACCAACATGATCAGGCACATGTCAGCAAAGCACTCGACTTTGTGGGGCGAACCCCAGGGTCCACGACCAGTGTCAGCGGGTGTCACCACTGCTTTTTCCGCCGTTGTGCGTGTAAGAGAACCCCCTGTTGTGCGTGCAAGGCAATCCCCTGTCCATACTGCATGCAAAGATTCCCCCTCCTCTCAGTCTTCACTTGTTATGGCAGTTTCTCAAGAAACAGCATCAACGTCCACGTCAGCGTTCAATTGTCCTTATCCCAGACCTTTGAACGAAAGAGCAAATTCGCAGCCAACGCCCCACAGGCCACAGTCCTAAATTCGCACATTTCACGACTGCTTGCGTTGGAAATGCTGCCTTTTAGGCTGGTGGAGACGGAATCCTTCCGCAACCTTGTGGCGGTGGCCGTCCCTCGGTGCTCGGTCCCCAGCCGACACTATTTTGCCCGGTGTGCCACCCCCGCACTACACAAGCATGTGTCCCAAAACATCTGCCGTGCCCTCAACAACGCAATTACTGGGAGAGTCCACCTGACAACGGACACATGGACAAGAGCTTGTGGCCAGGGACGGTACATCTCTCTGACGGCACACTGGGTAAACATAGTGGAAGCCGGGAACCAGTCGGACCTTGGGACGGAACACATCCTCTCCACATCGAGAATTGCGTGCCCTATGTCAGTCAGAGTTGCCCCCACAGTGTACAGCTCCTGATGATCATCCTCCTCATGTTCACCCTCCATCTCAGATATCACCGCATCAGTTACAAGCTGGAAGCACTGCTGTACTGCCTCCGCCAAGTAGCAACAGGCTGTGCTGAAACTCATAAACTTAGGTGATAAACCTCACAGTTGTGGACAGCTGTGAAAGAGCAGGCAGATCTGTGGCTGAGACCGCTGAACCTACATCCAGGCATGGTCGTGTGTGACAATGGCCGTAACCTGGTGGCGGCTCTGAGGCGAGATCACACACGTACCATGCCTGGGTCATGTGCTTAAGCTCGTGGTTCAGCGGTTTCTTAAATCGTACCCCGAGTTGCCAGATCTGCTCGTCGAAGTACGCCGCCTGTCAGCTCATTTTCAGAAGTCGGCTACAGCTTCCGCCGCCCTTGCTG
Source organism: Phyllobates terribilis (assembly GCF_046119375.1). Lineage (NCBI taxonomy): Eukaryota > Metazoa > Chordata > Amphibia > Anura > Dendrobatidae > Phyllobates > Phyllobates terribilis. The sequence goes on from NW_027362845.1 coordinate 3,793,135, forward strand.
TGTTGCAACAGCGTTTGCAGCTTCCGTCACACCGACTTGTGTGTGATGTCCCTGACGCGCCCCTGGGCCTGAGTCGCGCAGCGTTGCGCACGCGGGAGCCTACCCGGAGCCGGATCTGATAGGGGTAGTAGTCTCGTGGCGGTGACCCGGTCCGTGCCCAGGGAGTCAGACTAAGTGGCGGTGTATTAGCAGTAGATGTAGGACGACTACGCCACCCGTTGAATGCAGCTATGGAGCTGCCGCTGCAGGGCAGACCGCTGAGGCCGGTGGAAGGATGGTGCAGCGTGGATGGTATAACCCCCAACGGGAGGAGTATGGCCTCAGGGCAGCCGACGTGGATGATGGGGGTAGCAGGAACCACTCAGAGACGATGCGGTGTAGTTCAGGGTCTTTACTGGTGACAAAGATGGGCCCTCCCGGAGTACTGGCTAGCGGTCGGGGCCTGGTCAGTCCTTGAGCAGATGGGATCCCCCTTGGCCAGGCGGAGTTGTAGGCCTCCCCAACTAATTGTACTCTTCTGGCTACCTTGCTAGAGGCGGGTAAAGGTAGCCCACGTCCCTGAGTGTACCGTGTGGTGCTCACCCGTATGGCCGGTGACTCGGGGCCTTCTAGTGGCTTCCGCTCCACGACGGCGGTGCTGGTCCCACGCGTGTGACCGTGCCTTCGGGTTTCTTGGCCAGAGGACCTGAAATCCCCTGCCGGTCGGTTTCTGCTGCTGGGTCAGGGTTAGTCCCCACAGCCTCGGACTCCGGGTCCGGTGGTAACTCTTCAATCAGGGCGAGCTCTTCAGCTGCCAGCCCCTGATTCCTTTTAGCACGACTTCCTCAGAGCTCCTGATCTTTCTTTCCTATAGCTGCTTCTCCTCTTCTCTCTCTACTCTTCTCTTCTCTTCTCTCTAACCCTGCCTCAGCCCCAGTTTTATATAGGGGAAGTTCTTCCCCTCCCAGGACTGGGCAGGAGGTGTGGCATGCATAGGATTCCTGACCAAGAGACCTCCCACCTGCTCTCAGACATAACATTGCTATTACTGTGGAGACCAGACCTCTGGGGTGCCACATCCCTACATGTTGGAACTCTACCCTCCACATGTTGCAAAGGATTTGTGAGCAGAAGAGAGCAGTTGTAGAGTACCAGCTGCAACAAGGCCGTCGATATTCAGGTCAGACTCCACACATAAGACCTCAGGAGTGGACCTGGATGTCTGACATATGTACCATCCTGACAATCTTTGAGGAGTCCACCAAGATGGTGAGTGGCGATGACGCCATCATTAGCGTCAGCATCCCACTTGTCTGTCTTTTGCAACGCACTCTGCAGAGAATTAAAGAGGAGGCATTGCAGCCAGAGTATGATGAGATGGATCAAGAAGCCGTAGCGGGCGATTACACACAGCCCAGCCTCATCTCATCCCAATGTGCATTGGGGGACCATGAGGGAGAGGAGGAGGAGGAAGAAAAACAGGAGCTGGTATCATGTTCTTTAGACTGTAGTACCTGTACAACTGTCATATCATCGGTTTAGCGTTGGTGGCCTGAGGACGGGGAGGAGGAGGAGAGCATGGTCAGTCGTGATCTTGGTGAGCACACGGAAGTCTTGCCCGTTACCAGTCTGGCACGCATGGCTGACTTTATGTTACGCTGCCTTAACCGTGACCCTCGCGTTGTCAAAATGTTGGGTGACAGTCATTACTGGTTGGTGACACTTTTAGACCCCCGCTACAAGGAGAACTTTCACTCTCTTATTCCTGAGGTGGAGAGGTCTACAAAAATGGGGCAGTACCAGAAGGCTCTTGCTGCAGAACTGTTAAAAAAAAAATTCCCATCTGAACACGCTAGCGGCAGAGGTCACAGTTGGTTGCCCAACCAAGGCGTACAGGCGAGCGAGACGCAACTCCAATCCAACAGAGGCAGGGGAACACTGTCAACGTTCTGGGACAGTTTTCTGAGACCCACCCAATTTACAGGCCCTGAGGCTCAGGGTACTCTCACAAGGAGTGGAAAGTTTCAAAAGATGGTGAGGGGGAGTACCTTGCCGACCGTACCAGCGTCCTCCGTGATTCCTCTGTGTCTTTTAATTATTGGGTATCCAAGCTGGACACTTGGAATGAACTTTCTCTGTATGCCTTGGAGGTCCTGGCCTTCCCTGCCGCTAGCGTGTTATCGGAGCGTGTTTTTAGTGCCGCTGGGGGAATTATAACTGATAAGTGTTAGAACTCTCCTGTTAGGTTTTTTCTAGTTTGCTTGTCACATGACCTTTTTTGCCTATTTAAACCTGCTCCGCCCTTCTGGCCTTGCTGGACTTCATTGTAATTTCAACTCTTTATCTAGCCAGGTGCTTTGTTACCTTACTCCGTCAGTTTAGCTAGGTCTCTTGACCTCTATTTTCTATGTTGTTTTGTTTGTCCTTTTCTGCTACAATTTCTGTTAGGAGGTGTCCATCTTACTCCCAGTCCCTAGTTCTTGTAGGGATCCCTCCCTCACATCTATAGGTCTTCGTACAGACTAGCTGAGGACTTTAGCGGGTCTGATCACAGGATCAGGTTCCTCGCTACAACGTAGCGGGTTAAGCTTAGTTCTATTGTAGGGACAGATCTCCTTTCTTTCCTTAGTGCTTGTAGCAGATCATAACAGTAAGTCCAGCCCAAAAATATCTCTTAAGGAAAGACTTCCCATTTCCATCATGGTGTCGGTTCAGGATTTGGCTCAACGCCTGCAGGGACTCTCTCTGGAGGTGGCCGAGCTCCAACAACACGTGAGTAGCTGTTCTGGAGCACATTTTGTGGAGCCAAAGGTACGTTTGCCTGATTTATATTTTGGTGATCAAGAAGATTTTTTTTCCTTTTAAAAATGCTTGTTTATTATATTTTCCTTTGAGACCCAGATCCTCTGGTGATGAATCACAGCGCATAGGGTTCATAATGTCACTTTTGCGCAAAGAACCTCAGGGATGGGCCTTTTCTCTCCAACCTAGTGATCCATGCTTTAGATCAGTGGATAGTTTTTTTTCTGCTTTGGGTCTGTTGTATGATGATCCTGATCGTGTCTCATCAGCTGAGACTGAATTGAGACGTTTGAGGCAGGGATCAGGTAATGTGGAAAAATATTGTTCTCACTTACGTCGGTGGTCTGCCCAGGTGGGGTGGAACGATTCAGCTTTGAAAAGTTTGTTTCTTGCGGGGCTAGGTGAAAGGGTTAAGGATCTGCTGATTGCTTATCCCACACCTGGAAACTTGCAGGAGGCAATGCAATTAGCTATATGGGTGGACAGGAGACTGCGTGCAAGGGTTAATGAGAGTAAAACCTCTGCCATGTCAGCTCCGAGTCTTGAGAGGGTCTGTACTGACATTGGAGAGCCGATGGAGATTGGGGCGATGGCACCCCGCTCTCAGGAAAAAGACTGCAGGTTTTCTGAAGGTTTGTGCTTTTATTGCGGAAAATCTGATCATTTCATTAAGAACTGTGTGCTTCGTATGAACAAAGAAAAAAAAAAAGGTCAGTTACGCCCATATAGCCTGTTTAAATACTAAGCGGGTATTCCTATCTGCTACTACCGTTGCTCAGGAAGAATTAATTGAATTTCGGGTATTTGTGGATTGTGGTTCTACTCTGAATGTGATTGATGGGGGGATTCTTGGAAAAACTTAAATTAAAACCCAAACCTTTGTCATCCCCTATTGCTGTGGTTTCCGTCGATGGCTCTCCCTTGAAGAGTGTTACTCACAAGGTCTGTGAATTTCCCCTCACTATTAATGGTGTTCACCAAGAGAATTTGGATTTGGTAGTATTAAATAATTTGCCTTGTCCAGTAGTTTTGGGGTTGCCCTGGTTAAAATTGTACAATCCTGTACTGGATTGGTCTACCAATGAAATTAAGTCCTGGAGCCCTAAGTGTTATGACAAGTGTTGTAACGGACGTATTGCTGCGGTGGAAAAAGGGGAATTACCTGTACCTATTTAGGATTTTTGGAGAGTTTTTTCTGAGGATGAGTCACAAATTTTGCCTCCCCATAGAGACTATGATTGTACCATTGAATTTGTCCATGGAGCGACTCTTCCTAAAAGTCGTTTATTTAATCTTACTATTCCTGAGAGAAAGGCTTTGGAGGAATACATACAAACGAGCTTGGCCGCCGGTCACATTAGGCCTTCCAAGTCTCCTGTGGCTGTTGGATTTTTTTTTGTTAAAAAAAAAGGACGGCGGTTTACGTCCTTGTCTGGATTTTCGTGAGATTAATAAAATTACTGTACGCAATCCTTACCCACTGCCATTGATTCCTGATTTGTTTAACCAGTTAGTGGGGGCCAAGTGGTTCTCTAAAATTGATGTCCGGGGGGCATACAATTTGTTGCGCATGAAGGACGGTGATGAATGGAAGACTGCTTTTAACACTCCTGTGGGTCATTTTGAGAATCTGGTTATGCCTTTCGGTCTTACCAATGCACCAGCATTTTTTCAGAATCTTATTAATGACATCCTTAGACCTTTGATCGGCAAAAATTTGGTTGTGTATTTGGATGACATTTTGATTTATTCAACGGATCTGGAGTCTCATTGGCGGAGCGTACGTGAGGTATTACAGTTATTAATTGACAATTCGCTTTTTGCTAAGCTAGAGAAATGTGAGTTCGCTGTACAGAGAATTAGTTTTTTGGGCTACATTATCTCCAGCGAGGGCTTTGAGATGGACCCGGTGAAAGTTCAAGCTGTGCAGGAATGGCCTAGGTCTATTGGTTTGAAATCGATACAGAGGTTTTTGGGTTTCGCCAATTAATACAGAAAATTCATTAAAAATTTTTCTATTATTGTCAAACCACTGACCGATCTCACCAGGAAAGGTGCTAATGCGGTTCAGTGGACTACTGAGGCCATTGAAGCTTTTGTGTTTCTAAAGGAGAGGTTCAGCTCTGCTCCCATCCTTATGCAGCCTGATGTGACTAAGCCGTTTTTGGTTGAGGTTGATGCTTCTTCGGTGGGGGTTGGTGCGTGTTGTCTCAGAAAAACAAGGATGGAGTACATCCCTGTGCTTTTGTTTCAAAAAAATTTTCTGAGACTGAACTGAATTACGATATTGGTAATCGGGAATTGTTGGCTATTAAACTCGCATTTGAACACTGGCGTCATCTCTTGGAAGGTGCTGAATTTCCCATTCAGGTTTTCACTGATCATAAAAATCTGATCTATCTTGATGCTGCCAAGCGCTTGAATGCCCGTCAGGCTAGGGGGGCACTTTTTTTCTCGCGGTTTAATTTTTCTGTTACTTACATCCCGGGTACCAAGAATGTTAAAGCTGATGCTTTGTCTCGCAGCTCATCTCCCATGGTCGGTGCTGAGGAGGAGGAGAGCGTTTTACAAGAAGGTGTTGTGATTGCTGCATTGGACTCCGTTTTGGAAGATGAGATTCTTAAAGCACAGGAGAATGCCCCATCTAACACTCCCCATGGGAGGTTGTTTGTGCCTAGGACCTTTAGGAGAGATTTCTTTGTTGAGTGTCATGAGTCTCGGTTGGCAGGTCATCCAGGAATTTCTGAGACCAAGAGACTTGTGGGTCGCAGTTTTTGGTGGCCTGGATGGCAGAAGGAAGTTATTAAGTGGGTGCGTCAATGTACTGTGTGTGCTAGATCTAAGTCTTCACATGCTCCTGCTGCGGGATTGCTTTGCCCTCTGGAGGTTCCTAGTGCACCTTGGACACATCTGGCTATGGACTTTATTACTGACCTTCCCCCCTCTGAGGGATTCACGGTCATCTGGGTGGTCGTGGACCGTTTTAGCAAGATGTGTCACTTGGTTCCCTTCATCAAACTGCCCTGCGCTAAGACACTCGCTAAGGCCTTTGTCAAGGAGATTGTGAGACTCCATGGCCTTCCTACTGACATTGTTTCTGATAGGGGACCTCAGTTCGTGGCTCGTTTTTGGCGTGCCTTTTGTGACAGGTTGGGAGTTCATTTGTCATCTTCATCTGGATATCATCCTGAGTCTAATGGCCAGACAGAAAGGAAGAACCAGGATGTTGAGCAGTTCTTGCATTGTTTTGTGGCAGACAATCAAGAGGGGTGGTCTGAGTTTCTGCCACTTGCTGAATTTGCTCTTCACAACCATACATCCTCTTCTGCTGGGTGTTCGCCTTTTTTTTGTTGTTCTAGGAGACATCCGTCTTTTGGGTCATTCTCCAAATTGGTATCGGCTGTGCCTGAGGAGGAGAGTTTTTCCGGTGATTTGGAAAGAGTTTGGACGGATGTGCGTGGTAATCTGCAGGAAGCTAACAAAAAATCTAAGAGGTACTTTGACAGGAAACGTCAAAAGGTTTTGTTTACGGCTGGTGACATGGTTTGGTTGTCCTCTAAGAATCTGCGGTTGAGGATTCCTTCTAAAAAATTGGGTCCCAAGTTTGTAGTGCCCTTTAAGGTGCTTCAGGTAGTTAACCAATCTGCTGTTAGGTTGGAGATTCCCACCTCCTGGAAGATTAATCCGGTGTTCCATGTTTCTCTATTGAAAAAAGCTGATGTATCTGATAGAGACGCCACTGCCACTGTTCCTCTGGTGGTGGAGGACGGGGAATATGAAATTTCCCGCATCCTTAATTCTAGACGGTATAGAGGGAGTTTGCAGTATCTCATCCCTTGGAAGGGTTTCGGTCCCGAGGATAACTCATGGGTGAGGGCGGATGATGTTTCTGCTTCCAGACTTGTCAGAGCATTTCACAGGAGGTTTCCTGATAAGCCTGGGCCTAGGGGATCCGGAGGATCCTCACAGAAGAGGGGGTACTGTTAGAACTCTCCTGTTGGGTTTTTTCTAGTTTGCTGGTCACATGACCTTTTTTGCCTATTTAAACCTGCTCTGCCCTTCTGGCCTTGCTGGACTTCATTGTAATTTCAACTCTTTATCTAGCCAGGTGCTTTGTTACCTTACTCCGTCAGTTTAGCTAGGTCTCTTGACCTCTATTTTCTATGTTGTTTTGTTTGTCCTTTTCTGCTACAATTTCTGTTAGGAGGTGTCCATCTTTCTCCCAGTCCCTAGTTCTTGTAGGGATCCCTCCCTCACATCTATAGGTCTTCATACAGACTAGCTGAGGACTTTAGCAGGTCTGATCACAGGATCAGGTTCCCCGTTACATCGTAGGGATTAAGCTTAGTTCTATTGTAGGGACAGATCTCCTGTCTTTCCTTAGTGCTTGTAGCAGATCATAACAATAAACGCACTCAGCCATGTGAGGATTTTTTTTTTTTTTCAGAACGAGTTGTAGTTTTGAATGATGCAATTAATTTTGCTATAAAACATACATTATAAAAGAGGCAGCCATACTTGCCAATACCTAGTCGCAATACTAATATACTACGGTATGTATCAGCCCTCAGGTGAAGACAGAGCTGGTGCAAAATACTAATGAAATAACCACTCTCACACCTACCATTTTTTTTTTTTGGACCATAAGACGCACCTAGGTTTTAGAGGAGAAAAAAAAAATTGAAGCAAAAAACGTGTTCATGATGCACTTTTAAGGGGGAGGAGGTCTTCTGACACTGGTATAGGGGTAATGTCCCCCAATTCTGACAATATCCCCCATCCTGGTATGTATGCATGGCACCCCTAATCCCTATCCTGGTGTGCATGGCACCCCTAATCCCTTTCCTGGTGTGCATGGCACCCCTAATCCCTTTCCTGGTGTGCATGGCACCCCTAATCCCTGTCCTGGTATGCATGGCACCCCTCATTCCTGTCTTGGTATGCATGGCACCCCTCATCCCTGTCCTGGTATGCATGGCACCCATCATCCCTGTCCTGGTATGCATGGCACCCCTCATCCCTGTCCTGGTATGCATGGCACCCCTCATCCCTGTCCTGGTATGCATGGCACCCCTCATCCCTTTCCTGGTATGCATGGCACCCCTCATCCCTATCCTGGTATGCATGGCACCCCTCATCCCTGTCCTGGTATGCATGGCACCCCTCATCCCTGTCCTGGTATGCATGGCACCCCTCATCCCTGTCCTGGTATGCATGGCACCCCTCATCCCTGTCCTGGTATGCATGGCACCCCTCATCCCTGTCCTGGTATGCATGGCACCCCTCATCCCTGTTCTGGTATGCATGGCACCCCTCATCCCTGTCCTGGTATGCATGGCACCCCTCATCCCTGTCCTGGTATGCATGGCACCCCTCATCCCTGTCCTGGTATGCATGGCACCCCTCATCCCTGTCCTGGTATGCATGGCACCCCTCATCCCTGTCCTTGGTATGCATGGCACCCCTCATCCCTGTCCTGGTATGCATGGCACCCCTCATCCCTGTCCTGGTATGCATGGCACCCCTCATCCCCGTCCTTGTATCCATGGCACAGCAATCCCCATCCTGGTATGCATGGCACAGCAGTCCCCATCCTGGTATGCATGGCACCCCTAATCCCTATCCTGTTATGTATGACCCCCTCATCTTTATCCTGTTACATATGCCCCCATCATCTTTATCCTGGTATGTATGGCCCGCTCATCTTTATTCTGGTTTGTAGGGCCCCCTCATCTTTATCCTGGTTTGTATGGCCCCCTCATCCTTATCCTAGTATGCATGGTCCCCGTAATCCCCATCATGCTGCACATATAAAAAAATAAATATATAAACACTCCTACTCACCTTTCTTCTCTCCTCCAGCGCTGACGCCTGTCTGCCCGCACTGATCTCCCCATGTGAGCCGCGCATGGCGTCACTGCCATGCGCGGCTCACAAGGAAAGATCAGCTGTCGGAAGTCACTGCTCCCCGCGCCGGGACTATGTGCGCGGGGATCAGTGACTTCATGCTCCTTCATAGCCGGCACACAGCTTAGCCGCGCTGCGGCTCCTGCTGCTGCTGGGTTATCTCGTGTGCCCGCTTATTAAAGGGCATGAATATTCACCCCCTCCCCACGCCCATGGACATGGAGAGAGGTTAAATATTCATGCCCTTTAACAGCGGGCACAGGCGATTCCGGCAGCAGCTGCGGCTACACTGTGTGCTGCTATTAAGGAGCATGAATATTCAGTGTTCCCCATGGGCGTGGGGAGCAGTGAATATTCATTTTCTTTAGCAGCGGGGACAGCGTAGGCTGCTGCCTCCTGTGCCCCGCTCCTCCACCGCTACCGCTCCCCACAGCACAGTATATATACTCACCCCTCCCCAACATTTGGACTATAAGAATCACCCCCCATTTTCCTCCAAAATTTTGGAGGAAAAAAATGCGTCTTATAGTCTGAAAAATACGGTACTATTCATGGAGGGGATTAGAAATGCACAGGATAAGGCTTGTATAGGGCGCCAGTCACACAGATACATGTAGTGCAACATGCCAACTTGCTGCCTATTAGTGATGCCAAAGCTATTACAGAATTTCCCCAAAAATAAGCCCTAGCATGATTGTACAGGATTTTTGGAGGATGCTTGACATATAGGCCCTACTCCAAAAATAAGCCTTAGTTAGTCAGGGCTGGCGTTAGGAGAGGGGAGCAACTGGGCAATTTATCAGGGCCCCTACTCTCTTTGGGGCTCTAAGCATTTCTATTCCAAGGCTCCTTAAGGACCTTTGGTGACATCATAGTCATGTGACCATAATGTCAGCAAAGGTTCTTCAACTGTGGGAGCCTAGAGTAACTGAAGAGTAGATAGACTGGTATGTAGGGGGGGAGACTGGACAATTTCTCTAGGTTCCCACTCTGAGGCCCTCAGCGTTTCTATTCCAAGGTTCAGACTACTTAAGGACCTTTGGAGAAATCACTGTCCTATGACCCTGATGTCACCAAAGGTCTTTTAACAGAGGAAGTCTAGAGGAGCTGAGACAGGCTGGTATGTATGTGCAGTGTGTGTGTCTGTGTATATTCTTGTGTATGTGCAATGTGTGTGATATGACATGATTATTATATATGGATAAATGAAGACATTCCCTGAAAATAAGCCCTAACCCATCTTTTTGAGCAAAAAATGATATAAGACCTTGTCTTATTTTCTGTAAAAGATGCTAGATCAGGCAGTCTTCCGAGCACTATATATGTGCACCCTACAAGAACAGACACATGGTTTCCACCAACACTACAAAAGCCTGGCTGCATCCTGCAAGGATGGAAAATTATGTAAGGTATTAGTTAATATTTTGACCAAAATATGTAAGCCTGCACCTACGTCAGGGGTCCTCATTGTCTTTCCAGCGAAAAGACAATATAACGTATTGGAAAACCAGATTTAACGCTGGCAGTAAAATGTTTTACCTCATAGAAAGAATAAGGCTGTGTGCCCACAATGTGTTTTTCAAGCATTTATGCTGCGGAATTTCCGCAGTATAAACGCTTCAAAAACGCTTGGTAATCCGCCCCCCATGGTCCCCAATGACAAGACGCACTTTCAATGCCCATGCTGCGTTTTTTTCCGCAGCGTTTATGCTGCGCTCAAAAATCTGCAGCATGTCCATTAATTTTGCGGAAGTGCGGCGTAATCGCCGCCATTGACTTGCTTTGAGACGCATATAATCCGTGTCAGTACATTTGTACTCACGGATTATATGCGTTTCTATGTGCGGATGGTACCCAGGTCTGGAGTAGAGTAGACTCTCATCCAGACCTGGGTACCATAGAAACTGTAAAAAATAGAATTTAAAATAAAAAATAAAGTTTATACTCACCTTCCGATGTCTTCCCGGTGTTTTGTCTGCTACGTCCAGTGACTTGCAATGTTCGCGTGGTTGTGAAGGACCTGCCATGACGTCACTGAGTCATGTGACCCATCACATGGCTCAATGACGTCACCGCAGGTCCTTCACACCACCGCGAGCAGTGCAAGACACTGGACGTAGCAGACAAAACACCGGGAAGACATCGGAAGGTGAGTATAAACTTTATTTTTTTTTATTTTTCACCATTCTTATTCTCTTTTTTAACTAACTTGGTCACACTACTATAAATCCATGCCCGTTGCAACAAGGTGGACAAGTTGTCAAGCACTTTTCCAAGTGATGCTAAAATCGCTTGGAAAAGTACTTGATAACCCGCATGCAGAAATGCGCATGCAAAGACGCTTCACAAACGCTTCTACCTGGCGGGAAAAACGCAAGTAAAATCCGCATGTGTTTTTCCTGCCAGGGAGAAGCGTAAAAAATATGCAGCGTTTCTGCATCGTGGGCACATAGCCTCAGCCTCGATCCCATGCTGTCCTGTCTGTATACTTGCTTTTGCTTCATTCTCTGCCCAGGAGCTGTGGTTCCTGCACAGTCAGACAGCCATTACACAGTATACGATTATCTCCACACATTATATTTTTACACATCCAATTGTGGAACTTATTAATCCAATGTATGTTGATTAAAATGTACTTTAATATGACAACCCCTTTTGAACTTGGAGGGACCCTTTACTGCCGTGCAGCAATCATAAATGCCCAAAGGCAAAACCCTCTTGGGGAGGGGAGAATAAGTGAACATGTTTGTTGGTAATGCCTCAGTGTTGTTGGACACGTGCACTTATTGGCACTTGCAGTAATCGTTGTTTATGGCTACTTGTAGCATCTGCACAGTGGAAACCTACCTTACTTAAAGGGGTTGTCCGTACTTGGCCAGTGCCAGTCTCTTGAATGAAATTGGAAAACCCTATACTTACCTCCCACACCAGTGCCGTTCCAGCAGTGTTGGCGCCAGGTCTCTCGGTGCTCACGTGACAATATGAAATCTGCAGCCAATTGGGGGGTGTGATCGTCCACTCTGATGAAATAATAAAGGCAACAGCCGGCGACATAGTGTCATGTGAGTGCCAGGAGACCCGATGCCTAATATTGCTGAAAAGGCGCCAGTGCAGGAGGTGAGTATAAGCCTCTCTTATTTAACATGGAGAACTCAGGCATTTAGGATGGGGTTGTCCAAGTAGAACTCTTGTGTATATTATTTAGCCAAAATTAAAATGTACCAAATATCCACATGTGCAAATACCGTATATAAAGCCTTTTACTCCAAATTCCGTTATTTCTCCTCTGATCTCATCAGTGGCCGTTCATTCAAAGCCGCAAAGTGTTTGTCTATCCTGATATCTTGTGGAACAGCCTGGCCTCACATGGGTTCTCCTCCCTCTTATCTCGGACCCTCAGTATTGACACCCTCACTTTTTTCATGCCCCTACATCTTTATATTTAATGCGGAAAGACTACCAGGAAATGTAGTTTCTGATCACTTGAGTCTTTTCTAATGTGATCGGTTTCATTATACCCTTATACCATCCACAGCAGTATACGAAAAGGAGTGTAGGTGTGAGTTGTGCAGAGGTAGTGGCTGCACCCAGGCACTGATGCGGAAATCCCAGCTCCCCTCTGCCCATTACCGTTCACCAGTTTTATATGTGATGCATGGTGGTTCAGCAGACAGATTCTAGGGCAAAATAACTACTAAATAATGTCATGTTATAATGACAGATCTGTCACAAGCAGTTTTTCAAGTTGTAGAGCAATAACCTGAATCTCCCCAGTTGTTCTTTCATAACCATATTCACCAGCATTCATAACCATATTCACCAGCATTCATAACCATATTCACCAGCATTCATAACCATAGTCACCAGCATTCATAACCATAGTCACCAGCATTCATAACCATATTCACCAGCATTCATAACCATATTCACCAGCATTCGCTGCAATTTCATGAAACCTCATTGTGCGCTAAGGGGATAATATATCATCTAGACATATTCAGAGATAAAGCTAAAATACAACACCAATAGCACAGTAATAATGGCGATCATTTATTGAAAGCAATGTAATATATAGAATTTTTTTATTTTTCCATGTATAATGTAGCCAGCAAGGGTGAGTCTATTTTAGCTTTTAATAATTATTTGCTAAAATAAAGTGGCTGACATTACAAATTATTGCCTAAATGGGCACAAAGCTGCCAGTCAGCGAGCAACACTGACCATAGCACTGGATAGGGGAAAGCTGTGGACCACGTATAGCCAGGTTGACAATCGCACCAAGGACGGCTGTAGATGCCGCAGTTGTGTCCTGTAATTCATGCGTCACATCTCCCAACAAGGATTCCAGAGTTTGGATTTTATGACTTCACTTCTGAATCCACCTGGGGAACGTGGCACAGGGGCCTCATTGCTGCTTATGCTCCATCCCAGTTGGCACAGAGCAGACTGCCAGTGGTCACGTTGGCAGTGGAGCAGCAGCTTTCAGCCCTCTGTAAGTAGGTCAGATACATTGTGTGACTGCTTTGCCGCAGATCAGCACATATAGAGATGGAGGTAATAGGAAGATGTGGAAGAATGTTCTTCAGATTGGCAGGCCAGCCATGCTTGTTACTGATGACATGAAACATGATGATATTGGCATTTTGAGTGCAGGTAGTAGGAGCTGATGGTACAGAAATAAATGAACTCCAGTAGATAGTCTTGCGTCAAGATACAGGAGGATTAGATGGTATGACGGTATTATGCTGTTTCTCCGCTTAGTGGTAAGTTGTGCTCCATGCTGGACCCACAAACGGGAAACTCGTGAAAATCCTCTGTTCTCTAGCAGGAATTGTCTCGTTCACGCCATCACTGCGCGGTGCTGGGATCTGCTGTCTCATGGTGACATACGGGTTCCTTCCTATAATAACTGGAGATGGCGCTTTTCCTGTCCTTATGTCTTTCCAGTTTATATTTGAAAAGAAGGGGTGCGTTCTGATTTTTCCATTAACCCCTAGCCGGACATAATGGTCTTTGCAGAGTAGTTTGGACATAATGTCCATAGCATCGTGGTCAGTGAGGTTTTCATATGATGGTTCTTCGTACAAGACATTATTCACAATCTCTTCAGTGGTGTCTCCTGGAAATGGTGAGTCTTGGAAAATCATGTCGTACAATATGACTCCATAGGCGAACCAGTCCACACCTTCATCATAAGCGTCTCCCATGATCATTTCTGGGGCGCCATACCCAGGTGTTCCACTGAAATCTCTGGCATTAAATCTCTTATCAAACTCGTATAGAGATAGTCCAAAATCAGTAATCTTTATGTGGCCGTCACCAGTCAGCAGGATGTTATCCGGTTTTAAGTCCCGGTGAATGATGTCATTGCTGTGCAGGAATTGTAGGCCACAAACGATTTCTGCTCCTATAAATCTTACAGGTTCCTTCAGGGGAATGGTACTATATATATAGTGAAGCAGATCCCCTCCACTGGCCAGCTCGGTGACAAAATACGCATGGTTTTCCGTATGAAACGCGGCATGGCAATGGGTTAGGAATCTGCTGTTGTGGCTAAGCTTCAGGACATGGTGTTCTACAAGGCATTCAGGGAAGGAGATTAGGCTTTCTTTCTTAATGATTTTAAGGGCCACACTTTCTTTCCTTATTTTATCAGTGGCCAGCATAACCTTCCCATAACTCCCTTGTCCAAGTATGCCATAGCAGATAAACTTATCCCTGGTGAGAGGGACAGTGGTCTTTATTTTTTTGCTACTGGGGCCACTACATTCACCTGAGATGTCATCTTGACTGGTGGCTGGATCTTCCTGATGTTTCCTTTTTCTCCCAGTTCTCTTCTCTTCTGCTGCACTTTCATTACCTTTCAGGTTAATGATCCTGGTTGGACCCAAAGTACTCAGTCTTTTTAGATTATCAGCTCGATTTGTGATGTATCCCACAAGCTTTTCACATCTGTTTTGTACAGTGTCTAGGAAGGAAATATTCTGGGTTCCCTCATTGACAGGTAATACCTGACCAACCTGCCCAGATTTCTTGGAATCCATCTTCCTTATCTTTGCTGGAGGTTCCTGGTTATTTCCAGTGTCTTCTCCATCTGGTGTTTCTTTCCTTTTTCTCTTTCTATTCCCTGTAAAGTCCATGTTGCATCAGGCAACAACAGGGCAATTATCCAAAAACGTATGTAAAATTATCAGAAAATGCAATCCACACGTATATTGTAGTCAAAGCCAACTACAACTAAAGCTCAATGGCTGCAGTCAGTTGTTTATGGAACTTTGTGGAATGTGATGTCACTGTGCCGGTGATGTCACACTCACTGTGATGTCAGCAGATGCATGCGAGTGTTCCATCTCTGCTGAACGTGAAAGTCTCGGAAGGGGCGGGGCTTAGTCACCATTGACTATAATGGAGTCTGTTGAGTGGGTAGTATTTAGTGACCTGAAGCTGGAAATCAGTGGGATAAATGACATCAGGATTCAGGAATAAGTTACAGTAGTTTTATATTTGTTTTAATTTATTTTATACAAAAAAAGAGCATGGACCGCACCTCCAAAAAAATCATACATTGATCTAATGCCTCTCAGCAAAAATATACATAACTGAACATGAGGTTCTTAGTTTAACATTCTGATCAGACTGTATGAAGCCCACTGCCACGTCACGGCAAACCTCGTAGTGGGTCCTAACATTTCCTGCCTAAAAGGAGCGGCGCCATGTGCCAACCACCGCTACAGTGAGAATGCACCAGCAGGGCGGGCGGCCTGGTGCCTCACAGCATCCATGCTTCAAGACCGAGTCCTCATGACTCCAGGCGCCCCACAAGCACAAAACCACAGCAACAATGGCTGACACATTGCACCAACACCACATGAAAGGAGCATTGTGACTCACCTTCCTCAAGCTCTCAAGTGAGAGCAAAATAGGCTAGACCCTCTTTGCAGACTCCTGCTAATTAAAATTGCCTGTGCCAAATGGGATGAGTGCTGGTCCAAGAAAGGGAAAAGAATAAGCTGGTTCATTGACGTGGCAGTGGGCTTCACACAGTCTGATCAGAATGTTAAGCTAAGAACCTCATGTTCAGTAATATGTATTTTTGCTGAGCGGCATTAGATCAAATGTATGATTTTTGGAGGTGCGGTCCATGCTCTTTTTTTTTTTGTATTTATTTTATGTTACATTATTTTGTGTAGGGCTGTGATGATATACATTTTTCAGTTCTTTTGTGTCAAATTTAAAGGAAAGTGTGATAACCACTTCCTGACTGCCCACTGCACATAAACGTCCGCGCTTGCTGGGCTCTGTACATCGCAGATGTTTATGAACGGTCGGCGGTCTTTTAGCGCTCAGGGCCCCCAGGGTCCTGCACCCTGCGATTCCTGTGCAGAGCGATAGCTCTAACAGGTGACATCCTCGAGACCGGATTGGATCAGGTTCCAATAAAGTTAACCCTTTGCTATCTTCTACTACCCCTGGCAAAAATTATGGAATCACCGGGCTCGGAGGATGCTCATGCAGTTGTTTAATGTTGTTGAAAAAAAGCAGATCACAGACATGGCACAAAACTAAAGTCATTTCAAATGGCAACTTTAGGGCTTTAAGAAACACTAAAAGAAATCAAGATTAAAAATGTGGTACTCAGTAAGGGTAATTTTTTTCAGACCAAGCAGAGAGGAAAAAATTATGGAATCGCTCAATTCTGAGGAAAAAATTATGGAATCACCCTGTAAATTTTAATTTACAAATCTAACACCTGCATCAAATTAGATCTGCTCGTTAGTCTGCATCTAAAAAGGAGTGATCACACCTTGAAAAGCTGTTGCACCAAGTGGACTGACATGAATCATGGCTCCAACACGAGAGATGTCAATTGAAACAAAGGAGATGATTATCATACTCTTAAAAGAAGGTAAGTCATCACGCAATGTTGCAAAATATGTTGGTTGTTCACATTCAGCTGTGTCTAAAATCTGGACCAAATACAAACAACATGGGAAGGTTGTTAAAAGAAAACATACTGGTAGACCAAGGAAGACATCAATGTGTCAAGACCGGAAACTAAGCAATATGTCTCCAAAACAGGAAATGCACAACAAAACAAGTGAGGAACGAATAGGAGGAAACTGGAGTCAATGTCTGTGACCGAACTGTAAGAAACCGCCTAAAGGAAATGAGATTTACATACAGAAAAGCTAAACATAAGCCATCATTAACACCTAAACAGAAAAAAACAAGGTTACAATGGGCTAAGGAAAAGCAATCGTGGACTGTGGATGACTGTATGAAAGTCATATTCAGTGATGAATCGCGAATCTGCATTGGGCAAGGTGATGATGCTGGAACTTTTGTTTGGTGCCGTTCTAATGAGATTTATAAAGATGACTGCATGAAGAGAACATGCAAATTTTCACAGTCATTGATGATATGGGGCTGCATGTCAGGTAAAGGCACTGGGGAAATGGCTGTCATTACATCTTCAATAAATGCCCAAGTTTACATTGATATTTTGGACAGTTTTCTAATCCCATCAATTGAAAGGATGTTTGCGGATGATAACATCATTTTTCAAGATGATTATGCATCCTGCCATAGAGCAAAAACTGTGAAAACATTCCTTGAAAAGAAGACACATAAGGTCAATGTCATAGCCTGCAAATAGTCCGGATTTCAATCCAATTGAAAATCTTTGGAAGTTGAAGAAAATGGTCCATGACAGGGCTCCAACCTGCAAAGCTGATCTGGCAACAGCAATCAGAGAAAGTTGGAGCCAGATTGATAAAGGGTACTGTTTGTCACTCATTAAGTCCATGCCTCAGAGACTGCTTTAAAGCCAGAGGTGGTAGTGATGTATTGGAGTGTTCTTTTGTGTGTTTGTTTTTCATGATTCCATATTTTTTTCCTCAGAATTGAGTGATTCCATAATTTTTTCCCTCTGCTTGGTCTGAAAAAAATTACCCTGACTGAGTGCCACATTTTTTATCTTAATTTCTTTTAGTGTTTCTTAAAGCCCTGAAGTTGCCATTTGGAATGACTTTAGTTTTGTGCCATGTCTGTGATCTGATTTTTTTCAACAGCATTAAACAACTGAATGAACATCCTCAGAGCCCGGTGATTCCATAATTTTTGCCAGGGGTTATAGATGCTGTGATCCATAGCGATCACGGCACATAGAAGAGAGGGAGAGGCAGTTGTGCACTCACCTTTGACGGCCTCCGAGATAAGGTCTGACGTGGTCATGGCAGCCGGAGATCACATGATGACCTCCGAGGCTGCCAGGTACGGTGGCCTGTTAGGCTCAGCCATCAACGGAGTCTAACAGGAGATCTACCAGTGTAAAACTAACATCCGGTCTCATGCAATGCAATACATGTGTATTGCATTGCATGAGACCTGTGATGATAAAAATATTCCCATAGAGGGACTAAGTGAGAAAGTTAAAAACAGAAAGTTTAAAAATTGGGTCACTTGAGGGGGATTCAGCTCTTCTAGTGCTTAAGGGCTCTGTATACGTAGTCCGCAAACTATTCTACAATAATTTGTTCTCCAAAAGCGAAATAGTGCTCCTTCCCTCCCGGGTGTCGCCGTGTGCCTAAGCAGTACTGTACAGCCACATATGGGATATTGCCACGTTCAGCAGAAATTGTGTGATACATTTCGGCACCATTTTTACCCATTGCCTTGTGTGAAAATGTAAAATCTGAGGCTAAAACTAATTTTTTTTGTGGTAAAAATAGAATTATTTTTTTCTTCGCTGCCCAATGGTATAAATTTCTGAGAGTCACATGTGGTGTCAGTTTGATCACTGCATCCGTAGAGGAATTCATTGAGAGATGTAGTTTGTAAAATGGGGTCACTTATGGGGGTTTCCTGCTTAGGACCTCAGTCTCTCCCAGTGGGTCATGGCACCTGCAAACCACAACAGTAAAATCTGCACTATAATATGACAATTTTTCCCTTCTGAGCTTTGCACTGTGCCTGAAAAGTAGGCTTCCAGTATCCATTGTTTCAGATGCTGCACATCTCGTATCTTGATGGTCTGGTGTGGTATATGGGGTACAAAGATAGTGGGGCCATTCTTCATCAGTGGAAACCTCAATGCCACTGGATATCTGAAATTGCTACACGATGATGTGTTGCCCTCTTTATGCACTGAAGATGGCACGTTCCCTGAGTTTTTCCAACAAGATGGTGCACCACCACATTATGGGTGTCAGGTCCGAGCATTCCTACATGAACAGTTTCCTGGAAAGTGGATTGGTTGTCGTGGACCTGTTGAATGGCCACCAAGGTCTCCCGATCTGACCCCCTTAGACTTTTATCTTTGAGGTCATCTGAAGGCAATTGTCTATGCTGTGAAGATACGAGATGTGCAGCATCTGAAACAACGGATACTGGAAGCCTGTGCTAGCATTTCTTCTGCAGTGTTGCTATCAGTGTGTCAAGAGTGGAAGAAGAGGGTTGCATTGACAATCCAACACAATGGGCAGCACTTTGAACACATTTGATAAGTGGTCATAAACTTGTAAAAAACTCATGAAATAATAAAGTTACGTTAAAACCAAGCACATCATTGTTTTTCTTATGAAATTCTCAATAAGTTTGATGTGTCACATGACCCTCTTCCCATTGAAAAAAATTAAGTTGAATCCAAAATGGCCAACTTCAAAATGGCCGCCATGGTCACCACCCATCTGGAAAAGTTTTCCCCTTCCCTTATACTAATGTGCCACAAACAGGAAGTTGATATCACCAACCATTCCCATTTTATTTAATTGTATCCATATAAATGGCCCACCCTGTAGTTTTAATCCTTCTAACTTCCTAACCAAAAAAAATTGTTTAAAAAATTGTGCAGATGTAAAAGAACTATTTTGTGTGACCTAACTCTCTGGTTTAAGGGCATAAAAATTAAAAGTTTAAAAATTGCAAAATTTTCCCAATTTTGCCAAATTTCTGATATTTTAAAAAATAATCTAGTTACCGTATTTTTCGGACTATAAGATGCACCAGACCATGACCATAAGACACACCTGGGTTTTAGAGAAGGAAAATAGAAAAGAAAATTTAAGCAAAAAATGTGGTCATGATGCTCCCCATCCTGGTATGCATGGCACCCCTCATCCCCATCCCGGTATGCATGGCACCCCTCATCCCCATCCCGGTATGCATGGCACCCCTCCATCCCGGTTTGCATGGCACCCCTCCATCCCGGTTTGCATGGCACCCCTCATCCCCATCCTGGTATGCATGGCACCCCTCATCCCCATCCTGGTATGCATGGCACCCCTCATCCCCATCCTGGTATGCATGGCACCCCTCATCCCCATCCTGGTATGCATGGCACCCCTCATCCCCATCCTGGTATGCATGGCACCCCTCATCCCCATCCCGGTATGCATGGCACCGCTCCATCCCGGTATGCATGGCACCTCTCCATCCCGGTATGCATGGCACCTCTCCACCCCAAAATTTTGGAGGAAAAAAGTTCGTCTTATAATCCGAGAAATACAGTATATCTAGAAAAAAAATTACTACTATCCTGACTACTATCATGAAGTACAATGTGTCACAATAAAACAATCTCAGAACCACTGGGATATGTTGAAGCGTTTCAGAGTTATTACCTCAAAAAGTGACGCTGGTCAGAATTGAAAAAAATTGGCCTGATCACAAAGGCAAAAACTGGCTCTGGCGCGAAAGGGTTAAATCTATAAGTTTAAAAAATATCTATTTCTGCTCTTTTTATTAAAAACACAAAATTCTACTGTGGAAGGGCTAAGAAAATGTACTTGTGAACAAATCTTTTGCAAATTACCCAGATATCAAGAGTTTCCAAAAGGTAATTCTGCCCAACTATGGTACATTGGGTAGTAAGAAAAGGGGAGTCAGTGTTTCGCAGGTCTATATTACAGCTCCACAGGGTTTATTACCCCTCTCCCAGGACCTTGTAAGGTGAGGCTCCATAGCTAAGCTACAGTATGGAGATTGGTGACCGCATATCTGGGCAGATGAGTTCATTACAGCTTCACACAGATCTTTACCTGGCGTTTCTAAGCTTCTGAGTAGCAACCTGACTAGTAATATTATTATACAAGATTTGATCATTTATTACATAGTTTGTAAAGCCGAATAAAGACTTGCGTCCATCAAGTTCGACCTGTTAGTCCTGTAATTGCTACAGTTGATCCAGAGGAGGGCAAAAACCCCAAATGATTTAGCCAATCTTCACCTGAGGAAAAATTCCCTCCCGACTCTGAAACCAGCAGTCAGAATAAATCCCTGTATCAACCTACTATTTTATTTTATTTTTAAGTATACGCTGAAATCTGCCTGGTATCTAGAAATGCATCCAGTCCCCGCTTGAACTGGTGTAGTGAATCCGACATTACCGTCTCCTCACTCAGTGAATTCCATATTCTCACTGCTCTTACCGTAAAGAACCCCTTCCTATGCTGGTGCTGAAACCTTTTCTCTTCCAGTCTTAGTGAATGCCCTCTTGTTACCGTAATATCCCTCTTTTTGAATAAATCCCGGGCAAGGTCTCTATAATGTCCCCTAACATATTTGTACACATTTATTATGTCCCCCCTCAACCTTCTCTTTTCCAGGCTGAATAGTCCTAGTTTTGCCAACCTCTCTGGGTATTGCAGTCCCTCCATTCCCTTTATTAATTTTGTTGCCCTCCTTTGTACCTTTTCAAGCTCATTTATATCCTTTCTATATATTGGGGCCCATAACTGAGCACATTATTCCAAGTGTGGTCTGACCAGTGCTTTGTACAGTGGAAGAACAATGTTCTCATCCTTTGCAGCTATACCTCTTCTGATACATCCCATTACCCTGTTTGCCCTTACAGCAGCGGCCTGACTTTGGGCACTCCAATTTAGTTTGCTATCAATCAAGATGCCCAAGTCCTTCTCCATCTCTGAATTCCCCAATGATTTCCCATTCAGTGAGTACTGGTGACTTCCATTTTTCCTTCCCATATGTATGACCTTACATTTCTCCTCATTAAACCTCATTTGCCATTTAATGCTCCACCTACCCAGCTTATCCAAATCCCTCTGTAGGTCTGCACTGTCCTCTTTTATATTAATTGTTTTACATAACTTTGTGTCATCTGCAAATATTGACATTTTACTATTTATCCCGTTGACTGTCGTTAATAAAGATATTAAATAGCATTGGGCCTAGTACAGACCCCTGTGGTACCCCACTAGTGACGCTTACCCAATCTGAGTATATTCCATTTATAACCACCCTCTGCCTTCTATCCTTTAGCCAGTTAGCTACCCACTTGCAGACATTTTCCCCCAGCCCCATCATTCTCATTTTGTATACCAACCTATTATGTGGCACGCTATCGAACGCTTTTGCGAAGTCTAGATACACGACATCCACTGGTTCCCCCTGATCTACTCGTGAGCTAACCTCCTCGTAGAAGTCAATCAGGTTTGTTTGGCAGGAGCGATTCCTCATGAATCCATGTTGGTTCGGGATTAAAAGATTATTAGCATCAAGATGCTCCGTAATTGCCTCTTTAATGAAGCTTTCAAAAATTTTGCCCACAACGGACGTCAGACTCACCGGCCGATAGTTTCCGGCGTCACTTTTTGCTCCCTTTTTGAATATTGGCACTACATTCGCCTGTCGCCAATCAAGTGGTACAGACCCAGTCTCAACAGAGTCCTTAAATATAAGATATAACGGTCTGTCTATCACATTACTTAGTTCCCTTAGTACCCGTGGGTGTATGCCATCAGGTCCTGGTGATTTGTTTATTTTAATGTTACTGAGGCGTTTCTGTACCTCAACTTGGGTTAGATTAGTCATACTTAGTGGAGGATTAAGCTTGTCACTTCTCATTTCTCCTGTTAGTTCTATTTCCTTTGTGAAAGTTGTCGAAAAAAAATTATTTAATAGACTAGCTTTATCCTCATCTTTCTCTATGATTTTGCCTTCATCACTTTTTATCGGTCCAATATTATCCGATTTAATCCTTTTACTATTTATATACGTAAAGAACAGTTTGGGATTTGATCTACTTTCCCTAGCAATACGTCTCTCTGTTTCCTCCTTCGCTATTTTTATTTGTTTTTTACAGGTTCTCGTTTTTTCCTTGTAACACATTAGTGCCTCCTTACTATTTTCCTGTTTTAATCTCTTGAATGCCTCTTTTTTGCTATTTAACGCCCCTTTTACGTTCTTGTTCAACCATATTGGTTTCCTCTTATTTCTGGCCCTTTTATTCCCATACGGTATATATCTCTCGCACTGAGTATTCAGAATTCTTTTGAAGGTTTCCCATTTACTATTCGTATTCCTTTGATTAAGAACTTTGTCCCAGTCAATAAGTTGAAGGTTTTCTATCAGCTGATCAAACTTCGCCCTCCTAAAGTTTAATGTTTTTGTTGTTCCCTTATTGATAACCCTACTGAAGGGCATTTTGAAATTGATAATATTATGATCGCTATTACCTAGGTGCCCCCCTATCTGTACCTCAGTTATTCTATCAGGCCTATTAGTCAATATTAAGTCCAACACGGCCTTCCCTCTCGTTGGTTCCTGCACTAGTTGGGAGAGATAATTATCCTTAATATTTGTCCAGAACCTTTTTCCTTTCTGAGATCTACAGGTTTCTGTTTCCCAGTCAATATCCGGGTAGTTGAAATCCCCCATTACAATCACTTCATTATGTTTTGCTACTTTGTCTATTTGTCCTAATAGCAGACTCTCATTCTCCTCTGTTATATTTGGTGGCTTATAGCAGACCCCCAATAATATTTTATTATTATTTTTTGCCCCCTCTATCTCTACCCACATGGACTCGACCCCCTCTTCTCCCTCTCCTATATCTTCCCTTAGTCTGGGCTTTAGACATGACTTTACATATAAGCAGACTCCTCCGCCTTTCCCCTGTTTCCGGTCCCTTCTAAATGAACTATAATCTAATAAATTTACCGCCCAGTCGTAGCTATCGTCTAGCCAAGTCTCTGTTATACCTACGATGTCATACCTCTCCTCCGATATAAGCGCCCGCAGCTCATTCGCCTTATTGGTCAGGCTTCTTGCGTTGGTCAGCATGCAAGATAAAATTTTGGGGTTATTTAGCTTCCTATTCTTCTCTAGCGATCTAACTGTACTATCCTCACCCCCCTCTCCACCCTCATTATATTCACTTCTCCCCTTCCCCCTTGCTTGCCTCACATCCCACCTATTTCCTTGGTCCCCCCCCCATCTCTAGTTTAAATACTCCTCCAACCTATTAGCCATCTTCTTCCCCAGCACCGCTGCACCCTCCCCATTGAGGTGCAGCCCGTCCCTACGGTAGAGTCTGTAGCCGACTGCGAAGTCAGCCCAGTTCTCCATGAACCCAAACCCTTCTGCCTTGCACCAACTCTTTAGCCACTTATTCACCTCCCTAACTTCCCGTTGGTGCTCCTGTGTGGCTCGCGGGATTGGTAGTATTTCTGAGAAAACTACTTTGGAGGTCCTTGCCCTAAGCTTCCTACCTAGGTCCCTGAAATCATTTTTAAGGACCCTCTATCTACCACTCACTTTGTCATTGGTGCCGATGTGGACCATGACCGCTGGGTCTTCGCCAGCCCCACCCAGTAACCTGTCAACCCGATCCGCGATGTGCCGGACTCGAGCGCCAGGGAGGCAGCACACCGTTCGGCGATCCCGGTCTTTGTGACAGATTGCCCTGTCTGTCCCCCTAATAATAGAATCACCCACTACCAGGACCTGTCTTGCCTGCCCTACACTTCCCCCCTCCCCCTCATTACTGGAGCATACACTCCCCCGGCGGTCAGAGGATCTGTCGTGCTACAATAATGCCGGTTCTGAACCAGCCTTCCTATACTTCTTCCCTCTATCCCTCCTAACTGTTATCCAGCTCCCTGCCTGTTCAGCCTGCACTTCCCCTCTATGCTCCACCCCCAGTATTGACCCATTGAGTGTCTGCTCGGTGAGCAGCTAACTCCGTTCCATGTTGTCGATGCTCCTCAGTATCGCTATCTGAGCACTTAGATCCAGAATTTGGGCTTCCAAGTGCACGATATGCTCACATCTCTCGCAGCAGTATGGATCCTCGAGCGGTAGCTCACGGAATGCATACATTGCGCAAGATGTACACTGCACGGCTCCGGCCAAGATGGACGCCATTCTAAATATGGGGATACAGTCAGTATATATATACAAGTACAAAACACAATTATTTATATATAGGTGTATGGACGGGGATCAATTAGGGATGTGCAAGTGTATCAATTAGATATCGGCGGGGGATCAGTTAAGTATGGACGGGGGATCAATTAAGTATGGACCGGGGACTCAGCTGAGTAGGTCAGGTGGATTAATTAAGTATGGACGGTGTGTCAATTGACTATGGACTGGGGATCAATAAATATGGGCTGGGGAAATAATTAATTGTGGACTGGGGAATCAATCAATTAATTATGGACAGGGGGTTAATTAAATATGGATGGGGATAAGGCAAATAAATAGGGACTGGGGGATCAGTAAAAGTGGACAGGGGGAATCTATTAAATATGGACAAGGGGGATCAATTGATTATGGGCTGGGGGGGCAATCAGTTAAATGTGGTCGGGGGATCAATTTAATATGGACGGGGGGGTCAATTTAAATGTGGTCAGGGGGATCAGTTAAATATGGACGGGGGGTTATCAGGGGATCAATTTAAATATGGACGGGGGGTGATCAATTAAATATGGTCTGGGGGATCACTAAAGATGGCCTGGGGAGTTGTATTAAATATGGATAGGGGGGAGATCGATCAAATATGGACAGGGGATTAATTTAAATAAGGCCGGGGGGGGAGCACTTAAATAAAATGCAATTACAATACAAATACAGTACAATACACGCTCGGGTTCAGTAGGGCCTCTTATCGCGGCCTCCTGCCCCTCACTCACCTCCTCTAGGGACGCTGCACGCTATCACAGCGTGCTCGCCCCTCCGGTCGCCTCTTACCGGTCCTCCTGGTCACCACCACCTGGCGCCCTCCGCCGGCCGGCGCTGCACGATATCACAGCGCTCTTTTGCGCTCGTTCCTCCGGTCGCCTCCTACCGGTCCTCCCGGTCCACTTGGTCACCTCCGCCTGGCTCCCTCGCCAGAGGGCCGCGAGCCGAGTCGGACCACGCCGCACGCCGCTCACCACAGCCACACCACAGCCCACGTGTTCACACCCCGCGCGCGCTCTCACTTCCGGTCACCTCCACGGTAGCGTTTAGATTGACTGGCCGGGCAGATCTGGCATTCTGCAGACTGGAAAAGCTGGGGAACAACCATTATATAAAATATGAAAAAATAGGAAAATATTAGCAATGTTCTGTAATGGTTAATTTTTACATAACACTGGTTCAATTTACTTGATATTAACCCGTTCATGATCTTGTGATTTTCTATCTTTGCACTTTAGTTTTTTTCCTCCTCTTTTTTCCAGAGCCATAACTTTTATATTTTTTCAATATAACCAAGGGCTTGTTTTTTGCAGGACAAGTTGTACTTTTGAATGACACCATTTTTTTGAAGTGCTACTTTAGTGAAGTAAAAATAATAAATTTAGGATTTTTTATCTTCGTTATTTTTTTATAGACTTTACATTTATCATATTGCGGGCTACAATTAAGATAGAGATGGGAGAGGCAGCATTTTGTTCAGAATTGTACAGGCTTTAACTCGACATGTCTTAACCAAGTTTGTTATTTTGTTTTCGAGGAGTCAAATTCTAAATTTTGATGGGCGATTTCGGGAAAACTGTGTTTTGTTAAAAAAAATAAATAAAAAAAAATACAGTAAAATCGTCCAGCGATAAAATAAAACATTATGAATTGGTCTGAACAATTAATAGTACGTCTTTACACTGATCTTTTCTCAATAATTTGTTCTCCCTTCTGGGTGAAATGTAATCTTGTCCACAATCTCTTACTAACAATGGCCGTTTCCTTTTGTGTCAGTATGTACGCCTGTTATGGGGTTTGGGTCCACTTGTGTTAATATCTGATTTTTGGTTACTTTCAAAATGTCTGCTTTCTTGGATACACAAAGGATGGTGATGGACCAGAAGGTGCAGAAAAATGGCTTTACTTCTTCATTGTCCTAGTCTTTGGAGAGTCCATTAGCCAGCAGCCACCAGTGCTGATCATACTCACAGGTCACATATCCAGTTATATCATCCATCGCCAATCTTGTGCCACCTTCAATCACTTCATGGACTTCACTGTCATTTCTGGATGAAAAAATCCTTGTTTATATTTTTGTTTCACTACATGGAATTAAAGTGTTAGTTCCTTTGATGGGTTCTGCTTTTTGTAACCAATGTTTTAACAAACTTTCCTCTTCTTCTTAGTCCTGGTTTGTACAGTACGTGAACTGGATGTTAGGAATATTTTTCTCACTCAGTTGGAAAAGTTGCATGGGTGTTAAAATTTGGTCTGAATGTGGTCTATGGAGGCTAGCTTGAGCTGCTAGACATTTCACCGTGCCTCCTAAACCATCACATACACCTTTTGCCAGGAGCTGAATGGCAAAAAAGTGCCATTCAGCTTTCACTCCAAAATGTTTCTTGTGATGGCATACAATTATAAGGTTTCTCCTATTTTTATACTGTGCAGAAGAGTCATCCGAGGAGTAGTAGACCTTGCTCAAACTTGTTAGGATGTCAGTTTTATCACTGAAATCAAATTTTTTTGGAACAAATGAACAGCTGTTGAATCATGAAGTAAGCACTCAGACATAAAATACATAAGTGTAGTTCTGATATCTGACTGTAAGCAGAGTCGGCTTATTAGTAATAAGTTATTACTATTCAGCTAAGCAGACAACAGACCGGATGCTGCACTTATCGCACAGGGCGCTGAGGGAGACATTGCACGGACCAGCCCCTGAAACCAGCATCACTGATGGGCGGCAAACAAAGCAGGGGAGAGTAGGGATGTCCCAGTCCCCTCCTTTTCGATGATCTTCGTTTCAGTGTGGAAAGGGAAGTGACAGCAGTTTCCACATTTTTGGGTTCACTGTTAAGCCCACGGCTGTGTGCAAATCCACTACTGATTGTACCTGGGACAAGTTGGTATGCCACTTGGTACTAAAGGTAATATCCTCCAAATACACCGATACATACTTCTGATAAGGCTCTAACACTATGTCCATCAGCCTCTGGAACATGGCCGAGGCTGCATGTAACCCAAAAGGCAAGACGACCTAGTGATAGAGACCCTCCGGCGTTATGAAGGCTGACTCTGTCCGAGGCACCTGCCAGTAACCCGTGGTGAAGTACTGGGCCTGCCCCAGTCTCTCAATCAGCTCGTCCACCCAGGACATTGAATAAAGGTCAAATTTCAACACTTTATTACATTTTCAGAAGTCGTTACAAAATCATAACGATCCGTCCAGCTTCAGAACCAGTTACAATGGGGCTAGCCCGCTCCCTCCTGGACTCCTCGATAACTCCTAGCTGGAGCATTTGTTTTTCCTCAGCTGCGATGGCTTGTGTCTGGGCCTCTGTGACAATGTTATGTTGGATCACAGATGTTCGGCCAAGCAGTTCTGAAAATTACGTCCGTATTCCGCAGCACCAATTTCTGAGTCTCCCGTCACTTCTGTTTAGAGAGTGTGTCACTTATATTTACCTCTCCCCTGGTCATTGTCGGAGGGTCCCCAGACGATACGACCGGAGTCGCATCCGTAATCATACATTCCCAGTCTTTCCTTGCTTATAGCAAATTTACGTGATATAGCTGTTTGGGTTTTCTCTTCCCAGATTGATATACTCTCTAATTCATCTCCCCAACCTTTTCCCGGACTTCATATGGCCCTTGCCACTTGGCCATGAGCTTACTTTCTGCTGTGGGCACTAAGACTAATACCTGATCCCCTTGGACATTGACCATGCCAGGGGTGCAACAAAGTGCCATTAGTTGCATAAGGATTAAAAGTGAATTTAGACTGTGTACCCACGATGTGTTTTTCAAGCGTTTTTGCTGCGGAATTTTCCGCAGCGTAAACGCTTGGGAAACGCATGGTAAGCCTTCTGCCATGGTCCCCTATGCAATTCCGCACTTTCAATGCCCATGCTGCGGATTTTTCCGCAGCGTTTATGCTGCTCTCAAAAATCCGCAGCATGTCCATTAATTTTGCGGAAGCGCTGCGTTTTCGCCGCCATTGACTTGCATTAGAACGCGCCAATTCTGCAAGACTGCTTCTGTACATGCTTAATTGGCGCGTTGTAATGTCTGGATGGTACCCGAGTGTGGAGAAGAGAAGACTCTCATCCACACCCAGGTACCATAGAAACTGTAAAAAAAAAGAATAAAATAAAAAATAAAGATTATATTCACCTACCGACAGCCCCCGGTCTCCTTCCCTGTGCTTGCCAGCAGACTGAAGGACCTGCGCTGACGTCACAGTCATGTGACAGCAGGTCTTTCAGTGCAGTGTCTCGCGATCAGCTGGCAGCCAGGAAGGAGCGCAGCAACACACGCCGGGCCATCGGAAAGTAAGTATCAGGCTGTGTGCCCACGTAGCGTTTTTCAAGCGTATATGCTGCGGAATTTCCGCAGCGTAAACGCTTGAAAAACGCATGTAGATCCGCACCCCATGGTCCCCAATGGCATTCCGCAATGTCAATGCCCATGCTGCGGATTTTTCCGCAGCGTATATGCTGCAGTCAAAAATCCGCAGCATGTTCATTAATTTTGCGGAAGCGCAGCGGAATCAATGTGCGGATGGTACCCAAGTCTGGAGGAGAGTAGACTCTCATCCAGACCTGGGTACCAAAGAACCTGTAAAAAAAAGAATAAAATAAAGTTTATACTTATCTTATGATGTTTTCCCTCCGTCGCGCTGTTGTCTGAAGGACCTGCCACGTCATTGAGTCATGTGACCCACCACATGACTCAATGACGTCACCGCAGGTCCTGCACACAGCAGCGTGAGCCGCTCAAGCCTCCGGACGGGGCAGAGAATGCATCAGAAGGTGAGTATAAAGTTTATTTTTTTATTTTTTACCATTCTGAACAAGTTGTCAAGCACTTTTCCAAGTGATGCTTGGAGAAGTGCTTGATAACCCGCATGCGGAAATGCATGCAAAGACGCCTCACAAACGCTTCTACCTGGCGGGAAAACCGCATGTAATATCCGCATGCGATTTTCCCGCCAGGGAGAAGCGTAAAAAATATGCTTCAGGTCCGCAACGTGGGCACATAGCCTCAAGGTTTATTTTTTTATTTTTAACCATTCTCTCAGGTCACACTATATAAATCCATGCTGTTTGCATGGATTTATATAGTGTGACCTAGTTGTCAAGCACTTTGCAAGTGATGCTAAAATCGCTTTGAAAGCGCTTGTCAATCCGCATGCGGAAACGCATGTGAATCCGCATGTATTACGCAGGAAAAACGCACGTACAATCCGCATGCGTTTTTTCTGCCAGGGAGATGCAGAAATGCTGCAGAAATTTTCTGCTTCATTTCTGCATTGTGGGCACATAGCCTTTATGTAAATCATTAAGGCTGTGTGCCCACGTAGCGTTTTTCAAGCGTATATGCTGCGGAATTTCCGCAGTGTAAACGCTTGAAAAACGCATGTATATCCGCACCCCATGGTCCCCAATGGCATTCCGCAATGTCAATGCCCATGCTGCGGATTTTTCCGCAGCGTATATGCTGCAGTCAAAAATCCGCAGCATGTTCATTAATTTTGCGGAAGCGCAGCGGAATCAATGTGCGGATGGTACCCAAGTCTGGCGGAGAGGAGACTCTCATCCAGACCTGGGTACCAAAGAACCTGTAAAAAAAAGAATAAAATAAAGTTTATACTTATCTTCTGATGTTTTCCCTCCGTCGCGCTGTTGTCTGAAGGACCTGCCACGTCATTGAGTCATGTGACCCACCACATGACTCAATGACGTCACCGCAGGTCCTGCACACAACAGCGTGAGCCGCTCAAGACTCCGGACGGGGCAGAGGATGCATCAGAAGGTGAGTATAAAGTTTATTTTTTTATTTTTTACCATTCTGAACAAGTTGTCAAGCACTTTTCCAAGTGATGCTTGGAGAAGTGCTTGATAACCCGCATGCGGAAATGCATGCAAAGACGCCTCACAAACGCTTCTACCTGGCGGTAAAACCGCATGTAATATCCGCATGCGATTTTCCCGCCAGGGAGAAGCGTAAAAAATATGCTTCAGGTCCGCAACGTGGGCGCATAGCCTAAGTAGCTGAATTTCCATTTTGGGGTAACAAACTCCTTTTGAGAGATTCATTGAAGTTACTTTGCATGTTGATTTACTTTGTAAGGACACACGTGCACACATTTCAGATTTTGTCACCTTTTTTCTGTGCAGATTTGTCACAAAACCTAAAAGGTTTCCCGATGCCAGGAAAGTGACTGAGAATCCTGACGTCTCCTGCACATGTTACTTATTTGTGACTTGCAGGTTTGGTGAAGATATAATTCTGCAGGATGTCAATTCTGTCAGCGTTTTTGCTGCAGATTTCACCCACACTGATGAGTGGGGAAAAATCTGCACCTATTTACAGCATTTTCCAGACAAGAGATGCAGAAATATTGCAGAAACCAAAAGCTTAATGTGTGCACACAGCCTAATAGACGTCATTACTAGTGTTGAGCGAGCATGCTCGTTACTCGCCCGAGCATCTCACTACTCGGGATGTTCGGCGAGCACCGAGCATTTCCGGGTTACTCGGGCGGGAGCTCGGGTCTCCGCCCTGCATGTTTGGCGCTCTTTACAGAGCCAATGAACATGCAGGGATTGCCAGCCAGTCACTGTAATGCCGCAGCCATGTTGTTTGTGGGCATTACAGTGATTGGCTGGCCGCCCAGCGTCACCTCGAGTATTTAAAACCGGGCGCCGCCATCTTGGACCCAGTCGCCCGGGATCACACAGTGTAGGGAAAGTACTGCTGATTTAGGGAGAGATATATACTGCGAAATAGTTAGTGTAGGGTCTGTAAAAGCTGCCAGATCAAACAAACCATCCTCAGGACTAATATCCATCCCAGATATCAGGCAGGCAGGCAGGCTGTATAGGAAACGCAGTGGTTATACCAGCAAACGCTGCATTACAGTCCTGTGTGCTCCTGCTGCTCAAATTGCTAGACTTAGCTCCAGGTCTCGGGGGCCAGGAAAAATCCTTTTTTTTTTCATCTAAATCCTCTTTTTTTCTCCGCTAGAAGTGGTGGAAGAGAAGATCCCATGTAGCGATGCCCAAATATTTGAACAGCCATGGCCACAGGAAGGCGACGCTGGCAATTTGTCAAAAGAGGTGGACGATGACGAGACACAATTGCCACGAAGTGAGGAGGAGGATCGTGGTGCGGAAGTGGAAGAGGAGGACGTGGTGGATGATCTAGTAACTGACCCAAGATGGCAGGAGGACACGCAGAGCGAGGCCAGCAGCACACAGGGGGAGGGAGGCAGAGTACCCCAACAGACAGGAAGAAGCAGTGTGGTGGCTGCACACAGAAGGCGGGCAACCGTTCCCCGTAACACTAACACGAGGGACTTTGCCAGTACAACCGGTAGGTCTTCCAGAGTCTGGAATTTTTTTAAAGACTCTGCTGATAACCCCAAAAAGGCCATTTGTACCACCTGCCATGCCAGCGCCAGCAGGGGTGACAAAAGTACCAGCCTGACCACCACCAACATGATCAGGCACATGTCAGCAAAGCACCCGACTTTGTGGGGCGAACCCAAGGGTCCACGACCAGTGTCAGCGGGTGTCACCACTGCTTTTTCCGCCGTTGTGCGTGTAAGAGAACCCCCTGTTGTGCGTGCAAGGTAATCCCCTGTCCATACTGCATGCAAAGATGCCCCCTCCTCTCAGTCTTCACTTGTTATGGCAGTTTCTCAAGAAACCGCATCAACGTCCACGTGCCACCGCAGCGTTCAATTGTCTTTATCCCAGACCTTTGAACGAAAGTGCAAATTCGCAGCCAACGCCCCACAGGCCACAGTCCCAAATTCGCACATTTCACGACTACTTGCGTTGGAAATGCTGCCTTTTAGGTTGGTGGAGACAGAATCTTTCCGCAACCTTGTGGCGGTGGCCGTCCCTCGGTACTCGGTCCCCAGCCGACACTATTTTGCCAGGTGTGCCATCCCCGCACTACTCAAGCATGTGTCCCAAAATATCTGCCGTGCCCTCAACAACGCAGTTACTGGGAGAGTCCACCTGACAACGGACACGTGGACAAGGGCTTGTGGCCAGGGACGGTGCATCTCCCTGACTGCACACTGGGTAAACATAGTGGAAGCCGGGACCCAGTCGGACCTTGGAACGGAACACATCCTCCCCACACCGAGGATTGCGGGCCCTATGTCAGTCAGAGTTGCCCCCACAGTGTACTGCTCCTGATGATCATCCTCCTCATGTTCAGCCTCCATCTCAGATATCACCGCATCAGTTACAAGCTGGAAGCACTGCAGTACTGCCTCTGCCAAGCAGCAACAGGCTGTGCTGAAACTCATAAGCTTAGGTGATAAACCTCACAGTTGTGGACAGCTGTGAAAGAGCAGGCAGATCTGTGGCTGAGACCGCTGAACCTACATCCTGGCATGGTCGTGTGTGACAATGGCCGTATCCTGGTGGCGGTTCTGAGGCGAGGCGAAATCACACCCGTACCATGCCTGGCTCATGTGCTTAAGCTCGTGGTTCAGCGGTTTCTTAAATCGTACCCCGAGTTGCCAGATCTGCTCGTCGAAGTACGCCGCCTGTCAGCTCATTTTTGGAAGTCAGCTACAGCTTCCGCCGCCCTTGCTGTGTTGCAGCAGCGTTTGCAGCTTCCGTCACACCGACTTGTGTGTGATGTCCCCACACGTTGGAACTCTATCCTCCACATGTTGCAAAGGATTTGTGAGCAGAAGAGCAGTTGTAGAGTACCAGCTGCAACAAGGCCGTCGATATTCAGGTCAGACTCCACACATAAGACCTCAGGAGTGGACCTGGATGTCTGACATATGTACCATCCTGACAAACTTTGAGGAGTCCACCAAGATGGTGAGTGGCGATGACGCCATCATTAGCGTCAGCATCCCACTTGTCTGTGTTTTGCAACGCTCTCTGCAGATAATTAAAGAGGAGGCATTGCAGCCAGAGTATTATGAGATGGATCAAGAAGCCGTAGCGGGCGATTACACCCAGCCCAGCCTCATCTCATCCCAATGTGTATTGGGGGACAATGAGGGAGAGGAGGAGGAGGAAGAAGAACAGGAGCTGGTATCATGTTCTTTAGACGGTAGTACCTGTACAACTGTCATATCATCGGTTTAGCGTGGGTGGCCTGAGGACGGGGAGGAGGAGGAGGAGAAGAGCATGGTCAGTCGTGATCTTGTTGAGCACACGGAAGTCTTGCCCGTTACCAGTCTGGCACGCATGGCTGACTTTATGTTACGCTGCCTTAACCGTGACCCTCGCGTTGTCAAAATGTTGGGTGACAGTCATTACTGGTTGGTGACAAGGAGAACTTTCACTCTCTTATTCCTGAGGTGAAGAGGTCTACAAAAATGGGGCAGTACCAGAAGGCTCTTGCTGCAGAACTGTTAAAAAATTCCCATCTGAACACGCTAGCGGCAGAGGTCACAGCTGGTTGCCCAACCAAGGCGTACAGGCGAGCGAGACGCAACTCCAATCCAGCAGAGGCAGGGGAACGCTGTCAACATTCTGGGATAGTTTTCTGAGACCCGCCCAATTTACAGGCCCTGAGGCTCGGGGCACTCTCACAAGGAGTGGAAAGTTTCAAAAGATGGTGAGGGGGAGTACCTTGCCGACCGTACCAGCGTCCTCCGTGATTCCTCTGTGCCTTTTAATTATTGGGTATCCAAGCTGGACACTTGGAATGAACTTTCTCTGTATGCCTTGGAGGTTCTGGCCTTCCCTGCCGCTAGCATGTTATCGGAGCGTGTTTTTAGTGCCGCTGGGGGAATTATAACTGATAAGCGCACTCGCCTGTCAACTGACAATGCTGACCCTTATCAAAATGAACAAGGGCTGGATTGGGCCAGACTTCTCATCATCACCAAATGACAGCAGGGTAACATAAAGTCAAATCCACTGTGTTATTTCGGAAGGTGTATTCCCATGCACCGCTTCACACCCACACATGGGGGTATACGCTTCCTTATTTCGGCTGTATTTTGCTCTTCTCCTTATCCTCAGCCTCCAACACCACTATACCACCAGGGTGACCTTGGTCCGTGTTGCCAGCATTACAAGTTCCTCCGTCCTAATTTTTGGCAGCTTTTGCTTGGAAGGCATAGGCGCAGACTATGGGAGACCCACTCCCTAATTATGGGTATAAGGTTTTTAATATGCTGTACTGCATGGCTCTTGTAAGGGGCATTAAAACCGTCTTGTTAAGCTACTGCGACCTCCACCACTCTTCCAAGGGGCATTAAAACCGTCTTGTTAAACCACCCTGTACTCCACAGCTCTTCCAAGAAGCATTGAAATGTTGTTTTTAATTACCTCTAATCTCCACGACTCTTCCAACGGGCATTGCATTTCCTCCTAATATTAGTCAGCTTTTGCTTTTCAATGCATAGGCAAAAACTAAGGGAGACTCGCTCTCCAATAATGGGTAGAAGGTTTTTAGTACGCTGTAATCCACGCCTGTTTCAAGGGGCATTGCAGTTCCTCATAATTTTTGGAAAGCCTTCCATTCACTGCTTAGGCCAACAGTGTACGGGAGACCCAGTTGCTATAAATGGAAAAAAACGGTTTAATTAAGGTCCTCTGACCTCCATGTCACTTCCAAGGGGCAATGGAGTGCCTCGAAATTTTTGGTAGGCATTGCACTCACTGTATGCCCTATAACTGTGTAGCTGAACCGCTCCTTTTGGTACAGAAACATATCCTACAAAACATGTGTGGTTGACTGGCCTGATATTGATGTGAATGGTCCCTGTTCATCCTGCTCTTTCTCCTTTGCCACCACCTCATCCATCATTCATCACCTGAAGCTTTGTTTTAACGGGAGTCATAGTAGCAGGAAAACATCCAGCAATCTACGGAGGAGGTAGGATATGCGCCAAAACGCTGACCACCTCAGGCCTAGCTGCTACTACATACATGTGCTTGCATTCCAAGGAACAGAAAGCTAAGGAGATGGATGGCCTCATGATCATGAATAATTTATTCGTTGTATAGGAGGCCGACCACTAATGCTGTCTACCTTCTGAACCTTGTTTTGAAGCCTGATTGACCCAGGACGCGCAATCCTCTAGGTCTGGAGGACGTGTTGCATCCCAGTGTCCAACGGTGTCCCGGCTTCCACAATATTAACCCAGGGTGAAGGCGTCAGTGAGATGGACCATCCCTGGCCACATTCACAAGGACTTGCACGGGGATAGTTGCAAGTCTGCATCTTCTGATGCAGCAAGGATCACTTCAGATGGGCACACTTTTAGGCAGTGACCTGGGTGTCAGAGATGCTTCCAGGGGTCTTCCCCATGCTGTTCCCATGTCTTTTTAGCACTGTATGCATGTGTCATACAGCACATGGCCAGATAAGGTTGTAAAATGTTAAAATGACATTTCCCGGTGAATGCATTTGTCATGGTTGAAAGCAATACAAAAGTGCAAAAACGCTTAAACAATGCTACTTGTGAACATAGCCCAAGGTGTGCAGGAATATTTTTGTTTTTGGTTATTTATTTTACCTTATACACAAGGCTTTACCCTGGAAAGGAAGTTCCTTAACATATTTCACAGGAAAACCGTTTCAGTTTCGTTTTTGAACGTTTTATTGTGAGCCCGTAAAAGTGGCTTAAACGTTGTTGACAGCAGTGACCTGGAGGTCAGAAATGCTTCCTGGGGTGATCCCCATGCTGTCCCCATGTCATTTGAGCACTGTCACTATCGTTTTGGGCACTTTTTAGGCTTTCTACAGACTGTCGGGGTGCTGCCGCAAAAATGCTCGGGTCTCCCATAGACTAACATTGGGCTCGTTGCTCGGATCGAGCACCCGTGTATCACGGTGAGCTGGGCCCGAGCTTCGAGCACCCGAGCATTTTAGTGATCGCTCAACAATAGTAAGCATCATTTATCTGCATTGCAAGCTCCCAAAGCCTGTTTTCTGTATTAATGTATTTTTCCTACTACTTTATGAATTTAGTTATTAGGGTAAGATCAGACTTACTGGATTTTCAAGTGGAAATTGTGAATAGGTAGAAAAATGGCAATATATTAAAATCCACAGCACCAACTTTATCTGAATGAGGCATTTAAACAGCCCTCCAGTCTCATTACTCTTGTTGTGTGTTCGGCAGTTAACGATCAATGATCTTTATTATTTTACTCATTTTTATAGCCCCATTACTTACATGCCACATTACAGACATTGTGAGCCCCAATGGGGACAGTGATGATGATTTACTGTACATTCCCTATCAGAGTGTGGGAGGAAACCAATGAAAACACGGCGAGAAAGAACAAACTCCTTGCAGATGTTATCCTTAAGCTCTTCCTGTTCAGCTCTTGTTCTTCTTCCAGGCTCTGCTGTTGACGGGGCGTGATTGCCCAAGTCATGGTGATTGACAGCCGGCTTCACAGTGGCCTGTCAATCAGCAGGACATCAGCAGTCACGCCAGGTCAGCAGAGTTGAAAATAAGCATCTGCTCTGTTATATGATGTTATCGGAAGCCACAGAATCGCCGTGAGAAACCATGCTTGATTGCTCAGAGGATTGGTATCGGACACTACAGTCAGGTATTAGCAACTGCTTGCCTGTAAGTTGTTATGCCCATGAAAAGAAAAAAATAGACCCTGATAACCCCATTAATGGGAACCTAGCAACCTAGTGCTAACCACTGAGCCACCATGCTGCCCATCTTGCAGTATGTACTTTATCATCATTCTGCCCGCCTTTTAAAAAAAAATGTCCTACTGGTGAGCTTGTGATGGTATTCTGCTGGTATAAAGCAGTCAGTAAGCGGTGACTGAGCTTCCGGGAAAGGGACCAGTAATAATATGGAGTGTCTGACTACCTCCCTCTGTAAGCACCGTACTCGCAGGTCACAGTCCTGATGGAGCGGAGTTAGAGGAGGCTAGCCGCAATGCAGTAGTGAAATAAATGACAGTCATGTATTGACTTGGATATATTATTTTTGTTTTTTAAAACCCGAGTGTACAATTGCTTACAGGGGACTGCCTGAGCTGAACTGAAACCTCTACAGAATTGTGAATGTGTGCAATGTCCCCAGCTGATCAACGGTCACATAACCGCATGAAAGCAATTTGTATACTTGTGGGCACATGCCAACTATACGTAAGAATTGAGCGAAACTGAGACCATCCACTGACTGGGGAACTATGACAGTGTGTGCTTTACTCATGGGCACAATTCTGTAGTCTGCAAACTTTTAATTTCAGCCCTGACAATCCCGTTCTTTCGTTTTATTACTCTTTTCCAAGAGCAAAAAGGTTTTATTATTTTTCCATTGACACAGCCATGTGAGGATTTTTTTTTTTTGCAGAACGAGTTGTAGTTTTGAATGATGCAATTAATTTTGCTATATAACATACATTATAAAAGAGGCAGCCATACTTGCCAATACCTAGTCGCAATACTAATGTACAACGGGATGTAGCAGCCCTCAGGTGGAGAGAGAGCTGGTGCAAAATACTAATGAAATAACCACTCACACCTACCATATTGTTTGGACCATAAGACGCACCGGACCATAAGACGCACCTAGGTTTTAGAGGAGAAAAAAAAAATTTAAGCAAAAGATGTGTTCATGATCCACTTTTAAGGGGGGGGTGTCTTCTGCTGACACTGGTATAAGGGTAATATCCCCCAATTCTGACAATATCCCCCATCCTGGTATATATGCCCCCCCCCTTCCTTTTATACATGGTCCCCATCCTGGTATGCCTGGCATCCCTCCATCCTGGTATGCCTGGCATCCCTCCATCCTGGTATGCCTGGCATCCCTCCATCCTGGTTTGCATGGAACCCCTCCATCCTGGTATGCCTGGCACCCATCATCCCTATCCTGGTGTGCATGGCACCCCTAATCCCTATCCTGGTATGCATGGCACCCCTCATCCCTGTCCTGGTATGCATGGCACCCCTAATCCCTATCCTGGTATGCATGGCACCCCTAATCCCTGTCCTGGTATGCATGGCACCCCTCATCCCTGTCCTGGTATGCATGGCACCCCTCATCCCCGTCCTTGTATGCATGTATCAGCAATCCCCATCCTGGTATGCATGGCACAGCAATCCCCATCCTGGTATGCATGGTACCCCTAATCCCTATCCTGGTATGTATGCCCCTCTCATCTTTATCCTGGCATGTATGGCCCCCTCATCTTTATGCTGGTATGTATGGCCCCCTCATCTTTATCCTGGTATGTATGGCCCCCTCATATTTACCCTGGTATGTATGGCCCCCCTAATCCTTACCCTGGTATGTATGGCCCCCCTCATCCTTACCCTGGTATGTATGGCCCCCCTCATCCTTACCCTGGTATGTATGGCCCCTTCATCCTTTTTCCTAGTATGCATGGTCCCCGTAATCCCCATCATGCTGCACATAAAAAAAAATAAATATATAAACATTGCTACTCACCTTTCTTCTCTCCTCCAGCGCTGACGCCTGTCTGCCCGCACTGATCTCCCCATGTGAGCCGCGCATGGCGTCACTGCTCACAAGGAGAGATCAGCTGACGGAAGTCACCTCTCCCCGCGCCGGGACTGTGTGCGCGGGGAGCAGTGACTTCATACTCCTTCATAGCCGGCACACAGCTTAGCCGCGCTGCGGCTCCTGCTGCTGCCGGGTTATCTCGTGTGCCCGCTTATTAAAGGGCATGAATATTCACCCCATCCCCACGCCCATGGGCGTGGAGAGAGGTTAAATATTCATGCCCTTTAACAGCGGGCACAGGCGATTCCGGCAGCAGCTGCGGCTACACTGTGTGCTGCTATTAAGGACCATGAATATTCAGTGCTCCCCATGGGCGTGGGGAGCAGTGAATATTCATTTTCTTTAGCAGCGGGGACAGTGTAGGCTGCAGCAGGCGGCTGTTGCCCCCTGTGCCCCGCTCCTCCACCGCTACAG
This sequence comes from Phyllobates terribilis, assembly GCF_046119375.1. NCBI lineage: Eukaryota > Metazoa > Chordata > Amphibia > Anura > Dendrobatidae > Phyllobates > Phyllobates terribilis. The sequence continues at coordinate 3,832,931 of NW_027362845.1, forward strand.
CTCCCCCCAGCACAGTATATATACCCACCCCTCCCCAACATTCGGACTATAAGACGCACCCCCCATTTTCCTCCAAAATTTTGGAGGAAAAAAATGCGTCTTATAGTCTGAAAAATACGGTACTATTCATGTAGGGGATTAGAAATGCACAGGATAAGGCTTGTATAGGGCGCCAGTCACACAGATACATGTAGTGCAACATGCCAACTTGCAGCCTATTAGTGATGCCAAAGCTATTACAGAATTTCCCCAAAAATAAGCCCTAGCATGATTTTACAGGATTTTTGGAGGATGCTTGACATATAGGCCCTACTCCAAAAATAAGTCTTAGTTAGTCAGGGCTGGCGTTAGGAGAGAGGAGCAACTGGGCAATTTATCAGGGCCCCTACTCTCTTTGGGGCTCTAAGCATTTCTATTCCAAGGCTGCTTAAGGACCTTTGGTGACATCATAGTCATGTGACCATAATGTCAGCAAAGGTTCTTGAACTGTGGGAGCCTAGAGTAACTGAAGAGTAGATAGACTGGTATGTAGGGGGGGAGACTGGACAATTTCTCTAGGTTCCCACTCTGAGGCCCTCAGCGTTTCTATTCCAAGGTTCAGACTACTTAAGGACCTTTGGAGAAATCACTGTCCTATGACCCTGATGTCACCAAAGGTCTTTTAACAGAGGAAGTCTAGAGGAGCTGAGACAGGCTGGTATGTATGTGCAGTGTGTGTGTCTGTGTATATTCTTGTGTATGTGCAATGTGTGTGATATGACATGATTATTATATATGGATAAATGAAGACATTCCCTGAAAATAAGCCCTAACCCATCTTTTTGAGCAAAAAATGATATAAGACCTTGTCTTATTTTCTGTAAAAGATGCTAGATCAGGCGGTCTGCCGAGCACTATATATGTGCACCCTACAAGAACAGACACATGGTTTCCACCAACACTACAAAAGCCTGGCTGCATCCTGCAAGGATGGAAAATTATGTAAGGTATTAGTTAATATTTTGACCAAAATATGTAAGCCTGCACCTACGTCAGGGGTTCTCATTGTCTTTCCAGCGAAAAGACAATATAACGTATTGGAAAACCAGATTTAACGCTGGCAGTAAAATGTTTTACCTCATAGAAAGAATAAGGCTGTGTGCCCACAATGTGTTTTTCAAGCATTTATGCTGCGGAATTTCCGCAGTATAAACGCTTCAAAAACGCTTGGTAATCCGCCCCCCATGGTCCCCAATGACAAGACGCACTTTCAATGCCCATGCTGCGTTTTTTTCCGCAGCGTTTATGCTGCGCTCAAAAATCTGCAGCATGTCCATTAATTTTGCGGAAGCGCGGCGTAATCGCCGCTATTGACTTGCATTGAGACGCATATAATCCGTGTCAGTACATTTGTACTCACGGATTATATGCGTTTCTATGTGCGGATGGTACCCAGGTCTGGAGTAGAGTAGACTCTCATCCAGACCTGGGTACCATAGAAACTGTAAAAAATAGAATTTAAAATAAAAAATAAGGTTTATACTCACCTTCCGATGTCTTCCCGGTGTTTTGTCTGCTACGTCCAGTGACTTGCAATGTTCGCGTGGTTGTGAAGGACCTGCCATGACGTCACTGAGTCATGTGACCCATCACATGGCTCAATGACGTCACCCCAGGTCCTTCACACCACCGCGAGCAGTGCAAGACACTGGACGGAGCAGACAAAACACCGGGAAGACATCGGAAGGTGAGTATAAACTTTATTTTTTTTTTGTTTTTCACCATTCTTATTCTCTTTTTTAACTAACTTGGTCACACTACTATAAATCCATGCCCGTTGCAACAAGGTGGACAAGTTGTCAAGCACTTTTCCAAGTGATGCTAAAATCGCTTGGAAAAGTACTTGATAACCCGCATGCAGAAATGCGCATGCAAAGACGCTTCACAAACGCTTCTACCTGGCGGGAAAAACGCATGTAAAATCCGCATGCGTTTTTCCTGCCAGGGAGAAGCGTAAAAAATATGCAGCATTTCTGCATCGTGGGCACATAGCCTCAGCCTCGATCCCATGCTGTCCTGTCTGTATACTTGCTTTTGCTTCATTCTCTGCCCAGGAGCTGTGGTTCCTGCACAGTCAGACAGCCATTACACAGTATACGATTATCTCCACACATTATATTTTTACACATCCAATTGTGGAACTTATTAATCCAATGTATGTTGATTAAAATGTACTTTAATATGACAACCCCTTTTGAACTTGGAGGGACCCTTTACTGCCGTGCAGCAATCATAAATGCCCAAAGGCAAAACCCTCTTGGGGAGGGGAGAATAAGTGAACATGTTTGTTGGTAATGCCTCAGTGTTGTTGGACACGTGCACTTATTGGCACTTGCAGTAATCGTTGTTTATGGCTACTTGTAGCATCTGCACAGTGGAAACCTACCTTACTTAAAGGGGTTGTCTGTACTTGGCCAGTGCCAGTCTCTTGAATGAAATTGGAAAACCCTATACTTACCTCTGTAATGCACACGCCCGGGCTGAGCGGCGTGTGCATGTGATTGTAGTGATTCCACTGGACCGTGCCGGAGAGTGAATGCCTGGAGGGGCGTAACTAGGTATTCACCCGATCCGACCAGGGTCGCACGACTGCATACGACGCCAGTGCACCAAGGAGGAACCGAGCAGAGGGACCAGGTGCTACTCCATGACAGACCCCGGACACGGCTGTTGACCCACACAGGGGAATACAGGAACAGACTGGTAGGCTGGCACACAGACTGGTGGGTATAGGCAGGCACGACTGGTATGCAGGCAGGCGGGTATGCAGGCAGGGGGGTACAGGCAAGCACAGCTAGAGTGCAGACAGGGAGGCAATAGCAGGTAGGAACACTGGCGGGATAGGACCCAGTACACACTGGGACTCAGGAACAGAACCACAGATGTGGCGGACAAACACAGCAGAGTGAGGCCGCCCAGAGAGGTGAGCGAGAACAGGGCAGGACAAGGCCGCCTGGAGCGGTGAGCAAGAGTAGAGCAGGACAAGGCCGCCAAGAGCGGTGAGCAAAGGGTCAGAGCTGAGCGAGACTGCCGGAGCAGTGAGCAAGAGTAAAGCAGGACGAGACCGCCTGGAGCGGTGAGCAAGAGTGGAGCAAGACTGCCGGAGCAGTGAGCAAAAGGATAAGAGCGGAGCGAGACTGCCGGAGCAGTGAGCAAAAGGGTCAGAGCGGAGCAAGGCTGCCGGAGCAGCGAGCAAAGGAGTCAGAGCAGGCTAGAACCGCCGGAGCGGTAAGCAAAGGAGTCAGAGCAGGCTAGAACCGCCGGAGCGGTGAGCAAAGGAGTCAGAGCAGGCTAGACTGAGCAGGGGGAACAGGGCTCTGTTCACACTGAACAGACAGGAAGGGAAAGGCAGAGCCAGATACCCACAGGGTACTTGCAGTGAAGTAGCGAGTGGACCAGAAACTCACAAACGGGAGTACAGAGACAACAAGCAGGAGTTAGGTACGAGTTCAGACTCTGCAGAAAAAAGGAAGGGAACGGACATAGAGGCAAAACAGGTAAAGGATAGGAGAGAGTTCAGACTGGAACTGAGTGTACGGAGGAGACCGACACTGCAGCGGAATACAGGAGCAGGTCTGGGAATACGGCCCCCAGAGAGGCGGGACGAACAGGCAAGGAGCGTGTTCAGACAAGATACAGGAACAGGTCTAGGTAATCGGCCCCTAGAAGGCGGGAGGAACAGGCTAGGAGCGTGTTCAGACAGGCCTGGAAATACAGCCTCCAGGATAGGCAGACAAGAGAACACAGACAGGACTCAGTTCAGACACGGGAACTGATACCGCAAGGCAGGAGACATAGACAGGACTCAGTTCAGACACGGGAACTGATACCGCAAGGCAGGAGACATAGACAGGACTCAGTTCAGACACGGGAACTGATACCGCAAGGCAGGAGACAAAGAACGGGACCTGGCACCTTCAGAGTGCAAGCACACACTGAATGAAACACTATGCTCAGGCAGGGATAGATGGGAGCAGCTGAGCTATATACCAGGTGACAGACAGCAATAGGCTGAGGACGCACAAGGGGTGTGACCCACAGCAGGTACAAAAAGCAGGAAGTGATCGGACGCCACCCTTAAGCAGCAGAAACAGACACAAACAGACAGCATGGAGGGAAGCCAGAGAGACATTCTGGATTGGAGATCAAGTGCGCGCTCTTGCACAGTGGGAGATGGACCACCATGCAAGGACGCCGCCAGGTATGTTACAGTACCCCCCCCTTACGCCCCCTCTTCTTCAGGCCTGCCAGAATCTTCCGCAGGGAATTCGAGGACCAGTCGTTCACTTCAAGGAGATCACTTCCACTGTCCACAGAAAAAATTGATCCCATCTGGTTAGCTAGGATGCTACCTCCTATCCTGCCATCCTTAGCAACAGACGAAACGGGTGGAGTACCAGGAACAGCACACAAGGAAGTCTCTCTCCACATATTTTCAGGTGGCACCCCAGAGGGTACAGGAGACAACTGGAAGTCCTCCACCGGGTTGGAGGGGAGCAGAGACTTGGGGGTAATCTCTGCTTCGAGGTACATCTTGTCAAACTCACAGGAAGAAATAGACGGGTTATCAGGTACAGGATGAGGAAAAGTCACTGTCTCTTTGTTATCAGGTGGTACCCCGGAGGATTCAGGAAACAACTGGAGGTCCTCCGCCGGGTCAGAAGAGTGCAGAGGCTCGGAGAAAACATCTGCTTCAGAGTACACTAGGTCGGACTCACTGGACGAAGCAGGCGAGGTATCGGGTACCGAGTATAGGAAAGTCTCTGTCCATTCACCACCAGGTGGCACCCCGAAGGGTTCTGGAGACAACTGGCGGTCCTCCGCCTGGTCAGAGGGGTGTAGAGACTCACGGGTAGCCTCTGCTTCAGAGTACACTAGGTCGGACTCACTGGACGAAGCAAGCGAGGTATCAGATCCAGGATATAGGAAAGTCTCTGTCCATTCACCACCAGGTGGCACCCCGAAGGGTTCTGGAGACAACTGGAGGTCCTCCGCCTGGTCAGAGGGGTGTAGAGACTCATGGGTAACCTCTGCTTCAGAGTACACTAGGTTGGACTCAGTGGACGAAGCGAGCGAGGTATCAGGTACAGAGTATAGGAGAGTCTCTGTCCTTTCGCTACCAGGTAGCACCCCGAAGGGTTCTGGAGACAACTGGAGGTCCTCCGCCTGGTCGGAGGGGTGTAGAGACTCGGGAGTAACCTCTGCTTCGGAGTACACTAGGTTGGACTCACTGGACGAAGCGAGCGAGGTATCAGGTACAGAGTATAGGAGAGTCTCTGTCCTTTCACTACCAGGCAGCACCCCGAAGGGTTCAGGAGACAACTGGAGGTCCTCTGCCTGGTCGGAGGGGTGTAGAGACTCGGGGGTAACTACCACTTTGGGGTACCCATTGTCAGGCTCACAGGACAAAGCGGACAAAGTATTGAGTACCGGGTGTAGAGAAGTCTCTCTCCATTTGTCATCGAGTGGTATCCCGGAGGATTCAGGAGGCAACAGGGGGTCCTCCACCAGGTAGTAGAGGTGCACAGACTCTGAGATAACCACAGCTTTGGAGCATCCTTGGACATGCACACCGGTTAAAGTGGGTGAAGCATCTGATGCCGGGTGCAGGAAGTTCTCCTGTGTGGAGTCTGGATGGGCAGAAGTCTCTTCGGGCAGGAGAACTGGTGCACTACCCACGCACATTACCCGTTGGGGCTTCTCCGGGATACAGGGAGATGAAGCTTCAGTAGGGACTTCAAGGTTGGGGTCAGGAGGTCTCAGGGAGGACAGACCCTGGCGTGACTGCTTGCCTCTACGTCTAGCACGTCTGGACTGCCTCTTGAGGTTGGGAGAAGTATTCCGGAAAGCGTAGTCACCCTGTGAGGATTCTGGGTGGGCAGTAGTCTCATTGGGCTGGAGGACTATTGCGCTACCCACACACATTACCCGTCGGGGCTGCTCCGGGATATTGGGAAGTGAAGCTTCAGCAGGGGCTTCAGGGTTAGGGTCCTCGAAGACCATACGAAAGGCCACCAGGAAGGCCTGCAGGTCAAGAACGACAGGATCCCATGCTTCCCATAGGGGGGTGACCCATTTCAAGGCATCACCCGCTAGGTAGTCAATCATAAAGGCCACTTTAGCCCAATCGGAAGGAAAATAGAGAGGGTAGGCCTTAAAGTGTAGCATGCATTGCTCCACAAATGCACGACACTGTCTTGGATCCCCATAGTAACGTGGCGGATACGCAGGAACGAGAGCTGATAGATCCATCTGGACGGGTGCGTAATTCGCCTGGAACTCAGCTAAAGGGGAAAAAAAATTATTTATTTATTTTAATGCACGTATTCGCTGGAAAACATCTCAGAGAGCGAAGGCCGTGGGGCTCAACGGGAACCATGGCCTGAGCATGCTGTAATGCACACGCCCGGGCTGAGCGGCGTGTGCATGTGATTGTAGTGATTCCACTGGACCGTGCCGGAGAGTGAATGCCTGGAGGGGCGTAACTAGGTATTCACCCGATCCGACCAGGGTCGCACGACGGCATACGACGCCAGTGCACCAAGGAGGAACCGAGCAGAGGGACCAGGTGCTACTCCAGGACAGACCCCGGACACGGCTGTTGACCCACACAGGGGAATACAGGAACAGACTGGTAGGCTGGCACACAGACTGGTGGGTATAGGCAGGCACGACTGGTATGCAGGCAGGCGGGTATGCAGGCAGGGGGGTACAGGCAAGCACAGCTAGAGTGCAGACAGGGAGGCAATAGCAGGTAGGAACACTGGCGGGATAGGACCCAGTACACACTGGGACTCAGGAACAGAACCACAGATGTGGCGGACAAACACAGCAGAGTGAGGCCGCCCAGAGAGGTGAGCGAGAACAGGGCAGGACAAGGCCGCCTGGAGCGGTGAGCAAGAGTAGAGCAGGACAAGGCCGCCAAGAGCGGTGAGCAAAGGGTCAGAGCTGAGCGAGACTGCCGGAGCAGTGAGCAAGAGTAAAGCAGGACGAGACCGCCTGGAGCGGTGAACAAGAGTGGAGCAAGACTGCCGGAGCAGTGAGCAAAAGGATAAGAGCGGAGCGAGACTGCCGGAGCAGTGAGCAAAAGGGTCAGAGCGGAGCAAGGCTGCCGGAGCAGCGAGCAAAGGAGTCAGAGCAGGCTAGAACCGCCGGAGCGGTAAGCAAAGGAGTCAGAGCAGGCTAGAACCGCCGGAGCGGTGAGCAAAGGAGTCAGAGCAGGCTAGACTGAGCAGGGGGAACAGGGCTCTGTTCACACTGAACAGACAGGAAGGGAAAGGCAGAGCCAGATACCCACAGGGTACTTGCAGTGAAGTAGCGAGTGGACCAGAAACTCACAAACGGGAGTACAGAGACAACAAGCAGGAGTTAGGTACGAGTTCAGACTCTGCAGAAAAAAGGAAGGGAACGGACATAGAGGCAAAACAGGTAAAGGATAGGAGAGAGTTCAGACTGGAACTGAGTGTACGGAGGAGACCGACACTGCAGCGGAATACAGGAGCAGGTCTGGGAATACGGCCCCCAGAGAGGCGGGACGAACAGGCAAGGAGCGTGTTCAGACAAGATACAGGAACAGGTCTAGGTAATCGGCCCCTAGAAGGCGGGAGGAACAGGCTAGGAGCATGTTAAGACAGGCCTGGAAATACAGCCTCCAGGATAGGCAGACAAGAGAACACAGACAGGACTCAGTTCAGACACGGGAACTGATACCGCAAGGCAGGAGACATAGACAGGACTCAGTTCAGACACGGGAACTGATACCGCAAGGCAGGAGACATAGACAGGACTCAGTTCAGACACGGGAACTGATACCGCAAGGCAGGAGACAAAGAACGGGACCTGGCAACTTCAGAGTGCAAGCACACACTGAATGAAACACTATGCTCAGGCAGGGATAGATGGAAGCAGCTGAGCTATATACCAGGTGACAGACAGCAATAGGCTGAGGACGCACAAGGGGTGTGACCCACAGCAGGTACAAAAAGCAGGAAGTGATCGGGCGCCACCCTTAAGCAGCAGAAACAGACACAAACAGACAGCATGGAGGGAAGCCAGAGAGACATTCTGGATTGGAGATCAAGTGCGCGCTCTTGCACAGTGGGAGATGGACCACCATGCAAGGACGCCGCCAGGTATGTTACAACCTCCCACACCAGTGCCGTTCCAGCAGTGTTGGCGCCAGGTCTCTCGGTGCTCACGTGACAATATGAAATCTGCAGCCAATTGGGGGGTGTGATCGTCCACTCTGATGAAATAATAAAGGCAACAGCCGGCGACATAGTGTCATGTGAGTGCCAGGAGACCCGATGCCTAATATTGCTGAAAAGGCGCCAGTGCAGGAGATGAGTATAAGCCTCTCTTATTTAACATGGAGAACTCAGGCATTTAGGATGGGGTTGTCCAAGTAGAACTCTTGTGTATATTATTTAGCCAAAATTAAAATGTACCAAATATCCACATGTGCAAATACCGTATATAAAGCCTTTTACTCCAAATTCCGTTATTTCTCCTCTGATCTCATCAGTGGCCGTTCATTCAAAGCCACAAATTGTTTGTCTATCCTGATATCTTGTGGAACAGCCTGGCCTCACATGGGTTCTCCTCCCTCTTATCTCGGACCCTCAGTATTGACACCCTCACTTTTTTCATGCCCCTACATCTTTATATTTAATGCGGAAAGACTACCAGGAAATGTAGTTTCTGATCACTTGAGTCTTTTCTAATGTGATCGGTTTCATTATACCCTTGTACCATCCACAGCAGTATACGAAAAGGAGTGTAGGTGTGAGTTGTGCAGAGGTAGTGGCTGCACCCAGGCACTGATGCGGAAATCCCAGCTCCCCTCTGCCCATTACCGTTCACCAGTTTTATATGTGATGCATGGTGGTTCAGCAGACAGATTCTAGGGCAAAATAACTACTAAATAATGTCATGTTATAATGACAGATCTGTCACAAGCAGTTTTTCAAGTTGTAGAGCAATAACCTGAATCTCCCCAGTTGTTCTTTCATAACCATAGTCACCAGCATTCATAACCATATTCACCAGCATTCATAACCATATTCACCAGCATTCATAACCATATTCACCAGCATTCATAACCATAGTCACCAGCATTCATAACCATAGTCACCAGCATTCATAACCATAGTCACCAGCATTCATAACCATATTCACCAGCATTCATAACCATAATCACCAGCATTCATAACCATAGTCACCAGCATTCATAACCATATTCACCAGCATTCATAACCATAGTCACCAGCATTCATAACCATATTCACCAGCATTCATAACCATAGTCACCAGCATTCATAACCATATTCACCAGCATTCATAACCATAGTCACCAGCATTCATAACCATAGTCACCAGCATTCATAACCATAGTCACCAGCATTCATAACCATATTCACCAGCATTCATAACCATAGTCACCAGCATTCATAACCATAGTCACCAGCATTCATAACCATAGTCACCAGCATTCATAACCATAGTCACCAGCATTCATAACCATATTCACCAGCATTCATAACCATATTCACCAGCATTCATAACCATAGTCACCAGCATTCATAACCATAGTCACCAGCATTCATAACCATAGTCACCAGCATTCATAACCATAGTCACCAGCATTGGCTGCAATTTCATGAAACCTCATTGTGCGCTAAGGGGATAATATATCATCTAGACACATTCAGAGATAAAGCTAAAATACAACACCAATAGCACAGTAATAATGGCGATCATTTATTGAAAGCAATGTAATATATAGAATTTTTTTATTTTTCCATGTATAATGTAGCCAGCAAGGGTGAGTCTATTTTAGCTTTTAATAATTATTTGCTAAAATAAAGTGGCTGACATTACAAATTATTGCCTAAATGGGCACAAAGCTGCCAGTCAGCGAGCAACACTGACCATAGCACTGGATAGGGGAAAGCTGTGGACCCCGTATAGCCAGGTTGACAATCGCACCAAGGACGGCTGTAGATGCCGCAGTTGTGTCCTGTAATTCATGCGTCACATCTCCCAACAAGGATTCCAGAGTTTGGATTTTATGACTTCACTTCTGAATCCACCTGGGGAACGTGGCACAGGGGCCTCATTGCTGCTTATGCTCCATCCCAGTTGGCACAGAGCAGACTGCCAGTGGTCACGTTGGCAGTGGAGCAGCAGCTTTCAGCCCTCTGTAAGTAGGTCAGATACATTGTGTGACTGCTTTGCCGCAGATCAGCACATATAGAGATGGAGGTAATAGGAAGATGTGGAAGAATGTTCTTCAGATTGGCAGGCCAGCCATGCTTGTTACTGATGACATGAAACATGATGATGTTGGCATTTTGAGTGCAGGTAGTAGGAGCTGATGGTACAGAAATAAATGAACTGCAGTAGATAGTCTTGCGTCAAGATACAGGAGGATTAGATGGTATGACGGTATTATGCTGTTTCTCCGCTTAGTGGTAAGTTGTGCTCCATGCTGGACCCACAAACGGGAAACTCGTGAAAATCCTCTGTTCTCTAGCAGGAATTGTCTCGTTCACGCCATCACTGCGCGGTGCTGGGATCTGCTGTCTCATGGTGACATACGGGTTCCTTCCTATAATAACTGGAGATGGCGCTTTTCCTGTCCTTATGTCTTTCCAGTTTATATTTGAAAAGAAGGGGTGCGTTCTGATTTTTCCATTAACCCCTAGCCGGACATAATGGTCTTTGCAGAGTAGTTTGGACATAATGTCCATAGCATCGTGGTCAGTGAGGTTTTCATATGATGGTTCTTCGTACAAGACATTATTCACAATCTCTTCAGTGGTGTCTCCTGGAAATGGTGAGTCTTGGAAAATCATGTCGTACAATATGACTCCAAAGGCGAACCAGTCCACACCTTCACCATAAGCGTCTCCCATGATCATTTCTGGGGCGCCATACCCAGGTGTTCCACTGAAATCTCTGGCATTAAATCTCTTATCAAACTCGTATAGAGATAGTCCAAAATCAGTAATCTTTATGTGGCCGTCACCAGTCAGCAGGATGTTATCCGGTTTTAAGTCCCGGTGAATGATGTCATTGCTGTGCAGGAATTGTAGGCCACAAACGATTTCTGCTCCTATAAATCTTACAGGTTCCTTCAGGGGAATGGTACTATATATATAGTGAAGCAGATCCCCTCCACTGGCCAGCTCGGTGACAAAATACGCATGGTTTTCCGTATGAAACGCGGCATGGCAATGGGTTAGGAATCTGCTGTTGTGGCTAAGCTTCAGGACATGGTGTTCTACAAGGCATTCAGGGAAGGAGATTAGGCTTTCTTTCTTAATGATTTTAAGGGCCACACTTTCTTTCCTTATTTTATCAGTGGCCAGCATAACCTTCCCATAACTCCCTTGTCCAAGTATGCCATGGCAGATAAACTTATCCCTGGTGAGAGGGACAGTGGTCTTTATTTTTTTGCTACTGGGGCCACTACATTCACCTGAGATGTCATCTTGACTGGTGGCTGGATCTTCATGATGTTTCCTTTTTCTCCCAGTTCTCTTCTCTTCTGCTGCACTTTCATTACCTTTCAGGTTAATGATCCTGGTTGGACCCAAAGTACTCAGTTTTTTTAGATTATCAGCTCGATTTGTGATGTATCCCACAAGCTTTTCACATCTGTTTTGTACAGTGTCTAGGAAGGAAATATTCTGGGTTCCCTCATTGACAGGTAATACCTGACCAACCTGCCAGGATTTCTTGGAATCCATCTTCCTTATCTTTGCTGGAGGTTCCTGGTTATTTCCAGTGTCTTCTCCATCTGGTGTTTCTTTCCTTTTTCTCTTTCTATTCCCTGTAAAGTCCATGTTGCATCAGGCAACAACAGGGCAATTATCCAAAAACGTATGTAAAATTATCAGAGAATGCAATCCACACGTATATTGTAGTCAAAGCCAACTACAACTAAAGCTCAATGGCTGCAGTCAGTTGTTTATGGAACTTTGTGGAATGTGATGTCACTGTGCCGGTGATGTCACACTCACTGTGATGTCAGCAGATGCATGCGAGTGTTCCATCTCTGCTGAACGTGAAAGTCTCGGAAGGGGCGGGGCTTAGTCACCATTGACTATAATGGAGTCTGTTGAGTGGGTAGTATTTAGTGACCTGAAGCTGGAAATCAGTGGGATAAATGACATCAGGATTCAGGAATAAGTTACAGTAGTTTTATATTTGTTTTAATTTATTTTATACAAAAAAAGAGCATGGACCGCACCTCCAAAAAAATCATACATTGATCTAATGCCTCTCAGCAAAAATATACATAACTGAACATGAGGTTCTTAGTTTAACATTCTGATCAGACTGTATGAAGCCCACTGCCACGTCACGGCAAACCTCGTAGTGGGTCCTAACATTTCCTGCCTAAAAGGAGCGGCGCCATGTGCCAACCACCGCTACAGTGAGAATGCACCAGCAGGGCGGGCGGCCTGGTGCCTCACAGCATCCATGCTTCAAGACCGAGTCCCCATGACTCCAGGCCGCGGCGCCCCACAAGCACAAAACCACAGCAACAATGGCTGACACATTGCACCAACACCACATGAAAGGAGCATTGTGACTCACCTTCCTCAAGCTCTCAAGTGAGCGCAAAATAGGCTAGACCCTCTTTGCAGACTCCTGCTAATTAAAATTGCCTGTGCCAAATGGGATGAGTGCTGGTCCAAGAAAGGGAAAAGAATAAGCTGGTTCATTGACATGGCAGTGGGCTTCACACAGTCTGATCAGAATGTTAAGCTAAGAACCTCATGTTCAGTAATATGTATTTTTGCTGAGCGGCATTAGATCAAATGTATGATTTTTGGAGGTGCGGTCCATGCTCTTTTTTTTTTTTTTTTTTGTATTTATTTTATGTTACATTATTTTGTGTAGGGCTGTGATGATATACATTTTTCAGTTCTTTTGTGTCAAATTTAAAGGAAAGTGTGTTAACCACTTCCTGACTGCCCACTGCACATAAACGTCCGCGCTTGCTGGGCTCTGTACATCGCAGATGTTTATGAACGGTCGGTGGTCTTGTAGCGCTCAGGGCCCCCAGGGTCCTGCACCCTGCGATTCCTGTGCAGAGCGATAGCTCTAACAGGTGACATCCTCGAGACTGGATTGGATCAGGTTCCAATAAAGTTAACCCTTTGCTTTCTTCTACAACCCCTGGCAAAAATGATGGAATCACCTGGCTCGGATGATGCTCATGCAGTTGTTTAATGTTGTTGAAAAAAAGCAGATCACAGACATGGCACAAAACTAAAGTCATTTCAAATGGCAACTTTAGGGCTTTAAGAAACACTAAAAGAAATCAAGATTAAAAATGTGGTACTCAGTAAGGGTAATTTTTTTCAGACCAAGCAGAGAGGAAAAAATTATGGAATCACTCAATTCTGAGGAAAAAATTATGGAATCACCCTGTAAATTTTAATTTACAAATCTAACACCTGCATCAAATTAGATCTGCTCGTTAGTCTGCATCTAAAAAGGAGTGATCACACCTTGAAAAGCTGTTGCACCAAGTGGACTGACATGAATCATGGCTCCAACACAAGAGATGTCAATTGAAACAAAGGAGATGATTATCATACTCTTAAAAGAAGGTAAGTCATCACGCAATGTTGCAAAATATGTTGGTTGTTCACATTCAGCTGTGTCTAAAATCTGGACCAAATACAAACAACATGGGAAGGTTGTTAAAAGAAAACATACTGGTAGACCAAGGAAGACATCAATGTGTCAAGACCGGAAACTAAGCAATATGTCTCCAAAACAGGAAATGCACAACAAAACAAATGAGGAACGAATAGGAGGAAACTGGAGTCAATGTCTGTGACCGAACTGTAAGAAACCGCCTAAAGGAAATGAGATTTACATACAGAAAAGCTAAACATAAGCCATCATTAACACCTAAACAGAAAAAAACAAGGTTACAATGGGCTAAGGAAAAGCAATCGTGGACTGTGGATGACTGTATGAAAGTCATATTCAGTGATGAATCGCGAATCTGCATTGGGCAAGGTGATGATGCTGGAACTTTTGTTTGGTGCCGTTCTAATGAGATTTATAAAGATGACTGCATGAAGAGAACATGCAAATTTTCACAGTCATTGATGATATGGGGCTGCATGTCAGGTAAAGGCACTGGGGAAATGGCTGTCATTACATCTTCAATAAATGCCCAAGTTTACATTGATATTTTGGACAGTTTTCTAATCCCATCAATTGAAAGGATGTTTGCGGATGATAACATCATTTTTCAAGATGATTATGCATCCTGCCATAGAGCAAAAACTGTGAAAACATTCCTTGAAAAGAAGACACATAAGGTCAATGTCATGGCCTGCAAATAGTCCGGATCTCAATCCAATTGAAAATCTTTGGAAGTTGAAGAAAATGGTCCATGACAGGGCTCCAACCTGCAAAGCTGATCTGGCAACAGCAATCAGAGAAAGTTGGAGCCAGATTGATAAAGGGTACTGTTTGTCACTCATTAAGTCCATGCCTCAGAGACTGCTTTAAAGCCAGAGGTGGTGCAACAAAATACTAGTGATGTATTGGAGTGTTCTTTTGTGTGTTTGTTTTTCATGATTCCATATTTTTTTCCTCAGAATTGAGTGATACCATAATTTTTTCCCTCTGCTTGGTCTGAAAAAAATTACCCTGACTGAGTGCCACATTTTTTATCTTAATTTCTTTTTGTGTTTCTTAAAGCCCTAAGGTTGCCATTTGGAATGACTGACTTTAGTTTTGTGCCATGTCTGTGATCTGATTTTTTTCAACAGCATTAAACAACTGAATGAACATCCTCCGAGCCTGGTGATTCCATAATTTTTGCCAGGGGTTATAGATGCTGTGATCCATAGCGATCACGGCACATAGAAGAGAGGGAGAGGCAGTTGTGCACTCACCTTTGACGGCCTCCGAGATAAGGTCTGACGTGGTCATGGCAGCCGGAGATCACATGATGACCTCCGAGGCTGCCAGGTACGGTGGCCTGTTAGCCATCAACTGAGTCTAACAGGAGATCTACCAGTGTAAAACTGACATCCATGTGTATTGCATTGCATGAGACCTGTGATGATAAAAATATTCCCATAGCGGGACTAAGTGAGAAAGTTAAAAACAGAAAGTTTAAAAATTGGGTCACTTGAGGGGGATTCAGCTCTTCTAGTGCTTAAGGGCTCTGTATACATAGTCCGCAAACTATTCTACAATAATTTGTTCTCCAAAAGCGAAATAGTGCTCCGTCCCTCCCGGGTGTCGCCGTGTGCCTAAGCAGTACTGTACAGCCACATATGGGATATTGCCACGTTCAGCAGAAATTGTGTGATACATTTCGGCACCATTTTTACCCATTGCCTTGTGTGAATATGTAAAATCTGAGGCTAAAACTAATTTTTTTTGTGATAAAAATATAATTATTTTTTTCTTCGCTGCCCAATGGTATAAATTTCTGAGAGTCATATATGGTGTCAGTTTGATCACTGCATCCGTAGAGGAATTCATTGAGAGGTGTAGTTTGTAAAATGGGGTCACTTATGGGGGTTTCCTGCTGCTTTAGGACCTCAGTCTCTCCCAGTGGGTCATGGCACCTGCAAACCACAACAGTAAAATCTGCACTATAATATGACAATTTTTCCCTTCTGAGCTTTGCACTGTGCCTGAAAAGTAGGCTTCCAGTATCCATTGTTTCAGATGCTGCACATCTCGTATCTTGATGGTCTGGTGTGGTATATGGGGTACAAAGATAGTGGGGCCATTCTTCATCAATGGAAACCTCAGTGCCACTGGATATCTGAAATTGCTGCATGATGATGAGTTGCCCTCTTTATGCACTGAAGATGGCACGTTCCCTGAGTTTTTCCAACAAGATGGTGCACCACCACATTATGGGTGTCAGGTCTGAGCATTCCTACATGAACAGTTTCCTGGAAAGTGGATTGGTTGTCGTGGGCCAGTTGAATGGCCACCAAGGTCTCCCGATCTGGCCCTTTTAGACTGTTATCTTTGTGGTCATCAATACAATTGTCTATGCTGTGAAGATACGAGATGTGCAGCATCTGAAACAACGGATACTGGAAGCCTGTGCTAGCATTTCTTCTGCATGTTGCTATCAGTGTGTCAAGAGTGGAAGAAGAGGGTTGCATTGACAATCCAACACAATGGGCAGCACTCTGAACACATTTTATAAGTGGTCATAAACTTGTAAAAACTCATGAAAGAATAAAGTTAAGTTAAAACCAAGCACACCATTGTTTTTCTTATGAAATTCTCAATACGTTTGATGTGTCACATGACCTTCTTCTCATTGAAAAAAATAAAGTTGGATCCAAAATGGCCGACTTCAAAATGGCCACCATGGTCACCACCCATCTGGAAAAGTTTTCCCCTTCCCTTATACTAATGTGCCACAAACAGGAAGTTGATATCACCAACCATTCCCATTTTATTTAGGTGTATCCATATAAATGGCCCACCCTGTAGTTTTAATCCTTCTAACTTCCTAACCAAAAAAAATTGTTTAAAAAATTGTGCGGATGTTAAATAACTATTTTGTGTGACCTAACTCTCTGGTTTAAGGGCATAAAAATTAAAAGTTTAAAAATTGCAAAATTTTCCCAATTTTGCCAAATTTCTGATATTTTAAAAAATAATCGAGTTACCGTATTTTTCGGACTATAAAGTGCACCAGACCATGAACATAAGACACACCTACCTGGGTTTTAGAGACTGAAAATAGAAAAGAAAGTTTAAGCAAAAAATGTGGTCATGATGCTCTGTTAAGGGGGATGGGGTCTGCCGCTCACACTGTTAAGGGGTAATGTCCCCCAATTCTGTACTAATATCCCCCATCCTAGTAAATATGCCTCCCTCCTTCCTGGTATACATGGCCCTCATCCCCATCCTGGTATGCATGGCACCCCTCATCCCCATCCTGGTGTGCATGGCACCCCTCCATCCCGGTATGCATGGCACCCCTCCATCCCGGTATGCATGGCACCCCTCCATCCCGATATGCATGGCACTCTCCATCCCGATATGCATGGCACCGCTCCATCCCGGTATGCATGGTACCCCTCCATCCCGATATGCATGGCACCCCTCCATCCCGATATGCATGGCACCTCTCCATCCCGATATGCATGGCACCTCTCCATCCCGGTATGCATGGCACCCCTCCATCCCGGTATGTATGGCACCTCTCCACCCTAAAATTTTGGAGGAAAAAAATTTCTTATAATCCGAAAAATACGGTATATCTAGAAAAAAAATTACTACTATCATGAAGTACAATATGTCACAAAAAACAATCTCCGAACCACTGGGATATGTTGAAGCGTTTCAGAGTTATTACCTCAAAAAGTGACGCTGGTCAGAATTGAAAAAAATTGGCCTGATCACAAAGGCAAAAACTGGCTCTGGCGCGAAAGGGTTAAATCTATAAGTTTAAAAAATATCTATTTCTGCTCTTTTTATTAAAAACACAAAATTCTACTGTGGAAGGGCTAAGAAAATGTACTTGTGAACAAATCTTTTGCAAATTATCCAGATATCAAGAGTTTCCAAAAGGTAATTCTGCCCAACTATGTTACATTGGGTAGTAAGAAAAGGGGAGTCAGTGTTTAGCAGGTCTATATTACAGCTCCACAGGGTTTATTACCCCTCTCCCAGGACCTTGTAAGGTGAGGCTCCATAGCTAAGCTACAGTATGGAGATTGGTGACCCCATATCTGGGCAGATGAGTTCATTACAGCTTCACACAGATCTTTACCCGGCGTTTCTAAGCTTCTGAGTAGCAACCTGACTAGTAATATTATTATACAAGATTTGATCATTTATGAATGACTGGCCGGGCAGATCTGGCATTCTGCAGACTGGAAAAGCTGGGGAACAACCATTATATAAAATATGAAAAAATAGAAAATATTAGCAATGTTCTATAATGGTTAATTTTTACATAACACTGGTTCAATTCACTTGATATTAACCCGTTCATGATCTTGTGATTTTCTATCTTTGCACTTTAGTTTTTTTTCTCCTCTTTTTTCCAGAGCCATAACTTTTATATTTTTTCAATATAACCAAGGGCTTGTTTTTTGCAGGACAAGTTGTACTTTTGAATGACACCATTTTTTTGAAGTGCTACTTTAGTGAAGTAAAAATAATAAATTTAGGATTTTTTATCTTCGTTATTTTTTTATAGACTTTACATTTATCATATTGCGGGCTACAATTAAGATAGAGATGGGAGAGGCAGCATTTTGTTCAGAATTGTACAGGCTTTAATTCGACATGTCTTAACCAAGTTTGTTATTTTGTTTTCGAGGAGTCAAATTCTAAATTTTGATGGGCGATTTCGGGAAAACTGTGTTTTGTAAAAAAAAAAATAAAAAAAATGCGTATGTGTTACTTGTGTTATTGGTTACATTCCTTCAGGGATTCAAGTTGGTATTTCTGTAGGATCATATTTTGTTGTGTGATTTTCTAAATACAGTCTTATCCTAGTCATAGGTTTAATGCTAAACTAAAAGAATCAATATTTTAACACCTTTTTAATATACAGTTATACATGTAACAACTTTTTTTTTATTATTACTTCACTAGACATTTCCTTTTTCCAGTTTAAAAAAAAAATGAAAAAAATACAGTAAAATCGTCCAGCGATAAAATAAAACATTATGAATTAGTCTGAACAATTAATAGTACGTCTTTACACTGATCTTTTCTCAATAATTTGTTCTCCCTTCTGGGTGAAATGTAATCTTGTCCACAATCTCTTACTAACAATGGCCGTTTCCTTTTGTGTCAGTATGTACGCCTGTTATGGGGTTTGGGTCCACTTGTGTTAATATCTGATTTTTGGTTACTTTCAAAATGTCTGCTTTCTTGGATACACAAAGGATGGTGATGGACCAGAAGGTGCAGAAAAATGGCTTTACTTCTTCATTGTCCTAGTCTTTGGAGAGTCCATTAGCCAGCAGCCACCAGTGCTGATCATACTCACAGGTCACATATCCAGTTATATCATCCATCGCCAATCTTGTGCCACCTTCAATCACTTCATGGACTTCACTGTCATTTCTGGATGAAAAAATCCTTGTTTATATTTTTGTTTCACTACATGGAATTAAAGTGTTAGTTCCTTTGATGGGTTCTGCTTTTTGTAACCAATGTTTTAACAAACTTTCCTCTTCTTCTTAGTCCTGGTTTGTACAGTACGTGAACTGGATGTTAGGAATATTTTTCTCACTCAGTTGGAAAAGTTGCATGGGTGTTAAAATTTGGTCTGAATGTGGTCTATGGAGGCTAGCTTGAGCTGCTAGACATTTCACCGTGCCTCCTAAACCATCACATACACCTTTTGCCAGGAGCTGAATGGCAAAAAAGTGCCATTCAGCTTTCACTCCAAAATGTTTCTTGTGATGGCATACAATTATAAGGTTTCTCCTATTTTTATACTGTGCAGAAGAGTCATCCGAGGAGTAGTAGACCTTGCTCAAACTTGTTAGGATGTCAGTTTTATCACTGAAATCAAATTTTTTTGGAACAAATGAACAGCTGTTGAATCGTGAAGTAAGCACTCAGACATAAAATACATAAGTGTAGTTCTGATATCTGACTGTAAGCAGAGTCGGCTTATTAGTAATAAGTTATTACTATTCAGCTAAGCAGACAACAGACCGGATGCTGCACTTATCGCACAGGGCGCTGAGGGAGACATTGCACGGACCAGCCCCTGAAACCAGCATCACTGATGGGCGGCAAACAAAGCAGGGGAGAGTAGGGATGTCCCAGTCCCCTCCTTTTCGATGATCTTCGTTTCAGTGTGGAAAGGGAAGTGACAGCAGTTTCCACATTTTTGGGTTCACTGTTAAGCCCACGGCTGTGTGCAAATCCACTACTGATTGTACCTGGGACAAGTTGGTATGCCACTTGGTACTAAAGGTAATATCCTCCAAATACACCGATACATACTTCTGATAAGGCTCTAACACTATGTCCATCAGCGTCTGGAACATGGCCGAGGCTGCATGTAACCCAAAAGGCAAGACGACCTAGTGATAGAGACCCTCCGGCGTTATGAAGGCTGACTCTGTCCGAGGCACCTGCCAGTAACCCGTGGTGAAGTACTGGGCCTGCCCCATTCTCTCAATCAGCTCGTCCACCCAGGACATTGAATAAAGGTCAAATTTCAACACTTTATTACATTTTCAGAAGTCGTTACAAAATCATAACGATCCGTCCAGCTTCAGAACCAGTACAATGGGGCTAGCCCGCTCCCTCCTGGACTCCTCGATAACTCCTAGCTGGAGCATTTGTTTTTCCTCGGCTGCGATGGCTTGTGTCTGGGCCTCTGTCACACGGTACGGTTTCATTCGTACCCTTACCTGAGGCTCTGTGACAATGTTATGTTGGATCACAGATGTTCGGCCAAGCAGTTCCGAAAATACATCCGTACTCTGCAGCACCAATTTCTGAGTCTCCCGTCGCTTCTGTTTAGAGAGTGTGTCACTTATATTTACCTCTCCCCTGGCCATTGTCGGAGGGTCCCCAGACGATATGACCGGAGTCGCATCCGTAATCATACATTCCCAGTCTTTCCTTGCTTATAGCAAATTTACGTGATATAGCTGTTTGGGTTTTCTCTTCCCAGATTGATATACTCTCTAATTCATCTCCCCAACCTTTTCCCGGACTTCATATGGCCCTTGCCACTTGGCCATGAGCTTACTTTCTGCTGTGGGCACTAAGACTAATACCTGATCCCCTTGGACATTGACCATGCCAGGGGTGCAACAAAGTGCCATTAGTTGCATAAGGATTAAAAGTGAATTTAGACTGTGTACCCACGATGTGTTTTTCAAGCGTTTTTGCTGCGGAATTTTCCGCAGCGTAAACGCTTGGGAAACGCATGGTAAGCCTTCTGCCATGGTCCCCTATGCAATTCCGCACTTTCAATGCCCATGCTGCGGATTTTTCCGCAGCGTTTATGCTGCTCTCAAAAATCCGCAGCATGTCCATTAATTTTGCGGAAGCGCTGCGTTTTCGCCGCCATTGACTTGCATTAGAACGCGCCAATTCTGCAAGACTGCTTCTGTACATGCGTAATTGGCGCGTTGTAATGTGCGGATGGTACCTGAGTGTGGAGAAGAGAAGACTCTCATCCACACCCAGGTACCATAGAAACTGTAAAAAAAAAGAATAAAATAAAAAATAAAGATTATATTCACCTACCGACAGCCCCCGGTCTCCTTCCCTGTGCTTGCCAGCAGACTGAAGGACCTGCGCTGACGTCACAGTCATGTGACAGCAGGTCTTTCAGTGCAGTGTCCCGCGATCAGCTGGCAGCCAGGAAGGAGCGCAGCAACACACGCCGGGCCATCGGAAGGTAAGTATCAAGGTTTATTTTTTATTTTTAACCACTCTAAAGGTCACACTATATAAATCCATGCTGTTTGCACGGATTTATATAGTGTGACCTAGTTGTCAAGCACTTTGCAAGTGATGCTAAAATCGCTTTGAAAGCGCTTGTCAATCCGCATGCGGAAACGCATGTGAATCCGCATGTATTACGCAGGAAAAACGGATGTACAATCCGCATGCGTTTTTTCTGCCAGGGAGATGCAGAAATGCTGCAGAAATTTTCTGCTTCATTTCTGCATTGTGGGCACATAGCCTTTATGTAAATCATTAAGGCTGTGTGCCCACGTAGCGTTTTTCAAGCGTATATGCTGCGGAATTTCCGCAGCGTAAACGCTTGAAAAACGCATGTATATCCGCACCCCATGGTCCCCAATGGCATTCCACAATGTCAATGCCCATGCTGCGGATTTTTCCGCAGCGTATATGCTGCAGTCAAAAATCCGCAGCATGTTCATTAATTTTGCGGAAGCGCAGCGGAATCAATGTGCGGATGGTACCCAAGTCTGGCGGAGAGGAGACTCTCATCCAGACCTGGGTACCAAAGAACCTGTAAAAAAAAGAATAAAATAAAGTTTATACTTATCTTCTGATGTTTTCCCTCCGTCGCGCTGTTGTCTGAAGGACCTGCCACGTCATTGAGTCATGCGACCCACCACATGACTCAATGACGTCACCGCAGGTCCTGCACACAACAGCGTGAGCCGCTCAAGACTCCGGACGGGGCAGAGGATGCATCAGAAGGTGAGTATAAAGTTTATTTTTTTATTTTTTACCATTCTGAACAAGTTGTCAAGCACTTTTCCAAGTGATGCTTGGAGAAGTGCTTGATAACCGGCATGCGGAAATGCATGCAAAGACGCCTCACAAACGCTTCTACCTGGCGGGAAAACCGCATGTAATATCCGCATGCGATTTTCCCGCCAGGGAGAAGCGTAAAAAATATGCTTCAGGTCCGCAACGTGGGCACATAGCCTAAGTAGCTGAATTTCCATTTTGGGTTAACAAACTCCTTTTGAGAGATTCCTTGCAGTTACTTTGCATGTTGATTCACTTTGTAAGGACACAAGTGCACACATTTCAGATTTTGTCACCTTTTTTCTGTGCAGATTTGTCACAAAACCTAAAGGGTTTCCCGATGCCAGGAAAGTGACTGAGAATCCTGACGTCTCCTGCACATGTTACTTATTTGTGACTTGCAGGTTTGGTGAAGATATAATTCTGCAGGATGTCAATTCTGTCAGCGTTTTTGCTGCAGATTTCACCCACACTGATGAGTGGGGAAAAATCTGCACCTATTTACAGCATTTTCCAGACAAGAGATGCAGAAATATTGCAGAAACCAAAAGCTTAATGTGTGCACACAGCCTAATAGACGTCATTACTAGTGTTGAGCGAGCATGCTCGTTACTCGCCCGAGCATCTCACTACTCGGGATGTTCGGCGAGCACCGAGCATTTCCGGGTTACTCGGGCGGGAGCTCGGGTCTCCGCCCTGCATGTTTGGCGCTCTTTACAGAGCCAATGAACATGCAGGGATTGCCAGCCAGTCACTGTAATGCCGCAGCCATGTTGTTTGTGGGCATTACAGTGATTGGCTGGCCGCCCAGCGTCACCTCGAGTATTTAAAACCGGGCGCCGCCATCTTGGACCCAGTCGCCCGGGATCACACAGTGTAGGGAAAGTGCTGCTGATTTAGGGAGAGATATATACTGCGAAATAGTTAGTGTAGGGTCTGTAAAAGCTGCCAGATCAAACAAACCATCCTCAGGAATAATATCCATCCCAGATATCAGGCAGGCAGGCTGTATAGGAAACGCAGTGGTTATACCAGCAAACGCTGCATTACAGTCCTGTGTGCTCCTGCTGCTCAAATTGCTAGACTTAGCTCCAGGTTTCGGGGGCCAGGAAAAATCCTTTTTTTTTCATCTAAATCCTCTTTTTTTCTCCGCTAGAAGTGGTGGAAGAGAAGATCCCATGTAGCGATGCCCAAATATTTGAACAGCCATGGCCACAGGAAGGCGACGCTGGCAATTTGTCAAAAGAGGTGGACGATGACGAGACACAATTGCCACGAAGTGAGGAGGAGGATCGTGGTGCGGAAGTGGAGGAGGAGGACGTGGTGGATGATCTAGTAACTGACCCAAGATGGCAGGAGGACACGCAGAGCGAGGCCAGCAGCACACAGGGGGAGGGAGGCAGAGTACCCCAACAGACAGGAAGAAGCAGTGTGGTGGCTGCACACAGAAGGCGGGCAACCGTTCCCCGTAACACTAACACGGGGGACTTTGCCAGTACAACCGGTAGGTCTTCCAGAGTCTGGAATTTTTTTAAAGACTCTGCTGATAACCCCAAAAAGGCCATTTGTACCACCTGCCATGCCAGCGCCAGCAGGGGTGACAAAAGTACCAGCCTGACCACCACCAACATGATCAGGCACATGTCAGCAAAGCACCCGACTTTGTGGGGCGAACCCCAGGGTCCACGACCAGTGTCAGCGGGTGTCACCACTGCTTTTTCCGCCGTTGTGCGTGTAAGAGAACCCCCTGTTGTGCGTGCAAGGTAATCCCCTGTCCATACTGCATGCAAAGATGCCCCCTCCTCTCAGTCTTCACTTGTTATGGCAGTTTCTCAAGAAACCGCATCAACGTCCACGTGCCACCGCAGCGTTCAATTGTCTTTATCCCAGACCTTTGAACGAAAGTGCAAATTCGCAGCCAACGCCCCACAGGCCGCAGTCCCAAATTCGCACATTTCACGACTACTTGCGTTGGAAATGCTGCCTTTTAGGTTGGTGGAGACAGAATCTTTCCGCAACCTTGTGGCGGTGGCCGTCCCTCGGTAATCGGTCCCCAGCCGACACTATTTTGCCCGGTGTGCCATCCCCGCACTACTCAAGCATGTGTCCCAAAACATCTGCCGTGCCCTCAACAACGCAGTTACTGGGAGAGTCCACCTGACAACGGACACGTGGACAAGGGCTTGTGGCCAGGGACGGTGCATCTCCCTGACTGCACACTGGGTAAACATAGTGGAAGCCGGGACCCAGTCGGACCTTGGAACGGAACACATCCTCCCCACACCGAGGATTGCGGGCCCTATGTCAGTCAGAGTTGCCCCCACAGTGTACTGCTCCTGATGATCATCCTCCTCATGTTCAGCCTCCATCTCAGATATCACCGCATCAGTTACAAGCTGGAAGCACTGCAGTACTGCCTCCGCCAAGCAGCAACAGGCTGTGCTGAAACTCATAAGCTTAGGTGATAAACCTCACAGTTGTGGACAGCTGTGAAAGAGCAGGCAGATCTGTGGCTGAGACCGCTGAACCTACATCCTGGCATGGTCGTGTGTGACAATGGCCGTATCCTGGTGGCGGCTCTGAGGCGAGGCGAAATCACACCCTTACCATGCCTGGCTCATGTGCTTAAGCTCGTGGTTCAGCGGTTTCTTAAATCGTACCCCGAGTTGCCAGATCTGCTCGTCGAAGTACGCCGCCTGTCAGCTCATTTTTGGAAGTCAGCTACAGCTTCCGCCGCCCTTGCTGTGTTGCAGCAGCGTTTGCAGCTTCCGTCACACCGACTTGTGTGTGATGTCCCCACACGTTGGAACTCTATCCTCCACATGTTGCAAAGGATTTGTGAGCAGAAGAGCAGTTGTAGAGTACCAGCTGCAACAAGGCCGTCGATATTCAGGTCAGACTCCACACATAAGACCTCAGGAGTGGACCTGGATGTCTGACATATGTACCATCCTGACAAACTTTGAGGAGTCCACCAAGATGGTGAGTGGCGATGACGCCATCATTAGCGTCAGCATCCCACTTGTCTGTCTTTTGCAACGCTCTCTGCAGATAATTAAAGAGGAGGCATTGCAGCCAGAGTATTATGAGATGGATCAAGAAGCCGTAGCGGGCGATTACACCCAGCCCAGCCTCATCTCATCCCAATGTGCATTGGGGGACAATGAGGGAGAGGAGGAGGAGGAAGAAGAACAGGAGCTGGTATCATGTTCTTTAGACGGTAGTACCTGTACAACTGTCATATCATCGGTTTAGCGTGGGTGGCCTGAGGACGGGGAGGAGGAGGAGGAGAAGAGCATGGTCAGTCGTGATCTTGTTGAGCACACGGAAGTCTTGCCCGTTACCAGTCTGGCACGCATGGCTGACTTTATGTTACGCTGCCTTAACCGTGACCCTCGCGTTGTCAAAATGTTGGGTGACAGTCATTACTGGTTGGTGACACTTTTAGACCCCCGCTACAAGGAGAACTTTCACTCTCTTATTCCTGAGGTGAAGAGGTCTACAAAAATGGGGCAGTACCAGAAGGCTCTTGCTGCAGAACTGTTAAAAAATTCCCATCTGAACACGCTAGCGGCAGAGGTCACAGCTGGTTGCCCAACCAAGGCGTACAGGCGAGCGAGACGCAACTCCAATCCAGCAGAGGCAGGGGAACGCTGTTAACGTTCTGGGATAGTTTTCTGAGACCCGCCCAATTTACAGGCCCTGAGGCTCGGGGCACTCTCACAAGGAGTGGAAAGTTTCAAAAGATGGTGAGGGGGAGTACCTTGCCGACCGAACCAGCGTCCTCCGTGATTCCTCTGTGCCTTTTAATTATTGGGTATCCAAGCTGGACACTTGGAATGAACTTTCTCTGTATGCCTTGGAGGTTCTGGCCTTCCCTGCCGCTAGCATGTTATCGGAGCGTGTTTTTAGTGCCTCTGGGGGAATTATAACTGATAAGCGCACTCGCCTGTCAACTGACAATGCTGACCCTTATCAAAATGAACAAGGGCTGGATTGGGCCAGACTTCTCATCATCACCAAATGACAGCAGGGTAACATAAAGTCAAATCCACTGTGTTATTTCGGGAGGTGTATTCCCATGCACCGCTTCACACCCACACATGGGGGTATACGCTTCCTTATTTCGGCTGTATTTTGCTCTTCTCCTTATCCTCAGCCTCCATCACCACTATACCACCAGGGTGACCTTGGTCCGTGTTGCCAGCATTACAAGTTCCTCCGTCCTAATTTTTGGCAGCTTTTGCTTGGAAGGCATAGGCGCAGACTATGGGAGACCCACTCCCTAATTATGGGTATAAGGTTTTTAATATGCTGTACTGCATGGCTCTTGTAAGGGGCATTAAAACCGTCTTGTTAAGCTACTGCGACCTCCACCACTCTTCCAAGGGGCATTAAAACCGTCTTGTTAAACCACCCTGTACTCCACAGCTCTTCCAAGAAGCATTGAAATGTTGTTTTTAATTACCTCTAATCTCCACGACTCTTCCAACGGGCATTGCATTTCCTCCTAATATTAGTCAGCTTTTGCTTTTCAATGCATAGGCAAAAACTAAGGGAGACTCGCTCTCCAATAATGGGTAGAAGGTTTTTAGTACGCTGTAATCCACGCCTGTTTCAAGGGGCATTGCAGTTCCTCATAATTTTTGGAAAGCCTTCCATTCACTGCTTAGGCCAACAGTGTACGGGAGACCCAGTTGCTATAAATGGAAAAAAACGGTTTAATTAAGGTCCTCTGACCTCCATGTCACTTCCAAGGGGCAATGGAGTGCCTCGAAATTTTTGGTAGGCATTGCACTCACTGTATGCCCTATAACTGTGTAGCTGAGCCGCTCCTTTTGGTACAGAAACATATCCTACAAAACATGTGTGGTTGACTGGCCTGATATTGATGTGAATGGTCCCTGTTCATCCTGCTCTTTCTCCTTTGCCACCACCTCATCCATCATTCATCACCTGAAGCTTTGTTTTAACGGGAGTCATAGTAGCAGGAAAACATCCAGCAATCTACGGAGGAGGTAGGATATGCGCCAAAACGCTGACCACCTCAGGCCTAGCTGCTACTACATACATGTGCTTGCATTCCAAGGAACAGAAAGCTAAGGAGATGGATGGCCTCATGATCATGAATAATTTATTCGTTGTATAGGAGGCCGACCACTAATGCTGTCTACCTTCTGAACCTTGTTTTGAAGCCTGATTGACCCAGGACGCGCAATCCTCTATGTCTGGAGGACGTGTTGCATCCCAGTGTCCAACGGTGTCCCGGCTTCCACAATATTAACCCAGGGTGAAGGCGTCAGTGAGATGGAGCATCCCTGGCCACATTCACAAGGACTTGCACGGGGATAGTTGCAAGTCTGCATCTTCTGATGTGGCAAGGATCACTTCAGATGGGCACACTTTTAGGCAGTGACCTGGGTGTCAGAGATGCTTCCAGGGGTCTTCCCCATGCTGTTCCCATGTCTTTTTAGCTTTGTATGCATGTGTCATACAGCACATGGCCAGATAAGGTTGTAAAATGTTAAAATGACATTTCCCGGTGAATGCATTTGTCACGGTTGAAAGCAATACAAAAGTGCAAAAACGCTTAAACAATGCTACTTGTGAACATAGCCCAAGGTGTGCAGGAATATTTTTGTTTTTGGTTATTTATTTTACCTTATACACAAGGCTTTACCCTGGAAAGGAAGTTCCTTAACATATTTCACAGGAAAACCGTTTCAGTTTCGTTTTTGAACGTTTTATTGTGAGCCCGTAAAAGTGGCTTAAACGTTGTTGACAGCAGTGACCTGGGGGTCAGAAATGCTTCCTGGGGTGATCCCCATGCTGTCCCCATGTCATTTGAGCACTGTCACTATCGTTTTGGGCACTTTTTAGGCTTTCTACAGACTGTCGGGGTGCTGCCGCAAAAATGCTCGGGTCTCCCATAGACTAACATTGGGCTCGTTGCTCGGATCGAGCACCCGTGTATCACGGTGAGCTGGGCCCGAGCTTCGAGCACCCGAGCATTTTAGTGATCGCTCAACAATAGTAAGCATCATTTATCTGCATTGCAAGCTCCCAAAGCCTGTTTTCTGTATTAATGTATTTTTCCTACTACTTTATGAATTTAGTTATTAGGGTAAGATCAGACTTACTGGATTTTCAAGTGGAAATTGTGAATAGGTAGAAAAATGGCAATATATTAAAATCCACAGCACCAACTTTATCTGAATGAGGCATTTAAACAGCCCTCCAGTCTCATTACTCTTGTTGTGTGTTCGGCAGTTAACGATCAATGATCTTTATTATTTTACTCATTTTTATAGCCCCATTACTTACATGCCACATTACAGACATTGTGAGCCCCAATGGGGACAGTGATGATGATCTACTGTACATTCCCTATCAGAGTGTGGGAGGAAACCAATGAAAACACGGCGAGAAAGAACAAACTCCTTGCAGATGTTATCCTTAAGCTCTTCCTGTTCAGCTCTTGTTCTTCTTCCAGGCTCTGCTGTTGACGGGGCGTGATTGCCCAAGTCATGGTGATTGACAGCCGGCTTCACAGTGGCCTGTCAATCAGCAGGACATCAGCAGTCACGCCCGGTCAGCAGAGTTGAAAATAAGCATTTGCTCTGTTATATGATGTTATCGGAAGCCACAGAATCGCCGTCAGAACCCATCCGTGATTGCTCAGAGTATTGGTATCGGACACTACAGTCAGGTATTAGCAACTGCTTGCCTGTAAGTTGTTATGCCCATGAAAAGAAAAAAATAGACCCTGATAACCCCATTAATGGGAACCTAGCAACCTAGTGCTAACCACTGAGCCACCATGCTGCCCATCTTGCAGTATGTACTTTATCATCATTCTGCCCGCCTTTTAAAAAAAAATGTCCTACTGGTGAGCTTGTGATGGTATTCTGCTGGTATAAAGCAGTCAGTAAGCGGTGACTGAGCTTTCGGGAAAGGGACCAGTAATAATATGGAGTGTCTGACTACCTCCCTCTGTAAGCACCGTACTCGCAGGTCACAGTCCTGATGGAGCGGAGTTAGAGGAGGCTAGCCGCAATGCAGTAGTGAAATAAATGACAGTCATGTATTGACTTGGATATATTATTTTTGTTTTTTAAAACCCGAGTGTACAATTGCTTACAGGGGACTGCCTGAGCTGAACTGAAACCTCTACAGAATTGTGAATGTGTGCAATGTCCCCAGCTGATCAACGGTCACATAACCGCATGAAAGCAATTTGTATACTTGTGGGCACATGCCAACTATACGTAAGAATTGAGCGAAACTGAGACCATCCACTGACGGGGGAACTATGACAGTGTGTGCTTTACTCATGGGCACAATTCTGTAGTCTGCAAACTTTTAATTTCAGCCCTGACAATCCCGTTCTTTCGTTTTATTACTCTTTTCCAAGAGCAAAAAGGTTTTATTATTTTTCCATTGACACAGCCATGTGAGGATTTTTTTTTTTTGCAGAACGAGTTGTAGTTTTGAATGATGCAATTAATTTTGCTATATAACATACATTATAAAAGAGGCAGCCATACTTGCCAATTCCTAGTTGCAATACTAATGTACAACGGGATGTAGCAGCTCTCAGGTGGAGAGAGAGCTGGTGCAAAATACTAATGAAATAACCACTCACACCTACCATATTGTTTGGACCATAAGACGCACCGGACCATAAGACGCACCTAGGTTTTAGAGGAGAAAAAAAAAATTTAAGCAAAAGATGTGTTCATGATCCACTTTTAAGGGGGGGGGGTGTCTTCTGCTGACACTGGTATAGGGGTAATATCCCCCAATTCTGACAATATCCCCCATCCTGGTATATATGCCCCCCCCCCTCCTTTTATACATGGTCCCCATCCTGGTATGCCTGGCATCCCTCCATCCTGGTATGCCTGGCATCCCTCCATCCTGGTATGCCTGGCATCCCTCCATCCTGGTATGCCTGGCATCCCTCCATCCTGGTTTGCATGGAACCCCTCCATCCTGGTATGCCTGGCACCCATCATCCCTATCCTGGTGTGCATGGCACCCCTAATCCCTATCCTGGTATGCATGGCACCCCTAATCCCTATCCTGGTATGCATGGCACCCCTAATCCCTATCTTGGTATGCATGGCACCCCTAATCCCTGTCCTGGTATGCATGGCACCCCTCATCCCTGTCCTGGTATGCATGGCACCCCTCATCCCCGTCCTTGTATGCATGTATCAGCAATCCCCATCCTGGTATGCATGGCACAGCAATCCCCATCCTGGTATGCATGGTACCCCTAATCCCTATCCTGGTATGTATGCCCCTCTCATCTTTATCCTGGCATGTATGGCCCCCTCATCTTTATCCTGGTATGTATGGCCCCCTCATATTTACCCTGGTATGTATGGCCCCCCTAATCCTTACCCTGGTATGTATGGCCCCCCTCATCCTTACCCTGGTATGTATGGCCCCCCTCATCCTTACCCTGGTATGTATGGCCCCTTCATCCTTTTTCCTAGTATGCATGGTCCCCGTAATACCCATCATGCTGCACATAAAAAAAAATAAATATATAAACATTGCTACTCACCTTTCTTCTCTCCTCCAGCGCTGACGCCTGTCTGCCCGCACTGATCTCCCCATGTGAGCCGCGCATGGCGTCACTGCTATGCGCGGCTCACAAGGAGAGATCAGCTGACGGAAGTCACCTCTCCCCGCGCCGGGACTGTGTGCGCGGGGAGCAGTGACTTCATGCTCCTTCATAGCCGGCACACAGCTTAGCCGCGCTGCGGCTCCTGCTGCTGCCGGGTTATCTCGTGTGCCCGCTTATTAAAGGGCATGAATATTCACCCCATCCCCACGCCCATGGGCGTGGAGAGAGGTTAAATATTCATGCCCTTTAACAGCGGGCACAGGCGATTCCGGCAGCAGCTGCGGCTACACTGTGTGCTGCAATTAAGGAGCATGAATATTCAGTGTTCCCCATGGGCGTGGGGAGCAGTGAATATTCATTTTCTTTAGCAGCGGGGACAGCGTAGGCTGCTGCCTCCTGTGCCCCGCTCCTCCACCGCTACCGCTCCCCACAGCACAGTATATATACTCACCTCTCCCCAACATTTGGACTATAAGATGCACCCCCCATTTTCCTCCAAAATTTTGGAGGAAAAAAATGCGTCTTATAGTCTGAAAAATACGGTACTATTCATGTAGGGGATTAGAAATGCACAGGATAAGGCTTGTATAGGGCGCCAGTCACACAGATACATGTAGTGCAACATGCCAACTTGCTGCCTATTAGTGATGCCAAAGCTATTACAGAATTTCCCCAAAAATAAGCCCTAGCATGATTTTACAGGATTTTTGGAGGATGCTTGACATATAGGCCCTACTCCAAAAATAAGCCTTAGTTAGTCAGGGCTGGCGTTAGGAGAGGGGAGCAACTGGGCAATTTATCAGGGCCCCTACTCTCTTTGGGGCTCTAAGCATTTCTAGTCCAAGGCTGCTTAAGGACCTTTGGTGACATCATAGTCATGTGACCATAATGTCAGCAAAGGTTCTTGAACTGTGGGAGCCTAGAGTAACTGAAGAGTAGATAGACTGGTATGTAGGGGGGAGACTGGACAATTTCTCTAGGTTCCCACTCTGAGGCCCTCAGCGTTTCTATTCCAAGGTTCAGACTACTTAAGGACCTTTGGAGAAATCACTGTCCTATGACCCTGATGTCACCAAAGGTCTTTTAACAGAGGAAGTCTAGAGGAGCTGAGACAGGCTGGTATGTATGTGCAGTGTGTGTGTCTGTGTATATTCTTGTGTATGTGCAATGTGTGTGATATGACATGATTATTATATATGGATAAATGAAGACATTCCCTGAAAATAAGCCCTAACCCATCTTTTTGAGCAAAAAATGATATAAGACCTTGTCTTATTTTCTGTAAAAGATGCTAGATCAGGCGGTCTGCCGAGCACTATATATGTGCACCCTACAAGAACAGACACATGGTTTCCACCAACACTACAAAAGCCTGGCTGCATCCTGCAAGGATGGAAAATTATGTAAGGTATTAGTTAATATTTTGACCAAAATATGTAAGCCTGCACCTACGTCAGGGGTCCTCATTGTCTTTCCAGCGAAAAGACAATATAACGTATTGGAAAACCAGATTTAACGCTGGAAGTAAAATGTTTTACCTCATAGAAAGAATAAGGCTGTGTGCCCACAATGTGTTTTTCAAGCATTTATGCTGCGGAATTTCCGCAGTATAAACGCTTCAAAAACGCTTGGTAATCCGCCCCCCATGGTCCCCAATGACAAGACGCACTTTCAATGCCCATGCTGCGTTTTTTTCCGCAGCGTTTATGCTGCGCTCAAAAATCTGCAGCATGTCCATTAATTTTGCGGAAGTGCGGCGTAATCGCCGCTATTGACTTGCATTGAGACGCATATAATCCGTGTCAGTACATTTGTACTCACGGATTATATGCGTTTCTATGTGCGGATGGTACCCAGGTCTGGAGTAGAGTAGACTCTCATCCAGACCTGGGTACCATAGAAACTGTAAAAAATAGAATTTAAAATAAAAAATAAAGTTTATACTCACCTTCCGATGTCTTCCCGGTGTTTTGTCTGCTACGTCCAGTGACTTGCAATGTTCGCGTGGTTGTGAAGGACCTGCCATGACGTCACTGAGTCATGTGACCCATCACATGGCTCAATGACGTCACCGCAGGTCCTTCACACCACCGCGAGCAGTGCAAGACACTGGACGGAGCAGACAAAACACCGGGAAGACATCGGAAGGAGAGTATAAACTTTATTTTTTTTTATTTTTCACCATTCTTATTCTCTTTTTTAACTAACTTGGTCACACTACTATAAATCCATGCCCGTTGCAACAAGGTGGACAAGTTGTCAAGCACTTTTCCAAGTGATGCTAAAATCGCTTGGAAAAGTACTTGATAACCCGCATGCAGAAATGCGCATGCAAAGACGCTTCACAAACGCTTCTACCTGGCGGGAAAAACGCATGTAAAATCCGCATGCGTTTTTCCTGCCAGGGAGAAGCGTAAAAAATATGCAGCATTTCTGCATCGTGGGCACATAGCCTCAGCCTCGATCCCATGCTGTCCTGTCTGTATACTTGCTTTTGCTTCATTCTCTGCCCAGGAGCTGTGGTTCCTGCACAGTCAGACAGCCATTACACAGTATACGATTATCTCCACACATTATATTTTTACACATCCAATTGTGGAACTTATTAATCCAATGTATGTTGATTAAAATGTACTTTAATATGACAACCCCTTTTGAACTTGGAGGGACCCTTTACTGCCGTGCAGCAATCATAAATGCCCAAAGGCAAAACCCTCTTGGGGAGGGGAGAATAAGTGAACATGTTTGTTGGTAATGCCTCAGTGTTGTTGGACACGTGCACTTACTGGCACTTGCAGTAATCGTTGTTTATGGCTACTTGTAGCATCTGCACAGTGGAAACCTACCTTACTTAAAGGGGTTGTCCGTACTTGGCCAGTGCCAGTCTCTTGAATGAAATTGGAAAACCCTATACTTACCTCCCACACCAGTGCCGTTCCAGCAGTGTTGGCGCCAGGTCTCTTGGTGCTCACGTGACAATATGAAATCTGCAGCCAATTGGGGGGTGTGATCGTCCACTCTGATGAAATAATAAAGGCAACAGCCAGCGACATAGTGTCATGTGAGTGCCAGGAGACCCGATGCCTAATATTGCTGAAAAGGCGCCAGTGCAGGAGATGAGTATAAGCCTCTCTTATTTAACATGGAGAACTCAGGCATTTAGGATGGGGTTGTCCAAGTAGAACTCTTGTGTATATTATTTAGCCAAAATTAAAATATACCAAATATCCACATGTGCAAATACCGTATATAAAGCCTTTTACTCCAAATTCCGTTATTTCTCCTCTGATCTCATCAGTGGCCGTTCATTCAAAGCCACAAATTGTTTGTCTATCCTGATATCTTGTGGAACAGCCTGGCCTCACATGGGTTCTCCTCCCTCTTATCTCGGACCCTCAGTATTGACACCCTCACTTTTTTCATGCCCCTACATCTTTATATTTAATGCGGAAAGACTACCAGGAAATGTAGTTTCTGATCACTTGAGTCTTTTCTAATATGATCGGTTTCATTATACACTTATACCATCCACAGCAGTATACGAAAAGGAGTGTAGGTGTGTGTTGTGCAGAGGTAGTGGCTGCACCCAGGCACTGATGCGGAAATCCCAGCTCCCCTCTGCCCATTACCGTTCACCAGTTTTATATGTGATGCATGGTGGTTCAGCAGACAGATTCTAGGGCAAAATAACTACTAAATAATGTCATGTTATAATGACAGATCTGTCACAAGCAGTTTTTCAAGTTGTAGAGCAATAACCTGAATCTCCCCAGTTGTTCTTTCATAACCATATTCACCAGCATTCATAACCATAGTCACCAGCATTCATAACCATATTCACCAGCATTCATAACCATAGTCACCAGCATTCATAACCATAGTCACCAGCATTCATAACCATAGTCACCAGCATTCATAACCATATTCACCAGCATTCATAACCATAGTCACCAGCATTCATAACCATAGTCACCAGCATTCATAACCATAGTCGCCAGCATTGGCTGCAATTTCATGAAACCTCATTGTGCGCTAAGGGGATAATATATCATCTAGACATATTCAGAGATAAAGCTAAAATACAACACCAATAGCACAGTAATAATGGCGATCATTTATTGAAAGCAATGTAATATATAGAATTTTTTTATTTTTCCATGTATAATGTAGCCAGCAAGGGTGAGTCTATTTTAGCTTTTAATAATTATTTGCTAAAATAAAGTGGCTGACATTACAAATTATTGCCTAAATGGGCACAAAGCTGCCAGTCAGCGAGCAACACTGACCATAGCACTGGATAGGGGAAAGCTGTGGACCCCGTATAGCCAGGTTGACAATCGCACCAAGGACGGCTGTAGATGCCGCAGTTGTGTCCTGTAATTCATGCGTCACATCTCCCAACAAGGATTCCAGAGTTTCGATTTTATGACTTCACTTCTGAATCCACCTGGGGAACGTGGCACAGGGGCCTCATTGCTGCTTATGCTCCATCCCAGTTGGCACAGAGCAGACTGCCAGTGGTCACGTTGGCAGTGGAGCAGCAGCTTTCAGCCCTCTGTAAGTAGGTCAGATACATTGTGTGACTGCTTTGCCGCAGATCAGCACATATAGAGATGGAGGTAATAGGAAGATGTGGAAGAATGTTCTTCAGATTGGCAGGCCAGCCATGCTTGTTACTGATGACATGAAACATGATGATGTTGGCATTTTGAGTGCAGGTAGTAGGAGCTGATGGTACAGAAATAAATGAACTCCAGTAGATAGTCTTGCGTCAAGATACAGGAGGATTAGATGGTATGACGGTATTATGCTGTTTCTCCGCTTAGTGGTAAGTTGTGCTCCATGCTGGACCCACAAACGGGAAACTCGTGAAAATCCTCTGTTCTCTAGCAGGAATTGTCTCGTTCACGCCATCACTGCGCGGTGCTGGGATCTGCTGTCTCATGGTGACATACGGGTTCCTTCCTATAATAACTGGAGATGGCGCTTTTCCTGTCCTTATGTCTTTCCAGTTTATATTTGAAAAGAAGGGGTGCGTTCTGATTTTTCCATTAACCCCTAGCCGGACATAATGGTCTTTGCAGAGTAGTTTGGACATAATGTCCATAGCATCGTGGTCAGTGAGGTTTTCATATGATGGTTCTTCGTACAAGACATTATTCACAATCTCTTCAGTGGTGTCTCCTGGAAATGGTGAGTCTTGGAAAATCATGTCGTACAATATGACTCCAAAGGCGAACCAGTCCACACCTTCACCATAAGCGTCTCCCATGATCATTTCTGGGGCGCCATACCCAGGTGTTCCACTGAAATCTCTGGCATTAAATCTCTTATCAAACTCGTATAGAGATAGTCCAAAATCAGTAATTTTTATGTGGCCGTCACCAGTCAGCAGGATGTTATCCGGTTTTAAGTCCCGGTGAATGATGTCATTGCTGTGCAGGAATTGTAGGCCACAAACGATTTCTGCTCCTATAAATCTTACAGGTTCCTTCAGGGGAATGGTACTATATATATAGTGAAGCAGATCCCCTCCACTGGCCAGCTCGGTGACAAAATACGCATGGTTTTCCGTATGAAACGCGGCATGGCAATGGGTTAGGAATCTGCTGTTGTGGCTAAGCTTCAGGACATGGTGTTCTACAAGGCATTCAGGGAAGGAGATTAGGCTTTCTTTCTTAATGATTTTAAGGGCCACACTTTCTTTCCTTATTTTATCAGTGGCCAGCATAACCTTCCCATAACTCCCTTCTCCAAGTATGCCATGGCAGATAAACTTATCCCTGGTGAGAGGGACAGTGGTCTTTATTTTTTTGCTACTGGGGCCACTACATTCACCTGAGATGTCATCTTGACTGGTGGCTGGATCTTCCTGATGTTTCCTTTTTCTCCCAGTTCTCTTCTCTTCTGCTGCACTTTCATTACCTTTCAGGTTAATGATCCTGGTTGGACCCAAAGTACTCAGTTTTTTTAGATTATCAGCTCGATTTGTGATGTATCCCACAAGCTTTTCACATCTGTTTTGTACAGTGTCTAGGAAGGAAATATTCTGGGTTCCCTCATTGACAGGTAATACCTGACCAACCTGCCCAGATTTCTTGGAATCCATCTTCCTTATCTTTGCTGGAGGTTCCTGGTTATTTCCAGTGTCTTCTCCATCTGGTGTTTCTTTCCTTTTTCTCTTTCTATTCCCTGTAAAGTCCATGTTGCATCAGGCAACAACAGGGCAATTATCCAAAAACGTATGTAAAATTATCAGAGAATGCAATCCACACGTATATTGTAGTCAAAGCCAACTACAACTAAAGCTCAATGGCTGCAGTCAGTTGTTTATGGAACTTTGTGGAATGTGATGTCACTGTGCCGGTGATGTCACACTCACTGTGATGTCAGCAGATGTATGTGAGTGTTCCATCTCTGCTGAACGTGAAAGTCTCGGAAGGGGCGGGGCTTAGTCACCATTGACTATAATGGAGTCTGTTGAGTGGGTAGTATTTAGTGACCTGAAGCTGGAAATCAGTGGGATAAATGACATCAGGATTCAGGAATAAGTTACAGTAGTTTTATATTTGTTTTAATTTATTTTATACAAAAAAAGAGCATGGACCGCACCTCCAAAAAAATCATACATTGATCTAATGCCTCTCAGCAAAAATATACATAACTGAACATGAGGTTCTTAGTTTAACATTCTGATCAGACTGTATGAAGCCCACTGCCACGTCACGGCAAACCTCGTAGTGGGTCCTAACATTTCCTGCCTAAAAGGAGCGGCGCCATGTGCCAACCACCGCTACAGTGAGAATGCACCAGCAGGGCGGGCGGCCTGGTGCCTCACAGCATCCATGCTTCAAGACCGAGTCCCCATGACTCCAGGCCGCGGCGCCCCACAAGCACAAAACCACAGCAACAATGGCTGACACATTGCACCAACACCACATGAAAGGAGCATTGTGACTCACCTTCCTCAAGCTCTCAAGTGAGAGCAAAATAGGCTAGACCCTCTTTGCAGACTCCTGCTAATTAAAATTGCCTGTGCCAAATGGGATGAGTGCTGGTCCAAGAAAGGGAAAAGAATAAGCTGGTTCATTGACATGGCAGTGGGCTTCACACAGTCTGATCAGAATGTTAAGCTAAGAACCTCATGTTCAGTAATATGTATTTTTGCTGAGCGGCATTAGATCAAATGTATGATTTTTGGAGGTGCGGTCCATGCTCTTTTTTTATTTTTTTTTATTTTATGTTACATTATTTTGTGTAGGGCTGTGATGATATACATTTTTCAGTTCTTTTGTGTCAAATTTAAAGGAAAGTGTGTTAACCACTTCCTGACTGCCCACTGCACATAAACGTCCGCGCTTGCTGGGCTCTGTACATCGCAGATGTTTATGAACGGTCGGTGGTCTTGTAGCGCTCAGGGCCCCCAGGGTCCTGCACCCTGCGATTCCTGTGCAGAGCGATAGCTCTAACAGGTGACATCCTCGAGACCGGATTGGATCAGGTTCCAATAAAGTTAACCCTTTGCTATCTTCTACTACCCCTGGCAAAAATTATGGAATCACCGGGCTCGGAGGATGCTCATGCAGTTGTTTAATGTTGTTGAAAAAAGCAGATCACAGACATGGCACAAAACTAAAGTCATTTCAAATGGCAACTTTAGGGCTTTAAGAAACACTAAAAGAAATCAAGATTAAAAATGTGGTACTCAGTAAGGGTAATTTTTTTCAGACCAAGCAGAGAGGAAAAAATTATGGAATCACTCAATTCTGAGGAAAAAATTATGGAATCACCCTGTAAATTTTAATTTACAAATCTAACACCTGCATCAAATTAGATCTGCTCGTTAGTCTGCATCTAAAAAGGAGTGATCACACCTTGAAAGGCTGTTGCACCAAGTGGACTGACATGAATCATGGCTCCAACACGAGAGATGTCAATTGAAACAAAGGAGATGATTATCATACTCTTAAAAGAAGGTAAGTCATCACGCAATGTTGCAAAATATGTTGGTTGTTCACATTCAGCTGTGTCTAAAATCTGGACCAAATACAAACAACATGGGAAGGTTGTTAAAAGAAAACATACTGGTAGACCAAGGAAGACATCAATGTGTCAAGACCGGAAACTAAGCAATATGTCTCCAAAACAGGAAATGCACAACAAAACAAATGAGGAACGAATAGGAGGAAACTGGAGTCAATGTCTGTGACCGAACTGTAAGAAACCGCCTAAAGGAAATGAGATTTACATACAGAAAAGCTAAACATAAGCCATCATTAACACCTAAACAGAAAAAAACAAGGTTACAATGGGCTAAGGAAAAGCAATCGTGGACTGTGGATGACTGTATGAAAGTCATATTCAGTGATGAATCGCGAATCTGCATTGGGCAAGGTGATGATGCTGGAACTTTTGTTTGGTGCCGTTCTAATGAGATTTATAAAGATGACTGCATGAAGAGAACATGCAAATTTTCACAGTCATTGATGATATGGGGCTGCATGTCAGGTAAAGGCACTGGGGAAATGGCTGTCATTACATCTTCAATAAATGCCCAAGTTTACATTGATATTTTGGACAGTTTTCTAATCCCATCAATTGAAAGGATGTTTGCGGATGATAACATCATTTTTCAAGATGATTATGCATCCTGCCATAGAGCAAAAACTGTGAAAACATTCCTTGAAAAGAAGACACATAAGGTCAATGTCATGGCCTGCAAATAGTCCGGATCTCAATCCAATTGAAAATCTTTGGAAGTTGAAGAAAATGGTCCATGACAGGGCTCCAACCTGCAAAGCTGATCTGGCAACAGCAATCAGAGAAAGTTGGAGCCAGATTGATAAAGGGTACTGTTTGTCACTCATTAAGTCCATGCCTCAGAGACTGCTTTAAAGCCAGAGGTGGTGCAACAAAATACTAGTGATGTATTGGAGTGTTCTTTTGTGTGTTTGTTTTTCTTGATTCCATATTTTTTTCCTCAGAATTGAGTGATTCCATAATTTTTTCCCTCTGCTTGGTCTGAAAAAAATTACCCTGACTGAGTGCCACATTTTTTATCTTAATTTCTTTTAGTGTTTCTTAAAGCCCTGAAGTTGCCATTTGGAATTACTTTAGTTTTGTGCCATGTCTGTGATCTGATTTTTTTCAACAGCATTAAACAACTGAATGAACATCCTCAGAGCCCGGTGATTCCATAATTTTTGCCAGGGGTTATAGATGCTGTGATCCATAGCGATCACGGCACATAGAAGAGAGGGAGAG
The DNA here is from genome assembly GCF_046119375.1 of Phyllobates terribilis. Classification (NCBI taxonomy): domain Eukaryota; kingdom Metazoa; phylum Chordata; class Amphibia; order Anura; family Dendrobatidae; genus Phyllobates; species Phyllobates terribilis. Next base: position 3,873,120 of record NW_027362845.1, read on the forward strand.
GCAGTTGTGCACTCACCTTTGACAGCCTCCGAGATAAGGTTTGACGTGGTCATGGCAGCCGGAGATCACATGATGACCTCCGAGGCTGCCAGGTACGGTGGCCTGTTAGGCTCAGCCATCAACGGAGTCTAACAGGAGATCTACCAGTGTAAAACTGACATCCGGTCTCATGCAATGCAATACATGTGTATTGCATTGCATGAGACCTGTGATGATAAAAATATTCCCATAGAGGGACTAAGTGAGAAAGTTAAAAACAGAAAGTTTAAAAATTGGGTCACTTGAGGGGGATTCAGCTCTTCTAGTGCTTAAGGGCTCTGTATACGTAGTCCGCAAACTATTCTACAATAATTTGTTCTCCAAAAGCGAAATAGTGCTCCTTCCCTCCCGGGTGTCGCCGTTTGCCTAAGCAGTACTGTACAGCCACATATGGGATATTGCCACGTTCAGCAGAAATTGTGTGATACATTTCGGCACCATTTTTACCCATTGCCTTGTGTGAAAATGTAAAATCTGAGGCTAAAACTAATTTTTTTTGTGGTAAAAATAGAATTATTTTTTTCTTCGCTGCCCAATGGTATAAATTTCTGAGAGTCACATGTGGTGTCAGTTTGATCACTGCATCCGTAGAGGAATTCATTGAGAGATGTAGTTTGTAAAATGGGGTCACTTATGAGAGTTTCCTGCTGCTTTAGGACCTCAGTCTCTCCCAGTGGGTCATGGCACCTGCAAACCACAACAGTAAAATCTGCACTATAATATGACAATTTTTCCCTTCTGAGCTTTGCACTGTGCCTGAAAAGTAGGCTTCCAGTATCCATTGTTTCAGATGCTGCACATCTCGTATCTTGATGGTCTGGTGTGGTATATGGGGTACAAAGATAGTGGGGCCATTCTTCATCAGTGGAAACCTCAATGCCACTGGATATCTGAAATTGCTACACGATGATGTGTTGCCCTCTTTATGCACTGAAGATGGCACGTTCCCTGAGTTTTTCCAACAAGATGGTGCACCACCACATTATGGGTGTCAGGTCCGAGCATTCCTACATGAACAGTTTCCTGGAAAGTGGATTGGTTGTCGTGGACCTGTTGAATGGCCACCAAGGTCTCCCGATCTGACCCCCTTAGACTTTTATCTTTGAGGTCATCTGAAGGCAATTGTCTATGCTGTGAAGATACGAGATGTGCAGCATCTGAAACAACGGATACTGGAAGCCTGTGCTAGCATTTCTTCTGCAGTGTTGCTATCAGTGTGTCAAGAGTGGAAGAAGAGGGTTGCATTGACAATCCAACACAATGGGCAGCACTTTGAACACATTTGATAAGTGGTCATAAACTTGTAAAAAACTCATGAAATAATAAAGTTACGTTAAAACCAAGCACATCATTGTTTTTCTTATGAAATTCTCAATAAGTTTGATGTGTCACATGACCCTCTTCCCATTGAAGAAAATTAAGTTGAATCCAAAATGGCCAACTTCAAAATGGCCGCCATGGTCACCACCCATCTGGAAAAGTTTTCCCCTTCCCTTATACTAATGTGCCACAAACAGGAAGTTGATATCACCAACCATTCCCATTTTATTTAGGTGTATCCATATAAATGGCCCACCCTGTAGTTTTAATCCTTCTAACTTCCTAACCAAAAAAAATTGTTTAAAAAATTGTGCAGATGTAAAAGAACTATTTTGTGTGACCTAACTCTCTGGTTTAAGGGCATAAAATTAAAAGTTTAAAAATTGCAAAATTTTCCCAATTTTGCCAAATTTCTGATATTTTAAAAAATAATCTAGTTACCGTATTTTTCGGACTATAAGATGCACCAGACCATGACCATAAGACACACCTGGGTTTTAGAGAAGGAAAATAGAAAAGAAAATTTAAGCAAAAAATGTGGTCATGATGCTCCCCATCCTGGTATGCATGGCACCCCTCATCCCCATCCCGGTATGCATGGCACCCCTCCATCCCGGTTTGCATGGCACCCCTCCATCGCGGTTTGCATGGCACCCCTCATCCCCATCCTGGTATGCATGGCACCCCTCATCCCCATCCTGGTATGCATGGCACCCCTCATCCCCATCCTGGTATGCATGGCACCCCTCATCCCCATCCTGGTATGCATGGCACCCCTCATCCCCATCCTGGTATGCATGGCACCCCTCATCCCCATCCCGGTATGCATGGCACCGCTCCATCCCGGTATGCATGGCACCTCTCCATCCCGGTATGCATGGCACCTCTCCACCCCAAAATTTTGGAGGAAAAAAGTTCGTCTTATAATCCGAGAAATACAGTATATCTAGAAAAAAAATTACTACTATCCTGACTACTATCATGAAGTACAATATGTCACAATAAAACAGTCTCAGAACCACTGGGATATGTTGAAGCTTTTCAGAGTTATTACCTCAAAAAGTGACGCTGGTCAGAATTGAAAAAAATTGGCCTGATCACAAAGGTAAAAACTGGCTCTGGCGCGAAAGGGTTAAATCTATAAGTTTAAAAAATATCTATTTCTGCTATTTTTATTAAAAACACAAAATTCTACTGTGGAAGGGCTAACAAAATGTACTTGTGAACAAATCTTTTGCAAATTACCCAGATATCAAGAGTTTCCAAAAGGTAATTCTGCCCAACTATGGTACATTGGGTAGTAAGAAAAGGGGAGTCAGTGTTTAGCAGGTCTATATTACAGCTCCACAGGGTTTATTACCCCTCTCCCATGACCTTGTAAGGTGAGGCTCCATAGCTAAGCTACAGTATGGAGATTGGTGACCGCATATCTGGGCAGATGAGTTCATTACAGCTTCACACAGATCTTTACCCGGCGTTTCTAAGCTTCTGAGTAGCAACCTGACTAGTAATATTATTATACAAGATTTGATCATTTATTACATAGTTTGTAAAGCCGAATAAAGACTTGCGTCCATCAAGTTCGACCTGTTAGTCCTGTAATTGCTACAGTTGATCCAGAGGAGGGCAAAAACCCCAAATGATTTAGCCAATCTTCACCTGAGGAAAAATTCCCTCCCGACTCTGAAACCAGCAGTCAGAATAAATCCCTGTATCAATCTACTATTTTATTCTATTTTTAAGTATATGCTGAAATCTGCCTGGTATCTAGAAATGCATCCAGTCCCCGCTTGAACTGGTGTAGTGAATCCGACATTACCGTCTCCTCACTCAGTGAATTCCATATTCTCACTGCTCTTACCGTAAAGAACCCCTTCCTATGCTGGTGCTGAAACCTTTTCTCTTCCAGTCTTAGTGAGTGCCCTCTTGTTACCGTAATATCCCTCTTTTTGAATAAATCCCGGGCATGGGTCTATACTGTCCCCTAACATATTTGTACACATTTATTATGTCCCCCCTCAACCTTCTCTTTTCCAGGCTGAATAGTCCTAGTTTTGCCAACCTCTTTGGGTATTGCAGTCCCTCCATTCCCTTTATTAATTTTGTTGCCCTCCTTTGTACCTTTTCAAGCTCATTTATATCCTTTCTATATATTGGGGCCCATAACTGAGCACATTATTCCAAGTGTGGTCTGACCAGTGCTTTGTACAGTGGAAGAACAATGTTCTCATCCTTTACAGCTATACCTCTTCTGATACATCCCATTACCCTGTTTGCCCTTACAGCAGCTTCCTGACTTTGGGCACTCCAATTTAGTTTGCTATCAATCAAGATGCCCAAGTCCTTCTCCATCTCTGAATTCCCCAATGATTTCCCATTCAGTGAGTACTGGTGACTTCCATTTTTCCTTCCCATATGTATGACCGTACATTTCTCCTCATTAAACCTCATTTGCCATTTAATGCTCCACCTACCCAGCTTATCCAAATCCCTCTGTAGGTCTGCACTGTCCTCTTTTATATTAATTGTTTTACATAACTTTGTGTCATCTGCAAATATTGATATTTTACTATTTATCCCGTTGACTGTCGTTAATAAAGATATTAAATAACATTGGACCTAGTACAGACCCCTGTGGTACCCCACTAGTGACGCTTACCCAATCTGAGTATATTCCATTTATAACCACCCTCTGCCTTCTATCTCTTAGCCAGTTACCTACCCACTTGCAAACATTTTCCCCCAGCCCCTTCATTCTCATTTTGTATAGCAACCTATTATGTGGCACGCTATCGAACGCTTTTGCGAAGTCTAGATACACGACATCCACTGGTTCCCCCTGATCTACTCGTGAGCTAACCTCCTCGTAGAAGTCAATCAGGTTTGTTTGGCAGGAGCGATTCCTCATGAATCCATGTTGGTTCGGGATTAAAAGATTATTAGCATCAAGATGCTCCGTAATTGCCTCTTTAATGAAGCTTTCAAAAATTTTGCCCACAACGGACGTCAGACTCACCGGCCGATAGTTTCCGGCGTCACTTTTTGCTCCCTTTTTGAATATTGGCACTACATTCGCCTGTCGCCAATCAAGTGGTACAGACCCAGTCTCAACAGAGTCCTTAAATATAAGATATAACGGTCTGTCTATCACATTACTTAGTTCCCTTAGTACCCGTGGGTGTATGCCATCAGGTCCTGGTGATTTGTTTATTTTAATGTTACTGAGGCGTTTCTGTACCCCAACTTGGGTTAGATTAGTCATACTTAGTGGAGGATTAAGCTTGTCACTTCTCATTTCTCCTGTTAGTTCTATTTCCTTTGTGAAAGTTGTCGAAAAAAAATTATTTAATAGGTTAGCTTTATCCTCATCTTTCTCTATGATTTTGCCTTCATCACTTTTTATCGGTCCAATATTATCCGATTTAATCCTTTTACTATTTATATACGTAAAGAACAGTTTGGGATTTGATCTACTTTCCCTAGCAATACGTCTCTCTGTTTCCTCCTTCGCTATTTTTATTTGTTTTTTGCAGGTTCTCGTTTTTTCCTTGTAACACATTAGTGCCTCCTTACTATTTTCCTGTTTTAATCTCTTGAATGCCTCTTTTTTGCTATTTAACGCCCCTTTTACGTTCTTGTTCAACCATATTGGTTTCCTCTTATTTCTGGCCCTTTTATTCCCATACGGTATATATCTCTCGCACTGAGTATTCAGAATTCTTTTGAAGGTTTCCCATTTACTATTCGTATTCCTTTGATTAAGAACTTTGTCCCAGTCAATAAGTTGAAGGTTTTCTATCAGCTGATCAAACTTCGCCCTCCTAAAGTTTAATGTTTTTGTTGTTCCCTTATTGATAACCCTACTGAAGGGCATTTTGAAATTGATAATATTATGATCGCTATTACCTAGGTGCCCCCCTATCTGTACCTCAGTTATTCTATCAGGCCTATTAGTCAATATTAAGTCCAACACGGCCTTCCCTCTCGTTGGTTCCTGCACTAGTTGGGAGAGATAATTATCCTTAATATTTGTCCAGAACCTTTTTCCTTTCTGAGATCTACAGGTTTCTGTTTCCGAGTCAATATCCGGGTAGTTGAAATCCCCCATTACAATCACTTCATTATGTTTTGCTACTTTGTCTATTTGTCCTAATAGCAGACTCTCATTCTCCTCTGTTATATTTGGTGGCTTATAGCAGACCCCCAATAATATTTTATTATTATTTTTTGCCCCCTCTATCTCTACCCACATGGACTCGACCCCCTCTTCTCCCTCTCCTATATCTTCCCTTAGTCTGGGCTTTAGACATGACTTTACATATAAGCAGACTCCTCCGCCTTTCCCCTGTTTCCGGTCCCTTCTAAATAAACTATAATCTAATAAATTTACCGCCCAGTCGTAGCTATCATCTAGCCAAGTCTCTGTTATACCTACGATGTCATACCTCTCCTCCGATATAAGCGCCCGCAGCTCATTCGCCTTATTGGTCAGGCTTCTTGCGTTGGTCAGCATGCAAGATAAAATTTTGGGGTTATTTAGCTTCCTATTCTTCTCTAGCGATCTAACTGTACTATCCTCACCCCCCTCTCCACCCTCATTATATTCACTTCTCCCCTTCCCCCTTGCTTGCCTCACATCCCACCTATTTCCTTGGTTCCCCCCCCCCATCTCTAGTTTAAATACTCCTCCAACCTATTAGCCATCTTCTTCCCCAGCACCGCTGCACCCTCCCCATTGAGGTGCAGCCCGTCCCTACGGTAGAGCCTGTAGCCGACTGTGAAGTCAGCCCAGTTCTCCATGAACCCAAACCCTTCTGCCTTGCACCAACTCTTTAGCCACTTATTCACCTCCCTAACTTCCCGTTGGCGCTCCTGTGTGGCTCGCGGGATTGGTAGTATTTCTGAGAAAACTACTTTGGAGGTCCTTGCCCTAAGCTTCCTACCTAGGTCCCTGAAATCATTTTTAAGGACCCTCTATCTACCACTCACTTTGTCATTGGTGCCGATGTGGACCATGACCGCTGGGTCTTCGCCAGCCTCACCCAGTAACCTGTCAACCCGATCCGCGATGTGCCGGACTCTAGCGCCAGGGAGGCAGCACACCGTTCGGCGATCCCGGTCTTTGTGACAGATTGCCCTGTCTGTCCCCCTAATAATAGAATCACCCACTACCAGGACCTGTCTTGCCTGCCCTACACTTCCTCCCTCCCCCTCATTACTGGAGCATACACTCCCCCGGCGGTCAGAGGATCTGTCGTGCTCCAATAATGCCGGTTCTGAACCAGCCTTCCCATACTTCTTCCCTCTATCCCTCCTAACTGTTATCCAGCTCCCTGCCTGTTCAGCCTGCACTTCCCCTCTATGCTCCACCCCCAGTATTGACCCATTGAGTGTCTGCTCGGTGAGCAGCTAACTCCGTTCCATGTTGTCGATGCTCCTCAGTATCGCTATCTGAGCACTTAGATCCAGAATTTGGGCTTCCAAGTGCACAATATGCTCACATCTCTCGCAGCAGTATGGATCCTCGAGCGGTAGCTCACGGAATGCATACATTGCGCAAGATGTACACTGCACGGCTCCGGCCAAGATGGACGCCATTCTAAATATGGGGATACAGTCAGTATATATATACAAGTACAAAACACAATTATTTATATATAGGTGTATGGACGGGGATCAATTAGGGATGTGCAAGTGTATCAATTAGATATCGGCGGGGGATCAGTTAAGTATGGACGGGGGATCAATTAAGTATGGACCGGGGACTCAGCTGAGTAGGTCAGGTGGATTAATTAAGTATGGACGGTGTGTCAATTGACTATGGACTGGGGATCAATAAATATGGGCTGGGGAAATAATTAATTGTGGACTGGGGAATCAATCAATTAATTATGGACAGGGGGTTAATTAAATATGGATGGGGATAAGGCAAATAAATAGGGACTGGGGATCAGTAAAAGTGGACAGGGGGAATCTATTAAATATGGACAAGGGGGATCAATTAATTATGGGCTGGGGGGGCAATCAGTTAAATGTGGTCGGGGGATCAATTTAATATGGACGGGGGGTGGACGGGGGGGTCAATTTAAATGTGGTCAGGGGGATCAGTTAAATATGGACGGGGGGTTATCAGGGGATCAATTTAAATATGGACGGGGGTGATCAATTAAATATGGTCTGGGGGATCACTAAAGATGGCCTGGGGAGTTGTATTAAATATGGATAGGGGGGAGATCGATCAAATATGGACAGGGGATTAATTTAAATAAGGCCGGGGGGGGGAGCACTTAAATAAAATGCAATTACAATACAAATACAGTACAATACACGCTCGGGTTCAGTAGGGCCTCTTATCGCGGCCTCCTGCCCCTCACTCACCTCCTCTAGGGACGCTGCACGCTATCACAGCGCGCTCGCCCCTCCGGTCGCCTCTTACCGGTCCTCCTGGTCACCACCACCTGGCGCCCTCCGCCGGCCGGCGCTGCACGATATCACAGCGCTCTCTTGCGCTCGTTCCTCCGGTCGCCTCCTACCGGTCCTCCCGGTCCACTTGGTCACCTCCGCCTGGCTCCCTCGCCAGAGGGCCGCGAGCCGAGTCGGACCACGCCGCACGCCGCTCACCACAGCCACACCACAGCCCACGTGTTCACACCCCGCGCGCGCTCTCACTTCCGGTCACCTCCACGGTAGCGTTTAGATTGACTGGCCGGGCAGATCTGGCATTCTGCAGACTGGAAAAGCTGGGGAACAACCATTATATAAAATATGAAAAAATAGGAAAATATTAGCAATGTTCTGTAATGGTTAATTTTTACATAACACTGGTTCAATTCACTTGATATTAACCCGTTCATGATCTTGTGATTTTCTATCTTTGCACTTTAGTTTTTTTTCTCCTCTTTTTTCCAGAGCCATAACTTTTATATTTTTTCAATATAACCAAGGGCTTGTTTTTTGCAGGACAAGTTGTACTTTTGAATGACACCATTTTTTTGAAGTGCTACTTTAGTGAAGTAAAAATAATAAATTTAGGATTTTTTATCTTCGTTATTTTTTTATAGACTTTACATTTATCATATTGCGGGCTACAATTAAGATAGAGATGGGAGAGGCAGCATTTTGTTCAGAATTGTACAGGCTTTAATTCGACATGTCTTAACCAAGTTTGTTATTTTGTTTTCGAGGAGTCAAATTCTAAATTTTGATGGGCGATTTCGGGAAAACTGTGTTTTGTAAAAAAAAAAAATAAAAAAAATGCGTATGTGTTACTTGTGTTATTGGTTACATTCCTTCAGGGATTCAAGTTGGTATTTCTGTAGGATCATATTTTGTTGTGTGATTTTCTAAATACAGTCTCATCCTAGTCATAGTTTTAATGCTAAACTAAAAGAATCAATATTTTAACACCTTTTTAATATACAGTTATACATGTAACAACTTTTTTTTTATTATTACTTCACTAGACATTTCCTTTTTCCAGTTTAAAAAAAAAATGAAAAAAATACAGTAAAATCGTCCAGCGATAAAATAAAACATTATGAATTAGTCTGAACAATTAATAGTACGTCTTTACACTGATCTTTTCTCAATAATTTGTTCTCCCTTCTGGGTGAAATGTAATCTTGTCCACAATCTCTTACTAACAATGGCCGTTTCCTTTTGTGTCAGTATGTACGCCTGTTATGGGGTTTGGGTCCACTTGTGTTAATATCTGATTTTTGGTTACTTTCAAAATGTCTGCTTTCTTGGATACACAAAGGATGGTGATGGACCAGAAGGTGCAGAAAAATGGCTTTACTTCTTCATTGTCCTAGTCTTTGGAGAGTCCATTAGCCAGCAGCCACCAGTGCTGATCATACTCACAGGTCACATATCCAGTTATATCATCCATCGCCAATCTTGTGCCACCTTCAATCACTTCATGGACTTCACTGTCATTTCTGGATGAAAAAATCCTTGTTTATATTTTTGTTTCACTACATGGAATTAAAGTGTGGTATTGCTTAGTTCCTTTGATGGGTTCTGCTTTTTGTAACCAATGTTTTAACAAACTTTCCTCTTCTTCTTAGTCCTGGTTTGTACAGTACGTGAACTGGATGTTAGGAATATTTTTCTCACTCAGTTGGAAAAGTTGCATGGGTGTTAAAATTTGGTCTGAATGTGGTCTATGGAGGCTAGCTTGAGCTGCTAGACATTTCACCGTGCCTCCTAAACCATCACATACACCTTTTGCCAGGAGCTGAATGGCAAAAAAGTGCCATTCAGCTTTCACTCCAAAATGTTTCTTGTGATGGCATACAATTATAAGGTTTCTCCTATTTTTATACTGTGCAGAAGAGTCATCCGAGGAGTAGTAGACCTTGCTCAAACTTGTTAGGATGTCAGTTTTATCACTGAAATCAAATTTTTTTGGAACAAATGAACAGCTGTTGAATCGTGAAGTAAGCACTCAGACATAAAATACATAAGTGTAGTTCTGATATCTGACTGTAAGCAGAGTCGGCTTATTAGTAATAAGTTATTACTATTCAGCTAAGCAGACAACAGACCGGATGCTGCACTTATCGCACAGGGCGCTGAGGGAGACATTGCACGGACCAGCCCCTGAAACCAGCATCACTGATGGGCGGCAAACAAAGCAGGGGAGAGTAGGGATGTCCCAGTCCCCTCCTTTTCGATGATCTTCGTTTCAGTGTGGAAAGGGAAGTGACAGCAGTTTCCACATTTTTGGGTTCACTGTTAAGCCCACGGCTGTGTGCAAATCCACTACTGATTGTACCTGGGACAAGTTGGTATGCCACTTGGTACTAAAGGTAATATCCTCCAAATACACCGATACATACTTCTGATAAGGCTCTAACACTATGTCCATCAGCCTCTGGAACATGGCCGAGGCTGCATGTAACCCAAAAGGCAAGACGACCTAGTGATAGAGACCCTCCGGCGTTATGAAGGCTGACTCTGTCCGAGGCACCTGCCAGTAACCCGTGGTGAAGTACTGGGCCTGCCCCAGTCTCTCAATCAGCTCGTCCACCCAGGACATTGAATAAAGGTCAAATTTCAACACTTTATTACATTTTCAGAAGTCGTTACAAAATCATAACGATCCGTCCAGCTTCAGAACCAGTTACAATGGGGCTAGCCCGCTCCCTCCTGGACTCCTCGATAACTCCTAGCTGGAGCATTTGTTTTTCCTCAGCTGCGATGGCTTGTGTCTGGGCCTCTGTGACAATGTTATGTTGGATCACAGATGTTCGGCCAAGCAGTTCTGAAAATTACGTCCGTATTCCGCAGCACCAATTTCTGAGTCTCCCGTCACTTCTGTTTAGAGAGTGTGTCACTTATATTTACCTCTCCCCTGGTCATTGTCGGAGGGTCCCCAGACGATACGACCGGAGTCGCATCCGTAATCATACATTCCCAGTCTTTCCTTGCTTATAGCAAATTTACGTGATATAGCTGTTTGGGTTTTCTCTTCCCAGGTTGATATACTCTCTAATTCATCTCCCCAACCTTTTCCCGGACTTCATATGGCCCTTGCCACTTGGCCATGAGCTTACTTTCTGCTGGGGGCACTAAGACTAATACCTGATCCCCTTGGACATTGACCATACCAGGGGTGCAACAAAGTGCCATTAGTTGCATAAGGATTAAAAGTGAATTTAGGCTGTGTACCCACGATGTGTTTTTCAAGCGTTTTTGCTGCGGAATTTTCCGCAGCGTAAACGCTTGGGAAACGCATGGTAAGCCTTCTGCCATGGTCCCCTATGCAATTCCACACTTTCAATGCCCATGCTGCGGATTTTTCCGCAGCGTTTATGCTGCTCTCAAAAATCCGCAGCATGTCCATTAATTTTGCGGAAGCGCTGCGTTTTCGCCGCCATTGACTTGCATTAGAACGCGCCAATTCTGCAAGACTGCTTCTGTACATGCTTAATTGGCGCGTTGTAATGTCTGGATGGTACCCAAGTGTGGAGAAGAGAAGACTCTCATCCACACCCAGGTACCATAGAAACTGTAAAAAAAAAGAATAAAATAAAAAATAAAGATTATATTCACCTACCGACAGCCCCCGGTCTCCTTCCCTGTGCTTGCCAGCAGACTGAAGGACCTGCGCTGACGTCACAGTCATGTGACAGCAGGTCTTTCAGTGCAGTGTCCCGCGATCAGCTGGCAGCCAGGAAGGAGCGCAGCAACACACGCCGGGCCATCGGAAAGTAAGTATCAAGGTTTATTTTTTTATTTTTAACCACTCTAAAGGTCACACTATATAAATCCATGCTGTTTGCATGGATTTATATAGTGTGACCTAGTTGTCAAGCACTTTCCAAGTGATGCTAAAATCGCTTTGAAAGCACTTGTCAATCCGCATGCGGAAACGCATGTGAATCCACATGTATTACGCTGGAAAAACGCATGTACAATCCGCATGCGTTTTTTCTGCCAGGGAGATGCAGAAATGCTGCAGAAATTTTCTGCTTCATTTCTGCATTGTGGGCACATAGCCTTTATGTAAATCATTAAGTAGCTGAATTTCCATTTTGGGGTAACACTCCTTTTGAGAGATTCCTTGCAGTTACTTTGCATGTTGATTTACTTTGTAAGGACACAAGTGCACACATTTCAGATTTTGTCACCTTTTTTCTGTGCAGATTTGTCACAAAACCTAAAGGGTTTCCCGATGCCAGGAAAGTGACTGAGAATCCTGACGTCTCCTGCACATGTTACTTATTTGTGACTTGCAGGTTTGGTGAAGATATAATTCTGCAGGATGTCAATTCTGTCAGCGTTTTTGCTGCAGATTTCACCCACACTGATGAGTGGGGAAAAATCTGCACCTATTTACAGCATTTTCCAGACAAGAGATGGAGAAACCAAAAGCTTAATGTGTGCACACAGCCTAATAGACGTCATTACTAGTGTTGAGCGAGCATGCTCGACACTGCTCGTTACTCGCCCGAGCATCTCACTACTCGGGATGTTCGGCGAGCACCGAGCATTTCCGGGTTACTCGGGCGGGAGCTCGAGTCTCCGCCCTGCATGTTTGGCGCTCTTTACAGAGCCAATGAACATGCAGGGATTGCCAGCCAGTCACTGTAATGCCGCAGCCATGTTGTTTGTGGGCATTACAGTGATTGGCTGGCCGCCCAGCGTCACCTTGAGTATTTAAAACCGGGCGCCGCCATCTTGGACTCAGTCGCCCGGGATCACACAGTCTAGGGAAAGTTCTGCTGATTTAGGGAGAGATATATACTGCGAAATAGTTAGTGTAGGGTCTGTAAAAGCTGCCAGATCAAACAAACCATCCTCAGGACTAATATCCATCCCAGATATCAGGCAGGCAGGCAGGCAGGCAGGCTGTATAGGAAACGCAGTGGTTATACCAACAAACTCTGCATTACAGTCCTGTGTGCTTCTGCTGCTCAAATTGCTAGACTTGGCTCCAGGTCTCGGGGGCCAGGAAAAATCCTTTTTTTTTCATCTAAATCCTCTTTTCTTTCTCCGCTAGAAGTGGTGGAAGAGAAGATCCCATGTAGCGATGCCCAAATATTTGAACAGCCACGGCCACAGGAAGGCGACGCTGGCAATTTGTCAAAAGAGGTGGACGATGACGAGACACAATTGCCACGAAGTGAGGAGGAGGATCGTGGTGCGGAAGTGGAAGAGGAGGACGTGGTGGATGATCTAGTAACTGACCCAAGATGGCAGGAGGACACGCAGAGCGAGGCCAGCAGCACACAGGGGGAGGGAGGCAGAGTACCCCAACAGACAGGAAGAAGCAGTGTGGTGGCTGCACAGAGAAGGCGGGCAACCGTTCCCCGTAACACTAACACGAGGGACTTTGCCAGTACAACCGGTAGGTCTTCCAGAGTCTGGAATTTTTTTAAAGACTCTGCTGATAACCCCAAAAAGGCCATTTGTACCACCTGCCATGCCAGCGCCAGCAGGGGTGACAAAAGTACCAGCCTGACCACCACCAACATGATCAGGCACATGTCAGCAAAGCACCCGACTTTGTGGGGCGAACCCCAGGGTCCACGACCAGTGTCAGCGGGTGTCACCACTGCTTTTTCCGCCGTTGTGCGTGTAAGAGAACCCCCTGTTGTGCGTGCAAGGTAATCCCCTGTCCATACTGCATGCAAAGATGCCCCCTCCTCTCAGTCTTCACTTGTTATGGCAGTTTCTCAAGAAACCGCATCAACGTCCACGTGCCACCGCAGCGTTCAATTGTCCTTATCCCAGACCTTTGAATGAAAGTGCAAATTCGCAGCCAACGCCCTACAGGCCACAGTCCCAAATTCGCACATTTCACGACTGCTTGCGTTGGAAATGCTGCCTTTTAGGTTGGTGGAGACAGAATCTTTCCGCAACCTTGTGGCGGTGGCCGTCCCTCGGTACTCGGTCCCCAGCCGACACTATTTTGCCCGGTGTGCCATCCCCGCACTACACAAGCATGTGTCCCAAAACATCTGCCGTGCCCTCAACAACGCAGTTACTGGGAGAGTCCACCTGACAACGGACACGTGGACAAGGGCTTGTGGCCAGGGATGGTGCATCTCCCTGACTGCACACTGGGTAAACATAGTGGAAGCCGGGACCCAGTCGGACCTTGGAACGGAACACATCCTCCCCACACCGAGGATTGCGGGCCCTATGTCAGTCAAAGTTGCCCCCACAGTGTACTGCTCCTGATGATCATCCTCCTCATGTTCAGCCTCCATCTCAGATATCACCGCATCAGTTACAAGCTGGAAGCACTGCAGTACTGCCTCCGCCAAGCAGCAACAGGCTGTGCTGAAACTCATAAGCTTAGGTGATAAACCTCACAGTTGTGGACAGCTGTGAAAGAGCAGGCAGATCTGTGGCTGAGACCGCTGAACCTACATCCTGGCATGGTCGTGTGTGACAATGGCCGTATCCTGGTGGCGGCTCTGAGGCGAGGCGAGATCACACACGTACCATGCCTGGCTCATGTGCTTAAGCTCGTGGTTCAGCGGTTTCTTAAATTGTACCCCGAGTTGCCAGATCTGCTCGTCGAAGTACGCCGCCTGTCAGCTCATTTTTGGAAGTCAGCTACAGCTTCCGCCGCCCTTGCTGTGTTGCAGCAGCGTTTGCAACTTCCGTCACACCGACTTGTGTGTGATGTCCCCACACGTTGTAACTCTATCCTCCACATGTTGCAAAGGATTTGTGAGCAGAAGAGAGCAGTTGTAGAGTACCAGCTGCAACAAGGCCGTCGATATTCAGGTCAGACTCCACACATAAGACCTCAGGAGTGGACCTGGATGTCTGACATATGTACCATCCTGACAAACTTTGAGGAGTCCACCAAGATGGTGAGTGGCGATGACGCCATCATTAGCGTCAGCATCCCACTTGTCTGTCTTTTGCAACGCTCTCTGCAGAGAATTAAAGAGGAGGCATTGCAGCCAGAGTATTATGAGATGGATCAAGAAGCCGTAGCGGGCGATTACACACAGCCCAGCCTCATCTCATCCCAATGTGCATTGGGGGACAATGAGGGAGAGGAGGAGGAGGAAGAAGAACAGGAGCTGGTATCATGTTCTTTAGACGGTAGTACCTGTACAACTGTCATATCATCGGTTTAGCGTGGGTTGCCTGAGGACGGGGAGGAGGAGGAGTAGAAGAGCATGGTCAGTCGTGATCTTGGTGAGCACACGGAAGTCTTGCCCGTTACCAGTCTGGCACGCATGGCTGACTTTGTTACGCTGCCTTAACCGTGACCCTCGCGTTGTCAAAATGTTGGGTGACAGTCATTACTGGTTGGTGACACTTTTAGACCCCCACTACAAGGAGAACTTTCACTCTCTTATTCCTGAGGTGAAGAGGTCTACAAAAATGGGGCAGTACCAGAAGGCTCTTGCTGCAGAACTGTTAAAAAATTCCCATCTGAACACGCTAGCGGCAGAGGTCACAGCTGGTTGCCCAACCAAGGCGTACAGGCGAGCGAGACGCAACTCCAATCCAGCAGAGGCAGGGGAATACTGTCAACGTTCTGGGATAGTTTTCTGAGACCCGCCCAATTTACAGGCCCTGAGGCTCGGGGCACTCTCACAAGGAGTGGAAAGTTTCAAAAGATGGTGAGGGGAAGTACCTTGCCGACCGTACCAGCGTCCTCCGTGATTCCTCTGTGCCTTTTAATTATTGGGTATCCAAGCTGGACACTTGGAATGAACTTTCTCTGTATGCCTTGGAGGTTCTGGCCTTCCCTGCCGCTAGCATGTTATCGGAGCGTGTTTTTAGTGCCGCTGGGGGAATTATAACTGATAAGCGCAGTCGCCTGTCAACTGACAATGCTGACCCTTATCAAAATGAACAAGGGCTGGATTGGGCCAGACTTCTCATCATCACCAAATGACAGCAGGGTAACATAAAGTCAAATCCACTGTGTTATTTCGGGCGGTGTATTCCCATGCACCGCTTAACACCCACACATGGGGGTATACGCTTCCTTATTTCGGCTGTATTTTGCTCTTCTTATCCTCAGCCTCCATCACCACTATACCACCAGGGTGACCTTGGTCCGTGTTGCCAGCATTACAAGTTCCTCCGTCCTAATTTTTGGCAGCTTTTGCTTGGAAGGCATAGGCGCAGACTATGGGAGACCCACTCCCTAATTATGGGTATAAGGTTTTTAATATGCTGTACTGCATGGCTCTTGTAAGGGGCATTAAAACCGTCTTGTTAAGCTACTGCGACCTCCACCACTCTTCCAAGGGGCATTAAAACCGTCTTGTTAAACCACCCTGTACTCCACAGCTCTTCCAAGGGGCATTGAAATGTTGTTTTTAATTACCTCTAATCTCCACGACTCTTCCAACGGGCATTGCATTTCCTCCTAATATTAGTCAGCTTTTGCTTTTCAATGCATAGGCGAAAACTAAGGGAGACTCGCTCTCCAATAATGGGTAGAAGGTTTTTAGTACGCTGTAATCCACGCCTGTTTCAAGGGGCATTGCAGTTCCTCATAATTTTTGGAAAGCCTTCCATTCACTGCTTAGGCCAACAGTGTACGGGAGACCCAGTTGCTATAAATGGAAAAAAACGGTTTAATTAAGGTCCTCTGACCTCCATGTCACTTCCAAGGGGCAATGGAGTGCCTCGAAATTTTTGGTAGGCATTGCACTCACTGTATGCCCTATAACTGTGTAGCTTAACCGCTCCTTTTGGTACAGAAACATATCCTACAAAACATGTGTGGTTGACTGGCCTGATATTGATGTGAATGGTCCCTGTTCATCCTGCTCTTTCTCCTTTGCCACCACCTCATCCATCATTCATCACCTGAAGTTTTGTTTTAACGGGAGTCATAGTAGCAGGAAAACATCCAGCAATCTACGGAGGAGGTAGGATATGCACCAAAACGTTGACCACCTCAGGCCTAACTGCTACTACATACATGCGCTTGCATTCCAAGGAACAGAAAGCTAAGGAGATGGATGGCCTCATGATCATGAATAATTTATTCGTTGTATAGGAGGCCGACCACTGCTGCTGTCTACCTTCTGAACCTTGTTTTGAAGCCTGATTGACCCAGGACCCGCAATCCTCTATGTCTGGAGGACGTGTTGCATCCCAGTATCCAGCGGTGTCCCGGCTTCCACAATATTAACCCAGGGTGAAGGCGTCAGTGAGATGGAGCATCCCTGGCCACATTCACAAGGACTTGCACGGGGATAGTTGCAAGTCTGCATCTTCTGATGCGGCAAGGATCACTTCAGATGGGCACACTTTTAGGCAGTGACCTGGGTGTCAGAGATGCTTCCAGGGGTCTTCCCCATGCTGTTCCCATGTCTTTTTAGCTTTGTATGCATGTGTCATACAGCACATGGCCAGATAAGGTTGTAAAATGTTAAAATGACATTTCCCGGTGAATGCATTTGTCATGGTTGAAAGCAATACAAAAGTGCAAAAACGCTTAAACAATGCTACTTGTGAACATAGCCCAAGGTGTGCAGGAATATTTTTGTTTTTGGTTATTTATTTTACCTTATACACAAGGCTTTACCCTGGAAAGGAAGTTCCTTAACATATTTCACAGGAAAACCGTTTCAGTTTCGTTTTTGAACGTTTTATTGTGAGCCCGTAAAAGTGGCTTAAACGTTGTTGACAGCAGTGACCTGGGGGTCAGAAATGCTTCCTGGGGTGATCCCCATGCTGTCTCCATGTCATTTGAGCACTGTCACTATCGTTTTGGGCACTTTTTAGGCTTTCTACAGACTGTCGGGGGTGCTGCCGCAAAAATGCTCGGGTCTCCCATAGACTAACATTGGGCTCGTTGCTCGGATCGAGCACCCGAGTATCACGGTGAGCTGGGCCCGAGCTTCGAGCACCCGAGCATTTTAGTGATCGCTCAACAATAGTAAGCATCACTTATCTGCACTGCAAGCTCCCAAACCTGTTTTCTGTATTAATGTATTTTTTCCTACTACTTTATGAATTTAGTTATTAGGGTAAGATCAGACTTACTGGATTTTCAAGTGGAAATTGTGAATAGGTAGAAAAATGGCAATATATTAAAATCCACAGCACCAACTTTATCTGAATGAGGCATTTAAACAGCCCTCCAGTCTCATTACTCTTGTTGTGTGTTCGGCAGTTAACGATCAATGATCTTTATTATTTTACTCATTTTTATAGCCCCATTACTTACATGCCACATTACAGACATTGTGAGCCCCAATGGGGACAGTGATGATGATCTACTGTACATTCCCTATCAGAGTGTGGGAGGAAACCAATGAAAACACGGCGAGAAAGAACAAACTCCTTGCAGATGTTATCCTTAAGCTCTTCCTGTTCAGCTCTTGTTCTTCTTCCAGGCTCTGCTGTTGACGGGGCGTGATTGCCCAAGTCATGGTGATTGACAGCCGGCTTCACAGTGGCCTGTCAATCAGCAGGACATCAGCAGTCACGCCCGGTCAGCAGAGTTGAAAATAAGCATTTGCTCTGTTATATGATGTTATCGGAAGCCACAGAATCGCCGTCAGAACCCATCCGTGATTGCTCAGAGTATTGGTATCGGACACTACAGTCAGGTATTAGCAACTGCTTGCCTGTAAGTTGTGATGCCCATGAAAAGAAAAAAATAGACCCTGATAACCCCATTAATGGGAACCTAGCAACCTAGTGCTAACCACTGAGCCACCATGCTGCCCATCTTGCAATATGTACTTTATCATCATTCTGCCCGCCTTTTAAAAAAAAAAGTCCTACTGGTGAGCTTGTGATGGTATTCTGCTGGTATAAAGCAGTCAGTAAGCGGTGACTGAGCTTTCGGGAAAGGGACCAGTAATAATATGGAGTGTCTGACTACCTCCCTCTGTAAGTACCGTACTCGCAGGTCACAGTCCTGATGGAGCGGAGTTAGAGGAGGCTAGCCGCAATGCAGTAGTGAAATAAATGACAGTCATGTATTGACTTGGATATATTATTTTTGTTTTTTAAAACCCGAGTGTACAATTGCTTACAGGGGACTGCCTGAGCTGAACTGAAACCTCTACAGAATTGTGAATGTGTGCAATGTCCCCAGCTGATCAACGGTCACATAACCGCATGAAAGCAATTTGTATACTTGTGGGCACATGCCAACTATACGTAAGAATTGAGCGAAACTGAGACCATCCACTGACTGGGGAACTATGACAGTGTGTGCTTTACTCATGGGCACAATTCTGTAGTCTGCAAACTTTTAATTTCAGCCCTGACAATCCCGTTCTTTCGTTTTATTACTCTTTTCCAAGAGCAAAAAGGTTTTATTATTTTTCCATTGACACAGCCATGTGAGGATTTTTTTTTTTTGCAGAACGAGTTGTAGTTTTGAATGATGCAATTAATTTTGCTATATAACATACATTATAAAAGAGGCAGCCATACTTGCCAATACCTAGTCGCAATACTAATGTACAACGGGATGTAGCAGCCCTCAGGTGGAGAGAGAGCTGGTGCAAAATACTGATGAAATAACCACTCACACCTACCATATTTTTTGGACTATAAGACGCACCGGACCATAAGACGCACCTAGGTTTTAGAGGAGAAAAAAATATTTAAGCAAAAGATGTGTTCATGATCCACTTTTAAAGGGGGGGGGGTCTTCTGCTGACACTGGTATAGGGGTAATATCCCCCATCCTGGTATATATGCCCCCCCTTCCTTTTATACATGGTCCCCATCCATCCTGGTATGCCTGGCATCCCTCCATCCTGGTATGCCTGGCATCCCTCCATCCTGGTATGCCTGGCATCCCTCCATCCTGGTATGCCTGGCATCCCTCCATCCTGGTATGCATGGAACCCCTCCATCCTGGTATGCCTGGCACCCATCATCCCTATCCTGGTGTGCATGGCACCCCTAATCCCTATCCTGGTATGCATGGCACCCCTAATCCCTATCCTGGTATGCATGGCACCCCTTATCCCTATCCTGGTATGCATGGCACCCCTCATCCCTGTCCTGGCATGCATGGCACCCCTCATCCCTGTCCTGGTATGCCTGGCATCCCTCCATCCTGGTATGCATGGAACCCCTCCATCCTGGTATGCCTGGCACCCATCATCCCTATCCTGGTGTGCATGGCACCCCTAATCCCTATCCTGGTATGCATGGCACCCCTAATCCCTATCCTGGTATGCATGGCACCCCTAATCCCTATCCTGGTATGCATGGCACCCCTAATCCCTATCCTGGTATGCATGGCACCCCTCATCCCTGTCCTGGCATGCATGGCACCCCTCATCCCTGTCCTGGTATGCATGGCACCCCTCATCCCCGTCCTTGTATGCATGTATCAGCAATCCCCATCCTGGTATGCATGGCACAGCAATCCCCATCCTGGTATGCATGTTACCCCTAATGCCTATCCTGGTATGTATGGCCCCCTCATCTTTATCCTGTTATGTATGCCCCCCTCATCTTTATCCTGGCATGTATGGCCCCCTCATCTTTATCCTGGTATGTATGGCCCCCTCATCTTTATCCTGGTATGTATGGCCCCCTCATATTTACCCTGGTATGTATGGCCCCCCTCATCCTTACCCTGGTATGTATGGCCCCCTCATCCTTTTTCCTAGTATGCATGGTCCCCGTAATCCCCATCATGCTGCACATATAAAAAAATAAATATATAAACACTGCTACTCACCTTTCTTCTCTCCTCCAGCGCTGACGCCTGTCTGCCCGCACTGATCTCCCCATGTGAGCCGCGCATGGCGTCACTGCCATGCGCGGCTCACAAGGAGAGATCAGCTGACGGAAGTCACCGCTCCCAGCGCCGGTACTGTGTGCGCGGGGAGCAGTGACTTCATGCTCCTTCATAGCCGGCACACAGCTTAGCCGTGCTGCGGCTCCTGCTGCTGCCGGGTTATCTCGTGTGCCAGCTTATTAAAGGGCATGAATATTCACCCCATCCCCATGCCCATGGGCATGGAGAGAGGTTAAATATTCATGCCCTTTAACAGCGGGCACAGGCGATTCCGTCAGCAGCTGCGGCTACACTGTGTGCTGCTATTAAGGACCATGAATATTCAGTGCTCCACATGCCCCATGGGCGTGGGGAGCAGTGAATATTCATTTTCTTTAGCAGCGGGGACAGTGTAGGCTGCAGCAGGCGGCTGCTGCCCCCTGTGCCCCTCTCCTCCACCGCTACAGCTCCCCCCAGCACAGTATATATACCCACCCCTCCCCAACATTCGGACTATAAGATGCACCCCCCATTTTCCTCCAAAATTTTGGAGGAAAAAAATGCGTCTTATAGTCTGAAACATACGGTACTATTCATGTAGGGGATTAGAAATGCACAGGATAAGGCTTGTATAGGGCGCCAGTCACACAGATACATGTAGTGCAACATGCCAACTTGCAGCCTATTAGTGATGCCAAAGCTATTACAGAATTTCCCCAAAAATAAGCCCTAGCATGATTTTACAGGATTTTTGGAGGATGCTTGACATATAGGCCCTACTCCAAAAATAAGTCTTAGTTAGTCAGGGCTGGCGTTAGGAGAGGGGAGCAACTGGGCAATTTATCAGGGCCCCTACTCTCTTTGGGGCTCCCTAAGCATTTCTATTCCAAGGCTGCTTAAGGACCTTTGGTGACATCATAGTCATGTGACCATAATGTCAGCAAAGGTTCTTGAACTGTGGGAGCCTAGAGTAACTGAAGAGTAGATAGACTGGTATGTAGGGGGGGAGACTGGACAATTTCTCTAGGTTCCCACTCTGAGGCCCTCAGCGTTTCTATTCCAAGGTTCAGACTACTTAAGGACCTTTGGAGAAATCACTGTCCTATGACCCTGATGTCACCAAAGGTCTTTTAACAGAGGAAGTCTAGAGGAGCTGAGACAGGCTGGTATGTATGTGCAGTGTGTGTGTCTGTGTATATTCTTGTGTATGTGCAATGTGTGTGATATGACATGATTATTATATATGGATAAATGAAGACATTCCCTGAAAATAAGCCCTAACCCATCTTTTTGAGCAAAAAATGATATAAGACCTTGTCTTATTTTCTGTAAAAGATGCTAGATCAGGCGGTCTGCCGAGCACTATATATGTGCACCCTACAAGAACAGACACATGGTTTCCACCAACACTACAAAAGCCTGGCTGCATCCTGCAAGGATGGAAAATTATGTAAGGTATTAGTTAATATTTTGACCAAAATATGTAAGCCTGCACCTACGTCAGGGGTCCTCATTGTCTTTCCAGCGAAAAGACAATATAACGTATTGGAAAACCAGATTTAACGCTGGCAGTAAAATGTTTTACCTCACAGAAAGAATAAGGCTGTGTGCCCATAATGTGTTTTTCAAGCATTTATGCTGCGGAATTTCCGCAGTATAAACGCTTCAAAAACGCTTGGTAATCCGCCCCCCATGGTCCCCAATGACAAGACGCACTTTCAATGCCCATGCTGCGTTTTTTTCCGCAGCGTTTATGCTGCGCTCAAAAATCTGCAGCATGTCCATTAATTTTGCGGAAGTGCGGCGTAATCGCCGCCATTGACTTGCTTTGAGACGCATATAATCCGTGTCAGTACATTTGTACTCACGGATTATATGCGTTTCTATGTGCGGATGGTACCCAGGTCTGGAGTAGAGTAGACTCTCATCCAGACCTGGGTACCATAGAAACTGTAAAAAATAGAATTTAAAATAAAAAATAAAGTTTATACTCACCTTCCGATGTCTTCCCGGTGTTTTGTCTGCTACGTCCAGTGACTTGCAATGTTCGCGTGGTTGTGAAGGACCTGCCATGACGTCACTGAGTCATGTGACCCATCACATGGCTCAATGACGTCACCGCAGGTCCTTCACACCACCGCGAGCAGTGCAAGACACTGGACGGAGCAGACAAAACACCGGGAAGACATCGGAAGGAGAGTATAAACTTTATTTTTTTTTATTTTTCACCATTCTTATTCTCTTTTTTAACTAACTTGGTCACACTACTATAAATCCATGCCCGTTGCAACAAAGTGGACAAGTTGTCAAGCACTTTTCCAAGTGATGCTAAAATCGCTTGGAAAAGTACTTGATAACCCGCATGCAGAAATGCGCATGCAAAGACGCTTCACAAACGCTTCTACCTGGCGGGAAAAACGCATGTAAAATCCGCATGCGTTTTTCCTGCCAGGGAGAAGCGTAAAAAATATGCAGCATTTCTGCATCGTGGGCACATAGCCTCAGCCTCGATCCCATGCTGTCCTGTCTGTATACTTGCTTTTGCTTCATTCTCTGCCCAGGAGCTGTGGTTCCTGCACAGTCAGACAGCCATTACACAGTATACGATTATCTCCACACATTATATTTTTACACATCCAATTGTGGAACTTATTAATCCAATGTATGTTGATTAAAATGTACTTTAATATGACAACCCCTTTTGAACTTGGAGGGACCCTTTACTGCCGTGCAGCAATCATAAATGCCCAAAGGCAAAACCCTCTTGGGGAGGGGAGAATAAGTGAACATGTTTGTTGGTAATGCCTCAGTGTTGTTGGACACGTGCACTTATTGGCACTTGCAGTAATCGTTGTTTATGGCTACTTGTAGCATCTGCACAGTGGAAACCTACCTTACTTAAAGGGGTTGTCAGTACTTGGCCAGTGCCAGTCTCTTGAATGAAATTGGAAAACCCTATACTTACCTCCCACACCAGTGCCGTTCCAGCAGTGTTGGCGCCAGGTCTCTCGGTGCTCACGTGACAATATGAAATCTGCAGCCAATTGGGGGGTGTGATCGTCCACTCTGATGAAATAATAAAGGCAACAGCCGGCGACATAGTGTCATGTGAGTGCCAGGAGACCCGATGCCTAATATTGCTGAAAAGGCGCCAGTGCAGGAGGTGAGTATAAGCCTCTCTTATTTAACATGGAGAACTCAGGCATTTAGGATGGGGTTGTTCAAGTAGAACTCTTGTGTATATTATTTAGCCAAAATTAAAATGTACCAAATATCCACATGTGCAAATACCGTATATAAAGCCTTTTACTCCAAATTCCGTTATTTCTCCTCTGATCTCATCAGTGGCCGTTCATTCAAAGCCACAAAGTGTTTGTCTATCCTGATATCTTGTGGAACAGCCTGGCCTCACATGGGTTCTCCTCCCTCTTATCTCGGACCCTCAGTATTGACACCCTCACTTTTTTCATGCCCCTACATCTTTATATTTAATGCGGAAAGACTACCAGGAAATGTCGTTTCTGATCACTTGAGTCTTTTCTAATGTGATCGGTTTCATTATACCCTTATACCATCCACAGCAGTATACGAAAAGGAATGTAGGTGTGAGTTGTGCAGAGGTAGTGGCTGCACCCAGGCACTGATGCGGAAATCCCAGCTCCCCTCTGCCCATTACCGTTCACCAGTTTTATATGTGATGCATGGTGGTTCAGCAGACAGATTCTAGGGCAAAATAACTACTAAATAATGTCATGTTATAATGACAGATCTGTCACAAGCAGTTTTTCAAGTTGTAGAGCAATAACCTGAATCTCCCCAGTTGTTCTTTCATAACCATAGTCACCAGCATTCATAACCATAGTCACCAGCATTCATAACCATAGTCACCAGCATTCATAACCATATTCACCAGCATTCATAACCATATTCACCAGCATTCATAACCATAGTCACCAGCATTCATAACCATATTCACCAGCATTCATAACCATATTCACCAGCATTCATAACCATAGTCACCAGCATTCATAACCATAGTCACCAGCATTCATAACCATATTCACCAGCATTCATAACCATAGTCACCAGCATTCATAACAATAGTCACCAGCATTCATAACCATAGTCACCAGCATTTATAACCATAGTCACCAGCATTCATAACCATAGTCACCAGCATTGGCTGCAATTTCATGAAACCTCATTGTGCGCTAAGGGGATAATATATCATCTAGACATATTCAGAGATAAAGCTAAAATACAACACCAATAGCACAGTAATAATGGCGATCATTTATTGAAAGCAATGTAATATATAGAATTTTTTTATTTTTCCATGTATAATGTAGCCAGCAAGGGTGAGTCTATTTTAGCTTTTAATAATTATTTGCTAAAATAAAGTGGCTGACATTACAAATTATTGCCTAAATGGGCACAAAGCTGCCAGTCAGCGAGCAACACTGACCATAGCACTGGATAGGGGAAAGCTGTGGACCCCGTATAGCCAGGTTGACAATCGCACCAAGGACGGCTGTAGATGCCGCAGTTGTGTCCTGTAATTCATGCGTCACATCTCCCAACAAGGATTCCAGAGTTTGGATTTTATGACTTCACTTCTGAATCCACCTGGGGAACGTGGCACAGGGGCCTCATTGCTGCTTATGCTCCATCCCAGTTGGCACAGAGCAGACTGCCAGTGGTCACGTTGGCAGTGGAGCAGCAGCTTTCAGCCCTCTGTAAGTAGGTCAGATACATTGTGTGACTGCTTTGCCGCAGATCAGCACATATAGAGATGGAGGTAATAGGAAGATGTGGAAGAATGTTCTTCAGATTGGCAGGCCAGCCATGCTTGTTACTGATGACATGAAACATGATGATGTTGGCATTTTGAGTGCAGGTAGTAGGAGCTGATGGTACAGAAATAAATGAACTCCAGTAGATAGTCTTGCGTCAAGATACAGGAGGATTAGATGGTATGACGGTATTATGCTGTTTCTCCGCTTAGTGGTAAGTTGTGCTCCATGCTGGACCCACAAACGGGAAACTCGTGAAAATCCTCTGTTCTCTAGCAGGAATTGTCTCGTTCACGCCATCACTGCGCGGTGCTGGGATCTGCTGTCTCATGGTGACATACGGGTTCCTTCCTATAATAACTGGAGATGGCGCTTTTCCTGTCCTTATGTCTTTCCAGTTTATATTTGAAAAGAAGGGGTGCGTTCTGATTTTTCCATTAACCCCTAGCCGGACATAATGGTCTTTGCAGAGTAGTTTGGACATAATGTCCATAGCATCGTGGTCAGTGAGGTTTTCATATGATGGTTCTTCGTACAAGACATTATTCACAATCTCTTCAGTGGTGTCTCCTGGAAATGGTGAGTCTTGGAAAATCATGTCGTACAATATGACTCCAAAGGCGAACCAGTCCACACCTTCACCATAAGCGTCTCCCATGATCATTTCTGGGGCGCCATACCCAGGTGTTCCACTGAAATCTCTGGCATTAAATCTCTTATCAAACTCGTATAGAGATAGTCCAAAATCAGTAATTTTTATGTGGCCGTCACCAGTCAGCAGGATGTTATCCGGTTTTAAGTCCCGGTGAATGATGTCATTGCTGTGCAGGAATTGTAGGCCACAAACGATTTCTGCTCCTATAAATCTTACAGGTTCCTTCAGGGGAATGGTACTATATATATAGTGAAGCAGATCCCCTCCACTGGCCAGCTCGGTGACAAAATACGCATGGTTTTCCGTATGAAACGCGGCATGGCAATGGGTTAGGAATCTGCTGTTGTGGCTAAGCTTCAGGACATGGTGTTCTACAAGGCATTCAGGGAAGGAGATTAGGCTTTCTTTCTTAATGATTTTAAGGGCCACACTTTCTTTCCTTATTTTATCAGTGGCCAGCATAACCTTCCCATAACTCCCTTGTCCAAGTATGCCATGGCAGATAAACTTATCCCTGGTGAGAGGGACAGTGGTCTTTATTTTTTTGCTACTGGGGCCACTACATTCACCTGAGATGTCATCTTGACTGGTGGCTGGATCTTCCTGATGTTTCCTTTTTCTCCCAGTTCTCTTCTCTTCTGCTGCACTTTCATTACCTTTCAGGTTAATGATCCTGGTTGGACCCAAAGTACTCAGTTTTTTTAGATTATCAGCTCGATTTGTGATGTATCCCACAAGCTTTTCACATCTGTTTTGTACAGTGTCTAGGAAGGAAATATTCTGGGTTCCCTCATTGACAGGTAATACCTGACCAACCTGCCCAGATTTCTTGGAATCCATCTTCCTTATCTTTGCTGGAGGTTCCTGGTTATTTCCAGTGTCTTCTCCATCTGGTGTTTCTTTCCTTTTTCTCTTTCTATTCCCTGTAAAGTCCATGTTGCATCAGGCAACAACAGGGCAATTATCCAAAAACGTATGTAAAATTATCAGAGAATGCAATCCACACGTATATTGTAGTCAAAGCCAACTACAACTAAAGCTCAATGGCTGCAGTCAGTTGTTTATGGAACTTTGTGGAATGTGATGTCACTGTGCCGGTGATGTCACACTCACTGTGATGTCAGCAGATGCATGCGAGTGTTCCATCTCTGCTGAACGTGAAAGTCTCGGAAGGGGCGGGGCTTAGTCACCATTGACTATAATGGAGTCTGTTGAGTGGGTAGTATTTAGTGACCTGAAGCTGGAAATCAGTGGGATAAATGACATCAGGATTCAGGAATAAGTTACAGTAGTTTTATATTTGTTTTAATTTATTTTATACAAAAAAAGAGCATGGACCGCACCTCCAAAAAAATCATACATTGATCTAATGCCTCTCAGCAAAAATATACATAACTGAACATGAGGTTCTTAGTTTAACATTCTGATCAGACTGTATGAAGCCCACTGCCACGTCACGGCAAACCTCGTAGTGGGTCCTAACATTTCCTGCCTAAAAGGCGCGGCGCCATGTGCCAACCACCGCTACAGTGAGAATGCACCAGCAGGGCGGGCGGCCTGGTGCCTCACAGCATCCATGCTTCTAGACCGAGTCCTCATGACTCCAGGCGCCCCACAAGCACAAAACCACAGCAACAATGGCTGACACATTGCACCAACACCACATGAAAGGAGCATTGTGACTCACCTTCCTCAAGCTCTCAAGTGAGAGCAAAATAGGCTAGACCCTCTTTGCAGACTCCTGCTAATTAAAATTGCCTGTGCCAAATGGGATGAGTGCTGGTCCAAGAAAGGGAAAAGAATAAGCTGGTTCATTGACATGGCAGTGGGCTTCACACAGTCTGATCAGAATGTTAAGCTAAGAACCTCATGTTCAGTAATATGTATTTTTTCTGAGCGGCATTAGATCAAATGTATGATTTTTGGAGGTGCGGTCCATGCTCTTTTTTTTTTTGTATTTATTTTATGTTACATTATTTTGTGTAGGGCTGTGATGATATACATTTTTCAGTTCTTTTGTGTAAAATTTAAAGGAAAGTGTGTTAACCACTTCCTGACTGCCCACTGCACATAAACGTCCGCGCTTGCTGGGCTCTGTACATCGCAGATGTTTATGAACGGTCGGTGGTCTTGTAGCGCTCAGGGCCCCCAGGGTCCTGCACCCTGCGATTCCTGTGCAGAGCGATAGCTCTAACAGGTGACATCCTCGAGACTGGATTGGATCAGGTTCCAATAAAGTTAACCCTTTGCTTTCTTCTACAACCCCTGGCAAAAATGATGGAATCACCGGGCTCGGATGATGTTCATTCAGTTGTTTAATGTTGTTGAAAAAAAGCAGATTACAGACATGGCACAAAACTAAAGTCATTTCAAATGGCAACTTTAGGGCTTTAAGAAACAGTAAAAGAAATCAAGATTAAAAATGTGGTGCTCAGTAAGGGTAATTTTTTTCAGACCAAGCAGAGGGAAAAAATTATGGAATCACTCAATTCTGAGGAAAAAATTATGGAATCACCCTGTAAGTTTTGGAAATTAAAATTAACACCTGCATCAAATTAGATCTGCTTTTTTAGTCTGCATCTAAAAAGGAGTGATCACACCTTGGAGAGCTGTTGCACTCAGTGGACTGACATGAATCATGGCTCCAACACGAGAGATGTCAATTGAAACAAAGGAGATGATTATCATACTCTTAAAAGAAGGTAAAAATCATCACGCAATGTTGCAAAAGATGTTGGTTGTTCACAGTCAGCTGTGTCTAAAATCTGGACCAAATACAAACATGGGAAGGTTGTTAAAGGCAAACATACTGGTAGACCAAGGAAGACATCAAAGCGTCAAGACCGGAAACTTAAAGCAATATGTCTCCAAAACAGGAAATGCACAACAAAACAAATGAGGAACGAATAGGAGGAAACTGGAGTCAATGTCTGTGACTGAACTGTAAGAAACCGCCTAAAGGAAATGAGATTTACATACAGAAAAGCTAAACATAAGCCATCATTAACACCTAAACAGAAAAAAACAAGGTTACAATGGGCTAAGGAAAAGCAATCGTGGACTGTGGATGACTGGATGAAAGTCATATTCAGTGATGAATCGCGAATCTGCATTGGGCAAGGTGATGATGCTGGAACTTTTGTTTGGTGCCGTTCTAATGAGATTTATAAAGATGACTGCATGAAGAGAACATGCAAATTTTCACAGTCATTGATGATATGGGGCTGCATGTCAGGTAAAGGCACTGGGGAAATGGCTGTCATTACATCTTTAATAAATGCCCAAGTTTACATTGATATTTTGGTCAGTTTTCTTATCCCATCAATTGAAAGGATGTTTGCGGATGATAACATAATTTTTCAAGATGATTATGCATCCTGCCATAGAGCAAAAACTGTGAAAACATTCCTTGAAAAGAAGACACATAAGGTCAATGTCATGGCCTGCAAATAGTCCGGATCTCAATCCAATTGAAAATCTTTGGAAGTTGAAGAAAATGGTCCATGACAGGGCTCCAACCTGCAAAGCTGATCTGGCAACAGCAATCAGAGAAAATTGGAGCCAGATTGATAAAGAGTACTGTTTGTCACTCATTAAGTCCATGCCTCAGAGACTGCTTTAAAGCCAGAGGTGGTGCAACAAAATACTAGTGATGTATTGGAGTGTTCTTTTGTGTGTTTGTTTTTCATGATTCCATATTTTTTTCCTCAGAATTGAGTGATACCATAATTTTTTCCCTCTGCTTGGTCTGAAAAAAATTACCCTGACTGAGTGCCACATTTTTTATCTTAATTTCTTTTTGTGTTTCTTAAAGCCCTAAAGTTGCCATTTGGAATGACTGACTTTAGTTTTGTGCCATGTCTGTGATCTGATTTTTTTCAACAGCATTAAACAACTGAATGAACATCCTCCGAGCCTGGTGATTCCATAATTTTTGCCAGGGGTTATAGATGCTGTGATCCATAGCGATCACGGCACATAGAAGAGAGGGAGAGGCAGTTGTGCACTCACCTTTGACGGCCTCCGAGATAAGGTCTGACGTGGTCATGGCAGCCGGAGATCACATGATGACCTCCGAGGCTGCCAGGTACGGTGGCCTGTTAGCCATCAACTGAGTCTAACAGGAGATCTACCAGTGTAAAACTGACATCCGGTCTCATGCAATGCAATACATGTGTATTGCATTGCATGAGACCTGTGATGATAAAAATATTCCCATAGAGGGACTAAGTGAGAAAGTTAAAAACAGAAAGTTTAAAAATTGGGTCACTTGAGGGGGATTCAGCTCTTCTAGTGCTTAAGGGCTCTGTATACGTAGTCCGCAAACTATTCTACAATAATTTGTTCTCCAAAAGCGAAATAGTGCTCCTTCCCTCCCGGGTGTCGCCGTGTGCCTAAGCAGTACTGTACAGCCACATATGGGATATTGCCACGTTCAGCAGAAATTGTGTGATACATTTCGGCACCATTTTTACCCATTGCCTTGTGTGAAAATGTAAAATCTGAGGCTAAAACTAATTTTTTTTGTGGTAAAAATAGAATTATTTTTTTCTTCGCTGCCCAATGGTATAAATTTCTGAGAGTCACATGTGGTGTCAGTTTGATCACTGCATCCGTAGAGGAATTCATTGAGAGATGTAGTTTGTAAAATGGGGTCACTTATGGGGGTTTCCTGCTGCTTTAGGACCTCAGTCTCTCCCAGTGGGTCATGGCACCTGCAAACCACAACAGTAAAATCTGCACTATAATATGACAATTTTTCCCTTCTGAGCTTTGCACTGTGCCTGAAAAGTAGGCTTCCAGTATCCATTGTTTCAGATGCTGCACATCTCGTATCTTGATGGTCTGGTGTGGTATATGGGGTACAAAGATAGTGGGGCCATTCTTCATCAGTGGAAACCTCAATGCCACTGGATATCTGAAATTGCTACACGATGATGTGTTGCCCTCTTTATGCACTGAAGATGGCACGTTCCCTGAGTTTTTCCAACAAGATGGTGCACCACCACATTATGAGTGTCAGGTCCGAGCATTCCTACATGAACAGTTTCCTGGAAAGTGGATTGGTTGTCGTGGACCTGTTGAATGGCCACCAAGGTCTCCCGATCTGACCCCCTTAGACTTTTATCTTTGAGGTCATCTGAAGGCAATTGTCTATGCTGTGAAGATACGAGATGTGCAGCATCTGAAACAACGGATACTGGAAGCCTGTGCTAGCATTTCTTCTGCAGTGTTGCTATCAGTGTGTCAAGAGTGGAAGAAGAGGGTTGCATTGACAATTCAACACAATGGGCAGCACTTTGAACACATTTGATAAGTGGTCATAAACTTGTAAAAAACTCATGAAATAATAAAGTTACGTTAAAACCAAGCACATCATTGTTTTTCTTATGAAATTCTCAATAAGTTTGATGTGTCACATGACCCTCTTCCTATTGAAAAAAATAAAGTTGAATCCAAAATGGCCAACTTCAAAATGGCCGCCATGGTCACCACCCATCTGGAAAAGTTTTCCCCTTCCCTTATACTAATGTGCCACAAACAGGAAGTTGATATCACCAACCATTCCCATTTTATTTAGGTGTATCCATATAAATGGCCCACCCTGTAGTTTTAATCCTTCTAACTTCCTAACCAAAAAAAATTGTTTAAAAA
The DNA here is from genome assembly GCF_046119375.1 of Phyllobates terribilis. NCBI lineage: Eukaryota > Metazoa > Chordata > Amphibia > Anura > Dendrobatidae > Phyllobates > Phyllobates terribilis. The sequence goes on from NW_027362845.1 coordinate 3,904,786, forward strand.
ATTGTGCAGATGTAAAAGAACTATTTTGTGTGACCTAACTCTCTGGTTTAAGGGCATAAAAATTAAAAGTTTAAAAATTGCAAAATTTTCCCAATTTTGCCAAATTTCTGATATTTTAAAAAATAATCTAGTTACCGTATTTTTCGGACTATAAGATGCACCAGACCATGACCATAAGACACACCTGGGTTTTAGAGAAGGAAAATAGAAAAGAAAATTTAAGCAAAAAATGTGGTCATGATGCTCCCCATCCTGGTATGCATGGCACCCCTCATCCCCATCCCGGTATGCATGGCACCCCTCAACCCCATCCCGGTATGCATGGCACCCCTCCATCCCGGTTTGCATGGCACCCCTCCATCCCGGTTTGCATGGCACCCCTCATCCCCATCCTGGTATGCATGGCACCCCTCATCCCCATCCTGGTATGCATGGCACCCCTCATCCCCATCCTGGTATGCATGGCACCCCTCATCCCCATCCTGGTATGCATGGCACCCCTCATCCCCATCCTGGTATGCATGGCACCCCTCATCCCCATCCTGGTATGCATGGCACCCCTCATCCCCATCCCGGTATGCATGGCACCGCTCCATCCCGGTATGCATGGCACCTCTCCATCCCGGTATGCATGGCACCTCTCCACCCCAAAATTTTGGAGGAAAAAAGTTCGTCTTATAATCTGAGAAATACAGTATATCTAGAAAAAAAATTACTACTATCCTGACTACTATCATGAAGTACAATATGTCACAATAAAACAATCTCAGAACCACTGGGATATGTTGAAGCGTTTCAGAGTTATTACCTCAAAAAGTGACGCTGGTCAGAATTGAAAAAAATTGGCCTGATCACAAAGGCAAAAACTGGCTCTGGCGCGAAAGGGTTAAATCTATAAGTTTAAAAAATATCTATTTCTGCTATTTTTATTAAAAACACAAAATTCTACTGTGGAAGGGCTAAAAAAATGTACTTGTGAACAAATCTTTTGCAAATTACCCAGATATCAAGAGTTTCCAAAAGGTAATTCTGCCCAATTATGGTACATTGGGTAGTAAGAAAAGGGGAGTCAGTGTTTCGCAGGTCTATATTACAGCTCCATAGGGTTTATTACCCCTCTCCCAGGACCTTGTAAGGTGAGGCTCCATAGCTAAGCTACAGTATGGAGATTGGTGACCGCATATCTGGGCAGATGAGTTCATTACAGCTTCACACAGATCTTTACCCGGCGTTTCTAAGCTTCTGAGTAGCAACCTGACTAGTAATATTATTATACAAGATTTGATCATTTATTACATAGTTTGTAAAGCCGAATAAAGACTTGCGTCCATCAAGTTCGACCTGTTAGTCCTGTAATTGCTACAGTTGATCCAGAGGAGGGCAAAAACCCCAAATGATTTAGCCAATCTTCACCTGAGGAAAAATTCCCTCCCGACTCTGAAACCAGCAGTCAGAATAAATCCCTGTATCAACCTACTATTTTATTTTATTTTTAAGTATATGCTGAAATCTGCCTGGTATCTAGAAATGCATCCAGTCCCCGCTTGAACTGGTGTAGTGAATCCAACATTACCGTCTCCTCACTCAGTGAATTCCATATTCTCACTGCTCTTACCGTAAAGAACCCCTTCCTATGCTGGTGCTGAAACCTTTTCTCTTCCAGTCTTAGTGAATGCCCTCTTGTTACCGTAATATCCCTCTTTTTGAATAAATCCCGGGCAAGGTCTCTATACTGTCCCCTAACATATTTGTACACATTTATTATGTCCCCCCTCAACCTTCTCTTTTCCAGGCTGAATAGTCCTAGTTTTGCCAACCTCTCTGGGTATTGCAGTCCCTCCATTCCCTTTATTAATTTTGTTGCCCTCCTTTGTACCTTTTCAAGCTCATTTATATCCTTTCTATATATTGGGGCCCATAACTGAGCACAGTATTCCAAGTGTGGTCTGACCAGTGCTTTGTACAGTGGAAGAACAATGTTCTCATCCTTTGCAGCTATACCTCTTCTGATACATCCCATTACCCTGTTTGCCCTTACAGCAGCGGCCTGACTTTGGGCACTCCAATTTAGTTTGCTATCAATCAAGATGCCCAAGTCCTTCTCCATCTCTGAATTCCCCAATGATTTCCCATTCAGTGAGTACTGGTGACTTCCATTTTTCCTTCCCATATGTATGACCTTACATTTCTCCTCGTTAAACCTCATTTGCCATTTAATGCTCCACCTACCCAGCTTATCCAAATCCCTCTGTAGGTCTGCACTGTCCTCTTTTATATTAATTGTTTTACATAACTTTGTGTCATCTGCAAATATTGATATTTTACTATTTATCCCGTTGACTATGTCGTTAATAAAGATATTAAATAGCATTGGGCCTAGTACAGACCCCTGTGGTACCCCACTAGTGACGCTTACCCAATCTGAGTATATTCCATTTATAACCACCCTCTGCCTTCTATCCTTTAGCCAGTTACCTACCCACTTGCAAACATTTTCCCCCAGCCCCATCATTCTCATTTTGTATACCAACCTATTATGTGGCACGCTATCGAACGCTTTTGCGAAGTCTAGATACACGACATCCACTGGTTCCCCCTGATCTACTCGTGAGCTAACCTCCTCGTAGAAGTCAATCAGGTTTGTTTGGCAGGAGCGATTCCTCATGAATCCATGTTGGTTCGGGATTAAAAGATTATTAGCATCAAGATGCTCCGTAATTGCCTCTTTAATGAAGCTTTCAAAAATTTTGCCCACAACGGACGTCAGACTCACCGGCCGATAGTTTCCGGCGTCACTTTTTGCTCCCTTTTTGAATATTGGCACTACATTCGCCTGTCGCCAATCAAGTGGTACAGACCCAGTCTCAACAGAGTCCTTAAATATAAGATATAACGGTCTGTCTATCACATTACTTAGTTCCCTTAGTACCCGTGGGTGTATGCCATCAGGTCCTGGTGATTTGTTTATTTTAATGTTACTGAGGCGTTTCTGTACCCCAACTTGGGTTAGATTAGTCATACTTAGTGGAGGATTAAGCTTGTCACTTCTCATTTCTCCTGTTAGTTCTATTTCCTTTGTGAAAGTTGTCGAAAAAAAATTATTTAATAGGTTAGCTTTATCCTCATCTTTCTCTATGATTTTGCCTTCATCACTTTTTATCGGTCCAATATTATCCGGTTTAATCCTTTTACTATTTATATACGTAAAGAACAGGTTGGGATTTGATCTACTTTCCCTAGCAATACGTCTCTCTGTTTCCTCCTTCGCTATTTTTATTTGTTTTTTACAGGTTCTCGTTTTTTCCTTGTAACACATTAGTGCCTCCTTACTATTTTCCTGTTTTAATCTCTTGAATGCCTCTTTTTTGCTATTTAACGCCCCTTTTACGTTCTTGTTCAACCATATTGGTTTCCTCTTATTTCTGGCCCTTTTTTTCCCATACGGTATATACCTCTCGCACTGAGTATTCAGAATTCTTTTGAAGGTTTCCCATTTACTATTCGTATTCCTTTGATTAAGAACTTTGTCCCAGTCAATAAGTTGAAGGTTTTCTATCAGCTGATCAAACTTCGCCCTCCTAAAGTTTAATGTTTTTGTTGTTCCCTTATTGATAACCCTACTGAAGGGCATTTTGAAATTGATAATATTATGATCGCTATTACCTAGGTGCCCCCCTATCTGTACCTCAGTTATTCTATCAGGCCTATTAGTCAATATTAAGTCCAACACGGCCTTCCCTCTCGTTGGTTCCTGCACTAGTTGGGAGAGATAATTATCCTTAATATTTGTCCAGAACCTTTTTCCTTTCTGAGATCTACAGGTTTCTGTTTCCCAGTCAATATCCGGGTAGTTGAAATCCCCCATTACAATCACTTCATTATGTTTTGCTACTTTGTCTATTTGTCCTAATAGCAGACTCTCATTCTCCTCTGTTATATTTGGTGGCTTATAGCAGACCCCCAATAATATTTTATTATTTTTTGCCCCCTCTATCTCTACCCACATGGACTCGACCCCCTCTTCTCCCTCTCCTATATCTTCCCTTAGTCTGGGTTTTAGACATGACTTTACATATAAGCAGACTCCTCCGCCTTTCCCCTGTTTCCAGTCCCTTCTAAATAAACTATAATCTAATAAATTTACCGCCCAGTCGTAGCTATCGTCTAGCCAAGTCTCTGTTATACCTACGATGTCATACCTCTCCTCCGATATAAGCGCCCGCAGCTCATCCTCCTTATTGGTCAGGCTTCTTGCGTTGGTCAGCATGCAAGATAAAACTTTGGGGTTATTTAGCATCCTATTCTTCTCTAATGATCTAACTGTACTATCCCCACCCCCCTCTCCACCCTCATTATATTCACTTCTCCCCTTCCCCCTTGCTTGCCTCACATCCCACCTATTTCCTTGGTTTCCCCCCCCGTCTCTAGTTTAAAAACTCCTCCAACCTATTAGCCATCTTCTTCCCCAGCACCGCTGCACCCTCCCCATTGAGGTGCAGCCCGTCCCTACGGTAGAGCCTGTAGCCGAACGCAAAGTCGGCCCAGTTCTCCATGAACCCAAACCCTTCTGCCTTGCACCAACTCTTTAGCCACTTATTCACCTCCCTAACTTCCCGTTGGCGCTCTTGTGTGGCTCGCGGGATTGGTAGTATTTCTGAGAAAACTACCTTGGAGGTCCTTGCCCTAAGCTTCCTACCTAGGTCCCTGAAATCATTTTTAAGGACCCTCCATCTACCACTCACTTTGTCATTGGTGCCGATGTGGACCATGACCGCTGGGTCTTCGCCAGCCCCACCCAGTAACTTGTCAACCCGATCCGCGATGTGCCGGACTCGAGCGCCAGGGAGGCAGCACACCGTTCGGCGATCCCGGTCTTTGTGACAGATTGCCCTGTCTGTCCCCCTAATAATAGAGTCACCCACTACCAGAACCTGTCTTGCCTGCCCTACACTTCCCCCCTCCCCCTCATTACTGGAGCATACACTCCCCCGGCGGTCAGAGGATCTGTCGTGCTCCAATAATGCCGGTTCTGAACCAGCCTTCCTATACTTCTTCCCTCTATCCCTCCTAACTGTTATCCAGCTCCCTGCCTGTTCAGCCTGCACTTCCCCTCTATGCTCCACCCCCAGTATTGACCCATTGAGTGTCTGCTCGGTGAGCAGCAAACTCCATTCCATGTTGTCGATGCTCCTCAGTATCGCTATCTGAGCACTTAGATCCAGAATTTGGGCTTCCAAGTGCACGATATGCTCACATCTCTCGCAGCAGTATGGATCCTCGAGCGGTTGCTCACGGAATGCATACATTGCGCAAGATGTACACTGCACGGCTCCGGCCAACATGGACGTCATTCTAAATATGGGGATACAGTCAGTATATATATACAAGTACAAAACACAATTATTTATATATAGGTGTATGGACGGGGATCAATTAGGGATGTGCAAGTGTATCAATTAGATATCGGCGGGGGATCAGTTAAGTATGGACGGGGGATCAATTAAGTATCAAGTATGGACGGGGGAATCAGCTAAGTAAGTCAGGTGGATTAATTAAGTAAAAAGTAAAGTAAAGAAAGAATGAAATACAGTCAGCAATTCAGTCCTAAGTCCTCCCTTCCAAACTCCCTGAATCCAAAGTCACTGAAAAACAAGTCACACACTTACTTTCGTTCGCACTTACGCTCCGGACACACGCAGCTCGTTCACACTCGCAAACTAAGAGATTTAAAGAGGTTTTTTTTTTGTTTGTTTGTTTTTTCCTTTTCCAGCAATGTACCCTTCACCTCAATGCACTTCCAAAGGACTTGATGCCCAACCAGCTGCCCCTTATAAACCCTTAATTATGACCCCTTCCCCTTAATTAACCCCTTGTGAGTAAATCTACACCTCAGGATTTTAGTGCAATGTAGTTAACCCTTAAATACACAGGTAGTAAACTAAGAAACTAAAACTGTAGTGAGAAAATAGGTTTTAAAAAGCCCAATAAATCTAAACAGGTAGAAAAGCACTCAGCAGGTCACAATGCAGCACTTACCGCAATTCACACAGGTATTTTCTGCAGGATTCCCAATACCTCTTCACTGAAAAACAAGTCACACACTTACTTTCGTTCGCACTTACGCAGCTCGTTCACACTCGCAAACTAAGACATTTAAAGAGTTTTTTTTTTTTTTCCTTTTCCAGCAATGTACCCTTCACCTCAATGCACTTCAAGCCCAGTCAAGAGAGCTTGTAAAAGAACTTCTACAAGATGTTTCAAGGATGGAAAGAGACTGCCATCTACTGGCCAGACGCAGTCAAGCGGAACCAGGATATGCAAGGGAAGTTGCAGGGAGAGCAAGTTCAGACGCTGGACCTGATCAGGTGACTTCCAGGAAGGAGTTCCGGAAAATAAGAGGCCAGCGCGCCAAACCTGAGGGGTCTTTGGCGCCAAGCAGCAGAAAGGAGCAGATGTGTTCCCTGCGTCTTGAGAAACCCCGCGTGACAGGCCTAAGCTAGAGGCCTGTGAGGTGCCACAGCCGGGCACCGGTAAAAGAGCTCCGGATATCTCGCGGATGTTACCTGAGTGCTGTGCCTGCTGAGGAGACTAGGAACCTAATTGCGGTGCTGAGTGAGTTTGTGGAACCCGACGTCGCCCGCCGACAGACGAGGCCTGGACCCCCCTATCCAAGGCTCGAGAGACTGCCTCCAACAGCCAAGGAGAGAGGAGTTGAGAGATGGTTGCCCCAGTAAAGTCATGCCAGCGGAAGCGGAGGAGCTGCATACGTGAACAGGGCCGTCACTTCCACTCTTCACCCACAGTACCGGGGACAATTGGGTTTAGATAATCAGGTTGGGAGGGGAACGGTTGGGACTAAAGGAGCACAACGTGATCTAATTGAATTTATGCGGAAGAGACTCACGGCCTAGCGTGAATAACCGATGACCCCCGCTAGGGCCAAATGTACAGTTAAAGAACTTACGTGGTGTCTCCCATGACTGAGGGCATCACCCTACTTAAGAGACTTCGCCTTACTTAAGAGACTTCACCTTACTTAAGAGACTTCACCCTACTAAAGAGACTGCACCTTACTTAAGAGACTTCACCTTACTTTGAGAGGCTTCACCTTACTTTGAGAGACTGCGTCTTATTTTGAGAGATTTTGACTTTTGCTGATATATTGAATTACTGTTCATTACCCTTGTTACTAATCCCATGTTCAGAATACCTGTTGCATAAAATTGTTTATTTTCATCTCAGACTGTTCTCGCCTTGTGTCTCTGTGCGTTGCATTCCCGCACCTGCATTACATTTGGCGTAGTCGGCAAGATGCAACATTCAGACGCAGAGATGGGGGATCAGTCTGTGGCTGGGTCCGGTCGGACCCATATACCCCTGGGGGCTATGCTCAGCCATCTTCCCAAGTTTTCAGGGGATGGCATGTCACTGTGGGACTGGGTAGAAAGACTGAGAAGTATGCTACGGATGTACCCCCTTGATCCCCTAGCCCAGGCGGAGCTGGCCCTCCTAACCCTTGATGGAGAGGCCCGACAGACTGTGATGTACCGCCCACCTGGGGACCGTGACACTGTGGATAAAGTGATAAAAATTTTAGAGGACATGCACGATGACACTACAGATTTGGGACACTTGCGTTTACGGTTGTTCCAGTGGGTCCAAGGGAAAAATGAGACAGTAAATCAGTATGTTAATGCGTTGCAGGAAGTGACGGCCCATATCACTAAGAAAGCTCGAGATGGGAACCGAGGACTGAGACCATTGGATGAGGTGTTGCGTGACCAACTGATTGCCGGCTTGAAAGACCCTTCCCTGAGGCAGATCCTGAAGGAGCGGCTGTGATTGAGCCCTGATATGGGCTTCCTGGAGGTAGGGGCTGAAGCTAGAGTGCTGGAGAGAGAAGTTCCTGTTCTCAAAGCCCCAGTTAGAAGTCAAGAGGCAATTGCTCCTGGATTCACCAACCAAGAGCCTGATTGGGTACGGGAAATACGTCAGGAAATTCGAGACATTCGGGGTGAGCTGAATGCTATTAGAAAGCCCCCTACTGCCCCCTTGCGGACGGAGACCAGAACGAGAGAGACGCTCCTATCCGGCCCCAGCACGACATGTACCAGACCTATCGGCAGAAAGAGGACCGGAGTGCTGGACTTGCGAAGGTAGGGGGCATATCTCCAAAGACTGTCCCAACCGAGAAAGGAGGAGGAGGGTACAGCCGTTAAACTAAAATGCCCCATGGTTGTGGAGCATACCGTGGGGTCTCGTGCTTCAGAGAGTAGAAGAGGGAGCTCTGAAGACATTGTCTCCGAGAGGCCCATCATCTGGGCTGAATTCAATGGGCAGCGGATCCGCTGTTTGATGGACACCGGGTCTCAAGTGACCACTATGCCTGAGACGTATTTCCAAAGTCACTTTCCTGAAGTCACTCGTTCCTGTCGGGAACCCACTGTCAAATTGGTGGCGGCCAATCAACTACCTATCCCAGTAGCGGGAGTAGTATGGATGTCCATGCGGGCATGTGGAAAGGACCTCGGTCGAAAAGGGATCGTACTAACCACAGGGCCCGGAGGCGATGGGCCCATTGTTACCCTGGGCATGAATGTGCTGAAAGAAGTCGGACAGTTCCTGGCTGAGGGCTGTAGCAAAAACAACTGGACCCTCGCCACTCGAGACCCAGCTAGCAAGAGAGTGTTCCAACACCTCGTGAGGGTCAGTCAGATTTAAAAATTGCCCGCTACCTCTCAGTACCTTGGCAAGGTATCGATACCGCCCGAAGCCACAATGACACTGCCGGTGGGACAGACTGTACTCACGTTGCCGGTGCTGGCACATGTGTCCTTAGAGGGCGTGGACATTCAAACTGAACAGATGGAAGGAGAAGAAGCGCCCTCTGGACTCCTGATTGCTCGAACCCTGGGCACCGTGCGGCGCGGCCGAGTACCCGTGCGCTGCATCAATTTAGGTGGCACCAGTTTACAGTTGTTGCCCCGACAAGAGGTGGCGCGAGTGTACATAATTCCAGAGGCCCTTACTAGAGCGGACGCTATAGACCTGCCACCTGTGGAAGGAAAACCATGGACCCTGGAGGTGTCCCTCAACAGCCAGGAGAATGGAAGAGAACCGTTGGCTGGACGCCACCTTCTGGAAGAAATGGAGGCTAATCTGACTTAGTTTTCTGCTGGACAAGTAAGGCAGATCGAACAACTTCTACAGCGATATCAGGGAGTGTTTGCACAGCATGAAGATGATTTCGGATGCACTCGGGACATTCAGCACGAAATACCCACCGGAAATACTGCTCCCATCCGAGAGAGATATCGGCAGATCACGCCTCAAATGTACAAGGAGGTGAAAGAGCTGTTGGCCCACATTTTGCGGAACGGTGTGATCTGTGAAAGTCAGAGCCCCTGGGCGGCTCCGATCATGCTGGTCCGAAAGAAGGATGGTACCCTGAGATTTTGCGTGGACTATCGAAAGCTGAATGCCTGTACAGTTCGGGACTCCTATCCACTCCCCCGAATTGAAGAGTCTCTATCTGCACTAGGGAGCGCCAAATTCTTCTCTTCCCTCGACCTGGCCAGTGGCTATTGGCAGGTCCCAGTAGCTGAGAAGGATTGCCCGAAGACCGCTTTTGTTCTCCCTATGGGCCTGTTTGAGTTCAATCGGATGCCGTTCGGACTAACAAATGCGCCAGGGACCTTCCAACGGCTGATGGAGAGATGCTTGGGGGACCTCAACTTTGAAGCCACTTTAATATATCTGGACGATATAATTATCTATTCCGCTACGTTTGAGGATCATCTCCGCCGATTGGAACAAGTGTTAGAACGGCTTCAGAGACACGGCCTGAAAATTAAGCCTCGAAAGTGTCGTCTCTTCAAACGAGAAATTGAGTATCTGGGGCACACTGTGTCCAGTGCAGGAGTACACCCAACTGCAGAGAAAGTAGCTGCCGTGCAGAAGTGGCCCACGCCCGCCAACCTAAGGGAATTGAGGGCGTTCCTGGGGCTTGTTGGATACTACCGCAGATTCATTAAAGACTTCGCTAAGATTGCGATCCCGCTCAATGAATTGCTGAGAGGAACAGCTGGGGGAGCCAAGCGACAGCCCATCCAGTGGGGCCCACGACAAGAAGAGGCATTCCGAGCATTGAAAATGGCGCTAACAGATGCCCCAATCTTGGCCTACGCCCACTTTTCGCAGCCTTTCGTGTTGTACACCAATGGAAGCTTGCATGGACTGGGAGCAGTGCTGGCTCAAGTACAAGGAGGAAAAGAGCGAGTTATCGCGTATGCCAGCAGGTCACTCCGAGATACGGAGAAGAATCCAGAGAACTACAGTTCGTTTAAGCTGGAGCTACTAGCACAGGTGTGGGCCATGACCGAGAAATTTGCTGAGTACTTGTCAGGGTCAGAAGTGCAAGTGCGGACAGATAACAACCCTTTGGCCCACTTGGAGAATGCCAAACTGGGCCCGTTAGGACAGCGGTGGGTTGCAAGGATGTCCAAATACCAGTATAAGATTGCCTATCGGTCCAAGGCCCTGAACACCCATGCCGATGCCCTGTCCCGGGTGACTCAGGCGGGGCCGAAGGAGGACAGAGATGAGGAGCTCGAAGGCGACGACATTCCGGATTTCAGCCAGTTCGACGCTGCCCAAGAGACTAGAGAGGAGCCGAAGCCCACTCAGATTCTGGGCTGTTCAAGAGACGAATGGATACATTTGCAGCAATCCGATCCAGACTTAGCAAAATTGAGGGAATGGGTCGCCCTAAATCAAAGACCCGACCAGGAAACCAGAGCCGCTTCACTTCCAACTACCCTACAAATCCTAGGTCAGTGGGAGAGGCTTCTACTGAAGGACGGCTTGCTATGCCGAAGAATCCAGCTGGCTCGAGAGTTTGATGTTACCTGGCAGGTGGTAGTTCCAGGAGCGCTAGTAACACAGCTAGCCCAAGAAGCTCATAGAAGAGGTGCTCACTTCGGAGTAGAAAAGACCTTTCGGTGGTTGCAACGGCTGGTGTATTGGCCTCAACTGCAGCAAGAAGTCGAGGGAGTCTGCCGAGCATGTCGCCAGTGTGAGTTCAATAAGCCCCCGGAACAAAGAGCTCCCATTCAGACCATCCGAACTTCTGCCCCCTTGGAGGTCTTGATGATTGACTACTTGATGATAGGAACTTCATACAATGGTCATGGACACTGTTTGGTCATGACTGATCACTTCAGCAAGTTCGCAGTAGTGACGCCTACTAAAGACCAGACGGCAGAAGCCGCAGCTAAGGCCATCTGTCAAGATTTCATCCGGATTTATGGGTGCCCGAAGCGAATACATTCTGACCAGGGGGCCTGCTTCCAAGGGCGAGTGATGGATGAGTTCTACCGCATCTATGGAATCGACCGTTCCCGAACAACGCCCTACCACCCGCAAGGGAACGGCATATGCGAGCGCTTTAACCGAACCCGGTTATGTGTCCGAGCTGGTGTGAGTGTATAATAATCAAGTTCATGCGACCACCGGCTACACCCCTTACATGTTGCTGTTTGGAAGAAGTGGCCGAGAAATCACTGAACTGGAGCTAGACTCAGAAGACCCCGGCCCGGGCGGTAGCCCAAGTACCTGGATTCGAGAACACCGGCGTCAGCTCCATACAGTGAGAAGACTGGTTGCTCAGAAGTTTCAGGAAGTAGAGCATGCAGTTTGGCCCCCGACGACAGGTGGATCACTTCAGCCAGGAGACCGAGTGCTGGTGAGGGCTAAACGATTTGGAAGTAAACTGGACCATCGTTGGGAGGCGATACCATATCGGGTGGTGAAGAAAGTTCACCCAGACAACCCAGTCTACGAGGTTAGGCCCGAAGGGGATGACGCCGCGACACCCAGGGTGTTGCACCGTAATATGCTGCAACCTTGCTCCTCTGAAGCAGAAGTCTGTAACGGAGTTGGGCCCCCAGACGTATTGGCTGAAGTGCCACATGCAGGAACCTTAGGGGATGAAGAAGGATGGGCCACAATGCAGTTGGGCCCGTCAGAACCGTTGATGCCAACCCCGAGTGGAATTCCAAATGAGTCGGGAAATGATTTGCAATCCCCAGTGGTTGATTCCTCGGATCTCCCGGAGTCACCTCCGCAAGAAGAGCTCCGCAGAACTGAGCGGGCTAATGCCAGAATCCCTCCTAACCAGTATGCTCAGGAAGAGTTCATCTGGTCTCAAATCCAACAGAAAACACAGGAGTGTGCCCAACTCCTGTCTGAGCTTGCACTGCCTGGAAGGAGGCATCAGTTCTGCGAGAAGCCCACTCGCCCGAGGACTGGCGAGCAAATAGGAGGGAGGAAGGTAGCCCAGTCAAGAGAGCTTGTAAAAGAACTTCTACATGATGTTTCAAGGATGGAAAGAGACTGCCATCTACTGGCCAGACGCAGTCAAGCGGAAACAAGATATGCAAGGGAAGTTGCAGTGAGAGCAAGTTCAGACGCTGGACCTGATCAGGTGACTTCCAGGAAGGAGTTCCGGAAAATAAGAGGCCAGCGCGCCAAACCTGAGGGGTCTTTGGCGCCAAGCAGCAGAAAGGAGCAGACGTGTTCCCTGCATCCTGTGAAACCCCGCGTGACAGGTCTAAGCCAGAGGCCTGTGAGGTGCCACAGCCGGGCACCGGTAAAAGAGCTCCGGATATCTCGCGGATGTTACCTGAGTGCTGTGCCTGCTGAGGAGACTAGGAACCTGATTGCGGTGCTGAGTGAGTTCGCGGAACCCGACATCGCCCGCCGACAGACAAGGCCTGGACCCCCCTATCCAAGGCTCGAGATACTGCCTCCAACAGCCAAGCAGAGAGGAGTTGAGAGACGGTTGCCCCAGGAAAGTCACGCCAGCGGAAGCGGAGGAGCTGCATACGTGAACAGGGCCGTCACTTCCACTGTTCACCCATGGTATCGGGGACAATTGGGTTTAGATACTCAGGTTGGGAGGGGAACGGTTGGGACTAAAGGAGCACAACGTGATCTAATTGAATTTATGCGGAAGAGACTCATGGCCTAGCGGGAATAACCGGTGACCCCCGCTAGGGCCAAATGTACAGTTAAAGAACTTACGTGGTGTCTCCCATGACTGAGGGCATCACCCTACTTAAGAGACTTCGCCTTACTTAAGAGACTTCACCTTACTTAAGAGACTTCACCCTACTAAAGAGACTGCACCTTACTTAAGAGACTTCACCTTACTTTGAGAGGCTTCACCTTGCTTTGAGAGACTGCGTCTTATTTTGAGAGATTTTGCCTTTTGCTGATATATTGAATTACTGTTCATTACCCTTGTTACTAATCCCTTGTTCAGAATACCTGTTGCATAAAATTGTTTATTTTCATCTCAGACTGTTCTCGCCTTGTGTCTCTGTGCGTTGCATTCCCGCACCTGCATTACATGATTGTATATGGGGGATAAAGGAAAGTTGTGTGTCAAATATGACTCCAAGACATCGAGCTTGCTGCTTGGGGGTTTATGGTGGCGCAACCCAAGAAAATTGAAAAGTCAGGTATAGGTAGGTTAGTAGAGAGAGAAAAAACAAGGAGTTCCGTTTTGGAGAGATTCAGTTTCAGATAGAGGGAAGACTTGATGTTAGAGACAGCAGACAGACAGTCACTGGTATTTTGTATTACAGTGGCGGTGATGTCAGGTGAAGAGGTGTATAGTTGGGTGTCATCAGCATTGAGATGGTACTGGAAATCAAATCTGCTGATGGTTTGTCCAATAGGAGCAGTATACAAGGAGAAGAGGAGGGGACCTAGGGCTGATCCTTGTGGAACCCCGATAGTAAGAGGAAGATTAGAGGAAGAAGAGCCGACAAAAGATACCGTGAAGGAGCGGTCAGAGGTAGGAGAAGAACCAGGAGGGAGCGGTGTCCTTGAGGCCTATACAGCGGAGCATAGTGAGGAGGAGCTGATGATCTACAGTGTCAAAAGAGAGATCCAGGAGAAACAGCAGGGAGTAGTGACCATTAGATTTAGCTGTTAGTAGATCATTAGAGACTTTAGTGAGGGCAGTTTCAGTAGAGTGTGAGGAGCGGAAACCGGATTGTAAAGGGTCGAGAAGAGAGTTATCTGAGAGATAGCGGATTAGGCGGGAATGGACCAGGCGTTCCTGGAGTTTAGAGATGAAGGGAAGATTAGAGACCGGTCTGTAGTTAGCAGTGCAGTTCTGGTCCAGGGATGGCTTTTTCAGTAAAAGGGTTATGATGGCATGTTTAAGTGAGGAGGGAAAGATACCTGAAGAAAGAGAGAGGTCAAATATTTTAGTTAGGTGGGTAGTGATGTCAAGGTAAAATATATATATTATAGAAAATCAATTATTTTATTTTAATAGATTACCTAATCAGTGTGAATTAATATAGAGATGATGGAATAATCTATGTGTATGTATGTATGCAAATGTGTATATGCACATTGATTATGTTAATAGTTAATGATATATAACAGTTTCTGTTCTCAGGCTATGTGCCCACGATGCAGAAATGCTCCGGATTTTTCCTGAGCGTTTCTGCATCTCCCTGGCAGAAAAAATGTATGCGGATTGTACATGCGGATTTTACATGTGGATTGTACATGCGGATTTTACATGCGTTTTTCCTGCTAGGGACAAGCGGATGTGAAGCGTTCTTCACATGCATTTCCGCATGCGCGTTGAAAAGCGCTTTCCAAGCGATTTTAACATCACTTGGAAAGTGCTTGACAACTTGGTCACACTATATAAATCCATGCAAACGGCATGGATTTATATAGTGGGTCCGAAAGAATGTTAAAAAATAAAAAATAAATGTCATACTTACCTTCTGATGGCCCCCGGTGTCTTTATCCGATGCGTCTCAGCTTGCCGGCAGCTCGCGGTACACTGAAGGACCTGCCGTCACATGACTAAATGACGTCAGTGCAGGTCATTGAGTCCACCGCGATCTGCCGGCAAGCCAAGACAAGCACACCGGGGGCCATCAGAAGGTAAGTATAATATTTATTTTTATTCTTTTTTTGCAGGTACTATGGTACCTGGGTCCGGAGGAGAGTCTCCTCTTCTCCAGACCCGGGTACCATCCGCACATTGAAACTCATGGAATGCGCATGTACAGATCCAGTGATGCAGATTCCATGCGTTCCAATGCAAGTCAATGGCGGCGAAAACGCAAAATAATTGATCGTGCTGCGTTTTTTTCCGCAATGATAAGACGCAGAGGAAATTTCTACAGCATGTGCACAGCACATGCGGATTATCATTGGGGAACATGGCAGGCCTTCTACCAAGCGTTTTTTAAGCGTTTCTGCAGCGGAATTGCCGCTGCGGAAACTCTTAAAAAACACATCGTGGGCACACAGGCTTATTGTAGACATGAACAACTAAATGATTTCCTGGGAATGACGTATGTATGTGCATGGCTGATAACAGAGAAATTCATGTCGAGTTGGCAAAGATGGCGCTGAGAGACGACTTCACCCCTCCCATCAGAATTCCTAAGGTGTTACTGAGGCCAGGAGATACATGGATGAGCAAATTGCAGTGTGCCAAGTTATCAGAAGGAGCAATGAATTTTACTAATCCCACCTAGAAGTAGAATACTATATAACCCCATGTCTACATAATAAAGTATGTCATTTTGCGTGGTTTAGTCTCTGAGTGAAGTTTTTCAACCATATTAGCAAATTTGGTTGATTTGCATTCACTCGGACATCTTTAATTAGGAGGAGAGCAGTTACCTAGTGTATCTTAAATTGGTGAAACCTCCACAGTGACAGCTGGGGAAAGGAACTGAATGAGCTGTGAGGGAATAGGGTCACTGTTGCAGGTTGTAGGGCAGGAAGAAGTGAGGAGTCTGGTCACTTCTTCTGTGACCAGCTCGAAGATGGAAAGTGAACTTGAGGTGCGGGAGGGAAGGGAATCCAGACTCTGAGGGGATTGTGTAAAAATGTCTTGACAGATATGATTGATTTTTTTTAGGAAATAAGTGGCCAGATCGTCAGCGCTTAGGTTGGTGACGGGGGTCTGTACTTTAGAGCTCAGGAGGGAGTGGAAGATTTCAAAGAGTCGTTTAGGATTGTTGGGTAGAGATGTGATGAGAGTGGTAAAGTAGACTTGTTTAGCCGGATGGAGAGCAGAATTATAAGTTTTGAGCATGAACTTATAGTGGATGAAGAGAAACCAAAAACAAGAAAAATACTCAAATAATTGAAAGTAAATGTATAGTGGATGAAGTTTTCTGTCAAAAGAGATTTTCTCCACAGATGCTCCACTCACAAAATAAGAATACTTTGTATGTACAATAAGGCAGGTACATAACTCATCATAGCTCAACATTTCCCGCTCATAATAGAATAACGGAATAGATTCAGGGATAGGCATTTTTTCATAATGGTTTATGAAAAGTGCTTGGAGAAAACCGCCTCAAGGAGAAGTCTCTCATCCAGCTCCATTTCGCAGAGATCTCTTATTGGCATCCATTCATGATAAAGCATCTGGAAGGGAGTCAAACATATGAATTCCACCCTAAGCCGAGCAGGGTAGATTATAGAATAGGAAATTTGCTTTTCACAGAGCCTCCTTTTTCTATCCCAGAACTTGACCCTCTTCTTCTGAACTTCTGTTGAAAAGTCAGGATAAATAGATATTTTCCTTCCATCAAGGGTAAGTGAAGAGTGGTCCCTGGCCTTTCGTAGGATAAGGTCTCTCTCTTTAAAATTTTGTAATTTGATGAGTACAGGTCTTGGTGGAGCACCCGGTGGCAAAGGACGTGTAGGAACTCTGTGAGCTCTTTCAATTGCAAAAAATTGAGAGAGAGTGTCTTTGCCGAACATTGTAGTCAGCCAGGATTAAAAAAAAATCAACTGAATTACGACCCTCCGCTTTTTCATGAACCCCGACTAAACGTATGTTATTTCGCCGATGCCTGTACTCTAGGTCATCAACCTTCTTGAGAAGGGCATTGCTATTCTGAAGACCTCTCCTGAGATATTTATGTATAGTAGGCATTTGGTCCGCAACAGAACTCACTCTTTCCTCCAACTCATTGACTCGGCTGTTTATTTTCTTCATGTTTTGTCTGATGAGATTAATGTCCTCTCTAAGCCCTCCCATGTGTTTGTTGAGAATTTCTAATGAGAAGCTACAGGATTTTCCAGCAGAGAAAACATCTTGTCGTGTAGGCTCTTGCCCAGAATCATTGACTTCTCCATAGGTGAAAGGATGCAGAGCAGGAGCAAAGCACAGAGCTTCCATGTGAAGAGGCTGTCAGCAAAAGGTCCTTTTTAAAGGGGAATCTGTAACACTCCCATCATCTGCTCCTGTGCTCACATCAAAGACAGTCTGTATTATATGTATTTTATATGAGCACTGCACTTGGCTTTTTCTGGCAGAGAAGATGACACACCCGATCTGCCGCTCCATTTTACAATAGGAATAAAAGTGCCCTGTCAGGGATAAAAATTCCCCATTCTTCCAATCGGTACAGTCCCAAATGGTCAGACCAATCAATCACTGACCAATAAGATATCACCTCTCCTGTGGATCCTATGGAGTTATC
Source organism: Phyllobates terribilis (assembly GCF_046119375.1). Classification (NCBI taxonomy): domain Eukaryota; kingdom Metazoa; phylum Chordata; class Amphibia; order Anura; family Dendrobatidae; genus Phyllobates; species Phyllobates terribilis. Next base: position 3,922,335 of record NW_027362845.1, read on the forward strand.
ACCTCTCCTGTGGATCCTATGGTCATAACTTGTTTTCACCAACAAAGTCCTTTACTGCAAATTACCGTAATTGTACATCCCAGTTATGGTATCGCACAGTAAGAGGTGCAGGAGCCTCCTGTATTTTACTGCCGACGCTCCACTATAATCGGGATAATGGCTAACAGGTTTTCATATACAGCTGTAGTGTGGGCCCCTAGAATCAATTCCTATTGGGGCCCCAGACACCCCAGTTTGATCCTGGTTGGGGGTGGGGAGGGTAATTTTGCACCCTGTCGTAAAGAAAAATTGTAAAATCCAAAAAGACATCTCTGGAGAGGGGACATATCACCCTCACAATGAACATATAGGATTATAACTAGAAAAGTGAGAAAGAGCTGACACTTCAACCTCTATTGACGTAGGGCCTCCTGCCGTGGTCAGGTAAATTCAACAAAGAATCTGATGAGAACCAGCCAACAAGTCTAGAATTTGCATACTCAGAGGCGGATAAGTACATTTCCGAAGCAAGGGCTTCCACTTTTCAAAGGACTTGTCTCAGACACTCTGAAGACTGTGGTCAGTGATGAATATTGGGGTTTGCATCGATCCAATATTCATGGGAGATGTATTTTCGACATCGTAGCAAAGGGACGATCATAACGCATTCACTCACATCATTGTAAGGCCAGCCGAACACCCCCAACTTAATATCGTTTAGATGGATAATGCTATCCACGCCATGTTTCATCTCTATAGAAAGGTAAAATCATGATAGAAAACATGACCATGATATTTCCCGCCCGAGACCTCCATGGGTGAAGATATCCTGAAAGTTGGGGATCTCATAAACTTCTAAAAGATCTAGCACCCCTATGACAAGTCCTCATATGAGCTCACCAATAGAAGGTATGTGGGTGTAACCGTGATCTTATTAAATCAGGGCTTGGATTTTGGTCATTGGTCAGTCCTGGAAGGTACAGCTTGCTGTAGTTGTATCTGTTTTCCTAAGGAGTTCTTCTAAGGAGTGCTTCCTTGCGCTAAGCTCTGAGCTATTTCTCTGACACAGGTTTAGCACTTTTCTTTTATTATCTTTTTGATTTTATGTTAATGTATATATCATATTGTTTGTATCATCTTTGTGTATTTTTTATACACACTGCCTACTTTTCAAGATTAGATCACTTGTTTTTATTCTGTTATTCCCACACCCTATCATTTCCTTACTTAGAAAATTGGGCGTGAGGAACGATCAACACGCCCATATGATGGCGCGGTCGAGCATGTAAATTGTAACTCCCTACATGTATTTCTATAGCAGGACGAAGAACGTTTGGCGTTCGAAACGTGTAGGTTTCACAGAGGTCTCCACCTTTATTTATTTTATTTTTGCAATGTGTATATCTTTTTAATGGATTAACAATAAAATCATAATTTTATCTGCAATTGGATCTGGAAGCTGGCGTATCACAATGTCGGTGGATATGCACCTTCTCTTTTTGGTTGAGGAGAAGGTGACTCCTACAGGGTGAGATAGAAAAATGCAATGGGCCTAAGAAGTATCAGGCAGGTAATTGCTTATTACGTGCTTGTTCTACCCTGTGGTGGCTAAGATTGCTCCTGGACCGCTCCTAACAGCGATTCTGCTGCTTCACGTCAACAGAACAGCTCTTCCTCTTCCCGACTGCTCTGTCAAAGAGGCGTGACTGCCAACTTTATGCTGATTGACAGACGGCTACCTGCAGTTAGACAGCAGGGAGCCAGCTGTCAATCAGCATGACACCGGCAGTCACACCCCATCAACAGATCAGAGCGGGAGCTGAAAAATCACTGTCAGGAGCGCTCCGTGACCACTCTGAACCAGCAGATATCAGCGCCTGGCACAACAGGCACATAGTTAGCAAATACTTGCCTGTTAGTTCTTAGGTCCATGGTAAAAAAAAAAAAAAAAAAGTCCCGGACAACCCCTTTTAATATTAAGGAGCAGGAATTCTCCGCATGATGCTATAATCAAGAAAACATGAAATTCTCTCCTGCCCAGTCAGTCTGCCCGATCTGTTACACCATGATTACCAAAACCTCGACTCATTCCACTGCCCACTTGTATTACCACTTACCCGGCTCTGATTGGCCCCTGTTACCAGGCCATTGGCTTATCTGACTGCAAGTGCACACTTCTGAACCGGGAGTCCCTGTGGATTTTCACATCCCCTCAATTTGACATAATGAATTTCAGTGGCACAGAGGATTGTTCGGCTAGACTGAACAAACTAGCATCTATTTTTGATAATAAACCGTCAGTGGTGACAACAGAACCGGATGAATTTAAAGATCTCATGTTCCAGATGGAAAACAAAATGACCAGAGAACTTAAAGTTTGGTGGGATCTCACAACCTTGGACACATATATAAAAAAGGAAATGATCCCTAGAGGTCTGCGTTTAAAAAAAAGTCGCCACCACTATATACAATGACGGTTTTCAAGAAGATCAGAATGCGATTCTTAGTCAATGTTCACTGAATCTTATGCACCTCATAATCAAACATGAGGAACTGGAACTGACTTAAATTAAATTGGATATTAAAAATATACAATCGTCTTTGGGGAAATATGTGCAACTAAAAGAATTTAATATTTGTAATGACAAACTGAAATCTAATTTGGCCAAGTTGGAGAACACCATTATGGATATAAAAAGATCCAAGTTCAAAAGGGACAGTGAGGACTATGCGCAGAACAAGATTTATAGTTGGAATAAACAATTACCATCCATCTTAAAAAAAACGCTCCCACAAACGTTTTCAGAGATCTGGAAGAGGGAGTTTTAAGGAGCATGATGATGTTACGGATAATTCTTTTGCTGCCACCTCTGATGATTACTCAGATTCATCTATGAGTTCAATGGGAGAAATGCAACAATTGTATTTTATCAAAAATAAATTATCTAGTGCTGGTGGAACGATTACAAAAAACGGAGGAAGAGGGTGTGGCGCCCCTGAGGGTTCGGTCGCCACAGGGGGGTACTGCATCTTGTGAAAGAGGTGTGATATCTCCTCTCCCAGGTTAGGATGGAGCACCTGTCAGGACCCCACCTCATCACTCAACACTACACACTCCTGTCCTATGGGGGACTAGTATGCACTAGGGTGCTGCCCCAGCAGGATAATGGAGATGGGGGAGCCAAAGATAGGGGGAACCATGTAGTGGGTGAGGGTGGAGGACGCACTTTTAGGTTACACTTGTAGATACATATTTAATAGCCAGCCATCTTAAGTTCAAGGTTGTTTGATTGTGGTCTTCACAGCTGGCAGTGGCCTTGTGTAGGAGCCTGCAGCGTGCTGGAGATGCACGGTCCTCGTGCTCTGGCCTTGAGACGAGGAGCAGGATAGAGTTAACGGAGGTCTCTACCCGGTTAAGGTCCCTGCTTAAGAAGGCCTAGAGGGGAGCTGAGGAGGAGAGCTCCGCAGGCAAAAGGATCCCAGGGAATACGGACCGATCGGCATACGCCACCTGTACTCTCCATTCTGGCCTAGTCAAAGGGACTCCTGCTGCAAGAGGGGTACCGGCCCCCGATATCTGACTTTGTTACTTCACGTCTCTGTCAGAAAAGCCTGAAGGCTAAGTGGTTCCCACCGGGTAACAGACGGAGCGGAGTCGCCACCTGTGCCCTTGCTCTGTGTATAGCCAGAGGGAGACCGAGCCTTGCAACACGCACCGCACACGGACAGGAGAGGCCCAAGGGGGAGATTTCTAGGAACACACTGGTGCTGGGGGTCCTGATAGACGCACCTGAACTACCGGGGTGTGCCGAACCCCCTTCTCTGGTGGCCGCAGAACACTGTGAGGAGCAAGGAGAAGCCTTGCAGCTGACCTCTAGCAACGTGAGTAAAGCTTGGAAGACTACATCCATTGCCTCCGGTCCATTATTGCAGCGGGACACCACACCGCACAACTGCACCTACTACGACTCCCCTCATCCTCCTGTTTCCTCTGCCCTGAGGCCCTGCTCCGCCTGTGGGGAGTAGTACTACAGTCGGCTGCCACAACATCCCGCCTCAGAGGACTGCAGCAGCGCTGGTGGCGCATCACCAGACACCACAGATGGCGTAGTCGTTTATCCACTCATAATTGCCACTCATCAACTAGCCCCTATTTTTAATGTGTGCGCCCTGGGCACGGACCGGGCCGAGACCGCTACTGCATCCCCATTCTACCAACTGGGCCCGCCGTCCGAGTACACCCCTTTCCCAGGGAGGGCTAGCCGCTACTGAAACAGCTAGTGGCGGGTCAAACATCACTGGCGTAGTCGGCAGGATTGCGTGCCTGCAGCAACGGAAGAAGTGATTCCCTTTGCCAGCGGGTACTGTGCGCCTTTACAACAGACTGTCTTTAACACACAAGATGGCGCCCGCCCAAGAAGAACGGACGCCATTGTGTGCAAAAAGGACAACCACCCAGCACCTCCCATCGTGGGTCTGGCTTCCCCCATGGCGCCAACAGCTAGGACCGGCCCTTGCATTAGAGACTGTCCGAGAGGTAGTGTCCGTCAAGACGGATGGGACGTCCCAAGGGCTGCCTGTCAGCCAGCCACCCTGGAGCTGCCCCAAGAGAAGGAGGAGTAAGCAACAACAAGGTGTGGCCACAACAATCCTAGAGACTCCACACCCAGCAGCGAGGATGGAAGCAGTGCAGGAGAGATGCTCCGATGCCGCCCCACCAACTGCTGCCTCGCTCGGAATACGGGGGATTCACCTGACCCCGGAGGAGGCTGAGTTCCTCCGAGTGGAGTCACAGGACCTGACCCGGAGGGTTGCGGAGGCCCAGCGTACGGTGTCCGCAGCATGGAGAGAGGAGGTGCTGCAGAAGATCCGGTCCCGCCGCCAAGGGGCTGCAAGCCAAGAAAGCGGATCAGCAACCCAGGAGGAAGAAACCTCAGAGGCCGCATGCAGCCCAGGACTGGGTAAGATACAAACCCCTGTCCCGGGTGAGAGATGCACGGAGGGCCTATTGGATCTAATGCCGGCACCCCTGTCCCCAGGCGCCATTGTTTGGGAGCAGATCTTCGCTCCGGAGCTGGAGGCCCACGTGTTGTTCTCCGCCGGAGGCCTGCAATGCCTCCCGACTCCCGGCCTAGAAGAGCCTGTGCTTGGTGGGGACACCACCTGCCCCAACCCGGACTGGTCCGCATCACCGAAGGACCTGCAGCAACCCCTGCTGTCGCCGCTGCCAGCGCCTCTGGTTACCTGCCCGGCGGCGGTGGAGATGGTCTGGGACAACCAGGGGGGGAACTAATGGGCTTCCCCCAGGAGACCCGGGCAGAAGCGCGGAGGCGTAAGGACTTCTGCCGCAAGGAGCTCCTCCTGCTGGACAAGGAGAGGCGGGTACGCTGCGAGCGCCTGGAGGTGTGCACTAAGGCCGCCAAGTCCAAGGCCTGCCATAAGGGGGCAGCCCATCCAAGCCCCCGGGAGGAAGGGCTGATCGTCCGCTTCCACGAGGAGGCGGAGTGGGGCTTCATCAGGAGTCCCCAGTTTGCTCAGGACGTATTTGTGAACCGCAGAGACTTCGAGCCACAACTGAGGAGGGATGACCCTGGCCGGAATCTCTACCCGGGTGACTTGGTGTCGTACACCCGCTACCATGGGGAGCGTGGGTGGTACGCCCTGGATGTGCATAGAGTATTCCAGGGTGAGGCCCCTGCGCACCTGCCGGTAGGGGACCGGTCTGGCTCCTTGAGCAAGAACGAGCCTTTCCCTAGGTGGAGGTACCTGGACTAAGCGGCCCCAGAGTCTGTACCTTTGAGTTGACTTGTTGATTGTTTATGTTTATTAGCATGTTTTCCTCCCGGTTTAGAGAGACATTTGTCCCTGCGGACTGGCTGTAGACAGACTCTATTGTATATAGTTATGCATCTATTTAGGTACTCCCTATTGGTTTTATACAAAACCCACTTCTACTTCTACCTCAGACCTCAGAAGCAAAACCTGTCTGGAGTGGCTCTCCTGGAGGTCCAACACAGGATCTCCATGCCCTGCAGCCACCCCAGGGCCTACGTTGAGGGTTTGGGACAGGTCCCTCTTGCTGCTGAACTGCCTCTTTTTCTATTTTCCTACCAAGCTGTCTACGTGCATAATGTCTCTTTGATGTTTTTATACTTTTGTACTATTTATCTGCAACTTTTAAGAATCAGAGCCTCCCGTAATGGGAAGATTGTTGATTGTTGTGAAAAAGCAGATAAAAAGTCTGTACCATGTTTTGCTCTCTTTGCAGCCCGCGGATGTGCGGTGTTTCACCAGGGGGGAATGTGGCGCCCCTGAAGGTTCGGTCGCCACAGGGGGGTACTGCATCTTGTGAAAGAGGTGTTGTATCTCCTCTCCCAGGTAAGGATGGAGTATCTGTCAGGACCCCACCTCATCACTCAACACTACACACTCCTGTCCTATGGGGGGCTAGTATGCACTAGTGTGCTGCCCCAGCAGGATAATGGAGATGAGGGAACCAAAGATAGGGGGAACCATGTAGTGGGTGAGGGTGGAGGATGCACTTTTAGGTTACACTTGTAGATACAGTACATATTTAATAGCCAGGGAATACGGACCGATCGGCATACGCCACCTGTACTCTCCATTCTGGCCTAGTCAGAGGGACTCCTGCTGCAAGATCGGTACCGGCCCCTGATATCTGACTTTGTTACTTCACGTCTCAGTCGGAAAATCCCGGAGGCTAAGTTGTTCCCACCGGGTAACGGACGGAGCGGAGTCGCCACCCGTGCCCTTGTTCTGTGTATAGCCAGAGGGAGACCCAGCCTTGCAACACGCACCGCACACGGACAGGAGAGGCCCAAGGGGGAGATTTCTAGGAACTCGCTGGTGCTGGGGGTCCTGATAGACGCACCTGAACTACCTGGGTGTGCCGAACCCCCTTCTCTGGTTGCCACAGCACGCCATGAGGAGCAAGGAGAAGCCTTGCAGCTGACCTCTAGCAACGTGAGTAAAGCTTGGAAGACTACATCCATTGCCTCCGGTCCATTATTGCAGCGGGACACGACACTGCACCACTGCATCCTCCTTTTTCCTCTGCCCTGAGGCCCTGCTCCGCCTGTGGGGAGTAGTACCAGGGCCGGCTCCAGGTTTTTCTGGGCCCCGGGCGAAAGAGTCTCAGTGGGCCCCTTTAACACATACCACGATTCATGATGCAGAGATACAGCGGAGAAATATATATATATAGTACAATGCAAAGATTTCACTTCATGAGTGATATCTATTGTAAATTCCACAATAGCTCAGAAACCGGTGAATCGCTCCACACAGAATAGTGGCCCCCATATAAGGCTCCATATGGAATACTGGTCCCCATATAACGCCCATACGGAATACTGGCCCCCATATAACGCTTCATACGGAATACTGGCCCCCATATAAGGCCCCATACGGAATACTTGCCCCCATATAAGGCCCCATACGGAATACTGGCCCCCATATAAGACCCCATACGGAATACTGGCCCCCATATAAGGCCCCATACGGAATACTGGCCCCCATATAAGGCCCCATACGGAATACTGGCCCCCATATAAGGCCCCATACGGAATACTGGCCCCCATATAAGGCCCCAAACGGAATACTGGCCCCCATATAAGACCCCATACGGAATACTGGCCCCCATATAAGACCCCATACGGAATACTGGCCCCCATATAAGACCCCATACGGAATACTGGCCCCCATATAAGGCCCCATACGGAATACTGGCCCCCATATAAGGCCCCATGCGGAATACTGACCCCCATATAAGGCTCCATGCGGAATACTGACCCCCATATAAGGCTCCATGCGGAATACTGACCCCCATATAAGGCTCCATGCGGAATACTGACCCCCATATAAGGCTCCATGCGGAATACTGACCCCCATATAAGGCTCCATGCGGAATACTGACCCCCATATAAGGCTCCATGCGGAATACTGACCCCCATATAAGGCTCCATGCGGAATACTGACCCCCATATAAGGCTCCATACGGAATACTGGCCCCCATATAAGGCTCCATACGGAATACTGGCCCCCATATAAGGCCCCATACGGAATACTGGCCCCTATATAAGGCTCCATATGGAATACTGGCCCCCATATAAGGCTCCATACGGAATACTGGCCCCCATATAAGGCTCCATACGGAATACTGGCCCCCATATAAGGCTCCATACGGAATACTGGCCCCCATATAAGGCTCCATACGGAATACTGGCCCCCATATGGAATACTGGCCCCCATATGGAATACTGGCCCCCATATAAGGCTCCATACGGAATACTGGCTTCCATATAAGGCTCCATACGGAATACTGGCCCCCATATAAGGCTCCATACGGAATACTGGCCCCCATATAAGGCTCCATACAGAATACTGGCCCCCATATAACGCTCCATACAGGATACTGGCCCCCATATAACGCTCCATACAGGATACCGGTCCCCATATAATGCTGCATGCAGGCTGTTACCCCCCACATAATGCCCCATACAGGCTGTCCCCCCCTTATAATGCTCCATGCAGGCTGTTACCCCCCACATAATGCCCCATACAGGCCCCTCCCTTTTAATGCTCCATGCAGGCTGTTACCTCCCACATAATGCCCCATACAGGCTGCCCCCCCTTATAATGCTCCATGCAGGCTGTTACCCCCCACATAATGCCCCATACCGGCCCCCCCTTTTAATGCTCCATGCAGACTTACCCCCCACATAATGCCCCATACAGGCTGCCCCCCCCTTATAATGCTCCATGCAGGCTGTTACCCCCCACATAATGCCCCATACAGGCCCCTCCCTTTTAATGCTCCATGCAGGCTGTTACCTCCCACATAATGCCCCATACAGGCTGCCCCCCCTTATAATGCTCCATGCAGGCTGTTACCCCCCACATAATGCCCCATACAGGCCCCCCCTTTTAATGCTCCATGCAGACTTACCCCCCACATAATGCCCCATACAGGCTGCCCCCCCCTTATAATGCTCAATGCAGGCTGTTCCCCCCCACATAATGCCCCATACAGGCCCCCCCCCTTTTAATGCTCCATGCAGGCTGTTACCCCCCACATAATGCCCCATACAGGCTGCCCCCCCTTATAATGCTCCATGCAGGCTGTTACCCCCCACATAATGCCCCCCCTTTTAATGCTCCATGCAGACTGTTACCCCCCACATAATGCCCCATGCAGGCTGGTCCCCACCTTATAATGCCCCATGCAGGCTGTCACCCCTCCTCATTATAATGCCCCAAGCAGGAATCCCCCCCTCTTTATAATGCCCCATGCAGGCTGTTCCCCACCTTATAATGCCCCATGCAGGCTGTCACCCCTCCTCTTTATAATGCCCCATGCAGGATGCCCCCCCTCTCTTTATAATGCCCCGTGCAGGCTGTTCCCCCCCCTTATAATGCTCCATGCAGGCTGTTACCCCCCACATAATGCCCCATACAGGCCCCTCCCTTTTAATGCTCCATGCAGACTGTTACCCCCCACATAATGCCCCATGCAGGCTGGTCCCCACCTTATAATGCCCCATGCAGGCTGTCACCCCTCCTCATTATAATGCCCCAAGCAGGAATCCCCCTCTCTTTATAATGCCCCATGCAGGATGCCCTCCCCTCTTTATAATGCCCCATGCCTCCATACATTTAAAAAAAAAAAAAAAATCAAATACTCACCTCCCTTCTCCTCACCTGCTACCTGCTGCCCGCTGCCTGCTGCCTGCTGCCCGCCGCTCGCTGCTCGGCTCCGAACTCCAGCGTTGTCGGCGTCTTCCCGCTCAGCGCTCCCTGTGACGGCTCAGGGGAGGGCGCGGTGTAAAGACGTCACCGCGCCCTCTGACCTGAGACGTCACAGGGAGCGCAGAGCAGGAAGACAGCTGATCTGCGGAGGCACGGGGAGAGGTAAGTATCGGGCTGCCGGGGCCCTGAGCAAGCGGGGGAGAAGGGCGGGCGCTGACACCGCTCTCCTCCGCCCATAGCCCAGCGGGGTGCGCGACCGCCAGTGGGCCCCTCTGCCTGCTCAGGGCCCCGGCATTTGCCCGGGTGCGCCGGGTGCTGACGCCGGCCCTGAGTAGTACTACCATCGGCTGTCACAACATCCCGCTTCAGAGGACTGCAGCAGCGCTGGTGGCGCATCACCAGACACCACAGGTGGTGTAGTCGTTTATCCACTCATAATTGCCACTCATCAACTGGCCCCTATTTTTAATGTGTGCGCCCTGGGCACAGACCGGGCCGAGGCCGCGACTGCATCCCCATTCTACCAACTGGGCCCGCCGTCCGAGTACACCCCTTTCCAAGGGAGGGCTAGCCGCTACTGAAACAGCTAGTGGCGGGTCACACAAAGGCGGGACGGGGCGTAAGCGTAAATGCAAACAAGTGCCCAACACAGAGCAAAAAACCCCATTATTAGAGTCACCTGTTTGGAATCTCTCTAGCTACATCTTATCTGAGAGTCAAATTTCTCTCCTGGCTAAAGGCCTGAGCTTTTCACCTTCTAACGAATTCGACATTTTCAGAACAATTCTGGATGTTAACAAACTAGCACGTAACCTCACCATCCGATGTCATTTTATGGACATGAAAAATCCACAGAATACAGCTTCAGAAGAAGTTTCTCCGAGGACAAGCCAGGATTCCATGTTATTATTCACAGAACAACAGTCTTTATTACAAATGAAACAATTCGAGACGGAATCTTTAATTCCAAATGTAAATTTAAATGACGACTTTCGGGCTGGTAATCCTTTCTTTTACCTACTTCAGTCCAGACCATTGGTTCTGGATCAGTTCCAGGACTTAATTGAAAAAGAACTAGTGGAATTAAAGAATGAATTATCTTCTACTAATCATTTGGACTCTAATCTGACATATAGAGAAAAAGACGCTCTGAAAAAATGAAAGGATAATTCAGACATACTAGTCCGCTCAGCGGATAAAGGTGGCACTATAGTACTGAATGCAGGATTGTATAAAAAATTGAATTTGATGGATTTAGAAAATAGGGATGTTTATTTGGAGTTAGCTAGAGATCCTACTGTTGAGTTTAATGCTGCTATGTATAATCTATTAAACAAAGGTTTGCGCTGAGGAGCCCTAAAAAAAAAATTAATGGAATATTTATACGTAGATCACCCAATTGTTCCAGTTTACCATTCGCCTCCAAAAACACATAAAATTATTTTTCCACCACCTTTAACCCCTTTACTACCCAAGGTGGTTTGCACATTAATGACCAGGCCAATTTTTACAATTCTGACCACTGTCACTTTATGAGGTAATTACTCTGGAACGCTTCAACGGATCCCCCTGATTCTGAGATTGTTTTTTCATGACATATTGTACTTCATGATTATGGTAAAATTTCTCCGATAACACTTGCATTTATTTGTGACAAAAACTGAAATTTGGCGAAAATTTTTCAAAATTTAGCAATTTTCAAAATTTGAATTTTTATGCCCTTAAGTCAGAGAGATATGTCACACAAAATAGTTAATAAATAACATTTCCCACATGTCTACTTTACATCAGCACAATTTTGGAACCAAAAAGTTGACCAGAGATTTCTCATTTTTCCAACAAAATTTACAAAACCATTTTTTTAGGGACCACATCACATTTGAAGTCACTTTGAGGGGTCTTTATGACAGAAAATACCCAAAAGTAACACCACTCTAAAATCTGCACCCTCAAGGTGCTCAAAACCAAATTCAAAAAATTTATTAACCCTTCAAGTGCTTCACAGAAATTTTTGGAATGTGGACGAAAAAAATTAACATTTAACTTTTTTCACAAAAATGTTACTTTAGACCCAATTTTTTTTATTTTCACAGGGTTAACAGGAAAAAATAGACCCCAAAATTTGTTGTTCAATTTCCCCTGACCACACAGATACCCCATATGTGGGGAAAAACCACTGTTTAGGCGTACGGCAGGGTTCGGAAGGGAAGGAGCGCCATTTGACTTTTTTAAAGTAAAATTTGCTTGAATAATTAGCGGACGCCATGTTGTGTTTGGGGAGCCCCTGATGTGCCTAAACAGTGGAAACCCCCCACAAGTGACACCATTTTGGAAACTAGACCCCTCAGAGAACCTTTACAGAAGTTTAAACATGGAGCCATGAAAATAAATAATCAAACTTTTTCCACAAAAATTATGTTTTAGCCCCAATTTTTTTATTTTCACAAGGGTAAGAGGAGAAAATGGACCCCAAAAACTTTTTGCAATTTCTCCTGAGTACGCCAATACCCTATATGTGGGGAAAATACAGTGTTTGGGTGCACGGCAGAGTTCAGAAGGGAAGGAGCACTGTGTGACTTTTTGAACGCAAAATTGGCTGGAATTGAGGGCGGACGCCATGTCACGTTTGAAGAGCCCCTGATGTGCCTAAATAGTTGAAACCCCCCTACAAGTGACCCCATTTTGGAAACTACACCCCTCAAGGATTTTATCAAGTGGTATAATGAACATTTTGAACCCGGTACGAAACATAATTTGATAACATTAGGTCATCATATTGAATAAGTTCTGATTAGTCTTGAGCACAAGTGCTCGCTACTTGAGTTTGCATCGTGTACTCGGGTATGCACCATGTATTGCACGTGCTCGAGTGACATTCTCGAGTCCTGCCCACATGTTTCACGGTTATTAGACACCCAAAACAAACATGCAGGGATTGCTGGTGCATGGCAGGCAATCCCCACACATTTTTTTTGACTGTGAAGCAGAGACTCGAGCACCCGAGATACTCAATGCATACCCGAGCACCCGATGCAAACTCAAGTAGCGAGCACTTGTGCTCAACACTAGTCGCCATATCGTCATCTTTTTTTTTGCTTTTGAAAAAAATCCCAAACCTAGCACAACCCTAACCCTAGAGTTTATTTTTTACACCGTTCCTTGTGCAGTATAAGTGATTAGACGACTTTATTCTTTGGGTCGGTGCGATTACAGCGATACCAGAATCCTATCGGGTTTATATGATTGACAGCTGTCTCACACTAAAAGACGCATTTTTTTGCAAAATCTAGTTTTTGCATCGCCATATTTTGAGAGTTATAATTTTTCCATATTTTGGCCGACAGAGTCATTTGACAACTTGTTTTTTGCGGGATGAGTTGACGTTTTTATTGGTACCATTTTCAGGCACGTGACATTTTTTGATCGCTTTCTATTCCGATATTTGGGAGGCAGAATAAGCAAAAACCAACAATTCAGGAATTGTTTTTTTAATTTTTTTTATGCTGTTCCGCGTGTGGTAAAATTGATGAGGTAGCTTTATTCTTTGGGTCTGTACTTTTACAGCGGTACCACATTTATATTTTTTTTATGTTTTGGCGCTTCTACACAATAAAAGCTATTTTCTAGAAAAAAATATTTTTTTGCATCACTTTATTCTGAGAGCTATAACTTTTTTATTTTTCAGCTGATGGAGCTGTATGGTGGCTTGTTTTTTGTGGAACAAGATGACGTTTTCAGTGGTACCATTTTTATTTATATTCATCTTTTTGATCGCGTTTAATTCCATTTTTTGTTTGGCGGTATGATGATAAAGCATCATTTTTTGCTTTGTTTTTTATTTTAATTTTTTACCGTGTTCACTAGAGGAGTTAACTTGAGACACAGTTTTATAGGTCAGGTCGTTCCGGACGTGGCAATACCAAATATGTGTACTTTTATTGTTTTGTTTGTTTTTTTTCATTATAATATTTATTGATGGGTACATTATATTTTTATTTTTGGTGGATTATTTTTTTTTACATTTTTTTACCACTTTTTTTTACTTTTATACTTTGTCCCACTATGGGACTTTCACTTTTTATACTCTGATCGCCTGTATAACATAGGGATGGAGCACCATCTCTGTGCTATACAGGCTGTCAGCGCTGTAGATGCAGAAGATACTTTGGTCATGCACTGTGCATGATCAAAGTATCTTTCTGCTGTCTGGTGACCCGGATGTTGTCATGACGACATCTGGGTTACCATGACAACCACGAAACCCAGCCTCAGACAGCGCGCGACGGTGGGGAAGAGGTGAGTATGCAGTACTTACCTCCGCAATGCTGTGATCGACTTCGATCGCAGCATTGCGGGGAGTTAATGTGCCGGGAGCTGTGCGTGACCGCTCCCAGCACATAGAAAAAATCAGCTCACACCCGGCGGCGATCGCGCCCGCACAGCCTGTGTGTGGCCGAAATCAACAGGGCGTACTAATACGTACCTGGCTCTTAAATCCAAGGGCGCAGGTACAGTACGTATTAGTACGCCCTGGGCTGTAAAGGGGTTAAGACCCATAGTGGTGGGGATTGGTTCCCATGGTGAAAAATTAAGTGCCTGGATGGATTTTTACCTACAGCCTCTGGTTCAGGAAACTCCGAGTTACATTAGGGATTCAAAATTCATAGTGACCATTTTTGATAAATTTGAATGGCCAAAAAACTTTGGATGATTGTCCTGTGATGTGGTGGCATTATACCCCCTCAATTCCACACCATATTGCTTTAGCATGTTTAACCTACCACCTTGACACATACAGTTCGTACACTATAGAAATAAAAGAATTTCTGGTCATAGCAGTACAGTTCCTCTTAGAGCGTAATTATTTTAGCTTTGATAAAAGTTTTTTTTTACAGAAAAAAGGAGTCAGCATGGGCAGTAAATTTTCTCCTTCGCTAGCGAACATAGTGATGTGTAGGTGGGAGGAGCTTTTCATTTACCATAATGATAACACATATAGTGGACACATTGTGTGGTACGGTAGATTTATTGATGACCTCCTCCTGGTGTGGGGGGCACACAGGAGGAGGTGGTACAATTTGTACAGTACATCAACTGCAAAAATTTTAATCTTAAATTCACTTAGTTCTACCATTCATCCAAAATTACTTTTTTGGATCTCGAACTTGAGGCTACCAAGGAGAAAGAATTGGTCAAAATTAATCCCCACAGAAAATCTACAGCCTCAAATTCTATTCTATCAGCTAAATGTTGTCATCCGCCACATATTAAGAGAAATATCCCTTACGGTGAGCTAATACGAACAATGCAAAATTGTTCAGATAACATCACTTTTCAGAAGGAACCAGAAAAAATTTGTAACAGACTATCCAATAGGTGCTATCCCGAGTGGTCTTTAAGAAAAGCGAGTAGAATTGTCTCCAATATAAATCGGAAAGATATACTCCGAAATAAACAGAAAAATAACATTAACACATTGGATACTAGGGTAACGTTTTCTACCACCTATAGTCCTCAGTATAATAAAATTACATCTAGAATTAAAAGTATAACCCTATTATATATCAGAACAAGAAACTAAAAAACCTACTTTCTAATGCCATCCGCTTTGCAGCCAGGAAAGCGCCCGCTCTGGGAACCATCCTTTCTCCTAGCTTATACACCAGTGAGACTAATACTGTACAACCAAATTGGCTCAGCACAAAAGGTTTCTTCAGATGTGGAGGCAATCGGTGCAAAGCGTGTCTACATGCGGTTAAAACAGATCGTTTTATGTCCTTAAGTAATGATAGAGAATATAAAATTCATGATTTCCTCAATTGTAATTCATCAGGGGTTATATACCTTATAGAATGCACCTTGTGTAAGGTCCACTATGTGGGTTGTACCACAGGTGCGCTGAAAGTCCGTATCAGAAGACATCTTTCTGATGCGATTCATTTGGAAGCCATAAATACATCAGCAGTATCGAGGCATTTTGCGAGAGTTCATAAAGGTGACCCCTCATTCTTTAAATATATGGAGATAGAGAAGGTATATAGATCCACACGAGGGGGGGATCATAAGTGCAAACTTCTGAACTGGGAGTCCCGGTGGATTTTCACATTGGATACCACAGGGGTTAAATTCAAGACAGGATCTGATACTGCAGTATTAAGAAATATAATTCTGCATTTATTTCCATGCATGTACACTGGGTACGGAAAGTATTCAGACCCCTTTACATTTTTCACTCTTTGTTTCATTGCAGCCATTTGGTAAATTCTAAAAAGTTCATTTTTTTCTCATTAAAGTCCACTCTGCACCCCATCTTGTCTGAAAAAAAACAGAAATGTAGAAATTTTTGCAAATTTAATAAAAAAGAAAAACTGAAATATCACACGAGCATAAGTATTCAGACCCTTTGCTCAGTATTGAGCAGAAGCACCCTTTTGGGCTAGTACAGCCATGAGTCTTCTTGGAAATGATGCAACAAGTTTTTCACACCTGCATTTTGGGATCCTCTGCCATTCTTCCTTGCAGATCCTCTCCAGTTCCATCAGGATGAATGGTAAACGTTGGTGGACAGCCATTTTCAGGTCTCTCCAAAGATGCTCAATTGGGTTTAGGTCAGGGCTCTGGCTGGGCCAGTCAAGAATGGTCACATAGTTGTTCTGAAGCCACTCCTTTGTTATTTTAGCTGTGTGCTTAGGGTCATTGTCTTGTTGGAAGGTGAACCTTTGGCCAAGTCTGAGGTGCAGAGCACTCTGGAAGAGGTTTTCATCCAGGATATCTCTGTACTTGGCAGCATTCATGTTTCCTTCAATTGCAACCAGTCGTCCTGTCCCTGCAGCTGAAAAACACACCCATAGCATGATACTGCTGTTATGATCTGCTACAAGAACTAAGGAAAGAGAGGAAATCTGTCCATACAATAGGACTAAGCTGATTTCCTACAATGCAGCGGGCAACCTGTTCCTTGTGAACAAACCTTTGTCCTTCGTTCGCGGCTAGTCTGAACGCAGACCTATAGATTAAAGGGAGGGGTCCCTAAAAGAGCTAAGGACTGGGACAAAATTGGACACCTCCTGGCAGAAGTAGTATCAAAAGAAGACAAACAGACAAAAGTACTTAGTGGTCCAAACACCAAACAAACTAGAGAGATACAGTAGGTACAAAGCACCTGGCCAGATTAAGAGTCAAAGTAACACTGAAGTCCAGCAAAGCCTGAAGGGCGGAGCTGGAATAAATAGGCAGAAGGTCACGTGACCACAAAATAGAAAAAACTAACAGGAGGGTTCTAACAACTGCCACCACCATGTTTCACTGTTGGGATTGTATTAGGCAGGTGATGAGCAGTGCCTGGTTTTCTCCACACATACCACTTAGAATTATCACCAAAAAGTTCTATCTTCATCTCATCAGACCAGAGAATCTTATTTCTCATAGTCTGGGAGTCCTTCATGTGTTTTTGAGCAAACTCTATGTGGGCTTTCATATGAGGAGAGGCTTCCGTCTGGCCACTCTGCCATAAAGGCCCAACTGGGGGAGGGCTGCAGTGATAGTTGACTTTGTTGAACTTTCTATCATCTCCCTACTGCATCTCTGTAGCTCAGCCACAGTGATCTTGGGGTTCTTCTTTACCTCTCTCACCAAGGCTCTTCTCCCACGATTGCTCAGTTTGGCTGGACGGCCAGGTCTAGGAAGACTTCTGGTGGTCCCAAACTTCTTCCATTTAAGGATTATGGAGGCCACTGTGCTCTTATGAACCTTGAGTAACGCAGAAATTCTTTTATAACCTTGGCTAGATGTGTGCCTTGCCACAATTCTGTCTCTGAGCTCCTTGGGCAGTTCCTTTGAGCTCATGATTCTCATTTGGTCTGACATGCACTGTGAGCTGTGGGGTCATATATAGACAGGTGTGTGCCTTTCCAAATCAAGTCCTATTAGTTTAATTAAACACATTTGGACTCCATTGAAGGAATAGAACCATCTCAAGGAGGATCACAAGGAAATGGTCACCATGTGACTTAAATATGAGTGTCTGAGCAAAGGATCTGAATACTTATGACCATGAGATATTTCAGTTTTTCTTTTTTAATAAATTTGCAAAAAAAATTCTACATTGCTGTTTTTTTCAGTCAAGTTGGGGTGGAGAGTGTACTTTAATGAGAAAAAAAATGAACTTTTTAGAATTTATCAAATGGCTGCAATGAAACAAAGATTGAAAAATTTAAAGGAGTCTGAATACTTTCCGTACTCACTGTATGTATCTATATACACTGCTCCAAAAATAAAGGGAACACTTAAAACAACAGAATGTAACTCCAAGTAAATCAAACTTCTGTGAAATCAAACTGTCCACTTAGGAAGCAACACTGATTGACAATCAATTTCACATGCTGATGTGCAAATGGAATAGACGATAGATGGAAATTATTGGCAATTATCAAGACACCCTCAATAAAGGAGTGGTTCTGCAGGTGGGGACCACAGACCACATCTCAGTACCAATGCTTTCTGGCTGATGTTTTGGTCACTTTTGAATGTTGGTTGTGCTTTCACACTCGTGGTAGCATGAGACAGACTCTACAAACCACAGAAGTTGCTCAGATAGTGCAGCTCATCCAGGATGGCACATCAATGCGAGCTGTGGCAAGAAGGTTGGCTGTGTCCAGAGGCTGGAGGCGCTACCAGGAGACAGGCCAGTACACCAGGAGATGTGGAGGGGGCCGTAGGAGGGCAACAACCCAGCAGCAGGACCGCTACCTCCACCTTTGTGCAAGGAGGAACAGGAGGAGCACTGCCAGAGCCCTGCAAAATGACCTCCAGCAGGCCACAAATGTGCATGTGTCTGCACAAACGGTTAGATACCGACTCCATGAGGGTGGTATGAGGGCCCGACGTCCACAGATAGGGGTTGTGCTCACAGCCCAACACCATGCAGGACGCTTGGCATTTGCCACAGAACACCAGGATTGGCAAAGTCGCCACTCGCGCCCTGTGCTCTTCACAGATGAAAGCAGGTTCACACTGAGCACATGTGACAGACGTGACAGAGTCTGGAGACGCCGTGGAGAGCGACATCCTTCAGCATGACCGGTTTGGCAGTGGGTGAGTAATGGTGTGGGGTGGCATTTCTTTGGAGGGCCGCACAGCCCTCCATGTGCTCGCCAGAGGTAACCTGACTTCCATTAGGTACTGAGATGAGATCCTCAGACCCCTTGTGAGACCATATGCTGGTGCTGTTGGCCCTGGGTTCCTCCTAATGCAGGACAATGCCAGACCTCATGTGGCTGGAGTGTGTCAGCAGTTCCTGCAAGATGAAGGCATTGAAGCTAAGGACTGGCCCGCCCGTTCCCCAGACCTGAATCCGATTGAGCACATCTGGGACATCAAGTCTCGCTCCATCCGCCAACGTCACGTTGCACCACAGACTGTCCAGGAGTTGGCGGATGCTTTAGTCCAGGTCTGGGAGGAGATCCCACAGGAGACCATCCGCAACCTCATCAGGAGCATGCCCAGGCGTTGTAGGGAGGTCATACAGGCACGTTGATATATATATATATATATATATATATATATATATGCCTTTTTGTCATTCTAGTAGTAGGGCCATAATTAAGACATGATTTGTTGAAACGCGTAGGTCTGTAAGCTATGATAGTTGCACATTTGCTGTATTCTTTGTGGAGCAGTATTAGATATGGCTAATAAAAGCTAAGTTTTAATATTTTTTCTACTAAACAAACCTTTACGCTGGATCATTTGCACTTTTCCCTTGTCTGACTACACTTACGTTTCGCCCTGGTACCACTTATCTGCATCTCCAGAAGTTTCCCATTTCTCTATTATACTCTTCAAATTACATTTTGAGACTTTCTCCTCCTGTTGTTGCACATATTTTATTCCCTTCATCTGCACAGGTATCATTAATCTATCAACTATAATGGCCGTACCAGGTCCTGCAGGTCCTGTATCCCGTACACATGACGTGGGCAGTGCACGGCATGCCACTAGTTTATATTCTAGGTGCTCTTATATACGGTGGTAGTTTTACACAATGTTGAGCCTGTGATCTGCAGAGTGAAATGTCTGATTGCTAGAACAGAAGTATACGGCAGATTCTACAGCATGGATACATAAAGGACGTCCTGGGGGAATATACCTCCCTCCAACACTCGTCCAGTCCCTGCCTCACACTAGAGACATTTATAATAACTCCAGGACTATGGAGCTGGTCATTTTCTCATAATCTGTGGCCATTATTAGTGATCTCGCATTGTACGGTAATATCACCCTGGAGGTTGTGATGTATTTAGTGTAATAGCGCCATCTAGAATATACAGTATATATCAGGCGATACCATGCTTTCTATAGTTAGTCGTCTTATGTGCCCTCTATAGCTATCTATTATACTTTATATTTCTTTATAATAATTTATAATAAATTACTCGATAGTTTTACAGCTTTATGATGTTTATTAATCTGCTGTAATTATAAAAGAAAGTCCAACCTTACAGTGGACACAGGTGGAAGTGTCCTCCATGATGGTGTAGGCTGAGGTGAAGCAAGTATATAGTCAGTGGGGGATCAAGATGACCAGTATTCCCCAGGGTTCCTTGTTATCAGGGAGGGACCCGGTGTATGCAATCAAAAGATCTTATCCTCTGACCGGCTGTGTGCCATCAACAGGTAATAATCCTCTGTCCGGCTGTGTGCCATCAACAGGTAATGACCATCCGGCAGTGCGACATCAACTGGTCATCACCCTCCAGCTGTGTGCCATCAACAGGTAATGACCATCCAGCAGTGCGCCATCAACAGGTAATGACCCTCTGGCTATGGCCATCAATAGGTCATCACCCTCCGGCTGTGTGCCATCAACAGGTAATGACCATCCGGCAGTGCGCCATCAACAGGTAATGACCCTCTGGCTATGGCCATCAATAGGTCATCACCCTCCGGCTGTGTGCCATCAATAGGTCATCACCCTCCGGCTGTGTGCCATCAACAGGTAATGACCATCCGGCAGTGCGCCATGAACAGGTAATGACCATCCGGCTGTGTGCCATCAACAGGTAATGATCCTCTGTCCGGCTGTGTGCCATCAACAGGTAATGACCCTCTGGCTATGGCCATCAATAGGTCATCACCCTCCGGCTGTGTGCCATCAAATGTTTTTATCTTCTGTCCAGTTTTGTGTCATCAAGAGGTAATGACCCTCCAGCTGTGGGCCATCAACAGGTCTTCACCCTTCGGCATTTAGGCTTCTTGTCTTCTGTAAGATGCGATTCTTGAGTCTCCTGATGTTAAAAAATATTTAAAAAATCACCGATTAAACTAATAATCTATGTAGTACATAAGCATCACAATTTATAATCTATCTAGTGCATAAGTATGACAATTTAGCTCACAGAACATACACTATGCTAAAACATTAGACCCTACAAGCAGACATTTGCTAAACTAACATAAATATAACTGACAAATCAGTAGAAAAATCGTCACCAATGGCGCTGCTCTCTTCACATCAACCTGTAACCATAGTAGATAAGAAATAGAGGACAATGCTCATAGTCAGTTATCAACAATTCGGCATGGGGCATCCCACCAGAGACATTATAATATCTAGTAGATTATAGATGGCAATAGAATTTACCAACAAGCACATAGTACGCCAAACTCAAGTACATAGTATGCCAAACCTCGACACGTTTTCCAAAAATAGGTTCATCAGAAGCACATACTAGACAGTGATACTTAGCAAAGCGTTCATAGATATATGCGCCATATGATAAGGTGCTAAAGTGCAAGTGTGTGACAAAATATCCATTCGATTTCAGGTGCAATGCTGACTTGTATGTAGTAACATGGTGCCCATCAGACAGCATGTATAGGACTAACCTGTGATGAAAACACGAGCAATGGGAAAGTTCAAGCAGTTGCCTTCTCAATCTTCCTCGCCTCTAAGACATCTAAGGAAACATCTTCTCCTCTTGATTTTGGGTGGAGGTGTTGTAGGCATTTCAGGCTCTGGCATTCTAGGTTCTGACATACTAGGTTCTGACATGGTAGGTTCTGGTGTTCTAGGTTCTAGTGTTCTTGGCTCTGGAATTCTGGATTGTTGGCTTCTCTGAAAAATCAGTAACCTCTCTTTATGCTCCGTGGAATTTCGATCTCTTCTTCCTATATTGTTGTGAGGGATCATTCTGACCCAGACAATATCACTGAATGCCACTTTATAGTTGCAACTAGGAACCTTTTTCGCATCCTGCGGTGCAGGAGCCATGGATGGAGTAGAACATTTGCCATTGGGCAGGACAGGTGTTCTCCTGGAGTCTTGCTCCTGAATCTGAGGGATGCAAATCGGCTCCTTACAAGCACTTTGTCCCTTCAGAATGGTTTTGTTCTCAGGAGTTTTCTGATTGTTTCACCAGGTTCAGACATTGCCCACTTGCTCAGGACAAGACTTAAGGCCAAATACTCTAGTATTGTCAGTAGTGTCATCACCGCAACAAAAACTGCATCACGGAAGAGCCAAAGAGGAAGATTGATGGAAGCTTGATAGGTGCTTCTCCTGAGATCCACGGGTAGTGGGTCATCCTATAATAAAGAAAAAAAACATAATTAAGTCCTGTATATTTATACCCAATCCAGTCAAACAGAGAGCCCTTGTTATTATACAGTGATGGATACATTATCAAGCAACTTTCAGAAATATCCCATTGAGAAGATCAGGAAGAAGTTTGGGATTCACCTCCAGGGTCCATGGAATATTATTTACAGTTGGACTTTCATATGACGGACGGTCACGTGTCCAGTATGAGAAGTCCTGCAAGAGGCGATATTATCATTAGCTGATCCTTGTGACCTCCATATTGATGAGAACATACTCGCCCTCAGTGTACTGTAATGTGGGGGGTAGAGCAACGTAAAGCACAGAAATGATAGGATGATACTCATCATCTCCAGAGGTCTCTCAGCACCAAGGTATGGTCAATGAGATACAAGTTGCAGATGGGCGGAGGCTTCTAATATACCCAGGGGTGACATCACAAAGCCCTCTGTGACATCATTGCACAGTTCTATCCATCATGTCACTGATACTTTGGACCTAACTAAATGTCTAAAAGAGAACCCTTCCACATGATTTCCAATCACGGAGCAGCTTCAGTTTTTCAAGAAAAGTTTAAAAAATATAATCTGTGCTGTGATTGGTCACAATGGCACATGAAGCAGAACGTCTTTAGATCTATTAAAGGGAAAGTGTCAGCAATATTTTTACAATTGTAAAATTGTAATGTATTTATATTTATATATAAATACACATATATATTTAAAAAGGTTTTAATGGTATAAAATCTGAAAAAATATTTTAACTGTTTTGATGTTTTCATCTTGTAGACACTAGGGGGAGCAGCTGCTGACATTTCCATGAAAACAGAATACAGCTAGCTCGCATTACGACTGCAGTAAAAGTGGGCGGGATCTGCTCACATGGGTGTGATGTCACTCCTCCCCTTCTGGGCGTTTGCAAAAAGGTAAATGAGACTGTAGTTTAGGATCACAGTGCGGAGCGATCACTGGTGACTGCAAAGTGATATATAAGGGACAACACCAAAGTCATTAATTACTACAAGGACAAGGCAGGAATGTGGGAGTCAGAGGGGTCACCCCACACTTATATTCCCTCTGACTGTCACTTCCTAAGCTCCTTTCCCTGCCATAATCTCTTATTCCCGCAGGTAAATTCTTACAGGACCCCCCTCCCCATCCCCTTCCCCTGCCGCAGCTGATTCTAAACGTCCTCCATATGTAATAATAGACAGGTACTCACCGGCAGCCTATGGTAATTCATGGGGTAGAACAGGGTACAGCACAGAAACAATATGGCGATCCTCATTGTCTACAGGGGGTATCTCAGCACCAAGATATGGCCAATGAGATATGAGCTCCAGGTGGATGGAGCCCCCTTATATACCCCAAAGGTGACATCACAACGCCCTCTGTGACATCATCACCCACAACATTCCGTCACATGACATCACCCAGCACCAGCATCATGTGACCCAGCGTAAATAGAAACGGTCCCTGTTGCCTATAGCAACTATTCAAAACTAAGTTTAAACTTTTCCAACAGCTAAAGGCGGCTCTGTGATGGCAGTTTCTTCTTGTGGACGGTTGTGATAAATCTGCAGAACATCTACATAACGCGACATGTAGAAAATCCTGTCTTTTCCCCTCTGTTCTTCCTCTGGTGCTACAGAGACCGATAGAAGGAGCTTTTCCAGACCTTACAGTGCACAATATGGGACCTAATCACTGATATCCCAGATCTCCTCAGTACAAGCATACCGCCAACCTATGAGGACTAGAAAGAGGGAGAAACCATGCGGCACGCGTAGTCTGGCCACGCCCCTATCCACACCCCAAGCCACGCCCTTTTTATACCTTGGCAGGAGGAGATGTCTGTACAAAGCGCAAGTTATCAAAAGGCTGAAGGAACACTTTATCAACATGAATGAAGGTTTTGAAGGGCATCCACTGTCCGGGCACTACCGGAAGTTCCACAACCAATGTTATAAGGACACTAAGTTTTGTGGGATCCGATTAGTCCCCAGAAAATGGAGGGGAGGTGATTACCTGAGATTAATGTCGCGGATGGAATCCAAATGGATCTTTACATTAAATAGCTTGGCTCTGAAGGGCCTTAATCACGAGAGTCAGCTGTATGCCTTCAACTCGCAGCGGTATATACTGTATGTATTTTTTATCCCAGTACCAATTGAACATTTACATTGCACTTTTATGAACCTCCTTATATTTTATCAATATAATATGTCTTTTGGATATATTCCTTTGAATCCACCTATTTTATATATGTATTTGTTTCTATACATTGATACCCCTATTGGAGATACAATATAATGTTTTTATTTTTCTCCTTCATTTTTTCCTTTTTATCTCTTGATGGTACTAAGTGCCGAATTTATACTATCCTGGTAATATACACTGATTACCAGACTGTTTTTTATAGCCATCAGAAATATAAGTATATAATTTTTATTCATTTTTAACTAATTGTGAAAGTTTGAACAAAGTCTTTTTTATGATTATTTTTTTCACACACAGTCTATTCTTATTGGAATTCTATCTTAGTTCTATTGCACCTCCATATGTCCTTTTGCACCGTCTTGATAGTATTGGATCTTCCTCCATTTCTTTGGTTGTATTATCTTTGTGGGGGGCGTTTGGACTTTATTAGGTTACCAGTTTGACTACCAGCGAGAAGCTGACGAAGAGGAACTGTGAGTCCTCGAAACGCGTAGTTTTTTTTGGCCTATACAGGACATCGAAGGAGAAGGAGAGAGTCAATGCACAGGGATAAGCCCTCCTGATATCCAGAAGATATATATAACCATATCATATTACTTTGCAAGATACCTATTCCAAAGGTGTATCTAGGTTTTCTGGCACCCGATGCAGCAGGGGCTGGCTGGCACATTTTAGCCTGGGGGGCAAGCACACAGCAGTGGCCCATGAGTAGCGGCCCATCCTTAACATGTTTATTACCAGATGCATCATAAGCCTATATTCACACGACCGTATTGTCTAAGTGCTGCCCGTGAAAAAAGCTGACAGCACTTGGACCAGTTCAGATGAGTGTTTGTAGTGGTCAGACATAGTACATATTATTCTTATGTATTACTATTTTTAAAGCAGATATACCTTTTTGGAGATGTAGTACCAGGGGCGGACCTACCGCCCGTGCAGCCGGTTCATTGAACGGGGGCCCCCGAGGGAGAGGGGGCCCCTCCAGCCTCCAGCAGGGTCGCCATCATGGCATGACTGCACTGACTCCAGCATGGGGCCCGGCCGGTTGGGGCCCCCTCGGAGCCCCCCTCTTGTGCGTCTCCTCATGGGGACCCCCCCCCCGCAGGACCCCCCGCCGTCACATGACCGGAGATGTGCCTGCGCTCAGCATGGGCCCCATGCTGAGCGCAGGGACATCTCCGGTCACGTGACGGCACCGGCACAATTCTTACCCCTCCCCCTGCCTCCGCAGTGTCTGCCGCGTCCTCTGACTGTGACGTCTCAGGTCAGAGGGCGCGGTGACGTCTTTACACCGCGCGCTCTCTCTTAGGTGCAATACAACTGTCCCTCTCTGCTCTTGGACCTGAATCCTGAGACAGGTCGTCCAGCTCTCTCTAACCCTGCCCCCAGCACCAGCTTTTATTGGGGCAGCCAGCTCCCCCTACTGGCCTGAGACAGGAGGTACTGCATGCTAATATTCCCCTGACTAGAGAACCTCCCCCTTGCTCTCAGACACAGCTTTATTACATTTTGTGGCATCCAGGCCAGGGTGACACATATACAGTATCAGTCCCCACACAGCCTCCTGCATACAGTGTGAGGACCCACACAGCCTCCTGCATACAGTGTGAGGACCCACTGTGTGAGTACAGTGTGAGGACTGGTCGTCGGATATGTTGCACGCTTATTGAGATGTGTTATTGACAGCTCTATCATTTTTCTTGCCACTGTCTTATTAAATATACAGGTTGGATACATTTGGTGTTCATGCCATATAAATTCCTGTTTATAACGAGTACATATTTATGATAGGTAGCTTTGTTTTACTACCATTGGCAGGCATTAACTGGATTTTAGGTCCTAGTGACGTTTTATATCTTTTTTACCTACGTATTCATTAAAGGTTATGTTTTAACCTCTTTCACTACTTTAATTGCTTCATATTACCTTTATTGAGTGGTGACCTGTATGATAGTGTGTGAGCACCAGCTCCAGGCGTCCCTGAAGAGGGGCAGGGAAAAAGTAAAGGGGGCAGTGGGAAGGGGGTTTATCCAAGGAGGGGTGAGGTCAGCAGACTATGAGAGACAGACTAATCCTAAACCAGGGGTCTCAAACACACGGGTCGCATGTGGCCCTTCAGACTGGTTCATGCGGCCTGTGTGCACCATAGACCCCGATCGCGGCCCGGTCCAGGAGCTGCCGACAGCTGCACTTTAGTTCAGTGTATTGCTGCGCAGAGACCGGCTCTCTGCATGATATAATACCAATGCCAGTCACCGGCCTATCAGAGGCCAGCAGCGGACATCCGCGTCCCAGCGCAGCCGTGCATGACATCACTAACATGGGTAGATGTCAGCTGCTGGCCTCTGATAGGCCGGTGGCAGGCATTGGTCTCTGCGCAGCAATACACTGAACTAAAGCGCAGCTGCCGGAAGCTCCTGGACCAGGCCGCGATCGTCAAGGGGTCTATGGTGCCTGCGCCCGCATATGCAGAAAGGACACCGAGGGAACGGAGGACAGGTTAGAAGAGACTTTTTTTTACTTATATATGTATGTGAAGAATGGAACAGCGGACATTCCTACAATATAGGGACCTGAATGGGGACATTCCTACAATATGGGAACCTGGATAGGAACATTCCTACAATGTGGGACCTGGATGGGGACATTCCTACAATGTGGGACCTGAATGGAGACATTCCTACGATATGGGGACCTGGATAGGAACATTCCTACAATGTGGGACCTGGATGGGGACATTCCTACTATGTGGGACATGAATGGGGACATTCCTACAATATGGGGACCTGGATAGGAACATTCCTACAATGTGGGACCTGGATGGGGACATTCCTACAATGTGGGACCTGAATGGGGACATTCCTACAATATGGGGACCTGGATAGGAACATTCCTACAATGTGGGACCTGGATGGGGACATTCCTACAATGTGGCACCTGAATGGGGACATTCCTGCAATATGAGGACCTGGATGGGGACATATCTACAATATAGGGAACTGGATTGGGACATTCCTACAATGTGGGGACCTGGATAGGAACATTCCTACAATGTGGGGACCTGGATAGGAACATTTCTACAATGTGGGGACCTGGATGGGGGACATTCCTACAAGATGGGGACATTATAACAAGATGGGGACCTAGATGGGGGACATTACGACTAGATGGCGACCTGGATGGGGGACATTACGACAAGTTGGGGACCTGAATGGGGGACATTACGACAAGATGGGGACCTGGATGGGGCATTACTACAAGATGAGGACCAGGATGGTGCATTACTACAAGTTGAGCACCAGGATGCGGCATTACTACAAGTTGAGGACCAGGATGGGGCATTACTACAAGATGAGGACCAGGATGGTTCATTACTACAAGATGAGGACCAGGATGGGTCATTACTAAAAGATGAGGACCAGGATGAGACATTACTACAAGATGAGGACCAGGATGAGGCATTAGATGAGGCATTACTACAAGATGAGGACCAGGATGAGTCATTAACCCCTTTACAACCCAAGGTGGTTTGCACATTAATGACCATGCCAATTTTTACAATTCTGACCACTGTCACTTTATGAGGTAATTACTTTGGAACGCTTCAACGGATCTCCCTGATTCTGAGACTGTTTTTCGTGACATATTGTACTTCATGATTGTGGTAAAATTTCTTCTATATCACTTGCGTTTATTTGTGAAAAAAATGGAAATTTGGCAAAAATTTTGAAAATTTTGCAATTTTCAAAATTTTAATTTTTATGCCCTTAAATCATAGAGATATGTCACACAAAATAGTTAATAAATAACATTTCCCACATGTCTACTTTACATCAGCACAATTTTGGAACCAAAATTTTTTTTTACTGGGGAGCTATAAGGGTTAAAAGTTGACCAGCGATTTCTCATTTTTCCAACAAAATTTAGAAAACCATTTTTTTAGGAACCACATCATATTTAAAGTCACTTTGAGGGGTCTTTATGACAGAAAATACCCAAAAGTGACGCCATTCTAAAAACTGCACCCCTCAGGGTGCTCAAAACCACATTCAAGAACTTTATTAACCCTTCAGGTGCTTTACAGGAATTTTTGGAATGTGGAAGAAAAAAATTAACATTTAACTTTTTTCACAAAAATGTTACTTTAGACCCAATTTTTTTTATTTTCGCAGGGGTAACAGGAAAAAATAGACCCTAAAATTTGTTGATCAATTTCTCCTGAGTAAGCAGATACACCATATGTGGGGGAAAACCACTGTTTGGGCGTACGGCAGGGTACAGAAGGGAAGGAGCGCCATTTGACTTTTTAAATGTAAAATTTGCTTGAATAATTAGCGGACGCCATATTGCATTTGGGGAGCCCCTGATGTGCCTAAAAAGTGGAAACCCTCCACAAGTGGTGACCCCATTTTGGAAACTAGACCCCTCAGGGAACTTATCTAGATGTGTGGCGAGCACCTTGAACCCCCAGGTGCTTCACAGAAGTTTATAACATTGAGCCGTAAAAATAAAATTTTTACATTTTTCCCACAAAAATGTTTTTCAGCCCCACTTTTGCATTTTCATAAGGGTAACAGGAGAAATTGCACCATGCAGTTTGTTGCACAATTTCTTCTGAGCAAGAAGATACCCCATATGTGGGGGTAAACCACTGTTTGGGCACACAGCCGGGTTCGGAAGGGAAGGAGCGCCATTTGAATTTTTAAATGTAAAATTTGCTTGAATAATTAGCGGACGCCATATTGCATTTGGGGAGCCCCTGATGTGCCTAAACAGTGGAAACCCCACACATGTGACCACATTTTGGAAACTATACCCCTCAGGGAACTTATCTAGATGTGTGGTGAGCACCTTGAACCCCCAGGTGCTTCACAGAAGTTTATAACATTGAGCCGTAAAAATAAAATTTTCACATTTTTCCCACAAAAATGTTTTTCAGCCCCCACTTTTTCATTTTCATAAGGGTAACAGAAGAAATTGCACTATGCAGTTTGTTGTTCAATTTCTCCTGAGTTAGCATATACCCCATATGTGGGGGAAAACCACTGTTTGGGAGCGCGGCAGGGTTCGGAAGGGAAGGAGCGCCATTTGACTTTTTGATTGTAAAATTTGCTTGAATAATTAGCTGATGTGCCCCTGATGTGCCTAAACAGTGGAAATCCCCCACAAGTGACACCATTTTGGAAACTAGACCCCCAGGGAACTTATCTAGATGTGTGGTGAGCACATTGAACGCCCAAGTCCTTTACAGAAGTTTATAACATTGAGCCGTGAAAATAAAAAAATCTAACTTTTTCCACAACAATGATGTTTTAGCCCCAATGTTTTTATTTTCACAAGGGTAAGAGGAGAAAATGGACCCCAAAAACTTTTGTGCAATTTCTCCTGAGTACGCCAATACCCCATATGTCGGGAAAATACAGTGTTTGGGCGCACGGCAGAGTTCAGAAGGGAAGGAGCACTGTGTCACTTTTTGAACGCAAAATTGGCTGGAATCGATAGCGGACGCCATGTCGCGTTTGAAGAGCCCTTGATGTGCCTAAATAGTTGAAACCCCCCACAAGTGACCCCATTTTGGAAACTACACCCCTCAAGGATTTTATCAAGGGGTATAGTGAACATTTTGAACCCAGAGGTACGACACAAAATTTGATGACATTAGGTCATCATATTGAATAAGTTGTCATTAGTCTTGAGCGCAAGTGCTCGCTACTTGAGTTTGCATCGGGTACTCAGGTATGCACCATGTATCACATGTGCTCAAGTGAAATGCTCGAGTCCCCTTCCGCATGTTTCACGGTTATTAGACACCCCCAAAAAAACATGCGGGGATCGCTCGAGCATGGCAGGCAATCCCCGCGAGGTTATTTTGGCCGCGAAGCATATGGGGCGGAGACTCGAGCACCCGCGATACTCAATGCATACCCGAGTACCTGATGCAAACTCAAGTAGCGAGCACTTGTGTTCAACACTAGTTGCCATATCATCATCTTTTTTTTTTTTTTTATAAAAAAAAAACAACCCTTACTCCCAACCCTAACCCTACCCTAGCCCAACCCTGACCCGAAACCTAACATTAGCACAACCCTAACCCCAACCCCAGCCCTAGTGTTTATTTTTTACGCCGTTCCTCGTGCGGTATAAGTGATTAGACGACCTTATTCTTCGGGTCGGTGCGACTACAGAGATACCAGAATGATATTTTTTGGGTTAACATGTCAGGGTCAGAAAGAATATTTTTTTTCCACTTTTATACTTTTATACGCTTTGCTTATGTACTAACCACCATTTTGTGTCTTATAACAATAAGCTTTCCTTGCTACGTGTTACTTAGATCGAAACTTATGCTAAGATGGCGCCAGTATCAACCAACACCTATTTCAGAGAAATGAAACCGGATCATCAACTGACGGTTGCAATATCTGCCCAGAGACTGAGTTAAGGAGACATGGACCAATCAGGAGTGGCCGGATACTAGACATTTATGGCTTACCCCGCCCCGAACAATTCCTTTCCCCTCCCCATTATGTAGTGTATTTAGGTTTGTGCATGCGGAAATAAAGGCAGAACATTGCTGAGATCGTGGCTTGCCAGTAGCCCTCTGAGCGTGCTCTGGGTTTGAACCAGCTCGTTGTCTGACTCATTCTTTGAATAATTGACCCATGCTCGTAGCCTTAATTTGGAGTGACTAGAGGACGAGTGGATTGACGTTACGACCCCGACATTTGGCGCCCAACGTGGGGCGTGGCCAGCGGTTCGCCGCCCTCCCGGACCCATATTGCTGACTTCCCTGGTGGTGACCGTGGCGGCTGAATTTGAGGCCTGATCAACCTCCATCGAACGCGGTAAGTTGAGATATATATTTTATATGTTTCACTTGCCTGTGTGTCGGCCGCAGCGGTTCCTGTGGGGTTGTCGGTTTGGATCTGGGTGGGTGACCGGTCGAGTGGTGAGACCTCAGGCGTCCCGCGCCACGTCCCGAACCAGCAACTGTGAGACCGAGTGACGTCGCATGCCTGCGCGTGCTCGTGTGAACACCACCTCCTCCTCCCCCGGTCACTGTACTCTTCTTAGATAGTTGTCTCCCGTGACTGATAGTCGATTCCAAGCCATCCCTAAATCGAAGTGTGAAGGTTAGAAAGAATCTGTGCCGAATTTAGGAGTGCTCTTCGTCTACCACAGGGAAACTTCATAAGGAGGTATTCTGCTGTCAGAGTCAGGGTGCCGTGGTGAGTCGCACTGTAAAGTCGCCATTCAAGATTAGGGAAAGGGATAGATGAGGAGTCTCTCTGTCTCACCAGTGTATTGAGGAGTGCTCTACACTGACGGGTGGCGACCTGACGACTGCACCAGTGATCTGAGTCGCGACAGATCAGTGCATTCTATAAGAAAATGTTGCGTATGTTCAAATCTGAAAGACCTCACAAGTTGCCGGATGGTGCAGTGGGAGTCATCCAGCTAGTAAAGTCACGGGAAGGCAAGAAGGCTGTTAAAAATGTTAGGAGTCTGTATAAAATGATAAGTCTACCCAGTACGGGCAGGCTTCAGCCTTCAGTGTGGAAAGAATGCGTTACACAAAAAAAGGGGAAGTTGAGTGATGAAGGGCTCCTGCACCAGGCTCAGGCACATCTTAGAGTAGCAAGTGATTTAAAGGTTGAGGGCTGGAAGGAAGTAGATGGTGCAGGGGGGGCAGAGAATGCCGAGCCATTGTTCGGATACATGAAAGCTGTAGAATGTGATTTGTTATGTGACCCTAAATTGGCCGTAACCCCGTTGATGCCTGTCACTACGCCGAGCCCTCAGCCACCACCCTATAATGGCGCCGACGCCAAATCACCGGAAGTATGGACGTGTCGTGTGTGCGGAGAGCAGAACCCGCCCTGGGCGAAGTTCTGCTGTGTCTGTGGGGCGGGCCGCCCATGGCTCGATGCCCCGCCTGCCCCCAAGAACAATCCCACTCCCACTCCAACTCCTCCCTCCAACGGCCATCTTACTACACCTTTTACTTGTTGTGGGAGGCCCGGGAAACCCCAATCCGGCCTATATCCACTATTAGATCCGTCCGGTGCTTATTACCAGCCGCCAGTACGGGTGGAAAAGCCCGCAGTCCCAGAGCACCCATCTGAAACCAATGCGATACCCTCTGCTCCAGCCCACGATGCTGAGGCACTCCCTCTGTTCCCCATGGGGGTCGCCCATAACCCTGGGGATATCCTCCTCAACTCCCCAGAATTTCAGGCCAGACTGCTCTCCCTCCGCCAACATACTGTTACTCAAGACGATACGGAGCCAGATGAGGGATGGGCTCAAGATACTCCAGCGCCCCCCCCTTTACCCCATACGTCTCCTGTGGCACCCTCCACCCCACATTCATTACCCATACTCCAGCCCTTGCTCCAAGCAACTGCTGAAAGAGCACCACCCCCCAGCCCCTCAGAAGTCTGGGACCCCTGCCGCTCCCGGAATCTAGTAGACCCATCAGGACGCCCTGTCACTCTGTCAATAGGCTATGGTGACATCCTTACACATCGGGTGGGGGCCATAGTCAACCCTGCAAACTCCTGTATGAGCCATGCTGGAGGATTGGCTCGTAAAATTGCCCTTGCTGCTGGTTCCACTCTGGCTGCAGAATGCCAGGCTCACTTAGCCGAAAACGGAGAGCTTTCAAAAGGCCAGACCTTAGTCACCCGTGCGGGTAGACTGACCGCTGATGTCATCATACATGCAGTGGGTCCTATTTATGACCCCCAGAACCCCGAAGAGTCACGTTCCACTCTCGCATCTACCATCCGTTCAGTACTCCTCCATGCAGGAAAATTAAGTCACAGGATATGCCCAGACGCACTTTAGCGATACCACTTATATCTTCTGGAATTTTCGGCTACCCACTCGGGCCCTGCATGGAGGAACACGTACTATCCCTCAAGGAGGGCATGGAGACCCTCCCCCATGGATTGGACTCAATACGCATTGTATGTGTCCGTAGTCCAGCAGTTCATGCTGCTATGCCTTTGGCCCTTAAGCTACTAGTGGCAACCTCCTCCCCGACACCGATACCTAATGCGGTTCTGTTGCCTGAAGAATCCCCCCTAGCGGCCACCCCAAACACCACCAAGGAACATGCGACGCTGCCCGGTCCTCAACAAGTTCCTGGACCTTTAGGGATGATCAAATATCAACCCTTTACCCCAGTACAAGTAGACACTCTGGTCTCAAAGCTTCCTGATCCCGATAAATCTCCCATGCAGTATGCTAGATGCTTGGACACAACCAGAGCCATTTATGGTGCAACCTGGGCTGATTTGGCAGGTATCACATCTGTGAAGGCCAAGGAATATTTCTTGCCTACTATCGAAAAGGCCATGGATTCCACAAAAGCAGGATCCCTTAGTACGTATGAATCCGGCCTAGAATACATGAAACAGTTGAAGGCCTGGGCTCAGGATCGCTTATCAGATCAGGCCGGGTCTGTACAGGATGTTCAACAAGATCCTGATGAATCAGTAGAAAGATACGCTGCACGACTCAGCATGCACTTCGAGGATTTGGGGTATAGCCCTCATGTGAAAACACAGGCCGCCCTGTTGGTCCAATCCCTCATCGATGGCCTACAAGATACTCTCAAAGATGAAGTTCTGAGGGTGCGCCCCGAGATTCGTTCTTCTTCTTTTAACGACGCGGTGGACATTGTCAAAGCTTTCCAAAAAGCCATGCTAAAAATGGAAAAGGATACTAAGCCAAAGAAGAAAGCCGCTCCTGCCATGGTATATCAAGCTCAAGAAAGCTACCCACCCCCTGGCAACCAACATGGAATCAAGTGGGTAATGGTTAAAGGCACAGGTGATGACACTCCTCCCATGTATAGGAAGCAGGACAGAAGAAATGACAGGGGGCCACCTAGAGACAGGAGACAATCTCGTGATTCTGAAGGACGCATGCTGTGTTGGGAATGTGGTAGCCCTAATCACATTCTCAGAGACTGTCCAACCCGCAGACAGTACCATGACCGCTCGTTTCATGACGGTCCACGCAACCATGGACCTTCCCGTGAACCATCTCACCCACGCCAATGACGGCCCGGTCAACCAGTGTCCACTTTCCCGGCTACGCACCCCACGGCTGCCTGTGGGACCGTCACTTTACAGGTGGACCATCAACCATTGAAGTTCCTAGTGGACACTGGGGCGGCCACATCTGTCATTTCTTCCACACAGCTCCCTCCCTCGGTATCCCTATCACCAGATACCCTCACCTGTGTTGGGGTGGAAGGCCAACATATTTCCTCTCCACTCACAGTCCCTGTCTCTGCAGGGCCGTTTACCGGAGTACTCACAAGATTCCTGGTCTCCGAAACTTGCCCCGTCAATTTGTTGGGGGCCGACCTCCTAGAACGGATGAAGGCGACTATTACTTTTGGGAACCATGGTATGGAGCTCCTTTTACAGGACCCTCATTCTGAACAAGGGACTGAAGACCGCTGCGTTCTCAAAGCCTTCCCTCTCATGATGACGACTATACAACCTCACACTCTTCTTGATACCTCACAGTTCCCTCACTCTCTGTGGTCCAGCGGGCCAGAGGATGTTGGCCTCCTGCAGGTTCCCCCTGTCCGAGTACACCTCAAACCTGGACACAAGTACCCACGGTTGCCACAATACCCCCTCAAGGTGGCACAGGAACAAAGCTTGGGTACTCAAATCACCTCTCTCCTGGAATCAGGAGTTCTTGTCAGATGTGTATCTCCATGCAATACACCCCTCTTTCCTGTAAAAAAGAAAACCGCTCCGGGTGAGCCTCCAAGATACCGGTTGGTTCAGGATCTCAGAGCCGTCAATGCAGCTACCATTTTAGAAACTCCAGTGGTACCCAACCCAAACACCCTCTTGTCTCAGGTGCCTCCAACGGCCACCTTGTTTACGGTGCTAGATCTGGCCAACGCCTTCTTTAGTATACCCTTACATGAAGATTTGTGGTTTCTTTTTGCCTTTACCTTTCAAGGAGCACAGCTTACATGGACCAGGACTCCACAAGGAGCCCAGAACTCTCCTAACCAATTCACTCATTCTATGAAGTCTATTCTGGAGCCATGGGTTCAAGAGAACCCTCAGGTCACTCTTCTACAATATGTGGATGATCTTTTACTCTGCGGCACTGAAGAAAATTTGCCAGAGATGTCAGCATCCCTTCTCTGGTTTCTTCACTCAGCTAACTGTAAAGTCTCGAAAAGCAAAGTCCAATGGTGTCTGCCCATGGTCATTTTCCTCGGACATTGTATCTCACAAGGAGCTAGACATCTGACTGAGGAAAGAAAACAAGCCATCATGGATATTACTTTCCCAACCACCTACTCTGCTATGCAGACTTTCCTTGGCCTCATCACTTACTGCAGACAATGGATCCCTGATGCCTCAAAGCTCATGCAACCCCTGTACGATTGTCTCAAGGATGAAGGCTCAGTCTGGCTTCATGCTGAAGATCCACGAGTCTCTCACCAACGCAGACTATGATTTGACTGCCTTAAACAGGCTGTTGTCTCTGCCCCGGCCTTGGGCTTACCAGACTATACTCAGTCATTTCATCTCTTTGTCTCTGAATCTGAAGGTCATGCCTCTGGAGTCTTAGCACAACGCTATGATCATAAGTATCGGCCTCTGGGCTACTACTCAGCCCGCCTGGACCCTGTCGCCCAAACTGCCCCCACGTGCCTTAAGGCGGTCCACGCTGATCACATCCTCCTTGACAAGTCAGCTGATATCGTCCTTGGACATGATCTAATTATACAGGCTGGCCATGATCTCTCGGCTGTTCTGCAACAAACATCTCCGAAACATCTAACCAACCAAAGACACCTGCGGCTGCAGTGTTCCCTATTGTTGCCCTCCAATATAACATTTACCAGATGTCTGACTATCAACCCTGCCACTTTGCTTCCACCTTCTAGGGGGGAAGACGAACAGGGTGAAGGTCCATTGGTGGAACCTCATGATTCTCATGATTGTATAAAAATTTTGCAGGAAGAGACTTCTGCTCCAGAGAATATGGTGGCACATCCGCTCGCACACCCTGCCTTGCACCTATGGACTGATGGATACTGTTTCGCAGACCCTCAAGGGAAGTTCCACACGGGATATGCTGTCACAACAGACCTAACAGTCCTCAAGGCTGAAGCTCTACCACCATACATGTCTGCACAAGAAGCTGAACTTGTAGCTCTCACAGAAGCCTGCCACCTGGCAGCTGGAACAACGGCAAACATATATACCGATTCTAGGTATGGACATGGAATTTGCAATGATTTTGGACTCTTGTGGAAGTCTAGAGGATTCATCACAGCTGCAGGTACACCAGTGAAACATGCCTCATGGATTAAGGCCCTAATGAAGGCC
The DNA here is from genome assembly GCF_046119375.1 of Phyllobates terribilis. NCBI lineage: Eukaryota > Metazoa > Chordata > Amphibia > Anura > Dendrobatidae > Phyllobates > Phyllobates terribilis. The sequence continues at coordinate 3,959,285 of NW_027362845.1, forward strand.
CTGGAACTACTCATTCAGGTTGCTGTTATCAAGGTCAAGGCTCATGGAAGACTAGATTCCAGGGAAGCCAAGGGCAACCACCTAGCTGACCAAGCAGCCAAGACTGCAGCAGTGGAGAATGTGTCATCAAAGTGGCAGGAAAAGGAAGAAGAGATGGGGGAGACCCTGCAAACCGTAGCTGTGGCGCTCACTAGAGCAAGGGCCAAAGAACAGCCGGCGGAAGACCATACAAGTCCAGAGGGGACACGAGTGGAATCCAGGGGGGTCAGGATGCCTGAAGAAACATTGTGCGAAGAACAAAGGAAGACCCCCACTGAAGAAGTCAAGCAATGGAAAGCGGCGGGAGCCGTGCTGGCAGGTCGCAAAGATTTAAAGGTCGACTCAACTCTTTACCAAGTGGACGGAAAACCTTGCTTGCCCAGGCGCATGTACTCAGCCGTGGCAGCATGGGCTCACGGGCCTGCACACAGAGGAAAGAATCAAGCCTTGGCATGTATCAAGAAACTGTACTTTGCACCCGGAATCTCTTCCACTGTGACTGCATACTCAAAATCCTGCTCTGTCTGTGCTACCTGCAACCCAACGTGTACGGCACGGGTCCCTCTCCAACACCTGGCTAAACCAGACTACCCTTGGCAGAGAATACAAGTCGACCATATCCAAATGCCTAAAGCAGGAAAATATGAGTACGTTTTGGTAGCCGTGGATATGTTCTCAGCCTGGCCCGAGGCCTACCCGGTCGTCAACATGACTGCTAAAGTCGCAGCCAAGAAACTGATCACTGAAATTGCCTGCAGATTTGGAGTTCCCCAAGTCATAGAATCGGATCAAGGACCAGCTTTCACAGCAAATATCTACAAAGAACTTTGGAATATGTTGGGAACAGATTTGGGCCTCCACACTCCATAACATCCTGCCAGTTCAGGCAAAGTGGAAAGGATGAATTCCACACTCAAGACCCAGCTCTTGAAAATGACCCAAGATCATCCCCTCCCCTGGCCCGACCTACTCCCTATAGTATTGTATCATATCAGACACACCCCACAAGCTAAACATGGGCTAACTCCCTATGAAATTTTGTTTGGGACCCCACCTAAAATAGGAAAAATTAGGCCCCAAGAGTTGTCTGAAACACATGATAGAGTAGTAAAATTTGTGATTGCTCTGTCTAAAGAATTGACTAACACCCGCTCTACAGTATCTGCTTCTCTCCCAGAATCCACAGTTGATGCGGTACATGATTTCACCCCAGGCGACCTGGTGTACGTAAAGAAGTTTGTCCGGAAAGACTGTCTCCAACCCAGATTTGAGGGCCCCTACACTGTGATCCTGACTACTCCTACAGCTCTGAAGCTTGAGGGCAAGAGCACCTGGATTCACGCCTCCCACTGCAAGAGAGACAAAACGAGCCTATAAAAGATGACTACCTTCTTCTATATCCTTTCCATATGCTTACTGTCTGTCCCAGGGTGGACAGCTACCACATTTTGGGTAGATACTCACGCAAAAATCCAGACGTATCGATTTGATTACTGTGACATAGTGGATTGTGCAGGAATGACATGGTACTGGTATGATGCTTATGCCCGAGGAATGTTTTATCTCTGTGTAACCCGTCCAGGAAACGAAAATTGCTATTATTGGTCAGATGTGGGGTGGAATACGGGAGATACTGACTGGGAATACAAACCAAAGGAAGCTGTAAACAGGAAGGACCGAGAAGGGAGATCTCTATTAACCCGAATGACCCTGAGCACTGGATTTATAGATAAGGTACAGTGGCCACATATTCCAAAATGCTCATGGGAAAAAGACTGCTTCCCTTTATATCTGAATCTGGAGAACCCTCAAACAGGAGATTTGGGGAAATATGTTTTGAGTAGCTACAATGGTGCTATAAACCCTGATCAAGGAATAATAGAGCTAAAAGATATACAAACAAAACCTACACCAGCCCCTTTGAACACAAGTCAATCTAGCGGGGGTGCTATGCTACAAAAAATTTTAAACGAGGTCATCCCTATCCCAGGGCTTGGGTGGGAAGAAGTTTTCTCCATAGAAACCCAGGTAAATCCCCGTAAAAATCTATGGTTAGAATGGGTACGGTACAATGTTAGAGCCCAGAATATATCCGTAAGTTGCGTGGCCTGTGCAGCCGCCAATACTCATCTGTACACCCATGCTTTCCCAGCTGACCATAATAGTACCCTCTGCTTATTAGAGTTGCTAAAAAATAAACTAAACAACAGCTCTTGTCCTGAATACATTCCCCTGGTTAGCTCCAAGGCAAAAATTCGGACCCCAGGTGAAGTAACAATAACCAAAGATAATTATACATGCTATTCCCCTGACAACTCTACCGGTCGTTCTTTAGGAATTTTCAAAAACGGTTTCTATCAGACTAACGAGTGTAACATACCTGGCGGCGTCCTTGCATGGTGGTCCATCTCCCACTGTGCAAGAGGGCGCACTTGATCTCCTGTCCAGAATGTCTCTCTGGCTTCCCTCCATGCTGTCTGTTTGTGTCTGTCTCTGCTGCTTAAGGGCGGCGCCCGATCACTTCCTGCTTTTTGTACCTGCTGTGGGTCACGCCCCTTGTGCGTCCTCAGCCTATTGCTGTCTGACACTTGGTATATAGCTCAGCAGCTCCCTTCTATCCCTGCCTGAGCATAGTGTTTTCCTTCAGTGTGTGTTTGCACTCTGAAGGTGCCAGGTCCCGTCTTTGTTTCCTTGTCTGCCTTTCCTGGAGGCTGTATTTCCAGGCCTGTCTGAACTTAGTCCTGTATGTCTCCTGCTTTGCGGTATCAGCTCCCGTGTCTGAACTGTGTCCTGTATGTCTCCTGATTTGCGGTATTAGTTCCCGTGTCTGAACTGAGTCCTGTATGTCTCCTGCTTTGCGGTATTAGTTCCCGTGTCTGAACTGAGTCCTTTCTGTGTATCTTGTCTGTCCTGTCTGAACACGCTCCTAGCCTGTTCCTCTCGCCTTCTAGGGGCCGATTACCTAGACCCGCTCCTGTATCTTGTCTGTCCTGTCTGAACACGCTCCTTGCCTGTTCGTCCTGCCTCTCTGGGGGCCGTATTCCTAGACCCGCTCCTGTATCCCGCTGCAGTGTCGGTCTCCTCCGTACACTCAGTTCCAGTCTGAACTCTCTCCTATCCTTTACCTGTTTTGCCTCTATGTCCGTTCCCTTCCTTTTTCTGCAGAGTCTGAACTCGTACCTAACTCCTGCCAGTTGTCTCTGTACTCCCGTTTGTGAGTTTGTGGTCCACTCGCTACTTCACTGCAAGTACCCTGTGGGTGTCTGACTCTGTCTTTCCCTTCCTGTCTGTTCTGTGTGAACAGAGCCCTGTCCTCCCTGCTCAGCCTTTTCTGCACTCTAGCTGTGCTTGCCTTTACCCCCCTGCCTGCATACCCGCCTGCCTGCATACCAGTCGTGCCTGCCTATACCCACCAGTCTGTGTGCCAGCCTACCAGCCTGTTCCTGTATTCCCCTGTGTGGGTCAACAGCCGTGTCCGGGGTCTGTCCTGGAGTAGCACCTGGTCCCTCTGCTCGGTTCCTCCTTGGTGCACTGGCGTCGTATGCCGTCGTGCGACCCTGGTCGGATCGGGTGAATACTTAGTCACGCCCCTCCAGGCATTCACTCTCCGGCACGGTCCAGTGGAATCACTACCAATCACACGCACACGCCGCTTAGCCCGGGCGTGTGCATAACAGCATGCTCAGGCCATGGTTCCCGTTGAGCCCCACGGCCTTCGCTCTCTGAGAAGTTTTCCAGCGAATATATGCATTAAAATAAATAAATAAATTTTTTTTCCCCCCTTTAGCTGAGTTCCAGGCGAATTACGCACCCGTCCAGATGGATCTATCAGCCCTCGTTCCTGCGGATCCGCCACGTTACTATGGGGATCCAAGACAGTGTCGTGCATTTGTGGAGCAATGCATGCTACACTTTAAGGCCTACCCTCTCTATTTTCCTTCCGATTGGGCTAAAGTGGCCTTTATGATTGACTACCTAGCGGGTGATGCCTTGAAATGGGTCACCCCCCTATGGGAAGCATGGGATCCTGTCATCCTTGACCTGCAGGCCTTCCTGGTGGCCTTTCGTATGGTCTTCGAGGACCCTAACTCTGAAGCCCCTGCTGAAGCTTCACTTCCCAATATCCCGGAGCAGCCCCGACGGGTAATGTGTGTGGGTAGCGCAATAGTCCTCCAGCCCAATGAGACTACTGCCCACCCAGAATCCTCACAGGGTGACTACGCTTTCCGGAATACTTCTCTCAACCTCAAGAGGCAGTCCAGACGTGCTAGACTTAGAGGCAAGCCGTCACGCCAGGGTCTGTCCTCCCTGAGACCTCCTGACCCCAACCTTGAAGTCCCTACTGAAGCTTCACCTCCCTGTATCCCGGAGAAACCCCAATGGGTAATGTGCGTGGGTAGTGCACCAGTTCTCCTGCCCGAAGAGACTTCTGCCCATCCAGACTCCACACAGGAGAACTTCCTGCACCCGGCATCAGATGCTTCTCTCTCTTTAACCGGTGTGCATGTCCAAGGATGCTCCAAAGCTGTGGTTACCTCTGAGTCTGTGCACCTCTACTACCTGGCGGAGGATCCCCTGTTGCCTCCTGAATCCTCCGGGATACCACTCGATGACAAATGGAGAGAGACTTCTCTACACCCGGTACTCAATACTTTGTCCGCTTCGTCCTGTGAGCCTGACAATGGGTACCCCAAAGTGGTAGTTACCTCCGAGTCTCTACACCCCTCCGACCAGGCGGAGGATCTCCAGTTGTCTCCTGAACCCTTCGGGGTGCTACCTGGTAGCGAAAGGACAGAGACTCTCCTATACTCTGTACCTGATACCTCGCTCGCTTCGTCCAGTGAGTCCAACCTAGTGTACTCCGAAGCAGAAGTTACTCCCGAGTCTCTACACCCCTCCGACCAGGCGGAGGACCTCCAGTTGTGTTCAGAACCCTTCGGGGTGCCACCTGGTGGTGAATGGACAGAGACTTTCCTATACTCGGTACCCGATACCTCGCCTGCTTCCTCCAGTGAGTCCAACCTAGTGTACTCCGAAGCAGAGGTTACTCCCGAGTCTCTACACCCCTCCGACCAGGCGGAGGACCTCCAGTTGTGTTCAGAACCCTTCGGGGTGCCACCTGGTGGTGAATGGACAGAGACTTTCCTATACTCGGTACCCGATACCTCGCCTGCTTCCTCCAGTGAGTCCGACCTAGTGTACTCTGAAGCAGTTGTTTTCTCTGAGCCTCTGCACTCTTCTGACCCGGCGGAGGACCTCCAGTTGTTTCCTGAATCCTCCGGGGTACCACCAGATAACAAAGAGACAGTGACTTTTCCTCATTATGTACCTGATAACCCGTCTATTTTTTCCTGTGAGCTTGACAAGATGTACCTCGAAGCAGAGTTTACCCTCAAGTCTCTGTCCCCCTCCAACCCAGTGAACGACTGGTCCTCGAATTCCCTGCGGAAGATTCTGGCAGGCCTGAAGAAGAGGGGGCGTAAGGGGGGAGGTACTGTAACATACCTGGCGGCGTCCTTGCATGGTGGTCCATCTCCCACTGTGCAAGAGGGCGCACTTGATCTCCTGTCCAGAATGTCTCTCTGGCTTCCCTCCATGCTGTCTGTTTGTGTCTGTCTCTGCTGCTTAAGGGCGGCGCCCGATCACTTCCTGCTTTTTGTACCTGCTGTGGGTCACGCCCCTTGTGCGTCCTCAGCCTATTGCTGTCTGACACTTGGTATATAGCTCAGCAGCTCCCTTCTATCCCTGCCTGAGCATAGTGTTTTCCTTCAGTGTGTGTTTGCACTCTGAAGGTGCCAGGTCCCGTCTTTGTTTCCTTGTCTGCCTTTCCTGGAGGCTGTATTTCCAGGCCTGTCTGAACTTAGTCCTGTATGTCTCCTGCTTTGCGGTATCAGCTCCCGTGTCTGAACTGTGTCCTGTATGTCTCCTGATTTGCGGTATTAGTTCCCGTGTCTGAACTGAGTCCTGTATGTCTCCTGCTTTGCGGTATTAGTTCCCGTGTCTGAACTGAGTCCTTTCTGTGTATCTTGTCTGTCCTGTCTGAACACGCTCCTAGCCTGTTCCTCTCGCCTTCTAGGGGCCGATTACCTAGACCCGCTCCTGTATCTTGTCTGTCCTGTCTGAACACGCTCCTTGCCTGTTCGTCCTGCCTCTCTGGGGGCCGTATTCCTAGACCCGCTCCTGTATCCCGCTGCAGTGTCGGTCTCCTCCGTACACTCAGTTCCAGTCTGAACTCTCTCCTATCCTTTACCTGTTTTGCCTCTATGTCCGTTCCCTTCCTTTTTCTGCAGAGTCTGAACTCGTACCTAACTCCTGCCAGTTGTCTCTGTACTCCCGTTTGTGAGTTTGTGGTCCACTCGCTACTTCACTGCAAGTACCCTGTGGGTGTCTGGCTCTGTCTTTCCCTTCCTGTCTGTTCTGTGTGAACAGAGCCCTGTCCTCCCTGCTCAGCCTTTTCTGCACTCTAGCTGTGCTTGCCTTTACCCCCCTGCCTGCATACCCGCCTGCCTGCATACCAGTCGTGCCTGCCTATACCCACCAGTCTGTGTGCCAGCCTACCAGCCTGTTCCTGTATTCCCCTGTGTGGGTCAACAGCCGTGTCCGGGGTCTGTCCTGGAGTAGCACCTGGTCCCTCTGCTCGGTTCCTCCTTGGTGCACTGGCGTCGTATGCCGTCGTGCGACCCTGGTCGGATCGGGTGAATACTTAGTCACGCCCCTCCAGGCATTCACTCTCCGGCACGGTCCAGTGGAATCACTACCAATCACACGCACACGCCGCTTAGCCCGGGCGTGTGCATAACAACGAGACTGTGGACACTGATCTACTAAGCAATCATTCCAGATATTTATATGATGGTTATTGGCTCTGTGGGGATGGACGACTCAGACCCAGGCTTCCCACCACCTGGACCGGACAGTGCACCCTAGTAAAATTAGCCATGCAATTCAGAATCCTGCCCTGGAACCCGGAAACGACTCCTGAACTGACCAGGAAAAAGAGAAGTCTGGAACAGCTGCATATGAGCTATGCAGAAGACCCGAAGGTCTATATAGACTCTATAGGAGTCCCTAGGGGGGTCCCAGATGAGTACAAGGCTCAGAATCAAGTAGTTGCTGGATTTCTCTCTCTCATCCCGGCTATACAGATCAATAGGAATGTAGATTGGATAAACTATGTCTATTACACTGAACAGAGATTTATAAATTACAGCAGAGATGCCTTCCAGGGCATAGTTGAGGAACTAGGGCCCAATACAAGGATGACTCTTCAAAATAGATTGGCAATAGATATGATTCTTGCTGAAAAAGGTGGAGTATGTGGGATGATAGGGGAAGAATGTTGCACATACATTCCCCAGAACTCTGGAGTGAATGGGAAAACCATGATAGCTCTTCGAAAGATAACAAGTCTGGCAGAGAAAGTGAAGGCGAACACAGGGGTAGATACCTCCTTCTTCTCAGGTTGGTTGGGAGGGCTCAAGGGATTCCTCCAACAAGCTTGTCTAGTAATGGGAGGTCTACTAGTATTGGGCCTGGTGGTCCTCTGCTGCATAGTCCCCTTATACAGGAAAGCTATAAACAATGCTGTTCCAACCTCCGGGACCTTTTTGAATCAAGAAACCACATCTCTGTTACATGATGATACCAGTAAGGAAGACATGGAGAAATACACTCCTTTGAACAAGCCTGACCAGACCCCCCATGACAGAGTCCAATTGAGAGATTTAGTTTAGGGTCAGTTGGGAGAACTCCATGTGTTATTTAGGGTAGGGCTCAATTATTTGGGGGCGTCCCATAAGGGGGCAGCGTCTAAGATAATTGGGTGAAGAAATCCACCTCCCCTCTCCCCACACATGGACAGTCTCAGAGGCCCCGAAGCAAGGGAAAGCTTAGTGTTTAGGGGGGAATGTCAGGGTCAGAAAGAATATTTTTTTTCCACTTTTATACTTTTATACTTTTATACGCTTTGCTTATGCACTAACCACCATTTTGTGTCTTATAACAATAAGCTTTCCTTGCTACGTGTTACTTAGATCGAAACTTATGCTAAAATGGCGCCAGTATCAACCAACACCTATTTCAGAGAAATGAAACCGGATCATCAACTGACGGTTGCAATATCTGCCCAGAGACTGAGTTAAGGAGACATGGACCAATCAGGAGTGGCCGGATACTAGACATTTATGGCTTATCCCGCCCCGAACAATCCCTTTTCCCTCCCCATTATGTAGTGTATTTAGGTTTGTGCATGCGGAAATAAAGGCAGAACATTGCTGAGATCGTGGCTTGCCAGTAGCCCTCTGAGCGTGCTCTGAGTTTGAACCAGCTCGTTGTCTGACTCATTCTTTGAATAATTGACCCATGCTCATAGCCTTAATTTGGAGTGACTAGAGGATGAGTGGATTGTCGGTACGACCCCGACAAACACATATTTTGTAAAATCTAGTTTTTGCATCGCCATATTTTGAGAGCTATAATTTTTCCATATTTTGGCCGACAGAGTCATGTGATGGATTTTTTTTTGCGGGACAAGCTGACGTTTTTATTGGTGCCATTTTCAGGCACGTGACATATTTTGATCGCTTTCTATTCCAGCTTTTGGGAGGCAGAATAAACAAAAACCTACAATTCAGGAATTGTTTTTTTTTTGTTTTTTTTTTATTCTACTCCGCGTGTGGTAAAATTGATAAGGTAGCTTTATTCTTCGGGTCAGTACGTTTACAGCGGTACCACATTTATATAGTTTTTCTATGTTTTGGCGCTTTTACACAATAAAAGACATTATATAGAAAAAATTATTTTTTTGCATCGCTTTATTCTGAGAGCTATAACTTTTTGAATTTTCGGATTATGGAGCTGTATGGCGGCTTGTTTTTTGCGGGACAAGATTATGTTTTCAGCGGTACCATTTTTATTTATATTCATTTTTTTGATCGCGTGTTATTCCATTTTTTGTTTGGCGGTATGATGATAAAGCATTGTTTTTTGCTTCGTTTTTTTTTTTTTTTACCGTGTTCAATGAAGGGGTTAACTAGTGGGACAGTTTTATAGGTCAGGTCATTCCGGACGCGGCGATACCAAATATGTGTACTTTTATTGTTTTTGTTTTTTTTTCATAATAATATTTATTGATGGGTACATTATATTTTTATTTTTGGTGGATTACATTTTTTTATTTTTTTTTTAAATATTTTTACAATTTTTTTAATTTTTTTTTTCACTTTCTGAGAGGTTTTACACTTTTTTACTTTGTCCCACTCTGGCACTTTCACTTTTTTTATTCTGATCGCCTGCATAGCATAGGGATAGAGCACCATCCCTGAGCCATGCAGGCAGTCAGCGCTGCACAGTGAGAAGATTGTTCGGTCATGCACTGCACATGACCAAACAATCTTCCTGCTGTCTGGTGACCCGGATGTTGTCATGACGACATCGGATCATCATGACAACACCCGGGAAGCCACGGCAGACAGCGCTGGAGGCCGGAAGAGGAGGTGAGTATTGCGATCACCTCCCCTTGCCACCGCAATGCTGCGATCGAAATTGCGGGGGTTAATGTGCCGGGAGCGGTGCGGGACCGCTCCCTGCACATAGTACCGGGAGTCAGCTGTGACAATCAGCTGACACCCGGCGGCGATCGCGCCCGCACAGCCTGTGTGCGCGCACGATCGCCATGATGTACTAATACGGGTCAGGCTCTTGAAGCCCAGGGCACAGACGCGTGTTAGTACGTCATGAGCTGTAAAGGGGTTAATACAAGATGAGGACAAATTCAAAAGGTGTATAGAAAAAAAAATGATATCACTAAAAATGTCATTTTGTCATGCAAAGAATGCGGCCCATCTACCCAGCCGAGTTTGAGACCCTTGCTTTATAAAGTATCTTTGCTTAACAAACAGTTGTTTCTGAGAAGCTAATGATAGCAAATGATCAGGCAATATTTTCTGTGCATTTTCCCATTTCATTCTACTTGTGCCTCCTTTTCGCAAACATTCTGTTGCAATTTTTGAGTTAACTCCTTTATTTTGGATTTTATCTTATTGATCCCCCCTATGCATATTCCCCGTACATATGCTTTCATAGCATCCCATATAAATCTCGTAGATGACGACCCATCATTAAAACGAAAATATTCTAAGATTCTAGAGCTAAGAGTAGGACCAATTAGTTGCAGCCAAAAAGGATTGTGTGCCATGTATATTCCCCCGGAGACCTCACAGCACCCATCTGCAGTTGTACCTGTATAGGCGAGTGGTCAGAGACACTCCTTGGCAGATACCTCACCGATTTAATATAGGGTATGATTGATTCAAAGCCAATAGCTTGGTCTATTCTTGACAAAGAATGATGGGAGGCGAAGTAACAGGAATATTGTCTGACATCAGGGTGCCGTATTCTCCATAGGTCCACTATGCCTACCTCCTCTAGCAGATAATGTAGAGATGTATATTGTGCATTTTGAAGAATATTTCCAGTATGGAATTTATCCCAGAAAGGGTGGAGGTAGGTGGTAAAATCCCCTCCCCCTGCGAGGTTGGGATTTAGGAGGATGTTAGTTTTAGATCAGTTGCAGAACGGAGGGCACGGGAGGGGTGATAGACAGAAATGAGGGATGAGATATAGGGTGGTGCAGAACTGTGGAGGGCTTAATGGGTGAGAGAGATGAGTTTGTATTGTATTCTGTGGTGAATGGGTAACCAGTGCAATGACTGGCACTGGTTAGAGGCGTTGGTGAAGCGGCCTGATAGAAATACGACCCTGGCTGCTGCATTCAGAATGGATTGGAGAGGAGAGAGTTTGTTTAGAGGGAGACCGATTAGAAGAGAGTTGCAGTAGTCCAGACGAGAGTGAATAAGAGCGACAGTAAGAGTTTTTGCAGTATCAAAGGTGAGAAAATGTGGGGTTCTGGAGATGTTTTTAAGGTGCAGGTGACATGAGTGAGTGAGTGATTGTAGCCCAGTCAAGAGAGCTTGTAAAAGAACTTCTACATGATGTTTCAAGGATGGAAAGAGACTGCCATCTACTGGCCAGACGCAGTCAAGCGGAACCAAGATATGCAAGGGAAGTTGCAGGGAGAGCAAGTTCAGACGCTGGACCTGATCAGGTGACTTCCAGGAAGGAATTCCGGAAAATAAAAGGCCAGCGCGCCAAACCTGAGGGGTCTTTGGCGCCAAGCAACAGAAAAAAGCAGACGTGTTTCCTGCATCCTGAGAAACCCCGCGTGAGAGGCCTAAGCCAGAGGCCTGTGAGGTGCCACAGCCGGGCACCGGTAAAAGAGCTCCGGATATCTCGTGGATGTTACCTGAGTGCTGTGCCTGCTGAGGAGACTAGGAACCTGATTGCGGTGCTGAGTGAGTTCGCGGAACCCGACGTCGCCCGCCGACAGACGAGGCCTGGACCCCCCTATCCAAGGCTCGAGAGACTGCCTCCAACAGCGAAGCAGAGATGAGTTGAGAGATGGTTGCCCTAGGAAAGTCACGCCAGCGGAAGCGGAGGAGCTGCATACGTGAACAGGGCCGTCATTTCCACTGTTCACTGTTGGGAGGGGAACTGTTGGGACTAAAGGAGCACAACGTGATCTAATTGAATTTATACGGAAGAGACTCATGGCCTACCGGGAATAACCGGTGACCCCCGCTAGGGCCAAATGTACAGTTAAAGAACTTACGTGGTGTCTCCCATGACTGAGGGCATCACCCTACTTAAGAGACTTCGCCTTACTTAAGAGACTTCACCGTACTAAAGAGACTGCACCTTACTTAAGAGACTTCACCTTACTTTGAGAGGCTTCACCTTATTTTGAGAGACTGCGTCTTATTTTGAGAGATTTTGCCTTTTGCTGATATATTGAATTACTGTTCATTACCCTTGTTACTAATCCCTTGTTCAGAATACCTGTTGCATAAAATTGTTTATTTTCATCTCAGACTGTTCTCGCCTTGTGTCTCTGTGCGTTGCATTCCCGCACCTGCATTACATGATTGTATATGGGGGATAAAGGAAAGTTGTGTGTCAAATATGACTCCAAGACATCGAGCTTGCTGCTTGGGGGTTATGGTGGCGCAACCCAAGAAAATTGAAAAGTCAGGTATAGGTAGGTTAGTAGAGAGAGAAAAAACAAGGAGTTCAGTTTTGGAGAGATTCAGTTTCAGATAGAGGGAAGACTTGATGTTAGAGACAGCAGACAGACAATCACTGGTATTTTGTATTAGAGTGGGGGTGATGTCAGGTGAAGAGGTGTATAGTTGGGTGTCATCAGCATTGAGATGGTACTGGAAATCAAATCTGCTGATGGTTTGTCCAATAGGAGCAGTATACAAGGAGAAGAGGAGGGGACCTAGGACTGATCCTTGTGGAACCCCGATAGTAAGAGGAAGATTAGAGGAAGAAGAGCCGGCAAAAGATACCGTGAAGGAGCGGTCAGAGGTAGGAGAAGAACCAGGAGGGAGCGGTGTCCTTGAGGCCTATACAGCGGAGCATAGTGAGGAGGAGCTGATGATCTACAGTGTCAAAAGAGAGATCAAAAGAGAAACAGCAGGGAGTAGTGACCATTAGATTTAGCTGTTAGTAGATCATTAGAGACTTTAGTGAGGGCAGTTTCAGTAGAGTGTGAGGAGCGGAAACCGGATTGTAAAGGGTCGAGAAGAGAGTTATCTGAGAGATAGCGGATTAGGCGGGAATGGACCAGGCGTTCCTGGAGTTTAGAGATGAAGGGAAGATTAGAGACCGGTCTGTAGTTAGCAGTGCAGTTCTGGTCCAGGGATGGCTTTTTCAGTAAAAGGGTTATGATGGCATGTTTAAGTGAGGAGGGAAAGATACCTGAAGAAAGAGAGAGGTCAAATATTTTAGTTAGGTGGGTAGTGATGTCAAGGTAAAATATATATATTAATTGAAAATCAATTATTTTATTTTAATAGATTACCTAATCAGTGTGAATTAATATAGAGATGATGGAATAATCTATGTGTATGTATGTATGCAAATGTGTATATGCACATTGATTATGTTAATAGTTAATGATATATAACAGTTTCTGTTCTCATGCTATGTGCCCACAATGCAGAAATGCTCCGGATTTTTCCTGAGCGTTTCTGCATATCCCTGGCAGAAAAAATGTATGCGGATTGTACATGCGGATTTTACAAGCGGATTGTACATGTGGATTGTAAATGCGGATTTTACATGTGGATTGTACATGCGGATTGTAAATGCGGATTTTACATGTCGATTGTACATGCGGATTGTACATGCAGATTTTACATGTTGATTGTACATGTGGATTTTACATGCGTTTTTCCTGCCAGGGACAAGCGGATGTGAAGCTTTCTTCACATGCATTTCTCCATGCACGTTGAAAGCGCTTTCCAAGCGATTTTAACATCACTTGGAAAGTGCTTGACAACTTGGTCACACTATATAAATCCATGCAAACGGCATGGATTTATATAGTGTGTCCGAAAGAATGTTAAAAAATAAAAAATAAATGTCATACTTACCTTCTGATGGCCCCCGGTGTCTTTATCCGATGCGTCTCAGCTTTCCGGCAGCTCGCGGTACACTGAAGGACCTGCCGTCACATGACTAAATGACGTCAGCGCAGGTCCTTGAGTCCACCGCGATCTGCCGGCAAGCCAAGACAAGCACACCGGGGGCCATCAGAAGTTAAGTATAATATTTATTTTTTATTTTATTCTTTTTTTACAATGATTTCCTGGGAATGACATATGTATGTGAATGGCTGATAACAGAGAGATTCATGTCGAGTTGGCAAAGATGGCGCTGAGAGATGACTTCACCCCTCCCATCAGAATTCCTAAGGTGTTACTGAGGCCAGGAGATACATGGATGAGCAAATTGCAGTGTGCCAAGTTATCAGAAGGAGCAATGAATTTTACTAATCCCACCTAGAAGTAGAATACTATATAACCCCATGTCTACATAATAAAGTATGTCATTTTGCGTGGTTTAGTCTCTGAGTGAAGTTTTTCAACCATATTAGCAAATTTGGTCGATTTGCATTCACTCGGACATCTTTAATTAGGAGGAGAGCAGTTACCTAGTGTATCTTAAATTGGTGAAACCTCCAAAGTGACAGCTGGGGAAAGGAACTGAATGAGCTGTGAGGGAATAGGGTCACTGTTGCAGGTTGTAGGGCGGGAAGAAGTGAGGAGTCTGGTCACTTCTTCTTCTGTGACCAGCTCGAAGATGGAAAGTGAACTTGAGGTGCGGGAGGGAAGGGAATCCAGACTCTGAGGGGATTGTGTAAAAATGTCTTGACAGATATGATTGATTTTTTGTAGAAAATAAGTGGCCAGATCGTCAGCGCTTAGGTTGGTGATGGGGATCTGTACTTTAGAGCTCAGGAGGGAGTGGAAGGTTTCAAAGAGTCGTTTAGGATTGTTGGCTAGAGATGTGATGAGAGTGGTAAAGTAGACTTGTTTAGCCGGATGGAGAGCAGAATTATAAGTTTTGAGCATGAACTTATAGTGGATAAAGAGAAACCAAAAACAAGAAAAATACCCAAATAATTGAAAGTAAATGTATAGTGGATGAAGTTTTCTGTCAAAAGAGATTTTCTCCACAGATGCTCCACTCACAAAATAAGAATACTTTGTATGTACAATAAGGCAGGTACATAACTCATCATAGCTCAACATTTCCCGCTCATAATAGAATAACGGAATAGATTCATGGATAGGCATTTTTTCATCTTGCCTTATAAATGGGGTTGGGACCATCAGTTGTGTTGTGCAGAAGACAATGACCCCAAACACACCTCCAGGCTGTGTAAGGGCTATTTGACCAAGAAGGAGAGTGATGGGGTGCTACGCCAGATGACCTGGCCTCCACAGTCACCTGACCTGAACCCAATCGAGATGGTTTGGGGTGAGCTGAACCTCAGAGTGAAGGCAAAAGGGCCAACAAGTGCTAAGCATCTCTGGGAACTCCTTCAAGATTGTTGGAAGACCATTTCCAGTGACTACCTCTTGAAGCTCATCAAGAGAATGCAAAGAGTGTGCAAAGCAGTCATCAAAGCAAGAGGTGGCTACTTTGAAGAACCTAGATTATAAGACATATTTTCAGTTGTTTCACATTTTTTGTTATCTATATAATTCCACATGTGTTAATTCATAGTTTTGATGCCTTCAGTGTGAATGTACAATTTTCATAGTCATGAAAATACAGAAAAATCTTTAAATGAGAAGGTGTGTCCAAACTTTTGGTCTGTACTGTACGTATTAGTACGCCCTGGGCTGTAAAGAGGTTAAGACCCATAGTGGTGGGGATTGGTTCCCATGGTGAAAAATTAAGTGCCTGGATGGATTTTTACCTACAGCCTCTGGTTCAGGAAACTCCGAGTTACATTAGGGATTCAAAATTCATAGTGACCATTTTTGATAAATTTGAATGGCCAAAAAACTTTGGATGATTGTCCTGTGATGTGGTGGCATTATACCCCCTCAATTCCACACCATATTGCTTTAGCATGTTTAACCTACCACCTTGACACATACAGTTCGTACACTATAGAAATAAAAGAATTTCTGGTCATAGCAGTACAGTTCCTCTTAGAGCGTAATTATTTTAGCTTTGATAAAAGTTTTTTTTTTTACAGAAAAGAGGAGTCAGCATGGGCAGTAAATTTTCTCCTTCGCTAGCGAACATAGTGATGTGTAGGTGGCAGCAGCTTTTCATTTACCATATTGATAACACATATAGTGGACACATTGTGTGGTACGGTAGATTTATTGATGACCTCCTCCTGGTGTGGGGGGCACACAGGAGGAGGTGGTACAATTTGTACACTACATCAACTGCAATAATTTTAATCTTAAATTCACTTAGTTCTACCATTCATCCAAAATTACTTTTTTGGATCTCGAACTTGAGGCTACCAAGGAGAAAGAATTGGTCAAAATTAATCCCCACAGAAAATCTACAGCCTCAAATTCTATTCTATCAGCTAAATGTTGTCATCCGCCACATATTAAGAGAAATATCCCTTACGGTGAGCTAATACGAACAATACGAAATTGTTCAGATAACATCACTTTTCAGAAGGAATCAGAAAAAATTTGTAACAGACTATCCAATAGGTGCTATCCCGAGTGGTCTTTAAGAAAAGCGAGTAGAATTGTCTCCAATATAAATCGGAAAGATATACTCCGAAATAAACAGAAAAATAACATTAACACATTGGATACTAGGGTAACGTTTTCTACCACCTATAGTCCTCAGTATAATAAAATTACATCTAGAATTAAAAAGTATAACCCTATTATATATCAGAACAAGAAACTAAAAAACCTACTTTCTAATGCCATCCGCTTTGTAGCCAGGAAAGCGCCCGCTCTGGGAACCATCCTTTCTCCTGGCTTATACACCAGTGAGACTAATACTGTACAACCAAATTGGCTCAGCACAAAAGGTTTCTTCAGATGTGGAGCCAATCGGTGCAAAGCGTGTCTACACGCGGTTAAAACAGATAGTTTTATGTCCTTAAGTAATGATAGAGAATATAAAATTCATGATTTCCTCAATTGTAATTCATCAGGGGTTATATACCTTATAGAATGCACCTTGTGTAAGGTCCACTATGTGGGTTGTACCACAGGTGCGCTGAAAGTCCGTATCAGAAGACATCTTTCTGATGCGATTCATTTGGAAGCCATAAATACATCAGCAGTATCGAGGCATTTTGCGAGAGTTCATAAAGGTGACCCCTCATTCTTTAAATATATGGAGATAGAGAAGGTATATAGATCCACACGAGGGGGGGATCATAAGTGCAAACTTCTGAACCGGGAGTCCCTGTGGATTTTCACATTGGATACCACAGGGGTTAAATTCAAGACAGGATCTGATACTGCAGTATTAAGAAATATAATTCTGCATTTATTTCCATGCATGTACACTGGGTACGGAAAGTATTCAGACCCCTTTACATTTTTCACTCTTTGTTTCATTGCAGCCATTTGGTAAATTCTAAAAAGTTCATTTTTTTCTCATTAAAGTCCACTCTGCACCCCATCTTGACTGAAAAAAAACAGAAATGTAGAAATTTTTGCAAATTTAATAAAAAAGAAAAACTGAAATATCACACGGGCATAAGTATTCAGACCCTTTGCTCAGTATTGAGTAGAAGCACCCTTTTGGGCTAGTACAGCGATGAGTCTTCTTGGAAATGATGCAACAAGTTTTTCACACCTGCATTTTGGGATCCTCTGCCATTTTTCCTTGCAGATCCTCTCCAGTTCCGTCAGGATGAATGGTAAACGTTGGTGGACAGCCATTTTCAGGTCTCTCCAAAGATGCTCAATTGGGTTTAGGTCAGTGCTCTGGCTGGGCCAGTCAAGAATGGTCACATAGTTGTTCTGAAGCCACTCCTTTGTTATTTTAGCTGTGTGCTTAGGGTCATTGTCTTGTTGGAAGGTGAACCTTTGGCCAAGTCTGAGGTGCAGAGCACTCTGGAAGAGGTTTTCATCCACGATATCTATGTACTTGGCCGCATTCATGTTTCCTTCAATTGCAACCAGTCGTCCTGTCCCTGCAGCTGAAAAACACACCCATAGCATGATACTGCTGTTATGATCTGCTACAAGAACGACAAGGAAAGAGAGGAAATCTGTCCATACAATAGGACTAAGCTGATTCCCTACGATGCAGCGAGCAACCTGTTCCTTGTGAACAGACCCGCCTTCGTCCGCGGCTAGTCTGAACGCAGACCTATAGATTAAAGGGAGGGGTCCCTAAAAGAACTAAGGACTGGGACAAAATTGGACACCTCCTGGCAGAAGTAGTAGCAGAAGAAGACAAACAGACAAAAGTACTTAGTGGTCCAAGGACCAAACAAACTAGAGAGATACAGTAGGTACAAAGCACCTGGCTAGATTAAGAGTCAAAGTAACACTGAAGTCCAGCAAAGCCTGAAGGGCAAAAGGTCACGTGATCACAAAATAGAAAAAACTAACAGGAGGGTTCTAACAACTGCCACCACCATGTTTCACTGTTGGGATTGTATTAGGCAGGTGATGAGCAGTGCCTGGTTTTCTCCACACATACCACTTAGAATTATCACCAAAAAGTTCTATCTTTGTCTCATCAGACCAGAGAATCTTATTTCTCATAGTCTGGGAGTCCTTCATGTGTTTTTGAGCAAACTCTATGCGGGCTTTCATATGTCTTGCACTGAGGAGAGGCTTCCATCTGGCCACTCTGCCATAAAGGTCCAACTGGTGGAGGGCTGCAGTGATAGTTGACTTTGTGGAACTTTCTCCCATCTCCCTACTGCATCTCTGGAGCTCAGCCACAGTGATCTTGGGGTTCTTCTTTACCTCTCTCACCAAGGCTCTTCTCCCACGATTGCTCAGTTTGGCTGGACGGCCAGGTCTAGGAAGACTTCTGGTGGTCCCAAACTTCTTCCATTTAAGGATTATGGAGGCCACTGTGCTCTTATGAACCTTGAGTAATGCAGAAATTATTTTATAACCTTGGCTAGATGTGTGCCTTGCCACAATTCTGTCTCTGAGCTCCTTGGGCAGTTCCTTTGAGCTCATGATTCTCATTTGGTCTGACATGCACTGTGAGCTGTGGGGTCTTATATAGACAGGTGTGTGCCTTTCCAAATCAAGTCCTATCAGTTTAATTAAACACATTTGGACTCCATTGAAGGAGTAGAACCATCTCAAGGAGGATCACAAGGAAATGGACAGCATGTGACTTAAATATGAATGTCTGAGCAAAGGATCTGAATACTTATGACCATGTGATATTTCAGTTTTTCTTTTTAATAAATTTGCAAAAAAATTCTACATTGCTGTTTTTTTCAGTCAAGATGGGGTGCAGAGTGTACTTTAATGAAAAAAAAAATGAACTTTTTAGAATTTATCAAATGACTGCAATGAAACAAAGAGTGAAAAATTTAAAGGAGTCTGAATACTTTCCGTACTCACTGTATGTATCTATATACACTGCTCCAAAAATAAAGGGAACACTTAAAACAACAGAATATAACTCCAAGTAAATCAAACTTCTGTGAAATCAAACTGTCCACTTAGGAAGCAACACTGATTGACAATCAATTTCACATGCTGATGTGCAAATGGAATAGAAGATAGATGGAAATTATTGGCAATTATCAAGACACCCTCAATAAAGGAGTGGTTCTGCAGGTGGGGACCACAGACCACATCTCAGTACCAATGCTTTCTGGCTGATGTTTTGGTCACTTTTGAATGTTGGTTGTGCTTTCACACTCGTGGTAGCATGAGACAGACTCTACAACCCACAGAAGTTTCTCAGATAGTGCAGCTCATCCAGGATGGCACATCAATGCGAGCTGTGGCAAGAAGGTTGGCTGTGTCCAGAGGCTGGAGGCGCTACCAAGAGACAGGCCAGTACACCAGGAGATGTGGAGGGGGCCGTAGGAGGGCAACAACCCAGCAGCAGGACCGCTACCTCCGCCTTTGTGCAAGGAGGAACAGGAGGAGCACTGCCAGAGCCCTGCAAAATGACCCTCAGCAGGCTACAAATGTGCATGTGTCTGCACAAACGGTTAGATACCGACTCCATGAGGGTGGTATGAGGGCCCGACGTCCACAGATAGGGCTTGTACTCACAGCCCATCACCATGCAGGATGCTTGGCATTTGCCACAGAACACCAGGATTGGCAAAGTCGCCACTCGCGCCCTGTGCTCTTCACAGATGAAAGCAGGTTCACACTGAGCACATGTGACAGATGTGACAGAGTCTGGAGACGCCGTGGAGAGCGACATCCTTCAGCATGACCGGTTTGGCAGTGGGTGAGTAATGGTGTGGGGTGGCATTTCTTTGGAGGGCCGCACAGCCCTCCATGTGCTCGCCAGAGGTAGCCTGACTTCCATTAGGTACTGAGATGAGATCCTCAGACCCCTTGTGAGACCATATGCTGGTGCGGTTGGCCCTGGGTTCCTCCTAATGCAGGACAATGCCAGACCTCATGTGGCTGGAGTGTGTCAGCAGTTCCTGCAAGTTGAAGGCATTGAAGCTAAGGACTGGCCCGACCGTTCCCCAGACCGGAATCCGATTGAGCACATCTGGGACATCATATCTCGCTCCATCCGCCAACGTCACGTTGCACCACAGACTGTCCAGGAGTTGGCGGATGCTTTAGTCCAGGTCTGGGAGGAGATCCCACAGGAGACCATCCGCAACCTCATCAGGAGCATGCCCAGGCGTTGTAGAGAGGTCATACAGGCACGTGGATATATATATATATATATATATATATATATATATATATATGCCTTTTTGTCATTCTAGTAGTAGGGCCATAATTAAGACATGATTTGTTGAAACGCGTAGGTCTGTAAGCTATGATAGTTGCACATTTGCTGTATTCTTTGTGGAGCAGTGTTTTATATGGCTAATAAAAGCTAAGTTTTAATATTTTTTCTACTAAACAAACCTTTACGCTGGATCATTTGCACTTTTCCCTTGTCTGACTGCACTTACGTTTCGCCCTGGTACCACTTATCTGCATCTCCAGAAGTTTCCCATTTCTCTATTATACTCTTCAAATTACATTTTGAGACTTTCTCCTCCTGTTGTTGCACATATTTTTTTCCCTTCATCTGCACAGGTATCATTAATCTATCAACTATAATGGCCGTACCAGGTCCTGCAGGTCCTGTATCCCGTACACATGACGTGGGCAGTGCACGGCATGCCGCTAGTTTTTATTCTGAGTGCTCTTATATACGGTGGTAGTTTTACACAATGTTGAGCCTGTGATCTGCAGAGTGAAATGTCTGACTGCTAGAACAGAAGTATACGGCAGATTCTGCAGCACGGATACATAAAGGACGTCCTGGGGGAATATACCTCCCTCCAACACTCGTCCAGTCCCTGCCTCACACTAGAGACATTTATAATAACTCCAGGACTATGGAGCTGGTCATTTTCTCATAATCTGTGGCCGTTATTAGTGATCTCGCACTATACGGTAATATCACCCTGGAGGTTGTGATGTATTTAGTGTAATAGCGCCATCTAGAATATACAGTATATATCAGGTGATACCATGCTTTCTATAGTTAGTCGTCTTATGTGCCCTCTATAGCTATCTATTATACTTTATATTTCTTTATAATAATTTATAATAAATTACTCGATAGTTTTACAGCTTTATGATGTTTATTAATCTGCTGTAATTATAAAAGAAAGTCCAACCTTACAGTGGACACAGGTGGAAGTGTCCTCCATGATGGTGTAGGCTGAGGTGGAGCAAGTATATAGTCAGTGGGGGATCAAGATGACCAGTATTCCCCAGGGTTCCTTGTTATCAGGGAGGGACCCGGTGTATGCAATCAAAAGATCTTATCCTCTGACCGGCTGTGTGCCATCAACAGGTAATGATCCTCTGTCCGGCTGTGTGCCATCAACAGGTAATGACCATCCGGCAGTGCGCCATGAACAGGTAATGACCATCCGGCTGTCTGCCATCAACAGGTAATGACCATCCGGCAGTGCGCCATCAACAGGTAATGACCCTCTGGCTATGGCCATCAATAGGTCATCACTCTCTGGCTGTGTGCCATCAACAGGTAATGATCCTCTGTCCGGCTGTGTGCCATCAACAGGTAATGACCATCCGGCAGTGCGACATCAACTGGTCATCACCCTCCAGCTGTGTGCCATCAACAGGTAATGACCATCCGGCAGTGCGCCATCAACAGGTAATGACCCTCTGGCTATGGCCATCAATAGGTCATCACCCTCCGGCTGTGTGCCATCAACAGGTAATGACCATCCGGCAGTGCGCCATGAACAGGTAATGACCATCCGGCTGTGTGCCATCAACAGGTAATGATCCTCTGTCCGGCTGTGTGCCATCAACAGGTAATGACCCTCTGGCTATGGCCATCAATAGGTCATCACCCTCCGGCTGTGTGCCATCAAATGTTTTTATCTTCTGTCCAGTTTTGTGCCATCAAGAGGTAATGACTCTCCAGCTGTGGGCCATCAACAGGTCATCACCCTTCGGCATTTAGGCTTCTTGTCTTCTGTAAGATGCGATTCTTGAGTCTCCTGATGTTAAAAAATATTTAAAAAATCACCGATTAAACTAATAATCTATTTAGTACATAAGCATCACAATTTATAATCTATCTAGTGCATAAGTATGACAATTTAGCTCACAGAACATACACTATGCTAAAACATTAGACCCTACAAGCAGAAATTTGCGAAACTAACATAAATATAACTGACAAATCAGTAGAAAAATCGCTACCAATGGCACAGCTCTCTTCACATCTACCTGTAACCATAGTAGATAAGAAATAGAGGACAATGCTCATAGTCAGTTATCAACAATTCGGCATGGGGCATCCCACCAGAGACATTATAATATCTAGTAGATTATAAATGGCAATAGAATTTACCAACAAGCACATAGTACGCCAAACTCAAGTACATAGTATGCCAAACCTCGACACGTTTTCCTAAAATAGGTTCATCAGAAGCACATACTAGACAGTGATACTTAGCAAAGCGTTCATAGATATATGCGCCATATGATAAGGTGCTAAAGTGCAAGTGTGTGACAAAATATCCATTCGATTTCAGGTGCAATGCTGCCTTGTATGTAGTAAGATGGTGCCCATCAGACAGCATGTATAGGACTAACCTGTGATGAAAACACGAGCAATGGGAAAGTTCAAGCAGTTGCCTTCTCAATCTTCCTCGCCTCTAAGACATCTAAGGAAACATCTTCTCCTCTTGATTTTGGGTGGAGGTGTTGTAGGCATTTCAGTCTCTGGCATTCTAGGTTCTGACATACTAGGTTCTGACATGGTAGGTTCTGGTGTTCTAGGTTCTGGTGCTCTTGGCTCTGGAATTCTGGGTTGTTGGCTTCTCTGAAAAATCAGTAACCTCTCTTTATGCTCCGTGGAACTTCGAGCTCTTCTTCCTATATTGTTGTGAGGGATCGTTCTGACCCAGACAATATCACTGAACGCCACTTTATAGTTGCAGCTAGGAACCTTTTTCGCATCCTGCGGTGCAGGAGCCATGGATGGAGTAGAACATTTGCCATTGGGCAGGACAGGTGTTCTCCTGGAGTCTTGCTCCTGAATCTGAGGGATGCAAATCGGCTCCTTACAAGCACTTTGTTCCTTCAGAATGGTCTTGTTCTCATGAGTTTTCTGATTGTTTCACCAGGTTCAGACATTGCCCACTTGCTCAGCACAAGACTTAAGGCCAAATACTCTAGTATTGTCAGTAGTGTCATCACCGCAACAAAAACTGCGTCACGGAAGAGCCAAAGAGGAAGATTGATGGAAGCTTGATAGGTGCTTCTCCTGAGATCCACGGGTAGTGGGTCATCCTATAATAAAGAAAAAAAACATAATAAAGTCCTGAATATTTATACCCAATCCAGTCAAACAGAGAGCCCTTGTTATTATACAGTGATGGATACATTATCAAGCAACTTTCAGAAATATCCCATTGAGAAGATCAGGAAGAAGTTTGGGATTCACCTCCAGGGTCCATGGAATATTATTTACAGTTGGACTTTCATATGACTGACGGTCACGTGTCCAGTATGAGAAGTCCTGCAAGAGGCGATATTCTCATTAGCTGATCCTTGTGACCTCCATATTGATGAGAACATACTCGCCCTCAGTGTACTGTAATGTGGGGGGTAGAGCAACGTAAAGCACAGAAATGATAGGATGATACTCATCATCTCCAGAGGTCTCTCAGCACCAAGGTATGGTCAATGAGATACAAGCTGCAGATGGGCCGAGGCTTCTAATATACCCAGGGGTGACATCACAAAGCCCTCTGTGACATCATTGCACAGTTCTATCCATCATGCCACTGATACTTTGGACCTAACTAAATGTCTAAAAGAGAACCCTTCCACATGATTTCCAATCACGGAGCAGCTTCAGTTTTTCAAGAAAAGTTTAAAAAATATAATCTGTGCTGTGATTGGTCACAATGGCACATGAAGCAGAACGTCTTTAGATCTTTTAAAGGGAAAGTGTCAGCAATTTTTTTACAATTGTAAAATTGTAAAGTATTTATATTTATATATAAATGCACATATATATTTAAAAAGGTTTCAATGGTATAAAATCTGAAAAAAATATTTTAACTCTTTTGATGTTTTCATCTTGTAAACACTAGGGGGAGCAGCTGCTGACATTTCCATGAAAACAGAATACAGCTAGCTCGCATTACGACTGCAGTAAAAGTGGGCGGGATCTGCTCACATGGGTGTGATGTCACTCCTCCCCTTCTGGGCGTTTGCAAAAAGGTAAATGAGACTGTAGTTTAGGATCACAGTGCGGAGCGATCACTGGTGACTGCAAAGTGATATATAAGGGACAACACCAAAGTCATTAATCACTACAAGGACAAGGCAGGAATGTGGGAGTCAGAGGGGTCACCCCACACTTATATCCCCTCTGACTGTCACTTCCTAAGCTCCTTTCCCTGCCATAACCTCTTATTCCCGCAGGTAAATTCTTACAGGACCCCCCTCCCCATCCCCTTCCCCTGCCGCAGCTGATTCTAAACGTCCTCCATATGTAATAATAGACAGGTACTCACCGGCAGCCTATGGTAATTCACAGGGTAGAACAGGGTACAGCACAGAAACAATATGGCGATCCTCATTGTCTCCAGGGGGTATCTCAGCACCAAGATATGGCCAATGAGATATGAGCTCCAGGTGGATGGAGCCCCCTTATATACCCCAAGGGTGACATCACAACGCCCTCTGTGACATCATCACCCACAACATTCCGTCACATGACATCACCCAGCACCAGCATCATGTGACCCAGCATAAATAGAAACGGTCCCTGTTGCCTATAGCAACTATTCAAAACTAAGTTTAAACTTTTCCAACAGCTAAAGGCGGCTCTGTGATGGCAGTTTCTTCTTGTGGACGGTTGTGATAAATCTGCAGAACATCTACATAACGCGACATGTAGAAAATCCTGTCTTTTCCCCTCTGTTCTTCCTCTGGTGCTACAGAGACCGATAGAAGGAGCTTTTCCAGACCTTACAGTGCACAATATGGGACCTAATCTCTGATATCCCAGATCTCCTCAGTACAAGCATACCGCCAACCTATGAGGACTAGAAAGAGGGCGAAACCATGCGGCACGCGTAGTCTGACCACGCCCCTATCCACACCCCAAGCTACGTCCATTTACCATGTCTTTCTCCCCCGGCAGGAAGAGTTATCAGAGGGGCGGTGGCAGTGAGGGACATTCAGCAGAAACTCGGGACTGCAGGGCATAGACCTAAATCCGGGACTGTCTGCTGTATCCAGGACGGCTGGGACTAGAGATGAGAGGATCGACTTATGGGACTCAGGTCCAGCATCCAGGTCAGTGGTAATTGGTGGCTGGACGGGAGGCCCTGTCGCGGCTTTAGATTAGCCCGGGCTGCTGCAATATCATCTGTGCGTCCTGCTCTTCTCTAGTTGGGACCTGTGGATTATTTTTTGTTCCCTCATTCACAGTCGGACCCTTCAGAACTTTCTCATCTCTGTGTAGTTTCACTATATGACATCTGGCTTTTTTGTGTCTGTAAGGCCGTGTTCACACGTAGCATAAATACTGTGCACCAATCTACACAATAACAATCTCCTCTGGTTATTGCATCTTTGGTGCACTATTTTAGGCTTTTTCCCCCTTATTTGATGCATTTTGGTGCAGATGTGAAACCGCGTTTTTAATTGTTTTTTATAGTACAGAAAAGCTTTGATTCTGCACTTAAAAAAGTATCAGCAGTTTCTTACAGACGTTTTTTTATGCTCCACATAGAAGTCTATAGAGGAAAAAAATCACCAAAACCGCACAAGGTGGGGGCAGGGTGAGGGACACTGAGGGCAGAATGGAGGCATGGGGGGGTCGAATGGGAAACATGGAGGCAGAATGGGAGACATTGGGGGCAGAATGGAGTCACATTGAAGGAGAATGGAGTCATATTGGAGGCAGAATGGAAACACATTGAGGGCAGAATGGAGACATGGGGGGCAAAATGGAGACGGGGCAGAATGGAGACAGGGGGGAAGAATGGAGACAGGGGGGCAGAATGGAGACAGGGAGGAAGAATGGAGATAGGGGGCAGAATGGAGACAGGGGGCAGCATGGAGACATTGGGGGCAGAATAGAGACACGAGGGCAGTATGGATGGAGACAAGGGTGGCAGAATAGAAACCGGGGGGCAGAATGGAGATAGGGGGCAGAATGGAGACAGGGGGCAAAATGGAGACAGGGGGGCAGAATGGAGATGGGGCAGAATAGAGACCGGGGGGCAGAATGGAGATAGGGGGCAGAATGGAGACATGGGGACAGTATGGAGACATTGGGGGCAGAATAGAAACCAAAGGGCAGTATGGATGGAGACAAGGGTGGCAGAATAGAAGCATGGGGGGAGAATGGAGACAGGGGGGCAGAATGGAGTCGGGGCAGAATAGAGACCGGGGGGCAGAATGGAGATAGGGGGCAGAATGGAGACAGGGGGCAGAATGGAGACGGGGCAGAATAGAGACCGGGGGGGCAGAATCGAGATAGGGGGCAGAATGGAGACATGGGGACAGTATGGAGACATTGGGGGCAGAATAGAAACCAGAGGGCAGTATGGATGGAGACAAGGGTGGCAGAATAGAAACATGGGGGCAGAATGGAAACAAGGGGGACAGAATGGAGACATGGAGGGAAGAATAGAAACGTGGGGGGCAGAATGGAGACGGGGGCAGAATGGAGACATTGGGGGCAGAATAGAAACCAGGGGGTAGTATGGAGACAAGGGGGGCAGAATGGAGACAGGGGGGCAGAATGGAGTCACATTGGGGGAGAATGGAGTCATATTGGAGGCAGAATGGAAACACATTGAGGGCAAAATAAAGACATGGGGGGCAGAATGGAGACGGGGCAGAATGGAGACATGGGAGAAGAATGGAGACAGGGGGGCAGAATGGAGACGGGGCAGAATAGAGACCGGGGGGCAGAATGGAGATAGGGGGCAGAATGGAGACAGGGGGGCAGAATGGAGACGGGGCAGAATAGAGACTGGGGGGCAGAATGGAGACATGGGGACAGTATGGAGACATTGGGGGCAGAATAGAAACCAAAGGGCAGTATGGATGGAGACAAGGGTGGCAGAATAGAAACATGGGGGAAGAATGGAGACAGGGGGGCGGAATGGAGACGGGTCAGAATAGAGACCGGGGGGCAGAATGGAGATAGGCGGCAGAATGGAGATAGGGGGCAGAATGGAGACGGGGCAGAATAGAGACATTGGGGGCAGAATAGAAACCAGAGGGCAGTATGGATGGAGACAAGGGTGGCAGAATAGAAACATGGGGGCAGAATGGAGACAAGTGGGACAGAATGGAGACATGGAGGGAAGAATAAAAACATGGGGGGCAGAATGGAGACGGGGCAGAATGGAGACATTGGGGGCAGAATAGAAACCAGGGGGTAGTATGGAGACAAGGGGGGCAGAATGGAGACAGGGGGGCAGAATGGAGACGGGGAGGGCAGGATGGAGACAAGGGGGGCAGAATGGAGACATTGGGGCAGAATTGAAACATTGGGGCAGAATGGAGGCAAGGGGGGCAGAATGGAGAAAGGGAAGCAGAATGGAGACATTGGATGCATAATAGAAACATGGAGGCAGAATAGAAACATGGTGGCAGAATGGAGACAGGGCAGAATGGAGAGACATTAGGGGCAGAATTGAGACGGGGCAGAATTGAGACGGGGCAGAATGGAGACATTGGAGGCAGAATGGAGAGACATTGGGGGCAGAATGGAAACATGGGGCAAAATAGACACATGGAGGCAGAATGGAGACTTGGGCAGAATGGAGAGACAATGGCAGAATGGAAAGAAATGGGGGCAGAATGGAGAGACATTGGGGCAGAATGGCAAGACATTGGGGCAGAATGGAGAGACATTGGCGGCAGGATGTAGAGACATTGGGGGCAGAATGGAGAGACATTGGGGGCAGAATGGAGACATGGGGCAAAATAGACACATGGAGGCAGAATGGAGACGTGGGCAGAATGGAGAGACATTGGCAGAATGGAAAGAAATGGGGGCAGAATGGAGAGACATTGGGGCAGAATGGAAAGACATTGGGGCAGAATGGAGAGACATTGGGGGCAGGATGGAGAGACATTGGGGGCAGGATGGAGAGACATTGGTGGCAGGATGGAGACAAATGGAAACATGGGGGCAGTATGGAGACATTGGGGGCAGGATGGAGACAATGGGGGCAGGATGAAGACAATGGGAGTAGGATGTGGGACATTATTACTGTAGGGGCTAATTAAAGGATATTATTACTGCTGTAATGTATTTTATTTTTGAGGATACTGTTTTCTGTGGGGGGTTCATGTTACTGTGCAGGGCGGCACTATATCACTTTTTTTCTTCATCTGGTGTAGTGTAGAAGTTGGGGAAATATTGGGGAATGTGCTCTGTAAGCTGCTCTAGATAACTGTGTTATTTTATGCAGAGACGAGTCCTGGCGAGAAGAAGTGATGGCGGTCTGCGATGGATGAAGAGGAAAAGTGGAGATGAAGGACTTCAACTAGAGACATCACCAGTGAGTCAGTGTGTTATCTGTACACTGACACTATACACTGTATACTATACACAGAGCTCCTGTGAATAATGGCACTATTAGTAATGGTAATATTAGTATTCTGTTTTTGTATTAATGCTCAGTATGGTAGTATTCGGTCACTATGTGGTGATAATATGTGATCTGGTCATGGTGTGGCGGTATTTGTCCCTTGTCCACTACAGGATATTGGCCCCTCATACCGTCCACATGGAGTTTGTTTCCGTCCTCTTGAGACTGTGCTGCGAGATATAGCAAACCTTCTTGTGACGGCACGTATGGATGCCGTCCTGGCAGAGCCAGACCACCTGTACAACCTGAATGGGCCGCGTCATGTTACCCACAATTACCAAGCCACAACAGAAATGGAAAACTAGAGAAGTCAGGGAGGAGGAAGAGAGAGGAATTGTCTGTGGCAATGTCATGCTCCAGGATTTGATCCCTTCAGTTTGTGTTCTGTGGTCGGCTTCTCTTTCTGCCGCGCCACAGGACACACACCTTTTCACTGGGTGTTTGGGTTCTGCTTTTCTGGCTGCAGCCTGCTTAGCTTTACACATTTGTATTTTTATTTGGATGCCTATCACATTTTGGGTGCAGCTTTATAGTCTGCGTTTCCTGCTGGTGATAGATTCATTTGGATATTCTGACATTCTGTTGATATTTGGAGCTAGGGTTTTTCGCTTTGCTGTTTATTTGCTATACTTTGCACTTTTCTTCTTTTTATCATTTGAAAATAGGCAGTATATTTGTTAACAGTACTTGCTGTATTCTTTGTTTGGTATTTTGTTTCTTACTTTACTTGCTTTGGGATTATTCCTTTGTTCAGCACACTTCTCTTCTTTTAGATAATTCACACTCTGCTCTGCCCTCTGGTTTTTTAGGAGGAACGTGAAGCAACTTGTCTGCCTTTTAGGCAGTTTAGGCCATAGTTGCCATCTCCTAGTCTGTGGTTAGGTCTATCTCTTCACCCGCAGGTACCGCTGGGGACTGTGTAGTCAAGGTATCTAGTCTGTACAGGAGCAAGCAGGGTCAGTTGTAGTTTTTAGTGTTTAACCTATTTTCCCAAGTAAGTTGCTACACAAGCATAGATAAACTAGGAGTTGTTAGGAGCATTCAGGGTGAGCCACTATTGAAAGGGGGCGCCATTGCGTTATCTTAGGGTGCCAACCTCCACCATCATGTAGGGACAGACAAGGGTCAGAGTAGTGCTTCTACCAGTCTGAATTTGGATCTGCCAGGTTCAGGTATTTGTTCCCCTTGTTTGTATGCTACCAATGTACATGGGCTTATGCAGTCATAATAGGCCACTATCTGCACCATTCCCTCTTTCGGGGTGTCTCACTGTTGCTCTCCCGGGCTCCTGTTGTCACTTTCATCTGCACCAGAAGAGGTGACATTGATTCACAATCACTTCTGCCCCTAACTAGACAGATCGATGTCCCTGACATTTAAGTGACTCGTGGTTATACAGTAAAAGTGTGTGAAGATGTCGGACGCCGTCCCAGAAGACTTTTACAGTTTGTGTCATTATAACATGTATAATGGTTGAGCAATGTTTAATGCTGAATTTAATGTAATATCTCCCATCAGAGCTGTAGTAGATTGGACAACTAGGTAAGGAAGACTTAACAGTCAGCTGGCCCTACAGATGGGAGGAGTGTTTGGAAGTAAGAAGAGAGTTTCTTCCTGCTTAGAGAAGTCAGCACTGGAATGAGTAGTGAGGTGACGCCAAATACAGAGAGTGTGATAGATGAGGCCCCATAGTGAGGAGTGTGAGACTGGAAGGAAGCAGAACAGAGATAGCAAGATTCTGTAACTGGATCCAGTGGCAGAGTAATATGGCCAGAGCAGCCTGTACCCTGTGTGGTGAAGTGGACTATAGACAGAAAGAGGTCAGCTGCACTGGATACGGCCAGGAGCTTAAGGAGGTAGAGCTGTGGGTTAGCGGGTAACCCTGAGACAGCACAGGCAAAGTAACATAGTAACATAGTTTTTAAGGTTGAAGGAAGACTAAGTCCATCTAGTTCAACCCATAGCCTAACATGTTGATCCAGAGGAAGGCAAAAAAAAACCATGTGGCAAACACTAAGCTCCACATTGGGGAAAAAAATTCCTTCCCGACTCCATACGACAATCCAGTTCCCTGGATCAACGCCCTATCAAGGAATCTAGTATACATAACCTGTAATATTATACTTTTCAAGAAAGGAATCCATGCCCTTCTTAAATTTTATTAGTGAATCACTCATTACAACATCATGCGGCAGAGAGCTCCATAGTCTCACTGCTCTTACAGTAAAGAATCCCCGTCTGTGATTATGATTAAACCTTCTTTCCTCCAGACGTAGAAGATGCTCCCTTGTCCCCGTCTCTGGCCTCAGAGTAAAAAGATCAGTAGACAGGTCTTTGTACTGTCCCCTCATATACTTGTACATAGTAATAAGATCACCCCTAAGCCTTCGTTTTTCCACAGTAAATAACCCCAAGAGTAATAACCTGTCTTGGTATTGCAGACCCCCAAGTCCTCTAATAAGCTTTGTCGCTCTTCTCTGCACCCTCTCTAGTTCAGCTATGTCTTTCTTATACGCCGGAGACCAGAACTGAACACAGTATTCTAAGTGTGGTTGCACTAGTGACTTGTATAGAGGTAAAATTATGTTCTCCTCATGAGCATCTATGCTTCTTTTAATGCATCCCATTATTTTATTTGCCTTTGCAGCAGCTGCCTGACACTGGCCACAAAACGTGAGCTTGTCGTCAACCAATACACCCAGGCCTTTTTCAGTTACAGTTTTGCCCAGTGTTTTACAATTAAGCATATAATTATACATTTTATTTCCTCTGCCCAAGTGCATTACCTTACATTTATCCCCATTAAAGTTCATTTGCCATTTATCACCCCAAGCTTCTAGTTTACATAGATCCTCCTGTAATATAAAATTGTCCTCCTCTGTATTGATTACCCTGCAGAGTTTAGTGTCATCTGCAAATATTGAAATATTACTCTGTATGCCCCCTACAAGGTCATTAATAAATATGTTAAAAAGAAGGGGGCCCAATACTGACCCCTGTGGTACCCCACTGTTAACTGAGACCCAGTCTGAGTGTTTTCCATTAATAACCATCCTTTGTTTCCTATCACTGAGCCAATTCTTAACCCACATACATATATTTTCCCCTATCCCCATTGTTCTCATTTTATGTATCAACCTTTTGTGTGGAACCGTATCAAAAGCTTTTGAAAAGTCCATATACACAACATCCACTACATTTCCTCGGTCCAGTCCGGAACTTGCCTCCTCATAAAAGCTGATCAGATTAGTTTGACAGAAACGGTCCCTCGTAAACCCATGTTGATATTGGGTCATGAGGTTATTCTTCTTCAGATACTCTAGTAATAGCATCTCTTAGGAAACCCTCCAGGATTTTACCCACAGTAGAGGTTAAGTTTACTGGCCTGTAATTTCCAAGTTCAGTTTTTGTCCCCTTTTTGAATATTGGCACCACATTTGCTATACGCCAGTCCTATGGTACAGACCCTGTTATTATGGAATCTTTAAAGATTAAAAATAATGGTCTACTACGGGGATTTGTCAACTTTAGTGATTTTTAGACGCCGCCGTACTTCCTGCTGGGTTAAGCAAGTGACATTTAATGGAGAATTTTTGTTATCACTGATCATGTTTTCTGTCATGCGATTTTCTTGTGTAAATACGGTTGAAAAAAAATCATTTAGCATATTGGCTTTTTCCTCATCCTCATCCACCATTTCCCCCAGACTATTTTTAAGGGGGCCAACACTATCATGTTTTAGTTTTTTACTATTTATGTAGCTAAAGAATATTTTGGGGTTATTTTTACTTTCTCTGGCAATGATTCTCTCTGCCTCAATCTTTGCTGCCTTGATTTGGTTTTTACAGAATTTATTTAATTTTCTATATTTATTTAATGCCTCATCACTACCTACTTGCTTTAGTTCTCTAAATGCTTTCTTTTTGTCACATATTGCGCCCCTTACAGCTCTATTTAGCCATAGTGGTTTCCTCCTATTTCTAGCATGTTTATTCCCATAGGGTATATATTGTGCACAGGTCCTATTCAGGATGCTAATAAATGTCTCCCATTTGCTTTGTGTAGCTTTATGTCTCAGGATATCGTCCCAGTTTATTGCAAAAAGATCATCTCTCAACCATTGGAAATTTGCCTTCCTGAAGTTTAGTGTCCTTGAAACCTCTCTACTACACATCTTATTAAAGGTTACATGAAAATGTATTATTTTGTGATCACTATTACCCAAGTGACCCCCAACTCGTATATTTGATATGCGGTCTGGCCTGTTGGTTAATATTAGGTCTTGCAGTGCCCCCCTTCTTGTTGGGTCCTGAACCAGTTGTGAAAGGTAATTGTCTCTCATAGTTGTCAAAAACCTATTACCTTTGCTTGAACTACAGGTTTCTGTCCCCCAATGTATTTCAGGGTAGTTGAAGTCCCCCATAATAATGACTTCTCCTTGAGTCGCTGCTTCATCTATTTGCTTTACGAGGATATTCTCCGCTGCTTCCATTATTTTTGGAGACTTATAACAAACCCCTATCAGTAATTTATTATTTTTTCCCCCTCCCCTTATCTCCACCCACAGGGACTCTACATTTCCATTAGATTCACATATATCCTCCCGCAAGATGGGTTTTAAGGATGATTTTACATATAAACACCCCCCCCCCCTCGATTGTTTGTACGGTTATTTCTGAACAGACTATAGCCCTGTAAATTAACTGCTCAGTCATGGTTCTCATCCAGCCACGTCTCAGATATCCCCACCATGTCATAATTATTTTCCAACAAAATTAATTCTAATTCCTCCATTTTGTTGGTGAGGCTTCTGGCATTAGTGTACATGCATTTTATGTATCTCTCTGTACCTCTATTCCTTCTTACTTTATAGACTGTTCTAACCCCACCCCCAATTTCTTTATTTGTGGCCAGGTCACTATCTGCACTATCTTCCCCACCTATAAAATGAATACCCTCCCCCCAATCCCTAGTTTAAACACTCCTCCAACCTTCTAGCCATTTTCTCCCCCAGCACCCATTGAGGTGCAGCCGATCCCTAGCGTAGAGTCTGTAGCCAACTGAGAAGTCAGCCCAGTTCAGGAACCCAAATCCCTTCTTCCTACACCAGTTCTTGAGCCACTTATTTATCTTCCTAATCTCCGGTTGCCTCTCTGGCGTGGCACGTGGTACCGGTAGTATTTCAGAGAATACCACCTTGGAGGTCCTTGTGACGCGCCCCCTGGGCCATGTTCGGGGAATACCCGGAGCCGGATCTGTTGGGGATAGTAGTCCTCGTGGCGGTGACCCGGTCCGTGCCCAGGGTGTCAAACTAAGTGGCGGAATTTAGCAGAAGATGTTATAGTGTTCGACTACGCCACCCGTTGAATGCGGTTATGAAGCTGCCGCTGCAGGGCAGACCGCTGAGGCCGGTGGTACAGTTGTGCAGCGTGGGTAGTATAACCCCCAACGGGAGGGGTATGGCCTCAGGGCAGCAGACGTGGATGATGGGGATAGCAGAATTGCACGCAGGCACCAGGAACCACTCAGAGACGGTGCGGTGTAGTTCAGGGTCTTTACTGGTGGCAAAGGTAGACCCTCCCGGGAGTACTGGCTAGCGATCGGGGCCTGGTCAGTCCGTGAGCAGATAGGATCTCCCCCGGCCAGGCGGAGTTGTAGGCCTCCCCAACTAATTGTACTCTTCCTGGCTACCTTGCTAGAAGCGGGTAAAAGTAGCCCACGTCCCTGAGTGTACCGTGTGGTGCTCACCCGTATGGCCGGTGACTCGGGGCCTTCTGGTAGCCTCCGCTCCACGACGGCGGTGCTGGTCCCTTGCGTGTGACCGTGCCTTCGGGTTTCTTGGCCAGAGGACCTGAAATCCCCTGCCGGACGGTTTCTGCTGCTGGGTATGGAACAGTCCCCACAGCCTCGGACTCCATGTCCGGTGAGATCTCTTCAGTCAGGACGAGCTCTACAGCTTCCAGTCCTGGACCCCTTTTATCACTGCTCCCACAGAGCTCCTGATCTTGCTCTCCCTGCATCTGCTCCACTCCAGACCAGACTGTGTCTCTGTCTGGGACTCCTCTTCTTCTCTTCTTTTTCTTTCTAACCCCACCTCAGCCTCAGTTTATATAGGGGAAGTCCTTCCCCTCCCAGGACTGGGCAGGAGGTGTGGCATGCTTAGGGTTCCTGACCAGGAGACCTCCCACCTGCTCACAGACGTAATATTGCTATTACTGTGGTAACCAGAACCCTGGGGTGCCACATTCCCCCCTAGTAAAATTTAGTACTCCGGGACTAAACATATTTTTGAAAACATAACAGGGTATAAACAGGAACAATACAATAAGGAAAAACACGTTAGGGTGGTCACGGAGTGTCCGCAACCGGGTGCAATTTTTGAAGCAAAAAGGGTGTCCATTTCACCAAAGAACGGGGAGCCGTAACCAGGTAGGGGTCTGTCCTGCCCCGAGTCTTTAACAGTCTATAGTCCGTTCCTGGGTTACGCTCCAAACATATATACAACAGAGTTCCGGTTAATCCACAAAAGACACCTATAAAATAACTGGAAAAACATAATTATTTACAAGCAACAGTAAACAGGTAA
Organism: Phyllobates terribilis; assembly: GCF_046119375.1. Classification (NCBI taxonomy): domain Eukaryota; kingdom Metazoa; phylum Chordata; class Amphibia; order Anura; family Dendrobatidae; genus Phyllobates; species Phyllobates terribilis. The sequence continues at coordinate 3,994,624 of NW_027362845.1, forward strand.
ATACCAATAAGACAGTCTGAACACCTTAGATCCTCCAACGTACGGGCAACTGGCCTCTAGTGGCCCTAGTAGACCTACGGAGCTTACTGACTGGTCCTGAGCTACAGGGTGTAGGAGCTGTCAAAGGTAAGCTGGGCAGCTGTCTACGGACTCTTTGGCTCACTAGGGGCACGGCAGGCTCACTATAAGCAGAGGGTCGATTCTCCTGGTCTGCTTGTGTGGGGTCTTCTGCCTCCTGGACCGGCTGCTCTTCCAGCTCTACCTGTTTTTCCGTAGGCACTTGGGATGCTGGCTGGAGGAAGGTGAGGACGGGTACCACAACAGCGCCATTTACTTGTGTCCAAGACCGAGGGAAGTCTCCGAGTACAGTACTGACCATCTCTTCCCTTTCCTCTGCGGGTCGAGGGTTTTCTTGATCTTCTTCAGGGTTTCGTAGCTGCTCGGGACACTTCTTCAGGTGATCTCGGGAGACAATGGCTGTGGTTTCTCCTCCATCCTTACTGATTGTGCAGATTTTTGGGTTTTCATGGCTTGATGGCAGTACGGTGTACGGGTCCTTCTCCCACTGGTCGTCCAACTTGTGGAGCCGTCTTTTCCTCTTTAAGACCTGCTCTCCAGGTACCAGGGGAACAGCGGGAGCACACTGGTTGTAAGCCTTCTCCTGTCTTTCTCTTGCTTGACGGAGACTTCGCTCAACGCTCTCCTGTACTTTCCGGTACTGCTGCTGCCTCTCTGTGTCCCAGTCTGCTTCTGGTGAAGTGTCCTCGGGTGTCAGGACTCCCATATCCAGATCAACAGGCAGCTTACCAGGTCTTGCTCTCATTAGGTAAGCCGGGGTACAGTTGGTAGAACCTACAGGGATGTGGTTGTATAGGTCCACCAGATCAGGCAGTTTCTCAGGCCACAGACTGCGTTCTTCCAGGGGCAATGTTTTCAGAAGGTCTATCACCACCTGGTTCATCTTCTCGCAAAGTCCATTGGTTTGCGGATGATAGGGTGTTGTTCTTATCTTCCGGCAGCCATACAGAGTGCAGAACTCCTGGAAGACTTCCACTTCAAAGGCAGGTCCTTGGTCCGTCAGCACCTGCTCTGGGTATCCGTGTGGACGACAGAAGTGCTGCTGGAAGGCTCTAGCTGCTGTTTGAGCCGTTAAGTCCTTGACGGGGACTACAACCAAGAACCGGGAGTAGTGATCCACGATGGTTAACGCATAGACGTAGCCACTTCTGCTGGGGGTCAGTTTTACATGGTCCAAGGCTACCAGTTCCAACGGCTGCCTGGTGACGATGGACTGCAGGGGAGTCTTCTGGCTGGCACGGTCCTTCCTTCTTAGGTTGCATGGGCCACAGTCTCTGCACCACCTCTCGATGGTCCCTCTCATGCCTACCCAGTGGAACCGCCCGCGCAGCAGGAACTCCAGCTTCTTCCATCCGAAGTGCCCAGCTCCGTCGTGGTATGCCTCCAGTAACATAGCCGCGTCTCTTCTTGGCACCACTACTTGCCAGATCAGTTCATGCGTCCGGGAGTTAACCATTCTGCGGCACAACTTCCCCTTGTAAAGAAACAGTCGACTCTTCTCAGCCCACAGTTGCTTGGTCTCCTCCGGAGCGTCTGGGTCAAGGCGGGCATCTGGCCGAGTCAGCATCTCCTTCACTAGTCGGACGGCGGGGTCACTGTCTTGTGTTTCCGCCCAGTTGTAATGAGGTAAGGGGTTGAACGTAGCGGATTGCTTACCCCTTACACGGTGGGAATACTGGGTAGTCCCATGACGGTGAAACGCGGGGAGTTCAACTTCTTCCAGTTCCTCTGGATCTTCCCCTACGTCCGGTAGGTTTGGCATTCTGGACAAGGCATCCGCGTTGGTATTGGAGCGTCCTGCCCGGTATTTGATCGTGAACTCATAGTTGGACAGGCGGGCCATCCATCTCTGCTCCAGGGCACCGAGTCTTGCAGTGTCCAGGTGTGTCAACGGGTTGTTATCCGTGTACACGGTGAACCGGGAAGAGGCGAGGTAGTGCTTAAAGCGTTCGGTGACTGCCCAAACCACTGACAGGAACTCTAGCTTAAATGAGCTGTAATTCTCAGGGTTTCTTTCGGTGGGTCGCAGTTTTCGGCTGGCGTAAGCAATTACCCGTTCTCTCCCCTGCTGGATCTGGGACAGTACGGCTCCTAGCCCGATGTTACTTGCGTCGGTGTAGAGGATAAAGGGCTGGCTGTAATCAGGGTACGCCAGGATTTCATCCCCCGTGAGGGCCATCTTCAGCTGGCGGAAGGACTCTTCTTCCAGCTTCTCCCATCTGAAGGGCGGCTTCTGGTTCTTGGCCTTCCTGGACTGGCCTATCAGGAGGTCCTGCATAGGAGCTGCCTTTTTGGTGAAACCGGGAATGAATCTTCGGTAGTAGCCTACCAACCCGAGGAACTGCCGCACTTCCTTTACGCTGGAGGGTCTTGGCCATTCCTTAATCGCGGTGATCTTATCAGGGTCGGGAGCCACTCCGTCAGCACTCACCACGTGTCCCAGGTACTGCACTTTTGGTTTTAGCAGGTGACACTTCGACGGTTTCACCTTCAGACCGTAGTTTGCCAGGGCTTCGAACACTTCCGCCAGGTGTTTCAGGTGGTCCTCGTAGGTTTTGGAATAAACTATAACATCGTCCAGGTACAGCAGGACCGTCTCAAAGTTCCGGTGTCCCATACTGCATTCCATCAATCGTTGGAAGGTTCCTGGTGCGTTGCAGAGTCCGAACGGCATGCAGGTAAACTCGCTAAGTCCCATCGGGGTGGTGAATGTGGTTTTCTCCCGATCCGCCTCTGCTACAGGAACCTGCCAGTACCCGCTAGTGAGATCCAAAGTGGAGAAGAAGTTAGCAGATTTTAAAGCAGCCAAAGACTCCTCTATCCTTGGTAAGGGGTACGCATCTTTGTGTGTGATACGGTTGATTTTCCGGTAATCTACACACATTCTCATGGTGTTGTCTTTTTTTTTAACCAAGACTAGTGGAGCTGCCCAGGGGCTACAGCTATCCCTGATTACCCCAGCCTCCTTCATGTCTCTAAGCATCCCCTTGGCGTGTTGGTAGTGTGCAGGGGGTACGGGACGATACCTTTCCTTTATGGGAGGATGATTTCCCGTGGGGATGTGATGTTCCACTCCCTTTACTTGCCCGAAGTCCAGCGGGTGTTTACTGAACACTCTCTCGTATTCCTGGATCACCCGGTAGACTCCCTGCTTTTGGTGAGCAGGTGTGGAGTCAGTACCCAAATGCAGTTGCTGACACCAGTCCTCCATTTGCTGCTTAGAGCCGTTACCTTCCTCTGGATGAGATGGAGGCAAGGGTTCCACGGACTGTACAGAATTTTGGTTGATGGTATACAATTTGGCTAGCGTAGCATACCGGGGCAGGTACACTTCCCTCTTCCCGATATTTATTATGCGAACGGGCACCCTCCCATGGCGTACATCAACCACCCCCCGTGCCGTCAAAATGGTGGGCCTACTATCTGAGTAGACTGGTTCTACCATTGCCTGGTAATCTCTACCTCTCAGACCAATAGCTGCCCGGCACCAAATCATCATTTCACTTTTCGGGGGCATGGCAATAGGGAAAGGGTCACACATTCTCACGCTACCAATCTCACCACCGGAGAGTTCCACCTGTTGCCCTCGCATTAGTGCCCGGATCTCTTTTTGGAGCACTCGCTGCTGGCCGGAGCTGGCGTTCTTGGCAACCTGCTGTAAAATGAGAATCACCTCTGCAAGACAATTTTCAATCACATTAGTTCCTAGAGTTATCTTTGGGTGACTCTCGCGCTTGTCAATGTCTACAATGATCAGTCCCTGTGCTGCCAGTTCGACTTTACCGATTCTAATGGTCATCTCTTTAAATCCGATCTGTGGCACGGGCTGACCATTGCTGGCGATGATACTTAAGTCGTCGTCTGGGTAGCGGGTTATATCCGAGTCATTCCAGTACTGCTTGAAGAGCACGTACGGGATGGTGGTGACCTGTGACCCGGTGTCAAGTAGGGCACTCATAGGAATGCCATCCAGTACTACAGGCAAGACTGGACGTCCTCCCACGTATTTGTCACGCCAGTTCGATGGGCCTGGTGATCTTATTCCTAGGGGTTGGCCCTCTACCCCAGGTTGTGCCAGTTTAAAGGACAGTACCTTGCCATATGTCCGGGTTGATTGCAGCGGCGGCAGATGGGTTGTCCGTCCTCGTTGTATCGGTCGCTGGGTCTTCCTCTGGCCGGTGGGGTCCTCCTTGGTCGGCGCCACGGGATATCCTCCGGTCCGGATGCCAGCTGGATCTTCCCTGGACTAGAAACCTGTAAAGACTGCACAGTTCGGGTTAGCGCGGCAACGCTTTTAGTTAGCTCTTGGACCTGACGGTGCAGGTCTGTAGCCGGGTCATTGCTTAAAGCCTGCGCATCAGCTCCCACAGGCCCTGCCGACAAGGGCGCCGTCTCCTGGTGGTAAATGGTAGCAGGGCGTTTGTGGGTCACAGCGCCACCTGGTGCCGGTTCTCGGAGCACCCGGATGGCTCTGTCCTTGAACTGTGCAAAGTCCAGATGAGGGTCCTGTAAGGCCATTGCTCGCAACTGGGTTCGGTGGGCATTGCAATGTAGACCCTCTATAAATTGTTCAGTCAACAGCTTGTCTTCGTTTCCCACGCCGTCAGGGTCGGCCTGCTTAATGGCTCTCAGGGCCTCTTGTAGGTTTAGTGCATAGTCCCTTATATTCTCATGTGCTCGCTGCTTGCACCCGTAGAATCTAAGCTTGATCTCGGCTGAGGTACGGGTATCAAAGGTGTCCTTCAGCCGGGCTAGTATCTCTGCGACAGTCCTCCTCCTCCCAAGTGGCCAGGACTTTACCTCCCTTTGGGCTGCCCCTGTTAATTGAGCCACCAGGATGCTCACTTTTTGCTCTTCTGTGAGGGGGTACACCTGGAAGAGGCTATCCAGCCTTTCTCTGAAGTCATTTAGGGTATGGGACTCCCCTGAGTACTGGGGTAGCCAGGCTGCCCCCGGGATGTAGGGCATGGTGAAAGGCATGACCGCAGCAGCGGTGGTGCTGGCGGTGGCTGTAGCAGTGAAGCTCTCCTCCGTATCCGACATCCTCCTCCCCCCTAGTGGACCGTGGCCTACCTTGCGATGATCCTCTTCCGTAGGCCGCGGCTCCGCAGTGGATCGTCAGGGTTGAGGACCTTCCGTCGCGCTCCTGTGACGTCGGCGTCTGCTGGGCTCCTTCCAGGACCTTACGCAACGTCCGGACGTGAGGCGGGGCTTCAGTTCTCGCGCGCTTTCGGAGTCCACGCCCCTCTTCTTCTCGCGCGGCGTCCTCGAGATGGCGTCCAATGGCGGGAAAACTCCACGGATGGCGGGAAGAAGGCAAAAGATGGCGTCGGATGGCGGGAAAACTCCACGGATGGCGGGAAGAAGGCAAAAGATGGCGTCGGATGGCGGGAATCTTCACCACAGGTAAGTTTAACAGTCTTTTTCAGGCACGCAGTACCCGGTGGTTGCGGGCACGAGATCCTGCCAACTACGCCAAAAGTTGACGCGCCCCCTGGGCCATGTTCGGGGAATACCCGGAGCCGGATCTGTTGGGGATAGTAGTCCTCGTGGCGGTGACCCGCTCCGTGCCCAGGGTGTCAAACTAAGTGGCGGAATTTAGCAGAAGATGTTATAGTGTTCGACTACGCCACCCGTTGAATGCGGTTATGAAGCCGCCGCTGCAGGGCAGACCGCTGAGGCCGGTGGTACAGTTGTGCAGCGTGGGTAGTATAACCCCCAACGGGAGGGGTATGGCCTCAGGGCAGCAGACGTGGATGATGGGGATAGCAGAATTGCACGCAGGCACCAGGAACCACTCAGAGACGGTGCGGTGTAGTTCAGGGTCTTTACTGGTGGCAAAGGTAGACCCTCCCGGGAGTACTGGCTAGCGATCGGGGCCTGGTCAGTCCGTGAGCAGATAGGATCTCCCCCGGCCAGGCGGAGTTGTAGGCCTCCCCAACCAATTGTACTCTTCCTGGCTACCTTGCTAGAAGCGGGTAAAAGTAGCCCACGTCCTTGAGTGTACTGTGTGGTGCTCACCCGTATGGCCGGTGACTCGGGGCCTTCTGGTAGCCTCCGCTCCACGACGGTGGTGCTGGTCCCTTGCGTGTGACCGTGCCTTTGGGTTTCTTGGCCAGAGGACCTGAAATCCCCTGCCGGACGGTTTCTGCTGCTGGGTATGGAACAGTCCCCACAGCCTCGGACTCCGTGTCCGGTGAGATCTCTTCAGTCAGGACGAGCTCTACAGCTTCCAGTCCTGGACCCCTTTTATCACTGCTCTCACAGAGCTCCTGATCTTGCTCTCCCTGCATCTGCTCCACTCCAGACCAGACTGTGTCTCTGTCTGGGACTCCTCTTCTTCTCTTCTTTTTCTTTCTAACCCCACCTCAGCCCCAGTTTATATAGGCGAAGTCCTTCCCCTCCCAGGACTGGGCAGGAGGTGTGGCATGCTTAGGGTTCCTGACCAGGAGACCTCCCACCTGCTCACAGACGTAATATTGCTATTACTGTGGTAACCAGAACCCTGGGGTGCCACACTTGCTTTCAGCTTGCAGCCTAATTCCCTGAAATCAACTTCAAGGACCTTCCACCTACCTCTAACTTTGTCATTTGTTCCAATGTGCACCATGACCGCTGGGTCCTCACCAGCCCCTCCCAGTAATCTGTCAACCCGATCAGCGATGTGCCGGACTCGAGCGCCAGGTAGGCAGCACACTGTTCGACGATCCCTGTCTTTGTGACAGATAGCCCTATCTGTTTCCCTAATAATTGAGTCCCCCACTACCAGCACCTGCCTGACCTGCCCTGCTCTCCTATTTCCCTCCTTACTGGAGCTGACACTCCTCTGGCTTTCAGGGGACATGTCTTGCTGCAGCAGTGCTACCCCTGTACCATCACCCCCCTCATATGCCAACTTTGCAAACTTATTGGGGTGTGCCAGATCAGGACTAGCCTTCCTGGTACTCTTCCCTCTACCCCCCCTCACTGTCCTGCAGCTCCCTACTACCACCCTCCCCCACATCTACCCCAGTGAGCAGCTGCTCAGTGAGCAGCAGACTCCTTTCCATATTGTCAATGGACAGTACGACTGAAGAGAAGGTAACGTGTAGGCTACACCTGGGAGTCATAGTGAGTAAATACTGGACTTTCCAGGCTGGGGCAAGGGAATTATTGGAAGAGCAGTGGTCAGTGAAGGGCAGAAAAAAGGGAATGGAGTTTTCAGGCCCAGCAACTGTACTGCTTTAAAGTAATTTACAAGTGAAGCACCACCACCAGGATATAAAATGATTGTGCCTCTATGTAAAACAGATGAAGATGTGAGTAATAAGTGTTGTGGCTGCTATCTCTTGTACAGGCGTTACACCAGTTTTATCAGTGTGAAATGCTGGCCACGGACTAAAGACTATTGGACCAATGGACGTAGAGCAGAGTGCACGTCTCTAAGGGATACAGACTTTTTCCAGCACGGAGCACTGGTTATGTCGGTCTTATTGTTGTGTTTTATTGGAGATTTGCTTGCTCATGAGATTGAGGTGCACGGGTCTCTCCTGGAGAGCGTTCAGCATCGGGAATCACTGTTTCCATTCAGTAATAGTAAGCAGAGAAAGACATGCAAGCTGGATCTTATGTATCCATAAGGCCAGACACAAAATTGGTAATCAGGTAAATCAATCATTCCATTACTCTTGTTAGTCTCTCAGAGGCCTCAATTGAGTCATTGTTTCATATGAGACTGTATATTCACTCTTGTGGTATGTTCATTTGTAAATGCCTGCTGAGTATATATTGCATCAGCCCACTGTGGTTTACTAATTACACAATTTAGGACAAATATGCTGGTTAGTTGAACAGTGAAGTATCACCTCCCCCCAACTTCTCCAATCCTGTAGAGGAATGTCCTGAATGGGAACTGTGGATATAAAGTCTCTGACTCCCACTCTAGAGGGTCTCTTCAGTAACAGTCCAAAACACCATGGCTCCATCTGGTGGAATACAGGTCTGCTCCTCTGCCCAACACTGAACCCACAAATAAGTTTGGAGAACCCCATTTGAGACTGTACTATATGTTGCTGGAGTTAGATAGATGTTCTACGGTCATGGTATCCATCGTCTGTATGTGATGAACTATGTATGTGAGGACTGTAGTTGCTGACTGGATACATGTGCGATGGACGTGATATCTGTTGTCTGGACTAGCATGAACTGTAACCAGGGCCGGACTGGAGCAATGGGACATCGGACAACTCTTCGGTGGGCCCAGATCTTTGGCGTGTCCCCGAGCAGGACATAGAGTGGGCCCACTGGTTTCAACTGAATGTACATCTGAGGACACACATTCAATTGAAATGTATTTGTGTTCCATGGGGGAAACAAAAGGGGGGTCCTGTTACTGTGCAGGGCTGCACTACATCGCCTTTTTTCTTCATCTGGCGTAGTGTATAAGTCAGGGAATAAGTGGAGACCGTGCCACCTGACGAAGGCTGGTTCGAAATGCGCGTCAGGGGCGGACGCACTAATAGTTAGAGCTCCTGCATCATTGGTGTCCAAAGTATTTCATAATGCTTCTTGTTTGGTGCATTAGCATAGTTCTAGTGGGATAATTTGTCACATATACCTTGATAACGCTATTTATTGGTATAACGGCAGGATTTCTTTTTTATGACATAGTATTCCTTTATATCTGTTATGATGGTACATATGATAATGTATATGATATTTGATATATACTATTATTAATGTTCCTTTATTGCGTGCCCCTTTTTTCCACAGTTTGTCTTCACACGTGGATGTGTGTCCTATTCCCCCCTGCCCTGTTCATGTATATTTTTATCCATCAATAAATTTTCTACTTTTGAACATTGAAACAAAAGAGGAAAAAAAAGTCAGCTCAACTTACTCAGACATCAGGTGCATGGAACAGCCGGCAGTGCCCCGGGAGATTAGCAGGAAAAAACAAGGAGTGATCCGGCATCCAAAAGTCTTCTTTAAAATCAATAATCCTATATTGGAAAACTATTTTAAAAATCATATGCACAGAAGTCACAGCCCCCACAGGAGGAGGTGATGTACAGACGAGTTTCAGACCTTATGGTCCTTAATCATTGTATGATGTGACTTTTTTGCATATGATTTTTAAAATAGTTTTTATAGGATTATTGATTTTAAAGAAGACTTTTGGATGCTGGATCACTCCTTGTTTTTTCCTACTTTTGTACATTACCCTGGACTATTGCTCGTCATTTTTTGTTTCCGTATATATGTATTTCATGACGAGTTGTCCACCTGAGTCCTTCAATACCTGCATGTGTATTATGCCATTACAGTGGTGGCCAAAAGTATTGGCACCCCTGCAATTCTGTCAGATAATACTCATAATACTTCATTTAATTTGCTTGCAAGTAAAAAACACAAAAGAGAATGAAGCAAAAATCAAATCCTTGATCATTTCACACAAAACTCCAAAAATGGGCCAGACAAAAGTATTGGCACCCTCAGCCTAATACTTGGTTGCACAGCCTTTAGCCAAAATAACTGCGAACAACCGCTTCCGGTAACCATCAATGAGTTTCTTACAATGCTCTGCTGGAATTGTAGACCATTCTTCTTTGGCAAACTGCTCCAGGTCCCTGATATTTGAAGGGTGCCTTCTCCAAACTGCCATTTTGAGATCTCTCCACAGGTGTTCTATGGGATTCAGGTCTGGACTCATTGCTGGCCACCTTAGAAGTCTCCATTGCTTTCTCTCAAACCATTTTATAGTGCTTTTGGAAGTGTGTTTTGGGTCATTGTCCTGCTGGAAGACCCATGACCTCTGAGGGAGACCCAGCTTTCTCACACTGGGCCCTACATTATGCTGCAAAATTTGTTGGTAGTCTTCAGACTTCATAATGCCATGCACACGGTCAAGCAGTACAGTGCCAGAGGCAGCAAAGCAACCCCAAAACATCAGGGAACCTCCGCCATGTTTGACTGTAGGGACCATGTTCTTTTCTTTGAATGCCTCTTTTTTGTTCCTGTACACTCTATGTTGATGGCTTTTCCCAAAAAGCTTGACTTTTGTCTCATCTGACCAGAGAACATTCTTCCAAAACGTTTTAGGCTTTCTCAGGTAAGTTTTGGCAAACTCCAGCCTGGCTTTTTTATGTCTCGGGGTAAGAAATGGGGTCTTCCTGGGTATCCTACAATACAGTCCCTTTTCATTCAGACGCCGACAGATAGTACGGGTTGACACTGTTGTACCCTCGGACTGCAGGGCAGCTTGAACTTGTTTGGATGTTAGTCGAGGTTCTTTATCCACCATCCGCACAATCTTGCGTTGAAATTTTTCTTTTCCGTCCACATCTAGGGAGGTTAGCCACAGTGCCATGGGCTTTACACTTCTTGATGACACTGCGCACGGAAGACACAGTAACATTCAGGTCTTTGGAGATGGACTTGTAGCCTTGAGATTGCTCATGCTTCCTCACAATTTTCTTTCTCAAGTCCTCAAACAGTTCTTTGGTCTTCTTTCTTTTCTCCATGCTCAATGTGGTACACACAAGGACACAGGACAGAGGTTGAGTCAACTTTAATCCATGTTAACTGGCTGCAAGTGTGATTTAGTTATTGCCAACACCTGTTAGGTGCCACAGGTAAGTTACAGGTGCTGTTAATTACACGAATTAGAGAAGCATCACATGATTTTTCAAACAGTGCCAATACTTTTGTCCACCCCCTTTTTTAGATTTGGTGTGGAATTATATCCAATTTGGCTTTAGGACAATTCTTTTTGTGTTTTTTCATTGAAGACAAATTAAATGAAGATAATAATACCAAAGAATTTGTGATTGCAATCATTTTCAGGAAGAAACAGAGTATTATCTGACAGAATTGCAGGGGTGCCAATACTTTTGGCCACCACTGTATATAACCTTTGATTTTTTTATACTGGGTTTAACATGCTACTATTTCCTATGAGTTATTACTAAGAACTAACAGGCAGGTAATTGCTAACTACCTGCCTGTTTTAGCCGGTGGCGACTCAGATCGCTCCTGAACTGCTCCTAACAGCAATTCTGGTGTTTCACGTCAACAGGACAGCTCTTCCTTTTCCTATCTGCTCTGTCATGGAGGCATGACTGCCAACTTCATGCTGATTGGCAGCCGGCTCCCTGCTGTTAGGCAGCGGGGAGCCAGCTGTCAGTCAGCATGACACCAGCAGTCATGCCCCATCAACAGAGCAGAGCGGGAGCTGGAGAATCACCAACAGGAGCGGGCTGTGACCACTGTTAGCAGGCAAAGATCGGCCTGTAAGTTCTTAGGTCCACGGTTAAAAAAAAAAAATAGTCCCGGACAACCCCTTTAAATATTAAGGAACAGGAATTCTCCGAATGATTCTATAGTCAAAAGAACATAAAATTCTCTCCTGCCCAGTCAGTCTGCCCGGTCTGTTACACCATGATTACCAAAACTTCGACTCATTTCCCTGCCCATTTATTATTACCACATACCCGGCTCTGCTTGACCCGTTTCCAGGTCATTGTGTTGTCTGACTACACTTACGTTTCGCCCTGGTACCACTTATCTGCATCTCCAGAAGTTTCCCATTTCTCTATTATACTCTTCAAATTACATTTTGAGACTTTCTCCTCCTGTTGTTGCACATATTTTTTTTCCCTTCATCTGCACAGGTATCATTAATCTATCAACTATAATGGCCGTACCAGGTCCTGCAGGTCCTGTATTCCGTACACATGACGTGGGCAGTGCACGGCATGCCGCTAGTTTTTATTCTGAGTGCTCTTATATACGGTGTTAGTTTTACACAATGTTGAGCCTGTGATCTGCAGAGTGAAATGTCTGACTGCTAGAACAGAAGTGTACGGCAGATTCTGCAGCATGGATACATAAAGGACGTCCTGGGGGAATATACCTCCCTCCAACACTCGTCCAGTCCCTGCCTCACACTAGAGACATTTATAATAACTCCAGGACTATGGAGCTGGTCATTTTCTCATAATCTGTGGCCATTATTAGTGATCTCGCATTGTACGGTAATATCACCCTGGAGGTTGTGATGTATTTAGTGTAATAGCGCCATCTAGAATATACAGTATATATCAGGCGATACCATGCTTTCTATAGTTAGTCGTCTTATGTGCCCTCTATAGATATATATTATACTTTGTATTTATTAATAATAAAATTACTCGACACTTTTTCAGCTTTATGATATTTATTAATCTGCTGTAATTATAAAAGAAAGTCCAACCTTACAGTGGACACAGGTGGAAGTGTCCTCCATGATGGTATAGGGTGAGGTGGAGCAAGTATATAGTCAGTGGGGGTTCAGAATGATCAGTATTCACTAGGGTCCCTTGTAATCAGGGAGGAACCTGGATGTGTCCCATCAAAAGTTATTGACCCACTGTCCAGCTGTGTACCATCAACAGGTAATGAACCTCTGGCTGTAGGCCATCAATAGGTCATCACCCTCCAGCATTTAGCCACCCAGAAATCTGAACTTCAAGTTTATCGTCATCTGTAGGATGTGAACCACAGATGGTTACGATGCTGATGACATCAGGAGGTATCCCTCAAATCTGTGATGGATCGGGAATAGGTGAGATGCAAGCGATGGAAACTACAGGCAGATGTTTTCTCAATCTTTTTTGCCTCTTAGACATCTACAGAAAAATCTTCTCCTCTCGATTCTGTGTTGCAGTATTGTGGGCTTTCTAGGCTCCAGCATTCAAGGTTCTGAATCTCTAGGCTCTGGTATTCTTGGTACTGGTGTGCTCAACTCTGGCATTCTCGGCTCTGAAATTCTAGGTTATTGGTTATTGGTTTCATTCAAAGATCAGAAACCTCTTTTTGCTCTGTAGAACTTCGAGCTCTTCTTCTGCTGTAATATGGTACAGTATGGACCCAGACAATATCACTGAAACCCTCTTTATAGTTGCGTCTAGGAACTTTATTCGCATCCTGTGGTGCAGGAGCCATGGATGGACCAGAACATTTGCCATTTGGCAGAACAGTTATTCTCCTGGAAACTTGCTCCTGAATCTGAGGGATACAAATTGGTTCCTTACAAGTACTTTGTTCTTCCAGAATGTTTTTGTTCTTATGAGTGGGTTTTATAGTTGTTTCACCAGGTTTAGACTTTGCCTTCTTGCTCAGGACAAGCCTTAAAGCGCACATGTGAGCAGGAGTGTGCTTAGTAAACTACATACACTGACCGGTGGGCGCTATTACACTGAGTAAAATGATACCTTTGTTGATGAAATCCGTCCAGAGGTTCTTTGTAATCTTTATTTTCAGTTCTGCCATAATGATATGCTCTTGCTCTGGGGTGGGACTTTAGGGAGGGGCTGTAAGTGGTGCTCTCATTATGTATTCCTATCTCTGGCCTCTGACAGGTCACTGTGCTTCTGCTTCTATTTTAAATATTGCCTTTGTAATTTCTCTGTCAATTTGAAATTTACATCCCCCAAAATGGCCGCCGGGGCCCGCGCATGCGCAGTAGCATCTTTCGGTTGCTGGGTGCCATATTGCTGCAGGCAAGTTTCTTTTTCCTTTAGCAAAATGGCGACTGCGCGTGTGCAGTAGCATCTTTCGGCAACCGAAAGATGCTACTGCGCATGCGCGGGCCTTTGCGGCTATTTTGGGGATGTAAATTTCAAATTGGCAGAGAAATTACAAAGGCAATATTTAAAATATTAGGCCGGCGACTGAAAGCACAGTGACCTGTCAGAGATAGGCATACATAATGAGAGCACCAGCTACAGCACCTCCCTAAAGTCCCGCCCCAGAGCACGAGTATCTCATTATGGCAAAACTGAAACTAAAGATTATAAAAGAACCTCTGGACGGATTTCATCAACAAAGCTATCATTTTACTCAGTGTAATGGCGCCCACTGGTCAGTGTATGTGGTTTACTAAGCACAATCCTGCTGACAGGTGCGCTTTAAAGCCAAGTTCTCTAGTATTGTCACAAGTGTCATCAGCGCAACAAAAACTGTGGCACGGAAGATCCAAAGAGGAAGCTTGATGGAATCTTCAGAGGAATTTTTCCAGGGAACCACACGTAGTGGGTCATCCTGTAATAAAAAAAAAACATTTAGAAATTCTCTTATACATAATCTAATCAACCAGAGAGCCCTTGTTATTATATAGTCATGGATAAAATATAAAGCAGCTTCATGAATATCCCATAGAGAAGATCAGGGAGAAGTTTGGGATTTACCTTGAGGGTCCATGGAATATTGTTTATGGTTGGACTTTCATATGATGGACGGTGATGTATCCAGTATGAAAAGCCCTGCAAAAGGTGATAACATTAGCTGAACCTTTGTGACCCCATATGGATGAGACCATACTCAACGTCAGTGTACTGTGAAGTAGGGAGTAAAGCAACGTAAAGCTCAGAAATGGATAGTATAATACTCATCATCTTCAGAGGTCTCGCAGCAACAATTGAAAAAATGTAAAGCACTAAAGTTTTAATTTAAAAAACAAAAATCTTTTAATGGTAAAAAAATATAAAAATTGTAAAAGTTTTGATATTTTCAACTTTTAAACACTAGGGGGAGCAGCTGCAGACATTTCCCATGAATCTAGTGTAGTGTTAGATTGCATTAAGACTGCAGTAAAAGTGGGTGGGATGTGCTCACATGGTGTGATGTCTCCTCCCCTCTTTTTCTGGTCCTTTGCAAAAAGATAAGTGAGAATGTAGTTTAGGGTCACAGTGCGGAGACATTCTGTTGGCTGCTGCAAAGTGATACCAAGAGGTAAACAGTGTCACCAAGGACGGATAGCAGCGGGGGCGTTGTTAGGGTCTTAAAAGATCAGGTCCCAAACACCAAGGCATGTCCACCCTCTCCTCAGTATAGATAGATACAGGAGAATACAGCCGCCCCTGTAAGTGCTGCAAACATTGAATATATGACATTTGAACCGCATTACTGCTATATAGAATTTACTTATAAAAATTACAGTATTTAGCACACAAATTGGCAAATTCAGGAGAGCCCACTAGCCGTGACAAGGTGACCTTTCTTTGATGGGATCCTAATCCTAATATTTATCAGTCATGCCTCTCCCGGGCTATAAGCGTAAAAATTTAAAGGGCAGGTAGGATCCAGCATTAATTAAAAGCCTTAGGCACCTTCATAAATTCATATAAAACCGTTACCGGAAAAACACCATCTATAATATAACACTGCAAGCGTGTCTCTGTCTGAAGCCTCGATAGACTGCGCATGCGCGACGCGCAGTCTGGCTCCAGACAGAATCACCCATCCAGCCGTTACAGGTAAGAGGAGTGTATGGCGCCGGAGATCACGGTATGCGTAGGCACTGAACGCATACTGCTATCTCCGACGCCATACTTACATACTTACCTGACAGGGAGGAGCGTTGCCGCAGCGCCTCTCTTCACCGGGGACTGTGGCAAGAGTGGGGCGCCGGATCGGCGCATGCACATAGCGCTATCTTGCGCCATTTTACTGAAGACACATTTGCAGTGTGTCATCAGCAAAATGTCGCCGGACAGCGCGGTGCTCCGTCGACACACTCCTCCCCCAGCCTCCGGCAGAACAGGACGCAGCAGCGCTGGAGCACAGAGAAGAAAGGTGAGTATAACTGTTTATTTTTTTGTATGTGTGTACAGTGTGAAAGGGATGAGGGGGCCACACATACCGGAATTGTGGGGTGAGGGGACCATGCATACCAGGATTGTGGGGTGAGGGGATCAAGCATACCAGGATGAGGGGTACCACGCATACCAGGATTGGGGGGTGAGGGGACCATGCATACCAGGATTGGGGGGTGAGGGGTACCACACATAACAGGATTGGGGGGTGAGGGGTACCACACATGCCAGGATTGGGGGGTGAGGGGACCATGCATACCAGGATTGGGGGGTTACATATAGTTACATAGTTTATAAGGGCGAAAAAAGACAAGCGTCCATCCAGTTCAGCCTATTTCTTGTGCACTGCAGCTATTCCGCAGCGTTGATCCAGGAGAAGGCAAAAAAAAAACATGCGGTATAGGCCAATTTACATCATTGAGGAAAAATTCACTTCCCGACTCCAATCTGGCAGTCAGATTAAATCCCTGGATTAATTAACTATCACTAAGCATAAGATGTAATTTTATTGTTCTCAAGAAAGGCGTCCAGGCCTCTCTTGAACTCATTAAGTGAGTTGGACATCACCACTTCCTCTCCCAGAGAGTTCCAGAGTCTCACGGCTCTGACCGTAAAGAATCCCCTTCTATGCTGGTGCAGGAACCTCCTTTCCTCCAGACGCATAGTGTGCCCCCTCGTCTTTGTCACCATCCTTGGTATAAACAGGTCATGGGAGAGATCTCTGTACTGCCCCTGATGTATTTATACATGTTTATGAGGTCTCCCCTAAGCCTTCTCTTTTCCAACGTAAATAGGCCTAATTTTGACAACCTCTCTGGGTATTCTAGTCCCTCCATTCCCTTTATTACCTTAGTCGTCCTCCTTTGTACCCTCTCTAGCTCCAATATGTCTTTCCTGAGCACCGGAGCCCAGAACTGTGCACAATATTCTAAATGCGGCCTTACCAGCACTTTATACAGAGGAAGAACAATGTTCTCATCATATGCCCCTATTCCTCTTCTGATGCATGCCATGACTCTATTTGCCTTCGCAGCTGCTGCCTGACACTGGGCACTCC
Organism: Phyllobates terribilis; assembly: GCF_046119375.1. Taxonomy (NCBI): domain Eukaryota; kingdom Metazoa; phylum Chordata; class Amphibia; order Anura; family Dendrobatidae; genus Phyllobates; species Phyllobates terribilis. Next base: position 4,011,373 of record NW_027362845.1, read on the forward strand.
AATTTAATTTGCTGTTAACCAAGATGCCCAGGTCCTTCTCCATGTCAGATTTCCCCAACAGTTTCCCATTTAATATGTATGGGTGACTGCTGTTTTTCTTTCCCATGTGCATGACCTTACATTTATCGGCATTGAACCCCATTTGCCATTTTTTGGCCCAACTCCCCAATTTATCAAAATCCTCCTGTAGCTGTGCCCTATCCTCATCTGTATTAACTACTTTACAAAGTTTAGTATCATCTGCAAATATTGCTATTTTACTATGCAACCCTTCCACTAGATCATTAATAAATATATTAAATAATATAGGGCCCAAGACAGACCCTTGAGGCAGTTGATGCTAGTAACCCTGACACACCCTGAGCTTACTCCATTGATAACCACCCTCTGCTTTCTATCACTCAGCCAGCTATTTACCCACTTGCACACATTATCCCCCAGACCAAGCATTCTCATTTTATATACCAACCTTTTGTGTGGCACGGTATCAAACGCTTTGGAGAAGTCAAGGTATACAACATCCACTGACTCTCCCCGGTCCAGCTGTGAGCTCACCTCCTCGTAGAAGGCCATCAGGTTTGTTTGGCAGGAGGGATCCCTCATGAATCCATGTTGATATGGAGTTAGACAGTTATTGTCATTAAGATATTCTACAATAGCATCTCTAAGAAATCCTTCAAACAATTTACCCACAACAGACGTTAAGCTGACTGGTCTATAGTTCCCAGGGTCACTTTTAGACCCCTTTTTGAATATTGGTACCACATTTGCTTGGCGCCAGTCTAGTGGGACAGTCCATGTCCATAAAGAGTGCTTGAATATAAGATACAGCGGTCTGTCTATCACATTACTTAATTCTTTTAGTACCCGGGGGTGTATGTCATCTGGGCCTGGTGACTTGTCTATTTTGATATTATTTAGGCGTTTCTGAACTTCCTCCTGGGTTAGGTGGGTGATATTTAGCGGAGGGTTTACTTTATCACTCTGCATTTCCTCCGATAAATTGTTTTCTTTTGTGAAAACAGTGGAGAAGAAGCTATTGAGTAGGTTTGCTTTACCCTCATCGCCCTCTATGATTTTACCCAGGTTATTTTTCAATGGGCCAACTCCATCAGTTTTAATCCTTTTACTGTTTATATAGTTAAAGAACAGGTTGGGATTCGTTTTACTTTCCTTGGCTATTAGTCTCTCTGTCTCCTCTTTTGCTTTTCTTATTTGTTTCTTACAGATTTTGTTATTTTCCCTATAAGATATTAGCGCTTCCTCGCTGCCTTCTTGTTTAAGTTTACCGAAAGCCCTTTTTTTGTTTTTCATTGCCCTCTTGACTTCCTTATTTAGCCACATTGGCTTCCTCTTATTCCTAGCCCTTTTATTCCCATAAGGTATGTACCTTCTACAGTGACTATGTAGGACTGTTTTGAAAATTTCCCATTTTCTATCCGTGCTCCTATTACTGAAGATACTATCCCAGTCTATAAGGTGAAGGGCATCTCTTAGCTGATCAAACTTTGTCCTCCTGAAGTTCAGTGTTTTTGTGACTCCCTTGCTGGGCACCCTACTGAAGCACATGTGGAATTGTATAATGTTGTGGTCACTATTTCCCAGGTGCCCCCCGACCTGCACCTCAGTTATTCTGTCTGGCCTGTTAGTTAATATTAAGTCTAAAAGGGCCGTCCCTCTAGTTGATTCCTGCACAAGTTGTGACAAATAATTGTCTTTGATAATTGACAGAAACCGGTTTCCTTTCTGAGATCTACAGGTTTCGGTTTCCCAGTCTATATTGGGGTAGTTGAAGTCCCCCATAATAATCACCTTGTTATTTTTTGCTACTTCGTCTATTTGTCTCATTAATAGACTTTCCGTGGCTTCTGCTATATTTGGTGGTTTATAACAGACTCCTATGATAATTTTATTATTGTTTTTTGCCCCATGTATCTCCACCCATAAGGACTCGACCTCCTCATTTCCCTCCCATACATCCTCCCGTATTGTAGGCTTTAGACACGTCTTTACATATAGACAGACTCCACCCCCTTTCCGACTTCTTCGATCCCTTCTAAACAGACTGTAACCCTGTAAGTTAACTGCCCAGTCATAGCTTTCATCTAACCATGTCTCGGTTATTCCCACTATGTCATAGTTACCTGTAGATATTTCTGCTTCCAGTTCATCCATCTTGTTTGTCAGGCTTCTGGCATTTGCTAGCACGCAGTTTACACGATTTTGTTTTGTTCCAATCTTCTCCCTGTGGATTGTATTAGAAATTTTCTTACCTCCCTTCCAAGTATCTTGTCTTGGATCTTCTTTGTCGCACTTCATATCTTTCATTAGTATGTTCTCTGGTTTCATGTTCGTGTCCGGCGTTTTTCTTCCCATCCCATCTTCTTCTAGTTTAACGCCCTCCTGATGAGTGTTGCGAGTCTCCTGGCGAATGTGTGTTTCCCGGGTTTGTTGAGGTGTAGTCCGTCTCTGGCAAGGAGTCCGTCATAGAGGTAATTCACACCGTGGTCCAGGAATCCAAATCCTTGTTGTCTGCACCATCGTCTCAGCCAGTTGTTCACATCAAGGATCCTGTTCCATCTCCTGACGCCATGCCCGTCTACTGGAAGGATAGAAGAAAAAACTACCTGCGCATCCAGTTCTTTTACTTTCTTCCCCAATGCTTCAAAGTCCTTGCAGATTGTCGGTAGGTCCTTCCTTGCCGTGTCATTGGTGCCAACATGTATCAGAAGAAATGGGTGGACATCCTTGGAACTGATGAGCTTTGGTATCCTATCGGTAACATCCTTGATCTTCGCACCTGGGAGGCAGCATACTTCTCTTGCGGTTATGTCCGGTCTGCAGATAGCTGCTTCTGTTCCTCTCAGTAGTGAGTCTCCCACCAACACCACTCTTCTTCCCTTCTTGGCTGTCCTTTTTCTTGTCGCTTCTGGGTGTTTCTGGGTGCTCTTTTCTTCTTTGCTTGCTGGTAGTGCCTCATCCTTAGGTGTGCCATCTTCGTCCTCCACAAATCCTTGGAATCTGTTTCTCAGTTGTGTGGTTGGTGGTGTCTCCATGGTCTTCTTGCTTCTTTTGGTCACTTGCCTCCACTTGTCTGCCTCTGGAGGTTCTTGGACGCTTCCTTCACTTTCCGTGACCAGTAGTGATGCTTCTGTTCTGTCCAGGAAGTCTTCATTTTCCTTGATGAGTTTTAATGTCGCAATTCTTTCTTCCAGTCCCCGCACCTTTTCTTCTAAAAGAGCCAGTAGTCTACACTTCTGGCAGGTGAAGTTGGTTTCATCTTCTGGTCGATCTGTGAACATGTAGCACATGTTGCAACTCACCATGTAGGTTGTCACATCTGCCATGCTGCTCCTTGTCCCTGCTGACTTGATGTCTGTCTTCTTTCTTGTGATACCCGGCGATGCTTTCCAAGCAGCTGGTCCCGGCTGTACCCAACGATCTTCTAGCTGAGGGAGACTCTTCACTTTTCCCAGAAGGCACCTGGAATATGCAAATTGTCCTCTTCAAGTTTCAATCCCTGGTTTGGCGATGCTTTCCAAGCAGCTGGTCCCGGCTGTACCCAACGATCTTCTAGCTGAGGAAGACTCTTCGCTTTTCCCAGAAGGCACCTGGAATATGCAAATTGTCCTCTTCAAGCTTTAATCCCTGGTTTGGCGATGCTTTCCAAGCAGCTGGTCCCGGCTGTACCCAACGATCTTCTAGCTGAGGGAGACTCTTCGCTTTTCCCAGAAGGCACCTGGAATATGCAAATTGTCCTCTTCAAGCTACAATCCCATGAAAAGATCTCGATGGTCCAGATGGATGGAGTGGAGGATGGCTGGTTGATGGACACCCCATGCAAACAAGGCTACGGCGCTAACAAGGAGGAGGTGGAGTAATGTTTTGGGCTGGAATCATGGGGAGAGAGATTGTCGGCCCTTTTAGGATCCCTGAAGGGGTAAAGATGAACTCCATAATGTATGTTGAGTTTCTCAAACAGCACTTCCTTCCATGGTTCAAGAAGAAGAACCGTGCATTCCGCAGCAAGATCATTTTCATGCATGATAATGCACCGTCTCATGCTGCACATAACACATCTGCATCTCTGGCTGCTATGGGCCTAAAAGGGGACAAACTTATGGTGTGGCCCCGGTGCTCCCCTGACCTCAACTCCATTGAGAACCTCTGGAGCATCATCAAAAGGAGTGTCTATGATGGCGGGAGGCAGTTCACATCTAAGCAACAGCTCTGGGAGGGTATTCTGTCCTCATGCAAAACAATTAAAGCAGAAACCATCCAAAACCTGACAAATTCAATGGACGAGAGAGTTCAGAAGCTCCTTTCGAACAAGGGGTCCTATGTGCAAATGTAACATCACCTAGAATAAAGTTTTGAGTTGAAAACTGTTTGATTTCAGTTTGTAATAACCTGCTAATGCTTATAATTTCAAAAATGACCATTTTTTTGTTCTTTATTAAAATGAAAAGGTTGAAAACTCTGCTGTGCATAATAATTTGGAACATGCATTTTGAGTGCAGTTTGAGTTTTTTATTTTTTTAAAAATATACTGTTATCATAGACAGTTTGTACAAAAACCTTTCAATTGTACTCTAATAGTTATTTGACTGGAAAATTACAATGACTGCAATTCATATAGGTAATTTGGGAAAATCTGAGAAAATATTATTTGCATAATAATTTGGAACACAGTGTAAAATTTGAAATGTCCTACTGAAATGTATGTTCAGTAAATGCCCTCAATACTTGGTCAGGGCTCCTTTTGCATCAATTACTGCCTCAATGTGGCGTGGCATGGAGGCGATCAGCCTGTGGCACTGCTGAGGTGTTATGGAAGCCCAGGTGGCTTTGATAGCAGCCTTCAGCTCCTCTGCATTGTTGGGTCTGGTGTCTCTTATCTTCCTCTTGACAATACCCCATAGATTCTCTATAATAGATTCTCTATGGGGTTAAGGTCAGACGAGTTTTCTGGCCAATCAAGCACAGTGATACTGTTGTTTTTAAACCAGGTATTGGTACTTTTGGCAGTGTGGACAGGTGCCAAGTCTTGCTGGAGAATGAAATTTCCATCTCCAAAAAGCTTGTTGGCAGAGGGAAGCATAAAGTGCTCTACAATTTCCTGGTAGACGGCTGCGCTGACTTTGGTCTCGATAAAACACAGTGGTCCTACACCAGCAGATGACATTGCTGCCCAAACCATCACTGATTGTGGAAACTTCACACTAGACCTCAAGCAGCTTGGATTGTGGCCTCTCCACTCTTCCTCCAGACTCTGGGACCTTGATTTCCAAAGGAAAATTGGAACTCTGGGACCTTGCGGATGATGTCAATGACTGCCTTCTGGACATCTGTGAAGGCAGCAGGCTTCCCCGATTGTGGAGCCTCCTGAAACAGACTAATGGACCTTTTTAAATGTTTAGGAACATTTGCAGGTGTTTTTTGTTAATTATTTTAATTTTCTGAGATAATGACTTTTGTGTTTTCTTTGGCTGTAAGCCAGAATCGTCAACATTAACAGAAATAAACACTTGAAATAGATCACTCTGTGTGTAATGACTCTATATAATATAGGAGTTTCACTTTTTGTATTGAAGAACTGAAATAAATTAACTTTTTGATGATATTCTAATTTAGTGAGATGTACTGTACCTGCATCTGTGAATAAAGTCCTCTGTATCTGTGTGAATAAAGTCCTCTGTATCTGCGTGAATAATGTCCTCTGTACCTGCGTGAATAAAGTCCTCTGTATCCGCGTGAATAAAGTCCTCTGTATCCATGTGAATAAAATCCTCTGTATCCGTGTGAATAAAATCCTCTGTATCCGTGTGAATAAAATCCTCTGTATCCGTGTGAATACAGTCCTCTGTATCCGTGTGAATACAGCCCTCTGTATCCGAGTGAATAAAGTCCTCTTTATCCGAGTGAATAAAGTCCTCTGTATCCGAGTGAATAAAGTCCTCTGTATCTGCGTGAATAAAGTCCTCTGTATCTGAAGAATAAAGTCCTCTGTATCTGCGTGAATAAAGTCATCTGTATCTGCGTGAATAAAGTCCTCTGTATCTGTGTGAATAAAGTCCTCTGTATCTGTGTGAATACAGTCCTCTGTATCTGTGTGAATAAAGTCCTCTGTATCTGTGTGAATAAAGTCCTCTGTATCTGTGTGAATACAGTCCTCTGTATCTGTGTGAATAAAGTCCTCTGTATCTGTGTGAATACAGTCAGACATTGTCAGTACTTTCCCTGAAGTGCTGCTCCCATTACTTGTTCTCTTTATCAGTGTTTAGCTGGTTGCCTGTACAAGTCCTTCATCCACAACACCAGGATTGTGCTGCTCTTCCTCCTTCCATGTCACATCCTTCTAGAAGCAGATATGTCAGGTAAAGCCGGAGTCACACTACCGTATAACACATAAAACATCGCACAGCACTCGGCCCAGTGTTATTCTATGGGGCAGTTCAGATCACCATTTTTTTTTCTCAGGCGTATTCGGCGTGCGAGCAAAATCGCAGCATGTTGTGATTGTACGCATATATCGTGCGAGACTCGCCAATGCAAGCCTATGGGTGTGAGAAAAAATAGGACGCCACACGGACCATCCATATGGCATCCGATATTTACGGATTAGTGATGAGCGAGTATGTTTTGTTAACCCTTTCACCGAGTATGCTCGGCCGAGTGCATACTCTGTTTCTTACACATTCCTCACATGTAATAAAACTGTCAAACAGTTGCAAATCATGCACACGGGAGCGATTCAAACACATCACCGAGCAGCTGTAAATACTCGGTGATCGGCTGAGCATACTTGGCGAAAGGGTTAATAGAACATACTCGCTCATCACTATTACGGATACATTACCATTCTGAAGCATAGAACACTGTAAATGGTCCTGTAAATGATTGGAGAAGAATAGTTGCAGAGAAAAAATCGCGTTCCATACTGCTACTAATAATAATAGTTTTTATTTTTATAATAATAATAATAATAGTTTTTATTTTTATAGCGCCAACATATTCCGCAGCACTTTACAAATTTTAGGGGGGACATATACAGACAATACAGAATAAGCATATCTCATATTGAAAGGAGTGAGGGCCCTGCTCGCGAGCTTACAGTCTATGAGGAAATGGGGGAGACACAAAAGGTAGAATGTACATATATTGTAAAATGCAGCCTTGATATACTGAATAGGATAAATACTAATACATGGACTGGTCGCCAGCCAGTATGTGTACCGTCCTGACAGAGGCTATTAAGTGCATGGTTGGTATGAACCTGAAGTTGAAGAAGATTTTAATATGGGGGAAAACTGGGACGGACAGAGTGTGTTTAGGCGATACACCAGTCTAAAGAAATGTGTTTTTAGGGTTCGCTTGAAACTGTGGGTATTGGGAATTAATCGAACTGTCCTGGGTAGTGCATTCCAAAGAATTGGCGCAGCACGCGAGGAATCTTGGAGACGGGAGTGGTAAGTTCGGATTATGGAGGATTTTAGTTTTAAGTCATTTGCAGAACGGAGGGCACGGGTAGGGGGGTAGACTGAGATGAGGGAGGAGATGTAGGAGGGTACTGAAGCATGGAGCGCTTTGTGGGTAAGCGTGATAAGTTTAAATTGAACTCTATATTGGATGGGCAACCAATGCAATGACTGGCACAGGGAAGAGGCATCGGTGTAGCGGTTGGCGAGGAATATGATCCTGGCTGCTGCGTTAAGGACGGATTGGAGAGGGGAGAGTTTAGTAAGAGGGAGACCGATAAGTAGGGAGTTGCAATAGTCAAGACGAGAATGAATAAGAGCTACAGTAAGAGTTTTTGCCGAGTCAAAGGTGAGAAAAGTCCTGATTCTTGAGATGTTTTTGAGGTGTAGATGATATGAACGAGCGAGTGATTTGATGTGAGGAGTGAAAGAAAGATCTGAATCAAAAATGACCCCAAGACAGCGGGCTTGTTGCTGGGAAGTAATGGTTGAGCCACAAACAGAAATGGCTATATCGGGCACAGGTAGGTTAGTGGAGGGAGGAAAGACGAGTAGTTCAGTTTTTGACAGATTCAGTTTTAGGCAGAGGGAGGACATAATGTTAGACACAGCAGAAAGACAATCACTGGTATTTTGTAGTAATGCAGGGATGATGTCCGGAGCAGAGGTGTATAATTGGGTGTCATCAGCATAGAGATGGTACTGAAAACCGAATCTGCTGATTGTTTGTCCAATGGGAGCGGTGTATAAGGAGAAAAGAAGGGGGCCTAGGACTGATCCTTGAGGAACCCCGACAGTAAGGGGAAGTAGGGAGGAGGAGGAGCCGGCGAAAGACACAGAGAAGGAGTGGTCAGAGAGATAGGAGGAGAACCAGGAGAGAACAGTGTCCTTGAGGCCAATAGTGCGGAGCATAGTGAGGAGGAGCTGGTGATCCACAGTGTCGAATGCGGCAGAGAGATCCAGGAGCATCATCAGGGAGCAGTGACCATTAGATTTAGCTGTTAGTAAATCATTAGAGACCTTAGTGAGGGCAGTTTCAGTAGAATGTAAAGAGCGGAAACCAGATTGTAAAGGGTCAAGAAGAGAGTTGTCTGAGAGATAGCGGATGAGACGGGAGTGGACCAGGCGTTCCAGGAGTTTAGAGATAAAGGGAAGATTGGAAACAGGTCTGTAGTTGGCCGTGCAGTTCTGGTCAAGGGATGGTTTTTTAAGCAATGGATGTATGCTGGCGTGTTTAAAAGAAGAGGGAAAGAGACAAGATGAGAGGGAAAGGTTGAAAATTTTTGTTAGGTGAGTGGTGTCAGCTGGAGCAAGGGACTGAAGGAGATGCGAGGGAATAGGGTCACTGGTGCAGGTGGTAGGGCGAGAAGATGCAAGGAGCCTGATCACTTCATCTTCCGTGACTGGTTCGAAGTCAGAAAGTGAGCAGGATACAATGTGGCGGGGGAGAGCATGCATAACATTTGGGGATTGGGAGAAAATTTCCTGTCGTATATGGTCAATTTTTTCTTTGAAATAATTGGCCAGATCGTCAGCGCTGAGGTCGGTGGTCGGGGCCTGTGTTGTTTGATTGAGGAGAGAATGAAACGTGTCAAAAAGTTGTTTAGGATGTCATACGGATACATGGGCGAGACAATATCGCATCAACGCATTACACATGGATTACCATACGGAGAACTCGTGCGCCTCTCATCAGTGAGAATCGGAACAATTTTGTCTCCGTGTAGTGTGAATCCGTCCTAAAGCTTCTGTTCTGCTCCTATAGTCTCAGAGGTTAACAAGAACACATCCTTCACAATAAGCATCTGACTTTATACCCACAACACTTGTTTCATTGCGGAAATTTATACATCGAACTGTGTTTTCATTTGAACTTTAAGTCTACATCTATATATATATATATATCTATCTATGTGAGGACCCAGCATTTCTTCTTAATTCTGCCAGACGCATTGTTAGTCAGTGGGCACAGGGACAGGAGCTATTGTCGGTGACTCTAGTTGTAGATGTAATGAATTATTGGAATCTTGAATGGCTGCTGTGTACAGATTATAGCGCCCCCTACAGCTTATTGTCCTGCTGTCCTCATGGAACAAAGGCACCGGCTAACTGACCCATTGATCATTGTTAGTTTTGCTGTCTACCTATTGTATTAGTGCATTCAAGGTTGTTGTTCTGCAAATATTGAAGGAAAAACTATGAACACTTGGACAATGAGAGACGACTTTCTCACAATCCTGTGGGAAAATACCTGAATACGAGCTGTGACCTAGAAAAGTAGGATCTGCCTCTTTTTTCACACACTCTACAGCAAGCCACCGATCAGCTGGAGGACACAGATCTGCTCTACTGACCATCATTGACCCCTCAAAGACGCTGGAGAATCCAGGTTGGGACAATCAGGTCACCTGGCCACATACCTCACTGCACTCGCTCAGCTTCCTAAACTTGCCGCTACCTCCTCCCTGGTTGCCGGCCAAAAGTTGGGGTAGTCGCTCCTGGATGCCCCAAGTCACAGCTGCTCAGAGCCAGTGGAAAGGTGAGATTATGTCATCTGCACAATCTTATGTACTTGCTGGGGCTGTACTGTATGTGACCGGCTGGTGTTGGTGCAATAAATTATTGGCGCACTGTGTTACCCTCACCCTGTCTGGTCTGAGTAGTGTCCGGCCCACGAGAAAGGAGAGCGGGCGTTCAGTGGGGTGAGCACTGGTCCATATGGTTTTCTAAAGATGAGACCACCCACTGACCCTCGTGTCTCCACACTATCTATCTATCTATCTATCTATCTATCTATCTATCTAATTTGTATATATACTGTATATTTCTAAATGTTTATGAATTTCTCTATAAAATGCTATATGACAATGATTATATAATGTACATTGTGGACCATTCAGCCTCAGATGCAGAGTGTGAACATTGTCAAAAATCTATATTGTACATTTAACTGAAATAAATGATACCATTCATCTGAAATGTTAACCATTTAAACGGTTTTCCGACATAGTAAAACCAAAGTTCTGGATAAATATGAACAAAATATAAATGTTGATTGATAAGCCGTGAATTCAGCGGGTCGGTCCTGAGGGAATTTACATCCCATGTAGGAATTCAGAGGATCTGGGAAGGGATTTCGCACCATATGAACAACACCGGATGGAATGGGCCCAGATAACCCGGCACCCAGGCTGGAAAAGATCCATACGCTGGTTTTCTTCGATGATTATATGAAAGAAATAAAAACAAATATTTTCTAACATTTTTCTAACTAATTGATATTAACCCCTTTACCACCTTGGGTTTCTCCATTCTTGCGTTTTCATTTCTCGCTTCCCTTTTTTCCAGAGCCATAACTTTATTATTTTTTAGTCAATATGGCCATGTGAGGGCTTGTTTTTTGCTGGACGAGTTGTACTTTTGAATAACACCAATGGTTTTATGATATCTTGCACTGAAAAACGGGAAAAAAAATTCAAAGTGCGGTGAAAGTGCAAAAAAAAGTGCAATTTCACTATTGTTTTTTTTTTTCTTACCATGTTCACTAAATGCTAAAATTGATCTTCTGTTATGGTTCTCCCAGTCATTACGAGTTCGTAGATACCAAACATGTATAGGTTCTTTTTTATTTAAGTGGTGAAAAAAAAATCCAAAGATTGTTAAAAAAAAGTCACCATTTTCCGAGACCCGTAGCGTCTCCGTTTTTCGGGATCTGGGGCCGGGTGAGGGCTTATTGTTTGTGCGCTGAGCTGACATTTTTATTGATACCATTTTTGGGGTAGATCCGATGTTTTGATCGCCCGTAATTGCATTTTATTACAATGTTGTGGCGACTAAATAAAATTAATTCTGGCGTTTTGATTTTTTTTTCTCATTACGCCGTTTACCGATCCGATTAATTCTTTTTACATATTGATAGATCGGGTAATTCTGAACACGGCAATACCAAATATGTGTATATTTTTTTGTTATTGTTTTATTTTGAATGAGGTGAAAGGGAGGTGATTTAAACTTTTATAGTTTTTAAATATTTTTAAAAACTTTTTTTTTAACTTTTCACTTGCTTCAATAGTCTCTACGGGAGACTAGAAGCTGCGATCATCAGATCACCTGTGTGTAGCAGAAATGCTCACGGGCTACGAGCGCTGACCGCTGGGCGGCATTCATAGCATCCTGGCAATGACAAACGCTGGGATATCCTGCAGACCCTGGGTTGTCATGCCAACCCATCGGCGATCCGCGGTCATGCAACACGGGCTCCGATGGGCAAGACTTATGACGTCCTTCCGTCGCAGCCATGTTAAATGCCGCTGTCAGAGACTGACAGCGGCATTTAACATGTTAACAGCCGCGGGTGGATCGTGATTCCACCCGCAGCTGTTAGGGGCACAACGATGAGAGAGAGAGACACCATGTGTCGTACATGTACAGCACATGTCGTGAAGGGGTTAAAGTGCTGATTCTCCACTTTAGACCACAGCCCCCCTATTAGTATTCGGTCAGTATTTTTTCTCAGGAGTGGGAGCCAAAGCCAGGAGTGGGTGATAAATGCAGAATTGGTGACTTGTTTCTATGATACCTTTTCTGTGATTGTTCCTCACCTGGCTTTGGCTCCCACTCCTGAGAAAAAGTACTGACCGAATAATGACCAAAAACTGATAGTGGAGCCGTAGCCTTAATTTGAGGGTATTCGCATCCTAATTGGAGTAATAGTTTAGGAATTACATCTCTTTAATATGGAGCAGTATCTTTTTCAAGGGACCAAAAGTAATTGGACAATTATCTCAAAAGCTCTTTCATTGGCTGCATGGGCTCTTCCCTCATTAATCCATCATCAATTAAGCAGGTAAAAGGTCTGGAGCTGATTACAGGTGTGGCATTTGTATTTGGAAACTGTTGCTGTGAACCCATAACATGGAAAAGAGCTCTCAATGGAGGTGAAGCAGACCATCATTATATTATATTAATATTAAAGTGTAAGAAATGCACAGTGGCATAAAGTAACCTCACCAGTCAAAAGGGAAAAACGCACCGACACACGTTTTGCACCAGGCTTCATCATGGGGAGATGGTGGACTGAACAACCAAGCTATTTACATGTAGGACCCAATCAAAACAGTTGTAACGCATGTGGATTCCTGCACATACAAAATGAATGGAACATCATCCAAGAAGCGGTAGTGACTTCAGACGCTATCTTCAGATGGCCCACCCACTGAAACAAGGTGCCAATGTGCATGATTGATGGTGCTGTTTTCATGTGATGCGACCAACACGTGAGAGGAAGCAGTCATCTCACCGGTGACGCGCCAATAACGAAAATGCTGACGTAATCGGCACATAAAAAAATCACATGATAATGAATAATGTGGTGGCAGAATGGGAAGTGATGTACGATCACATCATTATAGTCACGGTCATGTGGCTGGGCAGAGAAGACCACATGGACAGCAGTCACATGATCAGTTCTTCACAATACAGATGGACAATGACCCAAAACATAGTGCGAAAGCAACCCTGGAGGTTTTTACTGTAAAGAAGTGAAATATTCTTCAATGGCCGCGTCAGTCACCAGATCTCAACCCCACCGAGCTGCATTTCACAGGCTGAAGACAAAACATAAGGGAGAAAGACCCACAAACAACCAACAACTGAAGTCACTGCAGTAAAGGCGGCAAAGCCTCACAAAGGAGGAAACCCAGCGTTTGGTGACGTCCATGGCTTCCAGACTTCAGGCCGTCACAGCTGCAAATGATTCTCTACAAAGTATTAATGAGCATTTTATTTATGGTAAAGTTAATTTGTCCAATTACTTTTGAGACCCTGGAATGAGGAGGCTTCGTAGAAAAGTGGTTGTAATTTCTAAGGCTGTGTGCCCACTACGTGTTTTTTAAGAGTTTCTGCAGCGGCAATTCCACTGTAGAAACACTTAAAAAATGCTTGGTAGAAGATCTGCCATGTTTCCCAATGATAATCCGCATGTGCTGTGCACATGCTGCAGAAATTTCCGCTGCAGATTATCATTGCAGAAAAATCCACAGCACTACCATTAATTTTGCGTAAACGCTGCGTTTTTGCCGCCATTGAGTTGCATTAGAACGCATGGAATCCGCATCACTGGATCTGTACATGCGCATTCCATGCGTTTCAATGTGCGGATGGTACCCGGGTCTGGAGAAGAGGAGACTCTCCTCCGGACCCAGGTACCATAGTACCTGTAAAAAAAGAATAAAATAAAAAATAAATATACTTACCTTCTGATGGCCCCCGGTATCCTTGTCTCTGCTTGCTGGCAGATCGCGGTAGACTAAGGACCTGCATTGACGTCATTTAGTCATGTGACGGGTCACGCAACCGCTGACGTCGGCAGGTTCTTAAATCTACCGCGAGCTGCCAGCAGGCTGAGACGCATTGGATAAAGACAACGGGGGCCATCAGAAGGTAAGTATATTTTTATTTTTTTAGTTTTTACCATTCTTTACGGTCACACTATATAAATCCATGCTGTTTGCATGGATTTATATAGTGTGACCAAGTTGTCAAGCACTTTCCAAGTGATGTTAAAATCGATTGGAAAGCGCTTTTCAACGCGCATGCGGAAATGCATGTGAAGAAAGCTTCACATCCGCTTGTCCCTGGCAGGAAAAACACATGTACAATCCACATGTACAATCCGCATGTACAATCCGCATGTACAATCCGCATGTAAAATCCGCATGTACAATCCACATGTAAAATCCGCATGTACAATCCGCATGTAAAATCCGCATGTACAATCCACATGTAAAATCCGCATGTAAAATCCGCATGTACAATCCGCATGTAAAATCCGCATGTACAATCCGCATGTACAATCCACATGTGCAATCCGCATGTAAAATCCGCATGTACAATCCACATGTGCAATCCGCATGTAAAATCCGCATGTACAATCCGCATGTAAAATCCACATACGTTTTTTCTGCCAGGGAGATGCAGAAACGCTCAGGAAAAATCCGGAGCATTTCTGCATCGTGGGCACATAGCCTAAACGTTTCACAGGATATTTTTGTTGAACCTTTTTAATTAAACCTGAAAGTCTCCACTTCAATTACATCTCAGTTGTTTCATTTTAAATCCAGATTAGCGGCCTGCAGAGCTGAAATCACAAAGATTCACTGTCCAAATATTTCTGGACCTACCTGTATTCATATATTTACACTATATGGAGAAATATTACATCTCTTACCCCACAAAACAAAACCCAAAATGTCCTCCTGCCCCTTTTCCTAACTCCCAATCCTAAAACAGACAAGGACATTCGGAGTTTCCAATCCTCCCTCTTTGGCCACTTCCCAGCTATCAGTATTTGGTCAGTATTCGGTCAGTATTTTTTCTCAGGACTGGGAGCCAAAACCAGGTGAGGAACAATCAGAGAAACGGTCTAATAGAAACAAGTCACCAATTCTGCATTTATCACCAACTCCTGAGAACAAATACTGACCAAATACTGATAGTGGGGCTGTGGCCTTTTGTAGACTTCTGGAGATAAAGCATCTTCAGCTTCGGCTCTTTACCTCCTACAGACAACATGGTGGGAAAATGAAACACTTTCTATAATCAGTTATTTTTTATTACAGTTTTATTTAAAATGAAATTACAGTAAAATGTCCCCAATCCCTTTTCCCTTCACCCAATCCATAATGCTGGGGTAAGATTATCTCTACAGAGACCCCCGTACAGGAATATTTGGGCTCCAGCGACATCACATCTATTATACAGAGAATAGCGCTATCTCCATAGCTCTGTACAGAAGGACATAGAGATCAGACAAGGTCCTCATATTCAGGCAGCTTCTATTTTACTCCAACCCTCTTTATAAGAACAAGATCAGAGTCTCATTATACCGAGCAGAGAAGCTCCAGGGACAAAGACCCCGTCTGGTCCTAACACGCTGGGGGCCCAGAGTATCCAGCCACAAGGCCCGGATTCTCTCATTTGTGGCCCCAGCGTTTCTTGTAGAATAAATCCCTTTCTCATCCAGTCCTGTAGTAATGACTTTGTTATCATGTTTTGTAGGAGGGTTCGTCTGACTCCATCTTATGTTATCAATATCTGTGCGAGAAACAAGAGACGTCCGAGCGCAGTTTTACCGAGTGTCCAGAGTCAGTTCTTCTACAGTCTGATAAAGAGCCGCGGTGTCTCCCACCGAACCTGGGAGTATACAGCTGTATACAGCATACACACGGCACTGTACACACACGGCTCCGTACACACGTGGCTCTGTACACACCCGGCTCCGCTCCGTACGCCTCGTACACACACGGCTCTGCTCCGTACGCCTCGTACACGCGCGGCTCCGCTCCGTACGCCTCGTACACGCGCGGCTCCACTCCGCACGCCTCGGACACGCGCATGCTCCGCTCCGCACGCCTCGTACACGCACGGCTCCACTCCGTACACCTTGTACACATGCGGCTCCACTCCGTACACCTCGTACACACTGCTCTGCTCCCTACGCCTCGAACACATGCGGCTCCGCTCCATACGCCTCGTATACATGCGGCTCCGTACACCTCGTACACACACTGCTCCGCTCCGTACACCTCGTACACACTGCTCCGCTCCGTACACCTCGTACACACTGCTCCGCTCCGTACGCTTCGTACACACGCGGCTCCACTCCGTACGCCTCGTACACACTGCTCCGCTCTGTACGCCTCGTACACACGTGGCTCCGCTCCGTATGCCTCGTACACATGCGGCTCCGTACACCTTGTACAAACGCGGCTCCGCTCCTTACACCTCGTACACACTGCTCCACTTCGTACACCTCGTACACGCGGCTCCACTTCGTATGCCTCGTACACATTGCTCCGCTCTGTACACCTCGCACACACGCGGCTCCGCTCCATACGCCTCGTACACATGCGGCTCCGTACACCTTGTACACACGCGGCTCCGCTCCTTACACCTCGTACACACTGCTCCGCTTCGTACACCTCGTACACACATGGCTCCGCTCCGTACGCCTCGTACACACGCGGCTCAGCTCCGTACACCTCGTACACACTGCTCCGCTCTGTACACCTCGCACACGCGCGGCTCCGCTCCATACGCCTCGTACACATGCGGCTCCGTACACCTTGTACACACGCGGCTCCGTTCCTTACACCTCGTACACACTGCTCCGCTTCGTACACCTCATACACCTCGTACACACACGGCTCTGCTCCGTACACCTCGTACACACACGGCTCTGCTCCGTACACCTCGTACACACACGGCTCCGCTCCATACACCTCGTACACACTGCTCCGCTTCGTACACCTCGTACACACACGGCTCTGCTCCGTACACCTCGTACACACACGGCTCTGCTCCGTACACCTCGTACACACACGGCTCCACTCCGTACACCTCGTACACACTGCTCCGCTTCGTACACCTCGTACACACACGGCTCTGCTCCGTACACCTCGTACACACGCGGCTCTGCTCCGTACACCTCGTACACACATGGCTCCGCTCCGTACACCTCGTACACACACGGCTCTGCTCCGTACACCTCGTACACATGCGGCTCCGCTCCGTACACCTCGTACACACGCGGCTCCGCTCCGTACACCTCCTACACACGCGGCTCTGCTCCGTACACCTCGTACACACATGGCTCCGCTCCGTACACCTCGTACACACGCGGCTCCGCTCCTTACACCTCGTACACACACGGCTCCGCTCCATACACCTCTAGGGAAGTAGTGAGCATTTTTAACCCTCAGGCGATTCACAGAATTGTATAACATTGAGCTGAGTAAATTAAATATTACCATTTTTTCCACTAAAACATTGCTTTGACCCCAAGTTTGTAATTTTCAAAAGGGATAATAGGAGAAAATGAACATTATAATTTGTTGTACAATTTCTCCTGAATACGCCGATACCCCGTAAGTGGTGGAAAATTACTTTTGAGGCTCAGTACAAGGCTCAGAAGGGAAGGAGCGCCATGTTACAGTGCAGATTTTGCTGTTATATTTTGCAGGTGCCAAGTCACATTGGCAGAGACCCTGAGGTCCCAGAACAGCAGAACCCCCATAAGTGACCCCATTTTACAAACAACACCTCAATTAGTTCATCTAGGAGTGTCACAGAATTTTATACCATTGGGCGGTGAAAGAAAAATAATTACGTTTTTATCACAAAAAATAGTTTTGGCCCCAATTTTACATTTTTACATGGGGAAATGAGTATAAGTGGCACCAACATTTCTCACACAATTTCAGCTGAACGAGGCAATACCCCATAAGTGGCTGTACAGTACTGCATACACGGCGAGACTCGGGAGGGACGGTGCGCTACTTAACTCTTGGAGAACAAATTTTCATCAAATAGTTTGTGGACTCATATAAAGAGCCCCTATGTGCCAAAAGAGCAGAATCCCCCCTTAAGTGACCCCATTTTGGAAATTGCACCCCTATGGGAATTCATCTACAGGTGTAGTGACGATTTTGACTTCATGTGTGTTTTTCAGAAACAAGCAATAATGGATGTTACTTAGTGAACATTGTAAATCTGCCATTGTAGTGCCCATACATTGCAGTGCCTGCACATTATGCCCAGTGCGTGCTTCTGGAGACATGCACCCATAAATTAAGCGGGCTCTCATCGCTACAGAAATGCCAAACATGTGGATGCTAGATGTGGTTTCAGAACACTGGGGCTCAGAAGAGAGGGGAGAATTTTAGATTTGGAAGTGCAGATTTCTTTTGGGGGATGAGGAGCCATAGCGCTTTTCCAGACCCTTTTGTACTACTAATAATGTGGAAGCCCCTTATATTTCCATTGACAGATGACAAACCCCAGAGGGAACTTGCTTTTTTTGTCTGTGAAGTTAAAACTTTTTTATTGGACACATTTACATAATGTTACACTCATGCCCAGACTGTTTGGCCTGAGTGTGGTTAGTGGTCCCACTGGGCCACGGACCAAGAGGGGCATAACTAAGGGCCTCGCCCAATCCAACCCCAGATACACAGCGGCTCAGTCGACTCCGTGATCCGAGGAGGGACAAGGGAGGTGACCCAGGTGCCACTCAAGGTCAGACCCTGGTCACACAGCTGTTGACCCACACCGGGGTATGCAGGAACATGCAGGCACGGCTGGTATACAGACAGGCGGGTACGTAAACAGGCTGGATAGGGACGAGTGCGGACGGGAAGCGGAGCAGAGCCGCAGGTGCTGACGGGAAGCGGAGCAGAGCCGCAGGTGCGGACGGGAAGCGGAGCAGAGCCGCAGGTGCAGACGGGAAGCGGAGCAGAGCCGCAGGTGCGGACGGGAAGCGGAGCAGAGCCGCAGGTGCGGACGGGAAGCGGAGCAGAGCGCGGCCAGACAGGACAGGGCTCTATTCACATGAAACAGACAGGGTCGGGAGAACAGGACCAGTAGAGCCAGATACACACAAGGTACTTGCTATGAAGTAGCAAGTAGACACAGAACTCACAAACAGAAGTACAGAGACAACGAGTTGGAGTTAGGTACTGGTTCAGACACAGAAGGATTTTGTTCCATTTTTTTGACGGTATAATGAAAACCACAGCTTTTTGCCACTTTTTTCTATTTTTTGCGATATTCACTGAAGTGGTTAACTAGTGTAACAGTTTTATAGATCAGCTCTTTCCGGATGCAATGATACCAAATATGTGTTCTTTATTTGTATATTTTTGTTTTTACATAAAGACAATAGCAATGACATACCTATACATCATCAGTCGAGAACCCCATCTGACCACGACATATAGGTACGTCAAATGTCGTGACGGGGTTAATGATCAGGTGATAACTAATAGCAGCTTTCAGACTAGTTCTTTGTTTTCCTTTTTTGCATGAGGTGATACAGCATTCAAATATGCCAAAACAATAAAACTGACTATTTTATATTATCTTAAAGCGGTTCTCCAGCAATGTGATAAAAATTGCCTGTGTCACATATTTCAAAGTGCAGTCTGTCCTAGCCATGTGTCAGGATGGGTTGCAGACTGAAGAAACACAGCTTGAGAAATGTCTCAACTGTGGGAGAAGCAGCGTCATGAACAAACATCCCTCATTCAGCAGCAGAGCAGGGCTGTGACATGAGAAAAAATAAATCCCCCTGCTGATTGAACACAACAGGGTTTTTTTCTCCTGCTTCCTCTTCCTCTGTGCTTAATTGTACACCCATTCTGCTCAGCCAATTGACGGTATTTCAACAGGGAATGGCAGCGGACTGAGCAAGCAGGACAGAGGCTAGAGAGAAAAAAATCCCTGTTGTGCTCAGACAGCAGGAAGATTCATTTTTTTTCTCATGTCACAGCCCTGCCCAGTGGCTGAGTGACAAATGGTTGTTCACAATGCTGCTCCTCTGACAATTGTTGCATTTCTTGAACTGTTTCTTAAGTCTGCAACCCATCCTGACACGTGAAAAGGATGGGTTGCAGCTTGAAATATTTGATGAGGACCATTTTTAAGCTTTGTTTATAAGATACAGTTTCCCTTCATTAATAGTGATATCTTAGTATTATGTATACATCCATGTTCTACAGATTTGAATTACTTCAAATTATGTACTCTTCCTAAAATACTCCTCAAAATTGCTTAGAGGAGTATTGTTACTCCTCTGTAAAAAATGTAGCGTGACCTCTGTCAGAGCCTGTCCTATGGAACAGTGGGGGCATCATCAGTTATACCCTCAGCGATAAGCAACTTGTGTCACTTTACAAAAAAACTGTAAAAAATGTGTTGTCTTATGTGATCTCTACAACTGTTCAGGCTGTATGGGCCACATGGAAGCGAAGTCGCCAAAGAAGGCTGAAATACACCGAGAAACACTGCTGGAGTCTAACACCTTGGCAGCATAAGCGAATATCATTTTTTTGTTGTTGCTTTTAAAAGATGCTGCTGAAGACAGAAATATTGCCAGCGGAGATCTGAACGATTTAGTGTAGGTCTATTGGTGAGGACTTTGCTGCAGATTGTTTCCCCAACAGATCACAATGTGTGAACGCAATAGGGGACCCAGGACCGTGGGACGTTCCAGAGCAGTCCCAATGAGTAGAAAAAACAGCCAACTATGCACATTGCCAAACTGACAGCAGCCTGCAATACCTTGCATCATAAGATGGCATTAGTAGAAGCCATAGAGTGGATTTTATGGACTATAACAAATGCATGAACAGAGGCCCAGGTAACAGCCTTAGAGACCTGAGCAGCAGAGATTAAATGTCTGACTGCCCTTGTGGAATAAGCAATTTCCAAAATGGTTTGAGATTTGTCCTTGGCCTTTTTGGCTTGCACAATAGCCAACTTAAAATCCATTTGGTAATGGTTGTTTTGGAGGCTGACAGGCCCTTGTGTAGTCCATCAAGTATCAAGAGAAGAAAATCAGAATCCTGGAAGGCTTCCGTTAACAAAAGATAGGCCTAGAGGCCCTGGTCAAATCAAGACCGGTGGAGAGTATGCTCCTACGGATGAACTGTAGATGGTCACGATGAGGGGAGGACAATGTCCTTTTTGATGTAGAAAGTCAAGACAACTTTTTGAAGAAATTATGACATGAGTGGTAAGAACACCTTGTCTTGATGGAGAATGAAGAAGAGAACCCTACAGGAAAGGGCAGCAATCTCAGACACCCTGTGAATGGAGGTTTTGAGCAGCAGAAATGCCAGCTTCTATAAAACTTGCAGATAAAATAAGAGCGCTCCACAGTGAAGTCCTGGTGATAAGAAACAAGGAAGAGTAGATGGAATCTGGTCACCTGTGGAGTTGTGCAGGTCAACTTTGATGAGAGTAGTAGTGAAGCGGTATTACTCATATAGACTGCTGCTCCACCCGTTAAAACAGACAGAACGGCTCATTAAAAGAATTACAAAGTAGAGGGCACTGTCACAATGTAGAAAAGGATGAGATGGTGTATCAAAATAACAAACATTTATTTAAAGACAGCAATGCATTTCAACATTGATTTGATTTCTTCCTCATGCCATCATGTGATAAATAAATGTTCATTGTTCTCACCTTCTCATCTTTGTTGTCGTTGTGACAGCGCCTGACACATTGTTTTCTCTCATTATTTTGCCTCTCAACAGCACCTATAGAAGGAACTTTGAGGAGAAGCTGCCTAAGAAGCTCTTAGGAAGACTCTTGGAAAGCAGACAAAAAATGGCCTCAAGGTTCCACTGGTTAAATGTAAGGAGGGTGCAATGAGCCACCTCCTGAAGGAAGGTCTTAACCTGATTGTGAAAAGCCAGTGTATAATGAATGAGTATGGAAAGGGCAGAAACCTGTCCCTTCAAATAGGAAAAGTTTAGGGTAACATAAAACCTTCATACGGTGGAGGATCTGGAAGTGGAAGGCATTGTGGCCTTTAAACGGGTGTGTAAGGAAGGTCTAGGCTTGAATGAGAGCTACCTGTAGTTGGAGAGTTCAGAGGACTTGTCACGCACCCATACACATTATAATCCCACAGTATTGTCATTCCCCCATACACAGAATAATATTCCCACAGTACCTCCATCTCCCCACGCACATCATAATGTTTCCACAGGATTGCCATTCCCCACACACAATATAATATTCCCACAGTACCTCCATCCTCCCACGCACAGCATAATGTTTCCACAGGATTGGCATCCCCCCCACACAGAATAATGTTCCTACAGTACTGCCATCCCCCCACACACAGTATCATGTCCTCACAGTACTGCTGTCCCCCCACACACAGTATAATGTTCCCACAGTACCACCATCCCCCCCACACACAGTATAATATTCCCACAGAACTGGCTTTCCCCACGCACATGATCATATTCCCACAGGACTGGCTTCCCACTAACACAGTATAATGTTCCCACAGTACTGCTATTTCCCCACTTTCTAATGTTCCCACAGTATTGCCCCCTACACACACAACATGGTACCATCCACCCCACCGACTAACCCACTGCTAGTTAATAAATACTCACTTAACCCCATTCTTGGTGCAGATATTGATGAACCCCGGACCTATGAGATATTTACCACACGCCCATTCTTGGTGCAGATAATAATGAACCCCGGACCCATGAGATATTTACCACACGATAGCAGGATAGGCAGGGGAGTATCATCCATAGCAGAAGCCCATGCGGCCACTATGATGCGCGTGAAACGAAGAGGCTCGCTTCCTGCGGCTCAGGACCTGGCAGCCCTCTCCTTCCCCACCATCACAATTTCAGTAATATCTACATTCCCATGACGGTGATACCATTGATTAGAATAGTGAATCAGGCAGTCAAAAGATCCCTGATCCACCATTCAGCCTTCACCTGTGAGTCTGAGACTCCGTGCACTGCAGGCACAATGGCGTCACTACATCACACCTGTAGTACGAAGCCTCAGTACTCACACTGCACAGACCGGAGCAGCGCATCTCAGGAAAGGGGTTGTTTTTTTTTTTTTTTTTAAATATTAGGAATTGTGGGTGCATCATAATAAGTGAAGTGCTGTGGAGGCTCTCATACTGAGTGGGCGACTGGTGGGAGCCATTATACTGAGTGGGGATCCTCATTTTGTGTAGCAGGCTGTGGTGGCCATAATATTGTGTGAGGAGCTGTGGGGGCTATCATACTGTGTGGGGTCTGTGTGGGCCATCATACATATGTAGGATCATATTTTGTTGTGTGATTTTCTAAATACAGTCTTATCCTAGTCATAGGTTTAATGCTAAACTAAAAGAATCAATATTTTAACACCTTTTTAATATACAGTTATACATGTAACAACTTTTTTTTTATTATTACTTCACTAGACATTTCCTTTTTCCAGTTTAAAAAAAAAATGAAAAAAATACAGTAAAATCGTCCAGCGATAAAATAAAACATTATGAATTAGTCTGAACAATTAATAGTACGTCTTTACACTGATCTTTTCTCAATAATTTGTTCTCCCTTCTGGGTGAAATGTAATCTTGTCCACAATCTCTTACTAACAATGGCCGTTTCCTTTTGTGTCAGTATGTACGCCTGTTATGGGGTTTGGGTCCACTTGTGTTAATATCTGATTTTTGGTTACTTTCAAAATGTCTGCTTTCTTGGATACACAAAGGATGGTGATGGACCAGAAGGTGCAGAAAAATGGCTTTACTTCTTCATTGTCCTAGTCTTTGGAGAGTCCATTAGCCAGCAGCCACCAGTGCTGATCATACTCACAGGTCACATATCCAGTTATATCATCCATCGCCAATCTTGTGCCACCTTCAATCACTTCATGGACTTCACTGTCATTTCTGGATGAAAAAATCCTTGTTTATATTTTTGTTTCACTACATGGAATTAAAGTGTTAGTTCCTTTGATGGGTTCTGCTTTTTGTAACCAATGTTTTAACAAACTTTCCTCTTCTTCTTAGTCCTGGTTTGTACAGTACGTGAACTGGATGTTAGGAATATTTTTCTCACTCAGTTGGAAAAGTTGCATGGGTGTTAAAATTTGGTCTGAATGTGGTCTATGGAGGCTAGCTTGAGCTGCTAGACATTTCACCGTGCCTCCTAAACCATCACATACACCTTTTGCCAGGAGCTGAATGGCAAAAAAGTGCCATTCAGCTTTCACTCCAAAATGTTTCTTGTGATGGCATACAATTATAAGGTTTCTCCTATTTTTATACTGTGCAGAAGAGTCATCCGAGGAGTAGTAGACCTTGCTCAAACTTGTTAGGATGTCAGTTTTATCACTGAAATCAAATTTTTTTGGAACAAATGAACAGCTGTTGAATCGTGAAGTAAGCACTCAGACATAAAATACATAAGTGTAGTTCTGATATCTGACTGTAAGCAGAGTCGGCTTATTAGTAATAAGTTATTACTATTCAGCTAAGCAGACAACAGACCGGATGCTGCACTTATCGCACAGGGCGCTGAGGGAGACATTGCACGGACCAGCCCCTGAAACCAGCATCACTGATGGGCGGCAAACAAAGCAGGGGAGAGTAGGGATGTCCCAGTCCCCTCCTTTTCGATGATCTTCGTTTCAGTGTGGAAAGGGAAGTGACAGCAGTTTCCACATTTTTGGGTTCACTGTTAAGCCCACGGCTGTGTGCAAATCCACTACTGATTGTACCTGGGACAAGTTGGTATGCCACTTGGTACTAAAGGTAATATCCTCCAAATACACCGATACATACTTCTGATAAGGCTCTAACACTATGTCCATCAGCGTCTGGAACATGGCCGAGGCTGCATGTAACCCAAAAGGCAAGACGACCTAGTGATAGAGACCCTCCGGCGTTATGAAGGCTGACTCTGTCCGAGGCACCTGCCAGTAACCCGTGGTGAAGTACTGGGCCTGCCCCATTCTCTCAATCAGCTCGTCCACCCAGGACATTGAATAAAGGTCAAATTTCAACACTTTATTACATTTTCAGAAGTCGTTACAAAATCATAACGATCCGTCCAGCTTCAGAACCAGTACAATGGGGCTAGCCCGCTCCCTCCTGGACTCCTCGATAACTCCTAGCTGGAGCATTTGTTTTTCCTCGGCTGCGATGGCTTGTGTCTGGGCCTCTGTCACACGGTACGGTTTCATTCGTACCCTTACCTGAGGCTCTGTGACAATGTTATGTTGGATCACAGATGTTCGGCCAAGCAGTTCCGAAAATACATCCGTACTCTGCAGCACCAATTTCTGAGTCTCCCGTCGCTTCTGTTTAGAGAGTGTGTCACTTATATTTACCTCTCCCCTGGCCATTGTCGGAGGGTCCCCAGACGATATGACCGGAGTCGCATCCGTAATCATACATTCCCAGTCTTTCCTTGCTTATAGCAAATTTACGTGATATAGCTGTTTGGGTTTTCTCTTCCCAGATTGATATACTCTCTAATTCATCTCCCCAACCTTTTCCCGGACTTCATATGGCCCTTGCCACTTGGCCATGAGCTTACTTTCTGCTGTGGGCACTAAGACTAATACCTGATCCCCTTGGACATTGACCATGCCAGGGGTGCAACAAAGTGCCATTAGTTGCATAAGGATTAAAAGTGAATTTAGACTGTGTACCCACGATGTGTTTTTCAAGCGTTTTTGCTGCGGAATTTTCCGCAGCGTAAACGCTTGGGAAACGCATGGTAAGCCTTCTGCCATGGTCCCCTATGCAATTCCGCACTTTCAATGCCCATGCTGCGGATTTTTCCGCAGCGTTTATGCTGCTCTCAAAAATCCGCAGCATGTCCATTAATTTTGCGGAAGCGCTGCGTTTTCGCCGCCATTGACTTGCATTAGAACGCGCCAATTCTGCAAGACTGCTTCTGTACATGCGTAATTGGCGCGTTGTAATGTGCGGATGGTACCTGAGTGTGGAGAAGAGAAGACTCTCATCCACACCCAGGTACCATAGAAACTGTAAAAAAAAAGAATAAAATAAAAAATAAAGATTATATTCACCTACCGACAGCCCCCGGTCTCCTTCCCTGTGCTTGCCAGCAGACTGAAGGACCTGCGCTGACGTCACAGTCATGTGACAGCAGGTCTTTCAGTGCAGTGTCCCGCGATCAGCTGGCAGCCAGGAAGGAACGCAGCAACACACGCCGGGCCATCGGAAGGTAAGTATCAAGGTTTATTTTTTATTTTTAACCACTCTAAAGGTCACACTATATAAATCCATGCTGTTTGCACGGATTTATATAGTGTGACCTAGTTGTCAAGCACTTTGCAAGTGATGCTAAAATCGCTTTGAAAGCGCTTGTCAATCCGCATGCGGAAACGCATGTGAATCCGCATGTATTACGCAGGAAAAACGGATGTACAATCCGCATGCGTTTTTTCTGCCAGGGAGATGCAGAAATGCTGCAGAAATTTTCTGCTTCATTTCTGCATTGTGGGCACATAGCCTTTATGTAAATCATTAAGGCTGTGTGCCCACGTAGCGTTTTTCAAGCGTATATGCTGCGGAATTTCCGCAGCGTAAACGCTTGAAAAACGCATGTATATCCGCACCCCATGGTCCCCAATGGCATTCCACAATGTCAATGCCCATGCTGCGGATTTTTCCGCAGCGTATATGCTGCAGTCAAAAATCCGCAGCATGTTCATTAATTTTGCGGAAGCGCAGCGGAATCAATGTGCGGATGGTACCCAAGTCTGGCGGAGAGGAGACTCTCATCCAGACCTGGGTACCAAAGAACCTGTAAAAAAAAGAATAAAATAAAGTTTATACTTATCTTCTGATGTTTTCCCTCCGTCGCGCTGTTGTCTGAAGGACCTGCCACGTCATTGAGTCATGCGACCCACCACATGACTCAATGACGTCACCGCAGGTCCTGCACACAACAGCGTGAGCCGCTCAAGACTCCGGACGGGGCAGAGGATGCATCAGAAGGTGAGTATAAAGTTTATTTTTTTATTTTTTACCATTCTGAACAAGTTGTCAAGCACTTTTCCAAGTGATGCTTGGAGAAGTGCTTGATAACCGGCATGCGGAAATGCATGCAAAGACGCCTCACAAACGCTTCTACCTGGCGGGAAAACCGCATGTAATATCCGCATGCGATTTTCCCGCCAGGGAGAAGCGTAAAAAATATGCTTCAGGTCCGCAACGTGGGCACATAGCCTAAGTAGCTGAATTTCCATTTTGGGTTAACAAACTCCTTTTGAGAGATTCCTTGCAGTTACTTTGCATGTTGATTCACTTTGTAAGGACACAAGTGCACACATTTCAGATTTTGTCACCTTTTTTCTGTGCAGATTTGTCACAAAACCTAAAGGGTTTCCCGATGCCAGGAAAGTGACTGAGAATCCTGACGTCTCCTGCACATGTTACTTATTTGTGACTTGCAGGTTTGGTGAAGATATAATTCTGCAGGATGTCAATTCTGTCAGCGTTTTTGCTGCAGATTTCACCCACACTGATGAGTGGGGAAAAATCTGCACCTATTTACAGCATTTTCCAGACAAGAGATGCAGAAATATTGCAGAAACCAAAAGCTTAATGTGTGCACACAGCCTAATAGACGTCATTACTAGTGTTGAGCGAGCATGCTCGTTACTCGCCCGAGCATCTCACTACTCGGGATGTTCGGCGAGCACCGAGCATTTCCGGGTTACTCGGGCGGGAGCTCGGGTCTCCGCCCTGCATGTTTGGCGCTCTTTACAGAGCCAATGAACATGCAGGGATTGCCAGCCAGTCACTGTAATGCCGCAGCCATGTTGTTTGTGGGCATTACAGTGATTGGCTGGCCGCCCAGCGTCACCTCGAGTATTTAAAACCGGGCGCCGCCATCTTGGACCCAGTCGCCCGGGATCACACAGTGTAGGGAAAGTGCTGCTGATTTAGGGAGAGATATATACTGCGAAATAGTTAGTGTAGGGTCTGTAAAAGCTGCCAGATCAAACAAACCATCCTCAGGAATAATATCCATCCCAGATATCAGGCAGGCAGGCTGTATAGGAAACGCAGTGGTTATACCAGCAAACGCTGCATTACAGTCCTGTGTGCTCCTGCTGCTCAAATTGCTAGACTTAGCTCCAGGTTTCGGGGGCCAGGAAAAATCCTTTTTTTTTCATCTAAATCCTCTTTTTTTCTCCGCTAGAAGTGGTGGAAGAGAAGATCCCATGTAGCGATGCCCAAATATTTGAACAGCCATGGCCACAGGAAGGCGACGCTGGCAATTTGTCAAAAGAGGTGGACGATGACGAGACACAATTGCCACGAAGTGAGGAGGAGGATCGTGGTGCGGAAGTGGAGGAGGAGGACGTGGTGGATGATCTAGTAACTGACCCAAGATGGCAGGAGGACACGCAGAGCGAGGCCAGCAGCACACAGGGGGAGGGAGGCAGAGTACCCCAACAGACAGGAAGAAGCAGTGTGGTGGCTGCACACAGAAGGCGGGCAACCGTTCCCCGTAACACTAACACGGGGGACTTTGCCAGTACAACCGGTAGGTCTTCCAGAGTCTGGAATTTTTTTAAAGACTCTGCTGATAACCCCAAAAAGGCCATTTGTACCACCTGCCATGCCAGCGCCAGCAGGGGTGACAAAAGTACCAGCCTGACCACCACCAACATGATCAGGCACATGTCAGCAAAGCACCCGACTTTGTGGGGCGAACCCCAGGGTCCACGACCAGTGTCAGCGGGTGTCACCACTGCTTTTTCCGCCGTTGTGCGTGTAAGAGAACCCCCTGTTGTGCGTGCAAGGTAATCCCCTGTCCATACTGCATGCAAAGATGCCCCCTCCTCTCAGTCTTCACTTGTTATGGCAGTTTCTCAAGAAACCGCATCAACGTCCACGTGCCACCGCAGCGTTCAATTGTCTTTATCCCAGACCTTTGAACGAAAGTGCAAATTCGCAGCCAACGCCCCACAGGCCGCAGTCCCAAATTCGCACATTTCACGACTACTTGCGTTGGAAATGCTGCCTTTTAGGTTGGTGGAGACAGAATCTTTCCGCAACCTTGTGGCGGTGGCCGTCCCTCGGTAATCGGTCCCCAGCCGACACTATTTTGCCCGGTGTGCCATCCCCGCACTACTCAAGCATGTGTCCCAAAACATCTGCCGTGCCCTCAACAACGCAGTTACTGGGAGAGTCCACCTGACAACGGACACGTGGACAAGGGCTTGTGGCCAGGGATGGTGCATCTCCCTGACTGCACACTGGGTAAACATAGTGGAAGCCGGGACCCAGTCGGACCTTGGAACGGAACACATCCTCCCCACACCGAGGATTGCGGGCCCTATGTCAGTCAGAGTTGCCCCCACAGTGTACTGCTCCTGATGATCATCCTCCTCATGTTCAGCCTCC
The DNA here is from genome assembly GCF_046119375.1 of Phyllobates terribilis. Classification (NCBI taxonomy): domain Eukaryota; kingdom Metazoa; phylum Chordata; class Amphibia; order Anura; family Dendrobatidae; genus Phyllobates; species Phyllobates terribilis. Next base: position 4,040,632 of record NW_027362845.1, read on the forward strand.
ATCTCAGATATCACCGCATCAGTTACAAGCTGGAAGCACTGCAGTACTGCCTCCGCCAAGCAGCAACAGGCTGTGCTGAAACTCATAAGCTTAGGTGATAAACCTCACAGTTGTGGACAGCTGTGAAAGAGCAGGCAGATCTGTGGCTGAGACCGCTGAACCTACATCCTGGCATGGTCGTGTGTGACAATGGCCGTATCCTGGTGGCGGCTCTGAGGCGAGGCGAAATCACACCCTTACCATGCCTGGCTCATGTGCTTAAGCTCGTGGTTCAGCGGTTTCTTAAATCGTACCCCGAGTTGCCAGATCTGCTCGTCGAAGTACGCCGCCTGTCAGCTCATTTTTGGAAGTCAGCTACAGCTTCCGCCGCCCTTGCTGTGTTGCAGCAGCGTTTGCAGCTTCCGTCACACCGACTTGTGTGTGATGTCCCCACACGTTGGAACTCTATCCTCCACATGTTGCAAAGGATTTGTGAGCAGAAGAGCAGTTGTAGAGTACCAGCTGCAACAAGGCCGTCGATATTCAGGTCAGACTCCACACATAAGACCTCAGGAGTGGACCTGGATGTCTGACATATGTACCATCCTGACAAACTTTGAGGAGTCCACCAAGATGGTGAGTGGCGATGACGCCATCATTAGCGTCAGCATCCCACTTGTCTGTCTTTTGCAACGCTCTCTGCAGATAATTAAAGAGGAGGCATTGCAGCCAGAGTATTATGAGATGGATCAAGAAGCCGTAGCGGGCGATTACACCCAGCCCAGCCTCATCTCATCCCAATGTGCATTGGGGGACAATGAGGGAGAGGAGGAGGAGGAAGAAGAACAGGAGCTGGTATCATGTTCTTTAGACGGTAGTACCTGTACAACTGTCATATCATCGGTTTAGCGTGGGTGGCCTGAGGACGGGGAGGAGGAGGAGGAGAAGAGCATGGTCAGTCGTGATCTTGTTGAGCACACGGAAGTCTTGCCCGTTACCAGTCTGGCACGCATGGCTGACTTTATGTTACGCTGCCTTAACCGTGACCCTCGCGTTGTCAAAATGTTGGGTGACAGTCATTACTGGTTGGTGACACTTTTAGACCCCCGCTACAAGGAGAACTTTCACTCTCTTATTCCTGAGGTGAAGAGGTCTACAAAAATGGGGCAGTACCAGAAGGCTCTTGCTGCAGAACTGTTAAAAAATTCCCATCTGAACACGCTAGCGGCAGAGGTCACAGCTGGTTGCCCAACCAAGGCGTACAGGCGAGCGAGACGCAACTCCAATCCAGCAGAGGCAGGGGAACGCTGTTAACGTTCTGGGATAGTTTTCTGAGACCCGCCCAATTTACAGGCCCTGAGGCTCGGGGCACTCTCACAAGGAGTGGAAAGTTTCAAAAGATGGTGAGGGGGAGTACCTTGCCGACCGAACCAGCGTCCTCCGTGATTCCTCTGTGCCTTTTAATTATTGGGTATCCAAGCTGGACACTTGGAATGAACTTTCTCTGTATGCCTTGGAGGTTCTGGCCTTCCCTGCCGCTAGCATGTTATCGGAGCGTGTTTTTAGTGCCTCTGGGGGAATTATAACTGATAAGCGCACTCGCCTGTCAACTGACAATGCTGACCCTTATCAAAATGAACAAGGGCTGGATTGGGCCAGACTTCTCATCATCACCAAATGACAGCAGGGTAACATAAAGTCAAATCCACTGTGTTATTTCGGGAGGTGTATTCCCATGCACCGCTTCACACCCACACATGGGGGTATACGCTTCCTTATTTCGGCTGTATTTTGCTCTTCTCCTTATCCTCAGCCTCCATCACCACTATACCACCAGGGTGACCTTGGTCCGTGTTGCCAGCATTACAAGTTCCTCCGTCCTAATTTTTGGCAGCTTTTGCTTGGAAGGCATAGGCGCAGACTATGGGAGACCCACTCCCTAATTATGGGTATAAGGTTTTTAATATGCTGTACTGCATGGCTCTTGTAAGGGGCATTAAAACCGTCTTGTTAAGCTACTGCGACCTCCACCACTCTTCCAAGGGGCATTAAAACCGTCTTGTTAAACCACCCTGTACTCCACAGCTCTTCCAAGAAGCATTGAAATGTTGTTTTTAATTACCTCTAATCTCCACGACTCTTCCAACGGGCATTGCATTTCCTCCTAATATTAGTCAGCTTTTGCTTTTCAATGCATAGGCAAAAACTAAGGGAGACTCGCTCTCCAATAATGGGTAGAAGGTTTTTAGTACGCTGTAATCCACGCCTGTTTCAAGGGGCATTGCAGTTCCTCATAATTTTTGGAAAGCCTTCCATTCACTGCTTAGGCCAACAGTGTACGGGAGACCCAGTTGCTATAAATGGAAAAAAACGGTTTAATTAAGGTCCTCTGACCTCCATGTCACTTCCAAGGGGCAATGGAGTGCCTCGAAATTTTTGGTAGGCATTGCACTCACTGTATGCCCTATAACTGTGTAGCTGAGCCGCTCCTTTTGGTACAGAAACATATCCTACAAAACATGTGTGGTTGACTGGCCTGATATTGATGTGAATGGTCCCTGTTCATCCTGCTCTTTCTCCTTTGCCACCACCTCATCCATCATTCATCACCTGAAGCTTTGTTTTAACGGGAGTCATAGTAGCAGGAAAACATCCAGCAATCTACGGAGGAGGTAGGATATGCGCCAAAACGCTGACCACCTCAGGCCTAGCTGCTACTACATACATGTGCTTGCATTCCAAGGAACAGAAAGCTAAGGAGATGGATGGCCTCATGATCATGAATAATTTATTCGTTGTATAGGAGGCCGACCACTAATGCTGTCTACCTTCTGAACCTTGTTTTGAAGCCTGATTGACCCAGGACGCGCAATCCTCTATGTCTGGAGGACGTGTTGCATCCCAGTGTCCAACGGTGTCCCGGCTTCCACAATATTAACCCAGGGTGAAGGCGTCAGTGAGATGGAGCATCCCTGGCCACATTCACAAGGACTTGCACGGGGATAGTTGCAAGTCTGCATCTTCTGATGTGGCAAGGATCACTTCAGATGGGCACACTTTTAGGCAGTGACCTGGGTGTCAGAGATGCTTCCAGGGGTCTTCCCCATGCTGTTCCCATGTCTTTTTAGCTTTGTATGCATGTGTCATACAGCACATGGCCAGATAAGGTTGTAAAATGTTAAAATGACATTTCCCGGTGAATGCATTTGTCACGGTTGAAAGCAATACAAAAGTGCAAAAACGCTTAAACAATGCTACTTGTGAACATAGCCCAAGGTGTGCAGGAATATTTTTGTTTTTGGTTATTTATTTTACCTTATACACAAGGCTTTACCCTGGAAAGGAAGTTCCTTAACATATTTCACAGGAAAACCGTTTCAGTTTCGTTTTTGAACGTTTTATTGTGAGCCCGTAAAAGTGGCTTAAACGTTGTTGACAGCAGTGACCTGGGGGTCAGAAATGCTTCCTGGGGTGATCCCCATGCTGTCCCCATGTCATTTGAGCACTGTCACTATCGTTTTGGGCACTTTTTAGGCTTTCTACAGACTGTCGGGGTGCTGCCGCAAAAATGCTCGGGTCTCCCATAGACTAACATTGGGCTCGTTGCTCGGATCGAGCACCCGTGTATCACGGTGAGCTGGGCCCGAGCTTCGAGCACCCGAGCATTTTAGTGATCGCTCAACAATAGTAAGCATCATTTATCTGCATTGCAAGCTCCCAAAGCCTGTTTTCTGTATTAATGTATTTTTCCTACTACTTTATGAATTTAGTTATTAGGGTAAGATCAGACTTACTGGATTTTCAAGTGGAAATTGTGAATAGGTAGAAAAATGGCAATATATTAAAATCCACAGCACCAACTTTATCTGAATGAGGCATTTAAACAGCCCTCCAGTCTCATTACTCTTGTTGTGTGTTCGGCAGTTAACGATCAATGATCTTTATTATTTTACTCATTTTTATAGCCCCATTACTTACATGCCACATTACAGACATTGTGAGCCCCAATGGGGACAGTGATGATGATCTACTGTACATTCCCTATCAGAGTGTGGGAGGAAACCAATGAAAACACGGCGAGAAAGAACAAACTCCTTGCAGATGTTATCCTTAAGCTCTTCCTGTTCAGCTCTTGTTCTTCTTCCAGGCTCTGCTGTTGACGGGGCGTGATTGCCCAAGTCATGGTGATTGACAGCCGGCTTCACAGTGGCCTGTCAATCAGCAGGACATCAGCAGTCACGCCCGGTCAGCAGAGTTGAAAATAAGCATTTGCTCTGTTATATGATGTTATCGGAAGCCACAGAATCGCCGTCAGAACCCATCCGTGATTGCTCAGAGTATTGGTATCGGACACTACAGTCAGGTATTAGCAACTGCTTGCCTGTAAGTTGTTATGCCCATGAAAAGAAAAAAATAGACCCTGATAACCCCATTAATGGGAACCTAGCAACCTAGTGCTAACCACTGAGCCACCATGCTGCCCATCTTGCAGTATGTACTTTATCATCATTCTGCCCGCCTTTTAAAAAAAAATGTCCTACTGGTGAGCTTGTGATGGTATTCTGCTGGTATAAAGCAGTCAGTAAGCGGTGACTGAGCTTTCGGGAAAGGGACCAGTAATAATATGGAGTGTCTGACTACCTCCCTCTGTAAGCACCGTACTCGCAGGTCACAGTCCTGATGGAGCGGAGTTAGAGGAGGCTAGCCGCAATGCAGTAGTGAAATAAATGACAGTCATGTATTGACTTGGATATATTATTTTTGTTTTTTAAAACCCGAGTGTACAATTGCTTACAGGGGACTGCCTGAGCTGAACTGAAACCTCTACAGAATTGTGAATGTGTGCAATGTCCCCAGCTGATCAACGGTCACATAACCGCATGAAAGCAATTTGTATACTTGTGGGCACATGCCAACTATACGTAAGAATTGAGCGAAACTGAGACCATCCACTGACGGGGGAACTATGACAGTGTGTGCTTTACTCATGGGCACAATTCTGTAGTCTGCAAACTTTTAATTTCAGCCCTGACAATCCCGTTCTTTCGTTTTATTACTCTTTTCCAAGAGCAAAAAGGTTTTATTATTTTTCCATTGACACAGCCATGTGAGGATTTTTTTTTTTTGCAGAACGAGTTGTAGTTTTGAATGATGCAATTAATTTTGCTATATAACATACATTATAAAAGAGGCAGCCATACTTGCCAATTCCTAGTTGCAATACTAATGTACAACGGGATGTAGCAGCTCTCAGGTGGAGAGAGAGCTGGTGCAAAATACTAATGAAATAACCACTCACACCTACCATATTGTTTGGACCATAAGACGCACCGGACCATAAGACGCACCTAGGTTTTAGAGGAGAAAAAAAAAATTTAAGCAAAAGATGTGTTCATGATCCACTTTTAAGGGGGGGGGGTGTCTTCTGCTGACACTGGTATAGGGGTAATATCCCCCAATTCTGACAATATCCCCCATCCTGGTATATATGCCCCCCCCCCTCCTTTTATACATGGTCCCCATCCTGGTATGCCTGGCATCCCTCCATCCTGGTATGCCTGGCATCCCTCCATCCTGGTATGCCTGGCATCCCTCCATCCTGGTATGCCTGGCATCCCTCCATCCTGGTTTGCATGGAACCCCTCCATCCTGGTATGCCTGGCACCCATCATCCCTATCCTGGTGTGCATGGCACCCCTAATCCCTATCCTGGTATGCATGGCACCCCTAATCCCTATCCTGGTATGCATGGCACCCCTAATCCCTATCTTGGTATGCATGGCACCCCTAATCCCTGTCCTGGTATGCATGGCACCCCTCATCCCTGTCCTGGTATGCATGGCACCCCTCATCCCCGTCCTTGTATGCATGTATCAGCAATCCCCATCCTGGTATGCATGGCACAGCAATCCCCATCCTGGTATGCATGGTACCCCTAATCCCTATCCTGGTATGTATGCCCCTCTCATCTTTATCCTGGCATGTATGGCCCCCTCATCTTTATGCTGGTATGTATGGCCCCCTCATCTTTATCCTGGTATGTATGGCCCCCTCATATTTACCCTGGTATGTATGGCCCCCCTAATCCTTACCCTGGTATGTATGGCCCCCCTCATCCTTACCCTGGTATGTATGGCCCCCCTCATCCTTACCCTGGTATGTATGGCCCCTTCATCCTTTTTCCTAGTATGCATGGTCCCCGTAATACCCATCATGCTGCACATAAAAAAAAATAAATATATAAACATTGCTACTCACCTTTCTTCTCTCCTCCAGCGCTGACGCCTGTCTGCCCGCACTGATCTCCCCATGTGAGCCGCGCATGGCGTCACTGCTATGCGCGGCTCACAAGGAGAGATCAGCTGACGGAAGTCACCTCTCCCCGCGCCGGGACTGTGTGCGCGGGGAGCAGTGACTTCATGCTCCTTCATAGCCGGCACACAGCTTAGCCGTGCTGCGGCTCCTGCTGCTGCCGGGTTATCTCGTGTGCCCGCTTATTAAAGGGCATGAATATTCACCCCATCCCCACGCCCATGGGCGTGGAGAGAGGTTAAATATTCATGCCCTTTAACAGCGGGCACAGGCGATTCCGGCAGCAGCTGCGGCTACACTGTGTGCTGCAATTAAGGAGCATGAATATTCAGTGTTCCCCATGGGCGTGGGGAGCAGTGAATATTCATTTTCTTTAGCAGCGGGGACAGCGTAGGCTGCTGCCTCCTGTGCCCCGCTCCTCCACCGCTACCGCTCCCCACAGCACAGTATATATACTCACCTCTCCCCAACATTTGGACTATAAGATGCACCCCCCATTTTCCTCCAAAATTTTGGAGGAAAAAAATGCGTCTTATAGTCTGAAAAATACGGTACTATTCATGTAGGGGATTAGAAATGCACAGGATAAGGCTTGTATAGGGCGCCAGTCACACAGATACATGTAGTGCAACATGCCAACTTGCTGCCTATTAGTGATGCCAAAGCTATTACAGAATTTCCCCAAAAATAAGCCCTAGCATGATTTTACAGGATTTTTGGAGGATGCTTGACATATAGGCCCTACTCCAAAAATAAGCCTTAGTTAGTCAGGGCTGGCGTTAGGAGAGGGGAGCAACTGGGCAATTTATCAGGGCCCCTACTCTCTTTGGGGCTCTAAGCATTTCTAGTCCAAGGCTGCTTAAGGACCTTTGGTGACATCATAGTCATGTGACCATAATGTCAGCAAAGGTTCTTGAACTGTGGGAGCCTAGAGTAACTGAAGAGTAGATAGACTGGTATGTAGGGGGGGAGACTGGACAATTTCTCTAGGTTCCCACTCTGAGGCCCTCAGCATTTCTTTTCCAAGGTTCAGACTACTTAAGGACCTTTGGAGAAATCACTGTCCTATGACCCTGATGTCACCAAAGGTCTTTTAACAGAGGAAGTCTAGAGGAGCTGAGACAGGCTGGTATGTATGTGCAGTGTGTGTGTCTGTGTATATTCTTGTGTATGTGCAATGTGTGTGATATGACATGATTATTATATATGGATAAATGAAGACATTCCCTGAAAATAAGCCCTAACCCATCTTTTTGAGCAAAAAATGATATAAGACCTTGTCTTATTTTCTGTAAAAGATGCTAGATCAGGCGGTCTGCCGAGCACTATATATGTGCACCCTACAAGAACAGACACATGGTTTCCACCAACACTACAAAAGCCTGGCTGCATCCTGCAAGGATGGAAAATTATGTAAGGTATTAGTTAATATTTTGACCAAAATATGTAAGCCTGCACCTACGTCAGGGGTCCTCATTGTCTTTCCAGCGAAAAGACAATATAACGTATTGGAAAACCAGATTTAACGCTGGAAGTAAAATGTTTTACCTCATAGAAAGAATAAGGCTGTGTGCCCACAATGTGTTTTTCAAGCATTTATGCTGCGGAATTTCCGCAGTATAAACGCTTCAAAAACGCTTGGTAATCCGCCCCCCATGGTCCCCAATGACAAGACGCACTTTCAATGCCCATGCTGCGTTTTTTTCCGCAGCGTTTATGCTGCGCTCAAAAATCTGCAGCATGTCCATTAATTTTGCGGAAGCGCGGCGTAATCGCCGCTATTGACTTGCATTGAGACGCATATAATCCGTGTCAGTACATTTGTACTCACGGATTATATGCGTTTCTATGTGCGGATGGTACCCAGGTCTGGAGTAGAGTAGACTCTCATCCAGACCTGGGTACCATAGAAACTGTAAAAAATAGAATTTAAAATAAAAAATAAAGTTTATACTCACCTTCCGATGTCTTCCCGGTGTTTTGTCTGCTACGTCCAGTGACTTGCAATGTTCGCGTGGTTGTGAAGGACCTGCCATGACGTCACTGAGTCATGTGACCCATCACATGGCTCAATGACGTCACCGCAGGTCCTTCACACCACCGCGAGCAGTGCAAGACACTGGACGGAGCAGACAAAACACCGGGAAGACATCGGAAGGTGAGTATAAACTTTATTTTTTTTTATTTTTCACCATTCTTATTCTCTTTTTTAACTAACTTGGTCACACTACTATAAATCCATGCCCGTTGCAACAAGGTGGACAAGTTGTCAAGCACTTTTCCAAGTGATGCTAAAATCGCTTGGAAAAGTACTTGATAACCCGCATGCAGAAATGCGCATGCAAAGACGCTTCACAAACGCTTCTACCTGGCGGGAAAAACGCATGTAAAATCCGCATGCGTTTTTCCTGCCAGGGAGAAGCGTAAAAAATATGCAGCATTTCTGCATCGTGGGCACATAGCCTCAGCCTCGATCCCATGCTGTCCTGTCTGTATACTTGCTTTTGCTTCATTCTCTGCCCAGGAGCTGTGGTTCCTGCACAGTCAGACAGCCATTACACAGTATACGATTATCTCCACACATTATATTTTTACACATCCAATTGTGGAACTTATTAATCCAATGTATGTTGATTAAAATGTACTTTAATATGACAACCCCTTTTGAACTTGGAGGGACCCTTTACTGCCGTGCAGCAATCATAAATGCCCAAAGGCAAAACCCTCTTGGGGAGGGGAGAATAAGTGAACATGTTTGTTGGTAATGCCTCAGTGTTGTTGGACACGTGCACTTACTGGCACTTGCAGTAATCGTTGTTTATGGCTACTTGTAGCATCTGCACAGTGGAAACCTACCTTACTTAAAGGGGTTGTCCGTACTTGGCCAGTGCCAGTCTCTTGAATGAAATTGGAAAACCCTATACTTACCTCCCACACCAGTGCCGTTCCAGCAGTGTTGGCGCCAGGTCTCTTGGTGCTCACGTGACAATATGAAATCTGCAGCCAATTGGGGGGTGTGATCGTCCACTCTGATGAAATAATAAAGGCAACAGCCAGCGACATAGTGTCATGTGAGTGCCAGGAGACCCGATGCCTAATATTGCTGAAAAGGCGCCAGTGCAGGAGATGAGTATAAGCCTCTCTTATTTAACATGGAGAACTCAGGCATTTAGGATGGGGTTGTCCAAGTAGAACTCTTGTGTATATTATTTAGCCAAAATTAAAATATACCAAATATCCACATGTGCAAATACCGTATATAAAGCCTTTTACTCCAAATTCCGTTATTTCTCCTCTGATCTCATCAGTGGCCGTTCATTCAAAGCCACAAATTGTTTGTCTATCCTGATATCTTGTGGAACAGCCTGGCCTCACATGGGTTCTCCTCCCTCTTATCTCGGACCCTCAGTATTGACACCCTCACTTTTTTCATGCCCCTACATCTTTATATTTAATGCGGAAAGACTACCAGGAAATGTAGTTTCTGATCACTTGAGTCTTTTCTAATATGATCGGTTTCATTATACACTTATACCATCCACAGCAGTATACGAAAAGGAGTGTAGGTGTGTGTTGTGCAGAGGTAGTGGCTGCACCCAGGCACTGATGCGGAAATCCCAGCTCCCCTCTGCCCATTACCGTTCACCAGTTTTATATGTGATGCATGGTGGTTCAGCAGACAGATTCTAGGGCAAAATAACTACTAAATAATGTCATGTTATAATGACAGATCTGTCACAAGCAGTTTTTCAAGTTGTAGAGCAATAACCTGAATCTCCCCAGTTGTTCTTTCATAACCATATTCACCAGCATTCATAACCATAGTCACCAGCATTCATAACCATATTCACCAGCATTCATAACCATATTCACCAGCATTCATAACCATAGTCACCAGCATTCATAACCATATTCACCAGCATTCATAACCATATTCACCAGCATTCATAACCATATTCACCAGCATTCATAACCATAGTCACCAGCATTCATAACCATATTCACCAGCATTCATAACCATAGTCACCAGCATTCATAACCATAGTCACCAGCATTCATAACCATAGTCACCAGCATTCATAACCATATTCACCAGCATTCATAACCATAGTCACCAGCATTCATAACCATAGTCACCAGCATTCATAACCATAGTCGCCAGCATTGGCTGCAATTTCATGAAACCTCATTGTGCGCTAAGGGGATAATATATCATCTAGACATATTCAGAGATAAAGCTAAAATACAACACCAATAGCACAGTAATAATGGCGATCATTTATTGAAAGCAATGTAATATATAGAATTTTTTTATTTTTCCATGTATAATGTAGCCAGCAAGGGTGAGTCTATTTTAGCTTTTAATAATTATTTGCTAAAATAAAGTGGCTGACATTACAAATTATTGCCTAAATGGGCACAAAGCTGCCAGTCAGCGAGCAACACTGACCATAGCACTGGATAGGGGAAAGCTGTGGACCCCGTATAGCCAGGTTGACAATCGCACCAAGGACGGCTGTAGATGCCGCAGTTGTGTCCTGTAATTCATGCGTCACATCTCCCAACAAGGATTCCAGAGTTTGGATTTTATGACTTCACTTCTGAATCCACCTGGGGAACGTGGCACAGGGGCCTCATTGCTGCTTATGCTCCATCCCAGTTGGCACAGAGCAGACTGCCAGTGGTCACGTTGGCAGTGGAGCAGCAGCTTTCAGCCCTCTGTAAGTAGGTCAGATACATTGTGTGACTGCTTTGCCGCAGATCAGCACATATAGAGATGGAGGTAATAGGAAGATGTGGAAGAATGTTCTTCAGATTGGCAGGCCAGCCATGCTTGTTACTGATGACATGAAACATGATGATGTTGGCATTTTGAGTGCAGGTAGTAGGAGCTGATGGTACAGAAATAAATGAACTCCAGTAGATAGTCTTGCGTCAAGATACAGGAGGATTAGATGGTATGACGGTATTATGCTGTTTCTCCGCTTAGTGGTAAGTTGTGCTCCATGCTGGACCCACAAACGGGAAACTCGTGAAAATCCTCTGTTCTCTAGCAGGAATTGTCTCGTTCACGCCATCACTGCGCGGTGCTGGGATCTGCTGTCTCATGGTGACATACGGGTTCCTTCCTATAATAACTGGAGATGGCGCTTTTCCTGTCCTTATGTCTTTCCAGTTTATATTTGAAAAGAAGGGGTGCGTTCTGATTTTTCCATTAACCCCTAGCCGGACATAATGGTCTTTGCAGAGTAGTTTGGACATAATGTCCATAGCATCGTGGTCAGTGAGGTTTTCATATGATGGTTCTTCGTACAAGACATTATTCACAATCTCTTCAGTGGTGTCTCCTGGAAATGGTGAGTCTTGGAAAATCATGTCGTACAATATGACTCCAAAGGCGAACCAGTCCACACCTTCACCATAAGCGTCTCCCATGATCATTTCTGGGGCGCCATACCCAGGTGTTCCACTGAAATCTCTGGCATTAAATCTCTTATCAAACTCGTATAGAGATAGTCCAAAATCAGTAATTTTTATGTGGCCGTCACCAGTCAGCAGGATGTTATCCGGTTTTAAGTCCCGGTGAATGATGTCATTGCTGTGCAGGAATTGTAGGCCACAAACGATTTCTGCTCCTATAAATCTTACAGGTTCCTTCAGGGGAATGGTACTATATATATAGTGAAGCAGATCCCCTCCACTGGCCAGCTCGGTGACAAAATACGCATGGTTTTCCGTATGAAACGCGGCATGGCAATGGGTTAGGAATCTGCTGTTGTGGCTAAGCTTCAGGACATGGTGTTCTACAAGGCATTCAGGGAAGGAGATTAGGCTTTCTTTCTTAATGATTTTAAGGGCCACACTTTCTTTCCTTATTTTATCAGTGGCCAGCATAACCTTCCCATAACTCCCTTCTCCAAGTATGCCATGGCAGATAAACTTATCCCTGGTGAGAGGGACAGTGGTCTTTATTTTTTTGCTACTGGGGCCACTACATTCACCTGAGATGTCATCTTGACTGGTGGCTGGATCTTCCTGATGTTTCCTTTTTCTCCCAGTTCTCTTCTCTTCTGCTGCACTTTCATTACCTTTCAGGTTAATGATCCTGGTTGGACCCAAAGTACTCAGTTTTTTTAGATTATCAGCTCGATTTGTGATGTATCCCACAAGCTTTTCACATCTGTTTTGTACAGTGTCTAGGAAGGAAATATTCTGGGTTCCCTCATTGACAGGTAATACCTGACCAACCTGCCCAGATTTCTTGGAATCCATCTTCCTTATCTTTGCTGGAGGTTCCTGGTTATTTCCAGTGTCTTCTCCATCTGGTGTTTCTTTCCTTTTTCTCTTTCTATTCCCTGTAAAGTCCATGTTGCATCAGGCAACAACAGGGCAATTATCCAAAAACGTATGTAAAATTATCAGAGAATGCAATCCACACGTATATTGTAGTCAAAGCCAACTACAACTAAAGCTCAATGGCTGCAGTCAGTTGTTTATGGAACTTTGTGGAATGTGATGTCACTGTGCCGGTGATGTCACACTCACTGTGATGTCAGCAGATGTATGTGAGTGTTCCATCTCTGCTGAACGTGAAAGTCTCGGAAGGGGCGGGGCTTAGTCACCATTGACTATAATGGAGTCTGTTGAGTGGGTAGTATTTAGTGACCTGAAGCTGGAAATCAGTGGGATAAATGACATCAGGATTCAGGAATAAGTTACAGTAGTTTTATATTTGTTTTAATTTATTTTATACAAAAAAAGAGCATGGACCGCACCTCCAAAAAAATCATACATTGATCTAATGCCTCTCAGCAAAAATATACATAACTGAACATGAGGTTCTTAGTTTAACATTCTGATCAGACTGTATGAAGCCCACTGCCACGTCACGGCAAACCTCGTAGTGGGTCCTAACATTTCCTGCCTAAAAGGAGCGGCGCCATGTGCCAACCACCGCTACAGTGAGAATGCACCAGCAGGGCGGGCGGCCTGGTGCCTCACAGCATCCATGCTTCAAGACCGAGTCCCCATGACTCCAGGCCGCGGCGCCCCACAAGCACAAAACCACAGCAACAATGGCTGACACATTGCACCAACACCACATGAAAGGAGCATTGTGACTCACCTTCCTCAAGCTCTCAAGTGAGAGCAAAATAGGCTAGACCCTCTTTGCAGACTCCTGCTAATTAAAATTGCCTGTGCCAAATGGGATGAGTGCTGGTCCAAGAAAGGGAAAAGAATAAGCTGGTTCATTGACATGGCAGTGGGCTTCACACAGTCTGATCAGAATGTTAAGCTAAGAACCTCATGTTCAGTAATATGTATTTTTGCTGAGCGGCATTAGATCAAATGTATGATTTTTGGAGGTGCGGTCCATGCTCTTTTTTTATTTTTTTTTATTTTATGTTACATTATTTTGTGTAGGGCTGTGATGATATACATTTTTCAGTTCTTTTGTGTCAAATTTAAAGGAAAGTGTGTTAACCACTTCCTGACTGCCCACTGCACATAAACGTCCGCGCTTGCTGGGCTCTGTACATCGCAGATGTTTATGAACGGTCGGTGGTCTTGTAGCGCTCAGGGCCCCCAGGGTCCTGCACCCTGCGATTCCTGTGCAGAGCGATAGCTCTAACAGGTGACATCCTCGAGACCGGATTGGATCAGGTTCCAATAAAGTTAACCCTTTGCTATCTTCTACTACCCCTGGCAAAAATTATGGAATCACCGGGCTCGGAGGATGCTCATGCAGTTGTTTAATGTTGTTGAAAAAAGCAGATCACAGACATGGCACAAAACTAAAGTCATTTCAAATGGCAACTTTAGGGCTTTAAGAAACACTAAAAGAAATCAAGATTAAAAATGTGGTACTCAGTAAGGGTAATTTTTTTCAGACCAAGCAGAGAGGAAAAAATTATGGAATCACTCAATTCTGAGGAAAAAATTATGGAATCACCCTGTAAATTTTAATTTACAAATCTAACACCTGCATCAAATTAGATCTGCTCGTTAGTCTGCATCTAAAAAGGAGTGATCACACCTTGAAAGGCTGTTGCACCAAGTGGACTGACATGAATCATGGCTCCAACACGAGAGATGTCAATTGAAACAAAGGAGATGATTATCATACTCTTAAAAGAAGGTAAGTCATCACGCAATGTTGCAAAATATGTTGGTTGTTCACATTCAGCTGTGTCTAAAATCTGGACCAAATACAAACAACATGGGAAGGTTGTTAAAAGAAAACATACTGGTAGACCAAGGAAGACATCAATGTGTCAAGACCGGAAACTAAGCAATATGTCTCCAAAACAGGAAATGCACAACAAAACAAATGAGGAACGAATAGGAGGAAACTGGAGTCAATGTCTGTGACCGAACTGTAAGAAACCGCCTAAAGGAAATGAGATTTACATACAGAAAAGCTAAACATAAGCCATCATTAACACCTAAACAGAAAAAAACAAGGTTACAATGGGCTAAGGAAAAGCAATCGTGGACTGTGGATGACTGTATGAAAGTCATATTCAGTGATGAATCGCGAATCTGCATTGGGCAAGGTGATGATGCTGGAACTTTTGTTTGGTGCCGTTCTAATGAGATTTATAAAGATGACTGCATGAAGAGAACATGCAAATTTTCACAGTCATTGATGATATGGGGCTGCATGTCAGGTAAAGGCACTGGGGAAATGGCTGTCATTACCTCTTCAATAAATGCCCAAGTTTACATTGATATTTTGGACAGTTTTCTAATCCCATCAATTGAAAGGATGTTTGCGGATGATAACATCATTTTTCAAGATGATTATGCATCCTGCCATAGAGCAAAAACTGTGAAAACATTCCTTGAAAAGAAGACACATAAGGTCAATGTCATGGCCTGCAAATAGTCCGGATCTCAATCCAATTGAAAATCTTTGGAAGTTGAAGAAAATGGTCCATGACAGGGCTCCAACCTGCAAAGCTGATCTGGCAACAGCAATCAGAGAAAGTTGGAGCCAGATTGATAAAGGGTACTGTTTGTCACTCATTAAGTCCATGCCTCAGAGACTGCTTTAAAGCCAGAGGTGGTGCAACAAAATACTAGTGATGTATTGGAGTGTTCTTTTGTGTGTTTGTTTTTCTTGATTCCATATTTTTTTCCTCAGAATTGAGTGATTCCATAATTTTTTCCCTCTGCTTGGTCTGAAAAAAATTACCCTGACTGAGTGCCACATTTTTTATCTTAATTTCTTTTAGTGTTTCTTAAAGCCCTGAAGTTGCCATTTGGAATTACTTTAGTTTTGTGCCATGTCTGTGATCTGATTTTTTTCAACAGCATTAAACAACTGAATGAACATCCTCAGAGCCCGGTGATTCCATAATTTTTGCCAGGGGTTATAGATGCTGTGATCCATAGCGATCACGGCACATAGAAGAGAGGGAGAGGCAGTTGTGCACTCACCTTTGACAGCCTCCGAGATAAGGTTTGACGTGGTCATGGCAGCCGGAGATCACATGATGACCTCCGAGGCTGCCAGGTACGGTGGCCTGTTAGGCTCAGCCATCAACGGAGTCTAACAGGAGATCTACCAGTGTAAAACTGACATCCGGTCTCATGCAATGCAATACATGTGTATTGCATTGCATGAGACCTGTGATGATAAAAATATTCCCATAGAGGGACTAAGTGAGAAAGTTAAAAACAGAAAGTTTAAAAATTGGGTCACTTGAGGGGGATTCAGCTCTTCTAGTGCTTAAGGGCTCTGTATACGTAGTCCGCAAACTATTCTACAATAATTTGTTCTCCAAAAGCGAAATAGTGCTCCTTCCCTCCCGGGTGTCGCCGTTTGCCTAAGCAGTACTGTACAGCCACATATGGGATATTGCCACGTTCAGCAGAAATTGTGTGATACATTTCGGCACCATTTTTACCCATTGCCTTGTGTGAAAATGTAAAATCTGAGGCTAAAACTAATTTTTTTTGTGGTAAAAATAGAATTATTTTTTTCTTCGCTGCCCAATGGTATAAATTTCTGAGAGTCACATGTGGTGTCAGTTTGATCACTGCATCCGTAGAGGAATTCATTGAGAGATGTAGTTTGTAAAATGGGGTCACTTATGAGAGTTTCCTGCTGCTTTAGGACCTCAGTCTCTCCCAGTGGGTCATGGCACCTGCAAACCACAACAGTAAAATCTGCACTATAATATGACAATTTTTCCCTTCTGAGCTTTGCACTGTGCCTGAAAAGTAGGCTTCCAGTATCCATTGTTTCAGATGCTGCACATCTCGTATCTTGATGGTCTGGTGTGGTATATGGGGTACAAAGATAGTGGGGCCATTCTTCATCAGTGGAAACCTCAATGCCACTGGATATCTGAAATTGCTACACGATGATGTGTTGCCCTCTTTATGCACTGAAGATGGCACGTTCCCTGAGTTTTTCCAACAAGATGGTGCACCACCACATTATGGGTGTCAGGTCCGAGCATTCCTACATGAACAGTTTCCTGGAAAGTGGATTGGTTGTCGTGGACCTGTTGAATGGCCACCAAGGTCTCCCGATCTGACCCCCTTAGACTTTTATCTTTGAGGTCATCTGAAGGCAATTGTCTATGCTGTGAAGATACGAGATGTGCAGCATCTGAAACAACGGATACTGGAAGCCTGTGCTAGCATTTCTTCTGCAGTGTTGCTATCAGTGTGTCAAGAGTGGAAGAAGAGGGTTGCATTGACAATCCAACACAATGGGCAGCACTTTGAACACATTTGATAAGTGGTCATAAACTTGTAAAAAACTCATGAAATAATAAAGTTACGTTAAAACCAAGCACATCATTGTTTTTCTTATGAAATTCTCAATAAGTTTGATGTGTCACATGACCCTCTTCCCATTGAAGAAAATTAAGTTGAATCCAAAATGGCCAACTTCAAAATGGCCGCCATGGTCACCACCCATCTGGAAAAGTTTTCCCCTTCCCTTATACTAATGTGCCACAAACAGGAAGTTGATATCACCAACCATTCCCATTTTATTTAGGTGTATCCATATAAATGGCCCACCCTGTAGTTTTAATCCTTCTAACTTCCTAACCAAAAAAAATTGTTTAAAAAATTGTGCAGATGTAAAAGAACTATTTTGTGTGACCTAACTCTCTGGTTTAAGGGCATAAAATTAAAAGTTTAAAAATTGCAAAATTTTCCCAATTTTGCCAAATTTCTGATATTTTAAAAAATAATCTAGTTACCGTATTTTTCGGACTATAAGATGCACCAGACCATGACCATAAGACACACCTGGGTTTTAGAGAAGGAAAATAGAAAAGAAAATTTAAGCAAAAAATGTGGTCATGATGCTCCCCATCCTGGTATGCATGGCACCCCTCATCCCCATCCCGGTATGCATGGCACCCCTCCATCCCGGTTTGCATGGCACCCCTCCATCGCGGTTTGCATGGCACCCCTCATCCCCATCCTGGTATGCATGGCACCCCTCATCCCCATCCTGGTATGCATGGCACCCCTCATCCCCATCCTGGTATGCATGGCACCCCTCATCCCCATCCTGGTATGCATGGCACCCCTCATCCCCATCCTGGTATGCATGGCACCCCTCATCCCCATCCCGGTATGCATGGCACCGCTCCATCCCGGTATGCATGGCACCTCTCCATCCCGGTATGCATGGCACCTCTCCACCCCAAAATTTTGGAGGAAAAAAGTTCGTCTTATAATCCGAGAAATACAGTATATCTAGAAAAAAAATTACTACTATCCTGACTACTATCATGAAGTACAATATGTCACAATAAAACAGTCTCAGAACCACTGGGATATGTTGAAGCGTTTCAGAGTTATTACCTCAAAAAGTGACGCTGGTCAGAATTGAAAAAAATTGGCCTGATCACAAAGGTAAAAACTGGCTCTGGCGCGAAAGGGTTAAATCTATAAGTTTAAAAAATATCTATTTCTGCTATTTTTATTAAAAACACAAAATTCTACTGTGGAAGGGCTAACAAAATGTACTTGTGAACAAATCTTTTGCAAATTACCCAGATATCAAGAGTTTCCAAAAGGTAATTCTGCCCAACTATGGTACATTGGGTAGTAAGAAAAGGGGAGTCAGTGTTTAGCAGGTCTATATTACAGCTCCACAGGGTTTATTACCCCTCTCCCATGACCTTGTAAGGTGAGGCTCCATAGCTAAGCTACAGTATGGAGATTGGTGACCGCATATCTGGGCAGATGAGTTCATTACAGCTTCACACAGATCTTTACCCGGCGTTTCTAAGCTTCTGAGTAGCAACCTGACTAGTAATATTATTATACAAGATTTGATCATTTATTACATAGTTTGTAAAGCCGAATAAAGACTTGCGTCCATCAAGTTCGACCTGTTAGTCCTGTAATTGCTACAGTTGATCCAGAGGAGGGCAAAAACCCCAAATGATTTAGCCAATCTTCACCTGAGGAAAAATTCCCTCCCGACTCTGAAACCAGCAGTCAGAATAAATCCCTGTATCAATCTACTATTTTATTCTATTTTTAAGTATATGCTGAAATCTGCCTGGTATCTAGAAATGCATCCAGTCCCCGCTTGAACTGGTGTAGTGAATCCGACATTACCGTCTCCTCACTCAGTGAATTCCATATTCTCACTGCTCTTACCGTAAAGAACCCCTTCCTATGCTGGTGCTGAAACCTTTTCTCTTCCAGTCTTAGTGAGTGCCCTCTTGTTACCGTAATATCCCTCTTTTTGAATAAATCCCGGGCATGGGTCTATACTGTCCCCTAACATATTTGTACACATTTATTATGTCCCCCCTCAACCTTCTCTTTTCCAGGCTGAATAGTCCTAGTTTTGCCAACCTCTTTGGGTATTGCAGTCCCTCCATTCCCTTTATTAATTTTGTTGCCCTCCTTTGTACCTTTTCAAGCTCATTTATATCCTTTCTATATATTGGGGCCCATAACTGAGCACATTATTCCAAGTGTGGTCTGACCAGTGCTTTGTACAGTGGAAGAACAATGTTCTCATCCTTTACAGCTATACCTCTTCTGATACATCCCATTACCCTGTTTGCCCTTACAGCAGCTTCCTGACTTTGGGCACTCCAATTTAGTTTGCTATCAATCAAGATGCCCAAGTCCTTCTCCATCTCTGAATTCCCCAATGATTTCCCATTCAGTGAGTACTGGTGACTTCCATTTTTCCTTCCCATATGTATGACCTTACATTTCTCCTCATTAAACCTCATTTGCCATTTAATGCTCCACCTACCCAGCTTATCCAAATCCCTCTGTAGGTCTGCACTGTCCTCTTTTATATTAATTGTTTTACATAACTTTGTGTCATCTGCAAATATTGATATTTTACTATTTATCCCGTTGACTGTCGTTAATAAAGATATTAAATAACATTGGACCTAGTACAGACCCCTGTGGTACCCCACTAGTGACGCTTACCCAATCTGAGTATATTCCATTTATAACCACCCTCTGCCTTCTATCTCTTAGCCAGTTACCTACCCACTTGCAAACATTTTCCCCCAGCCCCTTCATTCTCATTTTGTATAGCAACCTATTATGTGGCACGCTATCGAACGCTTTTGCGAAGTCTAGATACACGACATCCACTGGTTCCCCCTGATCTACTCGTGAGCTAACCTCCTCGTAGAAGTCAATCAGGTTTGTTTGGCAGGAGCGATTCCTCATGAATCCATGTTGGTTCGGGATTAAAAGATTATTAGCATCAAGATGCTCCGTAATTGCCTCTTTAATGAAGCTTTCAAAAATTTTGCCCACAACGGACGTCAGACTCACCGGCCGATAGTTTCCGGCGTCACTTTTTGCTCCCTTTTTGAATATTGGCACTACATTCGCCTGTCGCCAATCAAGTGGTACAGACCCAGTCTCAACAGAGTCCTTAAATATAAGATATAACGGTCTGTCTATCACATTACTTAGTTCCCTTAGTACCCGTGGGTGTATGCCATCAGGTCCTGGTGATTTGTTTATTTTAATGTTACTGAGGCGTTTCTGTACCCCAACTTGGGTTAGATTAGTCATACTTAGTGGAGGATTAAGCTTGTCACTTCTCATTTCTCCTGTTAGTTCTATTTCCTTTGTGAAAGTTGTCGAAAAAAAATTATTTAATAGGTTAGCTTTATCCTCATCTTTCTCTATGATTTTGCCTTCATCACTTTTTATCGGTCCAATATTATCCGATTTAATCCTTTTACTATTTATATACGTAAAGAACAGTTTGGGATTTGATCTACTTTCCCTAGCAATACGTCTCTCTGTTTCCTCCTTCGCTATTTTTATTTGTTTTTTGCAGGTTCTCGTTTTTTCCTTGTAACACATTAGTGCCTCCTTACTATTTTCCTGTTTTAATCTCTTGAATGCCTCTTTTTTGCTATTTAACGCCCCTTTTACGTTCTTGTTCAACCATATTGGTTTCCTCTTATTTCTGGCCCTTTTATTCCCATACGGTATATATCTCTCGCACTGAGTATTCAGAATTCTTTTGAAGGTTTCCCATTTACTATTCGTATTCCTTTGATTAAGAACTTTGTCCCAGTCAATAAGTTGAAGGTTTTCTATCAGCTGATCAAACTTCGCCCTCCTAAAGTTTAATGTTTTTGTTGTTCCCTTATTGATAACCCTACTGAAGGGCATTTTGAAATTGATAATATTATGATCGCTATTACCTAGGTGCCCCCCTATCTGTACCTCAGTTATTCTATCAGGCCTATTAGTCAATATTAAGTCCAACACGGCCTTCCCTCTCGTTGGTTCCTGCACTAGTTGGGAGAGATAATTATCCTTAATATTTGTCCAGAACCTTTTTCCTTTCTGAGATCTACAGGTTTCTGTTTCCGAGTCAATATCCGGGTAGTTGAAATCCCCCATTACAATCACTTCATTATGTTTTGCTACTTTGTCTATTTGTCCTAATAGCAGACTCTCATTCTCCTCTGTTATATTTGGTGGCTTATAGCAGACCCCCAATAATATTTTATTATTATTTTTTGCCCCCTCTATCTCTACCCACATGGACTCGACCCCCTCTTCTCCCTCTCCTATATCTTCCCTTAGTCTGGGCTTTAGACATGACTTTACATATAAGCAGACTCCTCCGCCTTTCCCCTGTTTCCGGTCCCTTCTAAATAAACTATAATCTAATAAATTTACCGCCCAGTCGTAGCTATCATCTAGCCAAGTCTCTGTTATACCTACGATGTCATACCTCTCCTCCGATATAAGCGCCCGCAGCTCATTCGCCTTATTGGTCAGGCTTCTTGCGTTGGTCAGCATGCAAGATAAAATTTTGGGGTTATTTAGCTTCCTATTCTTCTCTAGCGATCTAACTGTACTATCCTCACCCCCCTCTCCACCCTCATTATATTCACTTCTCCCCTTCCCCCTTGCTTGCCTCACATCCCACCTATTTCCTTGGTTCCCCCCCCCCATCTCTAGTTTAAATACTCCTCCAACCTATTAGCCATCTTCTTCCCCAGCACCGCTGCACCCTCCCCATTGAGGTGCAGCCCGTCCCTACGGTAGAGCCTGTAGCCGACTGTGAAGTCAGCCCAGTTCTCCATGAACCCAAACCCTTCTGCCTTGCACCAACTCTTTAGCCACTTATTCACCTCCCTAACTTCCCGTTGGCGCTCCTGTGTGGCTCGCGGGATTGGTAGTATTTCTGAGAAAACTACTTTGGAGGTCCTTGCCCTAAGCTTCCTACCTAGGTCCCTGAAATCATTTTTAAGGACCCTCTATCTACCACTCACTTTGTCATTGGTGCCGATGTGGACCATGACCGCTGGGTCTTCGCCAGCCTCACCCAGTAACCTGTCAACCCGATCCGCGATGTGCCGGACTCTAGCGCCAGGGAGGCAGCACACCGTTCGGCGATCCCGGTCTTTGTGACAGATTGCCCTGTCTGTCCCCCTAATAATAGAATCACCCACTACCAGGACCTGTCTTGCCTGCCCTACACTTCCTCCCTCCCCCTCATTACTGGAGCATACACTCCCCCGGCGGTCAGAGGATCTGTCGTGCTCCAATAATGCCGGTTCTGAACCAGCCTTCCCATACTTCTTCCCTCTATCCCTCCTAACTGTTATCCAGCTCCCTGCCTGTTCAGCCTGCACTTCCCCTCTATGCTCCACCCCCAGTATTGACCCATTGAGTGTCTGCTCGGTGAGCAGCTAACTCCGTTCCATGTTGTCGATGCTCCTCAGTATCGCTATCTGAGCACTTAGATCCAGAATTTGGGCTTCCAAGTGCACAATATGCTCACATCTCTCGCAGCAGTATGGATCCTCGAGCGGTAGCTCACGGAATGCATACATTGCGCAAGATGTACACTGCACGGCTCCGGCCAAGATGGACGCCATTCTAAATATGGGGATACAGTCAGTATATATATACAAGTACAAAACACAATTATTTATATATAGGTGTATGGACGGGGATCAATTAGGGATGTGCAAGTGTATCAATTAGATATCGGCGGGGGATCAGTTAAGTATGGACGGGGGATCAATTAAGTATGGACCGGGGACTCAGCTGAGTAGGTCAGGTGGATTAATTAAGTATGGACGGTGTGTCAATTGACTATGGACTGGGGATCAATAAATATGGGCTGGGGAAATAATTAATTGTGGACTGGGGAATCAATCAATTAATTATGGACAGGGGGTTAATTAAATATGGATGGGGATAAGGCAAATAAATAGGGACTGGGGATCAGTAAAAGTGGACAGGGGGAATCTATTAAATATGGACAAGGGGGATCAATTAATTATGGGCTGGGGGGGCAATCAGTTAAATGTGGTCGGGGGATCAATTTAATATGGACGGGGGGTGGACGGGGGGGTCAATTTAAATGTGGTCAGGGGGATCAGTTAAATATGGACGGGGGGTTATCAGGGGATCAATTTAAATATGGACGGGGGTGATCAATTAAATATGGTCTGGGGGATCACTAAAGATGGCCTGGGGAGTTGTATTAAATATGGATAGGGGGGAGATCGATCAAATATGGACAGGGGATTAATTTAAATAAGGCCGGGGGGGGGAGCACTTAAATAAAATGCAATTACAATACAAATACAGTACAATACACGCTCGGGTTCAGTAGGGCCTCTTATCGCGGCCTCCTGCCCCTCACTCACCTCCTCTAGGGACGCTGCACGCTATCACAGCGCGCTCGCCCCTCCGGTCGCCTCTTACCGGTCCTCCTGGTCACCACCACCTGGCGCCCTCCGCCGGCCGGCGCTGCACGATATCACAGCGCTCTCTTGCGCTCGTTCCTCCGGTCGCCTCCTACCGGTCCTCCCGGTCCACTTGGTCACCTCCGCCTGGCTCCCTCGCCAGAGGGCCGCGAGCCGAGTCGGACCACGCCGCACGCCGCTCACCACAGCCACACCACAGCCCACGTGTTCACACCCCGCGCGCGCTCTCACTTCCGGTCACCTCCACGGTAGCGTTTAGATTGACTGGCCGGGCAGATCTGGCATTCTGCAGACTGGAAAAGCTGGGGAACAACCATTATATAAAATATGAAAAAATAGGAAAATATTAGCAATGTTCTGTAATGGTTAATTTTTACATAACACTGGTTCAATTCACTTGATATTAACCCGTTCATGATCTTGTGATTTTCTATCTTTGCACTTTAGTTTTTTTTCTCCTCTTTTTTCCAGAGCCATAACTTTTATATTTTTTCAATATAACCAAGGGCTTGTTTTTTGCAGGACAAGTTGTACTTTTGAATGACACCATTTTTTTGAAGTGCTACTTTAGTGAAGTAAAAATAATAAATTTAGGATTTTTTATCTTCGTTATT
The DNA here is from genome assembly GCF_046119375.1 of Phyllobates terribilis. NCBI lineage: Eukaryota > Metazoa > Chordata > Amphibia > Anura > Dendrobatidae > Phyllobates > Phyllobates terribilis. The sequence continues at coordinate 4,064,762 of NW_027362845.1, forward strand.
TTTTTATAGACTTTACATTTATCATATTGCGGGCTACAATTAAGATAGAGATGGGAGAGGCAGCATTTTGTTCAGAATTGTACAGGCTTTAATTCGACATGTCTTAACCAAGTTTGTTATTTTGTTTTCGAGGAGTCAAATTCTAAATTTTGATGGGCGATTTCGGGAAAACTGTGTTTTGTAAAAAAAAAAAATAAAAAAAATGCGTATGTGTTACTTGTGTTATTGGTTACATTCCTTCAGGGATTCAAGTTGGTATTTCTGTAGGATCATATTTTGTTGTGTGATTTTCTAAATACAGTCTCATCCTAGTCATAGTTTTAATGCTAAACTAAAAGAATCAATATTTTAACACCTTTTTAATATACAGTTATACATGTAACAACTTTTTTTTTATTATTACTTCACTAGACATTTCCTTTTTCCAGTTTAAAAAAAAAATGAAAAAAATACAGTAAAATCGTCCAGCGATAAAATAAAACATTATGAATTAGTCTGAACAATTAATAGTACGTCTTTACACTGATCTTTTCTCAATAATTTGTTCTCCCTTCTGGGTGAAATGTAATCTTGTCCACAATCTCTTACTAACAATGGCCGTTTCCTTTTGTGTCAGTATGTACGCCTGTTATGGGGTTTGGGTCCACTTGTGTTAATATCTGATTTTTGGTTACTTTCAAAATGTCTGCTTTCTTGGATACACAAAGGATGGTGATGGACCAGAAGGTGCAGAAAAATGGCTTTACTTCTTCATTGTCCTAGTCTTTGGAGAGTCCATTAGCCAGCAGCCACCAGTGCTGATCATACTCACAGGTCACATATCCAGTTATATCATCCATCGCCAATCTTGTGCCACCTTCAATCACTTCATGGACTTCACTGTCATTTCTGGATGAAAAAATCCTTGTTTATATTTTTGTTTCACTACATGGAATTAAAGTGTGGTATTGCTTAGTTCCTTTGATGGGTTCTGCTTTTTGTAACCAATGTTTTAACAAACTTTCCTCTTCTTCTTAGTCCTGGTTTGTACAGTACGTGAACTGGATGTTAGGAATATTTTTCTCACTCAGTTGGAAAAGTTGCATGGGTGTTAAAATTTGGTCTGAATGTGGTCTATGGAGGCTAGCTTGAGCTGCTAGACATTTCACCGTGCCTCCTAAACCATCACATACACCTTTTGCCAGGAGCTGAATGGCAAAAAAGTGCCATTCAGCTTTCACTCCAAAATGTTTCTTGTGATGGCATACAATTATAAGGTTTCTCCTATTTTTATACTGTGCAGAAGAGTCATCCGAGGAGTAGTAGACCTTGCTCAAACTTGTTAGGATGTCAGTTTTATCACTGAAATCAAATTTTTTTGGAACAAATGAACAGCTGTTGAATCGTGAAGTAAGCACTCAGACATAAAATACATAAGTGTAGTTCTGATATCTGACTGTAAGCAGAGTCGGCTTATTAGTAATAAGTTATTACTATTCAGCTAAGCAGACAACAGACCGGATGCTGCACTTATCGCACAGGGCGCTGAGGGAGACATTGCACGGACCAGCCCCTGAAACCAGCATCACTGATGGGCGGCAAACAAAGCAGGGGAGAGTAGGGATGTCCCAGTCCCCTCCTTTTCGATGATCTTCGTTTCAGTGTGGAAAGGGAAGTGACAGCAGTTTCCACATTTTTGGGTTCACTGTTAAGCCCACGGCTGTGTGCAAATCCACTACTGATTGTACCTGGGACAAGTTGGTATGCCACTTGGTACTAAAGGTAATATCCTCCAAATACACCGATACATACTTCTGATAAGGCTCTAACACTATGTCCATCAGCCTCTGGAACATGGCCGAGGCTGCATGTAACCCAAAAGGCAAGACGACCTAGTGATAGAGACCCTCCGGCGTTATGAAGGCTGACTCTGTCCGAGGCACCTGCCAGTAACCCGTGGTGAAGTACTGGGCCTGCCCCAGTCTCTCAATCAGCTCGTCCACCCAGGACATTGAATAAAGGTCAAATTTCAACACTTTATTACATTTTCAGAAGTCGTTACAAAATCATAACGATCCGTCCAGCTTCAGAACCAGTTACAATGGGGCTAGCCCGCTCCCTCCTGGACTCCTCGATAACTCCTAGCTGGAGCATTTGTTTTTCCTCAGCTGCGATGGCTTGTGTCTGGGCCTCTGTGACAATGTTATGTTGGATCACAGATGTTCGGCCAAGCAGTTCTGAAAATTACGTCCGTATTCCGCAGCACCAATTTCTGAGTCTCCCGTCACTTCTGTTTAGAGAGTGTGTCACTTATATTTACCTCTCCCCTGGTCATTGTCGGAGGGTCCCCAGACGATACGACCGGAGTCGCATCCGTAATCATACATTCCCAGTCTTTCCTTGCTTATAGCAAATTTACGTGATATAGCTGTTTGGGTTTTCTCTTCCCAGGTTGATATACTCTCTAATTCATCTCCCCAACCTTTTCCCGGACTTCATATGGCCCTTGCCACTTGGCCATGAGCTTACTTTCTGCTGGGGGCACTAAGACTAATACCTGATCCCCTTGGACATTGACCATACCAGGGGTGCAACAAAGTGCCATTAGTTGCATAAGGATTAAAAGTGAATTTAGGCTGTGTACCCACGATGTGTTTTTCAAGCGTTTTTGCTGCGGAATTTTCCGCAGCGTAAACGCTTGGGAAACGCATGGTAAGCCTTCTGCCATGGTCCCCTATGCAATTCCACACTTTCAATGCCCATGCTGCGGATTTTTCCGCAGCGTTTATGCTGCTCTCAAAAATCCGCAGCATGTCCATTAATTTTGCGGAAGCGCTGCGTTTTCGCCGCCATTGACTTGCATTAGAACGCGCCAATTCTGCAAGACTGCTTCTGTACATGCTTAATTGGCGCGTTGTAATGTCTGGATGGTACCCAAGTGTGGAGAAGAGAAGACTCTCATCCACACCCAGGTACCATAGAAACTGTAAAAAAAAAGAATAAAATAAAAAATAAAGATTATATTCACCTACCGACAGCCCCCGGTCTCCTTCCCTGTGCTTGCCAGCAGACTGAAGGACCTGCGCTGACGTCACAGTCATGTGACAGCAGGTCTTTCAGTGCAGTGTCCCGCGATCAGCTGGCAGCCAGGAAGGAGCGCAGCAACACACGCCGGGCCATCGGAAAGTAAGTATCAAGGTTTATTTTTTTATTTTTAACCACTCTAAAGGTCACACTATATAAATCCATGCTGTTTGCATGGATTTATATAGTGTGACCTAGTTGTCAAGCACTTTCCAAGTGATGCTAAAATCGCTTTGAAAGCACTTGTCAATCCGCATGCGGAAACGCATGTGAATCCACATGTATTACGCTGGAAAAACGCATGTACAATCCGCATGCGTTTTTTCTGCCAGGGAGATGCAGAAATGCTGCAGAAATTTTCTGCTTCATTTCTGCATCGTGGGCACATAGCCTTTATGTAAATCATTAAGTAGCTGAATTTCCATTTTGGGGTAACACTCCTTTTGAGAGATTCCTTGCAGTTACTTTGCATGTTGATTTACTTTGTAAGGACACAAGTGCACACATTTCAGATTTTGTCACCTTTTTTCTGTGCAGATTTGTCACAAAACCTAAAGGGTTTCCCGATGCCAGGAAAGTGACTGAGAATCCTGACGTCTCCTGCACATGTTACTTATTTGTGACTTGCAGGTTTGGTGAAGATATAATTCTGCAGGATGTCAATTCTGTCAGCGTTTTTGCTGCAGATTTCACCCACACTGATGAGTGGGGAAAAATCTGCACCTATTTACAGCATTTTCCAGACAAGAGATGGAGAAACCAAAAGCTTAATGTGTGCACACAGCCTAATAGACGTCATTACTAGTGTTGAGCGAGCATGCTCGACACTGCTCGTTACTCGCCCGAGCATCTCACTACTCGGGATGTTCGGCGAGCACCGAGCATTTCCGGGTTACTCGGGCGGGAGCTCGAGTCTCCGCCCTGCATGTTTGGCGCTCTTTACAGAGCCAATGAACATGCAGGGATTGCCAGCCAGTCACTGTAATGCCGCAGCCATGTTGTTTGTGGGCATTACAGTGATTGGCTGGCCGCCCAGCGTCACCTTGAGTATTTAAAACCGGGCGCCGCCATCTTGGACTCAGTCGCCCGGGATCACACAGTCTAGGGAAAGTTCTGCTGATTTAGGGAGAGATATATACTGCGAAATAGTTAGTGTAGGGTCTGTAAAAGCTGCCAGATCAAACAAACCATCCTCAGGACTAATATCCATCCCAGATATCAGGCAGGCAGGCAGGCAGGCAGGCTGTATAGGAAACGCAGTGGTTATACCAACAAACTCTGCATTACAGTCCTGTGTGCTTCTGCTGCTCAAATTGCTAGACTTGGCTCCAGGTCTCGGGGGCCAGGAAAAATCCTTTTTTTTTCATCTAAATCCTCTTTTCTTTCTCCGCTAGAAGTGGTGGAAGAGAAGATCCCATGTAGCGATGCCCAAATATTTGAACAGCCACGGCCACAGGAAGGCGACGCTGGCAATTTGTCAAAAGAGGTGGACGATGACGAGACACAATTGCCACGAAGTGAGGAGGAGGATCGTGGTGCGGAAGTGGAAGAGGAGGACGTGGTGGATGATCTAGTAACTGACCCAAGATGGCAGGAGGACACGCAGAGCGAGGCCAGCAGCACACAGGGGGAGGGAGGCAGAGTACCCCAACAGACAGGAAGAAGCAGTGTGGTGGCTGCACAGAGAAGGCGGGCAACCGTTCCCCGTAACACTAACACGAGGGACTTTGCCAGTACAACCGGTAGGTCTTCCAGAGTCTGGAATTTTTTTAAAGACTCTGCTGATAACCCCAAAAAGGCCATTTGTACCACCTGCCATGCCAGCGCCAGCAGGGGTGACAAAAGTACCAGCCTGACCACCACCAACATGATCAGGCACATGTCAGCAAAGCACCCGACTTTGTGGGGCGAACCCCAGGGTCCACGACCAGTGTCAGCGGGTGTCACCACTGCTTTTTCCGCCGTTGTGCGTGTAAGAGAACCCCCTGTTGTGCGTGCAAGGTAATCCCCTGTCCATACTGCATGCAAAGATGCCCCCTCCTCTCAGTCTTCACTTGTTATGGCAGTTTCTCAAGAAACCGCATCAACGTCCACGTGCCACCGCAGCGTTCAATTGTCCTTATCCCAGACCTTTGAATGAAAGTGCAAATTCGCAGCCAACGCCCTACAGGCCACAGTCCCAAATTCGCACATTTCACGACTGCTTGCGTTGGAAATGCTGCCTTTTAGGTTGGTGGAGACAGAATCTTTCCGCAACCTTGTGGCGGTGGCCGTCCCTCGGTACTCGGTCCCCAGCCGACACTATTTTGCCCGGTGTGCCATCCCCGCACTACACAAGCATGTGTCCCAAAACATCTGCCGTGCCCTCAACAACGCAGTTACTGGGAGAGTCCACCTGACAACGGACACGTGGACAAGGGCTTGTGGCCAGGGATGGTGCATCTCCCTGACTGCACACTGGGTAAACATAGTGGAAGCCGGGACCCAGTCGGACCTTGGAACGGAACACATCCTCCCCACACCGAGGATTGCGGGCCCTATGTCAGTCAAAGTTGCCCCCACAGTGTACTGCTCCTGATGATCATCCTCCTCATGTTCAGCCTCCATCTCAGATATCACCGCATCAGTTACAAGCTGGAAGCACTGCAGTACTGCCTCCGCCAAGCAGCAACAGGCTGTGCTGAAACTCATAAGCTTAGGTGATAAACCTCACAGTTGTGGACAGCTGTGAAAGAGCAGGCAGATCTGTGGCTGAGACCGCTGAACCTACATCCTGGCATGGTCGTGTGTGACAATGGCCGTATCCTGGTGGCGGCTCTGAGGCGAGGCGAGATCACACACGTACCATGCCTGGCTCATGTGCTTAAGCTCGTGGTTCAGCGGTTTCTTAAATTGTACCCCGAGTTGCCAGATCTGCTCGTCGAAGTACGCCGCCTGTCAGCTCATTTTTGGAAGTCAGCTACAGCTTCCGCCGCCCTTGCTGTGTTGCAGCAGCGTTTGCAACTTCCGTCACACCGACTTGTGTGTGATGTCCCCACACGTTGTAACTCTATCCTCCACATGTTGCAAAGGATTTGTGAGCAGAAGAGAGCAGTTGTAGAGTACCAGCTGCAACAAGGCCGTCGATATTCAGGTCAGACTCCACACATAAGACCTCAGGAGTGGACCTGGATGTCTGACATATGTACCATCCTGACAAACTTTGAGGAGTCCACCAAGATGGTGAGTGGCGATGACGCCATCATTAGCGTCAGCATCCCACTTGTCTGTCTTTTGCAACGCTCTCTGCAGAGAATTAAAGAGGAGGCATTGCAGCCAGAGTATTATGAGATGGATCAAGAAGCCGTAGCGGGCGATTACACACAGCCCAGCCTCATCTCATCCCAATGTGCATTGGGGGACAATGAGGGAGAGGAGGAGGAGGAAGAAGAACAGGAGCTGGTATCATGTTCTTTAGACGGTAGTACCTGTACAACTGTCATATCATCGGTTTAGCGTGGGTTGCCTGAGGACGGGGAGGAGGAGGAGTAGAAGAGCATGGTCAGTCGTGATCTTGGTGAGCACACGGAAGTCTTGCCCGTTACCAGTCTGGCACGCATGGCTGACTTTGTTACGCTGCCTTAACCGTGACCCTCGCGTTGTCAAAATGTTGGGTGACAGTCATTACTGGTTGGTGACACTTTTAGACCCCCACTACAAGGAGAACTTTCACTCTCTTATTCCTGAGGTGAAGAGGTCTACAAAAATGGGGCAGTACCAGAAGGCTCTTGCTGCAGAACTGTTAAAAAATTCCCATCTGAACACGCTAGCGGCAGAGGTCACAGCTGGTTGCCCAACCAAGGCGTACAGGCGAGCGAGACGCAACTCCAATCCAGCAGAGGCAGGGGAATACTGTCAACGTTCTGGGATAGTTTTCTGAGACCCGCCCAATTTACAGGCCCTGAGGCTCGGGGCACTCTCACAAGGAGTGGAAAGTTTCAAAAGATGGTGAGGGGAAGTACCTTGCCGACCGTACCAGCGTCCTCCGTGATTCCTCTGTGCCTTTTAATTATTGGGTATCCAAGCTGGACACTTGGAATGAACTTTCTCTGTATGCCTTGGAGGTTCTGGCCTTCCCTGCCGCTAGCATGTTATCGGAGCGTGTTTTTAGTGCCGCTGGGGGAATTATAACTGATAAGCGCAGTCGCCTGTCAACTGACAATGCTGACCCTTATCAAAATGAACAAGGGCTGGATTGGGCCAGACTTCTCATCATCACCAAATGACAGCAGGGTAACATAAAGTCAAATCCACTGTGTTATTTCGGGCGGTGTATTCCCATGCACCGCTTAACACCCACACATGGGGGTATACGCTTCCTTATTTCGGCTGTATTTTGCTCTTCTTATCCTCAGCCTCCATCACCACTATACCACCAGGGTGACCTTGGTCCGTGTTGCCAGCATTACAAGTTCCTCCGTCCTAATTTTTGGCAGCTTTTGCTTGGAAGGCATAGGCGCAGACTATGGGAGACCCACTCCCTAATTATGGGTATAAGGTTTTTAATATGCTGTACTGCATGGCTCTTGTAAGGGGCATTAAAACCGTCTTGTTAAGCTACTGCGACCTCCACCACTCTTCCAAGGGGCATTAAAACCGTCTTGTTAAACCACCCTGTACTCCACAGCTCTTCCAAGGGGCATTGAAATGTTGTTTTTAATTACCTCTAATCTCCACGACTCTTCCAACGGGCATTGCATTTCCTCCTAATATTAGTCAGCTTTTGCTTTTCAATGCATAGGCGAAAACTAAGGGAGACTCGCTCTCCAATAATGGGTAGAAGGTTTTTAGTACGCTGTAATCCACGCCTGTTTCAAGGGGCATTGCAGTTCCTCATAATTTTTGGAAAGCCTTCCATTCACTGCTTAGGCCAACAGTGTACGGGAGACCCAGTTGCTATAAATGGAAAAAAACGGTTTAATTAAGGTCCTCTGACCTCCATGTCACTTCCAAGGGGCAATGGAGTGCCTCGAAATTTTTGGTAGGCATTGCACTCACTGTATGCCCTATAACTGTGTAGCTTAACCGCTCCTTTTGGTACAGAAACATATCCTACAAAACATGTGTGGTTGACTGGCCTGATATTGATGTGAATGGTCCCTGTTCATCCTGCTCTTTCTCCTTTGCCACCACCTCATCCATCATTCATCACCTGAAGTTTTGTTTTAACGGGAGTCATAGTAGCAGGAAAACATCCAGCAATCTACGGAGGAGGTAGGATATGCACCAAAACGTTGACCACCTCAGGCCTAACTGCTACTACATACATGCGCTTGCATTCCAAGGAACAGAAAGCTAAGGAGATGGATGGCCTCATGATCATGAATAATTTATTCGTTGTATAGGAGGCCGACCACTGCTGCTGTCTACCTTCTGAACCTTGTTTTGAAGCCTGATTGACCCAGGACCCGCAATCCTCTATGTCTGGAGGACGTGTTGCATCCCAGTATCCAACGGTGTCCCGGCTTCCACAATATTAACCCAGGGTGAAGGCGTCAGTGAGATGGAGCATCCCTGGCCACATTCACAAGGACTTGCACGGGGATAGTTGCAAGTCTGCATCTTCTGATGCGGCAAGGATCACTTCAGATGGGCACACTTTTAGGCAGTGACCTGGGTGTCAGAGATGCTTCCAGGGGTCTTCCCCATGCTGTTCCCATGTCTTTTTAGCTTTGTATGCATGTGTCATACAGCACATGGCCAGATAAGGTTGTAAAATGTTAAAATGACATTTCCCGGTGAATGCATTTGTCATGGTTGAAAGCAATACAAAAGTGCAAAAACGCTTAAACAATGCTACTTGTGAACATAGCCCAAGGTGTGCAGGAATATTTTTGTTTTTGGTTATTTATTTTACCTTATACACAAGGCTTTACCCTGGAAAGGAAGTTCCTTAACATATTTCACAGGAAAACCGTTTCAGTTTCGTTTTTGAACGTTTTATTGTGAGCCCGTAAAAGTGGCTTAAACGTTGTTGACAGCAGTGACCTGGGGGTCAGAAATGCTTCCTGGGGTGATCCCCATGCTGTCTCCATGTCATTTGAGCACTGTCACTATCGTTTTGGGCACTTTTTAGGCTTTCTACAGACTGTCGGGGGTGCTGCCGCAAAAATGCTCGGGTCTCCCATAGACTAACATTGGGCTCGTTGCTCGGATCGAGCACCCGAGTATCACGGTGAGCTGGGCCCGAGCTTCGAGCACCCGAGCATTTTAGTGATCGCTCAACAATAGTAAGCATCACTTATCTGCACTGCAAGCTCCCAAACCTGTTTTCTGTATTAATGTATTTTTTCCTACTACTTTATGAATTTAGTTATTAGGGTAAGATCAGACTTACTGGATTTTCAAGTGGAAATTGTGAATAGGTAGAAAAATGGCAATATATTAAAATCCACAGCACCAACTTTATCTGAATGAGGCATTTAAACAGCCCTCCAGTCTCATTACTCTTGTTGTGTGTTCGGCAGTTAACGATCAATGATCTTTATTATTTTACTCATTTTTATAGCCCCATTACTTACATGCCACATTACAGACATTGTGAGCCCCAATGGGGACAGTGATGATGATCTACTGTACATTCCCTATCAGAGTGTGGGAGGAAACCAATGAAAACACGGCGAGAAAGAACAAACTCCTTGCAGATGTTATCCTTAAGCTCTTCCTGTTCAGCTCTTGTTCTTCTTCCAGGCTCTGCTGTTGACGGGGCGTGATTGCCCAAGTCATGGTGATTGACAGCCGGCTTCACAGTGGCCTGTCAATCAGCAGGACATCAGCAGTCACGCCCGGTCAGCAGAGTTGAAAATAAGCATTTGCTCTGTTATATGATGTTATCGGAAGCCACAGAATCGCCGTCAGAACCCATCCGTGATTGCTCAGAGTATTGGTATCGGACACTACAGTCAGGTATTAGCAACTGCTTGCCTGTAAGTTGTGATGCCCATGAAAAGAAAAAAATAGACCCTGATAACCCCATTAATGGGAACCTAGCAACCTAGTGCTAACCACTGAGCCACCATGCTGCCCATCTTGCAATATGTACTTTATCATCATTCTGCCCGCCTTTTAAAAAAAAAAGTCCTACTGGTGAGCTTGTGATGGTATTCTGCTGGTATAAAGCAGTCAGTAAGCGGTGACTGAGCTTTCGGGAAAGGGACCAGTAATAATATGGAGTGTCTGACTACCTCCCTCTGTAAGTACCGTACTCGCAGGTCACAGTCCTGATGGAGCGGAGTTAGAGGAGGCTAGCCGCAATGCAGTAGTGAAATAAATGACAGTCATGTATTGACTTGGATATATTATTTTTGTTTTTTAAAACCCGAGTGTACAATTGCTTACAGGGGACTGCCTGAGCTGAACTGAAACCTCTACAGAATTGTGAATGTGTGCAATGTCCCCAGCTGATCAACGGTCACATAACCGCATGAAAGCAATTTGTATACTTGTGGGCACATGCCAACTATACGTAAGAATTGAGCGAAACTGAGACCATCCACTGACTGGGGAACTATGACAGTGTGTGCTTTACTCATGGGCACAATTCTGTAGTCTGCAAACTTTTAATTTCAGCCCTGACAATCCCGTTCTTTCGTTTTATTACTCTTTTCCAAGAGCAAAAAGGTTTTATTATTTTTCCATTGACACAGCCATGTGAGGATTTTTTTTTTTTGCAGAACGAGTTGTAGTTTTGAATGATGCAATTAATTTTGCTATATAACATACATTATAAAAGAGGCAGCCATACTTGCCAATACCTAGTCGCAATACTAATGTACAACGGGATGTAGCAGCCCTCAGGTGGAGAGAGAGCTGGTGCAAAATACTGATGAAATAACCACTCACACCTACCATATTTTTTGGACTATAAGACGCACCGGACCATAAGACGCACCTAGGTTTTAGAGGAGAAAAAAATATTTAAGCAAAAGATGTGTTCATGATCCACTTTTAAAGGGGGGGGGGTCTTCTGCTGACACTGGTATAGGGGTAATATCCCCCATCCTGGTATATATGCCCCCCCTTCCTTTTATACATGGTCCCCATCCATCCTGGTATGCCTGGCATCCCTCCATCCTGGTATGCCTGGCATCCCTCCATCCTGGTATGCCTGGCATCCCTCCATCCTGGTATGCCTGGCATCCCTCCATCCTGGTATGCATGGAACCCCTCCATCCTGGTATGCCTGGCACCCATCATCCCTATCCTGGTGTGCATGGCACCCCTAATCCCTATCCTGGTATGCATGGCACCCCTAATCCCTATCCTGGTATGCATGGCACCCCTTATCCCTATCCTGGTATGCATGGCACCCCTCATCCCTGTCCTGGCATGCATGGCACCCCTCATCCCTGTCCTGGTATGCCTGGCATCCCTCCATCCTGGTATGCATGGAACCCCTCCATCCTGGTATGCCTGGCACCCATCATCCCTATCCTGGTGTGCATGGCACCCCTAATCCCTATCCTGGTATGCATGGCACCCCTAATCCCTATCCTGGTATGCATGGCACCCCTAATCCCTATCCTGGTATGCATGGCACCCCTAATCCCTATCCTGGTATGCATGGCACCCCTCATCCCTGTCCTGGCATGCATGGCACCCCTCATCCCTGTCCTGGTATGCATGGCACCCCTCATCCCCGTCCTTGTATGCATGTATCAGCAATCCCCATCCTGGTATGCATGGCACAGCAATCCCCATCCTGGTATGCATGTTACCCCTAATGCCTATCCTGGTATGTATGGCCCCCTCATCTTTATCCTGTTATGTATGCCCCCCTCATCTTTATCCTGGCATGTATGGCCCCCTCATCTTTATCCTGGTATGTATGGCCCCCTCATCTTTATCCTGGTATGTATGGCCCCCTCATATTTACCCTGGTATGTATGGCCCCCCTCATCCTTACCCTGGTATGTATGGCCCCCTCATCCTTTTTCCTAGTATGCATGGTCCCCGTAATCCCCATCATGCTGCACATATAAAAAAATAAATATATAAACACTGCTACTCACCTTTCTTCTCTCCTCCAGCGCTGACGCCTGTCTGCCCGCACTGATCTCCCCATGTGAGCCGCGCATGGCGTCACTGCCATGCGCGGCTCACAAGGAGAGATCAGCTGACGGAAGTCACCGCTCCCAGCGCCGGTACTGTGTGCGCGGGGAGCAGTGACTTCATGCTCCTTCATAGCCGGCACACAGCTTAGCCGTGCTGCGGCTCCTGCTGCTGCCGGGTTATCTCGTGTGCCAGCTTATTAAAGGGCATGAATATTCACCCCATCCCCATGCCCATGGGCATGGAGAGAGGTTAAATATTCATGCCCTTTAACAGCGGGCACAGGCGATTCCGTCAGCAGCTGCGGCTACACTGTGTGCTGCTATTAAGGACCATGAATATTCAGTGCTCCACATGCCCCATGGGCGTGGGGAGCAGTGAATATTCATTTTCTTTAGCAGCGGGGACAGTGTAGGCTGCAGCAGGCGGCTGCTGCCCCCTGTGCCCCTCTCCTCCACCGCTACAGCTCCCCCCAGCACAGTATATATACCCACCCCTCCCCAACATTCGGACTATAAGATGCACCCCCCATTTTCCTCCAAAATTTTGGAGGAAAAAAATGCGTCTTATAGTCTGAAACATACGGTACTATTCATGTAGGGGATTAGAAATGCACAGGATAAGGCTTGTATAGGGCGCCAGTCACACAGATACATGTAGTGCAACATGCCAACTTGCAGCCTATTAGTGATGCCAAAGCTATTACAGAATTTCCCCAAAAATAAGCCCTAGCATGATTTTACAGGATTTTTGGAGGATGCTTGACATATAGGCCCTACTCCAAAAATAAGTCTTAGTTAGTCAGGGCTGGCGTTAGGAGAGGGGAGCAACTGGGCAATTTATCAGGGCCCCTACTCTCTTTGGGGCTCCCTAAGCATTTCTATTCCAAGGCTGCTTAAGGACCTTTGGTGACATCATAGTCATGTGACCATAATGTCAGCAAAGGTTCTTGAACTGTGGGAGCCTAGAGTAACTGAAGAGTAGATAGACTGGTATGTAGGGGGGGAGACTGGACAATTTCTCTAGGTTCCCACTCTGAGGCCCTCAGCGTTTCTATTCCAAGGTTCAGACTACTTAAGGACCTTTGGAGAAATCACTGTCCTATGACCCTGATGTCACCAAAGGTCTTTTAACAGAGGAAGTCTAGAGGAGCTGAGACAGGCTGGTATGTATGTGCAGTGTGTGTGTCTGTGTATATTCTTGTGTATGTGCAATGTGTGTGATATGACATGATTATTATATATGGATAAATGAAGACATTCCCTGAAAATAAGCCCTAACCCATCTTTTTGAGCAAAAAATGATATAAGACCTTGTCTTATTTTCTGTAAAAGATGCTAGATCAGGCGGTCTGCCGAGCACTATATATGTGCACCCTACAAGAACAGACACATGGTTTCCACCAACACTACAAAAGCCTGGCTGCATCCTGCAAGGATGGAAAATTATGTAAGGTATTAGTTAATATTTTGACCAAAATATGTAAGCCTGCACCTACGTCAGGGGTCCTCATTGTCTTTCCAGCGAAAAGACAATATAACGTATTGGAAAACCAGATTTAACGCTGGCAGTAAAATGTTTTACCTCACAGAAAGAATAAGGCTGTGTGCCCATAATGTGTTTTTCAAGCATTTATGCTGCGGAATTTCCGCAGTATAAACGCTTCAAAAACGCTTGGTAATCCGCCCCCCATGGTCCCCAATGACAAGACGCACTTTCAATGCCCATGCTGCGTTTTTTTCCGCAGCGTTTATGCTGCGCTCAAAAATCTGCAGCATGTCCATTAATTTTGCGGAAGTGCGGCGTAATCGCCGCCATTGACTTGCTTTGAGACGCATATAATCCGTGTCAGTACATTTGTACTCACGGATTATATGCGTTTCTATGTGCGGATGGTACCCAGGTCTGGAGTAGAGTAGACTCTCATCCAGACCTGGGTACCATAGAAACTGTAAAAAATAGAATTTAAAATAAAAAATAAAGTTTATACTCACCTTCCGATGTCTTCCCGGTGTTTTGTCTGCTACGTCCAGTGACTTGCAATGTTCGCGTGGTTGTGAAGGACCTGCCATGACGTCACTGAGTCATGTGACCCATCACATGGCTCAATGACGTCACCGCAGGTCCTTCACACCACCGCGAGCAGTGCAAGACACTGGACGGAGCAGACAAAACACCGGGAAGACATCGGAAGGAGAGTATAAACTTTATTTTTTTTTATTTTTCACCATTCTTATTCTCTTTTTTAACTAACTTGGTCACACTACTATAAATCCATGCCCGTTGCAACAAAGTGGACAAGTTGTCAAGCACTTTTCCAAGTGATGCTAAAATCGCTTGGAAAAGTACTTGATAACCCGCATGCAGAAATGCGCATGCAAAGACGCTTCACAAACGCTTCTACCTGGCGGGAAAAACGCATGTAAAATCCGCATGCGTTTTTCCTGCCAGGGAGAAGCGTAAAAAATATGCAGCATTTCTGCATCGTGGGCACATAGCCTCAGCCTCGATCCCATGCTGTCCTGTCTGTATACTTGCTTTTGCTTCATTCTCTGCCCAGGAGCTGTGGTTCCTGCACAGTCAGACAGCCATTACACAGTATACGATTATCTCCACACATTATATTTTTACACATCCAATTGTGGAACTTATTAATCCAATGTATGTTGATTAAAATGTACTTTAATATGACAACCCCTTTTGAACTTGGAGGGACCCTTTACTGCCGTGCAGCAATCATAAATGCCCAAAGGCAAAACCCTCTTGGGGAGGGGAGAATAAGTGAACATGTTTGTTGGTAATGCCTCAGTGTTGTTGGACACGTGCACTTATTGGCACTTGCAGTAATCGTTGTTTATGGCTACTTGTAGCATCTGCACAGTGGAAACCTACCTTACTTAAAGGGGTTGTCAGTACTTGGCCAGTGCCAGTCTCTTGAATGAAATTGGAAAACCCTATACTTACCTCCCACACCAGTGCCGTTCCAGCAGTGTTGGCGCCAGGTCTCTCGGTGCTCACGTGACAATATGAAATCTGCAGCCAATTGGGGGGTGTGATCGTCCACTCTGATGAAATAATAAAGGCAACAGCCGGCGACATAGTGTCATGTGAGTGCCAGGAGACCCGATGCCTAATATTGCTGAAAAGGCGCCAGTGCAGGAGGTGAGTATAAGCCTCTCTTATTTAACATGGAGAACTCAGGCATTTAGGATGGGGTTGTTCAAGTAGAACTCTTGTGTATATTATTTAGCCAAAATTAAAATGTACCAAATATCCACATGTGCAAATACCGTATATAAAGCCTTTTACTCCAAATTCCGTTATTTCTCCTCTGATCTCATCAGTGGCCGTTCATTCAAAGCCACAAAGTGTTTGTCTATCCTGATATCTTGTGGAACAGCCTGGCCTCACATGGGTTCTCCTCCCTCTTATCTCGGACCCTCAGTATTGACACCCTCACTTTTTTCATGCCCCTACATCTTTATATTTAATGCGGAAAGACTACCAGGAAATGTCGTTTCTGATCACTTGAGTCTTTTCTAATGTGATCGGTTTCATTATACCCTTATACCATCCACAGCAGTATACGAAAAGGAATGTAGGTGTGAGTTGTGCAGAGGTAGTGGCTGCACCCAGGCACTGATGCGGAAATCCCAGCTCCCCTCTGCCCATTACCGTTCACCAGTTTTATATGTGATGCATGGTGGTTCAGCAGACAGATTCTAGGGCAAAATAACTACTAAATAATGTCATGTTATAATGACAGATCTGTCACAAGCAGTTTTTCAAGTTGTAGAGCAATAACCTGAATCTCCCCAGTTGTTCTTTCATAACCATAGTCACCAGCATTCATAACCATAGTCACCAGCATTCATAACCATAGTCACCAGCATTCATAACCATATTCACCAGCATTCATAACCATATTCACCAGCATTCATAACCATATTCACCAGCATTCATAACCATAGTCACCAGCATTCATAACCATATTCACCAGCATTCATAACCATATTCACCAGCATTCATAACCATAGTCACCAGCATTCATAACCATAGTCACCAGCATTCATAACCATATTCACCAGCATTCATAACCATAGTCACCAGCATTCATAACAATAGTCACCAGCATTCATAACCATAGTCACCAGCATTTATAACCATAGTCACCAGCATTCATAACCATAGTCACCAGCATTGGCTGCAATTTCATGAAACCTCATTGTGCGCTAAGGGGATAATATATCATCTAGACATATTCAGAGATAAAGCTAAAATACAACACCAATAGCACAGTAATAATGGCGATCATTTATTGAAAGCAATGTAATATATAGAATTTTTTTATTTTTCCATGTATAATGTAGCCAGCAAGGGTGAGTCTATTTTAGCTTTTAATAATTATTTGCTAAAATAAAGTGGCTGACATTACAAATTATTGCCTAAATGGGCACAAAGCTGCCAGTCAGCGAGCAACACTGACCATAGCACTGGATAGGGGAAAGCTGTGGACCCCGTATAGCCAGGTTGACAATCGCACCAAGGACGGCTGTAGATGCCGCAGTTGTGTCCTGTAATTCATGCGTCACATCTCCCAACAAGGATTCCAGAGTTTGGATTTTATGACTTCACTTCTGAATCCACCTGGGGAACGTGGCACAGGGGCCTCATTGCTGCTTATGCTCCATCCCAGTTGGCACAGAGCAGACTGCCAGTGGTCACGTTGGCAGTGGAGCAGCAGCTTTCAGCCCTCTGTAAGTAGGTCAGATACATTGTGTGACTGCTTTGCCGCAGATCAGCACATATAGAGATGGAGGTAATAGGAAGATGTGGAAGAATGTTCTTCAGATTGGCAGGCCAGCCATGCTTGTTACTGATGACATGAAACATGATGATGTTGGCATTTTGAGTGCAGGTAGTAGGAGCTGATGGTACAGAAATAAATGAACTCCAGTAGATAGTCTTGCGTCAAGATACAGGAGGATTAGATGGTATGACGGTATTATGCTGTTTCTCCGCTTAGTGGTAAGTTGTGCTCCATGCTGGACCCACAAACGGGAAACTCGTGAAAATCCTCTGTTCTCTAGCAGGAATTGTCTCGTTCACGCCATCACTGCGCGGTGCTGGGATCTGCTGTCTCATGGTGACATACGGGTTCCTTCCTATAATAACTGGAGATGGCGCTTTTCCTGTCCTTATGTCTTTCCAGTTTATATTTGAAAAGAAGGGGTGCGTTCTGATTTTTCCATTAACCCCTAGCCGGACATAATGGTCTTTGCAGAGTAGTTTGGACATAATGTCCATAGCATCGTGGTCAGTGAGGTTTTCATATGATGGTTCTTCGTACAAGACATTATTCACAATCTCTTCAGTGGTGTCTCCTGGAAATGGTGAGTCTTGGAAAATCATGTCGTACAATATGACTCCAAAGGCGAACCAGTCCACACCTTCACCATAAGCGTCTCCCATGATCATTTCTGGGGCGCCATACCCAGGTGTTCCACTGAAATCTCTGGCATTAAATCTCTTATCAAACTCGTATAGAGATAGTCCAAAATCAGTAATTTTTATGTGGCCGTCACCAGTCAGCAGGATGTTATCCGGTTTTAAGTCCCGGTGAATGATGTCATTGCTGTGCAGGAATTGTAGGCCACAAACGATTTCTGCTCCTATAAATCTTACAGGTTCCTTCAGGGGAATGGTACTATATATATAGTGAAGCAGATCCCCTCCACTGGCCAGCTCGGTGACAAAATACGCATGGTTTTCCGTATGAAACGCGGCATGGCAATGGGTTAGGAATCTGCTGTTGTGGCTAAGCTTCAGGACATGGTGTTCTACAAGGCATTCAGGGAAGGAGATTAGGCTTTCTTTCTTAATGATTTTAAGGGCCACACTTTCTTTCCTTATTTTATCAGTGGCCAGCATAACCTTCCCATAACTCCCTTCTCCAAGTATGCCATGGCAGATAAACTTATCCCTGGTGAGAGGGACAGTGGTCTTTATTTTTTTGCTACTGGGGCCACTACATTCACCTGAGATGTCATCTTGACTGGTGGCTGGATCTTCCTGATGTTTCCTTTTTCTCCCAGTTCTCTTCTCTTCTGCTGCACTTTCATTACCTTTCAGGTTAATGATCCTGGTTGGACCCAAAGTACTCAGTTTTTTTAGATTATCAGCTCGATTTGTGATGTATCCCACAAGCTTTTCACATCTGTTTTGTACAGTGTCTAGGAAGGAAATATTCTGGGTTCCCTCATTGACAGGTAATACCTGACCAACCTGCCCAGATTTCTTGGAATCCATCTTCCTTATCTTTGCTGGAGGTTCCTGGTTATTTCCAGTGTCTTCTCCATCTGGTGTTTCTTTCCTTTTTCTCTTTCTATTCCCTGTAAAGTCCATGTTGCATCAGGCAACAACAGGGCAATTATCCAAAAACGTATGTAAAATTATCAGAGAATGCAATCCACACGTATATTGTAGTCAAAGCCAACTACAACTAAAGCTCAATGGCTGCAGTCAGTTGTTTATGGAACTTTGTGGAATGTGATGTCACTGTGCCGGTGATGTCACACTCACTGTGATGTCAGCAGATGCATGCGAGTGTTCCATCTCTGCTGAACGTGAAAGTCTCGGAAGGGGCGGGGCTTAGTCACCATTGACTATAATGGAGTCTGTTGAGTGGGTAGTATTTAGTGACCTGAAGCTGGAAATCAGTGGGATAAATGACATCAGGATTCAGGAATAAGTTACAGTAGTTTTATATTTGTTTTAATTTATTTTATACAAAAAAAGAGCATGGACCGCACCTCCAAAAAAATCATACATTGATCTAATGCCTCTCAGCAAAAATATACATAACTGAACATGAGGTTCTTAGTTTAACATTCTGATCAGACTGTATGAAGCCCACTGCCACGTCACGGCAAACCTCGTAGTGGGTCCTAACATTTCCTGCCTAAAAGGCGCGGCGCCATGTGCCAACCACCGCTACAGTGAGAATGCACCAGCAGGGCGGGCGGCCTGGTGCCTCACAGCATCCATGCTTCTAGACCGAGTCCTCATGACTCCAGGCGCCCCACAAGCACAAAACCACAGCAACAATGGCTGACACATTGCACCAACACCACATGAAAGGAGCATTGTGACTCACCTTCCTCAAGCTCTCAAGTGAGAGCAAAATAGGCTAGACCCTCTTTGCAGACTCCTGCTAATTAAAATTGCCTGTGCCAAATGGGATGAGTGCTGGTCCAAGAAAGGGAAAAGAATAAGCTGGTTCATTGACATGGCAGTGGGCTTCACACAGTCTGATCAGAATGTTAAGCTAAGAACCTCATGTTCAGTAATATGTATTTTTTCTGAGCGGCATTAGATCAAATGTATGATTTTTGGAGGTGCGGTCCATGCTCTTTTTTTTTTTGTATTTATTTTATGTTACATTATTTTGTGTAGGGCTGTGATGATATACATTTTTCAGTTCTTTTGTGTAAAATTTAAAGGAAAGTGTGTTAACCACTTCCTGACTGCCCACTGCACATAAACGTCCGCGCTTGCTGGGCTCTGTACATCGCAGATGTTTATGAACGGTCGGTGGTCTTGTAGCGCTCAGGGCCCCCAGGGTCCTGCACCCTGCGATTCCTGTGCAGAGCGATAGCTCTAACAGGTGACATCCTCGAGACTGGATTGGATCAGGTTCCAATAAAGTTAACCCTTTGCTTTCTTCTACAACCCCTGGCAAAAATGATGGAATCACCGGGCTCGGATGATGTTCATTCAGTTGTTTAATGTTGTTGAAAAAAAGCAGATTACAGACATGGCACAAAACTAAAGTCATTTCAAATGGCAACTTTAGGGCTTTAAGAAACAGTAAAAGAAATCAAGATTAAAAATGTGGTGCTCAGTAAGGGTAATTTTTTTCAGACCAAGCAGAGGGAAAAAATTATGGAATCACTCAATTCTGAGGAAAAAATTATGGAATCACCCTGTAAGTTTTGGAAATTAAAATTAACACCTGCATCAAATTAGATCTGCTTTTTTAGTCTGCATCTAAAAAGGAGTGATCACACCTTGGAGAGCTGTTGCACTCAGTGGACTGACATGAATCATGGCTCCAACACGAGAGATGTCAATTGAAACAAAGGAGATGATTATCATACTCTTAAAAGAAGGTAAAAATCATCACGCAATGTTGCAAAAGATGTTGGTTGTTCACAGTCAGCTGTGTCTAAAATCTGGACCAAATACAAACATGGGAAGGTTGTTAAAGGCAAACATACTGGTAGACCAAGGAAGACATCAAAGCGTCAAGACCGGAAACTTAAAGCAATATGTCTCCAAAACAGGAAATGCACAACAAAACAAATGAGGAACGAATAGGAGGAAACTGGAGTCAATGTCTGTGACTGAACTGTAAGAAACCGCCTAAAGGAAATGAGATTTACATACAGAAAAGCTAAACATAAGCCATCATTAACACCTAAACAGAAAAAAACAAGGTTACAATGGGCTAAGGAAAAGCAATCGTGGACTGTGGATGACTGGATGAAAGTCATATTCAGTGATGAATCGCGAATCTGCATTGGGCAAGGTGATGATGCTGGAACTTTTGTTTGGTGCCGTTCTAATGAGATTTATAAAGATGACTGCATGAAGAGAACATGCAAATTTTCACAGTCATTGATGATATGGGGCTGCATGTCAGGTAAAGGCACTGGGGAAATGGCTGTCATTACATCTTTAATAAATGCCCAAGTTTACATTGATATTTTGGTCAGTTTTCTTATCCCATCAATTGAAAGGATGTTTGCGGATGATAACATAATTTTTCAAGATGATTATGCATCCTGCCATAGAGCAAAAACTGTGAAAACATTCCTTGAAAAGAAGACACATAAGGTCAATGTCATGGCCTGCAAATAGTCCGGATCTCAATCCAATTGAAAATCTTTGGAAGTTGAAGAAAATGGTCCATGACAGGGCTCCAACCTGCAAAGCTGATCTGGCAACAGCAATCAGAGAAAATTGGAGCCAGATTGATAAAGAGTACTGTTTGTCACTCATTAAGTCCATGCCTCAGAGACTGCTTTAAAGCCAGAGGTGGTGCAACAAAATACTAGTGATGTATTGGAGTGTTCTTTTGTGTGTTTGTTTTTCATGATTCCATATTTTTTTCCTCAGAATTGAGTGATACCATAATTTTTTCCCTCTGCTTGGTCTGAAAAAAATTACCCTGACTGAGTGCCACATTTTTTATCTTAATTTCTTTTTGTGTTTCTTAAAGCCCTAAAGTTGCCATTTGGAATGACTGACTTTAGTTTTGTGCCATGTCTGTGATCTGATTTTTTTCAACAGCATTAAACAACTGAATGAACATCCTCCGAGCCTGGTGATTCCATAATTTTTGCCAGGGGTTATAGATGCTGTGATCCATAGCGATCACGGCACATAGAAGAGAGGGAGAGGCAGTTGTGCACTCACCTTTGACGGCCTCCGAGATAAGGTCTGACGTGGTCATGGCAGCCGGAGATCACATGATGACCTCCGAGGCTGCCAGGTACGGTGGCCTGTTAGCCATCAACTGAGTCTAACAGGAGATCTACCAGTGTAAAACTGACATCCGGTCTCATGCAATGCAATACATGTGTATTGCATTGCATGAGACCTGTGATGATAAAAATATTCCCATAGAGGGACTAAGTGAGAAAGTTAAAAACAGAAAGTTTAAAAATTGGGTCACTTGAGGGGGATTCAGCTCTTCTAGTGCTTAAGGGCTCTGTATACGTAGTCCGCAAACTATTCTACAATAATTTGTTCTCCAAAAGCGAAATAGTGCTCCTTCCCTCCCGGGTGTCGCCGTGTGCCTAAGCAGTACTGTACAGCCACATATGGGATATTGCCACGTTCAGCAGAAATTGTGTGATACATTTCGGCACCATTTTTACCCATTGCCTTGTGTGAAAATGTAAAATCTGAGGCTAAAACTAATTTTTTTTGTGGTAAAAATAGAATTATTTTTTTCTTCGCTGCCCAATGGTATAAATTTCTGAGAGTCACATGTGGTGTCAGTTTGATCACTGCATCCGTAGAGGAATTCATTGAGAGATGTAGTTTGTAAAATGGGGTCACTTATGGGGGTTTCCTGCTGCTTTAGGACCTCAGTCTCTCCCAGTGGGTCATGGCACCTGCAAACCACAACAGTAAAATCTGCACTATAATATGACAATTTTTCCCTTCTGAGCTTTGCACTGTGCCTGAAAAGTAGGCTTCCAGTATCCATTGTTTCAGATGCTGCACATCTCGTATCTTGATGGTCTGGTGTGGTATATGGGGTACAAAGATAGTGGGGCCATTCTTCATCAATGGAAACCTCAATGCCACTGGATATCTGAAATTGCTACACAATGATGTGTTGCCCTCTTTATGCACTGAAGATGGCACGTTCCCTGAGTTTTTCCAACAAGATGGTGCACCACCACATTATGAGTGTCAGGTCCGAGCATTCCTACATGAACAGTTTCCTGGAAAGTGGATTGGTTGTCGTGGACCTGTTGAATGGCCACCAAGGTCTCCCGATCTGACCCCCTTAGACTTTTATCTTTGAGGTCATCTGAAGGCAATTGTCTATGCTGTCAAGATACGAGATGTGCAGCATCTGAAACAACGGATACTGGAAGCCTGTGCTAGCATTTCTTCTGCAGTGTTGCTATCAGTGTGTCAAGAGTGGAAGAAGAGGGTTGCATTGACAATTCAACACAATGGGCAGCACTTTGAACACATTTGATAAGTGGTCATAAACTTGTAAAAAACTCATGAAATAATAAAGTTACGTTAAAACCAAGCACATCATTGTTTTTCTTATGAAATTCTCAATAAGTTTGATGTGTCACATGACCCTCTTCCTATTGAAAAAAATAAAGTTGAATCCAAAATGGCCAACTTCAAAATGGCCGCCATGGTCACCACCCATCTGGAAAAGTTTTCCCCTTCCCTTATACTAATGTGCCACAAACAGGAAGTTGATATCACCAACCATTCCCATTTTATTTAGGTGTATCCATATAAATGGCCCACCCTGTAGTTTTAATCCTTCTAACTTCCTAACCAAAAAAAATTGTTTAAAAAATTGTGCAGATGTAAAAGAACTATTTTGTGTGACCTAACTCTCTGGTTTAAGGGCATAAAAATTAAAAGTTTAAAAATTGCAAAATTTTCCCAATTTTGCCAAATTTCTGATATTTTAAAAAATAATCTAGTTACCGTATTTTTCGGACTATAAGATGCACCAGACCATGACCATAAGACACACCTGGGTTTTAGAGAAGGAAAATAGAAAAGAAAATTTAAGCAAAAAATGTGGTCATGATGCTCCCCATCCTGGTATGCATGGCACCCCTCATCCCCATCCCGGTATGCATGGCACCCCTCAACCCCATCCCGGTATGCATGGCACCCCTCCATCCCGGTTTGCATGGCACCCCTCCATCCCGGTTTGCATGGCACCCCTCATCCCCATCCTGGTATGCATGGCACCCCTCATCCCCATCCTGGTATGCATGGCACCCCTCATCCCCATCCTGGTATGCATGGCACCCCTCATCCCCATCCTGGTATGCATGGCACCCCTCATCCCCATCCTGGTATGCATGGCACCCCTCATCCCCATCCTGGTATGCATGGCACCCCTCATCCCCATCCCGGTATGCATGGCACCGCTCCATCCCGGTATGCATGGCACCTCTCCATCCCGGTATGCATGGCACCTCTCCACCCCAAAATTTTGGAGGAAAAAAGTTCGTCTTATAATCTGAGAAATACAGTATATCTAGAAAAAAAATTACTACTATCCTGACTACTATCATGAAGTACAATATGTCACAATAAAACAATCTCAGAACCACTGGGATATGTTGAAGCGTTTCAGAGTTATTACCTCAAAAAGTGACGCTGGTCAGAATTGAAAAAAATTGGCCTGATCACAAAGGCAAAAACTGGCTCTGGCGCGAAAGGGTTAAATCTATAAGTTTAAAAAATATCTATTTCTGCTATTTTTATTAAAAACACAAAATTCTACTGTGGAAGGGCTAAAAAAATGTACTTGTGAACAAATCTTTTGCAAATTACCCAGATATCAAGAGTTTCCAAAAGGTAATTCTGCCCAATTATGGTACATTGGGTAGTAAGAAAAGGGGAGTCAGTGTTTCGCAGGTCTATATTACAGCTCCATAGGGTTTATTACCCCTCTCCCAGGACCTTGTAAGGTGAGGCTCCATAGCTAAGCTACAGTATGGAGATTGGTGACCGCATATCTGGGCAGATGAGTTCATTACAGCTTCACACAGATCTTTACCCGGCGTTTCTAAGCTTCTGAGTAGCAACCTGACTAGTAATATTATTATACAAGATTTGATCATTTATTACATAGTTTGTAAAGCCGAATAAAGACTTGCGTCCATCAAGTTCGACCTGTTAGTCCTGTAATTGCTACAGTTGATCCAGAGGAGGGCAAAAACCCCAAATGATTTAGCCAATC
The DNA here is from genome assembly GCF_046119375.1 of Phyllobates terribilis. Classification (NCBI taxonomy): domain Eukaryota; kingdom Metazoa; phylum Chordata; class Amphibia; order Anura; family Dendrobatidae; genus Phyllobates; species Phyllobates terribilis. Next base: position 4,089,447 of record NW_027362845.1, read on the forward strand.
TTCACCTGAGGAAAAATTCCCTCCCGACTCTGAAACCAGCAGTCAGAATAAATCCCTGTATCAACCTACTATTTTATTTTATTTTTAAGTATATGCTGAAATCTGCCTGGTATCTAGAAATGCATCCAGTCCCCGCTTGAACTGGTGTAGTGAATCCAACATTACCGTCTCCTCACTCAGTGAATTCCATATTCTCACTGCTCTTACCGTAAAGAACCCCTTCCTATGCTGGTGCTGAAACCTTTTCTCTTCCAGTCTTAGTGAATGCCCTCTTGTTACCGTAATATCCCTCTTTTTGAATAAATCCCGGGCAAGGTCTCTATACTGTCCCCTAACATATTTGTACACATTTATTATGTCCCCCCTCAACCTTCTCTTTTCCAGGCTGAATAGTCCTAGTTTTGCCAACCTCTCTGGGTATTGCAGTCCCTCCATTCCCTTTATTAATTTTGTTGCCCTCCTTTGTACCTTTTCAAGCTCATTTATATCCTTTCTATATATTGGGGCCCATAACTGAGCACAGTATTCCAAGTGTGGTCTGACCAGTGCTTTGTACAGTGGAAGAACAATGTTCTCATCCTTTGCAGCTATACCTCTTCTGATACATCCCATTACCCTGTTTGCCCTTACAGCAGCGGCCTGACTTTGGGCACTCCAATTTAGTTTGCTATCAATCAAGATGCCCAAGTCCTTCTCCATCTCTGAATTCCCCAATGATTTCCCATTCAGTGAGTACTGGTGACTTCCATTTTTCCTTCCCATATGTATGACCTTACATTTCTCCTCGTTAAACCTCATTTGCCATTTAATGCTCCACCTACCCAGCTTATCCAAATCCCTCTGTAGGTCTGCACTGTCCTCTTTTATATTAATTGTTTTACATAACTTTGTGTCATCTGCAAATATTGATATTTTACTATTTATCCCGTTGACTATGTCGTTAATAAAGATATTAAATAGCATTGGGCCTAGTACAGACCCCTGTGGTACCCCACTAGTGACGCTTACCCAATCTGAGTATATTCCATTTATAACCACCCTCTGCCTTCTATCCTTTAGCCAGTTACCTACCCACTTGCAAACATTTTCCCCCAGCCCCATCATTCTCATTTTGTATACCAACCTATTATGTGGCACGCTATCGAACGCTTTTGCGAAGTCTAGATACACGACATCCACTGGTTCCCCCTGATCTACTCGTGAGCTAACCTCCTCGTAGAAGTCAATCAGGTTTGTTTGGCAGGAGCGATTCCTCATGAATCCATGTTGGTTCGGGATTAAAAGATTATTAGCATCAAGATGCTCCGTAATTGCCTCTTTAATGAAGCTTTCAAAAATTTTGCCCACAACGGACGTCAGACTCACCGGCCGATAGTTTCCGGCGTCACTTTTTGCTCCCTTTTTGAATATTGGCACTACATTCGCCTGTCGCCAATCAAGTGGTACAGACCCAGTCTCAACAGAGTCCTTAAATATAAGATATAACGGTCTGTCTATCACATTACTTAGTTCCCTTAGTACCCGTGGGTGTATGCCATCAGGTCCTGGTGATTTGTTTATTTTAATGTTACTGAGGCGTTTCTGTACCCCAACTTGGGTTAGATTAGTCATACTTAGTGGAGGATTAAGCTTGTCACTTCTCATTTCTCCTGTTAGTTCTATTTCCTTTGTGAAAGTTGTCGAAAAAAAATTATTTAATAGGTTAGCTTTATCCTCATCTTTCTCTATGATTTTGCCTTCATCACTTTTTATCGGTCCAATATTATCCGGTTTAATCCTTTTACTATTTATATACGTAAAGAACAGGTTGGGATTTGATCTACTTTCCCTAGCAATACGTCTCTCTGTTTCCTCCTTCGCTATTTTTATTTGTTTTTTACAGGTTCTCGTTTTTTCCTTGTAACACATTAGTGCCTCCTTACTATTTTCCTGTTTTAATCTCTTGAATGCCTCTTTTTTGCTATTTAACGCCCCTTTTACGTTCTTGTTCAACCATATTGGTTTCCTCTTATTTCTGGCCCTTTTTTTCCCATACGGTATATACCTCTCGCACTGAGTATTCAGAATTCTTTTGAAGGTTTCCCATTTACTATTCGTATTCCTTTGATTAAGAACTTTGTCCCAGTCAATAAGTTGAAGGTTTTCTATCAGCTGATCAAACTTCGCCCTCCTAAAGTTTAATGTTTTTGTTGTTCCCTTATTGATAACCCTACTGAAGGGCATTTTGAAATTGATAATATTATGATCGCTATTACCTAGGTGCCCCCCTATCTGTACCTCAGTTATTCTATCAGGCCTATTAGTCAATATTAAGTCCAACACGGCCTTCCCTCTCGTTGGTTCCTGCACTAGTTGGGAGAGATAATTATCCTTAATATTTGTCCAGAACCTTTTTCCTTTCTGAGATCTACAGGTTTCTGTTTCCCAGTCAATATCCGGGTAGTTGAAATCCCCCATTACAATCACTTCATTATGTTTTGCTACTTTGTCTATTTGTCCTAATAGCAGACTCTCATTCTCCTCTGTTATATTTGGTGGCTTATAGCAGACCCCCAATAATATTTTATTATTTTTTGCCCCCTCTATCTCTACCCACATGGACTCGACCCCCTCTTCTCCCTCTCCTATATCTTCCCTTAGTCTGGGTTTTAGACATGACTTTACATATAAGCAGACTCCTCCGCCTTTCCCCTGTTTCCAGTCCCTTCTAAATAAACTATAATCTAATAAATTTACCGCCCAGTCGTAGCTATCGTCTAGCCAAGTCTCTGTTATACCTACGATGTCATACCTCTCCTCCGATATAAGCGCCCGCAGCTCATCCTCCTTATTGGTCAGGCTTCTTGCGTTGGTCAGCATGCAAGATAAAACTTTGGGGTTATTTAGCATCCTATTCTTCTCTAATGATCTAACTGTACTATCCCCACCCCCCTCTCCACCCTCATTATATTCACTTCTCCCCTTCCCCCTTGCTTGCCTCACATCCCACCTATTTCCTTGGTTTCCCCCCCCGTCTCTAGTTTAAAAACTCCTCCAACCTATTAGCCATCTTCTTCCCCAGCACCGCTGCACCCTCCCCATTGAGGTGCAGCCCGTCCCTACGGTAGAGCCTGTAGCCGAACGCAAAGTCGGCCCAGTTCTCCATGAACCCAAACCCTTCTGCCTTGCACCAACTCTTTAGCCACTTATTCACCTCCCTAACTTCCCGTTGGCGCTCTTGTGTGGCTCGCGGGATTGGTAGTATTTCTGAGAAAACTACCTTGGAGGTCCTTGCCCTAAGCTTCCTACCTAGGTCCCTGAAATCATTTTTAAGGACCCTCCATCTACCACTCACTTTGTCATTGGTGCCGATGTGGACCATGACCGCTGGGTCTTCGCCAGCCCCACCCAGTAACTTGTCAACCCGATCCGCGATGTGCCGGACTCGAGCGCCAGGGAGGCAGCACACCGTTCGGCGATCCCGGTCTTTGTGACAGATTGCCCTGTCTGTCCCCCTAATAATAGAGTCACCCACTACCAGAACCTGTCTTGCCTGCCCTACACTTCCCCCCTCCCCCTCATTACTGGAGCATACACTCCCCCGGCGGTCAGAGGATCTGTCGTGCTCCAATAATGCCGGTTCTGAACCAGCCTTCCTATACTTCTTCCCTCTATCCCTCCTAACTGTTATCCAGCTCCCTGCCTGTTCAGCCTGCACTTCCCCTCTATGCTCCACCCCCAGTATTGACCCATTGAGTGTCTGCTCGGTGAGCAGCAAACTCCATTCCATGTTGTCGATGCTCCTCAGTATCGCTATCTGAGCACTTAGATCCAGAATTTGGGCTTCCAAGTGCACGATATGCTCACATCTCTCGCAGCAGTATGGATCCTCGAGCGGTTGCTCACGGAATGCATACATTGCGCAAGATGTACACTGCACGGCTCCGGCCAACATGGACGTCATTCTAAATATGGGGATACAGTCAGTATATATATACAAGTACAAAACACAATTATTTATATATAGGTGTATGGACGGGGATCAATTAGGGATGTGCAAGTGTATCAATTAGATATCGGCGGGGGATCAGTTAAGTATGGACGGGGGATCAATTAAGTATCAAGTATGGACGGGGGAATCAGCTAAGTAAGTCAGGTGGATTAATTAAGTAAAAAGTAAAGTAAAGAAAGAATGAAATACAGTCAGCAATTCAGTCCTAAGTCCTCCCTTCCAAACTCCCTGAATCCAAAGTCACTGAAAAACAAGTCACACACTTACTTTCGTTCGCACTTACGCTCCGGACACACGCAGCTCGTTCACACTCGCAAACTAAGAGATTTAAAGAGGTTTTTTTTTTGTTTGTTTGTTTTTTCCTTTTCCAGCAATGTACCCTTCACCTCAATGCACTTCCAAAGGACTTGATGCCCAACCAGCTGCCCCTTATAAACCCTTAATTATGACCCCTTCCCCTTAATTAACCCCTTGTGAGTAAATCTACACCTCAGGATTTTAGTGCAATGTAGTTAACCCTTAAATACACAGGTAGTAAACTAAGAAACTAAAACTGTAGTGAGAAAATAGGTTTTAAAAAGCCCAATAAATCTAAACAGGTAGAAAAGCACTCAGCAGGTCACAATGCAGCACTTACCGCAATTCACACAGGTATTTTCTGCAGGATTCCCAATACCTCTTCACTGAAAAACAAGTCACACACTTACTTTCGTTCGCACTTACGCAGCTCGTTCACACTCGCAAACTAAGACATTTAAAGAGTTTTTTTTTTTTTTCCTTTTCCAGCAATGTACCCTTCACCTCAATGCACTTCAAGCCCAGTCAAGAGAGCTTGTAAAAGAACTTCTACAAGATGTTTCAAGGATGGAAAGAGACTGCCATCTACTGGCCAGACGCAGTCAAGCGGAACCAGGATATGCAAGGGAAGTTGCAGGGAGAGCAAGTTCAGACGCTGGACCTGATCAGGTGACTTCCAGGAAGGAGTTCCGGAAAATAAGAGGCCAGCGCGCCAAACCTGAGGGGTCTTTGGCGCCAAGCAGCAGAAAGGAGCAGATGTGTTCCCTGCGTCTTGAGAAACCCCGCGTGACAGGCCTAAGCTAGAGGCCTGTGAGGTGCCACAGCCGGGCACCGGTAAAAGAGCTCCGGATATCTCGCGGATGTTACCTGAGTGCTGTGCCTGCTGAGGAGACTAGGAACCTAATTGCGGTGCTGAGTGAGTTTGTGGAACCCGACGTCGCCCGCCGACAGACGAGGCCTGGACCCCCCTATCCAAGGCTCGAGAGACTGCCTCCAACAGCCAAGGAGAGAGGAGTTGAGAGATGGTTGCCCCAGTAAAGTCATGCCAGCGGAAGCGGAGGAGCTGCATACGTGAACAGGGCCGTCACTTCCACTCTTCACCCACAGTACCGGGGACAATTGGGTTTAGATAATCAGGTTGGGAGGGGAACGGTTGGGACTAAAGGAGCACAACGTGATCTAATTGAATTTATGCGGAAGAGACTCACGGCCTAGCGTGAATAACCGATGACCCCCGCTAGGGCCAAATGTACAGTTAAAGAACTTACGTGGTGTCTCCCATGACTGAGGGCATCACCCTACTTAAGAGACTTCGCCTTACTTAAGAGACTTCACCTTACTTAAGAGACTTCACCCTACTAAAGAGACTGCACCTTACTTAAGAGACTTCACCTTACTTTGAGAGGCTTCACCTTACTTTGAGAGACTGCGTCTTATTTTGAGAGATTTTGACTTTTGCTGATATATTGAATTACTGTTCATTACCCTTGTTACTAATCCCATGTTCAGAATACCTGTTGCATAAAATTGTTTATTTTCATCTCAGACTGTTCTCGCCTTGTGTCTCTGTGCGTTGCATTCCCGCACCTGCATTACATTTGGCGTAGTCGGCAAGATGCAACATTCAGACGCAGAGATGGGGGATCAGTCTGTGGCTGGGTCCGGTCGGACCCATATACCCCTGGGGGCTATGCTCAGCCATCTTCCCAAGTTTTCAGGGGATGGCATGTCACTGTGGGACTGGGTAGAAAGACTGAGAAGTATGCTACGGATGTACCCCCTTGATCCCCTAGCCCAGGCGGAGCTGGCCCTCCTAACCCTTGATGGAGAGGCCCGACAGACTGTGATGTACCGCCCACCTGGGGACCGTGACACTGTGGATAAAGTGATAAAAATTTTAGAGGACATGCACGATGACACTACAGATTTGGGACACTTGCGTTTACGGTTGTTCCAGTGGGTCCAAGGGAAAAATGAGACAGTAAATCAGTATGTTAATGCGTTGCAGGAAGTGACGGCCCATATCACTAAGAAAGCTCGAGATGGGAACCGAGGACTGAGACCATTGGATGAGGTGTTGCGTGACCAACTGATTGCCGGCTTGAAAGACCCTTCCCTGAGGCAGATCCTGAAGGAGCGGCTGTGATTGAGCCCTGATATGGGCTTCCTGGAGGTAGGGGCTGAAGCTAGAGTGCTGGAGAGAGAAGTTCCTGTTCTCAAAGCCCCAGTTAGAAGTCAAGAGGCAATTGCTCCTGGATTCACCAACCAAGAGCCTGATTGGGTACGGGAAATACGTCAGGAAATTCGAGACATTCGGGGTGAGCTGAATGCTATTAGAAAGCCCCCTACTGCCCCCTTGCGGACGGAGACCAGAACGAGAGAGACGCTCCTATCCGGCCCCAGCACGACATGTACCAGACCTATCGGCAGAAAGAGGACCGGAGTGCTGGACTTGCGAAGGTAGGGGGCATATCTCCAAAGACTGTCCCAACCGAGAAAGGAGGAGGAGGGTACAGCCGTTAAACTAAAATGCCCCATGGTTGTGGAGCATACCGTGGGGTCTCGTGCTTCAGAGAGTAGAAGAGGGAGCTCTGAAGACATTGTCTCCGAGAGGCCCATCATCTGGGCTGAATTCAATGGGCAGCGGATCCGCTGTTTGATGGACACCGGGTCTCAAGTGACCACTATGCCTGAGACGTATTTCCAAAGTCACTTTCCTGAAGTCACTCGTTCCTGTCGGGAACCCACTGTCAAATTGGTGGCGGCCAATCAACTACCTATCCCAGTAGCGGGAGTAGTATGGATGTCCATGCGGGCATGTGGAAAGGACCTCGGTCGAAAAGGGATCGTACTAACCACAGGGCCCGGAGGCGATGGGCCCATTGTTACCCTGGGCATGAATGTGCTGAAAGAAGTCGGACAGTTCCTGGCTGAGGGCTGTAGCAAAAACAACTGGACCCTCGCCACTCGAGACCCAGCTAGCAAGAGAGTGTTCCAACACCTCGTGAGGGTCAGTCAGATTTAAAAATTGCCCGCTACCTCTCAGTACCTTGGCAAGGTATCGATACCGCCCGAAGCCACAATGACACTGCCGGTGGGACAGACTGTACTCACGTTGCCGGTGCTGGCACATGTGTCCTTAGAGGGCGTGGACATTCAAACTGAACAGATGGAAGGAGAAGAAGCGCCCTCTGGACTCCTGATTGCTCGAACCCTGGGCACCGTGCGGCGCGGCCGAGTACCCGTGCGCTGCATCAATTTAGGTGGCACCAGTTTACAGTTGTTGCCCCGACAAGAGGTGGCGCGAGTGTACATAATTCCAGAGGCCCTTACTAGAGCGGACGCTATAGACCTGCCACCTGTGGAAGGAAAACCATGGACCCTGGAGGTGTCCCTCAACAGCCAGGAGAATGGAAGAGAACCGTTGGCTGGACGCCACCTTCTGGAAGAAATGGAGGCTAATCTGACTTAGTTTTCTGCTGGACAAGTAAGGCAGATCGAACAACTTCTACAGCGATATCAGGGAGTGTTTGCACAGCATGAAGATGATTTCGGATGCACTCGGGACATTCAGCACGAAATACCCACCGGAAATACTGCTCCCATCCGAGAGAGATATCGGCAGATCACGCCTCAAATGTACAAGGAGGTGAAAGAGCTGTTGGCCCACATTTTGCGGAACGGTGTGATCTGTGAAAGTCAGAGCCCCTGGGCGGCTCCGATCATGCTGGTCCGAAAGAAGGATGGTACCCTGAGATTTTGCGTGGACTATCGAAAGCTGAATGCCTGTACAGTTCGGGACTCCTATCCACTCCCCCGAATTGAAGAGTCTCTATCTGCACTAGGGAGCGCCAAATTCTTCTCTTCCCTCGACCTGGCCAGTGGCTATTGGCAGGTCCCAGTAGCTGAGAAGGATTGCCCGAAGACCGCTTTTGTTCTCCCTATGGGCCTGTTTGAGTTCAATCGGATGCCGTTCGGACTAACAAATGCGCCAGGGACCTTCCAACGGCTGATGGAGAGATGCTTGGGGGACCTCAACTTTGAAGCCACTTTAATATATCTGGACGATATAATTATCTATTCCGCTACGTTTGAGGATCATCTCCGCCGATTGGAACAAGTGTTAGAACGGCTTCAGAGACACGGCCTGAAAATTAAGCCTCGAAAGTGTCGTCTCTTCAAACGAGAAATTGAGTATCTGGGGCACACTGTGTCCAGTGCAGGAGTACACCCAACTGCAGAGAAAGTAGCTGCCGTGCAGAAGTGGCCCACGCCCGCCAACCTAAGGGAATTGAGGGCGTTCCTGGGGCTTGTTGGATACTACCGCAGATTCATTAAAGACTTCGCTAAGATTGCGATCCCGCTCAATGAATTGCTGAGAGGAACAGCTGGGGGAGCCAAGCGACAGCCCATCCAGTGGGGCCCACGACAAGAAGAGGCATTCCGAGCATTGAAAATGGCGCTAACAGATGCCCCAATCTTGGCCTACGCCCACTTTTCGCAGCCTTTCGTGTTGTACACCAATGGAAGCTTGCATGGACTGGGAGCAGTGCTGGCTCAAGTACAAGGAGGAAAAGAGCGAGTTATCGCGTATGCCAGCAGGTCACTCCGAGATACGGAGAAGAATCCAGAGAACTACAGTTCGTTTAAGCTGGAGCTACTAGCACAGGTGTGGGCCATGACCGAGAAATTTGCTGAGTACTTGTCAGGGTCAGAAGTGCAAGTGCGGACAGATAACAACCCTTTGGCCCACTTGGAGAATGCCAAACTGGGCCCGTTAGGACAGCGGTGGGTTGCAAGGATGTCCAAATACCAGTATAAGATTGCCTATCGGTCCAAGGCCCTGAACACCCATGCCGATGCCCTGTCCCGGGTGACTCAGGCGGGGCCGAAGGAGGACAGAGATGAGGAGCTCGAAGGCGACGACATTCCGGATTTCAGCCAGTTCGACGCTGCCCAAGAGACTAGAGAGGAGCCGAAGCCCACTCAGATTCTGGGCTGTTCAAGAGACGAATGGATACATTTGCAGCAATCCGATCCAGACTTAGCAAAATTGAGGGAATGGGTCGCCCTAAATCAAAGACCCGACCAGGAAACCAGAGCCGCTTCACTTCCAACTACCCTACAAATCCTAGGTCAGTGGGAGAGGCTTCTACTGAAGGACGGCTTGCTATGCCGAAGAATCCAGCTGGCTCGAGAGTTTGATGTTACCTGGCAGGTGGTAGTTCCAGGAGCGCTAGTAACACAGCTAGCCCAAGAAGCTCATAGAAGAGGTGCTCACTTCGGAGTAGAAAAGACCTTTCGGTGGTTGCAACGGCTGGTGTATTGGCCTCAACTGCAGCAAGAAGTCGAGGGAGTCTGCCGAGCATGTCGCCAGTGTGAGTTCAATAAGCCCCCGGAACAAAGAGCTCCCATTCAGACCATCCGAACTTCTGCCCCCTTGGAGGTCTTGATGATTGACTACTTGATGATAGGAACTTCATACAATGGTCATGGACACTGTTTGGTCATGACTGATCACTTCAGCAAGTTCGCAGTAGTGACGCCTACTAAAGACCAGACGGCAGAAGCCGCAGCTAAGGCCATCTGTCAAGATTTCATCCGGATTTATGGGTGCCCGAAGCGAATACATTCTGACCAGGGGGCCTGCTTCCAAGGGCGAGTGATGGATGAGTTCTACCGCATCTATGGAATCGACCGTTCCCGAACAACGCCCTACCACCCGCAAGGGAACGGCATATGCGAGCGCTTTAACCGAACCCGGTTATGTGTCCGAGCTGGTGTGAGTGTATAATAATCAAGTTCATGCGACCACCGGCTACACCCCTTACATGTTGCTGTTTGGAAGAAGTGGCCGAGAAATCACTGAACTGGAGCTAGACTCAGAAGACCCCGGCCCGGGCGGTAGCCCAAGTACCTGGATTCGAGAACACCGGCGTCAGCTCCATACAGTGAGAAGACTGGTTGCTCAGAAGTTTCAGGAAGTAGAGCATGCAGTTTGGCCCCCGACGACAGGTGGATCACTTCAGCCAGGAGACCGAGTGCTGGTGAGGGCTAAACGATTTGGAAGTAAACTGGACCATCGTTGGGAGGCGATACCATATCGGGTGGTGAAGAAAGTTCACCCAGACAACCCAGTCTACGAGGTTAGGCCCGAAGGGGATGACGCCGCGACACCCAGGGTGTTGCACCGTAATATGCTGCAACCTTGCTCCTCTGAAGCAGAAGTCTGTAACGGAGTTGGGCCCCCAGACGTATTGGCTGAAGTGCCACATGCAGGAACCTTAGGGGATGAAGAAGGATGGGCCACAATGCAGTTGGGCCCGTCAGAACCGTTGATGCCAACCCCGAGTGGAATTCCAAATGAGTCGGGAAATGATTTGCAATCCCCAGTGGTTGATTCCTCGGATCTCCCGGAGTCACCTCCGCAAGAAGAGCTCCGCAGAACTGAGCGGGCTAATGCCAGAATCCCTCCTAACCAGTATGCTCAGGAAGAGTTCATCTGGTCTCAAATCCAACAGAAAACACAGGAGTGTGCCCAACTCCTGTCTGAGCTTGCACTGCCTGGAAGGAGGCATCAGTTCTGCGAGAAGCCCACTCGCCCGAGGACTGGCGAGCAAATAGGAGGGAGGAAGGTAGCCCAGTCAAGAGAGCTTGTAAAAGAACTTCTACATGATGTTTCAAGGATGGAAAGAGACTGCCATCTACTGGCCAGACGCAGTCAAGCGGAAACAAGATATGCAAGGGAAGTTGCAGTGAGAGCAAGTTCAGACGCTGGACCTGATCAGGTGACTTCCAGGAAGGAGTTCCGGAAAATAAGAGGCCAGCGCGCCAAACCTGAGGGGTCTTTGGCGCCAAGCAGCAGAAAGGAGCAGACGTGTTCCCTGCATCCTGTGAAACCCCGCGTGACAGGTCTAAGCCAGAGGCCTGTGAGGTGCCACAGCCGGGCACCGGTAAAAGAGCTCCGGATATCTCGCGGATGTTACCTGAGTGCTGTGCCTGCTGAGGAGACTAGGAACCTGATTGCGGTGCTGAGTGAGTTCGCGGAACCCGACATCGCCCGCCGACAGACAAGGCCTGGACCCCCCTATCCAAGGCTCGAGATACTGCCTCCAACAGCCAAGCAGAGAGGAGTTGAGAGACGGTTGCCCCAGGAAAGTCACGCCAGCGGAAGCGGAGGAGCTGCATACGTGAACAGGGCCGTCACTTCCACTGTTCACCCATGGTATCGGGGACAATTGGGTTTAGATACTCAGGTTGGGAGGGGAACGGTTGGGACTAAAGGAGCACAACGTGATCTAATTGAATTTATGCGGAAGAGACTCATGGCCTAGCGGGAATAACCGGTGACCCCCGCTAGGGCCAAATGTACAGTTAAAGAACTTACGTGGTGTCTCCCATGACTGAGGGCATCACCCTACTTAAGAGACTTCGCCTTACTTAAGAGACTTCACCTTACTTAAGAGACTTCACCCTACTAAAGAGACTGCACCTTACTTAAGAGACTTCACCTTACTTTGAGAGGCTTCACCTTGCTTTGAGAGACTGCGTCTTATTTTGAGAGATTTTGCCTTTTGCTGATATATTGAATTACTGTTCATTACCCTTGTTACTAATCCCTTGTTCAGAATACCTGTTGCATAAAATTGTTTATTTTCATCTCAGACTGTTCTCGCCTTGTGTCTCTGTGCGTTGCATTCCCGCACCTGCATTACATGATTGTATATGGGGGATAAAGGAAAGTTGTGTGTCAAATATGACTCCAAGACATCGAGCTTGCTGCTTGGGGGTTTATGGTGGCGCAACCCAAGAAAATTGAAAAGTCAGGTATAGGTAGGTTAGTAGAGAGAGAAAAAACAAGGAGTTCCGTTTTGGAGAGATTCAGTTTCAGATAGAGGGAAGACTTGATGTTAGAGACAGCAGACAGACAATCACTGGTATTTTGTATTACAGTGGCGGTGATGTCAGGTGAAGAGGTGTATAGTTGGGTGTCATCAGCATTGAGATGGTACTGGAAATCAAATCTGCTGATGGTTTGTCCAATAGGAGCAGTATACAAGGAGAAGAGGAGGGGACCTAGGGCTGATCCTTGTGGAACCCCGATAGTAAGAGGAAGATTAGAGGAAGAAGAGCCGACAAAAGATACCGTGAAGGAGCGGTCAGAGGTAGGAGAAGAACCAGGAGGGAGCGGTGTCCTTGAGGCCTATACAGCGGAGCATAGTGAGGAGGAGCTGATGATCTACAGTGTCAAAAGAGAGATCCAGGAGAAACAGCAGGGAGTAGTGACCATTAGATTTAGCTGTTAGTAGATCATTAGAGACTTTAGTGAGGGCAGTTTCAGTAGAGTGTGAGGAGCGGAAACCGGATTGTAAAGGGTCGAGAAGAGAGTTATCTGAGAGATAGCGGATTAGGCGGGAATGGACCAGGCGTTCCTGGAGTTTAGAGATGAAGGGAAGATTAGAGACCGGTCTGTAGTTAGCAGTGCAGTTCTGGTCCAGGGATGGCTTTTTCAGTAAAAGGGTTATGATGGCATGTTTAAGTGAGGAGGGAAAGATACCTGAAGAAAGAGAGAGGTCAAATATTTTAGTTAGGTGGGTAGTGATGTCAAGGTAAAATATATATATTATAGAAAATCAATTATTTTATTTTAATAGATTACCTAATCAGTGTGAATTAATATAGAGATGATGGAATAATCTATGTGTATGTATGTATGCAAATGTGTATATGCACATTGATTATGTTAATAGTTAATGATATATAACAGTTTCTGTTCTCAGGCTATGTGCCCACGATGCAGAAATGCTCCGGATTTTTCCTGAGCGTTTCTGCATCTCCCTGGCAGAAAAAATGTATGCGGATTGTACATGCGGATTTTACATGTGGATTGTACATGCGGATTTTACATGCGTTTTTCCTGCTAGGGACAAGCGGATGTGAAGCGTTCTTCACATGCATTTCCGCATGCGCGTTGAAAAGCGCTTTCCAAGCGATTTTAACATCACTTGGAAAGTGCTTGACAACTTGGTCACACTATATAAATCCATGCAAACGGCATGGATTTATATAGTGGGTCCGAAAGAATGTTAAAAAATAAAAAATAAATGTCATACTTACCTTCTGATGGCCCCCGGTGTCTTTATCCGATGCGTCTCAGCTTGCCGGCAGCTCGCGGTACACTGAAGGACCTGCCGTCACATGACTAAATGACGTCAGTGCAGGTCATTGAGTCCACCGCGATCTGCCGGCAAGCCAAGACAAGCACACCGGGGGCCATCAGAAGGTAAGTATAATATTTATTTTTATTCTTTTTTTGCAGGTACTATGGTACCTGGGTCCGGAGGAGAGTCTCCTCTTCTCCAGACCCGGGTACCATCCGCACATTGAAACTCATGGAATGCGCATGTACAGATCCAGTGATGCAGATTCCATGCGTTCCAATGCAAGTCAATGGCGGCGAAAACGCAAAATAATTGATCGTGCTGCGTTTTTTTCCGCAATGATAAGACGCAGAGGAAATTTCTACAGCATGTGCACAGCACATGCGGATTATCATTGGGGAACATGGCAGGCCTTCTACCAAGCGTTTTTTAAGCGTTTCTGCAGCGGAATTGCCGCTGCGGAAACTCTTAAAAAACACATCGTGGGCACACAGGCTTATTGTAGACATGAACAACTAAATGATTTCCTGGGAATGACGTATGTATGTGCATGGCTGATAACAGAGAAATTCATGTCGAGTTGGCAAAGATGGCGCTGAGAGACGACTTCACCCCTCCCATCAGAATTCCTAAGGTGTTACTGAGGCCAGGAGATACATGGATGAGCAAATTGCAGTGTGCCAAGTTATCAGAAGGAGCAATGAATTTTACTAATCCCACCTAGAAGTAGAATACTATATAACCCCATGTCTACATAATAAAGTATGTCATTTTGCGTGGTTTAGTCTCTGAGTGAAGTTTTTCAACCATATTAGCAAATTTGGTTGATTTGCATTCACTCGGACATCTTTAATTAGGAGGAGAGCAGTTACCTAGTGTATCTTAAATTGGTGAAACCTCCACAGTGACAGCTGGGGAAAGGAACTGAATGAGCTGTGAGGGAATAGGGTCACTGTTGCAGGTTGTAGGGCAGGAAGAAGTGAGGAGTCTGGTCACTTCTTCTGTGACCAGCTCGAAGATGGAAAGTGAACTTGAGGTGCGGGAGGGAAGGGAATCCAGACTCTGAGGGGATTGTGTAAAAATGTCTTGACAGATATGATTGATTTTTTTTAGGAAATAAGTGGCCAGATCGTCAGCGCTTAGGTTGGTGACGGGGGTCTGTACTTTAGAGCTCAGGAGGGAGTGGAAGATTTCAAAGAGTCGTTTAGGATTGTTGGGTAGAGATGTGATGAGAGTGGTAAAGTAGACTTGTTTAGCCGGATGGAGAGCAGAATTATAAGTTTTGAGCATGAACTTATAGTGGATGAAGAGAAACCAAAAACAAGAAAAATACTCAAATAATTGAAAGTAAATGTATAGTGGATGAAGTTTTCTGTCAAAAGAGATTTTCTCCACAGATGCTCCACTCACAAAATAAGAATACTTTGTATGTACAATAAGGCAGGTACATAACTCATCATAGCTCAACATTTCCCGCTCATAATAGAATAACGGAATAGATTCAGGGATAGGCATTTTTTCATAATGGTTTATGAAAAGTGCTTGGAGAAAACCGCCTCAAGGAGAAGTCTCTCATCCAGCTCCATTTCGCAGAGATCTCTTATTGGCATCCATTCATGATAAAGCATCTGGAAGGGAGTCAAACATATGAATTCCACCCTAAGCCGAGCAGGGTAGATTATAGAATAGGAAATTTGCTTTTCACAGAGCCTCCTTTTTCTATCCCAGAACTTGACCCTCTTCTTCTGAACTTCTGTTGAAAAGTCAGGATAAATAGATATTTTCCTTCCATCAAGGGTAAGTGAAGAGTGGTCCCTGGCCTTTCGTAGGATAAGGTCTCTCTCTTTAAAATTTTGTAATTTGATGAGTACAGGTCTTGGTGGAGCACCCGGTGGCAAAGGACGTGTAGGAACTCTGTGAGCTCTTTCAATTGCAAAAAATTGAGAGAGAGTGTCTTTGCCGAACATTGTAGTCAGCCAGGATTAAAAAAAAATCAACTGAATTACGACCCTCCGCTTTTTCATGAACCCCGACTAAACGTATGTTATTTCGCCGATGCCTGTACTCTAGGTCATCAACCTTCTTGAGAAGGGCATTGCTATTCTGAAGACCTCTCCTGAGATATTTATGTATAGTAGGCATTTGGTCCGCAACAGAACTCACTCTTTCCTCCAACTCATTGACTCGGCTGTTTATTTTCTTCATGTTTTGTCTGATGAGATTAATGTCCTCTCTAAGCCCTCCCATGTGTTTGTTGAGAATTTCTAATGAGAAGCTACAGGATTTTCCAGCAGAGAAAACATCTTGTCGTGTAGGCTCTTGCCCAGAATCATTGACTTCTCCATAGGTGAAAGGATGCAGAGCAGGAGCAAAGCACAGAGCTTCCATGTGAAGAGGCTGTCAGCAAAAGGTCCTTTTTAAAGGGGAATCTGTAACACTCCCATCATCTGCTCCTGTGCTCACATCAAAGACAGTCTGTATTATATGTATTTTATATGAGCACTGCACTTGGCTTTTTCTGGCAGAGAAGATGACACACCCGATCTGCCGCTCCATTTTACAATAGGAATAAAAGTGCCCTGTCAGGGATAAAAATTCCCCATTCTTCCAATCGGTACAGTCCCAAATGGTCAGACCAATCAATCACTGACCAATAAGATATCACCTCTCCTGTGGATCCTATGGAGTTATCACCTCTCCTGTGGATCCTATGGTCATAACTTGTTTTCACCAACAAAGTCCTTTACTGCAAATTACCGTAATTGTACATCCCAGTTATGGTATCGCACAGTAAGAGGTGCAGGAGCCTCCTGTATTTTACTGCCGACGCTCCACTATAATCGGGATAATGGCTAACAGGTTTTCATATACAGCTGTAGTGTGGGCCCCTAGAATCAATTCCTATTGGGGCCCCAGACACCCCAGTTTGATCCTGGTTGGGGGTGGGGAGGGTAATTTTGCACCCTGTCGTAAAGAAAAATTGTAAAATCCAAAAAGACATCTCTGGAGAGGGGACATATCACCCTCACAATGAACATATAGGATTATAACTAGAAAAGTGAGAAAGAGCTGACACTTCAACCTCTATTGACGTAGGGCCTCCTGCCGTGGTCAGGTAAATTCAACAAAGAATCTGATGAGAACCAGCCAACAAGTCTAGAATTTGCATACTCAGAGGCGGATAAGTACATTTCCGAAGCAAGGGCTTCCACTTTTCAAAGGACTTGTCTCAGACACTCTGAAGACTGTGGTCAGTGATGAATATTGGGGTTTGCATCGATCCAATATTCATGGGAGATGTATTTTCGACATCGTAGCAAAGGGACGATCATAACGCATTCACTCACATCATTGTAAGGCCAGCCGAACACCCCCAACTTAATATCGTTTAGATGGATAATGCTATCCACGCCATGTTTCATCTCTATAGAAAGGTAAAATCATGATAGAAAACATGACCATGATATTTCCCGCCCGAGACCTCCATGGGTGAAGATATCCTGAAAGTTGGGGATCTCATAAACTTCTAAAAGATCTAGCACCCCTATGACAAGTCCTCATATGAGCTCACCAATAGAAGGTATGTGGGTGTAACCGTGATCTTATTAAATCAGGGCTTGGATTTTGGTCATTGGTCAGTCCTGGAAGGTACAGCTTGCTGTAGTTGTATCTGTTTTCCTAAGGAGTTCTTCTAAGGAGTGCTTCCTTGCGCTAAGCTCTGAGCTATTTCTCTGACACAGGTTTAGCACTTTTCTTTTATTATCTTTTTGATTTTATGTTAATGTATATATCATATTGTTTGTATCATCTTTGTGTATTTTTTATACACACTGCCTACTTTTCAAGATTAGATCACTTGTTTTTATTCTGTTATTCCCACACCCTATCATTTCCTTACTTAGAAAATTGGGCGTGAGGAACGATCAACACGCCCATATGATGGCGCGGTCGAGCATGTAAATTGTAACTCCCTACATGTATTTCTATAGCAGGACGAAGAACGTTTGGCGTTCGAAACGTGTAGGTTTCACAGAGGTCTCCACCTTTATTTATTTTATTTTTGCAATGTGTATATCTTTTTAATGGATTAACAATAAAATCATAATTTTATCTGCAATTGGATCTGGAAGCTGGCGTATCACAATGTCGGTGGATATGCACCTTCTCTTTTTGGTTGAGGAGAAGGTGACTCCTACAGGGTGAGATAGAAAAATGCAATGGGCCTAAGAAGTATCAGGCAGGTAATTGCTTATTACGTGCTTGTTCTACCCTGTGGTGGCTAAGATTGCTCCTGGACCGCTCCTAACAGCGATTCTGCTGCTTCACGTCAACAGAACAGCTCTTCCTCTTCCCGACTGCTCTGTCAAAGAGGCGTGACTGCCAACTTTATGCTGATTGACAGACGGCTACCTGCAGTTAGACAGCAGGGAGCCAGCTGTCAATCAGCATGACACCGGCAGTCACACCCCATCAACAGATCAGAGCGGGAGCTGAAAAATCACTGTCAGGAGCGCTCCGTGACCACTCTGAACCAGCAGATATCAGCGCCTGGCACAACAGGCACATAGTTAGCAAATACTTGCCTGTTAGTTCTTAGGTCCATGGTAAAAAAAAAAAAAAAAAAGTCCCGGACAACCCCTTTTAATATTAAGGAGCAGGAATTCTCCGCATGATGCTATAATCAAGAAAACATGAAATTCTCTCCTGCCCAGTCAGTCTGCCCGATCTGTTACACCATGATTACCAAAACCTCGACTCATTCCACTGCCCACTTGTATTACCACTTACCCGGCTCTGATTGGCCCCTGTTACCAGGCCATTGGCTTATCTGACTGCAAGTGCACACTTCTGAACCGGGAGTCCCTGTGGATTTTCACATCCCCTCAATTTGACATAATGAATTTCAGTGGCACAGAGGATTGTTCGGCTAGACTGAACAAACTAGCATCTATTTTTGATAATAAACCGTCAGTGGTGACAACAGAACCGGATGAATTTAAAGATCTCATGTTCCAGATGGAAAACAAAATGACCAGAGAACTTAAAGTTTGGTGGGATCTCACAACCTTGGACACATATATAAAAAAGGAAATGATCCCTAGAGGTCTGCGTTTAAAAAAAAGTCGCCACCACTATATACAATGACGGTTTTCAAGAAGATCAGAATGCGATTCTTAGTCAATGTTCACTGAATCTTATGCACCTCATAATCAAACATGAGGAACTGGAACTGACTTAAATTAAATTGGATATTAAAAATATACAATCGTCTTTGGGGAAATATGTGCAACTAAAAGAATTTAATATTTGTAATGACAAACTGAAATCTAATTTGGCCAAGTTGGAGAACACCATTATGGATATAAAAAGATCCAAGTTCAAAAGGGACAGTGAGGACTATGCGCAGAACAAGATTTATAGTTGGAATAAACAATTACCATCCATCTTAAAAAAAACGCTCCCACAAACGTTTTCAGAGATCTGGAAGAGGGAGTTTTAAGGAGCATGATGATGTTACGGATAATTCTTTTGCTGCCACCTCTGATGATTACTCAGATTCATCTATGAGTTCAATGGGAGAAATGCAACAATTGTATTTTATCAAAAATAAATTATCTAGTGCTGGTGGAACGATTACAAAAAACGGAGGAAGAGGGTGTGGCGCCCCTGAGGGTTCGGTCGCCACAGGGGGGTACTGCATCTTGTGAAAGAGGTGTGATATCTCCTCTCCCAGGTTAGGATGGAGCACCTGTCAGGACCCCACCTCATCACTCAACACTACACACTCCTGTCCTATGGGGGACTAGTATGCACTAGGGTGCTGCCCCAGCAGGATAATGGAGATGGGGGAGCCAAAGATAGGGGGAACCATGTAGTGGGTGAGGGTGGAGGACGCACTTTTAGGTTACACTTGTAGATACATATTTAATAGCCAGCCATCTTAAGTTCAAGGTTGTTTGATTGTGGTCTTCACAGCTGGCAGTGGCCTTGTGTAGGAGCCTGCAGCGTGCTGGAGATGCACGGTCCTCGTGCTCTGGCCTTGAGACGAGGAGCAGGATAGAGTTAACGGAGGTCTCTACCCGGTTAAGGTCCCTGCTTAAGAAGGCCTAGAGGGGAGCTGAGGAGGAGAGCTCCGCAGGCAAAAGGATCCCAGGGAATACGGACCGATCGGCATACGCCACCTGTACTCTCCATTCTGGCCTAGTCAAAGGGACTCCTGCTGCAAGAGGGGTACCGGCCCCCGATATCTGACTTTGTTACTTCACGTCTCTGTCAGAAAAGCCTGAAGGCTAAGTGGTTCCCACCGGGTAACAGACGGAGCGGAGTCGCCACCTGTGCCCTTGCTCTGTGTATAGCCAGAGGGAGACCGAGCCTTGCAACACGCACCGCACACGGACAGGAGAGGCCCAAGGGGGAGATTTCTAGGAACACACTGGTGCTGGGGGTCCTGATAGACGCACCTGAACTACCGGGGTGTGCCGAACCCCCTTCTCTGGTGGCCGCAGAACACTGTGAGGAGCAAGGAGAAGCCTTGCAGCTGACCTCTAGCAACGTGAGTAAAGCTTGGAAGACTACATCCATTGCCTCCGGTCCATTATTGCAGCGGGACACCACACCGCACAACTGCACCTACTACGACTCCCCTCATCCTCCTGTTTCCTCTGCCCTGAGGCCCTGCTCCGCCTGTGGGGAGTAGTACTACAGTCGGCTGCCACAACATCCCGCCTCAGAGGACTGCAGCAGCGCTGGTGGCGCATCACCAGACACCACAGATGGCGTAGTCGTTTATCCACTCATAATTGCCACTCATCAACTAGCCCCTATTTTTAATGTGTGCGCCCTGGGCACGGACCGGGCCGAGACCGCTACTGCATCCCCATTCTACCAACTGGGCCCGCCGTCCGAGTACACCCCTTTCCCAGGGAGGGCTAGCCGCTACTGAAACAGCTAGTGGCGGGTCAAACATCACTGGCGTAGTCGGCAGGATTGCGTGCCTGCAGCAACGGAAGAAGTGATTCCCTTTGCCAGCGGGTACTGTGCGCCTTTACAACAGACTGTCTTTAACACACAAGATGGCGCCCGCCCAAGAAGAACGGACGCCATTGTGTGCAAAAAGGACAACCACCCAGCACCTCCCATCGTGGGTCTGGCTTCCCCCATGGCGCCAACAGCTAGGACCGGCCCTTGCATTAGAGACTGTCCGAGAGGTAGTGTCCGTCAAGACGGATGGGACGTCCCAAGGGCTGCCTGTCAGCCAGCCACCCTGGAGCTGCCCCAAGAGAAGGAGGAGTAAGCAACAACAAGGTGTGGCCACAACAATCCTAGAGACTCCACACCCAGCAGCGAGGATGGAAGCAGTGCAGGAGAGATGCTCCGATGCCGCCCCACCAACTGCTGCCTCGCTCGGAATACGGGGGATTCACCTGACCCCGGAGGAGGCTGAGTTCCTCCGAGTGGAGTCACAGGACCTGACCCGGAGGGTTGCGGAGGCCCAGCGTACGGTGTCCGCAGCATGGAGAGAGGAGGTGCTGCAGAAGATCCGGTCCCGCCGCCAAGGGGCTGCAAGCCAAGAAAGCGGATCAGCAACCCAGGAGGAAGAAACCTCAGAGGCCGCATGCAGCCCAGGACTGGGTAAGATACAAACCCCTGTCCCGGGTGAGAGATGCACGGAGGGCCTATTGGATCTAATGCCGGCACCCCTGTCCCCAGGCGCCATTGTTTGGGAGCAGATCTTCGCTCCGGAGCTGGAGGCCCACGTGTTGTTCTCCGCCGGAGGCCTGCAATGCCTCCCGACTCCCGGCCTAGAAGAGCCTGTGCTTGGTGGGGACACCACCTGCCCCAACCCGGACTGGTCCGCATCACCGAAGGACCTGCAGCAACCCCTGCTGTCGCCGCTGCCAGCGCCTCTGGTTACCTGCCCGGCGGCGGTGGAGATGGTCTGGGACAACCAGGGGGGGAACTAATGGGCTTCCCCCAGGAGACCCGGGCAGAAGCGCGGAGGCGTAAGGACTTCTGCCGCAAGGAGCTCCTCCTGCTGGACAAGGAGAGGCGGGTACGCTGCGAGCGCCTGGAGGTGTGCACTAAGGCCGCCAAGTCCAAGGCCTGCCATAAGGGGGCAGCCCATCCAAGCCCCCGGGAGGAAGGGCTGATCGTCCGCTTCCACGAGGAGGCGGAGTGGGGCTTCATCAGGAGTCCCCAGTTTGCTCAGGACGTATTTGTGAACCGCAGAGACTTCGAGCCACAACTGAGGAGGGATGACCCTGGCCGGAATCTCTACCCGGGTGACTTGGTGTCGTACACCCGCTACCATGGGGAGCGTGGGTGGTACGCCCTGGATGTGCATAGAGTATTCCAGGGTGAGGCCCCTGCGCACCTGCCGGTAGGGGACCGGTCTGGCTCCTTGAGCAAGAACGAGCCTTTCCCTAGGTGGAGGTACCTGGACTAAGCGGCCCCAGAGTCTGTACCTTTGAGTTGACTTGTTGATTGTTTATGTTTATTAGCATGTTTTCCTCCCGGTTTAGAGAGACATTTGTCCCTGCGGACTGGCTGTAGACAGACTCTATTGTATATAGTTATGCATCTATTTAGGTACTCCCTATTGGTTTTATACAAAACCCACTTCTACTTCTACCTCAGACCTCAGAAGCAAAACCTGTCTGGAGTGGCTCTCCTGGAGGTCCAACACAGGATCTCCATGCCCTGCAGCCACCCCAGGGCCTACGTTGAGGGTTTGGGACAGGTCCCTCTTGCTGCTGAACTGCCTCTTTTTCTATTTTCCTACCAAGCTGTCTACGTGCATAATGTCTCTTTGATGTTTTTATACTTTTGTACTATTTATCTGCAACTTTTAAGAATCAGAGCCTCCCGTAATGGGAAGATTGTTGATTGTTGTGAAAAAGCAGATAAAAAGTCTGTACCATGTTTTGCTCTCTTTGCAGCCCGCGGATGTGCGGTGTTTCACCAGGGGGGAATGTGGCGCCCCTGAAGGTTCGGTCGCCACAGGGGGGTACTGCATCTTGTGAAAGAGGTGTTGTATCTCCTCTCCCAGGTAAGGATGGAGTATCTGTCAGGACCCCACCTCATCACTCAACACTACACACTCCTGTCCTATGGGGGGCTAGTATGCACTAGTGTGCTGCCCCAGCAGGATAATGGAGATGAGGGAACCAAAGATAGGGGGAACCATGTAGTGGGTGAGGGTGGAGGATGCACTTTTAGGTTACACTTGTAGATACAGTACATATTTAATAGCCAGGGAATACGGACCGATCGGCATACGCCACCTGTACTCTCCATTCTGGCCTAGTCAGAGGGACTCCTGCTGCAAGATCGGTACCGGCCCCTGATATCTGACTTTGTTACTTCACGTCTCAGTCGGAAAATCCCGGAGGCTAAGTTGTTCCCACCGGGTAACGGACGGAGCGGAGTCGCCACCCGTGCCCTTGTTCTGTGTATAGCCAGAGGGAGACCCAGCCTTGCAACACGCACCGCACACGGACAGGAGAGGCCCAAGGGGGAGATTTCTAGGAACTCGCTGGTGCTGGGGGTCCTGATAGACGCACCTGAACTACCTGGGTGTGCCGAACCCCCTTCTCTGGTTGCCACAGCACGCCATGAGGAGCAAGGAGAAGCCTTGCAGCTGACCTCTAGCAACGTGAGTAAAGCTTGGAAGACTACATCCATTGCCTCCGGTCCATTATTGCAGCGGGACACGACACTGCACCACTGCATCCTCCTTTTTCCTCTGCCCTGAGGCCCTGCTCCGCCTGTGGGGAGTAGTACCAGGGCCGGCTCCAGGTTTTTCTGGGCCCCGGGCGAAAGAGTCTCAGTGGGCCCCTTTAACACATACCACGATTCATGATGCAGAGATACAGCGGAGAAATATATATATATAGTACAATGCAAAGATTTCACTTCATGAGTGATATCTATTGTAAATTCCACAATAGCTCAGAAACCGGTGAATCGCTCCACACAGAATAGTGGCCCCCATATAAGGCTCCATATGGAATACTGGTCCCCATATAACGCCCATACGGAATACTGGCCCCCATATAACGCTTCATACGGAATACTGGCCCCCATATAAGGCCCCATACGGAATACTTGCCCCCATATAAGGCCCCATACGGAATACTGGCCCCCATATAAGACCCCATACGGAATACTGGCCCCCATATAAGGCCCCATACGGAATACTGGCCCCCATATAAGGCCCCATACGGAATACTGGCCCCCATATAAGGCCCCATACGGAATACTGGCCCCCATATAAGGCCCCAAACGGAATACTGGCCCCCATATAAGACCCCATACGGAATACTGGCCCCCATATAAGACCCCATACGGAATACTGGCCCCCATATAAGACCCCATACGGAATACTGGCCCCCATATAAGGCCCCATACGGAATACTGGCCCCCATATAAGGCCCCATGCGGAATACTGACCCCCATATAAGGCTCCATGCGGAATACTGACCCCCATATAAGGCTCCATGCGGAATACTGACCCCCATATAAGGCTCCATGCGGAATACTGACCCCCATATAAGGCTCCATGCGGAATACTGACCCCCATATAAGGCTCCATGCGGAATACTGACCCCCATATAAGGCTCCATGCGGAATACTGACCCCCATATAAGGCTCCATGCGGAATACTGACCCCCATATAAGGCTCCATACGGAATACTGGCCCCCATATAAGGCTCCATACGGAATACTGGCCCCCATATAAGGCCCCATACGGAATACTGGCCCCTATATAAGGCTCCATATGGAATACTGGCCCCCATATAAGGCTCCATACGGAATACTGGCCCCCATATAAGGCTCCATACGGAATACTGGCCCCCATATAAGGCTCCATACGGAATACTGGCCCCCATATAAGGCTCCATACGGAATACTGGCCCCCATATGGAATACTGGCCCCCATATGGAATACTGGCCCCCATATAAGGCTCCATACGGAATACTGGCTTCCATATAAGGCTCCATACGGAATACTGGCCCCCATATAAGGCTCCATACGGAATACTGGCCCCCATATAAGGCTCCATACAGAATACTGGCCCCCATATAACGCTCCATACAGGATACTGGCCCCCATATAACGCTCCATACAGGATACCGGTCCCCATATAATGCTGCATGCAGGCTGTTACCCCCCACATAATGCCCCATACAGGCTGTCCCCCCCTTATAATGCTCCATGCAGGCTGTTACCCCCCACATAATGCCCCATACAGGCCCCTCCCTTTTAATGCTCCATGCAGGCTGTTACCTCCCACATAATGCCCCATACAGGCTGCCCCCCCTTATAATGCTCCATGCAGGCTGTTACCCCCCACATAATGCCCCATACAGGCCCCCCCTTTTAATGCTCCATGCAGACTTACCCCCCACATAATGCCCCATACAGGCTGCCCCCCCCTTATAATGCTCCATGCAGGCTGTTACCCCCCACATAATGCCCCATACAGGCCCCTCCCTTTTAATGCTCCATGCAGGCTGTTACCTCCCACATAATGCCCCATACAGGCTGCCCCCCCTTATAATGCTCCATGCAGGCTGTTACCCCCCACATAATGCCCCATACAGGCCCCCCCTTTTAATGCTCCATGCAGACTTACCCCCCACATAATGCCCCATACAGGCTGCCCCCCCCTTATAATGCTCAATGCAGGCTGTTCCCCCCCACATAATGCCCCATACAGGCCCCCCCCCTTTTAATGCTCCATGCAGGCTGTTACCCCCCACATAATGCCCCATACAGGCTGCCCCCCCTTATAATGCTCCATGCAGGCTGTTACCCCCCACATAATGCCCCCCCTTTTAATGCTCCATGCAGACTGTTACCCCCCACATAATGCCCCATGCAGGCTGGTCCCCACCTTATAATGCCCCATGCAGGCTGTCACCCCTCCTCATTATAATGCCCCAAGCAGGAATCCCCCCCTCTTTATAATGCCCCATGCAGGCTGTTCCCCACCTTATAATGCCCCATGCAGGCTGTCACCCCTCCTCTTTATAATGCCCCATGCAGGATGCCCCCCCTCTCTTTATAATGCCCCGTGCAGGCTGTTCCCCCCCCTTATAATGCTCCATGCAGGCTGTTACCCCCCACATAATGCCCCATACAGGCCCCTCCCTTTTAATGCTCCATGCAGACTGTTACCCCCCACATAATGCCCCATGCAGGCTGGTCCCCACCTTATAATGCCCCATGCAGGCTGTCACCCCTCCTCATTATAATGCCCCAAGCAGGAATCCCCCTCTCTTTATAATGCCCCATGCAGGATGCCCTCCCCTCTTTATAATGCCCCATGCCTCCATACATTTAAAAAAAAAAAAAAAATCAAATACTCACCTCCCTTCTCCTCACCTGCTACCTGCTGCCCGCTGCCTGCTGCCTGCTGCCCGCCGCTCGCTGCTCGGCTCCGAACTCCAGCGTTGTCGGCGTCTTCCCGCTCAGCGCTCCCTGTGACGGCTCAGGGGAGGGCGCGGTGTAAAGACGTCACCGCGCCCTCTGACCTGAGACGTCACAGGGAGCGCAGAGCAGGAAGACAGCTGATCTGCGGAGGCACGGGGAGAGGTAAGTATCGGGCTGCCGGGGCCCTGAGCAAGCGGGGGAGAAGGGCGGGCGCTGACACCGCTCTCCTCCGCCCATAGCCCAGCGGGGTGCGCGACCGCCAGTGGGCCCCTCTGCCTGCTCAGGGCCCCGGCATTTGCCCGGGTGCGCCGGGTGCTGACGCCGGCCCTGAGTAGTACTACCATCGGCTGTCACAACATCCCGCTTCAGAGGACTGCAGCAGCGCTGGTGGCGCATCACCAGACACCACAGGTGGTGTAGTCGTTTATCCACTCATAATTGCCACTCATCAACTGGCCCCTATTTTTAATGTGTGCGCCCTGGGCACAGACCGGGCCGAGGCCGCGACTGCATCCCCATTCTACCAACTGGGCCCGCCGTCCGAGTACACCCCTTTCCAAGGGAGGGCTAGCCGCTACTGAAACAGCTAGTGGCGGGTCACACAAAGGCGGGACGGGGCGTAAGCGTAAATGCAAACAAGTGCCCAACACAGAGCAAAAAACCCCATTATTAGAGTCACCTGTTTGGAATCTCTCTAGCTACATCTTATCTGAGAGTCAAATTTCTCTCCTGGCTAAAGGCCTGAGCTTTTCACCTTCTAACGAATTCGACATTTTCAGAACAATTCTGGATGTTAACAAACTAGCACGTAACCTCACCATCCGATGTCATTTTATGGACATGAAAAATCCACAGAATACAGCTTCAGAAGAAGTTTCTCCGAGGACAAGCCAGGATTCCATGTTATTATTCACAGAACAACAGTCTTTATTACAAATGAAACAATTCGAGACGGAATCTTTAATTCCAAATGTAAATTTAAATGACGACTTTCGGGCTGGTAATCCTTTCTTTTACCTACTTCAGTCCAGACCATTGGTTCTGGATCAGTTCCAGGACTTAATTGAAAAAGAACTAGTGGAATTAAAGAATGAATTATCTTCTACTAATCATTTGGACTCTAATCTGACATATAGAGAAAAAGACGCTCTGAAAAAATGAAAGGATAATTCAGACATACTAGTCCGCTCAGCGGATAAAGGTGGCACTATAGTACTGAATGCAGGATTGTATAAAAAATTGAATTTGATGGATTTAGAAAATAGGGATGTTTATTTGGAGTTAGCTAGAGATCCTACTGTTGAGTTTAATGCTGCTATGTATAATCTATTAAACAAAGGTTTGCGCTGAGGAGCCCTAAAAAAAAAATTAATGGAATATTTATACGTAGATCACCCAATTGTTCCAGTTTACCATTCGCCTCCAAAAACACATAAAATTATTTTTCCACCACCTTTAACCCCTTTACTACCCAAGGTGGTTTGCACATTAATGACCAGGCCAATTTTTACAATTCTGACCACTGTCACTTTATGAGGTAATTACTCTGGAACGCTTCAACGGATCCCCCTGATTCTGAGATTGTTTTTTCATGACATATTGTACTTCATGATTATGGTAAAATTTCTCCGATAACACTTGCATTTATTTGTGACAAAAACTGAAATTTGGCGAAAATTTTTCAAAATTTAGCAATTTTCAAAATTTGAATTTTTATGCCCTTAAGTCAGAGAGATATGTCACACAAAATAGTTAATAAATAACATTTCCCACATGTCTACTTTACATCAGCACAATTTTGGAACCAAAAAGTTGACCAGAGATTTCTCATTTTTCCAACAAAATTTACAAAACCATTTTTTTAGGGACCACATCACATTTGAAGTCACTTTGAGGGGTCTTTATGACAGAAAATACCCAAAAGTAACACCACTCTAAAATCTGCACCCTCAAGGTGCTCAAAACCAAATTCAAAAAATTTATTAACCCTTCAAGTGCTTCACAGAAATTTTTGGAATGTGGACGAAAAAAATTAACATTTAACTTTTTTCACAAAAATGTTACTTTAGACCCAATTTTTTTTATTTTCACAGGGTTAACAGGAAAAAATAGACCCCAAAATTTGTTGTTCAATTTCCCCTGACCACACAGATAC
This sequence comes from Phyllobates terribilis, assembly GCF_046119375.1. Lineage (NCBI taxonomy): Eukaryota > Metazoa > Chordata > Amphibia > Anura > Dendrobatidae > Phyllobates > Phyllobates terribilis. Next base: position 4,117,490 of record NW_027362845.1, read on the forward strand.
CCCATATGTGGGGAAAAACCACTGTTTAGGCGTACGGCAGGGTTCGGAAGGGAAGGAGCGCCATTTGACTTTTTTAAAGTAAAATTTGCTTGAATAATTAGCGGACGCCATGTTGTGTTTGGGGAGCCCCTGATGTGCCTAAACAGTGGAAACCCCCCACAAGTGACACCATTTTGGAAACTAGACCCCTCAGAGAACCTTTACAGAAGTTTAAACATGGAGCCATGAAAATAAATAATCAAACTTTTTCCACAAAAATTATGTTTTAGCCCCAATTTTTTTATTTTCACAAGGGTAAGAGGAGAAAATGGACCCCAAAAACTTTTTGCAATTTCTCCTGAGTACGCCAATACCCTATATGTGGGGAAAATACAGTGTTTGGGTGCACGGCAGAGTTCAGAAGGGAAGGAGCACTGTGTGACTTTTTGAACGCAAAATTGGCTGGAATTGAGGGCGGACGCCATGTCACGTTTGAAGAGCCCCTGATGTGCCTAAATAGTTGAAACCCCCCCACAAGTGACCCCATTTTGGAAACTACACCCCTCAAGGATTTTATCAAGTGGTATAATGAACATTTTGAACCCGGTACGAAACATAATTTGATAACATTAGGTCATCATATTGAATAAGTTCTGATTAGTCTTGAGCACAAGTGCTCGCTACTTGAGTTTGCATCGTGTACTCGGGTATGCACCATGTATTGCACGTGCTCGAGTGACATTCTCGAGTCCTGCCCACATGTTTCACGGTTATTAGACACCCAAAACAAACATGCAGGGATTGCTGGTGCATGGCAGGCAATCCCCACACATTTTTTTTGACTGTGAAGCAGAGACTCGAGCACCCGAGATACTCAATGCATACCCGAGCACCCGATGCAAACTCAAGTAGCGAGCACTTGTGCTCAACACTAGTCGCCATATCGTCATCTTTTTTTTTGCTTTTGAAAAAAATCCCAAACCTAGCACAACCCTAACCCTAGAGTTTATTTTTTACACCGTTCCTTGTGCAGTATAAGTGATTAGACGACTTTATTCTTTGGGTCGGTGCGATTACAGCGATACCAGAATCCTATCGGGTTTATATGATTGACAGCTGTCTCACACTAAAAGACGCATTTTTTTGCAAAATCTAGTTTTTGCATCGCCATATTTTGAGAGTTATAATTTTTCCATATTTTGGCCGACAGAGTCATTTGACAACTTGTTTTTTGCGGGATGAGTTGACGTTTTTATTGGTACCATTTTCAGGCACGTGACATTTTTTGATCGCTTTCTATTCCGATATTTGGGAGGCAGAATAAGCAAAAACCAACAATTCAGGAATTGTTTTTTTAATTTTTTTTATGCTGTTCCGCGTGTGGTAAAATTGATGAGGTAGCTTTATTCTTTGGGTCTGTACTTTTACAGCGGTACCACATTTATATTTTTTTTATGTTTTGGCGCTTCTACACAATAAAAGCTATTTTCTAGAAAAAAATATTTTTTTGCATCACTTTATTCTGAGAGCTATAACTTTTTTATTTTTCAGCTGATGGAGCTGTATGGTGGCTTGTTTTTTGTGGAACAAGATGACGTTTTCAGTGGTACCATTTTTATTTATATTCATCTTTTTGATCGCGTTTAATTCCATTTTTTGTTTGGCGGTATGATGATAAAGCATCATTTTTTGCTTTGTTTTTTATTTTAATTTTTTACCGTGTTCACTAGAGGAGTTAACTTGAGACACAGTTTTATAGGTCAGGTCGTTCCGGACGTGGCAATACCAAATATGTGTACTTTTATTGTTTTGTTTGTTTTTTTTCATTATAATATTTATTGATGGGTACATTATATTTTTATTTTTGGTGGATTATTTTTTTTTACATTTTTTTACCACTTTTTTTTACTTTTATACTTTGTCCCACTATGGGACTTTCACTTTTTATACTCTGATCGCCTGTATAACATAGGGATGGAGCACCATCTCTGTGCTATACAGGCTGTCAGCGCTGTAGATGCAGAAGATACTTTGGTCATGCACTGTGCATGATCAAAGTATCTTTCTGCTGTCTGGTGACCCGGATGTTGTCATGACGACATCTGGGTTACCATGACAACCACGAAACCCAGCCTCAGACAGCGCGCGACGGTGGGGAAGAGGTGAGTATGCAGTACTTACCTCCGCAATGCTGTGATCGACTTCGATCGCAGCATTGCGGGGAGTTAATGTGCCGGGAGCTGTGCGTGACCGCTCCCAGCACATAGAAAAAATCAGCTCACACCCGGCGGCGATCGCGCCCGCACAGCCTGTGTGTGGCCGAAATCAACAGGGCGTACTAATACGTACCTGGCTCTTAAATCCAAGGGCGCAGGTACAGTACGTATTAGTACGCCCTGGGCTGTAAAGGGGTTAAGACCCATAGTGGTGGGGATTGGTTCCCATGGTGAAAAATTAAGTGCCTGGATGGATTTTTACCTACAGCCTCTGGTTCAGGAAACTCCGAGTTACATTAGGGATTCAAAATTCATAGTGACCATTTTTGATAAATTTGAATGGCCAAAAAACTTTGGATGATTGTCCTGTGATGTGGTGGCATTATACCCCCTCAATTCCACACCATATTGCTTTAGCATGTTTAACCTACCACCTTGACACATACAGTTCGTACACTATAGAAATAAAAGAATTTCTGGTCATAGCAGTACAGTTCCTCTTAGAGCGTAATTATTTTAGCTTTGATAAAAGTTTTTTTTTACAGAAAAAAGGAGTCAGCATGGGCAGTAAATTTTCTCCTTCGCTAGCGAACATAGTGATGTGTAGGTGGCAGGAGCTTTTCATTTACCATAATGATAACACATATAGTGGACACATTGTGTGGTACGGTAGATTTATTGATGACCTCCTCCTGGTGTGGGGGGCACACAGGAGGAGGTGGTACAATTTGTACAGTACATCAACTGCAAAAATTTTAATCTTAAATTCACTTAGTTCTACCATTCATCCAAAATTACTTTTTTGGATCTCGAACTTGAGGCTACCAAGGAGAAAGAATTGGTCAAAATTAATCCCCACAGAAAATCTACAGCCTCAAATTCTATTCTATCAGCTAAATGTTGTCATCCGCCACATATTAAGAGAAATATCCCTTACGGTGAGCTAATACGAACAATGCAAAATTGTTCAGATAACATCACTTTTCAGAAGGAACCAGAAAAAATTTGTAACAGACTATCCAATAGGTGCTATCCCGAGTGGTCTTTAAGAAAAGCGAGTAGAATTGTCTCCAATATAAATCGGAAAGATATACTCCGAAATAAACAGAAAAATAACATTAACACATTGGATACTAGGGTAACGTTTTCTACCACCTATAGTCCTCAGTATAATAAAATTACATCTAGAATTAAAAGTATAACCCTATTATATATCAGAACAAGAAACTAAAAAACCTACTTTCTAATGCCATCCGCTTTGCAGCCAGGAAAGCGCCCGCTCTGGGAACCATCCTTTCTCCTAGCTTATACACCAGTGAGACTAATACTGTACAACCAAATTGGCTCAGCACAAAAGGTTTCTTCAGATGTGGAGGCAATCGGTGCAAAGCGTGTCTACATGCGGTTAAAACAGATCGTTTTATGTCCTTAAGTAATGATAGAGAATATAAAATTCATGATTTCCTCAATTGTAATTCATCAGGGGTTATATACCTTATAGAATGCACCTTGTGTAAGGTCCACTATGTGGGTTGTACCACAGGTGCGCTGAAAGTCCGTATCAGAAGACATCTTTCTGATGCGATTCATTTGGAAGCCATAAATACATCAGCAGTATCGAGGCATTTTGCGAGAGTTCATAAAGGTGACCCCTCATTCTTTAAATATATGGAGATAGAGAAGGTATATAGATCCACACGAGGGGGGGATCATAAGTGCAAACTTCTGAACTGGGAGTCCCGGTGGATTTTCACATTGGATACCACAGGGGTTAAATTCAAGACAGGATCTGATACTGCAGTATTAAGAAATATAATTCTGCATTTATTTCCATGCATGTACACTGGGTACGGAAAGTATTCAGACCCCTTTACATTTTTCACTCTTTGTTTCATTGCAGCCATTTGGTAAATTCTAAAAAGTTCATTTTTTTCTCATTAAAGTCCACTCTGCACCCCATCTTGTCTGAAAAAAAACAGAAATGTAGAAATTTTTGCAAATTTAATAAAAAAGAAAAACTGAAATATCACACGAGCATAAGTATTCAGACCCTTTGCTCAGTATTGAGCAGAAGCACCCTTTTGGGCTAGTACAGCCATGAGTCTTCTTGGAAATGATGCAACAAGTTTTTCACACCTGCATTTTGGGATCCTCTGCCATTCTTCCTTGCAGATCCTCTCCAGTTCCATCAGGATGAATGGTAAACGTTGGTGGACAGCCATTTTCAGGTCTCTCCAAAGATGCTCAATTGGGTTTAGGTCAGGGCTCTGGCTGGGCCAGTCAAGAATGGTCACATAGTTGTTCTGAAGCCACTCCTTTGTTATTTTAGCTGTGTGCTTAGGGTCATTGTCTTGTTGGAAGGTGAACCTTTGGCCAAGTCTGAGGTGCAGAGCACTCTGGAAGAGGTTTTCATCCAGGATATCTCTGTACTTGGCAGCATTCATGTTTCCTTCAATTGCAACCAGTCGTCCTGTCCCTGCAGCTGAAAAACACACCCATAGCATGATACTGCTGTTATGATCTGCTACAAGAACTAAGGAAAGAGAGGAAATCTGTCCATACAATAGGACTAAGCTGATTTCCTACAATGCAGCGGGCAACCTGTTCCTTGTGAACAAACCTTTGTCCTTCGTTCGCGGCTAGTCTGAACGCAGACCTATAGATTAAAGGGAGGGGTCCCTAAAAGAGCTAAGGACTGGGACAAAATTGGACACCTCCTGGCAGAAGTAGTATCAAAAGAAGACAAACAGACAAAAGTACTTAGTGGTCCAAACACCAAACAAACTAGAGAGATACAGTAGGTACAAAGCACCTGGCCAGATTAAGAGTCAAAGTAACACTGAAGTCCAGCAAAGCCTGAAGGGCGGAGCTGGAATAAATAGGCAGAAGGTCACGTGACCACAAAATAGAAAAAACTAACAGGAGGGTTCTAACAACTGCCACCACCATGTTTCACTGTTGGGATTGTATTAGGCAGGTGATGAGCAGTGCCTGGTTTTCTCCACACATACCACTTAGAATTATCACCAAAAAGTTCTATCTTCATCTCATCAGACCAGAGAATCTTATTTCTCATAGTCTGGGAGTCCTTCATGTGTTTTTGAGCAAACTCTATGTGGGCTTTCATATGAGGAGAGGCTTCCGTCTGGCCACTCTGCCATAAAGGCCCAACTGGGGGAGGGCTGCAGTGATAGTTGACTTTGTTGAACTTTCTATCATCTCCCTACTGCATCTCTGTAGCTCAGCCACAGTGATCTTGGGGTTCTTCTTTACCTCTCTCACCAAGGCTCTTCTCCCACGATTGCTCAGTTTGGCTGGACGGCCAGGTCTAGGAAGACTTCTGGTGGTCCCAAACTTCTTCCATTTAAGGATTATGGAGGCCACTGTGCTCTTATGAACCTTGAGTAACGCAGAAATTCTTTTATAACCTTGGCTAGATGTGTGCCTTGCCACAATTCTGTCTCTGAGCTCCTTGGGCAGTTCCTTTGAGCTCATGATTCTCATTTGGTCTGACATGCACTGTGAGCTGTGGGGTCATATATAGACAGGTGTGTGCCTTTCCAAATCAAGTCCTATTAGTTTAATTAAACACATTTGGACTCCATTGAAGGAATAGAACCATCTCAAGGAGGATCACAAGGAAATGGTCACCATGTGACTTAAATATGAGTGTCTGAGCAAAGGATCTGAATACTTATGACCATGAGATATTTCAGTTTTTCTTTTTTAATAAATTTGCAAAAAAAATTCTACATTGCTGTTTTTTTCAGTCAAGTTGGGGTGGAGAGTGTACTTTAATGAGAAAAAAAATGAACTTTTTAGAATTTATCAAATGGCTGCAATGAAACAAAGATTGAAAAATTTAAAGGAGTCTGAATACTTTCCGTACTCACTGTATGTATCTATATACACTGCTCCAAAAATAAAGGGAACACTTAAAACAACAGAATGTAACTCCAAGTAAATCAAACTTCTGTGAAATCAAACTGTCCACTTAGGAAGCAACACTGATTGACAATCAATTTCACATGCTGATGTGCAAATGGAATAGACGATAGATGGAAATTATTGGCAATTATCAAGACACCCTCAATAAAGGAGTGGTTCTGCAGGTGGGGACCACAGACCACATCTCAGTACCAATGCTTTCTGGCTGATGTTTTGGTCACTTTTGAATGTTGGTTGTGCTTTCACACTCGTGGTAGCATGAGACAGACTCTACAAACCACAGAAGTTGCTCAGATAGTGCAGCTCATCCAGGATGGCACATCAATGCGAGCTGTGGCAAGAAGGTTGGCTGTGTCCAGAGGCTGGAGGCGCTACCAGGAGACAGGCCAGTACACCAGGAGATGTGGAGGGGGCCGTAGGAGGGCAACAACCCAGCAGCAGGACCGCTACCTCCACCTTTGTGCAAGGAGGAACAGGAGGAGCACTGCCAGAGCCCTGCAAAATGACCTCCAGCAGGCCACAAATGTGCATGTGTCTGCACAAACGGTTAGATACCGACTCCATGAGGGTGGTATGAGGGCCCGACGTCCACAGATAGGGGTTGTGCTCACAGCCCAACACCATGCAGGACGCTTGGCATTTGCCACAGAACACCAGGATTGGCAAAGTCGCCACTCGCGCCCTGTGCTCTTCACAGATGAAAGCAGGTTCACACTGAGCACATGTGACAGACGTGACAGAGTCTGGAGACGCCGTGGAGAGCGACATCCTTCAGCATGACCGGTTTGGCAGTGGGTGAGTAATGGTGTGGGGTGGCATTTCTTTGGAGGGCCGCACAGCCCTCCATGTGCTCGCCAGAGGTAACCTGACTTCCATTAGGTACTGAGATGAGATCCTCAGACCCCTTGTGAGACCATATGCTGGTGCTGTTGGCCCTGGGTTCCTCCTAATGCAGGACAATGCCAGACCTCATGTGGCTGGAGTGTGTCAGCAGTTCCTGCAAGATGAAGGCATTGAAGCTAAGGACTGGCCCGCCCGTTCCCCAGACCTGAATCCGATTGAGCACATCTGGGACATCAAGTCTCGCTCCATCCGCCAACGTCACGTTGCACCACAGACTGTCCAGGAGTTGGCGGATGCTTTAGTCCAGGTCTGGGAGGAGATCCCACAGGAGACCATCCGCAACCTCATCAGGAGCATGCCCAGGCGTTGTAGGGAGGTCATACAGGCACGTTGATATATATATATATATATATATATATATATATATGCCTTTTTGTCATTCTAGTAGTAGGGCCATAATTAAGACATGATTTGTTGAAACGCGTAGGTCTGTAAGCTATGATAGTTGCACATTTGCTGTATTCTTTGTGGAGCAGTATTAGATATGGCTAATAAAAGCTAAGTTTTAATATTTTTTCTACTAAACAAACCTTTACGCTGGATCATTTGCACTTTTCCCTTGTCTGACTACACTTACGTTTCGCCCTGGTACCACTTATCTGCATCTCCAGAAGTTTCCCATTTCTCTATTATACTCTTCAAATTACATTTTGAGACTTTCTCCTCCTGTTGTTGCACATATTTTATTCCCTTCATCTGCACAGGTATCATTAATCTATCAACTATAATGGCCGTACCAGGTCCTGCAGGTCCTGTATCCCGTACACATGACGTGGGCAGTGCACGGCATGCCACTAGTTTATATTCTAGGTGCTCTTATATACGGTGGTAGTTTTACACAATGTTGAGCCTGTGATCTGCAGAGTGAAATGTCTGATTGCTAGAACAGAAGTATACGGCAGATTCTACAGCATGGATACATAAAGGACGTCCTGGGGGAATATACCTCCCTCCAACACTCGTCCAGTCCCTGCCTCACACTAGAGACATTTATAATAACTCCAGGACTATGGAGCTGGTCATTTTCTCATAATCTGTGGCCATTATTAGTGATCTCGCATTGTACGGTAATATCACCCTGGAGGTTGTGATGTATTTAGTGTAATAGCGCCATCTAGAATATACAGTATATATCAGGCGATACCATGCTTTCTATAGTTAGTCGTCTTATGTGCCCTCTATAGCTATCTATTATACTTTATATTTCTTTATAATAATTTATAATAAATTACTCGATAGTTTTACAGCTTTATGATGTTTATTAATCTGCTGTAATTATAAAAGAAAGTCCAACCTTACAGTGGACACAGGTGGAAGTGTCCTCCATGATGGTGTAGGCTGAGGTGAAGCAAGTATATAGTCAGTGGGGGATCAAGATGACCAGTATTCCCCAGGGTTCCTTGTTATCAGGGAGGGACCCGGTGTATGCAATCAAAAGATCTTATCCTCTGACCGGCTGTGTGCCATCAACAGGTAATAATCCTCTGTCCGGCTGTGTGCCATCAACAGGTAATGACCATCCGGCAGTGCGACATCAACTGGTCATCACCCTCCAGCTGTGTGCCATCAACAGGTAATGACCATCCAGCAGTGCTCCATCAACAGGTAATGACCCTCTGGCTATGGCCATCAATAGGTCATCACCCTCCGGCTGTGTGCCATCAACAGGTAATGACCATCCGGCAGTGCGCCATCAACAGGTAATGACCCTCTGGCTATGGCCATCAATAGGTCATCACCCTCCGGCTGTGTGCCATCAATAGGTCATCACCCTCCGGCTGTGTGCCATCAACAGGTAATGACCATCCGGCAGTGCGCCATGAACAGGTAATGACCATCCGGCTGTGTGCCATCAACAGGTAATGATCCTCTGTCCGGCTGTGTGCCATCAACAGGTAATGACCCTCTGGCTATGGCCATCAATAGGTCATCACCCTCCGGCTGTGTGCCATCAAATGTTTTTATCTTCTGTCCAGTTTTGTGTCATCAAGAGGTAATGACCCTCCAGCTGTGGGCCATCAACAGGTCTTCACCCTTCGGCATTTAGGCTTCTTGTCTTCTGTAAGATGCGATTCTTGAGTCTCCTGATGTTAAAAAATATTTAAAAAATCACCGATTAAACTAATAATCTATGTAGTACATAAGCATCACAATTTATAATCTATCTAGTGCATAAGTATGACAATTTAGCTCACAGAACATACACTATGCTAAAACATTAGACCCTACAAGCAGACATTTGCTAAACTAACATAAATATAACTGACAAATCAGTAGAAAAATCGTCACCAATGGCGCTGCTCTCTTCACATCAACCTGTAACCATAGTAGATAAGAAATAGAGGACAATGCTCATAGTCAGTTATCAACAATTCGGCATGGGGCATCCCACCAGAGACATTATAATATCTAGTAGATTATAGATGGCAATAGAATTTACCAACAAGCACATAGTACGCCAAACTCAAGTACATAGTATGCCAAACCTCGACACGTTTTCCAAAAATAGGTTCATCAGAAGCACATACTAGACAGTGATACTTAGCAAAGCGTTCATAGATATATGCGCCATATGATAAGGTGCTAAAGTGCAAGTGTGTGACAAAATATCCATTCGATTTCAGGTGCAATGCTGACTTGTATGTAGTAACATGGTGCCCATCAGACAGCATGTATAGGACTAACCTGTGATGAAAACACGAGCAATGGGAAAGTTCAAGCAGTTGCCTTCTCAATCTTCCTCGCCTCTAAGACATCTAAGGAAACATCTTCTCCTCTTGATTTTGGGTGGAGGTGTTGTAGGCATTTCAGGCTCTGGCATTCTAGGTTCTGACATACTAGGTTCTGACATGGTAGGTTCTGGTGTTCTAGGTTCTAGTGTTCTTGGCTCTGGAATTCTGGATTGTTGGCTTCTCTGAAAAATCAGTAACCTCTCTTTATGCTCCGTGGAATTTCGATCTCTTCTTCCTATATTGTTGTGAGGGATCATTCTGACCCAGACAATATCACTGAATGCCACTTTATAGTTGCAACTAGGAACCTTTTTCGCATCCTGCGGTGCAGGAGCCATGGATGGAGTAGAACATTTGCCATTGGGCAGGACAGGTGTTCTCCTGGAGTCTTGCTCCTGAATCTGAGGGATGCAAATCGGCTCCTTACAAGCACTTTGTCCCTTCAGAATGGTTTTGTTCTCAGGAGTTTTCTGATTGTTTCACCAGGTTCAGACATTGCCCACTTGCTCAGGACAAGACTTAAGGCCAAATACTCTAGTATTGTCAGTAGTGTCATCACCGCAACAAAAACTGCATCACGGAAGAGCCAAAGAGGAAGATTGATGGAAGCTTGATAGGTGCTTCTCCTGAGATCCACGGGTAGTGGGTCATCCTATAATAAAGAAAAAAAACATAATTAAGTCCTGTATATTTATACCCAATCCAGTCAAACAGAGAGCCCTTGTTATTATACAGTGATGGATACATTATCAAGCAACTTTCAGAAATATCCCATTGAGAAGATCAGGAAGAAGTTTGGGATTCACCTCCAGGGTCCATGGAATATTATTTACAGTTGGACTTTCATATGACGGACGGTCACGTGTCCAGTATGAGAAGTCCTGCAAGAGGCGATATTATCATTAGCTGATCCTTGTGACCTCCATATTGATGAGAACATACTCGCCCTCAGTGTACTGTAATGTGGGGGGTAGAGCAACGTAAAGCACAGAAATGATAGGATGATACTCATCATCTCCAGAGGTCTCTCAGCACCAAGGTATGGTCAATGAGATACAAGTTGCAGATGGGCGGAGGCTTCTAATATACCCAGGGGTGACATCACAAAGCCCTCTGTGACATCATTGCACAGTTCTATCCATCATGTCACTGATACTTTGGACCTAACTAAATGTCTAAAAGAGAACCCTTCCACATGATTTCCAATCACGGAGCAGCTTCAGTTTTTCAAGAAAAGTTTAAAAAATATAATCTGTGCTGTGATTGGTCACAATGGCACATGAAGCAGAACGTCTTTAGATCTATTAAAGGGAAAGTGTCAGCAATATTTTTACAATTGTAAAATTGTAATGTATTTATATTTATATATAAATACACATATATATTTAAAAAGGTTTTAATGGTATAAAATCTGAAAAAATATTTTAACTGTTTTGATGTTTTCATCTTGTAGACACTAGGGGGAGCAGCTGCTGACATTTCCATGAAAACAGAATACAGCTAGCTCGCATTACGACTGCAGTAAAAGTGGGCGGGATCTGCTCACATGGGTGTGATGTCACTCCTCCCCTTCTGGGCGTTTGCAAAAAGGTAAATGAGACTGTAGTTTAGGATCACAGTGCGGAGCGATCACTGGTGACTGCAAAGTGATATATAAGGGACAACACCAAAGTCATTAATTACTACAAGGACAAGGCAGGAATGTGGGAGTCAGAGGGGTCACCCCACACTTATATTCCCTCTGACTGTCACTTCCTAAGCTCCTTTCCCTGCCATAATCTCTTATTCCCGCAGGTAAATTCTTACAGGACCCCCCTCCCCATCCCCTTCCCCTGCCGCAGCTGATTCTAAACGTCCTCCATATGTAATAATAGACAGGTACTCACCGGCAGCCTATGGTAATTCATGGGGTAGAACAGGGTACAGCACAGAAACAATATGGCGATCCTCATTGTCTACAGGGGGTATCTCAGCACCAAGATATGGCCAATGAGATATGAGCTCCAGGTGGATGGAGCCCCCTTATATACCCCAAAGGTGACATCACAACGCCCTCTGTGACATCATCACCCACAACATTCCGTCACATGACATCACCCAGCACCAGCATCATGTGACCCAGCGTAAATAGAAACGGTCCCTGTTGCCTATAGCAACTATTCAAAACTAAGTTTAAACTTTTCCAACAGCTAAAGGCGGCTCTGTGATGGCAGTTTCTTCTTGTGGACGGTTGTGATAAATCTGCAGAACATCTACATAACGCGACATGTAGAAAATCCTGTCTTTTCCCCTCTGTTCTTCCTCTGGTGCTACAGAGACCGATAGAAGGAGCTTTTCCAGACCTTACAGTGCACAATATGGGACCTAATCACTGATATCCCAGATCTCCTCAGTACAAGCATACCGCCAACCTATGAGGACTAGAAAGAGGGAGAAACCATGCGGCACGCGTAGTCTGGCCACGCCCCTATCCACACCCCAAGCCACGCCCTTTTTATACCTTGGCAGGAGGAGATGTCTGTACAAAGCGCAAGTTATCAAAAGGCTGAAGGAACACTTTATCAACATGAATGAAGGTTTTGAAGGGCATCCACTGTCCGGGCACTACCGGAAGTTCCACAACCAATGTTATAAGGACACTAAGTTTTGTGGGATCCGATTAGTCCCCAGAAAATGGAGGGGAGGTGATTACCTGAGATTAATGTCGCGGATGGAATCCAAATGGATCTTTACATTAAATAGCTTGGCTCTGAAGGGCCTTAATCACGAGAGTCAGCTGTATGCCTTCAGCTCGCAGCGGTATATACTGTATGTATTTTTTATCCCAGTACCAATTGAACATTTACATTGCACTTTTATGAACCTCCTTATATTTTATCAATATAATATGTCTTTTGGATATATTCCTTTGAATCCACCTATTTTATATATGTATTTGTTTCTATACATTGATACCCCTATTGGAGATACAATATAATGTTTTTATTTTTCTCCTTCATTTTTTCCTTTTTATCTCTTGATGGTACTAAGTGCCGAATTTATACTATCCTGGTAATATACACTGATTACCAGACTGTTTTTTATAGCCATCAGAAATATAAGTATATAATTTTTATTCATTTTTAACTAATTGTGAAAGTTTGAACAAAGTCTTTTTTATGATTATTTTTTTCACACACAGTCTATTCTTATTGGAATTCTATCTTAGTTCTATTGCACCTCCATATGTCCTTTTGCACCGTCTTGATAGTATTGGATCTTCCTCCATTTCTTTGGTTGTATTATCTTTGTGGGGGGCGTTTGGACTTTATTAGGTTACCAGTTTGACTACCAGCGAGAAGCTGACGAAGAGGAACTGTGAGTCCTCGAAACGCGTAGTTTTTTTTGGCCTATACAGGACATCGAAGGAGAAGGAGAGAGTCAATGCACAGGGATAAGCCCTCCTGATATCCAGAAGATATATATAACCATATCATATTACTTTGCAAGATACCTATTCCAAAGGTGTATCTAGGTTTTCTGGCACCCGATGCAGCAGGGGCTGGCTGGCACATTTTAGCCTGGGGGGCAAGCACACAGCAGTGGCCCATGAGTAGCGGCCCATCCTTAACATGTTTATTACCAGATGCATCATAAGCCTATATTCACACGACCGTATTGTCTAAGTGCTGCCCGTGAAAAAAGCTGACAGCACTTGGACCAGTTCAGATGAGTGTTTGTAGTGGTCAGACATAGTACATATTATTCTTATGTATTACTATTTTTAAAGCAGATATACCTTTTTGGAGATGTAGTACCAGGGGCGGACCTACCGCCCGTGCAGCCGGTTCATTGAACGGGGGCCCCCGAGGGAGAGGGGGCCCCTCCAGCCTCCAGCAGGGCCGCCATCATGGCATGACTGCACTGACTCCAGCATGGGGCCCGGCCGGTTGGGGCCCCCTCGGAGCCCCCCTCTTGTGCGTCTCCTCATGGGGACCCCCCCCCCGCAGGACCCCCCGCCGTCACATGACCGGAGATGTGCCTGCGCTCAGCATGGGCCCCATGCTGAGCGCAGGGACATCTCCGGTCACGTGACGGCACCGGCACAATTCTTACCCCTCCCCCTGCCTCCGCAGTGTCTGCCGCGTCCTCTGACTGTGACGTCTCAGGTCAGAGGGCGCGGTGACGTCTTTACACCGCGCGCTCTCTCTTAGGTGCAATACAACTGTCCCTCTCTGCTCTTGGACCTGAATCCTGAGACAGGTCGTCCAGCTCTCTCTAACCCTGCCCCCAGCACCAGCTTTTATTGGGGCAGCCAGCTCCCCCTACTGGCCTGAGACAGGAGGTACTGCATGCTAATATTCCCCTGACTAGAGAACCTCCCCCTTGCTCTCAGACACAGCTTTATTACATTTTGTGGCATCCAGGCCAGGGTGACACATATACAGTATCAGTCCCCACACAGCCTCCTGCATACAGTGTGAGGACCCACACAGCCTCCTGCATACAGTGTGAGGACCCACTGTGTGAGTACAGTGTGAGGACTGGTCGTCGGATATGTTGCACGCTTATTGAGATGTGTTATTGACAGCTCTATCATTTTTCTTGCCACTGTCTTATTAAATATACAGGTTGGATACATTTGGTGTTCATGCCATATAAATTCCTGTTTATAACGAGTACATATTTATGATAGGTAGCTTTGTTTTACTACCATTGGCAGGCATTAACTGGATTTTAGGTCCTAGTGACGTTTTATATCTTTTTTACCTACGTATTCATTAAAGGTTATGTTTTAACCTCTTTCACTACTTTAATTGCTTCATATTACCTTTATTGAGTGGTGACCTGTATGATAGTGTGTGAGCACCAGCTCCAGGCGTCCCTGAAGAGGGGCAGGGAAAAAGTAAAGGGGGCAGTGGGAAGGGGGTTTATCCAAGGAGGGGTGAGGTCAGCAGACTATGAGAGACAGACTAATCCTAAACCAGGGGTCTCAAACACACGGGTCGCATGTGGCCCTTCAGACTGGTTCATGCGGCCTGTGTGCACCATAGACCCCGATCGCGGCCCGGTCCAGGAGCTGCCGACAGCTGCACTTTAGTTCAGTGTATTGCTGCGCAGAGACCGGCTCTCTGCATGATATAATACCAATGCCAGTCACCGGCCTATCAGAGGCCAGCAGCGGACATCCGCGTCCCAGCGCAGCCGTGCATGACATCACTAACATGGGTAGATGTCAGCTGCTGGCCTCTGATAGGCCGGTGGCAGGCATTGGTCTCTGCGCAGCAATACACTGAACTAAAGCGCAGCTGCCGGAAGCTCCTGGACCAGGCCGCGATCGTCAAGGGGTCTATGGTGCCTGCGCCCGCATATGCAGAAAGGACACCGAGGGAACGGAGGACAGGTTAGAAGAGACTTTTTTTTACTTATATATGTATGTGAAGAATGGAACAGCGGACATTCCTACAATATAGGGACCTGAATGGGGACATTCCTACAATATGGGAACCTGGATAGGAACATTCCTACAATGTGGGACCTGGATGGGGACATTCCTACAATGTGGGACCTGAATGGAGACATTCCTACGATATGGGGACCTGGATAGGAACATTCCTACAATGTGGGACCTGGATGGGGACATTCCTACTATGTGGGACATGAATGGGGACATTCCTACAATATGGGGACCTGGATAGGAACATTCCTACAATGTGGGACCTGGATGGGGACATTCCTACAATGTGGGACCTGAATGGGGACATTCCTACAATATGGGGACCTGGATAGGAACATTCCTACAATGTGGGACCTGGATGGGGACATTCCTACAATGTGGCACCTGAATGGGGACATTCCTGCAATATGAGGACCTGGATGGGGACATATCTACAATATAGGGAACTGGATTGGGACATTCCTACAATGTGGGGACCTGGATAGGAACATTCCTACAATGTGGGGACCTGGATAGGAACATTTCTACAATGTGGGGACCTGGATGGGGGACATTCCTACAAGATGGGGACATTATAACAAGATGGGGACCTAGATGGGGGACATTACGACTAGATGGCGACCTGGATGGGGGACATTACGACAAGTTGGGGACCTGAATGGGGGACATTACGACAAGATGGGGACCTGGATGGGGCATTACTACAAGATGAGGACCAGGATGGTGCATTACTACAAGTTGAGCACCAGGATGCGGCATTACTACAAGTTGAGGACCAGGATGGGGCATTACTACAAGATGAGGACCAGGATGGTTCATTACTACAAGATGAGGACCAGGATGGGTCATTACTAAAAGATGAGGACCAGGATGAGACATTACTACAAGATGAGGACCAGGATGAGGCATTAGATGAGGCATTACTACAAGATGAGGACCAGGATGAGTCATTAACCCCTTTACAACCCAAGGTGGTTTGCACATTAATGACCATGCCAATTTTTACAATTCTGACCACTGTCACTTTATGAGGTAATTACTTTGGAACGCTTCAACGGATCTCCCTGATTCTGAGACTGTTTTTCGTGACATATTGTACTTCATGATTGTGGTAAAATTTCTTCTATATCACTTGCGTTTATTTGTGAAAAAAATGGAAATTTGGCAAAAATTTTGAAAATTTTGCAATTTTCAAAATTTTAATTTTTATGCCCTTAAATCATAGAGATATGTCACACAAAATAGTTAATAAATAACATTTCCCACATGTCTACTTTACATCAGCACAATTTTGGAACCAAAATTTTTTTTTACTGGGGAGCTATAAGGGTTAAAAGTTGACCAGCGATTTCTCATTTTTCCAACAAAATTTAGAAAACCATTTTTTTAGGAACCACATCATATTTAAAGTCACTTTGAGGGGTCTTTATGACAGAAAATACCCAAAAGTGACGCCATTCTAAAAACTGCACCCCTCAGGGTGCTCAAAACCACATTCAAGAACTTTATTAACCCTTCAGGTGCTTTACAGGAATTTTTGGAATGTGGAAGAAAAAAATTAACATTTAACTTTTTTCACAAAAATGTTACTTTAGACCCAATTTTTTTTATTTTCGCAGGGGTAACAGGAAAAAATAGACCCTAAAATTTGTTGATCAATTTCTCCTGAGTAAGCAGATACACCATATGTGGGGGAAAACCACTGTTTGGGCGTACGGCAGGGTACAGAAGGGAAGGAGCGCCATTTGACTTTTTAAATGTAAAATTTGCTTGAATAATTAGCGGACGCCATATTGCATTTGGGGAGCCCCTGATGTGCCTAAAAAGTGGAAACCCTCCACAAGTGGTGACCCCATTTTGGAAACTAGACCCCTCAGGGAACTTATCTAGATGTGTGGCGAGCACCTTGAACCCCCAGGTGCTTCACAGAAGTTTATAACATTGAGCCGTAAAAATAAAATTTTTACATTTTTCCCACAAAAATGTTTTTCAGCCCCACTTTTGCATTTTCATAAGGGTAACAGGAGAAATTGCACCATGCAGTTTGTTGCACAATTTCTTCTGAGCAAGAAGATACCCCATATGTGGGGGTAAACCACTGTTTGGGCACACAGCCGGGTTCGGAAGGGAAGGAGCGCCATTTGAATTTTTAAATGTAAAATTTGCTTGAATAATTAGCGGACGCCATATTGCATTTGGGGAGCCCCTGATGTGCCTAAACAGTGGAAACCCCACACATGTGACCACATTTTGGAAACTATACCCCTCAGGGAACTTATCTAGATGTGTGGTGAGCACCTTGAACCCCCAGGTGCTTCACAGAAGTTTATAACATTGAGCCGTAAAAATAAAATTTTCACATTTTTCCCACAAAAATGTTTTTCAGCCCCCACTTTTTCATTTTCATAAGGGTAACAGAAGAAATTGCACTATGCAGTTTGTTGTTCAATTTCTCCTGAGTTAGCATATACCCCATATGTGGGGGAAAACCACTGTTTGGGAGCGCGGCAGGGTTCGGAAGGGAAGGAGCGCCATTTGACTTTTTGATTGTAAAATTTGCTTGAATAATTAGCTGATGTGCCCCTGATGTGCCTAAACAGTGGAAATCCCCCACAAGTGACACCATTTTGGAAACTAGACCCCCAGGGAACTTATCTAGATGTGTGGTGAGCACATTGAACGCCCAAGTCCTTTACAGAAGTTTATAACATTGAGCCGTGAAAATAAAAAAATCTAACTTTTTCCACAACAATGATGTTTTAGCCCCAATGTTTTTATTTTCACAAGGGTAAGAGGAGAAAATGGACCCCAAAAACTTTTGTGCAATTTCTCCTGAGTACGCCAATACCCCATATGTCGGGAAAATACAGTGTTTGGGCGCACGGCAGAGTTCAGAAGGGAAGGAGCACTGTGTCACTTTTTGAACGCAAAATTGGCTGGAATCGATAGCGGACGCCATGTCGCGTTTGAAGAGCCCTTGATGTGCCTAAATAGTTGAAACCCCCCACAAGTGACCCCATTTTGGAAACTACACCCCTCAAGGATTTTATCAAGGGGTATAGTGAACATTTTGAACCCAGAGGTACGACACAAAATTTGATGACATTAGGTCATCATATTGAATAAGTTGTCATTAGTCTTGAGCGCAAGTGCTCGCTACTTGAGTTTGCATCGGGTACTCAGGTATGCACCATGTATCACATGTGCTCAAGTGAAATGCTCGAGTCCCCTTCCGCATGTTTCACGGTTATTAGACACCCCCAAAAAAACATGCGGGGATCGCTCGAGCATGGCAGGCAATCCCCGCGAGGTTATTTTGGCCGCGAAGCATATGGGGCGGAGACTCGAGCACCCGCGATACTCAATGCATACCCGAGTACCTGATGCAAACTCAAGTAGCGAGCACTTGTGTTCAACACTAGTTGCCATATCATCATCTTTTTTTTTTTTTTTATAAAAAAAAAACAACCCTTACTCCCAACCCTAACCCTACCCTAGCCCAACCCTGACCCGAAACCTAACATTAGCACAACCCTAACCCCAACCCCAGCCCTAGTGTTTATTTTTTACGCCGTTCCTCGTGCGGTATAAGTGATTAGACGACCTTATTCTTCGGGTCGGTGCGACTACAGAGATACCAGAATGATATTTTTTGGGTTAACATGTCAGGGTCAGAAAGAATATTTTTTTTCCACTTTTATACTTTTATACGCTTTGCTTATGTACTAACCACCATTTTGTGTCTTATAACAATAAGCTTTCCTTGCTACGTGTTACTTAGATCGAAACTTATGCTAAGATGGCGCCAGTATCAACCAACACCTATTTCAGAGAAATGAAACCGGATCATCAACTGACGGTTGCAATATCTGCCCAGAGACTGAGTTAAGGAGACATGGACCAATCAGGAGTGGCCGGATACTAGACATTTATGGCTTACCCCGCCCCGAACAATCCCTTTCCCCTCCCCATTATGTAGTGTATTTAGGTTTGTGCATGCGGAAATAAAGGCAGAACATTGCTGAGATCGTGGCTTGCCAGTAGCCCTCTGAGCGTGCTCTGGGTTTGAACCAGCTCGTTGTCTGACTCATTCTTTGAATAATTGACCCATGCTCGTAGCCTTAATTTGGAGTGACTAGAGGACGAGTGGATTGACGTTACGACCCCGACATTTGGCGCCCAACGTGGGGCGTGGCCAGCGGTTCGCCGCCCTCCCGGACCCATATTGCTGACTTCCCTGGTGGTGACCGTGGCGGCTGAATTTGAGGCCTGATCAACCTCCATCGAACGCGGTAAGTTGAGATATATATTTTATATGTTTCACTTGCCTGTGTGTCGGCCGCAGCGGTTCCTGTGGGGTTGTCGGTTTGGATCTGGGTGGGTGACCGGTCGAGTGGTGAGACCTCAGGCGTCCCGCGCCACGTCCCGAACCAGCAACTGTGAGACCGAGTGACGTCGCATGCCTGCGCGTGCTCGTGTGAACACCACCTCCTCCTCCCCCGGTCACTGTACTCTTCTTAGATAGTTGTCTCCCGTGACTGATAGTCGATTCCAAGCCATCCCTAAATCGAAGTGTGAAGGTTAGAAAGAATCTGTGCCGAATTTAGGAGTGCTCTTCGTCTACCACAGGGAAACTTCATAAGGAGGTATTCTGCTGTCAGAGTCAGGGTGCCGTGGTGAGTCGCACTGTAAAGTCGCCATTCAAGATTAGGGAAAGGGATAGATGAGGAGTCTCTCTGTCTCACCAGTGTATTGAGGAGTGCTCTACACTGACGGGTGGCGACCTGACGACTGCACCAGTGATCTGAGTCGCGACAGATCAGTGCATTCTATAAGAAAATGTTGCGTATGTTCAAATCTGAAAGACCTCACAAGTTGCCGGATGGTGCAGTGGGAGTCATCCAGCTAGTAAAGTCACGGGAAGGCAAGAAGGCTGTTAAAAATGTTAGGAGTCTGTATAAAATGATAAGTCTACCCAGTACGGGCAGGCTTCAGCCTTCAGTGTGGAAAGAATGCGTTACACAAAAAAAGGGGAAGTTGAGTGATGAAGGGCTCCTGCACCAGGCTCAGGCACATCTTAGAGTAGCAAGTGATTTAAAGGTTGAGGGCTGGAAGGAAGTAGATGGTGCAGGGGGGGCAGAGAATGCCGAGCCATTGTTCGGATACATGAAAGCTGTAGAATGTGATTTGTTATGTGACCCTAAATTGGCCGTAACCCCGTTGATGCCTGTCACTACGCCGAGCCCTCAGCCACCACCCTATAATGGCGCCGACGCCAAATCACCGGAAGTATGGACGTGTCGTGTGTGCGGAGAGCAGAACCCGCCCTGGGCGAAGTTCTGCTGTGTCTGTGGGGCGGGCCGCCCATGGCTCGATGCCCCGCCTGCCCCCAAGAACAATCCCACTCCCACTCCAACTCCTCCCTCCAACGGCCATCTTACTACACCTTTTACTTGTTGTGGGAGGCCCGGGAAACCCCAATCCGGCCTATATCCACTATTAGATCCGTCCGGTGCTTATTACCAGCCGCCAGTACGGGTGGAAAAGCCCGCAGTCCCAGAGCACCCATCTGAAACCAATGCGATACCCTCTGCTCCAGCCCACGATGCTGAGGCACTCCCTCTGTTCCCCATGGGGGTCGCCCATAACCCTGGGGATATCCTCCTCAACTCCCCAGAATTTCAGGCCAGACTGCTCTCCCTCCGCCAACATACTGTTACTCAAGACGATACGGAGCCAGATGAGGGATGGGCTCAAGATACTCCAGCGCCCCCCCCTTTACCCCATACGTCTCCTGTGGCACCCTCCACCCCACATTCATTACCCATACTCCAGCCCTTGCTCCAAGCAACTGCTGAAAGAGCACCACCCCCCAGCCCCTCAGAAGTCTGGGACCCCTGCCGCTCCCGGAATCTAGTAGACCCATCAGGACGCCCTGTCACTCTGTCAATAGGCTATGGTGACATCCTTACACATCGGGTGGGGGCCATAGTCAACCCTGCAAACTCCTGTATGAGCCATGCTGGAGGATTGGCTCGTAAAATTGCCCTTGCTGCTGGTTCCACTCTGGCTGCAGAATGCCAGGCTCACTTAGCCGAAAACGGAGAGCTTTCAAAAGGCCAGACCTTAGTCACCCGTGCGGGTAGACTGACCGCTGATGTCATCATACATGCAGTGGGTCCTATTTATGACCCCCAGAACCCCGAAGAGTCACGTTCCACTCTCGCATCTACCATCCGTTCAGTACTCCTCCATGCAGGAAAATTAAGTCACAGGATATGCCCAGACGCACTTTAGCGATACCACTTATATCTTCTGGAATTTTCGGCTACCCACTCGGGCCCTGCATGGAGGAACACGTACTATCCCTCAAGGAGGGCATGGAGACCCTCCCCCATGGATTGGACTCAATACGCATTGTATGTGTCCGTAGTCCAGCAGTTCATGCTGCTATGCCTTTGGCCCTTAAGCTACTAGTGGCAACCTCCTCCCCGACACCGATACCTAATGCGGTTCTGTTGCCTGAAGAATCCCCCCTAGCGGCCACCCCAAACACCACCAAGGAACATGCGACGCTGCCCGGTCCTCAACAAGTTCCTGGACCTTTAGGGATGATCAAATATCAACCCTTTACCCCAGTACAAGTAGACACTCTGGTCTCAAAGCTTCCTGATCCCGATAAATCTCCCATGCAGTATGCTAGATGCTTGGACACAACCAGAGCCATTTATGGTGCAACCTGGGCTGATTTGGCAGGTATCACATCTGTGAAGGCCAAGGAATATTTCTTGCCTACTATCGAAAAGGCCATGGATTCCACAAAAGCAGGATCCCTTAGTACGTATGAATCCGGCCTAGAATACATGAAACAGTTGAAGGCCTGGGCTCAGGATCGCTTATCAGATCAGGCCGGGTCTGTACAGGATGTTCAACAAGATCCTGATGAATCAGTAGAAAGATACGCTGCACGACTCAGCATGCACTTCGAGGATTTGGGGTATAGCCCTCATGTGAAAACACAGGCCGCCCTGTTGGTCCAATCCCTCATCGATGGCCTACAAGATACTCTCAAAGATGAAGTTCTGAGGGTGCGCCCCGAGATTCGTTCTTCTTCTTTTAACGACGCGGTGGACATTGTCAAAGCTTTCCAAAAAGCCATGCTAAAAATGGAAAAGGATACTAAGCCAAAGAAGAAAGCCGCTCCTGCCATGGTATATCAAGCTCAAGAAAGCTACCCACCCCCTGGCAACCAACATGGAATCAAGTGGGTAATGGTTAAAGGCACAGGTGATGACACTCCTCCCATGTATAGGAAGCAGGACAGAAGAAATGACAGGGGGCCACCTAGAGACAGGAGACAATCTCGTGATTCTGAAGGACGCATGCTGTGTTGGGAATGTGGTAGCCCTAATCACATTCTCAGAGACTGTCCAACCCGCAGACAGTACCATGACCGCTCGTTTCATGACGGTCCACGCAACCATGGACCTTCCCGTGAACCATCTCACCCACGCCAATGACGGCCCGGTCAACCAGTGTCCACTTTCCCGGCTACGCACCCCACGGCTGCCTGTGGGACCGTCACTTTACAGGTGGACCATCAACCATTGAAGTTCCTAGTGGACACTGGGGCGGCCACATCTGTCATTTCTTCCACACAGCTCCCTCCCTCGGTATCCCTATCACCAGATACCCTCACCTGTGTTGGGGTGGAAGGCCAACATATTTCCTCTCCACTCACAGTCCCTGTCTCTGCAGGGCCGTTTACCGGAGTACTCACAAGATTCCTGGTCTCCGAAACTTGCCCCGTCAATTTGTTGGGGGCCGACCTCCTAGAACGGATGAAGGCGACTATTACTTTTGGGAACCATGGTATGGAGCTCCTTTTACAGGACCCTCATTCTGAACAAGGGACTGAAGACCGCTGCGTTCTCAAAGCCTTCCCTCTCATGATGACGACTATACAACCTCACACTCTTCTTGATACCTCACAGTTCCCTCACTCTCTGTGGTCCAGCGGGCCAGAGGATGTTGGCCTCCTGCAGGTTCCCCCTGTCCGAGTACACCTCAAACCTGGACACAAGTACCCACGGTTGCCACAATACCCCCTCAAGGTGGCACAGGAACAAAGCTTGGGTACTCAAATCACCTCTCTCCTGGAATCAGGAGTTCTTGTCAGATGTGTATCTCCATGCAATACACCCCTCTTTCCTGTAAAAAAGAAAACCGCTCCGGGTGAGCCTCCAAGATACCGGTTGGTTCAGGATCTCAGAGCCGTCAATGCAGCTACCATTTTAGAAACTCCAGTGGTACCCAACCCAAACACCCTCTTGTCTCAGGTGCCTCCAACGGCCACCTTGTTTACGGTGCTAGATCTGGCCAACGCCTTCTTTAGTATACCCTTACATGAAGATTTGTGGTTTCTTTTTGCCTTTACCTTTCAAGGAGCACAGCTTACATGGACCAGGACTCCACAAGGAGCCCAGAACTCTCCTAACCAATTCACTCATTCTATGAAGTCTATTCTGGAGCCATGGGTTCAAGAGAACCCTCAGGTCACTCTTCTACAATATGTGGATGATCTTTTACTCTGCGGCACTGAAGAAAATTTGCCAGAGATGTCAGCATCCCTTCTCTGGTTTCTTCACTCAGCTAACTGTAAAGTCTCGAAAAGCAAAGTCCAATGGTGTCTGCCCATGGTCATTTTCCTCGGACATTGTATCTCACAAGGAGCTAGACATCTGACTGAGGAAAGAAAACAAGCCATCATGGATATTACTTTCCCAACCACCTACTCTGCTATGCAGACTTTCCTTGGCCTCATCACTTACTGCAGACAATGGATCCCTGATGCCTCAAAGCTCATGCAACCCCTGTACGATTGTCTCAAGGATGAAGGCTCAGTCTGGCTTCATGCTGAAGATCCACGAGTCTCTCACCAACGCAGACTATGATTTGACTGCCTTAAACAGGCTGTTGTCTCTGCCCCGGCCTTGGGCTTACCAGACTATACTCAGTCATTTCATCTCTTTGTCTCTGAATCTGAAGGTCATGCCTCTGGAGTCTTAGCACAACGCTATGATCATAAGTATCGGCCTCTGGGCTACTACTCAGCCCGCCTGGACCCTGTCGCCCAAACTGCCCCCACGTGCCTTAAGGCGGTCCACGCTGATCACATCCTCCTTGACAAGTCAGCTGATATCGTCCTTGGACATGATCTAATTATACAGGCTGGCCATGATCTCTCGGCTGTTCTGCAACAAACATCTCCGAAACATCTAACCAACCAAAGACACCTGCGGCTGCAGTGTTCCCTATTGTTGCCCTCCAATATAACATTTACCAGATGTCTGACTATCAACCCTGCCACTTTGCTTCCACCTTCTAGGGGGGAAGACGAACAGGGTGAAGGTCCATTGGTGGAACCTCATGATTCTCATGATTGTATAAAAATTTTGCAGGAAGAGACTTCTGCTCCAGAGAATATGGTGGCACATCCGCTCGCACACCCTGCCTTGCACCTATGGACTGATGGATACTGTTTCGCAGACCCTCAAGGGAAGTTCCACACGGGATATGCTGTCACAACAGACCTAACAGTCCTCAAGGCTGAAGCTCTACCACCATACATGTCTGCACAAGAAGCTGAACTTGTAGCTCTCACAGAAGCCTGCCACCTGGCAGCTGGAACAACGGCAAACATATATACCGATTCTAGGTATGGACATGGAATTTGCAATGATTTTGGACTCTTGTGGAAGTCTAGAGGATTCATCACAGCTGCAGGTACACCAGTGAAACATGCCTCATGGATTAAGGCCCTAATGAAGGCCCTGGAACTACTCATTCAGGTTGCTGTTATCAAGGTCAAGGCTCATGGAAGACTAGATTCCAGGGAAGCCAAGGGCAACCACCTAGCTGACCAAGCAGCCAAGACTGCAGCAGTGGAGAATGTGTCATCAAAGTGGCAGGAAAAGGAAGAAGAGATGGGGGAGACCCTGCAAACCGTAGCTGTGGCGCTCACTAGAGCAAGGGCCAAAGAACAGCCGGCGGAAGACCATACAAGTCCAGAGGGGACACGAGTGGAATCCAGGGGGGTCAGGATGCCTGAAGAAACATTGTGCGAAGAACAAAGGAAGACCCCCACTGAAGAAGTCAAGCAATGGAAAGCGGCGGGAGCCGTGCTGGCAGGTCGCAAAGATTTAAAGGTCGACTCAACTCTTTACCAAGTGGACGGAAAACCTTGCTTGCCCAGGCGCATGTACTCAGCCGTGGCAGCATGGGCTCACGGGCCTGCACACAGAGGAAAGAATCAAGCCTTGGCATGTATCAAGAAACTGTACTTTGCACCCGGAATCTCTTCCACTGTGACTGCATACTCAAAATCCTGCTCTGTCTGTGCTACCTGCAACCCAACGTGTACGGCACGGGTCCCTCTCCAACACCTGGCTAAACCAGACTACCCTTGGCAGAGAATACAAGTCGACCATATCCAAATGCCTAAAGCAGGAAAATATGAGTACGTTTTGGTAGCCGTGGATATGTTCTCAGCCTGGCCCGAGGCCTACCCGGTCGTCAACATGACTGCTAAAGTCGCAGCCAAGAAACTGATCACTGAAATTGCCTGCAGATTTGGAGTTCCCCAAGTCATAGAATCGGATCAAGGACCAGCTTTCACAGCAAATATCTACAAAGAACTTTGGAATATGTTGGGAACAGATTTGGGCCTCCACACTCCATAACATCCTGCCAGTTCAGGCAAAGTGGAAAGGATGAATTCCACACTCAAGACCCAGCTCTTGAAAATGACCCAAGATCATCCCCTCCCCTGGCCCGACCTACTCCCTATAGTATTGTATCATATCAGACACACCCCACAAGCTAAACATGGGCTAACTCCCTATGAAATTTTGTTTGGGACCCCACCTAAAATAGGAAAAATTAGGCCCCAAGAGTTGTCTGAAACACATGATAGAGTAGTAAAATTTGTGATTGCTCTGTCTAAAGAATTGACTAACACCCGCTCTACAGTATCTGCTTCTCTCCCAGAATCCACAGTTGATGCGGTACATGATTTCACCCCAGGCGACCTGGTGTACGTAAAGAAGTTTGTCCGGAAAGACTGTCTCCAACCCAGATTTGAGGGCCCCTACACTGTGATCCTGACTACTCCTACAGCTCTGAAGCTTGAGGGCAAGAGCACCTGGATTCACGCCTCCCACTGCAAGAGAGACAAAACGAGCCTATAAAAGATGACTACCTTCTTCTATATCCTTTCCATATGCTTACTGTCTGTCCCAGGGTGGACAGCTACCACATTTTGGGTAGATACTCACGCAAAAATCCAGACGTATCGATTTGATTACTGTGACATAGTGGATTGTGCAGGAATGACATGGTACTGGTATGATGCTTATGCCCGAGGAATGTTTTATCTCTGTGTAACCCGTCCAGGAAACGAAAATTGCTATTATTGGTCAGATGTGGGGTGGAATACGGGAGATACTGACTGGGAATACAAACCAAAGGAAGCTGTAAACAGGAAGGACCGAGAAGGGAGATCTCTATTAACCCGAATGACCCTGAGCACTGGATTTATAGATAAGGTACAGTGGCCACATATTCCAAAATGCTCATGGGAAAAAGACTGCTTCCCTTTATATCTGAATCTGGAGAACCCTCAAACAGGAGATTTGGGGAAATATGTTTTGAGTAGCTACAATGGTGCTATAAACCCTGATCAAGGAATAATAGAGCTAAAAGATATACAAACAAAACCTACACCAGCCCCTTTGAACACAAGTCAATCTAGCGGGGGTGCTATGCTACAAAAAATTTTAAACGAGGTCATCCCTATCCCAGGGCTTGGGTGGGAAGAAGTTTTCTCCATAGAAACCCAGGTAAATCCCCGTAAAAATCTATGGTTAGAATGGGTACGGTACAATGTTAGAGCCCAGAATATATCCGTAAGTTGCGTGGCCTGTGCAGCCGCCAATACTCATCTGTACACCCATGCTTTCCCAGCTGACCATAATAGTACCCTCTGCTTATTAGAGTTGCTAAAAAATAAACTAAACAACAGCTCTTGTCCTGAATACATTCCCCTGGTTAGCTCCAAGGCAAAAATTCGGACCCCAGGTGAAGTAACAATAACCAAAGATAATTATACATGCTATTCCCCTGACAACTCTACCGGTCGTTCTTTAGGAATTTTCAAAAACGGTTTCTATCAGACTAACGAGTGTAACATACCTGGCGGCGTCCTTGCATGGTGGTCCATCTCCCACTGTGCAAGAGGGCGCACTTGATCTCCTGTCCAGAATGTCTCTCTGGCTTCCCTCCATGCTGTCTGTTTGTGTCTGTCTCTGCTGCTTAAGGGCGGCGCCCGATCACTTCCTGCTTTTTGTACCTGCTGTGGGTCACGCCCCTTGTGCGTCCTCAGCCTATTGCTGTCTGACACTTGGTATATAGCTCAGCAGCTCCCTTCTATCCCTGCCTGAGCATAGTGTTTTCCTTCAGTGTGTGTTTGCACTCTGAAGGTGCCAGGTCCCGTCTTTGTTTCCTTGTCTGCCTTTCCTGGAGGCTGTATTTCCAGGCCTGTCTGAACTTAGTCCTGTATGTCTCCTGCTTTGCGGTATCAGCTCCCGTGTCTGAACTGTGTCCTGTATGTCTCCTGATTTGCGGTATTAGTTCCCGTGTCTGAACTGAGTCCTGTATGTCTCCTGCTTTGCGGTATTAGTTCCCGTGTCTGAACTGAGTCCTTTCTGTGTATCTTGTCTGTCCTGTCTGAACACGCTCCTAGCCTGTTCCTCTCGCCTTCTAGGGGCCGATTACCTAGACCCGCTCCTGTATCTTGTCTGTCCTGTCTGAACACGCTCCTTGCCTGTTCGTCCTGCCTCTCTGGGGGCCGTATTCCTAGACCCGCTCCTGTATCCCGCTGCAGTGTCGGTCTCCTCCGTACACTCAGTTCCAGTCTGAACTCTCTCCTATCCTTTACCTGTTTTGCCTCTATGTCCGTTCCCTTCCTTTTTCTGCAGAGTCTGAACTCGTACCTAACTCCTGCCAGTTGTCTCTGTACTCCCGTTTGTGAGTTTGTGGTCCACTCGCTACTTCACTGCAAGTACCCTGTGGGTGTCTGGCTCTGTCTTTCCCTTCCTGTCTGTTCTGTGTGAACAGAGCCCTGTCCTCCCTGCTCAGCCTTTTCTGCACTCTAGCTGTGCTTGCCTTTACCCCCCTGCCTGCATACCCGCCTGCCTGCATACCAGTCGTGCCTGCCTATACCCACCAGTCTGTGTGCCAGCCTACCAGCCTGTTCCTGTATTCCCCTGTGTGGGTCAACAGCCGTGTCCGGGGTCTGTCCTGGAGTAGCACCTGGTCCCTCTGCTCGGTTCCTCCTTGGTGCACTGGCGTCGTATGCCGTCGTGCGACCCTGGTCGGATCGGGTGAATACTTAGTCACGCCCCTCCAGGCATTCACTCTCCGGCACGGTCCAGTGGAATCACTACCAATCACACGCACACGCCGCTTAGCCCGGGCGTGTGCATAACAGCATGCTCAGGCCATGGTTCCCGTTGAGCCCCACGGCCTTCGCTCTCTGAGAAGTTTTCCAGCGAATATATGCATTAAAATAAATAAATAAATTTTTTTTCCCCCCTTTAGCTGAGTTCCAGGCGAATTACGCACCCGTCCAGATGGATCTATCAGCCCTCGTTCCTGCGGATCCGCCACGTTACTATGGGGATCCAAGACAGTGTCGTGCATTTGTGGAGCAATGCATGCTACACTTTAAGGCCTACCCTCTCTATTTTCCTTCCGATTGGGCTAAAGTGGCCTTTATGATTGACTACCTAGCGGGTGATGCCTTGAAATGGGTCACCCCCCTATGGGAAGCATGGGATCCTGTCATCCTTGACCTGCAGGCCTTCCTGGTGGCCTTTCGTATGGTCTTCGAGGACCCTAACTCTGAAGCCCCTGCTGAAGCTTCACTTCCCAATATCCCGGAGCAGCCCCGACGGGTAATGTGTGTGGGTAGCGCAATAGTCCTCCAGCCCAATGAGACTACTGCCCACCCAGAATCCTCACAGGGTGACTACGCTTTCCGGAATACTTCTCTCAACCTCAAGAGGCAGTCCAGACGTGCTAGACTTAGAGGCAAGCCGTCACGCCAGGGTCTGTCCTCCCTGAGACCTCCTGACCCCAACCTTGAAGTCCCTACTGAAGCTTCACCTCCCTGTATCCCGGAGAAACCCCAATGGGTAATGTGCGTGGGTAGTGCACCAGTTCTCCTGCCCGAAGAGACTTCTGCCCATCCAGACTCCACACAGGAGAACTTCCTGCACCCGGCATCAGATGCTTCTCTCTCTTTAACCGGTGTGCATGTCCAAGGATGCTCCAAAGCTGTGGTTACCTCTGAGTCTGTGCACCTCTACTACCTGGCGGAGGATCCCCTGTTGCCTCCTGAATCCTCCGGGATACCACTCGATGACAAATGGAGAGAGACTTCTCTACACCCGGTACTCAATACTTTGTCCGCTTCGTCCTGTGAGCCTGACAATGGGTACCCCAAAGTGGTAGTTACCTCCGAGTCTCTACACCCCTCCGACCAGGCGGAGGATCTCCAGTTGTCTCCTGAACCCTTCGGGGTGCTACCTGGTAGCGAAAGGACAGAGACTCTCCTATACTCTGTACCTGATACCTCGCTCGCTTCGTCCAGTGAGTCCAACCTAGTGTACTCCGAAGCAGAAGTTACTCCCGAGTCTCTACACCCCTCCGACCAGGCGGAGGACCTCCAGTTGTGTTCAGAACCCTTCGGGGTGCCACCTGGTGGTGAATGGACAGAGACTTTCCTATACTCGGTACCCGATACCTCGCCTGCTTCCTCCAGTGAGTCCAACCTAGTGTACTCCGAAGCAGAGGTTACTCCCGAGTCTCTACACCCCTCCGACCAGGCGGAGGACCTCCAGTTGTGTTCAGAACCCTTCGGGGTGCCACCTGGTGGTGAATGGACAGAGACTTTCCTATACTCGGTACCCGATACCTCGCCTGCTTCCTCCAGTGAGTCCGACCTAGTGTACTCTGAAGCAGTTGTTTTCTCTGAGCCTCTGCACTCTTCTGACCCGGCGGAGGACCTCCAGTTGTTTCCTGAATCCTCCGGGGTACCACCAGATAACAAAGAGACAGTGACTTTTCCTCATTATGTACCTGATAACCCGTCTATTTTTTCCTGTGAGCTTGACAAGATGTACCTCGAAGCAGAGTTTACCCTCAAGTCTCTGTCCCCCTCCAACCCAGTGAACGACTGGTCCTCGAATTCCCTGCGGAAGATTCTGGCAGGCCTGAAGAAGAGGGGGCGTAAGGGGGGAGGTACTGTAACATACCTGGCGGCGTCCTTGCATGGTGGTCCATCTCCCACTGTGCAAGAGGGCGCACTTGATCTCCTGTCCAGAATGTCTCTCTGGCTTCCCTCCATGCTGTCTGTTTGTGTCTGTCTCTGCTGCTTAAGGGCGGCGCCCGATCACTTCCTGCTTTTTGTACCTGCTGTGGGTCACGCCCCTTGTGCGTCCTCAGCCTATTGCTGTCTGACACTTGGTATATAGCTCAGCAGCTCCCTTCTATCCCTGCCTGAGCATAGTGTTTTCCTTCAGTGTGTGTTTGCACTCTGAAGGTGCCAGGTCCCGTCTTTGTTTCCTTGTCTGCCTTTCCTGGAGGCTGTATTTCCAGGCCTGTCTGAACTTAGTCCTGTATGTCTCCTGCTTTGCGGTATCAGCTCCCGTGTCTGAACTGTGTCCTGTATGTCTCCTGATTTGCGGTATTAGTTCCCGTGTCTGAACTGAGTCCTGTATGTCTCCTGCTTTGCGGTATTAGTTCCCGTGTCTGAACTGAGTCCTTTCTGTGTATCTTGTCTGTCCTGTCTGAACACGCTCCTAGCCTGTTCCTCTCGCCTTCTAGGGGCCGATTACCTAGACCCGCTCCTGTATCTTGTCTGTCCTGTCTGAACACGCTCCTTGCCTGTTCGTCCTGCCTCTCTGGGGGCCGTATTCCTAGACCCGCTCCTGTATCCCGCTGCAGTGTCGGTCTCCTCCGTACACTCAGTTCCAGTCTGAACTCTCTCCTATCCTTTACCTGTTTTGCCTCTATGTCCGTTCCCTTCCTTTTTCTGCAGAGTCTGAACTCGTACCTAACTCCTGCCAGTTGTCTCTGTACTCCCGTTTGTGAGTTTGTGGTCCACTCGCTACTTCACTGCAAGTACCCTGTGGGTGTCTGGCTCTGTCTTTCCCTTCCTGTCTGTTCTGTGTGAACAGAGCCCTGTCCTCCCTGCTCAGCCTTTTCTGCACTCTAGCTGTGCTTGCCTTTACCCCCCTGCCTGCATACCCGCCTGCCTGCATACCAGTCGTGCCTGCCTATACCCACCAGTCTGTGTGCCAGCCTACCAGCCTGTTCCTGTATTCCCCTGTGTGGGTCAACAGCCGTGTCCGGGGTCTGTCCTGGAGTAGCACCTGGTCCCTCTGCTCGGTTCCTCCTTGGTGCACTGGCGTCGTATGCCGTCGTGCGACCCTGGTCGGATCGGGTGAATACTTAGTCACGCCCCTCCAGGCATTCACTCTCCGGCACGGTCCAGTGGAATCACTACCAATCACACGCACACGCCGCTTAGCCCGGGCGTGTGCATAACAACGAGACTGTGGACACTGATCTACTAAGCAATCATTCCAGATATTTATATGATGGTTATTGGCTCTGTGAGGATGGACGACTCAGACCCAGGCTTCCCACCACCTGGACCGGACAGTGCACCCTAGTAAAATTAGCCATGCAATTCAGAATCCTGCCCTGGAACCCGGAAACGACTCCTGAACTGACCAGGAAAAAGAGAAGTCTGGAACAGCTGCATATGAGCTATGCAGAAGACCCGAAGGTCTATATAGACTCTATAGGAGTCCCTAGGGGGGTCCCAGATGAGTACAAGGCTCAGAATCAAGTAGTTGCTGGATTTCTCTCTCTCATCCCGGCTATACAGATCAATAGGAATGTAGATTGGATAAACTATGTCTATTACACTGAACAGAGATTTATAAATTACAGCAGAGATGCCTTCCAGGGCATAGTTGAGGAACTAGGGCCCAATACAAGGATGACTCTTCAAAATAGATTGGCAATAGATATGATTCTTGCTGAAAAAGGTGGAGTATGTGGGATGATAGGGGAAGAATGTTGCACATACATTCCCCAGAACTCTGGAGTGAATGGGAAAACCATGATAGCTCTTCGAAAGATAACAAGTCTGGCAGAGAAAGTGAAGGCGAACACAGGGGTAGATACCTCCTTCTTCTCAGGTTGGTTGGGAGGGCTCAAGGGATTCCTCCAACAAGCTTGTCTAGTAATGGGAGGTCTACTAGTATTGGGCCTGGTGGTCCTCTGCTGCATAGTCCCCTTATACAGGAAAGCTATAAACAATGCTGTTCCAACCTCCGGGACCTTTTTGAATCAAGAAACCACATCTCTGTTACATGATGATACCAGTAAGGAAGACATGGAGAAATACACTCCTTTGAACAAGCCTGACCAGACCCCCCATGACAGAGTCCAATTGAGAGATTTAGTTTAGGGTCAGTTGGGAGAACTCCATGTGTTATTTAGGGTAGGGCTCAATTATTTGGGGGCGTCCCATAAGGGGGCAGCGTCTAAGATAATTGGGTGAAGAAATCCACCTCCCCTCTCCCCACACATGGACAGTCTCAGAGGCCCCGAAGCAAGGGAAAGCTTAGTGTTTAGGGGGGAATGTCAGGGTCAGAAAGAATATTTTTTTTCCACTTTTATACTTTTATACTTTTATACGCTTTGCTTATGCACTAACCACCATTTTGTGTCTTATAACAATAAGCTTTCCTTGCTACGTGTTACTTAGATCGAAACTTATGCTAAAATGGCGCCAGTATCAACCAACACCTATTTCAGAGAAATGAAACCGGATCATCAACTGACGGTTGCAATATCTGCCCAGAGACTGAGTTAAGGAGACATGGACCAATCAGGAGTGGCCGGATACTAGACATTTATGGCTTATCCCGCCCCGAACAATCCCTTTTCCCTCCCCATTATGTAGTGTATTTAGGTTTGTGCATGCGGAAATAAAGGCAGAACATTGCTGAGATCGTGGCTTGCCAGTAGCCCTCTGAGCGTGCTCTGAGTTTGAACCAGCTCGTTGTCTGACTCATTCTTTGAATAATTGACCCATGCTCATAGCCTTAATTTGGAGTGACTAGAGGATGAGTGGATTGTCGGTACGACCCCGACAAACACATATTTTGTAAAATCTAGTTTTTGCATCGCCATATTTTGAGAGCTATAATTTTTCCATATTTTGGCCGACAGAGTCATGTGATGGATTTTTTTTTGCGGGACAAGCTGACGTTTTTATTGGTGCCATTTTCAGGCACGTGACATATTTTGATCGCTTTCTATTCCAGCTTTTGGGAGGCAGAATAAACAAAAACCTACAATTCAGGAATTGTTTTTTTTTTGTTTTTTTTTTATTCTACTCCGCGTGTGGTAAAATTGATAAGGTAGCTTTATTCTTCGGGTCAGTACGTTTACAGCGGTACCACATTTATATAGTTTTTCTATGTTTTGGCGCTTTTACACAATAAAAGACATTATATAGAAAAAATTATTTTTTTGCATCGCTTTATTCTGAGAGCTATAACTTTTTGAATTTTCGGATTATGGAGCTGTATGGCGGCTTGTTTTTTGCGGGACAAGATTATGTTTTCAGCGGTACCATTTTTATTTATATTCATTTTTTTGATCGCGTGTTATTCCATTTTTTGTTTGGCGGTATGATGATAAAGCATTGTTTTTTGCTTCGTTTTTTTTTTTTTTTACCGTGTTCAATGAAGGGGTTAACTAGTGGGACAGTTTTATAGGTCAGGTCATTCCGGACGCGGCGATACCAAATATGTGTACTTTTATTGTTTTTGTTTTTTTTTCATAATAATATTTATTGATGGGTACATTATATTTTTATTTTTGGTGGATTACATTTTTTTATTTTTTTTTTAAATATTTTTACAATTTTTTTAATTTTTTTTTTCACTTTCTGAGAGGTTTTACACTTTTTTACTTTGTCCCACTCTGGCACTTTCACTTTTTTTATTCTGATCGCCTGCATAGCATAGGGATAGAGCACCATCCCTGAGCCATGCAGGCAGTCAGCGCTGCACAGTGAGAAGATTGTTCGGTCATGCACTGCACATGACCAAACAATCTTCCTGCTGTCTGGTGACCCGGATGTTGTCATGACGACATCGGATCATCATGACAACACCCGGGAAGCCACGGCAGACAGCGCTGGAGGCCGGAAGAGGAGGTGAGTATTGCGATCACCTCCCCTTGCCACCGCAATGCTGCGATCGAAATTGCGGGGGTTAATGTGCCGGGAGCGGTGCGGGACCGCTCCCTGCACATAGTACCGGGAGTCAGCTGTGACAATCAGCTGACACCCGGCGGCGATCGCGCCCGCACAGCCTGTGTGCGCGCACGATCGCCATGATGTACTAATACGGGTCAGGCTCTTGAAGCCCAGGGCACAGACGCGTGTTAGTACGTCATGAGCTGTAAAGGGGTTAATACAAGATGAGGACAAATTCAAAAGGTGTATAGAAAAAAAAATGATATCACTAAAAATGTCATTTTGTCATGCAAAGAATGCGGCCCATCTACCCAGCCGAGTTTGAGACCCTTGCTTTATAAAGTATCTTTGCTTAACAAACAGTTGTTTCTGAGAAGCTAATGATAGCAAATGATCAGGCAATATTTTCTGTGCATTTTCCCATTTCATTCTACTTGTGCCTCCTTTTCGCAAACATTCTGTTGCAATTTTTGAGTTAACTCCTTTATTTTGGATTTTATCTTATTGATCCCCCCTATGCATATTCCCCGTACATATGCTTTCATAGCATCCCATATAAATCTCGTAGATGACGACCCATCATTAAAACGAAAATATTCTAAGATTCTAGAGCTAAGAGTAGGACCAATTAGTTGCAGCCAAAAAGGATTGTGTGCCATGTATATTCCCCCGGAGACCTCACAGCACCCATCTGCAGTTGTACCTGTATAGGCGAGTGGTCAGAGACACTCCTTGGCAGATACCTCACCGATTTAATATAGGGTATGATTGATTCAAAGCCAATAGCTTGGTCTATTCTTGACAAAGAATGATGGGAGGCGAAGTAACAGGAATATTGTCTGACATCAGGGTGCCGTATTCTCCATAGGTCCACTATGCCTACCTCCTCTAGCAGATAATGTAGAGATGTATATTGTGCATTTTGAAGAATATTTCCAGTATGGAATTTATCCCAGAAAGGGTGGAGGTAGGTGGTAAAATCCCCTCCCCCTGCGAGGTTGGGATTTAGGAGGATGTTAGTTTTAGATCAGTTGCAGAACGGAGGGCACGGGAGGGGTGATAGACAGAAATGAGGGATGAGATATAGGGTGGTGCAGAACTGTGGAGGGCTTAATGGGTGAGAGAGATGAGTTTGTATTGTATTCTGTGGTGAATGGGTAACCAGTGCAATGACTGGCACTGGTTAGAGGCGTTGGTGAAGCGGCCTGATAGAAATACGACCCTGGCTGCTGCATTCAGAATGGATTGGAGAGGAGAGAGTTTGTTTAGAGGGAGACCGATTAGAAGAGAGTTGCAGTAGTCCAGACGAGAGTGAATAAGAGCGACAGTAAGAGTTTTTGCAGTATCAAAGGTGAGAAAATGTGGGGTTCTGGAGATGTTTTTAAGGTGCAGGTGACATGAGTGAGTGAGTGATTGTAGCCCAGTCAAGAGAGCTTGTAAAAGAACTTCTACATGATGTTTCAAGGATGGAAAGAGACTGCCATCTACTGGCCAGACGCAGTCAAGCGGAACCAAGATATGCAAGGGAAGTTGCAGGGAGAGCAAGTTCAGACGCTGGACCTGATCAGGTGACTTCCAGGAAGGAATTCCGGAAAATAAAAGGCCAGCGCGCCAAACCTGAGGGGTCTTTGGCGCCAAGCAACAGAAAAAAGCAGACGTGTTTCCTGCATCCTGAGAAACCCCGCGTGAGAGGCCTAAGCCAGAGGCCTGTGAGGTGCCACAGCCGGGCACCGGTAAAAGAGCTCCGGATATCTCGTGGATGTTACCTGAGTGCTGTGCCTGCTGAGGAGACTAGGAACCTGATTGCGGTGCTGAGTGAGTTCGCGGAACCCGACGTCGCCCGCCGACAGACGAGGCCTGGACCCCCCTATCCAAGGCTCGAGAGACTGCCTCCAACAGCGAAGCAGAGATGAGTTGAGAGATGGTTGCCCTAGGAAAGTCACGCCAGCGGAAGCGGAGGAGCTGCATACGTGAACAGGGCCGTCATTTCCACTGTTCACTGTTGGGAGGGGAACTGTTGGGACTAAAGGAGCACAACGTGATCTAATTGAATTTATACGGAAGAGACTCATGGCCTACCGGGAATAACCGGTGACCCCCGCTAGGGCCAAATGTACAGTTAAAGAACTTACGTGGTGTCTCCCATGACTGAGGGCATCACCCTACTTAAGAGACTTCGCCTTACTTAAGAGACTTCACCGTACTAAAGAGACTGCACCTTACTTAAGAGACTTCACCTTACTTTGAGAGGCTTCACCTTATTTTGAGAGACTGCGTCTTATTTTGAGAGATTTTGCCTTTTGCTGATATATTGAATTACTGTTCATTACCCTTGTTACTAATCCCTTGTTCAGAATACCTGTTGCATAAAATTGTTTATTTTCATCTCAGACTGTTCTCGCCTTGTGTCTCTGTGCGTTGCATTCCCGCACCTGCATTACATGATTGTATATGGGGGATAAAGGAAAGTTGTGTGTCAAATATGACTCCAAGACATCGAGCTTGCTGCTTGGGGGTTATGGTGGCGCAACCCAAGAAAATTGAAAAGTCAGGTATAGGTAGGTTAGTAGAGAGAGAAAAAACAAGGAGTTCAGTTTTGGAGAGATTCAGTTTCAGATAGAGGGAAGACTTGATGTTAGAGACAGCAGACAGACAATCACTGGTATTTTGTATTAGAGTGGGGGTGATGTCAGGTGAAGAGGTGTATAGTTGGGTGTCATCAGCATTGAGATGGTACTGGAAATCAAATCTGCTGATGGTTTGTCCAATAGGAGCAGTATACAAGGAGAAGAGGAGGGGACCTAGGACTGATCCTTGTGGAACCCCGATAGTAAGAGGAAGATTAGAGGAAGAAGAGCCGGCAAAAGATACCGTGAAGGAGCGGTCAGAGGTAGGAGAAGAACCAGGAGGGAGCGGTGTCCTTGAGGCCTATACAGCGGAGCATAGTGAGGAGGAGCTGATGATCTACAGTGTCAAAAGAGAGATCAAAAGAGAAACAGCAGGGAGTAGTGACCATTAGATTTAGCTGTTAGTAGATCATTAGAGACTTTAGTGAGGGCAGTTTCAGTAGAGTGTGAGGAGCGGAAACCGGATTGTAAAGGGTCGAGAAGAGAGTTATCTGAGAGATAGCGGATTAGGCGGGAATGGACCAGGCGTTCCTGGAGTTTAGAGATGAAGGGAAGATTAGAGACCGGTCTGTAGTTAGCAGTGCAGTTCTGGTCCAGGGATGGCTTTTTCAGTAAAAGGGTTATGATGGCATGTTTAAGTGAGGAGGGAAAGATACCTGAAGAAAGAGAGAGGTCAAATATTTTAGTTAGGTGGGTAGTGATGTCAAGGTAAAATATATATATTAATTGAAAATCAATTATTTTATTTTAATAGATTACCTAATCAGTGTGAATTAATATAGAGATGATGGAATAATCTATGTGTATGTATGTATGCAAATGTGTATATGCACATTGATTATGTTAATAGTTAATGATATATAACAGTTTCTGTTCTCATGCTATGTGCCCACAATGCAGAAATGCTCCGGATTTTTCCTGAGCGTTTCTGCATATCCCTGGCAGAAAAAATGTATGCGGATTGTACATGCGGATTTTACAAGCGGATTGTACATGTGGATTGTAAATGCGGATTTTACATGTGGATTGTACATGCGGATTGTAAATGCGGATTTTACATGTCGATTGTACATGCGGATTGTACATGCAGATTTTACATGTTGATTGTACATGTGGATTTTACATGCGTTTTTCCTGCCAGGGACAAGCGGATGTGAAGCTTTCTTCACATGCATTTCTCCATGCACGTTGAAAGCGCTTTCCAAGCGATTTTAACATCACTTGGAAAGTGCTTGACAACTTGGTCACACTATATAAATCCATGCAAACGGCATGGATTTATATAGTGTGTCCGAAAGAATGTTAAAAAATAAAAAATAAATGTCATACTTACCTTCTGATGGCCCCCGGTGTCTTTATCCGATGCGTCTCAGCTTTCCGGCAGCTCGCGGTACACTGAAGGACCTGCCGTCACATGACTAAATGACGTCAGCGCAGGTCCTTGAGTCCACCGCGATCTGCCGGCAAGCCAAGACAAGCACACCGGGGGCCATCAGAAGTTAAGTATAATATTTATTTTTTATTTTATTCTTTTTTTACAATGATTTCCTGGGAATGACATATGTATGTGAATGGCTGATAACAGAGAGATTCATGTCGAGTTGGCAAAGATGGCGCTGAGAGATGACTTCACCCCTCCCATCAGAATTCCTAAGGTGTTACTGAGGCCAGGAGATACATGGATGAGCAAATTGCAGTGTGCCAAGTTATCAGAAGGAGCAATGAATTTTACTAATCCCACCTAGAAGTAGAATACTATATAACCCCATGTCTACATAATAAAGTATGTCATTTTGCGTGGTTTAGTCTCTGAGTGAAGTTTTTCAACCATATTAGCAAATTTGGTCGATTTGCATTCACTCGGACATCTTTAATTAGGAGGAGAGCAGTTACCTAGTGTATCTTAAATTGGTGAAACCTCCAAAGTGACAGCTGGGGAAAGGAACTGAATGAGCTGTGAGGGAATAGGGTCACTGTTGCAGGTTGTAGGGCGGGAAGAAGTGAGGAGTCTGGTCACTTCTTCTTCTGTGACCAGCTCGAAGATGGAAAGTGAACTTGAGGTGCGGGAGGGAAGGGAATCCAGACTCTGAGGGGATTGTGTAAAAATGTCTTGACAGATATGATTGATTTTTTGTAGAAAATAAGTGGCCAGATCGTCAGCGCTTAGGTTGGTGATGGGGATCTGTACTTTAGAGCTCAGGAGGGAGTGGAAGGTTTCAAAGAGTCGTTTAGGATTGTTGGCTAGAGATGTGATGAGAGTGGTAAAGTAGACTTGTTTAGCCGGATGGAGAGCAGAATTATAAGTTTTGAGCATGAACTTATAGTGGATAAAGAGAAACCAAAAACAAGAAAAATACCCAAATAATTGAAAGTAAATGTATAGTGGATGAAGTTTTCTGTCAAAAGAGATTTTCTCCACAGATGCTCCACTCACAAAATAAGAATACTTTGTATGTACAATAAGGCAGGTACATAACTCATCATAGCTCAACATTTCCCGCTCATAATAGAATAACGGAATAGATTCATGGATAGGCATTTTTTCATCTTGCCTTATAAATGGGGTTGGGACCATCAGTTGTGTTGTGCAGAAGACAATGACCCCAAACACACCTCCAGGCTGTGTAAGGGCTATTTGACCAAGAAGGAGAGTGATGGGGTGCTACGCCAGATGACCTGGCCTCCACAGTCACCTGACCTGAACCCAATCGAGATGGTTTGGGGTGAGCTGAACCTCAGAGTGAAGGCAAAAGGGCCAACAAGTGCTAAGCATCTCTGGGAACTCCTTCAAGATTGTTGGAAGACCATTTCCAGTGACTACCTCTTGAAGCTCATCAAGAGAATGCAAAGAGTGTGCAAAGCAGTCATCAAAGCAAGAGGTGGCTACTTTGAAGAACCTAGATTATAAGACATATTTTCAGTTGTTTCACATTTTTTGTTATCTATATAATTCCACATGTGTTAATTCATAGTTTTGATGCCTTCAGTGTGAATGTACAATTTTCATAGTCATGAAAATACAGAAAAATCTTTAAATGAGAAGGTGTGTCCAAACTTTTGGTCTGTACTGTACGTATTAGTACGCCCTGGGCTGTAAAGAGGTTAAGACCCATAGTGGTGGGGATTGGTTCCCATGGTGAAAAATTAAGTGCCTGGATGGATTTTTACCTACAGCCTCTGGTTCAGGAAACTCCGAGTTACATTAGGGATTCAAAATTCATAGTGACCATTTTTGATAAATTTGAATGGCCAAAAAACTTTGGATGATTGTCCTGTGATGTGGTGGCATTATACCCCCTCAATTCCACACCATATTGCTTTAGCATGTTTAACCTACCACCTTGACACATACAGTTCGTACACTATAGAAATAAAAGAATTTCTGGTCATAGCAGTACAGTTCCTCTTAGAGCGTAATTATTTTAGCTTTGATAAAAGTTTTTTTTTTTACAGAAAAGAGGAGTCAGCATGGGCAGTAAATTTTCTCCTTCGCTAGCGAACATAGTGATGTGTAGGTGGCAGCAGCTTTTCATTTACCATATTGATAACACATATAGTGGACACATTGTGTGGTACGGTAGATTTATTGATGACCTCCTCCTGGTGTGGGGGGCACACAGGAGGAGGTGGTACAATTTGTACACTACATCAACTGCAATAATTTTAATCTTAAATTCACTTAGTTCTACCATTCATCCAAAATTACTTTTTTGGATCTCGAACTTGAGGCTACCAAGGAGAAAGAATTGGTCAAAATTAATCCCCACAGAAAATCTACAGCCTCAAATTCTATTCTATCAGCTAAATGTTGTCATCCGCCACATATTAAGAGAAATATCCCTTACGGTGAGCTAATACGAACAATACGAAATTGTTCAGATAACATCACTTTTCAGAAGGAATCAGAAAAAATTTGTAACAGACTATCCAATAGGTGCTATCCCGAGTGGTCTTTAAGAAAAGCGAGTAGAATTGTCTCCAATATAAATCGGAAAGATATACTCCGAAATAAACAGAAAAATAACATTAATACATTGGATACTAGGGTAACGTTTTCTACCACCTATAGTCCTCAGTATAATAAAATTACATCTAGAATTAAAAAGTATAACCCTATTATATATCAGAACAAGAAACTAAAAAACCTACTTTCTAATGCCATCCGCTTTGTAGCCAGGAAAGCGCCCGCTCTGGGAACCATCCTTTCTCCTGGCTTATACACCAGTGAGACTAATACTGTACAACCAAATTGGCTCAGCACAAAAGGTTTCTTCAGATGTGGAGCCAATCGGTGCAAAGCGTGTCTACACGCGGTTAAAACAGATAGTTTTATGTCCTTAAGTAATGATAGAGAATATAAAATTCATGATTTCCTCAATTGTAATTCATCAGGGGTTATATACCTTATAGAATGCACCTTGTGTAAGGTCCACTATGTGGGTTGTACCACAGGTGCGCTGAAAGTCCGTATCAGAAGACATCTTTCTGATGCGATTCATTTGGAAGCCATAAATACATCAGCAGTATCGAGGCATTTTGCGAGAGTTCATAAAGGTGACCCCTCATTCTTTAAATATATGGAGATAGAGAAGGTATATAGATCCACACGAGGGGGGGATCATAAGTGCAAACTTCTGAACCGGGAGTCCCTGTGGATTTTCACATTGGATACCACAGGGGTTAAATTCAAGACAGGATCTGATACTGCAGTATTAAGAAATATAATTCTGCATTTATTTCCATGCATGTACACTGGGTACGGAAAG
The DNA here is from genome assembly GCF_046119375.1 of Phyllobates terribilis. Classification (NCBI taxonomy): domain Eukaryota; kingdom Metazoa; phylum Chordata; class Amphibia; order Anura; family Dendrobatidae; genus Phyllobates; species Phyllobates terribilis. The sequence goes on from NW_027362845.1 coordinate 4,159,506, forward strand.
TATTCAGACCCCTTTACATTTTTCACTCTTTGTTTCATTGCAGCCATTTGGTAAATTCTAAAAAGTTCATTTTTTTCTCATTAAAGTCCACTCTGCACCCCATCTTGACTGAAAAAAAACAGAAATGTAGAAATTTTTGCAAATTTAATAAAAAAGAAAAACTGAAATATCACACGGGCATAAGTATTCAGACCCTTTGCTCAGTATTGAGTAGAAGCACCCTTTTGGGCTAGTACAGCGATGAGTCTTCTTGGAAATGATGCAACAAGTTTTTCACACCTGCATTTTGGGATCCTCTGCCATTTTTCCTTGCAGATCCTCTCCAGTTCCGTCAGGATGAATGGTAAACGTTGGTGGACAGCCATTTTCAGGTCTCTCCAAAGATGCTCAATTGGGTTTAGGTCAGTGCTCTGGCTGGGCCAGTCAAGAATGGTCACATAGTTGTTCTGAAGCCACTCCTTTGTTATTTTAGCTGTGTGCTTAGGGTCATTGTCTTGTTGGAAGGTGAACCTTTGGCCAAGTCTGAGGTGCAGAGCACTCTGGAAGAGGTTTTCATCCACGATATCTATGTACTTGGCCGCATTCATGTTTCCTTCAATTGCAACCAGTCGTCCTGTCCCTGCAGCTGAAAAACACACCCATAGCATGATACTGCTGTTATGATCTGCTACAAGAACGACAAGGAAAGAGAGGAAATCTGTCCATACAATAGGACTAAGCTGATTCCCTACGATGCAGCGAGCAACCTGTTCCTTGTGAACAGACCCGCCTTCGTCCGCGGCTAGTCTGAACGCAGACCTATAGATTAAAGGGAGGGGTCCCTAAAAGAACTAAGGACTGGGACAAAATTGGACACCTCCTGGCAGAAGTAGTAGCAGAAGAAGACAAACAGACAAAAGTACTTAGTGGTCCAAGGACCAAACAAACTAGAGAGATACAGTAGGTACAAAGCACCTGGCTAGATTAAGAGTCAAAGTAACACTGAAGTCCAGCAAAGCCTGAAGGGCAAAAGGTCACGTGATCACAAAATAGAAAAAACTAACAGGAGGGTTCTAACAACTGCCACCACCATGTTTCACTGTTGGGATTGTATTAGGCAGGTGATGAGCAGTGCCTGGTTTTCTCCACACATACCACTTAGAATTATCACCAAAAAGTTCTATCTTTGTCTCATCAGACCAGAGAATCTTATTTCTCATAGTCTGGGAGTCCTTCATGTGTTTTTGAGCAAACTCTATGCGGGCTTTCATATGTCTTGCACTGAGGAGAGGCTTCCATCTGGCCACTCTGCCATAAAGGTCCAACTGGTGGAGGGCTGCAGTGATAGTTGACTTTGTGGAACTTTCTCCCATCTCCCTACTGCATCTCTGGAGCTCAGCCACAGTGATCTTGGGGTTCTTCTTTACCTCTCTCACCAAGGCTCTTCTCCCACGATTGCTCAGTTTGGCTGGACGGCCAGGTCTAGGAAGACTTCTGGTGGTCCCAAACTTCTTCCATTTAAGGATTATGGAGGCCACTGTGCTCTTATGAACCTTGAGTAATGCAGAAATTATTTTATAACCTTGGCTAGATGTGTGCCTTGCCACAATTCTGTCTCTGAGCTCCTTGGGCAGTTCCTTTGAGCTCATGATTCTCATTTGGTCTGACATGCACTGTGAGCTGTGGGGTCTTATATAGACAGGTGTGTGCCTTTCCAAATCAAGTCCTATCAGTTTAATTAAACACATTTGGACTCCATTGAAGGAGTAGAACCATCTCAAGGAGGATCACAAGGAAATGGACAGCATGTGACTTAAATATGAATGTCTGAGCAAAGGATCTGAATACTTATGACCATGTGATATTTCAGTTTTTCTTTTTAATAAATTTGCAAAAAAATTCTACATTGCTGTTTTTTTCAGTCAAGATGGGGTGCAGAGTGTACTTTAATGAAAAAAAAAATGAACTTTTTAGAATTTATCAAATGACTGCAATGAAACAAAGAGTGAAAAATTTAAAGGAGTCTGAATACTTTCCGTACTCACTGTATGTATCTATATACACTGCTCCAAAAATAAAGGGAACACTTAAAACAACAGAATATAACTCCAAGTAAATCAAACTTCTGTGAAATCAAACTGTCCACTTAGGAAGCAACACTGATTGACAATCAATTTCACATGCTGATGTGCAAATGGAATAGAAGATAGATGGAAATTATTGGCAATTATCAAGACACCCTCAATAAAGGAGTGGTTCTGCAGGTGGGGACCACAGACCACATCTCAGTACCAATGCTTTCTGGCTGATGTTTTGGTCACTTTTGAATGTTGGTTGTGCTTTCACACTCGTGGTAGCATGAGACAGACTCTACAACCCACAGAAGTTTCTCAGATAGTGCAGCTCATCCAGGATGGCACATCAATGCGAGCTGTGGCAAGAAGGTTGGCTGTGTCCAGAGGCTGGAGGCGCTACCAAGAGACAGGCCAGTACACCAGGAGATGTGGAGGGGGCCGTAGGAGGGCAACAACCCAGCAGCAGGACCGCTACCTCCGCCTTTGTGCAAGGAGGAACAGGAGGAGCACTGCCAGAGCCCTGCAAAATGACCCTCAGCAGGCTACAAATGTGCATGTGTCTGCACAAACGGTTAGATACCGACTCCATGAGGGTGGTATGAGGGCCCGACGTCCACAGATAGGGCTTGTACTCACAGCCCATCACCATGCAGGATGCTTGGCATTTGCCACAGAACACCAGGATTGGCAAAGTCGCCACTCGCGCCCTGTGCTCTTCACAGATGAAAGCAGGTTCACACTGAGCACATGTGACAGATGTGACAGAGTCTGGAGACGCCGTGGAGAGCGACATCCTTCAGCATGACCGGTTTGGCAGTGGGTGAGTAATGGTGTGGGGTGGCATTTCTTTGGAGGGCCGCACAGCCCTCCATGTGCTCGCCAGAGGTAGCCTGACTTCCATTAGGTACTGAGATGAGATCCTCAGACCCCTTGTGAGACCATATGCTGGTGCGGTTGGCCCTGGGTTCCTCCTAATGCAGGACAATGCCAGACCTCATGTGGCTGGAGTGTGTCAGCAGTTCCTGCAAGTTGAAGGCATTGAAGCTAAGGACTGGCCCGACCGTTCCCCAGACCGGAATCCGATTGAGCACATCTGGGACATCATATCTCGCTCCATCCGCCAACGTCACGTTGCACCACAGACTGTCCAGGAGTTGGCGGATGCTTTAGTCCAGGTCTGGGAGGAGATCCCACAGGAGACCATCCGCAACCTCATCAGGAGCATGCCCAGGCGTTGTAGAGAGGTCATACAGGCACGTGGATATATATATATATATATATATATATATATATATATATATGCCTTTTTGTCATTCTAGTAGTAGGGCCATAATTAAGACATGATTTGTTGAAACGCGTAGGTCTGTAAGCTATGATAGTTGCACATTTGCTGTATTCTTTGTGGAGCAGTGTTTTATATGGCTAATAAAAGCTAAGTTTTAATATTTTTTCTACTAAACAAACCTTTACGCTGGATCATTTGCACTTTTCCCTTGTCTGACTGCACTTACGTTTCGCCCTGGTACCACTTATCTGCATCTCCAGAAGTTTCCCATTTCTCTATTATACTCTTCAAATTACATTTTGAGACTTTCTCCTCCTGTTGTTGCACATATTTTTTTCCCTTCATCTGCACAGGTATCATTAATCTATCAACTATAATGGCCGTACCAGGTCCTGCAGGTCCTGTATCCCGTACACATGACGTGGGCAGTGCACGGCATGCCGCTAGTTTTTATTCTGAGTGCTCTTATATACGGTGGTAGTTTTACACAATGTTGAGCCTGTGATCTGCAGAGTGAAATGTCTGACTGCTAGAACAGAAGTATACGGCAGATTCTGCAGCACGGATACATAAAGGACGTCCTGGGGGAATATACCTCCCTCCAACACTCGTCCAGTCCCTGCCTCACACTAGAGACATTTATAATAACTCCAGGACTATGGAGCTGGTCATTTTCTCATAATCTGTGGCCGTTATTAGTGATCTCGCACTATACGGTAATATCACCCTGGAGGTTGTGATGTATTTAGTGTAATAGCGCCATCTAGAATATACAGTATATATCAGGTGATACCATGCTTTCTATAGTTAGTCGTCTTATGTGCCCTCTATAGCTATCTATTATACTTTATATTTCTTTATAATAATTTATAATAAATTACTCGATAGTTTTACAGCTTTATGATGTTTATTAATCTGCTGTAATTATAAAAGAAAGTCCAACCTTACAGTGGACACAGGTGGAAGTGTCCTCCATGATGGTGTAGGCTGAGGTGGAGCAAGTATATAGTCAGTGGGGGATCAAGATGACCAGTATTCCCCAGGGTTCCTTGTTATCAGGGAGGGACCCGGTGTATGCAATCAAAAGATCTTATCCTCTGACCGGCTGTGTGCCATCAACAGGTAATGATCCTCTGTCCGGCTGTGTGCCATCAACAGGTAATGACCATCCGGCAGTGCGCCATGAACAGGTAATGACCATCCGGCTGTCTGCCATCAACAGGTAATGACCATCCGGCAGTGCGCCATCAACAGGTAATGACCCTCTGGCTATGGCCATCAATAGGTCATCACTCTCTGGCTGTGTGCCATCAACAGGTAATGATCCTCTGTCCGGCTGTGTGCCATCAACAGGTAATGACCATCCGGCAGTGCGACATCAACTGGTCATCACCCTCCAGCTGTGTGCCATCAACAGGTAATGACCATCCGGCAGTGCGCCATCAACAGGTAATGACCCTCTGGCTATGGCCATCAATAGGTCATCACCCTCCGGCTGTGTGCCATCAACAGGTAATGACCATCCGGCAGTGCGCCATGAACAGGTAATGACCATCCGGCTGTGTGCCATCAACAGGTAATGATCCTCTGTCCGGCTGTGTGCCATCAACAGGTAATGACCCTCTGGCTATGGCCATCAATAGGTCATCACCCTCCGGCTGTGTGCCATCAAATGTTTTTATCTTCTGTCCAGTTTTGTGCCATCAAGAGGTAATGACTCTCCAGCTGTGGGCCATCAACAGGTCATCGCCCTTCGGCATTTAGGCTTCTTGTCTTCTGTAAGATGCGATTCTTGAGTCTCCTGATGTTAAAAAATATTTAAAAAATCACCGATTAAACTAATAATCTATTTAGTACATAAGCATCACAATTTATAATCTATCTAGTGCATAAGTATGACAATTTAGCTCACAGAACATACACTATGCTAAAACATTAGACCCTACAAGCAGAAATTTGCGAAACTAACATAAATATAACTGACAAATCAGTAGAAAAATCGCTACCAATGGCACAGCTCTCTTCACATCAACCTGTAACCATAGTAGATAAGAAATAGAGGACAATGCTCATAGTCAGTTATCAACAATTCGGCATGGGGCATCCCACCAGAGACATTATAATATCTAGTAGATTATAAATGGCAATAGAATTTACCAACAAGCACATAGTACGCCAAACTCAAGTACATAGTATGCCAAACCTCGACACGTTTTCCTAAAATAGGTTCATCAGAAGCACATACTAGACAGTGATACTTAGCAAAGCGTTCATAGATATATGCGCCATATGATAAGGTGCTAAAGTGCAAGTGTGTGACAAAATATCCATTCGATTTCAGGTGCAATGCTGCCTTGTATGTAGTAAGATGGTGCCCATCAGACAGCATGTATAGGACTAACCTGTGATGAAAACACGAGCAATGGGAAAGTTCAAGCAGTTGCCTTCTCAATCTTCCTCGCCTCTAAGACATCTAAGGAAACATCTTCTCCTCTTGATTTTGGGTGGAGGTGTTGTAGGCATTTCAGTCTCTGGCATTCTAGGTTCTGACATACTAGGTTCTGACATGGTAGGTTCTGGTGTTCTAGGTTCTGGTGCTCTTGGCTCTGGAATTCTGGGTTGTTGGCTTCTCTGAAAAATCAGTAACCTCTCTTTATGCTCCGTGGAACTTCGAGCTCTTCTTCCTATATTGTTGTGAGGGATCGTTCTGACCCAGACAATATCACTGAACGCCACTTTATAGTTGCAGCTAGGAACCTTTTTCGCATCCTGCGGTGCAGGAGCCATGGATGGAGTAGAACATTTGCCATTGGGCAGGACAGGTGTTCTCCTGGAGTCTTGCTCCTGAATCTGAGGGATGCAAATCGGCTCCTTACAAGCACTTTGTTCCTTCAGAATGGTCTTGTTCTCATGAGTTTTCTGATTGTTTCACCAGGTTCAGACATTGCCCACTTGCTCAGCACAAGACTTAAGGCCAAATACTCTAGTATTGTCAGTAGTGTCATCACCGCAACAAAAACTGCGTCACGGAAGAGCCAAAGAGGAAGATTGATGGAAGCTTGATAGGTGCTTCTCCTGAGATCCACGGGTAGTGGGTCATCCTATAATAAAGAAAAAAAACATAATAAAGTCCTGAATATTTATACCCAATCCAGTCAAACAGAGAGCCCTTGTTATTATACAGTGATGGATACATTATCAAGCAACTTTCAGAAATATCCCATTGAGAAGATCAGGAAGAAGTTTGGGATTCACCTCCAGGGTCCATGGAATATTATTTACAGTTGGACTTTCATATGACTGACGGTCACGTGTCCAGTATGAGAAGTCCTGCAAGAGGCGATATTCTCATTAGCTGATCCTTGTGACCTCCATATTGATGAGAACATACTCGCCCTCAGTGTACTGTAATGTGGGGGGTAGAGCAACGTAAAGCACAGAAATGATAGGATGATACTCATCATCTCCAGAGGTCTCTCAGCACCAAGGTATGGTCAATGAGATACAAGCTGCAGATGGGCCGAGGCTTCTAATATACCCAGGGGTGACATCACAAAGCCCTCTGTGACATCATTGCACAGTTCTATCCATCATGCCACTGATACTTTGGACCTAACTAAATGTCTAAAAGAGAACCCTTCCACATGATTTCCAATCACGGAGCAGCTTCAGTTTTTCAAGAAAAGTTTAAAAAATATAATCTGTGCTGTGATTGGTCACAATGGCACATGAAGCAGAACGTCTTTAGATCTTTTAAAGGGAAAGTGTCAGCAATTTTTTTACAATTGTAAAATTGTAAAGTATTTATATTTATATATAAATGCACATATATATTTAAAAAGGTTTCAATGGTATAAAATCTGAAAAAAATATTTTAACTCTTTTGATGTTTTCATCTTGTAAACACTAGGGGGAGCAGCTGCTGACATTTCCATGAAAACAGAATACAGCTAGCTCGCATTACGACTGCAGTAAAAGTGGGCGGGATCTGCTCACATGGGTGTGATGTCACTCCTCCCCTTCTGGGCGTTTGCAAAAAGGTAAATGAGACTGTAGTTTAGGATCACAGTGCGGAGCGATCACTGGTGACTGCAAAGTGATATATAAGGGACAACACCAAAGTCATTAATCACTACAAGGACAAGGCAGGAATGTGGGAGTCAGAGGGGTCACCCCACACTTATATCCCCTCTGACTGTCACTTCCTAAGCTCCTTTCCCTGCCATAACCTCTTATTCCCGCAGGTAAATTCTTACAGGACCCCCCTCCCCATCCCCTTCCCCTGCCGCAGCTGATTCTAAACGTCCTCCATATGTAATAATAGACAGGTACTCACCGGCAGCCTATGGTAATTCACAGGGTAGAACAGGGTACAGCACAGAAACAATATGGCGATCCTCATTGTCTCCAGGGGGTATCTCAGCACCAAGATATGGCCAATGAGATATGAGCTCCAGGTGGATGGAGCCCCCTTATATACCCCAAGGGTGACATCACAACGCCCTCTGTGACATCATCACCCACAACATTCCGTCACATGACATCACCCAGCACCAGCATCATGTGACCCAGCATAAATAGAAACGGTCCCTGTTGCCTATAGCAACTATTCAAAACTAAGTTTAAACTTTTCCAACAGCTAAAGGCGGCTCTGTGATGGCAGTTTCTTCTTGTGGACGGTTGTGATAAATCTGCAGAACATCTACATAACGCGACATGTAGAAAATCCTGTCTTTTCCCCTCTGTTCTTCCTCTGGTGCTACAGAGACGGATAGAAGGAGCTTTTCCAGACCTTACAGTGCACAATATGGGACCTAATCTCTGATATCCCAGATCTCCTCAGTACAAGCATACCGCCAACCTATGAGGACTAGAAAGAGGGCGAAACCATGCGGCACGCGTAGTCTGACCACGCCCCTATCCACACCCCAAGCTACGTCCATTTACCATGTCTTTCTCCCCCGGCAGGAAGAGTTATCAGAGGGGCGGTGGCAGTGAGGGACATTCAGCAGAAACTCGGGACTGCAGGGCATAGACCTAAATCCGGGACTGTCTGCTGTATCCAGGACGGCTGGGACTAGAGATGAGAGGATCGACTTATGGGACTCAGGTCCAGCATCCAGGTCAGTGGTAATTGGTGGCTGGACGGGAGGCCCTGTCGCGGCTTTAGATTAGCCCGGGCTGCTGCAATATCATCTGTGCGTCCTGCTCTTCTCTAGTTGGGACCTGTGGATTATTTTTTGTTCCCTCATTCACAGTCGGACCCTTCAGAACTTTCTCATCTCTGTGTAGTTTCACTATATGACATCTGGCTTTTTTGTGTCTGTAAGGCCGTGTTCACACGTAGCATAAATACTGTGCACCAATCTACACAATAACAATCTCCTCTGGTTATTGCATCTTTGGTGCACTATTTTAGGCTTTTTCCCCCTTATTTGATGCATTTTGGTGCAGATGTGAAACCGCGTTTTTAATTGTTTTTTATAGTACAGAAAAGCTTTGATTCTGCACTTAAAAAAGTATCAGCAGTTTCTTACAGACGTTTTTTTATGCTCCACATAGAAGTCTATAGAGGAAAAAAATCACCAAAACCGCACAAGGTGGGGGCAGGGTGAGGGACACTGAGGGCAGAATGGAGGCATGGGGGGGTCGAATGGGAAACATGGAGGCAGAATGGGAGACATTGGGGGCAGAATGGAGTCACATTGAAGGAGAATGGAGTCATATTGGAGGCAGAATGGAAACACATTGAGGGCAGAATGGAGACATGGGGGGCAAAATGGAGACGGGGCAGAATGGAGACAGGGGGGAAGAATGGAGACAGGGGGGCAGAATGGAGACAGGGAGGAAGAATGGAGATAGGGGGCAGAATGGAGACAGGGGGCAGCATGGAGACATTGGGGGCAGAATAGAGACACGAGGGCAGTATGGATGGAGACAAGGGTGGCAGAATAGAAACCGGGGGGCAGAATGGAGATAGGGGGCAGAATGGAGACAGGGGGCAAAATGGAGACAGGGGGGCAGAATGGAGATGGGGCAGAATAGAGACCGGGGGGCAGAATGGAGATAGGGGGCAGAATGGAGACATGGGGACAGTATGGAGACATTGGGGGCAGAATAGAAACCAAAGGGCAGTATGGATGGAGACAAGGGTGGCAGAATAGAAGCATGGGGGGAGAATGGAGACAGGGGGGCAGAATGGAGTCGGGGCAGAATAGAGACCGGGGGGCAGAATGGAGATAGGGGGCAGAATGGAGACAGGGGGCAGAATGGAGACGGGGCAGAATAGAGACCGGGGGGGCAGAATCGAGATAGGGGGCAGAATGGAGACATGGGGACAGTATGGAGACATTGGGGGCAGAATAGAAACCAGAGGGCAGTATGGATGGAGACAAGGGTGGCAGAATAGAAACATGGGGGCAGAATGGAAACAAGGGGGACAGAATGGAGACATGGAGGGAAGAATAGAAACGTGGGGGGCAGAATGGAGACGGGGGCAGAATGGAGACATTGGGGGCAGAATAGAAACCAGGGGGTAGTATGGAGACAAGGGGGGCAGAATGGAGACAGGGGGGCAGAATGGAGTCACATTGGGGGAGAATGGAGTCATATTGGAGGCAGAATGGAAACACATTGAGGGCAAAATAAAGACATGGGGGGCAGAATGGAGACGGGGCAGAATGGAGACATGGGAGAAGAATGGAGACAGGGGGGCAGAATGGAGACGGGGCAGAATAGAGACCGGGGGGCAGAATGGAGATAGGGGGCAGAATGGAGACAGGGGGGCAGAATGGAGACGGGGCAGAATAGAGACTGGGGGGCAGAATGGAGACATGGGGACAGTATGGAGACATTGGGGGCAGAATAGAAACCAAAGGGCAGTATGGATGGAGACAAGGGTGGCAGAATAGAAACATGGGGGAAGAATGGAGACAGGGGGGCGGAATGGAGACGGGTCAGAATAGAGACCGGGGGGCAGAATGGAGATAGGCGGCAGAATGGAGATAGGGGGCAGAATGGAGACGGGGCAGAATAGAGACATTGGGGGCAGAATAGAAACCAGAGGGCAGTATGGATGGAGACAAGGGTGGCAGAATAGAAACATGGGGGCAGAATGGAGACAAGGGGGACAGAATGGAGACATGGAGGGAAGAATAAAAACATGGGGGGCAGAATGGAGACGGGGCAGAATGGAGACATTGGGGGCAGAATAGAAACCAGGGGGTAGTATGGAGACAAGGGGGGCAGAATGGAGACAGGGGGGCAGAATGGAGACGGGGAGGGCAGGATGGAGACAAGGGGGGCAGAATGGAGACATTGGGGCAGAATTGAAACATTGGGGCAGAATTGAAACATTGGGGCAGAATGGAGGCAAGGGGGGCAGAATGGAGACATTGGATGCATAATAGAAACATGGAGGCAGAATAGAAACATGGTGGCAGAATGGAGACAGGGCAGAATGGAGAGACATTAGGGGCAGAATTGAGACGGGGCAGAATTGAGACGGGGCAGAATGGAGACATTGGAGGCAGAATGGAGAGACATTGGGGGCAGAATGGAAACATGGGGCAAAATAGACACATGGAGGCAGAATGGAGACTTGGGCAGAATGGAGAGACAATGGCAGAATGGAAAGAAATGGGGGCAGAATGGAGAGACATTGGGGCAGAATGGCAAGACATTGGGGCAGAATGGAGAGACATTGGCGGCAGGATGTAGAGACATTGGGGGCAGAATGGAGAGACATTGGGGGCAGAATGGAGACATGGGGCAAAATAGACACATGGAGGCAGAATGGAGACGTGGGCAGAATGGAGAGACATTGGCAGAATGGAAAGAAATGGGGGCAGAATGGAGAGACATTGGGGCAGAATGGAAAGACATTGGGGCAGAATGGAGAGACATTGGGGGCAGGATGGAGAGACATTGGGGGCAGGATGGAGAGACATTGGTGGCAGGATGGAGACAAATGGAAACATGGGGGCAGTATGGAGACATTGGGGGCAGGATGGAGACAATGGGGGCAGGATGAAGACAATGGGAGTAGGATGTGGGACATTATTACTGTAGGGGCTAATTAAAGGATATTATTACTGCTGTAATGTATTTTATTTTTGAGGATACTGTTTTCTGTGGGGGGTTCATGTTACTGTGCAGGGCGGCACTATATCACTTTTTTTCTTCATCTGGTGTAGTGTAGAAGTTGGGGAAATATTGGGGAATGTGCTCTGTAAGCTGCTCTAGATAACTGTGTTATTTTATGCAGAGACGAGTCCTGGCGAGAAGAAGTGATGGCGGTCTGCGATGGATGAAGAGGAAAAGTGGAGATGAAGGACTTCAACTAGAGACATCACCAGTGAGTCAGTGTGTTATCTGTACACTGACACTATACACTGTATACTATACACAGAGCTCCTGTGAATAATGGCACTATTAGTAATGGTAATATTAGTATTCTGTTTTTGTATTAATGCTCAGTATGGTAGTATTCGGTCACTATGTGGTGATAATATGTGATCTGGTCATGGTGTGGCGGTATTTGTCCCTTGTCCACTACAGGATATTGGCCCCTCATACCGTCCACATGGAGTTTGTTTCCGTCCTCTTGAGACTGTGCTGCGAGATATAGCAAACCTTCTTGTGACGGCACGTATGGATGCCGTCCTGGCAGAGCCAGACCACCTGTACAACCTGAATGGGCCGCGTCATGTTACCCACAATTACCAAGCCACAACAGAAATGGAAAACTAGAGAAGTCAGGGAGGAGGAAGAGAGAGGAATTGTCTGTGGCAATGTCATGCTCCAGGATTTGATCCCTTCAGTTTGTGTTCTGTGGTCGGCTTCTCTTTCTGCCGCGCCACAGGACACACACCTTTTCACTGGGTGTTTGGGTTCTGCTTTTCTGGCTGCAGCCTGCTTAGCTTTACACATTTGTATTTTTATTTGGATGCCTATCACATTTTGGGTGCAGCTTTATAGTCTGCGTTTCCTGCTGGTGATAGATTCATTTGGATATTCTGACATTCTGTTGATATTTGGAGCTAGGGTTTTTCGCTTTGCTGTTTATTTGCTATACTTTGCACTTTTCTTCTTTTTATCATTTGAAAATAGGCAGTATATTTGTTAACAGTACTTGCTGTATTCTTTGTTTGGTATTTTGTTTCTTACTTTACTTGCTTTGGGATTATTCCTTTGTTCAGCACACTTCTCTTCTTTTAGATAATTCACACTCTGCTCTGCCCTCTGGTTTTTTAGGAGGAACGTGAAGCAACTTGTCTGCCTTTTAGGCAGTTTAGGCCATAGTTGCCATCTCCTAGTCTGTGGTTAGGTCTATCTCTTCACCCGCAGGTACCGCTGGGGACTGTGTAGTCAAGGTATCTAGTCTGTACAGGAGCAAGCAGGGTCAGTTGTAGTTTTTAGTGTTTAACCTATTTTCCTAAGTAAGTTGCTACACAAGCATAGATAAACTAGGAGTTGTTAGGAGCATTCAGGGTGAGCCACTATTGAAAGGGGGCGCCATTGCGTTATCTTAGGGTGCCAACCTCCACCATCATGTAGGGACAGACAAGGGTCAGAGTAGTGCTTCTACCAGTCTGAATTTGGATCTGCCAGGTTCAGGTATTTGTTCCCCTTGTTTGTATGCTACCAATGTACATGGGCTTATGCAGTCATAATAGGCCACTATCTGCACCATTCCCTCTTTCGGGGTGTCTCACTGTTGCTCTCCCGGGCTCCTGTTGTCACTTTCATCTGCACCAGAAGAGGTGACATTGATTCACAATCACTTCTGCCCCTAACTAGACAGATCGATGTCCCTGACATTTAAGTGACTCGTGGTTATACAGTAAAAGTGTGTGAAGATGTCGGACGCCGTCCCAGAAGACTTTTACAGTTTGTGTCATTATAACATGTATAATGGTTGAGCAATGTTTAATGCTGAATTTAATGTAATATCTCCCATCAGAGCTGTAGTAGATTGGACAACTAGGTAAGGAAGACTTAACAGTCAGCTGGCCCTACAGATGGGAGGAGTGTTTGGAAGTAAGAAGAGAGTTTCTTCCTGCTTAGAGAAGTCAGCACTGGAATGAGTAGTGAGGTGACGCCAAATACAGAGAGTGTGATAGATGAGGCCCCATAGTGAGGAGTGTGAGACTGGAAGGAAGCAGAACAGAGATAGCAAGATTCTGTAACTGGATCCAGTGGCAGAGTAATATGGCCAGAGCAGCCTGTACCCTGTGTGGTGAAGTGGACTATAGACAGAAAGAGGTCAGCTGCACTGGATACGGCCAGGAGCTTAAGGAGGTAGAGCTGTGGGTTAGCGGGTAACCCTGAGACAGCACAGGCAAAGTAACATAGTAACATAGTTTTTAAGGTTGAAGGAAGACTAAGTCCATCTAGTTCAACCCATAGCCTAACATGTTGATCCAGAGGAAGGCAAAAAAAAACCATGTGGCAAACACTAAGCTCCACATTGGGGAAAAAAATTCCTTCCCGACTCCATACGACAATCCAGTTCCCTGGATCAACGCCCTATCAAGGAATCTAGTATACATAACCTGTAATATTATACTTTTCAAGAAAGGAATCCATGCCCTTCTTAAATTTTATTAGTGAATCACTCATTACAACATCATGCGGCAGAGAGCTCCATAGTCTCACTGCTCTTACAGTAAAGAATCCCCGTCTGTGATTATGATTAAACCTTCTTTCCTCCAGACGTAGAAGATGCTCCCTTGTCCCCGTCTCTGGCCTCAGAGTAAAAAGATCAGTAGACAGGTCTTTGTACTGTCCCCTCATATACTTGTACATAGTAATAAGATCACCCCTAAGCCTTCGTTTTTCCACAGTAAATAACCCCAAGAGTAATAACCTGTCTTGGTATTGCAGACCCCCAAGTCCTCTAATAAGCTTTGTCGCTCTTCTCTGCACCCTCTCTAGTTCAGCTATGTCTTTCTTATACGCCGGAGACCAGAACTGAACACAGTATTCTAAGTGTGGTTGCACTAGTGACTTGTATAGAGGTAAAATTATGTTCTCCTCATGAGCATCTATGCTTCTTTTAATGCATCCCATTATTTTATTTGCCTTTGCAGCAGCTGCCTGACACTGGCCACAAAACGTGAGCTTGTCGTCAACCAATACACCCAGGCCTTTTTCAGTTACAGTTTTGCCCAGTGTTTTACAATTAAGCATATAATTATACATTTTATTTCCTCTGCCCAAGTGCATTACCTTACATTTATCCCCATTAAAGTTCATTTGCCATTTATCACCCCAAGCTTCTAGTTTACATAGATCCTCCTGTAATATAAAATTGTCCTCCTCTGTATTGATTACCCTGCAGAGTTTAGTGTCATCTGCAAATATTGAAATATTACTCTGTATGCCCCCTACAAGGTCATTAATAAATATGTTAAAAAGAAGGGGGCCCAATACTGACCCCTGTGGTACCCCACTGTTAACTGAGACCCAGTCTGAGTGTTTTCCATTAATAACCATCCTTTGTTTCCTATCACTGAGCCAATTCTTAACCCACATACATATATTTTCCCCTATCCCCATTGTTCTCATTTTATGTATCAACCTTTTGTGTGGAACCGTATCAAAAGCTTTTGAAAAGTCCATATACACAACATCCACTACATTTCCTCGGTCCAGTCCGGAACTTGCCTCCTCATAAAAGCTGATCAGATTAGTTTGACAGAAACGGTCCCTCGTAAACCCATGTTGATATTGGGTCATGAGGTTATTCTTCTTCAGATACTCTAGTAATAGCATCTCTTAGGAAACCCTCCAGGATTTTACCCACAGTAGAGGTTAAGTTTACTGGCCTATAATTTCCAAGTTCAGTTTTTGTCCCCTTTTTGAATATTGGCACCACATTTGCTATACGCCAGTCCTATGGTACAGACCCTGTTATTATGGAATCTTTAAAGATTAAAAATAATGGTCTACTACGGGGATTTGTCAACTTTAGTGATTTTTAGACGCCGCCGTACTTCCTGCTGGGTTAAGCAAGTGACATTTAATGGAGAATTTTTGTTATCACTGATCATGTTTTCTGTCATGCGATTTTCTTGTGTAAATACGGTTGAAAAAAAATCATTTAGCATATTGGCTTTTTCCTCATCCTCATCCACCATTTCCCCCAGACTATTTTTAAGGGGGCCAACACTATCATGTTTTAGTTTTTTACTATTTATGTAGCTAAAGAATATTTTGGGGTTATTTTTACTTTCTCTGGCAATGATTCTCTCTGCCTCAATCTTTGCTGCCTTGATTTGGTTTTTACAGAATTTATTTAATTTTCTATATTTATTTAATGCGTCATCACTACCTACTTGCTTTAGTTCTCTAAATGCTTTCTTTTTGTCACATATTGCGCCCCTTACAGCTCTATTTAGCCATAGTGGTTTCCTCCTATTTCTAGCATGTTTATTCCCATAGGGTATATATTGTGCACAGGTCCTATTCAGGATGCTAATAAATGTCTCCCATTTGCTTTGTGTAGCTTTATGTCTCAGGATATCGTCCCAGTTTATTGCAAAAAGATCATCTCTCAACCATTGGAAATTTGCCTTCCTGAAGTTTAGTGTCCTTGAAACCTCTCTACTACACATCTTATTAAAGGTTACATGAAAATGTATTATTTTGTGATCACTATTACCCAAGTGACCCCCAACTCGTATATTTGATATGCGGTCTGGCCTGTTGGTTAATATTAGGTCTTGCAGTGCCCCCCTTCTTGTTGGGTCCTGAACCAGTTGTGAAAGGTAATTGTCTCTCATAGTTGTCAAAAACCTATTACCTTTGCTTGAACTACAGGTTTCTGTCCCCCAATGTATTTCAGGGTAGTTGAAGTCCCCCATAATAATGACTTCTCCTTGAGTCGCTGCTTCATCTATTTGCTTTACGAGGATATTCTCCGCTGCTTCCATTATTTTTGGAGACTTATAACAAACCCCTATCAGTAATTTATTATTTTTTCCCCCTCCCCTTATCTCCACCCACAGGGACTCTACATTTCCATTAGATTCACATATATCCTCCCGCAAGATGGGTTTTAAGGATGATTTTACATATAAACACCCCCCCCCCCTCGATTGTTTGTACGGTTATTTCTGAACAGACTATAGCCCTGTAAATTAACTGCTCAGTCATGGTTCTCATCCAGCCACGTCTCAGATATCCCCACCATGTCATAATTATTTTCCAACAAAATTAATTCTAATTCCTCCATTTTGTTGGTGAGGCTTCTGGCATTAGTGTACATGCATTTTATGTATCTCTCTGTACCTCTATTCCTTCTTACTTTATAGACTGTTCTAACCCCACCCCCAATTTCTTTATTTGTGGCCAGGTCACTATCTGCACTATCTTCCCCACCTATAAAATGAATACCCTCCCCCCAATCCCTAGTTTAAACACTCCTCCAACCTTCTAGCCATTTTCTCCCCCAGCACCCATTGAGGTGCAGCCGATCCCTAGCGTAGAGTCTGTAGCCAACTGAGAAGTCAGCCCAGTTCAGGAACCCAAATCCCTTCTTCCTACACCAGTTCTTGAGCCACTTATTTATCTTCCTAATCTCCGGTTGCCTCTCTGGCGTGGCACGTGGTACCGGTAGTATTTCAGAGAATACCACCTTGGAGGTCCTTGTGACGCGCCCCCTGGGCCATGTTCGGGGAATACCCGGAGCCGGATCTGTTGGGGATAGTAGTCCTCGTGGCGGTGACCCGGTCCGTGCCCAGGGTGTCAAACTAAGTGGCGGAATTTAGCAGAAGATGTTATAGTGTTCGACTACGCCACCCGTTGAATGCGGTTATGAAGCTGCCGCTGCAGGGCAGACCGCTGAGGCCGGTGGTACAGTTGTGCAGCGTGGGTAGTATAACCCCCAACGGGAGGGGTATGGCCTCAGGGCAGCAGACGTGGATGATGGGGATAGCAGAATTGCACGCAGGCACCAGGAACCACTCAGAGACGGTGCGGTGTAGTTCAGGGTCTTTACTGGTGGCAAAGGTAGACCCTCCCGGGAGTACTGGCTAGCGATCGGGGCCTGGTCAGTCCGTGAGCAGATAGGATCTCCCCCGGCCAGGCGGAGTTGTAGGCCTCCCCAACTAATTGTACTCTTCCTGGCTACCTTGCTAGAAGCGGGTAAAAGTAGCCCACGTCCCTGAGTGTACCGTGTGGTGCTCACCCGTATGGCCGGTGACTCGGGGCCTTCTGGTAGCCTCCGCTCCACGACGGCGGTGCTGGTCCCTTGCGTGTGACCGTGCCTTCGGGTTTCTTGGCCAGAGGACCTGAAATCCCCTGCCGGACGGTTTCTGCTGCTGGGTATGGAACAGTCCCCACAGCCTCGGACTCCATGTCCGGTGAGATCTCTTCAGTCAGGACGAGCTCTACAGCTTCCAGTCCTGGACCCCTTTTATCACTGCTCCCACAGAGCTCCTGATCTTGCTCTCCCTGCATCTGCTCCACTCCAGACCAGACTGTGTCTCTGTCTGGGACTCCTCTTCTTCTCTTCTTTTTCTTTCTAACCCCACCTCAGCCTCAGTTTATATAGGGGAAGTCCTTCCCCTCCCAGGACTGGGCAGGAGGTGTGGCATGCTTAGGGTTCCTGACCAGGAGACCTCCCACCTGCTCACAGACGTAATATTGCTATTACTGTGGTAACCAGAACCCTGGGGTGCCACATTCCCCCCTAGTAAAATTTAGTACTCCGGGACTAAACATATTTTTGAAAACATAACAGGGTATAAACAGGAACAATACAATAAGGAAAAACACGTTAGGGTGGTCACGGAGTGTCCGCAACCGGGTGCAATTTTTGAAGCAAAAAGGGTGTCCATTTCACCAAAGAACGGGGAGCCGTAACCAGGTAGGGGTCTGTCCTGCCCCGAGTCTTTAACAGTCTATAGTCCGTTCCTGGGTTACGCTCCAAACATATATACAACAGAGTTCCGGTTAATCCACAAAAGACACCTATAAAATAACTGGAAAAACATAATTATTTACAAGCAACAGTAAACAGGTAAATACCAATAAGACAGTCTGAACACCTTAGATCCTCCAACGTATGGGCAACTGGCCTCTAGTGGCCCTAGTAGACCTACGGAGCTTACTGACTGGTCCTGAGCTACAGGGTGTAGGAGCTGTCAAAGGTAAGCTGGGCAGCTGTCTACGGACTCTTTGGCTCACTAGGGGCACGGCAGGCTCACTATAAGCAGAGGGTCGATTCTCCTGGTCTGCTTGTGTGGGGTCTTCTGCCTCCTGGACCGGCTGCTCTTCCAGCTCTACCTGTTTTTCCGTAGGCACTTGGGATGCTGGCTGGAGGAAGGTGAGGACGGGTACCACAACAGCGCCATTTACTTGTGTCCAAGACCGAGGGAAGTCTCCGAGTACAGTACTGACCATCTCTTCCCTTTCCTCTGCGGGTCGAGGGTTTTCTTGATCTTCTTCAGGGTTTCGTAGCTGCTCGGGACACTTCTTCAGGTGATCTCGGGAGACAATGGCTGTGGTTTCTCCTCCATCCTTACTGATTGTGCAGATTTTTGGGTTTTCATGGCTTGATGGCAGTACGGTGTACGGGTCCTTCTCCCACTGGTCGTCCAACTTGTGGAGCCGTCTTTTCCTCTTTAAGACCTGCTCTCCAGGTACCAGGGGAACAGCGGGAGCACACTGGTTGTAAGCCTTCTCCTGTCTTTCTCTTGCTTGACGGAGACTTCGCTCAACGCTCTCCTGTACTTTCCGGTACTGCTGCTGCCTCTCTGTGTCCCAGTCTGCTTCTGGTGAAGTGTCCTCGGGTGTCAGGACTCCCATATCCAGATCAACAGGCAGCTTACCAGGTCTTGCTCTCATTAGGTAAGCCGGGGTACAGTTGGTAGAACCTACAGGGATGTGGTTGTATAGGTCCACCAGATCAGGCAGTTTCTCAGGCCACAGACTGCGTTCTTCCAGGGGCAATGTTTTCAGAAGGTCTATCACCACCTGGTTCATCTTCTCGCAAAGTCCATTGGTTTGCGGATGATAGGGTGTTGTTCTTATCTTCCGGCAGCCATACAGAGTGCAGAACTCCTGGAAGACTTCCACTTCAAAGGCAGGTCCTTGGTCCGTCAGCACCTGCTCTGGGTATCCGTGTGGACGACAGAAGTGCTGCTGGAAGGCTCTAGCTGCTGTTTGAGCCGTTAAGTCCTTGACGGGGACTACAACCAAGAACCGGGAGTAGTGATCCACGATGGTTAACGCATAGACGTAGCCACTTCTGCTGGGGGTCAGTTTTACATGGTCCAAGGCTACCAGTTCCAACGGCTGCCTGGTGACGATGGACTGCAGGGGAGTCTTCTGGCTGGCACGGTCCTTCCTTCTTAGGTTGCATGGGCCACAGTCTCTGCACCACCTCTCGATGGTCCCTCTCATGCCTACCCAGTGGAACCGCCCGCGCAGCAGGAACTCCAGCTTCTTCCATCCGAAGTGCCCAGCTCCGTCGTGGTATGCCTCCAGTAACATAGCCGCGTCTCTTCTTGGCACCACTACTTGCCAGATCAGTTCATGCGTCCGGGAGTTAACCATTCTGCGGCACAACTTCCCCTTGTAAAGAAACAGTCGACTCTTCTCAGCCCACAGTTGCTTGGTCTCCTCCGGAGCGTCTGGGTCAAGGCGGGCATCTGGCCGAGTCAGCATCTCCTTCACTAGTCGGACGGCGGGGTCACTGTCTTGTGTTTCCGCCCAGTTGTAATGAGGTAAGGGGTTGAACGTAGCGGATTGCTTACCCCTTACACGGTGGGAATACTGGGTAGTCCCATGACGGTGAAACGCGGGGAGTTCAACTTCTTCCAGTTCCTCTGGATCTTCCCCTACGTCCGGTAGGTTTGGCATTCTGGACAAGGCATCCGCGTTGGTATTGGAGCGTCCTGCCCGGTATTTGATCGTGAACTCATAGTTGGACAGGCGGGCCATCCATCTCTGCTCCAGGGCACCGAGTCTTGCAGTGTCCAGGTGTGTCAACGGGTTGTTATCCGTGTACACGGTGAACCGGGAAGAGGCGAGGTAGTGCTTAAAGCGTTCGGTGACTGCCCAAACCACTGACAGGAACTCTAGCTTAAATGAGCTGTAATTCTCAGGGTTTCTTTCGGTGGGTCGCAGTTTTCGGCTGGCGTAAGCAATTACCCGTTCTCTCCCCTGCTGGATCTGGGACAGTACGGCTCCTAGCCCGATGTTACTTGCGTCGGTGTAGAGGATAAAGGGCTGGCTGTAATCAGGGTACGCCAGGATTTCATCCCCCGTGAGGGCCATCTTCAGCTGGCGGAAGGACTCTTCTTCCAGCTTCTCCCATCTGAAGGGCGGCTTCTGGTTCTTGGCCTTCCTGGACTGGCCTATCAGGAGGTCCTGCATAGGAGCTGCCTTTTTGGTGAAACCGGGAATGAATCTTCGGTAGTAGCCTACCAACCCGAGGAACTGCCGCACTTCCTTTACGCTGGAGGGTCTTGGCCATTCCTTAATCGCGGTGATCTTATCAGGGTCGGGAGCCACTCCGTCAGCACTCACCACGTGTCCCAGGTACTGCACTTTTGGTTTTAGCAGGTGACACTTCGACGGTTTCACCTTCAGACCGTAGTTTGCCAGGGCTTCGAACACTTCCGCCAGGTGTTTCAGGTGGTCCTCGTAGGTTTTGGAATAAACTATAACATCGTCCAGGTACAGCAGGACCGTCTCAAAGTTCCGGTGTCCCATACTGCATTCCATCAATCGTTGGAAGGTTCCTGGTGCGTTGCAGAGTCCGAACGGCATGCAGGTAAACTCGCTAAGTCCCATCGGGGTGGTGAATGTGGTTTTCTCCCGATCCGCCTCTGCTACAGGAACCTGCCAGTACCCGCTAGTGAGATCCAAAGTGGAGAAGAAGTTAGCAGATTTTAAAGCAGCCAAAGACTCCTCTATCCTTGGTAAGGGGTACGCATCTTTGTGTGTGATACGGTTGATTTTCCGGTAATCTACACACATTCTCATGGTGTTGTCTTTTTTTTTAACCAAGACTAGTGGAGCTGCCCAGGGGCTACAGCTATCCCTGATTACCCCAGCCTCCTTCATGTCTCTAAGCATCCCCTTGGCGTGTTGGTAGTGTGCAGGGGGTACGGGACGATACCTTTCCTTTATGGGAGGATGATTTCCCGTGGGGATGTGATGTTCCACTCCCTTTACTTGCCCGAAGTCCAGCGGGTGTTTACTGAACACTCTCTCGTATTCCTGGATCACCCGGTAGACTCCCTGCTTTTGGTGAGCAGGTGTGGAGTCAGTACCCAAATGCAGTTGCTGACACCAGTCCTCCATTTGCTGCTTAGAGCCGTTACCTTCCTCTGGATGAGATGGAGGCAAGGGTTCCACGGACTGTACAGAATTTTGGTTGATGGTATACAATTTGGCTAGCGTAGCATACCGGGGCAGGTACACTTCCCTCTTCCCGATATTTATTATGCGAACGGGCACCCTCCCATGGCGTACATCAACCACCCCCCGTGCCGTCAAAATGGTGGGCCTACTATCTGAGTAGACTGGTTCTACCATTGCCTGGTAATCTCTACCTCTCAGACCAATAGCTGCCCGGCACCAAATCATCATTTCACTTTTCGGGGGCATGGCAATAGGGAAAGGGTCACACATTCTCACGCTACCAATCTCACCACCGGAGAGTTCCACCTGTTGCCCTCGCATTAGTGCCCGGATCTCTTTTTGGAGCACTCGCTGCTGGCCGGAGCTGGCGTTCTTGGCAACCTGCTGTAAAATGAGAATCACCTCTGCAAGACAATTTTCAATCACATTAGTTCCTAGAGTTATCTTTGGGTGACTCTCGCGCTTGTCAATGTCTACAATGATCAGTCCCTGTGCTGCCAGTTCGACTTTACCGATTCTAATGGTCATCTCTTTAAATCCGATCTGTGGCACGGGCTGACCATTGCTGGCGATGATACTTAAGTCGTCGTCTGGGTAGCGGGTTATATCCGAGTCATTCCAGTACTGCTTGAAGAGCACGTACGGGATGGTGGTGACCTGTGACCCGGTGTCAAGTAGGGCACTCATAGGAATGCCATCCAGTACTACAGGCAAGACTGGACGTCCTCCCACGTATTTGTCACGCCAGTTCGATGGGCCTGGTGATCTTATTCCTAGGGGTTGGCCCTCTACCCCAGGTTGTGCCAGTTTAAAGGACAGTACCTTGCCATATGTCCGGGTTGATTGCAGCGGCGGCAGATGGGTTGTCCGTCCTCGTTGTATCGGTCGCTGGGTCTTCCTCTGGCCGGTGGGGTCCTCCTTGGTCGGCGCCACGGGATATCCTCCGGTCCGGATGCCAGCTGGATCTTCCCTGGACTAGAAACCTGTAAAGACTGCACAGTTCGGGTTAGCGCGGCAACGCTTTTAGTTAGCTCTTGGACCTGACGGTGCAGGTCTGTAGCCGGGTCATTGCTTAAAGCCTGCGCATCAGCTCCCACAGGCCCTGCCGACAAGGGCGCCGTCTCCTGGTGGTAAATGGTAGCAGGGCGTTTGTGGGTCACAGCGCCACCTGGTGCCGGTTCTCGGAGCACCCGGATGGCTCTGTCCTTGAACTGTGCAAAGTCCAGATGAGGGTCCTGTAAGGCCATTGCTCGCAACTGGGTTCGGTGGGCATTGCAATGTAGACCCTCTATAAATTGTTCAGTCAACAGCTTGTCTTCGTTTCCCACGCCGTCAGGGTCGGCCTGCTTAATGGCTCTCAGGGCCTCTTGTAGGTTTAGTGCATAGTCCCTTATATTCTCATGTGCTCGCTGCTTGCACCCGTAGAATCTAAGCTTGATCTCGGCTGAGGTACGGGTATCAAAGGTGTCCTTCAGCCGGGCTAGTATCTCTGCGACAGTCCTCCTCCTCCCAAGTGGCCAGGACTTTACCTCCCTTTGGGCTGCCCCTGTTAATTGAGCCACCAGGATGCTCACTTTTTGCTCTTCTGTGAGGGGGTACACCTGGAAGAGGCTATCCAGCCTTTCTCTGAAGTCATTTAGGGTATGGGACTCCCCTGAGTACTGGGGTAGCCAGGCTGCCCCCGGGATGTAGGGCATGGTGAAAGGCATGACCGCAGCAGCGGTGGTGCTGGCGGTGGCTGTAGCAGTGAAGCTCTCCTCCGTATCCGACATCCTCCTCCCCCCTAGTGGACCGTGGCCTACCTTGCGATGATCCTCTTCCGTAGGCCGCGGCTCCGCAGTGGATCGTCAGGGTTGAGGACCTTCCGTCGCGCTCCTGTGACGTCGGCGTCTGCTGGGCTCCTTCCAGGACCTTACGCAACGTCCGGACGTGAGGCGGGGCTTCAGTTCTCGCGCGCTTTCGGAGTCCACGCCCCTCTTCTTCTCGCGCGGCGTCCTCGAGATGGCGTCCAATGGCGGGAAAACTCCACGGATGGCGGGAAGAAGGCAAAAGATGGCGTCGGATGGCGGGAAAACTCCACGGATGGCGGGAAGAAGGCAAAAGATGGCGTCGGATGGCGGGAATCTTCACCACAGGTAAGTTTAACAGTCTTTTTCAGGCACGCAGTACCCGGTGGTTGCGGGCACGAGATCCTGCCAACTACGCCAAAAGTTGACGCGCCCCCTGGGCCATGTTCGGGGAATACCCGGAGCCGGATCTGTTGGGGATAGTAGTCCTCGTGGCGGTGACCCGCTCCGTGCCCAGGGTGTCAAACTAAGTGGCGGAATTTAGCAGAAGATGTTATAGTGTTCGACTACGCCACCCGTTGAATGCGGTTATGAAGCCGCCGCTGCAGGGCAGACCGCTGAGGCCGGTGGTACAGTTGTGCAGCGTGGGTAGTATAACCCCCAACGGGAGGGGTATGGCCTCAGGGCAGCAGACGTGGATGATGGGGATAGCAGAATTGCACGCAGGCACCAGGAACCACTCAGAGACGGTGCGGTGTAGTTCAGGGTCTTTACTGGTGGCAAAGGTAGACCCTCCCGGGAGTACTGGCTAGCGATCGGGGCCTGGTCAGTCCGTGAGCAGATAGGATCTCCCCCGGCCAGGCGGAGTTGTAGGCCTCCCCAACCAATTGTACTCTTCCTGGCTACCTTGCTAGAAGCGGGTAAAAGTAGCCCACGTCCTTGAGTGTACTGTGTGGTGCTCACCCGTATGGCCGGTGACTCGGGGCCTTCTGGTAGCCTCCGCTCCACGACGGTGGTGCTGGTCCCTTGCGTGTGACCGTGCCTTTGGGTTTCTTGGCCAGAGGACCTGAAATCCCCTGCCGGACGGTTTCTGCTGCTGGGTATGGAACAGTCCCCACAGCCTCGGACTCCGTGTCCGGTGAGATCTCTTCAGTCAGGACGAGCTCTACAGCTTCCAGTCCTGGACCCCTTTTATCACTGCTCTCACAGAGCTCCTGATCTTGCTCTCCCTGCATCTGCTCCACTCCAGACCAGACTGTGTCTCTGTCTGGGACTCCTCTTCTTCTCTTCTTTTTCTTTCTAACCCCACCTCAGCCCCAGTTTATATAGGCGAAGTCCTTCCCCTCCCAGGACTGGGCAGGAGGTGTGGCATGCTTAGGGTTCCTGACCAGGAGACCTCCCACCTGCTCACAGACGTAATATTGCTATTACTGTGGTAACCAGAACCCTGGGGTGCCACACTTGCTTTCAGCTTGCAGCCTAATTCCCTGAAATCAACTTCAAGGACCTTCCACCTACCTCTAACTTTGTCATTTGTTCCAATGTGCACCATGACCGCTGGGTCCTCACCAGCCCCTCCCAGTAATCTGTCAACCCGATCAGCGATGTGCCGGACTCGAGCGCCAGGTAGGCAGCACACTGTTCGACGATCCCTGTCTTTGTGACAGATAGCCCTATCTGTTTCCCTAATAATTGAGTCCCCCACTACCAGCACCTGCCTGACCTGCCCTGCTCTCCTATTTCCCTCCTTACTGGAGCTGACACTCCTCTGGCTTTCAGGGGACATGTCTTGCTGCAGCAGTGCTACCCCTGTACCATCACCCCCCTCATATGCCAACTTTGCAAACTTATTGGGGTGTGCCAGATCAGGACTAGCCTTCCTGGTACTCTTCCCTCTACCCCCCCTCACTGTCCTGCAGCTCCCTACTACCACCCTCCCCCACATCTACCCCAGTGAGCAGCTGCTCAGTGAGCAGCAGACTCCTTTCCATATTGTCAATGGACAGTACGACTGAAGAGAAGGTAACGTGTAGGCTACACCTGGGAGTCATAGTGAGTAAATACTGGACTTTCCAGGCTGGGGCAAGGGAATTATTGGAAGAGCAGTGGTCAGTGAAGGGCAGAAAAAAGGGAATGGAGTTTTCAGGCCCAGCAACTGTACTGCTTTAAAGTAATTTACAAGTGAAGCACCACCACCAGGATATAAAATGATTGTGCCTCTATGTAAAACAGATGAAGATGTGAGTAATAAGTGTTGTGGCTGCTATCTCTTGTACAGGCGTTACACCAGTTTTATCAGTGTGAAATGCTGGCCACGGACTAAAGACTATTGGACCAATGGACGTAGAGCAGAGTGCACGTCTCTAAGGGATACAGACTTTTTCCAGCACGGAGCACTGGTTATGTCGGTCTTATTGTTGTGTTTTATTGGAGATTTGCTTGCTCATGAGATTGAGGTGCACGGGTCTCTCCTGGAGAGCGTTCAGCATCGGGAATCACTGTTTCCATTCAGTAATAGTAAGCAGAGAAAGACATGCAAGCTGGATCTTATGTATCCATAAGGCCAGACACAAAATTGGTAATCAGGTAAATCAATCATTCCATTACTCTTGTTAGTCTCTCAGAGGCCTCAATTGAGTCATTGTTTCATATGAGACTGTATATTCACTCTTGTGGTATGTTCATTTGTAAATGCCTGCTGAGTATATATTGCATCAGCCCACTGTGGTTTACTAATTACACAATTTAGGACAAATATGCTGGTTAGTTGAACAGTGAAGTATCACCTCCCCCCAACTTCTCCAATCCTGTAGAGGAATGTCCTGAATGGGAACTGTGGATATAAAGTCTCTGACTCCCACTCTAGAGGGTCTCTTCAGTAACAGTCCAAAACACCATGGCTCCATCTGGTGGAATACAGGTCTGCTCCTCTGCCCAACACTGAACCCACAAATAAGTTTGGAGAACCCCATTTGAGACTGTACTATATGTTGCTGGAGTTAGATAGATGTTCTACGGTCATGGTATCCATCGTCTGTATGTGATGAACTATGTATGTGAGGACTGTAGTTGCTGACTGGATACATGTGCGATGGACGTGATATCTGTTGTCTGGACTAGCATGAACTGTAACCAGGGCCGGACTGGAGCAATGGGACATCGGACAACTCTTCGGTGGGCCCAGATCTTTGGCGTGTCCCCGAGCAGGACATAGAGTGGGCCCACTGGTTTCAACTGAATGTACATCTGAGGACACACATTCAATTGAAATGTATTTGTGTTCCATGGGGGAAACAAAAGGGGGGTCCTGTTACTGTGCAGGGCTGCACTACATCGCCTTTTTTCTTCATCTGGCGTAGTGTATAAGTCAGGGAATAAGTGGAGACCGTGCCACCTGACGAAGGCTGGTTCGAAATGCGCGTCAGGGGCGGACGCACTAATAGTTAGAGCTCCTGCATCATTGGTGTCCAAAGTATTTCATAATGCTTCTTGTTTGGTGCATTAGCATAGTTCTAGTGGGATAATTTGTCACATATACCTTGATAACGCTATTTATTGGTATAACGGCAGGATTTCTTTTTTATGACATAGTATTCCTTTATATCTGTTATGATGGTACATATGATAATGTATATGATATTTGATATATACTATTATTAATGTTCCTTTATTGCGTGCCCCTTTTTTCCACAGTTTGTCTTCACACGTGGATGTGTGTCCTATTCCCCCCTGCCCTGTTCATGTATATTTTTATCCATCAATAAATTTTCTACTTTTGAACATTGAAACAAAAGAGGAAAAAAAAGTCAGCTCAACTTACTCAGACATCAGGTGCATGGAACAGCCGGCAGTGCCCCGGGAGATTAGCAGGAAAAAACAAGGAGTGATCCGGCATCCAAAAGTCTTCTTTAAAATCAATAATCCTATATTGGAAAACTATTTTAAAAATCATATGCACAGAAGTCACAGCCCCCACAGGAGGAGGTGATGTACAGACGAGTTTCAGACCTTATGGTCCTTAATCATTGTATGATGTGACTTTTTTGCATATGATTTTTAAAATAGTTTTTATAGGATTATTGATTTTAAAGAAGACTTTTGGATGCTGGATCACTCCTTGTTTTTTCCTACTTTTGTACATTACCCTGGACTATTGCTCGTCATTTTTTGTTTCCGTATATATGTATTTCATGACGAGTTGTCCACCTGAGTCCTTCAATACCTGCATGTGTATTATGCCATTACAGTGGTGGCCAAAAGTATTGGCACCCCTGCAATTCTGTCAGATAATACTCATAATACTTCATTTAATTTGCTTGCAAGTAAAAAACACAAAAGAGAATGAAGCAAAAATCAAATCCTTGATCATTTCACACAAAACTCCAAAAATGGGCCAGACAAAAGTATTGGCACCCTCAGCCTAATACTTGGTTGCACAGCCTTTAGCCAAAATAACTGCGAACAACCGCTTCCGGTAACCATCAATGAGTTTCTTACAATGCTCTGCTGGAATTGTAGACCATTCTTCTTTGGCAAACTGCTCCAGGTCCCTGATATTTGAAGGGTGCCTTCTCCAAACTGCCATTTTGAGATCTCTCCACAGGTGTTCTATGGGATTCAGGTCTGGACTCATTGCTGGCCACCTTAGAAGTCTCCATTGCTTTCTCTCAAACCATTTTATAGTGCTTTTGGAAGTGTGTTTTGGGTCATTGTCCTGCTGGAAGACCCATGACCTCTGAGGGAGACCCAGCTTTCTCACACTGGGCCCTACATTATGCTGCAAAATTTGTTGGTAGTCTTCAGACTTCATAATGCCATGCACACGGTCAAGCAGTACAGTGCCAGAGGCAGCAAAGCAACCCCAAAACATCAGGGAACCTCCGCCATGTTTGACTGTAGGGACCATGTTCTTTTCTTTGAATGCCTCTTTTTTGTTCCTGTACACTCTATGTTGATGGCTTTTCCCAAAAAGCTTGACTTTTGTCTCATCTGACCAGAGAACATTCTTCCAAAACGTTTTAGGCTTTCTCAGGTAAGTTTTGGCAAACTCCAGCCTGGCTTTTTTATGTCTCGGGGTAAGAAATGGGGTCTTCCTGGGTATCCTACAATACAGTCCCTTTTCATTCAGACGCCGACAGATAGTACGGGTTGACACTGTTGTACCCTCGGACTGCAGGGCAGCTTGAACTTGTTTGGATGTTAGTCGAGGTTCTTTATCCACCATCCGCACAATCTTGCGTTGAAATTTTTCTTTTCCGTCCACATCTAGGGAGGTTAGCCACAGTGCCATGGGCTTTACACTTCTTGATGACACTGCGCACGGAAGACACAGTAACATTCAGGTCTTTGGAGATGGACTTGTAGCCTTGAGATTGCTCATGCTTCCTCACAATTTTCTTTCTCAAGTCCTCAAACAGTTCTTTGGTCTTCTTTCTTTTCTCCATGCTCAATGTGGTACACACAAGGACACAGGACAGAGGTTGAGTCAACTTTAATCCATGTTAACTGGCTGCAAGTGTGATTTAGTTATTGCCAACACCTGTTAGGTGCCACAGGTAAGTTACAGGTGCTGTTAATTACACGAATTAGAGAAGCATCACATGATTTTTCAAACAGTGCCAATACTTTTGTCCACCCCCTTTTTTAGATTTGGTGTGGAATTATATCCAATTTGGCTTTAGGACAATTCTTTTTGTGTTTTTTCATTGAAGACAAATTAAATGAAGATAATAATACCAAAGAATTTGTGATTGCAATCATTTTCAGGAAGAAACAGAGTATTATCTGACAGAATTGCAGGGGTGCCAATACTTTTGGCCACCACTGTATATAACCTTTGATTTTTTTATACTGGGTTTAACATGCTACTATTTCCTATGAGTTATTACTAAGAACTAACAGGCAGGTAATTGCTAACTACCTGCCTGTTTTAGCCGGTGGCGACTCAGATCGCTCCTGAACTGCTCCTAACAGCAATTCTGGTGTTTCACGTCAACAGGACAGCTCTTCCTTTTCCTATCTGCTCTGTCATGGAGGCATGACTGCCAACTTCATGCTGATTGGCAGCCGGCTCCCTGCTGTTAGGCAGCGGGGAGCCAGCTGTCAGTCAGCATGACACCAGCAGTCATGCCCCATCAACAGAGCAGAGCGGGAGCTGGAGAATCACCAACAGGAGCGGGCTGTGACCACTGTTAGCAGGCAAAGATCGGCCTGTAAGTTCTTAGGTCCACGGTTAAAAAAAAAAAATAGTCCCGGACAACCCCTTTAAATATTAAGGAACAGGAATTCTCCGAATGATTCTATAGTCAAAAGAACATAAAATTCTCTCCTGCCCAGTCAGTCTGCCCGGTCTGTTACACCATGATTACCAAAACTTCGACTCATTTCCCTGCCCATTTATTATTACCACATACCCGGCTCTGCTTGACCCGTTTCCAGGTCATTGTGTTGTCTGACTACACTTACGTTTCGCCCTGGTACCACTTATCTGCATCTCCAGAAGTTTCCCATTTCTCTATTATACTCTTCAAATTACATTTTGAGACTTTCTCCTCCTGTTGTTGCACATATTTTTTTTCCCTTCATCTGCACAGGTATCATTAATCTATCAACTATAATGGCCGTACCAGGTCCTGCAGGTCCTGTATTCCGTACACATGACGTGGGCAGTGCACGGCATGCCGCTAGTTTTTATTCTGAGTGCTCTTATATACGGTGTTAGTTTTACACAATGTTGAGCCTGTGATCTGCAGAGTGAAATGTCTGACTGCTAGAACAGAAGTGTACGGCAGATTCTGCAGCATGGATACATAAAGGACGTCCTGGGGGAATATACCTCCCTCCAACACTCGTCCAGTCCCTGCCTCACACTAGAGACATTTATAATAACTCCAGGACTATGGAGCTGGTCATTTTCTCATAATCTGTGGCCATTATTAGTGATCTCGCATTGTACGGTAATATCACCCTGGAGGTTGTGATGTATTTAGTGTAATAGCGCCATCTAGAATATACAGTATATATCAGGCGATACCATGCTTTCTATAGTTAGTCGTCTTATGTGCCCTCTATAGATATATATTATACTTTGTATTTATTAATAATAAAATTACTCGACACTTTTTCAGCTTTATGATATTTATTAATCTGCTGTAATTATAAAAGAAAGTCCAACCTTACAGTGGACACAGGTGGAAGTGTCCTCCATGATGGTATAGGGTGAGGTGGAGCAAGTATATAGTCAGTGGGGGTTCAGAATGATCAGTATTCACTAGGGTCCCTTGTAATCAGGGAGGAACCTGGATGTGTCCCATCAAAAGTTATTGACCCACTGTCCAGCTGTGTACCATCAACAGGTAATGAACCTCTGGCTGTAGGCCATCAATAGGTCATCACCCTCCAGCATTTAGCCACCCAGAAATCTGAACTTCAAGTTTATCGTCATCTGTAGGATGTGAACCACAGATGGTTACGATGCTGATGACATCAGGAGGTATCCCTCAAATCTGTGATGGATCGGGAATAGGTGAGATGCAAGCGATGGAAACTACAGGCAGATGTTTTCTCAATCTTTTTTGCCTCTTAGACATCTACAGAAAAATCTTCTCCTCTCGATTCTGTGTTGCAGTATTGTGGGCTTTCTAGGCTCCAGCATTCAAGGTTCTGAATCTCTAGGCTCTGGTATTCTTGGTACTGGTGTGCTCAACTCTGGCATTCTCGGCTCTGAAATTCTAGGTTATTGGTTATTGGTTTCATTCAAAGATCAGAAACCTCTTTTTGCTCTGTAGAACTTCGAGCTCTTCTTCTGCTGTAATATGGTACAGTATGGACCCAGACAATATCACTGAAACCCTCTTTATAGTTGCGTCTAGGAACTTTATTCGCATCCTGTGGTGCAGGAGCCATGGATGGACCAGAACATTTGCCATTTGGCAGAACAGTTATTCTCCTGGAAACTTGCTCCTGAATCTGAGGGATACAAATTGGTTCCTTACAAGTACTTTGTTCTTCCAGAATGTTTTTGTTCTTATGAGTGGGTTTTATAGTTGTTTCACCAGGTTTAGACTTTGCCTTCTTGCTCAGGACAAGCCTTAAAGCGCACATGTGAGCAGGAGTGTGCTTAGTAAACTACATACACTGACCGGTGGGCGCTATTACACTGAGTAAAATGATACCTTTGTTGATGAAATCCGTCCAGAGGTTCTTTGTAATCTTTATTTTCAGTTCTGCCATAATGATATGCTCTTGCTCTGGGGTGGGACTTTAGGGAGGGGCTGTAAGTGGTGCTCTCATTATGTATTCCTATCTCTGGCCTCTGACAGGTCACTGTGCTTCTGCTTCTATTTTAAATATTGCCTTTGTAATTTCTCTGTCAATTTGAAATTTACATCCCCCAAAATGGCCGCCGGGGCCCGCGCATGCGCAGTAGCATCTTTCGGTTGCTGGGTGCCATATTGCTGCAGGCAAGTTTCTTTTTCCTTTAGCAAAATGGCGACTGCGCGTGTGCAGTAGCATCTTTCGGCAACCGAAAGATGCTACTGCGCATGCGCGGGCCTTTGCGGCTATTTTGGGGATGTAAATTTCAAATTGGCAGAGAAATTACAAAGGCAATATTTAAAATATTAGGCCGGCGACTGAAAGCACAGTGACCTGTCAGAGATAGGCATACATAATGAGAGCACCAGCTACAGCACCTCCCTAAAGTCCCGCCCCAGAGCACGAGTATCTCATTATGGCAAAACTGAAACTAAAGATTATAAAAGAACCTCTGGACGGATTTCATCAACAAAGCTATCATTTTACTCAGTGTAATGGCGCCCACTGGTCAGTGTATGTGGTTTACTAAGCACAATCCTGCTGACAGGTGCGCTTTAAAGCCAAGTTCTCTAGTATTGTCACAAGTGTCATCAGCGCAACAAAAACTGTGGCACGGAAGATCCAAAGAGGAAGCTTGATGGAATCTTCAGAGGAATTTTTCCAGGGAACCACACGTAGTGGGTCATCCTGTAATAAAAAAAAAACATTTAGAAATTCTCTTATACATAATCTAATCAACCAGAGAGCCCTTGTTATTATATAGTCATGGATAAAATATAAAGCAGCTTCATGAATATCCCATAGAGAAGATCAGGGAGAAGTTTGGGATTTACCTTGAGGGTCCATGGAATATTGTTTATGGTTGGACTTTCATATGATGGACGGTGATGTATCCAGTATGAAAAGCCCTGCAAAAGGTGATAACATTAGCTGAACCTTTGTGACCCCATATGGATGAGACCATACTCAACGTCAGTGTACTGTGAAGTAGGGAGTAAAGCAACGTAAAGCTCAGAAATGGATAGTATAATACTCATCATCTTCAGAGGTCTCGCAGCAACAATTGAAAAAATGTAAAGCACTAAAGTTTTAATTTAAAAAACAAAAATCTTTTAATGGTAAAAAAATATAAAAATTGTAAAAGTTTTGATATTTTCAACTTTTAAACACTAGGGGGAGCAGCTGCAGACATTTCCCATGAATCTAGTGTAGTGTTAGATTGCATTAAGACTGCAGTAAAAGTGGGTGGGATGTGCTCACATGGTGTGATGTCTCCTCCCCTCTTTTTCTGGTCCTTTGCAAAAAGATAAGTGAGAATGTAGTTTAGGGTCACAGTGCGGAGACATTCTGTTGGCTGCTGCAAAGTGATACCAAGAGGTAAACAGTGTCACCAAGGACGGATAGCAGCGGGGGCGTTGTTAGGGTCTTAAAAGATCAGGTCCCAAACACCAAGGCATGTCCACCCTCTCCTCAGTATAGATAGATACAGGAGAATACAGCCGCCCCTGTAAGTGCTGCAAACATTGAATATATGACATTTGAACCGCATTACTGCTATATAGAATTTACTTATAAAAATTACAGTATTTAGCACACAAATTGGCAAATTCAGGAGAGCCCACTAGCCGTGACAAGGTGACCTTTCTTTGATGGGATCCTAATCCTAATATTTATCAGTCATGCCTCTCCCGGGCTATAAGCGTAAAAATTTAAAGGGCAGGTAGGATCCAGCATTAATTAAAAGCCTTAGGCACCTTCATAAATTCATATAAAACCGTTACCGGAAAAACACCATCTATAATATAACACTGCAAGCGTGTCTCTGTCTGAAGCCTCGATAGACTGCGCATGCGCGACGCGCAGTCTGGCTCCAGACAGAATCACCCATCCAGCCGTTACAGGTAAGAGGAGTGTATGGCGCCGGAGATCACGGTATGCGTAGGCACTGAACGCATACTGCTATCTCCGACGCCATACTTACATACTTACCTGACAGGGAGGAGCGTTGCCGCAGCGCCTCTCTTCACCGGGGACTGTGGCAAGAGTGGGGCGCCGGATCGGCGCATGCACATAGCGCTATCTTGCGCCATTTTACTGAAGACACATTTGCAGTGTGTCATCAGCAAAATGTCGCCGGACAGCGCGGTGCTCCGTCGACACACTCCTCCCCCAGCCTCCGGCAGAACAGGACGCAGCAGCGCTGGAGCACAGAGAAGAAAGGTGAGTATAACTGTT
This sequence comes from Phyllobates terribilis, assembly GCF_046119375.1. Lineage (NCBI taxonomy): Eukaryota > Metazoa > Chordata > Amphibia > Anura > Dendrobatidae > Phyllobates > Phyllobates terribilis. The sequence goes on from NW_027362845.1 coordinate 4,193,564, forward strand.
TATTTTTTTGTATGTGTGTACAGTGTGAAAGGGATGAGGGGGCCACACATACCGGAATTGTGGGGTGAGGGGACCATGCATACCAGGATTGTGGGGTGAGGGGATCAAGCATACCAGGATGAGGGGTACCACGCATACCAGGATTGGGGGGTGAGGGGACCATGCATACCAGGATTGGGGGGTGAGGGGTACCACACATAACAGGATTGGGGGGTGAGGGGTACCACACATGCCAGGATTGGGGGGTGAGGGGACCATGCATACCAGGATTGGGGGGTTACATATAGTTACATAGTTTATAAGGGCGAAAAAAGACAAGCGTCCATCCAGTTCAGCCTATTTCTTGTGCACTGCAGCTATTCCGCAGCGTTGATCCAGGAGAAGGCAAAAAAAAAACATGCGGTATAGGCCAATTTACATCATTGAGGAAAAATTCACTTCCCGACTCCAATCTGGCAGTCAGATTAAATCCCTGGATTAATTAACTATCACTAAGCATAAGATGTAATTTTATTGTTCTCAAGAAAGGCGTCCAGGCCTCTCTTGAACTCATTAAGTGAGTTGGACATCACCACTTCCTCTCCCAGAGAGTTCCAGAGTCTCACGGCTCTGACCGTAAAGAATCCCCTTCTATGCTGGTGCAGGAACCTCCTTTCCTCCAGACGCATAGTGTGCCCCCTCGTCTTTGTCACCATCCTTGGTATAAACAGGTCATGGGAGAGATCTCTGTACTGCCCCTGATGTATTTATACATGTTTATGAGGTCTCCCCTAAGCCTTCTCTTTTCCAACGTAAATAGGCCTAATTTTGACAACCTCTCTGGGTATTCTAGTCCCTCCATTCCCTTTATTACCTTAGTCGTCCTCCTTTGTACCCTCTCTAGCTCCAATATGTCTTTCCTGAGCACCGGAGCCCAGAACTGTGCACAATATTCTAAATGCGGCCTTACCAGCACTTTATACAGAGGAAGAACAATGTTCTCATCATATGCCCCTATTCCTCTTCTGATGCATGCCATGACTCTATTTGCCTTCGCAGCTGCTGCCTGACACTGGGCACTCCAATTTAATTTGCTGTTAACCAAGATGCCCAGGTCCTTCTCCATGTCAGATTTCCCCAACAGTTTCCCATTTAATATGTATGGGTGACTGCTGTTTTTCTTTCCCATGTGCATGACCTTACATTTATCGGCATTGAACCCCATTTGCCATTTTTTGGCCCAACTCCCCAATTTATCAAAATCCTCCTGTAGCTGTGCCCTATCCTCATCTGTATTAACTACTTTACAAAGTTTAGTATCATCTGCAAATATTGCTATTTTACTATGCAACCCTTCCACTAGATCATTAATAAATATATTAAATAATATAGGGCCCAAGACAGACCCTTGAGGCAGTTGATGCTAGTAACCCTGACACACCCTGAGCTTACTCCATTGATAACCACCCTCTGCTTTCTATCACTCAGCCAGCTATTTACCCACTTGCACACATTATCCCCCAGACCAAGCATTCTCATTTTATATACCAACCTTTTGTGTGGCACGGTATCAAACGCTTTGGAGAAGTCAAGGTATACAACATCCACTGACTCTCCCCGGTCCAGCTGTGAGCTCACCTCCTCGTAGAAGGCCATCAGGTTTGTTTGGCAGGAGGGATCCCTCATGAATCCATGTTGATATGGAGTTAGACAGTTATTGTCATTAAGATATTCTACAATAGCATCTCTAAGAAATCCTTCAAACAATTTACCCACAACAGACGTTAAGCTGACTGGTCTATAGTTCCCAGGGTCACTTTTAGACCCCTTTTTGAATATTGGTACCACATTTGCTTGGCGCCAGTCTAGTGGGACAGTCCATGTCCATAAAGAGTGCTTGAATATAAGATACAGCGGTCTGTCTATCACATTACTTAATTCTTTTAGTACCCGGGGGTGTATGTCATCTGGGCCTGGTGACTTGTCTATTTTGATATTATTTAGGCGTTTCTGAACTTCCTCCTGGGTTAGGTGGGTGATATTTAGCGGAGGGTTTACTTTATCACTCTGCATTTCCTCCGATAAATTGTTTTCTTTTGTGAAAACAGTGGAGAAGAAGCTATTGAGTAGGTTTGCTTTACCCTCATCGCCCTCTATGATTTTACCCAGGTTATTTTTCAATGGGCCAACTCCATCAGTTTTAATCCTTTTACTGTTTATATAGTTAAAGAACAGGTTGGGATTCGTTTTACTTTCCTTGGCTATTAGTCTCTCTGTCTCCTCTTTTGCTTTTCTTATTTGTTTCTTACAGATTTTGTTATTTTCCCTATAAGATATTAGCGCTTCCTCGCTGCCTTCTTGTTTAAGTTTACCGAAAGCCCTTTTTTTGTTTTTCATTGCCCTCTTGACTTCCTTATTTAGCCACATTGGCTTCCTCTTATTCCTAGCCCTTTTATTCCCATAAGGTATGTACCTTCTACAGTGACTATGTAGGACTGTTTTGAAAATTTCCCATTTTCTATCCGTGCTCCTATTACTGAAGATACTATCCCAGTCTATAAGGTGAAGGGCATCTCTTAGCTGATCAAACTTTGTCCTCCTGAAGTTCAGTGTTTTTGTGACTCCCTTGCTGGGCACCCTACTGAAGCACATGTGGAATTGTATAATGTTGTGGTCACTATTTCCCAGGTGCCCCCCGACCTGCACCTCAGTTATTCTGTCTGGCCTGTTAGTTAATATTAAGTCTAAAAGGGCCGTCCCTCTAGTTGATTCCTGCACAAGTTGTGACAAATAATTGTCTTTGATAATTGACAGAAACCGGTTTCCTTTCTGAGATCTACAGGTTTCGGTTTCCCAGTCTATATTGGGGTAGTTGAAGTCCCCCATAATAATCACCTTGTTATTTTTTGCTACTTCGTCTATTTGTCTCATTAATAGACTTTCCGTGGCTTCTGCTATATTTGGTGGTTTATAACAGACTCCTATGATAATTTTATTATTGTTTTTTGCCCCATGTATCTCCACCCATAAGGACTCGACCTCCTCATTTCCCTCCCATACATCCTCCCGTATTGTAGGCTTTAGACACGTCTTTACATATAGACAGACTCCACCCCCTTTCCGACTTCTTCGATCCCTTCTAAACAGACTGTAACCCTGTAAGTTAACTGCCCAGTCATAGCTTTCATCTAACCATGTCTCGGTTATTCCCACTATGTCATAGTTACCTGTAGATATTTCTGCTTCCAGTTCATCCATCTTGTTTGTCAGGCTTCTGGCATTTGCTAGCACGCAGTTTACACGATTTTGTTTTGTTCCAATCTTCTCCCTGTGGATTGTATTAGAAATTTTCTTACCTCCCTTCCAAGTATCTTGTCTTGGATCTTCTTTGTCGCACTTCATATCTTTCATTAGTATGTTCTCTGGTTTCATGTTCGTGTCCGGCGTTTTTCTTCCCATCCCATCTTCTTCTAGTTTAACGCCCTCCTGATGAGTGTTGCGAGTCTCCTGGCGAATGTGTGTTTCCCGGGTTTGTTGAGGTGTAGTCCGTCTCTGGCAAGGAGTCCGTCATAGAGGTAATTCACACCGTGGTCCAGGAATCCAAATCCTTGTTGTCTGCACCATCGTCTCAGCCAGTTGTTCACATCAAGGATCCTGTTCCATCTCCTGACGCCATGCCCGTCTACTGGAAGGATAGAAGAAAAAACTACCTGCGCATCCAGTTCTTTTACTTTCTTCCCCAATGCTTCAAAGTCCTTGCAGATTGTCGGTAGGTCCTTCCTTGCCGTGTCATTGGTGCCAACATGTATCAGAAGAAATGGGTGGACATCCTTGGAACTGATGAGCTTTGGTATCCTATCGGTAACATCCTTGATCTTCGCACCTGGGAGGCAGCATACTTCTCTTGCGGTTATGTCCGGTCTGCAGATAGCTGCTTCTGTTCCTCTCAGTAGTGAGTCTCCCACCAACACCACTCTTCTTCCCTTCTTGGCTGTCCTTTTTCTTGTCGCTTCTGGGTGTTTCTGGGTGCTCTTTTCTTCTTTGCTTGCTGGTAGTGCCTCATCCTTAGGTGTGCCATCTTCGTCCTCCACAAATCCTTGGAATCTGTTTCTCAGTTGTGTGGTTGGTGGTGTCTCCATGGTCTTCTTGCTTCTTTTGGTCACTTGCCTCCACTTGTCTGCCTCTGGAGGTTCTTGGACGCTTCCTTCACTTTCCGTGACCAGTAGTGATGCTTCTGTTCTGTCCAGGAAGTCTTCATTTTCCTTGATGAGTTTTAATGTCGCAATTCTTTCTTCCAGTCCCCGCACCTTTTCTTCTAAAAGAGCCAGTAGTCTACACTTCTGGCAGGTGAAGTTGGTTTCATCTTCTGGTCGATCTGTGAACATGTAGCACATGTTGCAACTCACCATGTAGGTTGTCACATCTGCCATGCTGCTCCTTGTCCCTGCTGACTTGATGTCTGTCTTCTTTCTTGTGATACCCGGCGATGCTTTCCAAGCAGCTGGTCCCGGCTGTACCCAACGATCTTCTAGCTGAGGGAGACTCTTCACTTTTCCCAGAAGGCACCTGGAATATGCAAATTGTCCTCTTCAAGTTTCAATCCCTGGTTTGGCGATGCTTTCCAAGCAGCTGGTCCCGGCTGTACCCAACGATCTTCTAGCTGAGGAAGACTCTTCGCTTTTCCCAGAAGGCACCTGGAATATGCAAATTGTCCTCTTCAAGCTTTAATCCCTGGTTTGGCGATGCTTTCCAAGCAGCTGGTCCCGGCTGTACCCAACGATCTTCTAGCTGAGGGAGACTCTTCGCTTTTCCCAGAAGGCACCTGGAATATGCAAATTGTCCTCTTCAAGCTACAATCCCATGAAAAGATCTCGATGGTCCAGATGGATGGAGTGGAGGATGGCTGGTTGATGGACACCCCATGCAAACAAGGCTACGGCGCTAACAAGGAGGAGGTGGAGTAATGTTTTGGGCTGGAATCATGGGGAGAGAGATTGTCGGCCCTTTTAGGATCCCTGAAGGGGTAAAGATGAACTCCATAATGTATGTTGAGTTTCTCAAACAGCACTTCCTTCCATGGTTCAAGAAGAAGAACCGTGCATTCCGCAGCAAGATCATTTTCATGCATGATAATGCACCGTCTCATGCTGCACATAACACATCTGCATCTCTGGCTGCTATGGGCCTAAAAGGGGACAAACTTATGGTGTGGCCCCGGTGCTCCCCTGACCTCAACTCCATTGAGAACCTCTGGAGCATCATCAAAAGGAGTGTCTATGATGGCGGGAGGCAGTTCACATCTAAGCAACAGCTCTGGGAGGGTATTCTGTCCTCATGCAAAACAATTAAAGCAGAAACCATCCAAAACCTGACAAATTCAATGGACGAGAGAGTTCAGAAGCTCCTTTCGAACAAGGGGTCCTATGTGCAAATGTAACATCACCTAGAATAAAGTTTTGAGTTGAAAACTGTTTGATTTCAGTTTGTAATAACCTGCTAATGCTTATAATTTCAAAAATGACCATTTTTTTGTTCTTTATTAAAATGAAAAGGTTGAAAACTCTGCTGTGCATAATAATTTGGAACATGCATTTTGAGTGCAGTTTGAGTTTTTTATTTTTTTAAAAATATACTGTTATCATAGACAGTTTGTACAAAAACCTTTCAATTGTACTCTAATAGTTATTTGACTGGAAAATTACAATGACTGCAATTCATATAGGTAATTTGGGAAAATCTGAGAAAATATTATTTGCATAATAATTTGGAACACAGTGTAAAATTTGAAATGTCCTACTGAAATGTATGTTCAGTAAATGCCCTCAATACTTGGTCAGGGCTCCTTTTGCATCAATTACTGCCTCAATGTGGCGTGGCATGGAGGCGATCAGCCTGTGGCACTGCTGAGGTGTTATGGAAGCCCAGGTGGCTTTGATAGCAGCCTTCAGCTCCTCTGCATTGTTGGGTCTGGTGTCTCTTATCTTCCTCTTGACAATACCCCATAGATTCTCTATAATAGATTCTCTATGGGGTTAAGGTCAGACGAGTTTTCTGGCCAATCAAGCACAGTGATACTGTTGTTTTTAAACCAGGTATTGGTACTTTTGGCAGTGTGGACAGGTGCCAAGTCTTGCTGGAGAATGAAATTTCCATCTCCAAAAAGCTTGTTGGCAGAGGGAAGCATAAAGTGCTCTACAATTTCCTGGTAGACGGCTGCGCTGACTTTGGTCTCGATAAAACACAGTGGTCCTACACCAGCAGATGACATTGCTGCCCAAACCATCACTGATTGTGGAAACTTCACACTAGACCTCAAGCAGCTTGGATTGTGGCCTCTCCACTCTTCCTCCAGACTCTGGGACCTTGATTTCCAAAGGAAAATTGGAACTCTGGGACCTTGCGGATGATGTCAATGACTGCCTTCTGGACATCTGTGAAGGCAGCAGGCTTCCCCGATTGTGGAGCCTCCTGAAACAGACTAATGGACCTTTTTAAATGTTTAGGAACATTTGCAGGTGTTTTTTGTTAATTATTTTAATTTTCTGAGATAATGACTTTTGTGTTTTCTTTGGCTGTAAGCCAGAATCGTCAACATTAACAGAAATAAACACTTGAAATAGATCACTCTGTGTGTAATGACTCTATATAATATAGGAGTTTCACTTTTTGTATTGAAGAACTGAAATAAATTAACTTTTTGATGATATTCTAATTTAGTGAGATGTACTGTACCTGCATCTGTGAATAAAGTCCTCTGTATCTGTGTGAATAAAGTCCTCTGTATCTGCGTGAATAATGTCCTCTGTACCTGCGTGAATAAAGTCCTCTGTATCCGCGTGAATAAAGTCCTCTGTATCTGTGTGAATAAAGTCCTCTGTATCCGTGTGAATAAAGTCCTCTGTATCCATGTGAATAAAATCCTCTGTATCCGTGTGAATAAAATCCTCTGTATCCGTGTGAATAAAATCCTCTGTATCCGTGTGAATACAGTCCTCTGTATCCGTGTGAATACAGCCCTCTGTATCCGAGTGAATAAAGTCCTCTTTATCCGAGTGAATAAAGTCCTCTGTATCCGAGTGAATAAAGTCCTCTGTATCTGCGTGAATAAAGTCCTCTGTATCTGAAGAATAAAGTCCTCTGTATCTGCGTGAATAAAGTCATCTGTATCTGCGTGAATAAAGTCCTCTGTATCTGTGTGAATAAAGTCCTCTGTATCTGAGTGAATAAAGTCCTCTGTATCTGAGTGAATAAAGTCCTCTGTATCTGAGTGAATAAAGTCCTCCGTATCTGTGTGAATAAAGTCCTCCGTATCTGCGTGAATAATGTCCTCTGTATCCGCGTGAATAAAGTCCTCCGTATCCGCGTGAATAAAGTCCTCCGTATCCGTGTGAATAAAGTCCTCCGTATCTGTGTGAATAAAGTCCTCTGTATCTGTGTGAATACAGTCCTCTGCATCTGTGTGAATAAAGTCCTCTACATCTGAGTGAATAAAGTCCTCTGTATCTGAGTGAATAAAGTCCTCTGTATCTGTGTGAATAAAGTCCTCTGTATCTGTGTGAATAAAGTCCTCTGTATCTGCGTGAATAAAGTCCTCTGTATCTGCGTGAATAAAGTCCTCTGTATCTGCGTGAATAAAGTCCTCTGTATCTGCGTGAATAAAGTCCTCTGTATCCGCGTGAATAAAGTCCTCTGTATCTGAAGAATAAAGTCCTCTGTATCTGAAGAATAAAGTCCTCTGTGTCTGTGTGAATAAAGTCCTCTGTATCTGTGTGAATAAAGTCCTCTGTATCTGCGTGAATAAAGTCCTCTGTATCTGTAAGAATAAAGTCATCTGTATCTGCGTAAATAAAGTCCTCTGTATCTGCGTGAATAAAGTCCTCTGTATCTGTGTGAATAAAGTCCTCTGTATCTGTGTGAATAAAGTCTTCTGTATCCGTGTGAATAAAGTCCTCTGTATCCGTGTGAATATTGTCCTCTGTATCCGTGTGAATAAAATCCTCTGTATCCGTGTGAATAAAGTCCTCTGTATCCGTGTGAATAAAGTCCTCTGTATCTGTGTGAATAAAGTCCTCTGTATCTGTGTGAATAAAGTCCTCTGTATCTGAGTGAATAAAGTCCTATGTGTCTGTGTGAATAAAGTCCTATGTATCTGTGTGAATAAATTCCTCTGTATCTGAGTGAATAAAGTCCTCTGTATCTGTGTGAATAAAGTCCTCTGTATCTGTGTGAATAAAGTCCTCTGTATCTGTGTGAATAAAGTCCTCTGTATCTGTGTGAATAAAGTCCTCTGTATCTGAGTGAATAAAGTCCTCTGTATCTGTGTGAATAAGGTCCTCTGTATCTGTGTGAATAAGGTCCTCTGTATCTGTGTGAATAAGGTCCTCTGCATCTGAGTGAATAAAGTCCTCTGTATCTGAGTGAATAAAGTCCTATGTGTCTGTGTGAATAAAGTCCTATGTATCTGTGTGAATAAATTCCTCTGTATCTGAGTGAATAAAGTCCTCTGTATCTGTGTGAATAAAGTCCTCTGTATCTGTGTGAATAAAGTCCTCTGTATCTGTGTGAATAAAGTCCTCTGTATCTGTGTGAATAAAGTCCTCTGTATCTGAGTGAATAAAGTCCTCTGTATCTGTGTGAATAAGGTCCTCTGTATCTGTGTGAATAAGGTCCTCTGTATCTGTGTGAATAAGGTCCTCTGTATCTGTGTGAATAAGGTCCTCTGTATCTGTGTGAATAAAGTCCTCTGTATCTGTGTGAATAAAGTCCCCTGTATCTGTGTGAATAAAGTCCTCTGTATCTGTGTGAATAAAGTCCTCTGTATCTGAGTGAATAAAGTCCTCTGTATCTGAGTGAATAAAGTCCTCCGTATCTGTGTGAATAAAGTCCTCCGTATCTGTGTGAATAAAGTCCTCCGTATCTGCGTGAATAATGTCCTCCGTATCCGCGTGAATAAAGTCCTCCGTATCCGCGTGAATAAAGTCCTCCGTATCCGTGTGAATAAAGTCCTCCGTATCTGTGTGAATAAAGTCCTCCGTATCTGTGTGAATACAGTCCTCTGCATCTGTGTGAATAAAGTCCTCTGCATCTGAGTGAATAAAGTCCTCTGTATCTGAGTGAATAAAGTCCTCTGTATCTGTGTGAATAAAGTCCTCTGTATCTGTGTGAATAAAGTCCTCTGTATCTGTGTGAATACAGTCCTCTTTATCTGTGTGAATAAAGTCCTCTGTATCTGTGTGAATACAGTCCTCTGTATCTGTGTGAATAAAGTCCTATGTATCTGCGTGAATAAAGTCCTCTGTATCTGTGTGAATAAAGTCCTCTGTATCTGTGTGAATACAGTCCTCTGTATCTGTGTGAATAAAGTCCTCTGTATCTGTGTGAATACAGTCCTCTGTATCTGTGTGAATAAAGTCCTCTGTATCTGTGTGAATAAAGTCCTCTGTATCTGTGTGAATACAGTCCTCTGTATCTGTGTGAATAAAGTCCTCTGTATCTGTGTGAATACAGTCAGACATTGTCAGTACTTTCCCTGAAGTGCTGCTCCCATTACTTGTTCTCTTTATCAGTGTTTAGCTGGTTGCCTGTACAAGTCCTTCATCCACAACACCAGGATTGTGCTGCTCTTCCTCCTTCCATGTCACATCCTTCTAGAAGCAGATATGTCAGGTAAAGCCGGAGTCACACTACCGTATAACACATAAAACATCGCACAGCACTCGGCCCAGTGTTATTCTATGGGGCAGTTCAGATCACCATTTTTTTTTCTCAGGCGTATTCGGCGTGCGAGCAAAATCGCAGCATGTTGTGATTGTACGCATATATCGTGCGAGACTCGCCAATGCAAGCCTATGGGTGTGAGAAAAAATAGGACGCCACACGGACCATCCATATGGCATCCGATATTTACGGATTAGTGATGAGCGAGTATGTTTTGTTAACCCTTTCACCGAGTATGCTCGGCCGAGTGCATACTCTGTTTCTTACACATTCCTCACATGTAATAAAACTGTCAAACAGTTGCAAATCATGCACACGGGAGCGATTCAAACACATCACCGAGCAGCTGTAAATACTCGGTGATCGGCTGAGCATACTTGGCGAAAGGGTTAATAGAACATACTCGCTCATCACTATTACGGATACATTACCATTCTGAAGCATAGAACACTGTAAATGGTCCTGTAAATGATTGGAGAAGAATAGTTGCAGAGAAAAAATCGCGTTCCATACTGCTACTAATAATAATAGTTTTTATTTTTATAATAATAATAATAATAGTTTTTATTTTTATAGCGCCAACATATTCCGCAGCACTTTACAAATTTTAGGGGGGACATATACAGACAATACAGAATAAGCATATCTCATATTGAAAGGAGTGAGGGCCCTGCTCGCGAGCTTACAGTCTATGAGGAAATGGGGGAGACACAAAAGGTAGAATGTACATATATTGTAAAATGCAGCCTTGATATACTGAATAGGATAAATACTAATACATGGACTGGTCGCCAGCCAGTATGTGTACCGTCCTGACAGAGGCTATTAAGTGCATGGTTGGTATGAACCTGAAGTTGAAGAAGATTTTAATATGGGGGAAAACTGGGACGGACAGAGTGTGTTTAGGCGATACACCAGTCTAAAGAAATGTGTTTTTAGGGTTCGCTTGAAACTGTGGGTATTGGGAATTAATCGAACTGTCCTGGGTAGTGCATTCCAAAGAATTGGCGCAGCACGCGAGGAATCTTGGAGACGGGAGTGGTAAGTTCGGATTATGGAGGATTTTAGTTTTAAGTCATTTGCAGAACGGAGGGCACGGGTAGGGGGGTAGACTGAGATGAGGGAGGAGATGTAGGAGGGTACTGAAGCATGGAGCGCTTTGTGGGTAAGCGTGATAAGTTTAAATTGAACTCTATATTGGATGGGCAACCAATGCAATGACTGGCACAGGGAAGAGGCATCGGTGTAGCGGTTGGCGAGGAATATGATCCTGGCTGCTGCGTTAAGGACGGATTGGAGAGGGGAGAGTTTAGTAAGAGGGAGACCGATAAGTAGGGAGTTGCAATAGTCAAGACGAGAATGAATAAGAGCTACAGTAAGAGTTTTTGCCGAGTCAAAGGTGAGAAAAGTCCTGATTCTTGAGATGTTTTTGAGGTGTAGATGATATGAACGAGCGAGTGATTTGATGTGAGGAGTGAAAGAAAGATCTGAATCAAAAATGACCCCAAGACAGCGGGCTTGTTGCTGGGAAGTAATGGTTGAGCCACAAACAGAAATGGCTATATCGGGCACAGGTAGGTTAGTGGAGGGAGGAAAGACGAGTAGTTCAGTTTTTGACAGATTCAGTTTTAGGCAGAGGGAGGACATAATGTTAGACACAGCAGAAAGACAATCACTGGTATTTTGTAGTAATGCAGGGATGATGTCCGGAGCAGAGGTGTATAATTGGGTGTCATCAGCATAGAGATGGTACTGAAAACCGAATCTGCTGATTGTTTGTCCAATGGGAGCGGTGTATAAGGAGAAAAGAAGGGGGCCTAGGACTGATCCTTGAGGAACCCCGACAGTAAGGGGAAGTAGGGAGGAGGAGGAGCCGGCGAAAGACACAGAGAAGGAGTGGTCAGAGAGATAGGAGGAGAACCAGGAGAGAACAGTGTCCTTGAGGCCAATAGTGCGGAGCATAGTGAGGAGGAGCTGGTGATCCACAGTGTCGAATGCGGCAGAGAGATCCAGGAGCATCATCAGGGAGCAGTGACCATTAGATTTAGCTGTTAGTAAATCATTAGAGACCTTAGTGAGGGCAGTTTCAGTAGAATGTAAAGAGCGGAAACCAGATTGTAAAGGGTCAAGAAGAGAGTTGTCTGAGAGATAGCGGATGAGACGGGAGTGGACCAGGCGTTCCAGGAGTTTAGAGATAAAGGGAAGATTGGAAACAGGTCTGTAGTTGGCCGTGCAGTTCTGGTCAAGGGATGGTTTTTTAAGCAATGGATGTATGCTGGCGTGTTTAAAAGAAGAGGGAAAGAGACAAGATGAGAGGGAAAGGTTGAAAATTTTTGTTAGGTGAGTGGTGTCAGCTGGAGCAAGGGACTGAAGGAGATGCGAGGGAATAGGGTCACTGGTGCAGGTGGTAGGGCGAGAAGATGCAAGGAGCCTGATCACTTCATCTTCCGTGACTGGTTCGAAGTCAGAAAGTGAGCAGGATACAATGTGGCGGGGGAGAGCATGCATAACATTTGGGGATTGGGAGAAAATTTCCTGTCGTATATGGTCAATTTTTTCTTTGAAATAATTGGCCAGATCGTCAGCGCTGAGGTCGGTGGTCGGGGCCTGTGTTGTTTGATTGAGGAGAGAATGAAACGTGTCAAAAAGTTGTTTAGGATGTCATACGGATACATGGGCGAGACAATATCGCATCAACGCATTACACATGGATTACCATACGGAGAACTCGTGCGCCTCTCATCAGTGAGAATCGGAACAATTTTGTCTCCGTGTAGTGTGAATCCGTCCTAAAGCTTCTGTTCTGCTCCTATAGTCTCAGAGGTTAACAAGAACACATCCTTCACAATAAGCATCTGACTTTATACCCACAACACTTGTTTCATTGCGGAAATTTATACATCGAACTGTGTTTTCATTTGAACTTTAAGTCTACATCTATATATATATATATATCTATCTATGTGAGGACCCAGCATTTCTTCTTAATTCTGCCAGACGCATTGTTAGTCAGTGGGCACAGGGACAGGAGCTATTGTCGGTGACTCTAGTTGTAGATGTAATGAATTATTGGAATCTTGAATGGCTGCTGTGTACAGATTATAGCGCCCCCTACAGCTTATTGTCCTGCTGTCCTCATGGAACAAAGGCACCGGCTAACTGACCCATTGATCATTGTTAGTTTTGCTGTCTACCTATTGTATTAGTGCATTCAAGGTTGTTGTTCTGCAAATATTGAAGGAAAAACTATGAACACTTGGACAATGAGAGACGACTTTCTCACAATCCTGTGGGAAAATACCTGAATACGAGCTGTGACCTAGAAAAGTAGGATCTGCCTCTTTTTTCACACACTCTACAGCAAGCCACCGATCAGCTGGAGGACACAGATCTGCTCTACTGACCATCATTGACCCCTCAAAGACGCTGGAGAATCCAGGTTGGGACAATCAGGTCACCTGGCCACATACCTCACTGCACTCGCTCAGCTTCCTAAACTTGCCGCTACCTCCTCCCTGGTTGCCGGCCAAAAGTTGGGGTAGTCGCTCCTGGATGCCCCAAGTCACAGCTGCTCAGAGCCAGTGGAAAGGTGAGATTATGTCATCTGCACAATCTTATGTACTTGCTGGGGCTGTACTGTATGTGACCGGCTGGTGTTGGTGCAATAAATTATTGGCGCACTGTGTTACCCTCACCCTGTCTGGTCTGAGTAGTGTCCGGCCCACGAGAAAGGAGAGCGGGCGTTCAGTGGGGTGAGCACTGGTCCATATGGTTTTCTAAAGATGAGACCACCCACTGACCCTCGTGTCTCCACACTATCTATCTATCTATCTATCTATCTATCTATCTATCTATCTATCTATCTATCTAATTTGTATATATACTGTATATTTCTAAATGTTTATGAATTTCTCTATAAAATGCTATATGACAATGATTATATAATGTACATTGTGGACCATTCAGCCTCAGATGCAGAGTGTGAACATTGTCAAAAATCTATATTGTACATTTAACTGAAATAAATGATACCATTCATCTGAAATGTTAACCATTTAAACGGTTTTCCGACATAGTAAAACCAAAGTTCTGGATAAATATGAACAAAATATAAATGTTGATTGATAAGCCGTGAATTCAGCGGGTCGGTCCTGAGGGAATTTACATCCCATGTAGGAATTCAGAGGATCTGGGAAGGGATTTCGCACCATATGAACAACACCGGATGGAATGGGCCCAGATAACCCGGCACCCAGGCTGGAAAAGATCCATACGCTGGTTTTCTTCGATGATTATATGAAAGAAATAAAAACAAATATTTTCTAACATTTTTCTAACTAATTGATATTAACCCCTTTACCACCTTGGGTTTCTCCATTCTTGCGTTTTCATTTCTCGCTTCCCTTTTTTCCAGAGCCATAACTTTATTATTTTTTAGTCAATATGGCCATGTGAGGGCTTGTTTTTTGCTGGACGAGTTGTACTTTTGAATAACACCAATGGTTTTATGATATCTTGCACTGAAAAACGGGAAAAAAAATTCAAAGTGCGGTGAAAGTGCAAAAAAAAGTGCAATTTCACTATTGTTTTTTTTTTTCTTACCATGTTCACTAAATGCTAAAATTGATCTTCTGTTATGGTTCTCCCAGTCATTACGAGTTCGTAGATACCAAACATGTATAGGTTCTTTTTTATTTAAGTGGTGAAAAAAAAATCCAAAGATTGTTAAAAAAAAGTCACCATTTTCCGAGACCCGTAGCGTCTCCGTTTTTCGGGATCTGGGGCCGGGTGAGGGCTTATTGTTTGTGCGCTGAGCTGACATTTTTATTGATACCATTTTTGGGGTAGATCCGATGTTTTGATCGCCCGTAATTGCATTTTATTACAATGTTGTGGCGACTAAATAAAATTAATTCTGGCGTTTTGATTTTTTTTTCTCATTACGCCGTTTACCGATCCGATTAATTCTTTTTACATATTGATAGATCGGGTAATTCTGAACACGGCAATACCAAATATGTGTATATTTTTTTGTTATTGTTTTATTTTGAATGAGGTGAAAGGGAGGTGATTTAAACTTTTATAGTTTTTAAATATTTTTAAAAACTTTTTTTTTAACTTTTCACTTGCTTCAATAGTCTCTACGGGAGACTAGAAGCTGCGATCATCAGATCACCTGTGTGTAGCAGAAATGCTCACGGGCTACGAGCGCTGACCGCTGGGCGGCATTCATAGCATCCTGGCAATGACAAACGCTGGGATATCCTGCAGACCCTGGGTTGTCATGCCAACCCATCGGCGATCCGCGGTCATGCAACACGGGCTCCGATGGGCAAGACTTATGACGTCCTTCCGTCGCAGCCATGTTAAATGCCGCTGTCAGAGACTGACAGCGGCATTTAACATGTTAACAGCCGCGGGTGGATCGTGATTCCACCCGCAGCTGTTAGGGGCACAACGATGAGAGAGAGAGACACCATGTGTCGTACATGTACAGCACATGTCGTGAAGGGGTTAAAGTGCTGATTCTCCACTTTAGACCACAGCCCCCCTATTAGTATTCGGTCAGTATTTTTTCTCAGGAGTGGGAGCCAAAGCCAGGAGTGGGTGATAAATGCAGAATTGGTGACTTGTTTCTATGATACCTTTTCTGTGATTGTTCCTCACCTGGCTTTGGCTCCCACTCCTGAGAAAAAGTACTGACCGAATAATGACCAAAAACTGATAGTGGAGCCGTAGCCTTAATTTGAGGGTATTCGCATCCTAATTGGAGTAATAGTTTAGGAATTACATCTCTTTAATATGGAGCAGTATCTTTTTCAAGGGACCAAAAGTAATTGGACAATTATCTCAAAAGCTCTTTCATTGGCTGCATGGGCTCTTCCCTCATTAATCCATCATCAATTAAGCAGGTAAAAGGTCTGGAGCTGATTACAGGTGTGGCATTTGTATTTGGAAACTGTTGCTGTGAACCCATAACATGGAAAAGAGCTCTCAATGGAGGTGAAGCAGACCATCATTATATTATATTAATATTAAAGTGTAAGAAATGCACAGTGGCATAAAGTAACCTCACCAGTCAAAAGGGAAAAACGCACCGACACACGTTTTGCACCAGGCTTCATCATGGGGAGATGGTGGACTGAACAACCAAGCTATTTACATGTAGGACCCAATCAAAACAGTTGTAACGCATGTGGATTCCTGCACATACAAAATGAATGGAACATCATCCAAGAAGCGGTAGTGACTTCAGACGCTATCTTCAGATGGCCCACCCACTGAAACAAGGTGCCAATGTGCATGATTGATGGTGCTGTTTTCATGTGATGCGACCAACACGTGAGAGGAAGCAGTCATCTCACCGGTGACGCGCCAATAACGAAAATGCTGACGTAATCGGCACATAAAAAAATCACATGATAATGAATAATGTGGTGGCAGAATGGGAAGTGATGTACGATCACATCATTATAGTCACGGTCATGTGGCTGGGCAGAGAAGACCACATGGACAGCAGTCACATGATCAGTTCTTCACAATACAGATGGACAATGACCCAAAACATAGTGCGAAAGCAACCCTGGAGGTTTTTACTGTAAAGAAGTGAAATATTCTTCAATGGCCGCGTCAGTCACCAGATCTCAACCCCACCGAGCTGCATTTCACAGGCTGAAGACAAAACATAAGGGAGAAAGACCCACAAACAACCAACAACTGAAGTCACTGCAGTAAAGGTGGCAAAGCCTCACAAAGGAGGAAACCCAGCGTTTGGTGACGTCCATGGCTTCCAGACTTCAGGCCGTCACAGCTGCAAATGATTCTCTACAAAGTATTAATGAGCATTTTATTTATGGTAAAGTTAATTTGTCCAATTACTTTTGAGACCCTGGAATGAGGAGGCTTCGTAGAAAAGTGGTTGTAATTTCTAAGGCTGTGTGCCCACTACGTGTTTTTTAAGAGTTTCTGCAGCGGCAATTCCACTGTAGAAACACTTAAAAAATGCTTGGTAGAAGATCTGCCATGTTTCCCAATGATAATCCGCATGTGCTGTGCACATGCTGCAGAAATTTCCGCTGCAGATTATCATTGCAGAAAAATCCACAGCACTACCATTAATTTTGCGTAAACGCTGCGTTTTTGCCGCCATTGAGTTGCATTAGAACGCATGGAATCCGCATCACTGGATCTGTACATGCGCATTCCATGCGTTTCAATGTGCGGATGGTACCCGGGTCTGGAGAAGAGGAGACTCTCCTCCGGACCCAGGTACCATAGTACCTGTAAAAAAAGAATAAAATAAAAAATAAATATACTTACCTTCTGATGGCCCCCGGTATCCTTGTCTCTGCTTGCTGGCAGATCGCGGTAGACTAAGGACCTGCATTGACGTCATTTAGTCATGTGACGGGTCACGCAACCGCTGACGTCGGCAGGTTCTTAAATCTACCGCGAGCTGCCAGCAGGCTGAGACGCATTGGATAAAGACAACGGGGGCCATCAGAAGGTAAGTATATTTTTATTTTTTTAGTTTTTACCATTCTTTACGGTCACACTATATAAATCCATGCTGTTTGCATGGATTTATATAGTGTGACCAAGTTGTCAAGCACTTTCCAAGTGATGTTAAAATCGATTGGAAAGCGCTTTTCAACGCGCATGCGGAAATGCATGTGAAGAAAGCTTCACATCCGCTTGTCCCTGGCAGGAAAAACACATGTACAATCCACATGTACAATCCGCATGTACAATCCGCATGTACAATCCGCATGTAAAATCCGCATGTACAATCCACATGTAAAATCCGCATGTACAATCCGCATGTAAAATCCGCATGTACAATCCACATGTAAAATCCGCATGTAAAATCCGCATGTACAATCCGCATGTAAAATCCGCATGTACAATCCGCATGTACAATCCACATGTGCAATCCGCATGTAAAATCCGCATGTACAATCCACATGTGCAATCCGCATGTAAAATCCGCATGTACAATCCGCATGTAAAATCCACATACGTTTTTTCTGCCAGGGAGATGCAGAAACGCTCAGGAAAAATCCGGAGCATTTCTGCATCGTGGGCACATAGCCTAAACGTTTCACAGGATATTTTTGTTGAACCTTTTTAATTAAACCTGAAAGTCTCCACTTCAATTACATCTCAGTTGTTTCATTTTAAATCCAGATTAGCGGCCTGCAGAGCTGAAATCACAAAGATTCACTGTCCAAATATTTCTGGACCTACCTGTATTCATATATTTACACTATATGGAGAAATATTACATCTCTTACCCCACAAAACAAAACCCAAAATGTCCTCCTGCCCCTTTTCCTAACTCCCAATCCTAAAACAGACAAGGACATTCGGAGTTTCCAATCCTCCCTCTTTGGCCACTTCCCAGCTATCAGTATTTGGTCAGTATTCGGTCAGTATTTTTTCTCAGGACTGGGAGCCAAAACCAGGTGAGGAACAATCAGAGAAACGGTCTAATAGAAACAAGTCACCAATTCTGCATTTATCACCCACTCCTGAGAACAAATACTGACCAAATACTGATAGTGGGGCTGTGGCCTTTTGTAGACTTCTGGAGATAAAGCATCTTCAGCTTCGGCTCTTTACCTCCTACAGACAACATGGTGGGAAAATGAAACACTTTCTATAATCAGTTATTTTTTATTACAGTTTTATTTAAAATGAAATTACAGTAAAATGTCCCCAATCCCTTTTCCCTTCACCCAATCCATAATGCTGGGGTAAGATTATCTCTCCAGAGACCCCCGTACAGGAATATTTGGGCTCCAGCGACATCACATCTATTATACAGAGAATAGCGCTATCTCCATAGCTCTGTACAGAAGGACATAGAGATCAGACAAGGTCCTCATATTCAGGCAGCTTCTATTTTACTCCAACCCTCTTTATAAGAACAAGATCAGAGTCTCATTATACCGAGCAGAGAAGCTCCAGGGACAAAGACCCCGTCTGGTCCTAACACGCTGGGGGCCCAGAGTATCCAGCCACAAGGCCCGGATTCTCTCATTTGTGGCCCCAGCGTTTCTTGTAGAATAAATCCCTTTCTCATCCAGTCCTGTAGTAATGACTTTGTTATCATGTTTTGTAGGAGGGTTCGTCTGACTCCATCTTATGTTATCAATATCTGTGCGAGAAACAAGAGACGTCCGAGCGCAGTTTTACCGAGTGTCCAGAGTCAGTTCTTCTACAGTCTGATAAAGAGCCGCGGTGTCTCCCACCGAACCTGGGAGTATACAGCTGTATACAGCATACACACGGCACTGTACACACACGGCTCCGTACACACGTGGCTCTGTACACACCCGGCTCCGCTCCGTACGCCTCGTACACACACGGCTCTGCTCCGTACGCCTCGTACACGCGCGGCTCCGCTCCGTACGCCTCGTACACGCGCGGCTCCACTCCGCACGCCTCGGACACGCGCATGCTCCGCTCCGCACGCCTCGTACACGCACGGCTCCACTCCGTACACCTTGTACACATGCGGCTCCACTCCGTACACCTCGTACACACTGCTCTGCTCCCTACGCCTCGAACACATGCGGCTCCGCTCCATACGCCTCGTATACATGCGGCTCCGTACACCTCGTACACACACTGCTCCGCTCCGTACACCTCGTACACACTGCTCCGCTCCGTACACCTCGTACACACTGCTCCGCTCCGTACGCTTCGTACACACGCGGCTCCACTCCGTACGCCTCGTACACACTGCTCCGCTCTGTACGCCTCGTACACACGTGGCTCCGCTCCGTATGCCTCGTACACATGCGGCTCCGTACACCTTGTACAAACGCGGCTCCGCTCCTTACACCTCGTACACACTGCTCCGCTTCGTACACCTCGTACACGCGGCTCCACTTCGTATGCCTCGTACACATTGCTCCGCTCTGTACACCTCGCACACACGCGGCTCCGCTCCATACGCCTCGTACACATGCGGCTCCGTACACCTTGTACACACGCGGCTCCGCTCCTTACACCTCGTACACACTGCTCCGCTTCGTACACCTCGTACACACATGGCTCCGCTCCGTACGCCTCGTACACACGCGGCTCAGCTCCGTACACCTCGTACACACTGCTCCGCTCTGTACACCTCGCACACGCGCGGCTCCGCTCCATACGCCTCGTACACATGCGGCTCCGTACACCTTGTACACACGCGGCTCCGTTCCTTACACCTCGTACACACTGCTCCGCTTCGTACACCTCATACACCTCGTACACACACGGCTCTGCTCCGTACACCTCGTACACACACGGCTCTGCTCCGTACACCTCGTACACACACGGCTCCGCTCCATACACCTCGTACACACTGCTCCGCTTCGTACACCTCGTACACACACGGCTCTGCTCCGTACACCTCGTACACACACGGCTCTGCTCCGTACACCTCGTACACACACGGCTCCACTCCGTACACCTCGTACACACTGCTCCGCTTCGTACACCTCGTACACACACGGCTCTGCTCCGTACACCTCGTACACACGCGGCTCTGCTCCGTACACCTCGTACACACATGGCTCCGCTCCGTACACCTCGTACACACACGGCTCTGCTCCGTACACCTCGTACACATGCGGCTCCGCTCCGTACACCTCGTACACACGCGGCTCCGCTCCGTACACCTCCTACACACGCGGCTCTGCTCCGTACACCTCGTACACACATGGCTCCGCTCCGTACACCTCGTACACACGCGGCTCCGCTCCTTACACCTCGTACACACACGGCTCCGCTCCATACACCTCTAGGGAAGTAGTGAGCATTTTTAACCCTCAGGCGATTCACAGAATTGTATAACATTGAGCTGAGTAAATTAAATATTACCATTTTTTCCACTAAAACATTGCTTTGACCCCAAGTTTGTAATTTTCAAAAGGGATAATAGGAGAAAATGAACATTATAATTTGTTGTACAATTTCTCCTGAATACGCCGATACCCCGTAAGTGGTGGAAAATTACTTTTGAGGCTCAGTACAAGGCTCAGAAGGGAAGGAGCGCCATGTTACAGTGCAGATTTTGCTGTTATATTTTGCAGGTGCCAAGTCACATTGGCAGAGACCCTGAGGTCCCAGAACAGCAGAACCCCCATAAGTGACCCCATTTTACAAACAACACCTCAATTAGTTCATCTAGGAGTGTCACAGAATTTTATACCATTGGGCGGTGAAAGAAAAATAATTACGTTTTTATCACAAAAAATAGTTTTGGCCCCAATTTTACATTTTTACATGGGGAAATGAGTATAAGTGGCACCAACATTTCTCACACAATTTCAGCTGAACGAGGCAATACCCCATAAGTGGCTGTACAGTACTGCATACACGGCGAGACTCGGGAGGGACGGTGCGCTACTTAACTCTTGGAGAACAAATTTTCATCAAATAGTTTGTGGACTCATATAAAGAGCCCCTATGTGCCAAAAGAGCAGAATCCCCCCTTAAGTGACCCCATTTTGGAAATTGCACCCCTATGGGAATTCATCTACAGGTGTAGTGACGATTTTGACTTCATGTGTGTTTTTCAGAAACAAGCAATAATGGATGTTACTTAGTGAACATTGTAAATCTGCCATTGTAGTGCCCATACATTGCAGTGCCTGCACATTATGCCCAGTGCGTGCTTCTGGAGACATGCACCCATAAATTAAGCGGGCTCTCATCGCTACAGAAATGCCAAACATGTGGATGCTAGATGTGGTTTCAGAACACTGGGGCTCAGAAGAGAGGGGAGAATTTTAGATTTGGAAGTGCAGATTTCTTTTGGGGGATGAGGAGCCATAGCGCTTTTCCAGACCCTTTTGTACTACTAATAATGTGGAAGCCCCTTATATTTCCATTGACAGATGACAAACCCCAGAGGGAACTTGCTTTTTTTGTCTGTGAAGTTAAAACTTTTTTATTGGACACATTTACATAATGTTACACTCATGCCCAGACTGTTTGGCCTGAGTGTGGTTAGTGGTCCCACTGGGCCACGGACCAAGAGGGGCATAACTAAGGGCCTCGCCCAATCCAACCCCAGATACACAGCGGCTCAGTCGACTCCGTGATCCGAGGAGGGACAAGGGAGGTGACCCAGGTGCCACTCAAGGTCAGACCCTGGTCACACAGCTGTTGACCCACACCGGGGTATGCAGGAACATGCAGGCACGGCTGGTATACAGACAGGCGGGTACGTAAACAGGCTGGATAGGGACGAGTGCGGACGGGAAGCGGAGCAGAGCCGCAGGTGCTGACGGGAAGCGGAGCAGAGCCGCAGGTGCGGACGGGAAGCGGAGCAGAGCCGCAGGTGCAGACGGGAAGCGGAGCAGAGCCGCAGGTGCGGACGGGAAGCGGAGCAGAGCCGCAGGTGCGGACGGGAAGCGGAGCAGAGCGCGGCCAGACAGGACAGGGCTCTATTCACATGAAACAGACAGGGTCGGGAGAACAGGACCAGTAGAGCCAGATACACACAAGGTACTTGCTATGAAGTAGCAAGTAGACACAGAACTCACAAACAGAAGTACAGAGACAACGAGTTGGAGTTAGGTACTGGTTCAGACACAGAAGGATTTTGTTCCATTTTTTTGACGGTATAATGAAAACCACAGCTTTTTGCCACTTTTTTCTATTTTTTGCGATATTCACTGAAGTGGTTAACTAGTGTAACAGTTTTATAGATCAGCTCTTTCCGGATGCAATGATACCAAATATGTGTTCTTTATTTGTATATTTTTGTTTTTACATAAAGACAATAGCAATGACATACCTATACATCATCAGTCGAGAACCCCATCTGACCACGACATATAGGTACGTCAAATGTCGTGACGGGGTTAATGATCAGGTGATAACTAATAGCAGCTTTCAGACTAGTTCTTTGTTTTCCTTTTTTGCATGAGGTGATACAGCATTCAAATATGCCAAAACAATAAAACTGACTATTTTATATTATCTTAAAGCGGTTCTCCAGCAATGTGATAAAAATTGCCTGTGTCACATATTTCAAAGTGCAGTCTGTCCTAGCCATGTGTCAGGATGGGTTGCAGACTGAAGAAACACAGCTTGAGAAATGTCTCAACTGTGGGAGAAGCAGCGTCATGAACAAACATCCCTCATTCAGCAGCAGAGCAGGGCTGTGACATGAGAAAAAATAAATCCCCCTGCTGATTGAACACAACAGGGTTTTTTTCTCCTGCTTCCTCTTCCTCTGTGCTTAATTGTACACCCATTCTGCTCAGCCAATTGACGGTATTTCAACAGGGAATGGCAGCGGACTGAGCAAGCAGGACAGAGGCTAGAGAGAAAAAAATCCCTGTTGTGCTCAGACAGCAGGAAGATTCATTTTTTTTCTCATGTCACAGCCCTGCCCAGTGGCTGAGTGACAAATGGTTGTTCACAATGCTGCTCCTCTGACAATTGTTGCATTTCTTGAACTGTTTCTTAAGTCTGCAACCCATCCTGACACGTGAAAAGGATGGGTTGCAGCTTGAAATATTTGATGAGGACCATTTTTAAGCTTTGTTTATAAGATACAGTTTCCCTTCATTAATAGTGATATCTTAGTATTATGTATACATCCATGTTCTACAGATTTGAATTACTTCAAATTATGTACTCTTCCTAAAATACTCCTCAAAATTGCTTAGAGGAGTATTGTTACTCCTCTGTAAAAAATGTAGCGTGACCTCTGTCAGAGCCTGTCCTATGGAACAGTGGGGGCATCATCAGTTATACCCTCAGCGATAAGCAACTTGTGTCACTTTACAAAAAAACTGTAAAAAATGTGTTGTCTTATGTGATCTCTACAACTGTTCAGGCTGTATGGGCCACATGGAAGCGAAGTCGCCAAAGAAGGCTGAAATACACCGAGAAACACTGCTGGAGTCTAACACCTTGGCAGCATAAGCGAATATCATTTTTTTGTTGTTGCTTTTAAAAGATGCTGCTGAAGACAGAAATATTGCCAGCGGAGATCTGAACGATTTAGTGTAGGTCTATTGGTGAGGACTTTGCTGCAGATTGTTTCCCCAACAGATCACAATGTGTGAACGCAATAGGGGACCCAGGACCGTGGGACGTTCCAGAGCAGTCCCAATGAGTAGAAAAAACAGCCAACTATGCACATTGCCAAACTGACAGCAGCCTGCAATACCTTGCATCATAAGATGGCATTAGTAGAAGCCATAGAGTGGATTTTATGGACTATAACAAATGCATGAACAGAGGCCCAGGTAACAGCCTTAGAGACCTGAGCAGCAGAGATTAAATGTCTGACTGCCCTTGTGGAATAAGCAATTTCCAAAATGGTTTGAGATTTGTCCTTGGCCTTTTTGGCTTGCACAATAGCCAACTTAAAATCCATTTGGTAATGGTTGTTTTGGAGGCTGACAGGCCCTTGTGTAGTCCATCAAGTATCAAGAGAAGAAAATCAGAATCCTGGAAGGCTTCCGTTAACAAAAGATAGGCCTAGAGGCCCTGGTCAAATCAAGACCGGTGGAGAGTATGCTCCTACGGATGAACTGTAGATGGTCACGATGAGGGGAGGACAATGTCCTTTTTGATGTAGAAAGTCAAGACAACTTTTTGAAGAAATTATGACATGAGTGGTAAGAACACCTTGTCTTGATGGAGAATGAAGAAGAGAACCCTACAGGAAAGGGCAGCAATCTCAGACACCCTGTGAATGGAGGTTTTGAGCAGCAGAAATGCCAGCTTCTATAAAACTTGCAGATAAAATAAGAGCGCTCCACAGTGAAGTCCTGGTGATAAGAAACAAGGAAGAGTAGATGGAATCTGGTCACCTGTGGAGTTGTGCAGGTCAACTTTGATGAGAGTAGTAGTGAAGCGGTATTACTCATATAGACTGCTGCTCCACCCGTTAAAACAGACAGAACGGCTCATTAAAAGAATTACAAAGTAGAGGGCACTGTCACAATGTAGAAAAGGATGAGATGGTGTATCAAAATAACAAACATTTATTTAAAGACAGCAATGCATTTCAACATTGATTTGATTTCTTCCTCATGCCATCATGTGATAAATAAATGTTCATTGTTCTCACCTTCTCATCTTTGTTGTCGTTGTGACAGCGCCTGACACATTGTTTTCTCTCATTATTTTGCCTCTCAACAGCACCTATAGAAGGAACTTTGAGGAGAAGCTGCCTAAGAAGCTCTTAGGAAGACTCTTGGAAAGCAGACAAAAAATGGCCTCAAGGTTCCACTGGTTAAATGTAAGGAGGGTGCAATGAGCCACCTCCTGAAGGAAGGTCTTAACCTGATTGTGAAAAGCCAGTGTATAATGAATGAGTATGGAAAGGGCAGAAACCTGTCCCTTCAAATAGGAAAAGTTTAGGGTAACATAAAACCTTCATACGGTGGAGGATCTGGAAGTGGAAGGCATTGTGGCCTTTAAACGGGTGTGTAAGGAAGGTCTAGGCTTGAATGAGAGCTACCTGTAGTTGGAGAGTTCAGAGGACTTGTCACGCACCCATACACATTATAATCCCACAGTATTGTCATTCCCCCATACACAGAATAATATTCCCACAGTACCTCCATCTCCCCACGCACATCATAATGTTTCCACAGGATTGCCATTCCCCACACACAATATAATATTCCCACAGTACCTCCATCCTCCCACGCACAGCATAATGTTTCCACAGGATTGGCATCCCCCCCACACAGAATAATGTTCCTACAGTACTGCCATCCCCCCACACACAGTATCATGTCCTCACAGTACTGCTGTCCCCCCACACACAGTATAATGTTCCCACAGTACCACCATCCCCCCCACACACAGTATAATATTCCCACAGAACTGGCTTTCCCCACGCACATGATCATATTCCCACAGGACTGGCTTCCCACTAACACAGTATAATGTTCCCACAGTACTGCTATTTCCCCACTTTCTAATGTTCCCACAGTATTGCCCCCTACACACACAACATGGTACCATCCACCCCACCGACTAACCCACTGCTAGTTAATAAATACTCACTTAACCCCATTCTTGGTGCAGATATTGATGAACCCCGGACCTATGAGATATTTACCACACGCCCATTCTTGGTGCAGATAATAATGAACCCCGGACCCATGAGATATTTACCACACGATAGCAGGATAGGCAGGGGAGTATCATCCATAGCAGAAGCCCATGCGGCCACTATGATGCGCGTGAAACGAAGAGGCTCGCTTCCTGCGGCTCAGGACCTGGCAGCCCTCTCCTTCCCCACCATCACAATTTCAGTAATATCTACATTCCCATGACGGTGATACCATTGATTAGAATAGTGAATCAGGCAGTCAAAAGATCCCTGATCCACCATTCAGCCTTCACCTGTGAGTCTGAGACTCCGTGCACTGCAGGCACAATGGCGTCACTACATCACACCTGTAGTACGAAGCCTCAGTACTCACACTGCACAGACCGGAGCAGCGCATCTCAGGAAAGGGGTTGTTTTTTTTTTTTTTTTTAAATATTAGGAATTGTGGGTGCATCATAATAAGTGAAGTGCTGTGGAGGCTCTCATACTGAGTGGGCGACTGGTGGGAGCCATTATACTGAGTGGGGATCCTCATTTTGTGTAGCAGGCTGTGGTGGCCATAATATTGTGTGAGGAGCTGTGGGGGCTATCATACTGTGTGGGGTCTGTGTGGGCCATCATACTGTGTGGAAGCACTCAGTCTGTGCTACATGGGCACAGAGTAGAAAAATTTCCTGGAGATGAGTCAGATAGGGATAAGTAAGTGAGAAATACAGACCTTTAGTCTATTTGATTGCAGACTTGAATTGATATGATGTTGTGTGCCAGAAGAGGGACATCAGATAGTATGTTCTAAAGGAAAGCAAATATATAATGGCAGTGGGAATCCGGATTCCAGGCAGGGAACATAGCAGAGATAGAGAGCAAGACAAGGTCCTTAGCTCAGGCCAGGAGGCCTACTTAAACGAAATGGAACTTTGCCTAGGGGGAGCAGAAGGCAAGGAGGTCTAATTAAAGTGTCGCCAAACTCCTACAGAAAGCTGAAGGTGCAGTGCTACAGCGAGGAGTTTGTGGCCCTCATCAAATGGACTTTGAGAGTACTAGTGAGGAGTCATACCGATGCACCTCAGCCAGTGAGGTCCTCAGAAATCAACTGGGAGCTGAGAGTAGCTCTGAGGGGCTGTAGCGACACATCTCAACCCATATGGTCCCCACAGGAGATGTTTGGCCTTCTCATAATGATGGGCTGGACTGTTGTAGTTGGTAACAAAAGTTATGCGCCAACACATGTAACCTAAAAGTTCCTGACTTTGCATAATACAGAAGAAGCATTCGTAAAGTGTTGTGCCTGCTATCTGGTATATGTACTTATCGTCAAGTTCTTGTTAAGTAAAGTTTATTTTCTGACTTTGGTCTCCCTCATTTATCTCCATACCATTCGGTCTGTTTCTGACAAGTACAATGGCAGTATGCAGTCTGCCAAAGTCAGGAGATATGACTCCGTCATATGTATGTATATATATATATATATATATATATATATATATATATATATATATTATTATTATTTTTTTTTTTTTCTTTCCTTTTCATGTTGGGGGGCCCAATATCAGCTAATGCTGTGGGACCTGTGATTTCTATCTATGCCACTGTGTATAGGATAATAGAGTATAATAAAGTTGCTATGGAGTTGACTTAACTAACATTGTGCAGTGAGTCTGTTTTCCCTATTGTCATAGAAATATTGAAAATCTCTCTCCCTGTGATCTCTCCCTCTCTCTTTTCCTCCAAACCACTCTTCCCTCCTCCCCTATCTGCCATTTGTCAGAGTAGAAATGCTGACACTTTGGCCAGTTGCTTCTATGCAAATAGCAGTCCAGGCCAGAGGTGGCAAATTCATTACCATATGAATGGAGCTTCTAGTAGCAGAGGCCTGTGATAAATATACACCTAGGTGAGAAGAATGCAGTTCCCAGCTTCAAAAAGATTCTCTCCCACCCCCAGGGCATCCCCATATGCTTGACAGAAATTTACAGTCTCTCCAACACCGACACAAAATATGGAATATCGGAAGTTCTATACTTCCGATAGTAATGGGACACATATTTTTAGTGGCAGGGTCAGCTAAGGAACAATATGCATAATTTTCCGAATCAGTACGCCCTTCCAGTGAGCTGTAATACAAAAGTACAAAATAACAGACTGCAGCTATGCCATGTGTGGTTTCTAAAGAAAGGTAAATTCGTAATGGAAAATATGGTATCACTCGCGAGCTTCTGCGATCAACCTGCGAGGAGTTATCGCAGAAGTTAGATATTTTAATAAAAGCATGAAGGGTGGGGCCCCGCCCATGTGATGTCATCACATGGGGTGTGTGGGCAGGTCCCCCCCTTCGGCATAAATTACCCAGGTGAAGATGGGTCCATACTCATGTTGGAAGTTACATATTTATGTGTAAGCAGGGGTCACGTTAGCTGAAGGGGCATAGGAGCGCTTCCCTACAGCTAGACTGAATCGCCTCTGCGATCTTTCGAGTAAGTTCTTTAACCCCATTTATTTTCATGTAATTGCATATGTATTGTAATGTCTCTCTTTGTAAAACCTTTTGTATATTTTTCATAAACACTGCCTTCCTTTTGGATTAAATATAAATGTAATAGTTCAGATTCTTTAGCTCTGTAATTGTTCCCTCCCCCGAAGCCATACGCTACCAGAAAGTAGACGTCTGATCAGGCCTGTATTATATTACAAATCTGGTCGGTGGTGGCAGCGAATAATATTAATTGGATTATTGTGAGGCTATCAGTGATAGTACGAGGGCATATACATATATTCCATGTGTTGGAAGTTGTGTGTATGCCGTACGCTCACTGCTAGCTTGCCGATAGCTACTTAGTGAGAACAGCCTGCAGCCTCCTATATTGATTGTCCGACAATCGTGCAATTGTCTGGCCAATAGGGGGCAGCAGAGAGCTGTTTGCTCAAGAGATCACAATGGGTGGTCTTTGTGAGTAATCAGGATCCTGTGAATCCCTGACACCTATAGTGAAGGATATTTCTTGTTGCTAAAACTATGATTTTTTTTTCACTTTAAACCTTTTTTTTAAAACTTTTTCTAACAACTCTGATTAGTGCTATCATACAACATACAAGCCACTGATTGCTCAGATGATGCACTGTACTACTGTAGTGCCATGTATTATCCCAGCCTGTCAGTTGTGATAGATCGACTCACTTGGTTGCACATAGAGGTACACAGGAACACTGTCTCTTTAAATCTTCTCCTGAGTTTATTAAGAGCGCTGCATAAACTACAGCAATGTTAGCAAAAAACAAAACACGTGCTTCCTGGTCTAACAGAAAAAAAAAAACATAACGTATCGCACAGTCCTTGTTGCTACGTGTAACCACCCGCTTCAGGAACAAAACAACCCAAGGTTTAGCTTTCCTTAACATGAACACCACAGCTCCAGAGCTTCCACCTCCAGGCCTTCCTCACACCAAATGCTCTGAAAAGCTGTGATTTTATCCTGAGTTCCTCCCTTTCTACAGGTGTTTTAATCAGCCTAGCACCAAGATGGCTGATTAACCCACTTGTGTGCTGGAACCTTTTTCCTATGTATAATTACTGCAGCTATTAATCTCAGTGCTACACATCTCCCCTCCAGTACTTTGCCAGTGACTTTGTCACACAGTGTAATACGAACGGCTCCATACACATGAGATAAGTTTGGCTGAACAGTCATTTGGCAGACGGCTATCTCTCCAGACTCCCCCAATCACACAAATATTCAAGCTCTAACAGAGGATTATCTACAGAAAGAACAAACAGATTAACATCTGAAATTCAAGATGCCAGATCTTTCTCTGCCCTGACATCATCTGTCGAGAGGCCCCCAAATATATTATATAGTTGACCAAACCCCCTGAAATCAGTGCTTTCATGCAACTTTAGTCTAATGTGTATTGGGCATTAAAAGGTAACACTGCCTCTGGCCCGGCCTAATAGACTTTTATGCATTGCAGGCCCAGACACCATTATTAGGCATTTAAGTATCTTAGTAACTAGGCAGCCCCATACTATCAAGTACTTAGGGGAGGAGGGGAATTCAGCTGAACTCAAACCTTCTGAGATGCCATGTTTGCTTTTGACAGCAGCAAGTGGTTAAACTGCCAGGGTTTATGTTGGAGCTGCATCTGTGCCATCCATGTGGTGTACATCTATGTTCTGATGCCCAAAAGAGTTTTTTTAAAAAAATAAATATTTAACTTGTTAAAAAATAGCAAAATGTGTCTTCTTCTGTTAGCATTTTTTTCTATTTACAAGAATTGTTGGTGCCAATTTTCTTTTGAAACATTTTAATATCTGATTTTTTGGGAGTTTTTCTTGTAATATAGGAAAGCCTAAGGGGCAGAAATAAACCTCATAAAACCCTGTACATGGAGACTTTGGTATCAAATCATTTCTGCCCTCGGTGTTTGTGCAAACAAAAAAGCTTTCATAAAAGCCTCAAACTTCTGTGTGTGAATCAGACATGAGATCTAATGTGATGGAAGATTACAGTCCGGGGAAGACGGGAAACATTCATATAGATGGCCAGTGGAGATGTAGTCAGTGAAGCACTGTGGCCAAATATGTTTCTGGAGCCGTAGTAGAAGATGAAGATGTCGTCCTCATCATGAAGTAGTTATTTCTCATGTTACGTGTAATGAATATCTCCTGCAGTATTACTAATGCCGATTCCAGTATCTGTAAATGAGACGAGAATTAGCTTTATGGAAGATGAGTCTATGAGAAAGGTATTCAACTGCAGACTCCAAGGAAGAAACTGCTTGTTATCTGTGGCATAAAATATATAGGTTTTATTACTAGATGTAAAGAAGAAAACTACATACTGTAAAATAATATATCTCCTCATTTGTTTCCCCTTATTATCTCCAGTAATTGTATTATTACACAGGATTTTTATGATGTTACATCGTCTCATCTTCTTCCCATTCAGATCTCTACAATATCGGATCCTCTCAGTGAAGATCTTCTATATAAGAGAATTTTCCTTATGGACCCATCAAGGATGGATATGGACAGAGACAAAATGGCAAAGAAAATATTACATCTCACACTAGAGATCCTCTTCCGGCTTACTGGAGAGGTGAGAGATTCTGATGATGTCACATTACATTCTTATCTGTGTGAATAACAGTTGGACAGAATTAGGGGGTGAGGAAGTGTCTGTAGTGAAATTTATGAATGTGTTTCTCCAAAACCAGGATTACACAGTAGTGAAGAAGACCTCTAGTGAGCGCTGTCAGGACCCTGTGTCTGAGGGATGGGGAAGACCCCTAAACCCAATCACGGGGCCTCCACCTCACCCCCTGATACATGAGGACATCAATGACCAGAAGATCCTAGAACTCACCTACAAGATGATTGAGCTGCTGACTGGAGAGGTGACACTGCTGGGAATGCTGGGACATTATACAGTAAAGCTATGAACGGATTGGGGGGATGACTGTATCATTGTATGTGTCAGGTTCCTATAAGGTGTCAGGATGTCGCCGTCTATTTCTCCATGGAGGAGTGGGAGTATTTAGAAGGACGCAAAGATCTGTACAAGGACGTCATGATGGAGGTTCCCCAGCCCCTCACATCACCAGGTAATAGACAGGATTATATACACACGGCCTATAATTATCTGTATGTAAAGAATGAATTCAGTCCCTGTATGTGTTTCCTCCAGATCTATCCAGTAAGAGGACAACACCAGAAAGATGTCCCCATCCTCTTCTTCCACAGGACTGTAAACAAGAAGATCCCAGTGTTCCTCAGGATCATCAGGTAGATGGAGAGAAGGTGTCATGAGATCTCCCCTATGATGTGTAGACGGCTGTGATGGTCTTGTGCTCAGTCTTGTTTTATCCCCCAGTATTATATGTTTTATACTTGTGTAATGAGAACGGTGGAGATGGCAGGATTAGAGTTGATCATAGATGGGACTTCTCATCTGTCTGTGACTTGTACAATATTTGTTTCAGGGTGAAGATCAGCCCCATATTAATACTACAGAGACATATGTGAGGGGTGATGAGCGGTGTAAAGAGGAGATTTCTACATATGGCTACCCAGGTGAGTAGTAACCACTAAATGCAGAGAAGTCACAGATTCTTCTCAGTCACCGGCTGTGGCTGCTTTATCGGTGGTGTAGTCCGGCCGTATCACAATCGTGTGATCACCATTTTACTTCTAGACCACAACTTTGTCCTCCACCCAAAACTGTTCAAATTACTTTGGGAAATTGTGAAACTCCTTTTCTATAGAACTTACAACCTGGAGGATCCACCTACCCCCTGGGATTAGAAGACGCTGACCCTTATCTGCCCAGATCTGTAAACTACAAAACCAGATGACAGCGTACGTAGAATGTGCTGACAAGTTAGAAAATCACTTGAAGAAAAATATTATGATGGGCCTGTAAGAGAAAGCGGAGGGTAATGATGGTGTTGGCTTCCTAGAACCCTGATATCTTATTGGATGAATCTACCTTCTCTCCCTTCTGTGCTGCTGAATGTGCTCATATGGTCCCTACAAGACCAGGTCCAGTCTTTCTGGCCAAACTTCACATTTATGATCGACAACATTAAATGTGCAGTGAGGGCCAAGTGTGAATTTCTGTACAATAACAGCAGAGTTTCCCTTTATCCTGACTTTACAATTTCTTTTAAAAAACAACTAACTACAAACAGGATTGCGATAAACTATATAAAAACATTACACCTGTGCCATGATATATCTCTAAGCTGTGCGTGGCTGATGGCTGTAATATACATTTATTCACGCCTGCAGGAGATGTGTTGGCATGGCTCAAGCCCTGGTTTCATGGATTCACTCAACGTCATAAATTCAATTATATTTTCAATACTAAAGAATTTGGATAACTACATAATCTCTCCTGAAATGGGGGCACTAATATGTTCACTACACTTCTGGTCAGGACTCATAGTAGCTCCAATGGTCCACCATAAATGAGTGCAACTCCGGTTTAGTGTTGTAGCTCTGCCCTCATACATACGTTGTTGTTGGGGATGTAAAAATTTTTTTTTCTTCTATGTATTTTTTTACAAGTTCATACTGTAAAATAGTTTGATTGTGGTGGGATCAGCCTGCCTCACTTATGAGTCTATAACTACCTGGTAAGCTTTAAAAGAAAGGTCTCTATTGCCTCTTCGAAATGCCCAAGGTCTAAATTTAAGACATCTCAGCTATTCTGTATTATAAAAAAGTTCTCTTTAAATGTCTAGTATTTCTTCTTGAAACTCTTCTGATAGAAAATATGTCCCTTACGATAGTTTAGATTGCCAAGAGCCACCGAGCCCCATACTCCAATTACCCCAGAGAGGTTTCACCACTAGTTACTTTTTTTTTTTTTTTTACTAATGAAGACTGTTGAATTTGATAATTTCAGTAGATGTGTTGTTGTCTATAGTCACAGCGACCAAAATACTCTGATTTAACCCCTTCCTGCAGCCAGTTTTGTGTTCCTATCTGGGCCCATTTTTCAAATCTGACGTGTGTCACTTTATGTGGTGATAACTTTAGAATTCTTCACAAAGGATAATAAGAAACAAATGGACCTTACAAATTATTTTCCAACTTCTCTTGAATTTGACAATACCCTGTATACGGTTGTACCCTACTGTCTGGGCACATGGCAGGTTAAGAAGGGAAGGAGCAACATTTATCTATTTGAATGCAGATCTTGCTGGAATAGTTTGCAGGCATAATGTAATGAGGGCACTGTTCATGGTCATCTGGCAGCTCAAAAGATGGCTACCACAAACAGGCTTGGCGCAATCTACCCAGTTTTCTAGATCCCAGGGATTGTCTTGCTCATCATTCTTTAACTTGTCTATATGGATCTGGATTTACACAGAGACCCCTAGGCTTGGCCCACCGTGTTACCTGCTCTTCTGTGGTGTGCCAAGGCAAGAAAAATAGGTAGCCGGATCAGAACCAGGAGAGTAGAGAAAATTCAAAATAAGGAGACACAAGAGTAGTCAGTAAACGCGCCGGGGTCACAAATACACAAGCCGGGAGCTGAGCACAGAGGACTGAACCAGAGGAGAACAAGGCTGTATCTGGCAGCTTCCCGCAATATGCTCCGAACTTTAGTAGGGTGTGGTGCTTTCCAATTGGCTGAAGTAGAGAGATGATTACTTCAGCTGGACAGCACACACACCCATACTGCCAGACAGGATGGTACTATTAGTCCCAAGAACCCTAATCTTAATGGCTGGACAGAGCCTGCCCCGCCCAGAACTTCTGGTTCTGACGTCTCCTCCATCACCAGCACCGCCTGCAGAATGAATAAGGCCGTGCCTGATGACAGAAGCAGGAGAGGAAATGGCGTGCACACAGCTAATAGTCAAGGTGCAGGCGGAAGGGAAAGGAAAACTTCTGGTTCATATGTAGAGAAATTTTCAGGAGACATGCACACTAGAGGCGCAGGTGCGCACTGAAAATCTCCCTTTCCAAGGAATCTACCATACTCCAATTCTGGTATATCTCTACATATACAGATTGGACTTCCTATTGGCACACAGGAATCTGCCGTATACTTATCCCTGTCGGGTACTCCACTTGTCATTTGGTCTTACCATTCATATATACAGTACAGACCAAAAGTTTGGACACACCTTCTCATTTAAAGATTTTTTTCTGTATTTTCATCACTATGAAAATTGTACATTCACACTGAAGGCATCAAAACTATGAATTAACACATGTGGAATTATATACTTAACAAAAAAGTGTGAAACAACTGAAAATATGTCTTATATTCTAGGTTCTTCAAAGTAGCCACCTTTTGCTTTGATGACTGCTTTGCACACTCTTGGCATTCTCTTGATGAGCTTCAAGAGGTAGTCACCGGAAATGGTCTTCCAACAATCTTGAAGGAGTTCCCAGAGATGCTTAGCACTTGTTGGCCCTTTTGCCTTCACTCTGTGGTCCAGCTCACCCCAAACCATCTCGATTGGGTTCAGGTCTGGTGACTGTGGAGGCCAGGTCATCTGGCGTAGCACCCCATCACTCTCCTTGGTCAAATAGCCCTTACACAGCCTGGAGGTGTGTTTGGGGTCATTGTCCTGTTGAAAAATAAATGATGGTCCAACTAAACGCAAACCAGATGGAATAGCATGCCGCTGCAAGATGCTGTGGTAGCCATGCTGGTTCAGTGTGCCTTCAATTTTGAATAAATCCCCAACAGTGTCACCAGCAAAGCACCCCCACAACATCACACCTCCTCCTCCATGCTTCACGGTGGGAACCAGGCACGTAGAGTCCATCCGTTCACCTTTTCTGCGTCGCACAAAGACACGGTGGCTGGAACCAAAGATCTCAAATTTGGACTCATCAGACCAAAGCACATATTTCCACTGGTCTAGTGTTCATTCCTTGTGTTCTTTAGCCCAAACAAGTCTCTTCTGCTTGTTGCCTGTCCTTAGCAGTGGTTTCCTAGCAGCTATTTTACCATGAAGGCCTGCTGCACAAAGTCTCCTCTTAACAGTTGTTGTAGAGATGTGTCTGCTGCTAGAACTCTGTGTGGAATTGACCTGGTCTCTAATCTGAGCTGTTGTTAACCTGCGATTTCTGAGGCTGGTGACTCGGATAAACTTATCCTCAGAAGCAGAGGTGACTCTTGGTCTTCCTTTCCTGGGGCGGTCCTCATGTGAACCAGTTTCTTTGTAGCGCTTGATGGTTTTTGCAACTGCACTTGGGGACACTTTCAGAGTTTTTCCAATTTTCCGGACTGACTGACCTTCATTTCTTAAAGTAATGATGGCCACTCTTTTGTCTTTACTTAGCTGCTTTTTTCTTGCCATAATACAAATTCTAACAGTCTATTCAGTAGGACTATCAGACTGCTGCACAACACAACTGATGGTCCCAACCCCATTTATAAGGCAAGAAATCCCACTTATTAAACCTGACAGGTTCACCTGTGAAGTGAAAACCATTTCTGGTGACTACCTCTTGAAGCTCATCAAGAGAATGCCAAGAGTGTGCAAAGCATTCATCAAAGCAAAAGGTGGCTACTTTGAAGAACCTAGAATATAAGACATATTTTCAGTTGTTTCACACTTTTTTTGTTAAGTATATAATTCCACGTGTGTTAATTCATAGTTTTGATGCCTTCAGTGTGAATGTACAATTTTCATAGTGATGAAAATACAGAAAAATCTTTGAATGAGAAGGTGTGTCCAAACTTTTGGTCTGTAATGTATATACAAAGCGACTATGTGAACAAGGCCCGGGAGCAGGTCGAAACTTTAAAAGTCGCGTATCACATATATCTAACTTGTGCGCCACTTGCACTTGTTTAGAGCAATACATTTAAAATATTTGCAATTGAACCTCTTGATTGTGCGGTGAAAATGTCTCTACTGGTGACAGAAGCAGCCTTCACAGGAGAAGATCCTAGAGGAGATGGGGCACACCATTTGCAGAAGCCTTAATATGACAAAAAGGCAGAAAACCAGAG
Source organism: Phyllobates terribilis (assembly GCF_046119375.1). Lineage (NCBI taxonomy): Eukaryota > Metazoa > Chordata > Amphibia > Anura > Dendrobatidae > Phyllobates > Phyllobates terribilis. Next base: position 4,229,831 of record NW_027362845.1, read on the forward strand.
CAGTAGAAATCCCCATAAAGTGACTCCATTTTGGAAATTATAACTCAATTAATTAATCTATAGGAGTAGTGACTATTTTGACTCCACAGGCACTTTCCGGAAATTAGGACGCAGTGGGTGTTGGAGAGTGAAAATTGCAAAACACACAGATTATAAATAAAGTGGGTTCTTCTCACTATAGTAATGACAGATCCATGGATGATAAATGTGGTTTGGACACACTGCAATGCTCAGAAGCGAGGGGGAGATTTGACTTTGGGAGAGCGGATATTGCTGGATTGATTTATGGAAACCATTCCACTAACAGATGATGGACCTGAGTGGGGGCTTGTTATTTGTAGAAGTTTTTATTGGTATAATTTTCGCCTACATGACATTGTTTGTTGGCTTTTTATTCGATATTTGGGAGGCAGAATGAAGAAACAGTTGAACACCACGCTCTACTGGTTTATCCTATGAGGTTTTCTATTACACTGTGAACTGTCATTGTCTTTGTGAATAATTCTATATTTTTACTGAGCGTTTAAGTAGAAATGTTAAAAAATATAAAATTCAAGGATATATTATTCAAAAATAATAATTTGTTTTATTCTTGGCAGGTGACTGTACCAGGAGATCAGAGGGACAGCTGACATCTTCAATTTTTAAATCAGATGATTGTGAGATCCACCAAGATACAATTGAAGTGAATGCCATTACTCCAGATATACCATCTTCCCTTCACAGCAAAGATCTGTCATCTGATCCTTTGAAATGGGTCCTGTCTTCTGATTCATTACCGACCACTAAGGAAAATCAAAGTCACAAAATAAGCATTAAAGAACAAACTGCTCCTAAAGCAAAGAAGCCATTTTCACATTCAGAATATAGCAATAGTTTTCCCTTCGAAAAGCCTTTTCTTAAACATCAAAAAACTCACACAACAGAGAATAGATTTTCTTGTTCCAAGTGTGGGAAATATTTCAACCAGAAATGTAATCTTGTTAGTCACCAGAGAATTCACACAGGGGAGAAACCTTTTTCATGTTCAGAATGTGGGAAATGTTTTAACCAGAAATCATATTTGGATAAGCACCAGAGAACTCACACAGGAGAGAAGCCTTTTTTCTGTTTAGAATGTGGGAAATGTTTTCACCAGAAAGCGTATCTTAATATCCACCAGAAAACCCACACAGGAGAGAAGCCTTTTTCATGTTCAGAATGTGGGAAATGTTTTAACCAGAAATCAGATTTGGTTAAACATCAGAGAATTCACACAGGGGAGAAGCCTTTTTCCTGTTCAGAATGTGGGAAATGTTTTCTCCGGAAAGCGTGTTTTGATATCCACCAGAGAACACACACAGGGGAGAAGCCTTTTTCATGTTCAGAATGTCGGAAATGTTTTAACAATAACTCAGATTGTGTTAAGCACCAGAGAATTCACACAGGGGAGAAGCCTTTTTCCTGTTCAGAATGCGGGAAATGTTTTTACTGGAAAGCGTGTCTTGATATCCACCTGAGAACCCACACAGGGGAGAAGCCTTTTTCCTGTTCAGAATGTGGGAAATGTTTTAACAATATCTCAGATTGTGTTAAGCACCAGAGAATTCACACAGGGGAGAAGCCTTTTTCCTGTTCAGAATGTGGAAAATGTTTTGTGAAGAAATCATCTTTTCTTAGTCACCAGAGCAGTCACACGGGGAGAAGCCTTTTTTCATGTAATTAATGGGGTAAACGTTTTACTCACAAATCAACTCTTAATAAACATCCAAGATGTCACACTGGGGAGAAGCCTTCTTCATGCTCAGAATGTTGGAAACATTTTAAATGAAAATTGCTTCATTTTATAGACAATCCTCTTGGTGATCTCATACATAAGTTTGACTTGCAACTATTTAGCATATGATTAGCTATTCAGATTCTTGTCAGGTCACTGCATTGTTACTGTTTTGCTGCTGGTGGTGTAAATTTTCACATTCCCTAATAACTCCGTGTGTTATTAGGTTGATTCCGAAACGAGAGGTCACTGGTTCAAATCAGCCATGAAGAAGATTGCCCAAGAAAAGAGAAACCGCATCATCCAGCTCGATAGCAGTCTCTCGGTCAAGAAAATTACAACACTGCATCGTGTGAGTGCCATGACAGTTGGAAGAATACAAAATGAAGTTCGTCAATCCATTCAAAAGCCAAGACGTGAACGTCCAGGCAAAATATCGGAATCAACCAGTCGGCTCGTGACAAAGTCTATCAGTTTTCGCGCGACAAATACGGCAGTGGAGGTAGTTTGTGTGCTTCGTAATACTGAGATCACAGACATCCATGCAAGCACCATGCGACTCACATTACACAAGTCTGGAATGGTTGCTCAAAAAAGGTGAAGAGGCCTCAATTTGAATATTAATATTAAGAAGCGTCGGCTAGTTTTCAAAAAAGCATTGAAAGTGTACAATTGAAGATTGAAAACGGGCCATTTGGAGCGATGAGACAAAAGGCAGTAGACTAAACTCTGATGGGTGCAAATGGGTCTGCAACAAAGGGGGCTCACTGAACAAGAAATTGAAGGAACTGTGAAGTTTGGTGGAAGATACCTGATGATATGAGTTTTTTTCACAACCAAAGGCATTGGATACTTGAACAGAATCGATGGTGGTCTCAAGGCTGGAGCTATATGTGAGTATCATACAAGACCAATTACTTTGTACACTCTAGTACTATGGGTGTAAAAAGGAAGACCGTGTTCCAAAAGGACAATGACCTGAAGCATAAGTCAAGATTGGCGAAGAAATTGTTCAATCACAATGAAGTAGATGTGAATGATTGGCCCCTACAGTCCCTAGACCTCAACCCAATCCAACACTTGTGGGTAGGGTTGAAGAAAAAACTGTATACATACCAAGTGAGTCAACCAATATGCGCCAACTTTAAGAATGTGTAGAAGAGACCTGGTGTTAGATTTCAGTTGAGACATGTTTGAATCTGATTTAGAGCATGCCCAGAAGGATTCAGGCATTGTTGTAAATCAAAGGTGGATTTACAAAATACTAACAAATTAATAAAAATGAAAATATAGATTTTTAGAAGCAAACCATTAATAATGCAGAGACAAGACAAGAATCTGCATAACTAATCATATGTTTAATAGCTGAAAGTAAAATTTATATATGATCTAGCCAAGATGATTATCTATAGAATTATGGTAGTCTCACATTTGAAGCAGTAGTGGATGGTGAGATATGGAGCATGAAAGCTAAAAGTTCAAAACATTGTTATACTTTTGTTCTTCACTGTATTGAACATCAACAGGAAGCCAGGGCTGCGGCAAGCTTAGGAAGCTAACAGTCCATCGAGGTACAAGGCCAGGAGACCCAAGAGTGCCACCCTGGCCTCTCCGAGAGTTTCCATTGGGCCAGATGGCCGGTGGGTCCCAATCTGGCTTCTCCGAATGTCTCCATGGGTTCCAGGCAACCGGTGGGTCCCTCCTGGCAACCCCAAACAACATATCCATGGAGCCAGGTGACTTATTCATTCCAACCTGGTCTTCCCAAAATGTATCCATGGTCTCCCTGATGGTTAATGGAGCAGATCCATATCTTTCCAGGCAAAGCCGATACCCTTAGGCTGGAATCATGTAAAATCCAAATCTGTGTATCTTTAGGTAAATTCCATGCTTCCAAACTGATGGTCTCAGAGTCTGTGTGTTCTCCTGCTTATCCTTGATTCTCTGTCCCAAGTCTTTGTCCTACAGAAGCATATCTCCTTTTTAAGTACACATCCACAGGTCAAGGGGGAAAAGGCAGCCTCATGTCTAAATGTTTGAGCTTATCAATTTACATAGCTGGTATCACAAGGGACACTTGTAAATACACATCTAGCTGACTTTTAGTACAATATGTCATTAGCATTGTAAACATCATTGTTTCCAAAGAGGAGACAACAAATAGACTTATACAAATACTAGCTATTGAACCCGTTCTACGTCCGGGTGGTGAGCATTTTTATTGGTATATGCTCACCCATCCTGTTACGTGCCGCCCCAATCTTGTTACATTGCAGCCCCCATCCTGTTATCCTGTTACGTGCAGCCCCCAACCTATGTGCAGCCCCATCCTGTAACGTGCCGCCCCCATCCTGTTACGTGCAGCCTCCATCCTGTTATGTGCATCCCCCATCCTGTTACGTGCAGCCCCCATCCTGTTATGTGCAGCCCTCATCCTGCTATATGCAGCCCCCATCCTGCGGCCCCATCCTGTTATGTGCTGCCCCCATCCGGACGCCGGGGGAGGAGTGGCGCCGGAGTACGTGTGTGCCCATACCACGCTGTCCGGCGCCAATGTGTCTTCACTAAAATGGAGCCGAGTTGTGCGCTATGCGCATGCGCTGATTCCAACACTGCACTCCTCCTCTGGACTCCAGCCAAAACAGATGCCGCGGCATCATTCATTTACGTAAGGTATGTAGTTATGGCGCCGGAGCTCGTGGTATGCATTCAGTGTCTGCGCATACCGCGATCTCAGGCGCCATATACTTCTCTTACCTGTAAGGGCTGGATGTGTTCTTCTGTCTGGAGCCAGACTGCGCAGGTGCGTCGCGCTTGTGCAGTCTACAGAGGCTTCGGACAGAGAGACGCATCTACCGTTATATTATAGATTGGTATGTTCTTATTGACCAGGCACAGAAATACATATTCAATTATAAGTCAACATGAACACAATAGTGTATTTCTCTTGGCGTAACTAATCTAATCGTCTGGCTTATTAAGATTTTAAGCTGTATCATCACATTGCTCCCCCAATCTTAATTAGCCAGATATGATAGGATCTTAATCATCCTTCTCCATTTATTGGAGACAGTACATCAGCATGTCTTTAAGCACAGACATGAATGTAAGGGCTCTCACCTTCATGAGAACGAAACTTTGCATTATCCAGTTTCCTCAGAGCATATTCCACGGCTTCCTTGTGAATAAACTCCACATGTAATTGAAGAAAACAGACTGGTATCCATTGCGTCCAAACATGCCATCCTCTGCATCCTGTGGTTCCTGAATTAACTCCGTTGAGTGTCGGTGGCCTGGTATTCAATCCGTTGAAGCTGGCTCAGCTACTGTAGTTGCAGTTTCTTGTTGCTGCTGTATATTCTCTCTGGTCCTCCTCCTATGGCTGGGCTGGTGGGGTTAGACATGGTATAATCTGAAACCCGCTGTGTATGCCCCACCTATGGTCAGCTGGGTCTGTCTATATGCCTCCCTGGTTGTGGAGCCCTTTGAACGGTGTGTGCTAACACCAGTCCCCTGCAGCTCCCCCAGCTCTGCTGGGCTGAATAGTGTCCCACTGTTGCCACCAAAATGTGAAGACCCAGGGTCTTCCGTGTGCGTAACTACTCAGACAACATAGGGAGAGGGTAAAACAGTGTGGCAGTACTTTATTGAACCACAAAGCGGACAACAAAATACATAGAACAGTCCCAGCAAATACCCAAGACGGTACAACATTGCACAGTCTCACCCTTCCTTCTCTGCTCGCCTGGGATAGAACAGCTGAGACTTTGGAGACTTCCAGGGCCGACTACCTCAACCAGTGGTCCCCCGCTTATGGCGGGCCCCCACAGAGAGAAGGTAGTGGCAAGCTTAGGAAGCTAACGGTCCATTGAGGTACAAGACCAGGAGACCCGAGGGTCCCACCGTGGCCTCCGAGAGTTTCAATGCGGCCAGATGACCGGTGGGTCGCAATCTGGTTTCTCCGAATGTCTCCATGGGTTCCAGGCAGCCAGTGGGTCACTCCTGGCAACCCCAAACAGTATATCCATGGGGCCAGGTGACTTCTTCATCCCAATCTGTTCTCCCCAAAATGTATCCATGGTCTCCCTGATGGTTAATGGAGCAGATCCAAATCTTTCCAGTCAAGGCCGATACTCTTAGGCCGGAATCATGTAGAATCCAAATCTGTGTATCTTTAGGTAAAATCCATGCTTCCAAGCTGATGGTCTCAGAGTCTGTGTGTCCTCTTGCTTCTCCTTGATCTCTGTCACAAGTCTCTATCCTACAGAAGCATATCTCCTTTGTAAGTACACATCCACATGTCAAGGGGGAAAAGGCAGCCTCATGTCTCATTGTTTGAGCTAATCAATTAACATAGCTGGTATCACAGGGGGCTCTTGTAAATACAGATCTAGCTGAATTTTAGTACAATATGTCATTAGCATTGTAAACATCATTGTTTCCAAAGATGAGACAACAAACAGGATTATACAAATATTGGTCTGTTCTTATTGACCAAACACAGAAATACACATACAATTATAAGTCAACATGAACACAATAGTGTATTTCTCTTGGCTTAACTTATCTAATCGTCTGGCTTATTAAGATTTTAAGCTGTATCGTCACACACGCCATTGGGGAATATAGTTATATCTTTCCACCCAACAACATATAGATTAGCATAACTGGGTGCGAACCTGGTCCACATCGTGTTGGACATTAGTAGTTTGACTGGTGTTTAATATAGTTGTGAGTTAAAATTAAATCCATACACTCCCCTATTAAATAGTTTGGTCCATAGGATGTGTTGTTAATACTCAAAAAATATTTAGAGGCTTCACATCCCTTTTTGTGTTCTATGTTTTCGTATAGAGACGTTACACCCAGAGTGCCCATTATAAATTGGTCTTGCCATTGAAAATTTAGTAGTATTTGTAAAATGTGTTTTGTGACCTTCAGGTACGCAGGTAGAGAGGGAACACATGTTTGTAGCTGATGGTCCACATATGTCCGCAAGTTCGCAGTTAAGCAGCCTATTCCAGACACTACGGGTCATCCTGGTGGATTTTCTAGAGATTTATGGATTTTTGAGATGTGGTAGAACATTGCAAGGCGGGGGTGCTGTGTGTTTATGTATTGTGCCTCATTTTTTGTTAGAAATTCTTTATTGAGTCCCTTCTTTATCAATTCACCAAGTTCCTTTTTGAATGCTATAGTAGGGTCCTTTTCTACCAGTTTGTAAGTTTTTGTATCATTAAGTAGCGTATTAGATTAATTATTATATTGTTCATAGTCCATAATAACAATTCCTCCACCTTTGTACGCTGGGCGGATAATTATGTTATTATTGTCTTGTAGATTTTTTATAGCGTTTCTTTCCTTTAAGGATAAGTTGAAGCGCATATGTGAGTTAAATTTATTGTTATTTAGGCGGCGTATGTCATTAATGAAATTTCTCCATGGAGTCTGAGTACTCGTGTAGGGGGTGAAAATTGGATTTCTTCTTTAGATTAGTGTAAATGTAGATGTTTTCTGAATGATTCACTGTGCTTTGTGCTATTGGATTTTTCACAAAGTGTTTTTTAATAGATAGTTTGTGCATGACCTGTTTGATGCCGACAAAGGCTTGAAATCGATTAAACTTAGCTGTTGGTGCAAATTTGAGACCTTTACTAAGGAAGGCTTTACTGCCAAACCTACAGCACATGCAAGCAAAGGAGAGGGAGAAGAAACCACTACTAGTCCTCTCAGCGCATTGACGGGTGTAAAGCCTATGCATTACGCCAGACAGTGTGTGCAGACAGATACAATCCGCACCAGGGCATACTGACATTGACTCTTGGGGTACTTTGACTGGAGTGATTGCTGTATCTATACCATAAGAAAGCCAGAAAGAGGGTGAAGGAACTTCAACTCCTCTTAGCGCATCTGACATGTACGTCTGATAAACATTCAGATAGCTGATTGATGCAGACAAATATAAATGTGTATGGGAACACACTTTGTGATATCTGCTGGTTCATTTAAATAAAAAATGCTGATAGCTAAGATAAAAAGAGGCACAGAAATATACCGCACATCTGCTTTCTGTAACCCTTATGTGCCCTCTACCTCCAGGGCTAATTGGTTATATTGAATTTTCCTTTATACAATTAGCTGTTTCATTTCTGACAGGCACTCACACAACCTGCTTTCTACCAGCGGATATTACCTTTCAATTTTCGGGAAGATCATCAGTGTTTATTTGCATTTATTATTTCGGCTTTTAGCGTGTGTTACACTGTCTGCAGCTCCCCTAAAGCCACCAACAATCTCTGGTAAGACAGGGATAATCGCATAAGTTTTGTCCACCAATTTTTCAAACAACCAGACTGGACTAATTCATCTATTTGTGTAATTAACATGGCCAGGGATCTTCTCAAATCAAACACCACAAATCTGGTGTTGGTAAGGCTGGTTTCTTTTCTGTGATGTTTTTTGAATTCAGGTCCACTTCGGTGAGCCGATCTTCTCAAATTCCTGGAGAAATTACTTCTGGTTGAAATGAGGGACCTCTAGGAGGTGATATCATTGGAGAGATACCAGCAGGTAGGTAGCATCCCTAGGGGTCTTTTTTTTTAAATTAGGTTCATTTTTATTAAACATTTTCCTCTGTTTGACCAACTCAAAGCTTTCAACCATATTTAAAAAATTAAAGCTGTGTCAAACAACTACAGATTGAAAGACAAAGAAATCATAAAAAAATCAATAAATTTAAGAGGGTCAACATCATTTATTAGAATAATTCACACAACAACCTTTCACCCAATACAATATCTCCAGCTACAACTACATCCAATCCATCCCAACAATTCTATATACTGGACGAATACAACTCTACACCGTTGCAGAAGATTTATCCATTTACTTCCAGCTATGTAGGTATTTTGCTTGTCTTTGGTTTTTCTTTGTCTAGTGGCTTTATGTGAACATGCATTTACATTTTGCATGCACATCAATTTACGTTTCAGTTCAGACTCCCAGGTTTTTTCTTTGTAGTTTAGTGTGCTTTAGTGCATATAAGGGTGTAGCTGCCCTTTGTCTGAGCTGAAAGGTTCATTCTGCCTCAGGCCTATGCTTCTACTAGGGGTATTATCCACCTTTTTGCCTTTTTTACATAAAAAAACGGTGTCTTGCTGACTGTTCAGACACAAATATATCTGTTTAAAAGATTCTAGTGTAGGCCAGAGAAATAGAACTGTGGTTTTCCTCTTCCATGGTTCTAATCTCCTTTTTATTACCCTTTTTCCATTGATAGTGCAAGTGTAAGCTATTTTACTTCATTTATAATAGGCAAGGCGTGTGGCAAGGGACATGGAACTGGACGTTCTGGTAATGGTGCGTGCAGAGGACGGGGCCGTGGCCAAGGTGAAAATGTGCCACAACCAACAGCCACATCTTCTCGCTCCCAGTTTTTGACCAAATTACTAGGGAAGCACACAACAACACACAACACTAGGGAAGCACACAACGACACCAGTATTGCGAACCACCTCCGGTCTGTCTTCCACATGGTCAAGTTTTAGTAGCCGTGAGTCTCGACCGCATACTCCTTCTCACCCTGATGCTCCTTCCTCCCACCATGCCGAGTGTCGTCAGACAGCAACTGATCCCACAGTTGGATACTCTAAAGAGCTGTTCACTGGTCCATTTCCATATTTGTGCCCCTCGCCTGCTCCGCTTGAAGTGGTGGAAGAGGAGATCCCATGTAGCGATGCCCAAATATTTGAACAGCCATGGCCACAGGAAGGCAACGCTGGCAATTTGTGACAAGAGGTGGACGATGACGAGACACAATTGCCACAAAGTGAAGAGGAGGATCGTGGTGCGGAAGAGAAGGAGGTGGTGGATGATCTAGTAACTGACCCAACGTGGCAGGAGGACACACAGAGCGAGGCCAGCAGCACACAGGGGGAGGGAGGCAGAGTACCCTAACAGGAGGGAAGAAGCAGTGTGGTGGCTGCAGACAGAAGGCGGGCAATCGTTCCCCGTAATACCAAAACGAGGGATGTTGCCAGTACAACCGGTAGGTCTTCCTGAGTCTGGAAGTTTTTTTAAAGACTCTGCTGATAACCCCAAAAAGGCCATTTGTACCACCTGCCATGCCAGCATCAGCAGGGGTGACAAAACTACCAGCCTGACCACCACCAGCATGATCAGGCACATGTCAGCAAAGCACGCGACTTTGTGGGGCGAACCCCAGGGTCCACGACCAGTGTCAGCGGGTGTCACCACTGCTTCTTCCGCTGTTGTGCGTGTAAGAGAACCCCCTGTTGTGCGTGCAAGGCAATCCCCTATCCATACTGCATGCAAAGATGCCCCCTCCTCTCAGTCTTCACTTGTTATGGCAGTTTCTCAAGAAACAGCATCCACGTCCACGTCCCACCTCAGCGTTCAGTTGTCCATATCCCAGACCTTTGAACGTAAGTGCAAATTCGCAGCCAACGCCCCACAGGCCACAGTCCTAAATTCACTCATTTCAAGACTGCTTGCGTTGGAAATGCTGCCTTTTAGGCTGGTGGAGATGGAATCCTTCCGCAACCTTATGGCGGTGGCCGTCCCTCGGTACTCAGTCCCCAGTCAACACTATTTGGCCCTGTGTGCCATCCCCACACTACACAAGCACGTGTCCCAAAACATCTGCCGTGCCCTCAACAACGCAGTTACTGGGAGAGTCCACCTGACAACGGACACGTGGACAAGTGCTTGTGGCCAGGGATGGTACATCTCCCTGACGGCACACTGGGTAAACATAGTGGAAGCTGGGACCCAGTCGGACCTTGGGACAGAACACATCCTCCCCACACTGAGGATTGCGGGCCCTATGTCAGTCAGAGTTGCCCCCACAGTGTACAGCTCCTGCGCATCATCCTCCTCCTCCTCATGTTCAGCCTCCATCTCAGATATCACCACATCAGTTACAAGCTGGAAGCACTGCAGTACTGCCTCCGCCAAGTGGCAACAGGCTGTACTGAAACTCATTGTAACGGGGCCGGGAGGTGGAACCTCTGAGCTGCAATACAAAGGGGAAGTCCTTGTAAGGAAGCGGGTGACTCCCAGGGAAGGCAAGCAGGTAGTCACAGCAAGTGACGGGGACAGTCTCTGGGTAAGCAGGCAGGTGGTCACGGCAAGTGACGGGCACAGTCTCTGGGTAAACAGGCAGGTGGTCACGGCAAGTGACGGGGACAGTCTCTGGGAAGACAGGCAGGTGGTCACGGCAAGTGACTAGGACAGTCTCTGGGTAGACAGGCAGGTGGTCACGGCAAGTGACGGGGACAGTCTCTCCAGGTAGGCTGGCAGAAAGCAAGCAGGTGCTCCTAGGAGAGCGGGCAGACAGACGAGGCGGATACCTGACAGGTAACTGGCGGGCGCTCCCAGGTGAGCGGGCTGACGGAGACAGCAGGTAACAGGCAGGTAACTGGTGGACGCTCCCAGGTGAGCGGTCTGACAGACGAGGCAGGTGACAGGCAGGTAACTGGTGCACGCTCCCAGGTGAGCGGTCTGGCAGACAAGGCAGGTAACAGGCAGGTAACTGGTGGATGCTCCCAGGTGAGCGGTCTGACAGACGAGGCAGGTGACAGACAGGTAACTGATGGATAACAGGCTGGCAGGCAGGACGAGAAGTCAGGCTAGCAGCGGGACCTGAGGGCTGAAGCACAGGAAGACACAGTGCAAACAACTTTGCTCGGGCATCTCCATTTTGGAGGAGGTGCCTTATATATGGGAGATCCTCCGGCAATTGGCCGGGGACTCCTGAGGACGGCGCACGCGGTCCCTTTAAGAGAGGGGGAGCGCGCGCGCGCCCTAAGCACACTGCCGGGGAAAGAGCGCGCGCCGGCAGCAGCGGGGAGAAAAGCGCTGGAGGACGCCGCGCCAGGAGCGGGGAGGTGAGAGGGACGGCGTCTCTGCCTAGTACGGGGCAGAGACGCCGATGCTACAGTACCCCCCCCCCCTTTAGGCCCCCTCTTTTTTTGGACAGAAAGAAATTTTTCAAGGAGAAGCGGGGTGTTGATGTTCTCCCTGGGTTCCCAAGTTCTCTCCTCAGGACCAAACCCCTTCCAATCTACCAGAAAAAAGGTTTTTCCTCTTACCCTCTTGGAGGCCAGAATACTCTCTACCTCAAAGACGCCATCAGCGGAAACGGGAGCAGGAGGGGCACCTGGATTATTGGAAAAAGAGTTAAAGACAACGGGTTTGAGGAGAGATACGTGGAAGGAGTTGGGAATCCGTAGGGTGGCCGGGAGTTTTAATTTGTAGGCCACAGGGTTAATTTGCCTGAGGACTTCGAAGGGACCGATGAATCGAGGGCCCAACTTGTAGGAGGGTACTTTGAGCCGCACATGTTTGGAAGAGAGCCAAACCTTGTCTCTCGGACGGAATTGAGGAGGATTCAGACGTCTCTTATCAGCATATCTCTTCATCCGCTCGGAGGACAGAAGAAGAGCGGACCTGGTACACTCCCAAATAGTAGAAAATTCGCTGACAAGAGATTCCGCAGCAGGGTTGTCCACAGAAACGGAGACAGGAACTGGAATCCGGGGATGTTGGCCACCGACTATAAAGAACGGGGATTTGGAAGAGGATTCGCTCTCATGGTTATTATAAGAGAATTCGGCCCATGGTAGGAGATCCACCCAGTCCGAATGGTGGGCATTAACGAAGTGCCGGAGGTAACTGGTCAGGATCTGATTGATCCGCTCCACTTGACCATTGGACTGTGGGTGGTAAGCGGAGGAGAAGTCCAGGGTGACGTCTAGCAGCTTACATATGGCTCTCCAGAAGCGTGAGGTGAACTGAACCCCACGATCCGACACGATGTGGAGGGGCAGGCCATGGAGACGGAAGATGTGGCGGATAAAGTCTTTAGCCAGCTCGGGTGCAGATGGGAGACCAGGCAGGGGAATGAAGTGGGCCATCTTAGAAAAGCGGTCAGCGACAACCCAAATGACTGTATAACCGGCAGAAATAGGAAGATCGGTGATAAAGTCCATAGCAATGTGCTGCCAAGGAGCAGCAGGTACGGGAAGGGGCAGGAGATGGCCGGCTGGTAGATGTCTGGGAACTTTGTTACGGGCACAGGATGAACAGGCCGCGACGAAGTCTACAACGTCCTTACGCAGGGTAGGCCACCAGTAATGCCGGGTAATGAGTTGGAAGGTCTTCTTTTGGCCAGCATGGCCAGCTAGTTTAGAAGAATGTCCCCAACGAAGAACCCTCTCCCGATCTGGTACAGCTACAAACGTCTTACCGGGTGGGAGACGAGTCGGATCCAAGGGGGCCACATTCATCACCTTGGAGGAGTCAATGATGTGCGTAGGCTCCTCCTCTTGATCGGAGGACAGGAAGGACCGGGACAAAGCATCAGCTTTGACGTTCTTGTCCGCCGGACGGAAATGAAGAATGAAGTCGAAGCGGGCAAAAAACAACGACCACCGGGCCTGGCGAGGATTGAGTCTCTGGGCATTTTGGAGATATGCCAGGTTTTTGTGATCCGTGTAGATAATTACCGGATAAAGAGCCCCTTCAAGCAGATAGCGCCACTCCCCCAGTGCCAATTTGACGGCTAGCAATTCACGGTCTCCTATGGAGTAGTTGCGCTCAGACGAGGAGAAGATTTTGGAGAAGAAGCCGCAGGTTACCATTCTCCCGGTAGAAGATTTTTGGGTGAGTACCGCTCCAGCTCCGGAGGAGGAGGCATCAACCTCCAGGTAGAATTGTTTATTACAGTCCGGACGGTGCAGGACGGGAGCAGAGGCGAAGGCTTTCTTTAAGGAAAGGAAGGCCTCCTCGGCTTCAGGCAACCATATCTTGGGATTTGCCCCCTTACGGGTAAGCGCAGATATGGGAGCAGTCCGAGAAGAGAAGTGTGGGATGAAAAGACGATAGTAATTGGCGAAGCCCAGGAATCGCTGTATCGCCTTCAAACCTTTAGGACGAGGCCATTTTAGAACGGAAGAGAGCTTCTCGGGATCCATTTGCAGACCTGTCTGGGAGATGACATAGCCCAAGGGAGGTCTGGTCGAAGAGGCACTTCTCGTATTTGGCATAGAGGTGGTTCTGACGAAGTCTAAGCAGGACCTGACGAACATCCCTTCGGTGTGTGGGGAGATCCGGAGAGAAGACCAAGATATCGTCCAGGTATACCACTACGCAGGAGTACAGGAGGTCACGGAAGATGTCGTTGACCAGTTCTTGAAAGACAGCGGGGGCGTTACAGAGACCAAAGGGCATCACAAGGTACTCATAGTGACCGTCCCGGGAATTGAATGCTGTCTTCCACTCGTCTCCTTGACGGATACGGACCAGGTTATATGCTCTTCATAGATCCAGCTTGGAGAAGATCCTGGCGCCCTTGAGACGGTCAAACAATTCGGAGATGAGTGGCAGGGGGTATTTGTTTTTTACAGTGATGAGATTGAGTCCTCTGTAGTCAATATAGGGATGTAGCGAGTCGTCTTTCTTTTTGACAAAGAAGAATCCGGCTCCAGCTGGGGAGGTAGATTTTCGGATAAATCCCCTAGCCAGATTCTCTTCAATGTATTCAGACATGGCCCGGGTCTCGGCTGCAGACAACGGGTAGATGCGCCCACGGGGAGGAGTGGCGCCAGGTACCAGGTCGATCGGGCAGTCATATGGCCTATGGGGTGGCAACGTCTCTGCTTCCTTTTTACCGAAGACGTCCGCATAGGGCCAGTAAGGAGCCGGGAGACCTGGTAAATTAGCTGGAGTAGGCGGAGGGCGAGCTGGGCGGACCGGAACCAGGCAGGTCTTATGGCAGTCTGGACCCCACCGGAGTACTTCACCGGATCGCCAGTTCAATACGGGTTTGTGTGTCTGGAGCCAAGGTAGCCCTAGCAACAGGGAGTGAGAAAGTCTGGACAGCACATGGAATGAGATTTCCTCAGAGTGCAGCATTCCCACCTGCAGGGTTATGGGTTCAGTGACGAGCAGGATGGTCTCCGGGAGAAGTCTTCCATCCACGGAGGCGACTGACAATGGTTCAGCCAGGGACTTTGTGGGAAATACGTTATCTTTGTACCAAAGACTGGGAGATGAGGTTTCCAGCAGCTCCAGAATCCAGGTGGGCGAGTTCAAAGTGACGGTTTTCTCCCCAAGCAATAGAGACCGATAAAGTCAGAGACGGAGAGGGCTTACTTTTGTCTAGGACGACCTCTCCGAGCGGTCCTAGACACTGGCGTTTCCCGGCTTTTCTGGGCAGGAACGGATGAAGTGCTCCATACTGCCACAATAGAAACAGCTTCCCTCGGCTCGGCGAGATTCTTGGCGAGATTTGACCATCTTGGTCTGGTCGATCTGCATAGGTTCAGGCGAGTGCGCCCACGGAGTGACTGGTTGAGAGGCAGGTCTCAGGGAAGTAGGAGCAGAGCAAGAAAAGTCTTTCTCCCAGGCAGTCTTTTTGGCACGTTCTTGGAACCGGATGTCAATCCGGGTAGCTAGTGACACCAGGTCATCCAGAGTGGTAGGAATGTCCCGACCAGCTAACTCGTCCTTAATCCGGCCGGAAAGACCCTCCCAGAAGACGGACACCAGAGCCTCATTTTCCCAGGCAAGCTCAGAAGCGAGGGTGCGGAACCGTATGGCATATTGGCCCACGGTGAGACTCTCTTGGCGGAGACGTAGCAGAGAGGAGGCAGAAGAGGTTTTCCGTCCAGGTTCATCGAAGACTTTCTGGAAAGCAGCGAGGAAAGACGGCAGGTCGGACACCAGGGGATCCCCTCTCTCCCACAGGGGATTTAGCCATGCCAGTGCCTCCCCAGTGAGATGGGACATGATGAAGGCCACCTTGGCCCGGTCGGAGATGAACTGGTATGCCAATAGCTCAAAGTGCAGGGTGCACTGGTTTATGAAACCCCGAGCTAAAGTAGGTTCGCCGGCAAAGCGTGGAGGTGCCAGAAGCCGAGGTCCATAGCTGGGTACCATGAAGGGACTGGATTGCGGTACCGCAGGAATGGGCACGGCTGGACCAGAGGTAGACAAAGACGAGTCACAAAATGCGCCTAGACGAGAGTTAACGGACTGTAGATAGGACAGTACCACTTCCTGCTGAGTTTTCTGACGTCAGACTTCCTGGTGCAGATCGGAGATCTGGGGGCCACCGGGTTCCATGGCCCGAGCAAACTGTAACGGGTCTGGGAGGTGGAACCTCTGAGCTACTATACAAAGGGGCAGTCCTTGTAAGGAAGCGGGCGGCTCCCAGGGAAAGCGGGCAGGCAGTCACGTCAAGTGACAGGGACAGTCTCTGGGTAGAAGGGCAGGAGATCACGGTGAGTGACGGGGACAGTCTCTTGACAGGCGGGTGGTCACGGCAAGTAACAGCAGGATAAGAGTCTCTAGGCAGGCAGGGGATCACGGCAAGTGATGGCAGAGCCTCCAGGTAGGCTAGCAGGCAGGTAGCAGGTGAGCGCTCCCAGGTGAGCGGGCAAGAGTCTCTGGACAGGCAGGTGGTCACAGCAAGTGACGGCAAAGCCTCCAGGTAGGCTAGCAGGCAGGTAGCAGGTGGGCGCTCCCAGGTGAGCGGGCAAGAGTCTCTGGACAGGCAGGTGGTCACAGCAAGTGACGACAAAGCCTCCAGGTAGGCTAGCAGGCAGGTAGCAGGTGAGCGGGTAAGAGTCTCTGGACAGGCAGGTGATCACAGCAAGTAACGGCGGAGCCTCCAGGTAGGCTAGCAGGCAGGTAGCAGGTGAGCGCTCCCAGGTGAGCGGGCGAGAGTCTCTGGACAGGCAGGTGGTCACAGCAAGTGACGGCGGAGCCTCCACGTAGGCTAACAGGCAGGTAACAGGTGAGCGCTCCCAGGTGAGCAGGTAAGAGTCTCTGAACAGGCAGGCAGGCACTTCCTGGTCCGCGGGCGGACTGATCCATAGACAGACTGGCAGGTGCTGGTAGGCAGACTGTCGGACCGCAGGAATGCAAGCAGGTAGACAGAAATCTGGCAGGTATTAGGCAGGTAACAGGCAGGTATCTGGCAACGGGACCTGAGGGCTGAAGCAGAGTTGAAAGGCTTTGCAACAACATTGCTCGGGCACCTCCATCTTGGAGGAGGTGCCTTACATATGGGAGGTCCTCTGGCAATTGGCCAGGGACTCCTTAGGACGGCGCGCGCGGTCCCTTTAAGAGAGGGGGAGCGCGTGCGCGCCCTAAGCACACTGCCGGGGAAAGAGCGCGCGCCGGCAGCAGTGGGGAGAGAAGCGCTGGAGGACGCCGCGCCAGGAGCGGGGAGGTGAGAGGGACGGCGTCTCTGCCTAGTACGGGGCAGAAACGCCGATGCTACACCGATAAAGGCGGAAATATTGTTTTATGGCCTACAGAACAGTACACTTCTGAGGCACGTAGAAATCATTATTGTTCAATTGTCTATGTAAAACTTCCTTCTGATCTGACTATTGTGTTTCATAAAAAATTGAACAACTTGATTATGGAGGCCATATGGAACGGAGTGATTGATTAGAATGAAAAAGATTTCCTGTCAACATCCCATCCAGTTGTACCAACTTTCTATCTTGTACCAAAGGTGCACAAATCACTAATTAACCCTCCTGTTAGACGTATAGTTGCAGGAATCGGCAGTCTAAATGAACGTCCATGTGAGTATGTGGATTTATTCCTACAGCCACTGGTAACGAGTTTGAACTCTTATGTACGTGAGATTGTACATTTATTAGAGATTCTTGAAGTTTTGAGAGAGTTTTGAGAGTACCAACAAGTGTGCTATTGGTTTCTTTTGATGTAGAATCCCACTACACTTGTATTGACCATGACCTGGGTCTTGAGGCTGTTTCCACCTTCCTGGAAAAAAATCTCAGAGGTAAAACCACACATAACAAGTTTCTCCTAGACCTACTGGCCTTTACACTTAGACAGAATTATTTTGTCTTTGACCGGACCTTCTACAGGCAGATCTCTGATGCGGCAATGAGTGCGTGTTGTGCGCCCTCCTTTGCCAATCTATTTCTAGGTTGGTGGGAGGAAACACACGTGTACCCGACTTGTCGGTTCCGTGAGTCTGTCTGTGGCTGGTTCCGGTACATAGACGATATTCTGCTTCTGTGGACTGGGTCAGAAGAGACCTGTCAGGAATTCATCAGTGAATTGAATACTAATCTGTTCAATATATGTCTCAACTGCAGATTTCCAGAAATGTGATGGAATTTTTAGATGTCAAATTAACTTGAAGTGGGGACCAGATCCACACAAATCTGCATCGTAAGACAACTGCAACAAACAGTCTGTTGCATTTTAATAGTTTCCACCCACAACAGCTTAAGGAAAGTATCCCGATGGGACAGTTTCTGAGGGTTAAGCAAAATTGTAGTTTGAATTCGGATTTTATCTTACAGGCAGCAGATTTGAGGGAAAGTTTTCGCACCCATGGTTATCCTAAGAGAGTCATCAGCAAAGCATTCAACAGAGCAAATCAACAAGACTGGAGGGACCTACTGAAACCAAAAAACAAACAAAATGGTAATAAGGATAAAATTCGGGTCATTACCACATATAATAATCAGTGGCATGACATTAGGTTTCTATTAAATAAGAACTGGAGCATACTATCTTCTGATCCTAAGCTCCAATGTATTGTTCCCCACAGACCACTACTAACTGCAAAAAGAGGCAGAAATCTACGCGACAATCTAACAAGAAGTCACTACACAAGACCTACGAGAACGGGAACAGGTACGTCTGTTCACGGATCCTTTCCTTGTGGAAGCTGTTCAATCTGCCAGTTTATGCCAGTAACAAGTATTTTTGTAGGACAGGCCACAAATAAAGAATATGTCTTGAAGAACTACATCAATTGCCGTACAAGCAACGTGGTATATGTCCTTACATGCCCTTGTGGAAAGAACTACGTGGAACAAATGTCGCAAGAACTACGCAAAAAGATACAGCACCATTTTTCAGATATTGCTTCGGCAGAGAAATACTGAAAGAAAGGAAAGACCATCTATACTGTCGCCAAACACTATTTGGCGTGTCATAACAGTCGACTGTCAGGCACAAGGATTGTGGGACTGGAACGGGTCATTCAAAATATCAGAGGGGGCAATGTATCATACCCATTACTACGAAGCGAATTGCGCTGGATTTTTAAATTGAACAGCGTAGCACCAAATGGGATAAATGAAAATCTCCTTTACAGGGTTGAGAGAACATTTTATATTTCTCAAATTTCTGAATATTTCTTGTGCATTTTACATGTTCAGGAGATCTGCTTGCTCAACTATGGGTTTCTATGGCCCTGTTTCTACGGCAATACTCTTGTTGTATAGTACAAATTTATATGATTTAAGTAGCCCTATTTTTTATCTTGAGTTGGCTAAAGTGTTTTCAGATGAAAAAATATCACTGTGACCAGTGGATTTCTACTGAATTGTGCTGTTATCTCTACATAATATGCATTTATTTAACCAGGAACAAATATTCCTTGGACACTTTTTTTGTGTCTTGGTTCCCAGGGGTGTGTTTATATGTATTACACGCTTCTGGTTTCTGAGCTCAGAAACAAAAGTTGCGGGAACAAATATTCCCTGGATGTGTCTTGGTTCCCGGGGATGTGCTTACATGCCTTACACACTTCTGGTCTCTGAGCTCACGGACAAATGCTGAAGTAACAATTGTGGCAGCAGTCAGGATGCAGTGACAGTGATTGCCCATAGGGGGTGAGTTGTCTGTTGATTAACACACCATGTGATCAGAATTTTTCATTTATTATTTAATCACATATGGTATAAATACCATGACTGGTATAACGTGGGGCTCAAACCCCTGAGGAAGCCTGAAAAGGCACAACGCATGGGGTTTCCCTTTTGTATCTTCAGGTTTCCACTCTTCTCTATTCACAGGTTGCTACAATGCCAGTTTATTCCATATACAGTACAAACCAAAAGTTTGGACACACCTTCTCATTTAAAGATTTTTCTGCATTTTCATGACTATGAAAATTGTACATTCACACTGAAGGCATCAAAACTATGAATTATCACATGTGGAATTATATACTTAACAAAAAAGTGTGAAACAACTGAAAATATGTCTTACATTCTAGGTTCTTCAAAGTAGAATGTTTAAAATATCCAATAAATTTCGTTCCACTTTACGATTGTGTCCCAAAAAAATTAGAATTTTATATCTTTATGTTTGAAGCCAGAAATGTGGCAAAAGGTAGAAAAGTTCAACGGGGCCAAATACTTTCACAAGGCACTGTATATACACTGCTCAAAAAAATAAAGGGAATACTGAAATAACACATCCTAGATCTGAATGAATGAAATATTCTCATTGAATACTTTGTTCTGTACAAAGTTGAATGTGCTGACAACAAAATCACACAAAAATCATCAATGGAAATCAAATTTATTAACCAAAGGAGGCCTGGATTTGGAGTCACCCCCAAAATTAAAGTGGAAAAACACACTACAGGCTGATCCAACTTTGATGTAATGTCCTTAAAACAAGTCAAAATGACGCTCAGTATTGTGTGTGGCCTCCACGTGCCTGTATGACCTCCCTACAATGCCTGGGCATGCTCCTGATGAGGTTGCGGATGGTCTCCTGTGGATCTCCTCCCAGACCTGGACTAAATCATCCGTCAACGCCTGGACAGTCTGTGGTACAACGTGACGTTGGTGGATGGAGCGAGACATAGTAACATAGTTTTTAAGGTTGAAGGAAGACTAAGTCCATCTAGTTCAACCCATAGCCTAACGTGTTGATCCAGAGGAAGGCAAAAAAAAACCACGTGGCAAACACTAAGCTCCACATTGGGGAAAAAAATTCATTCCCGACTCCATACGACAATCAGACTAGTTCCCTGGATCAACGCCCTATCAAGGAATCTAGTATATATAACCTATATATAGTATAGTATATATAACTAAGGGGTATAGTGTACATTTTGAACCCAGAGGTACGACAGAATTTGATTACATTAGGTCATCATATTGAATAAGTTGTCATTAGTCTTGAGCTCAAGTGCTCGCTACTTGAGTTTGCATCGGGTACTCGGGTATGCACCAAGTATCATGGGTGCTCGAGTGACAAGCTCGAGTCCCTGCCCCACATGTTTCATGGTTGTTTGACACCCAAAAAAAACATGCGGGGATTGCTCGTGCATGGCAGGCGATCCCAGCAACGTTTTTTTTGGCAGTGAAGCATATGGGGCAGAGACTCGAGAATGTCACTAGAACACCCATGATACTCAGTGCATTCACGAGCACCAATGCAAACTCAAGTAGCAAACACTTGCGCTCAATACTGGTCGCCATATTGTCATAATTTTTTTTTCTTTACTTTTAAAAAAATCCCAATCCTAATACAACCCCAAACCTAACCCCAACCCTAGCTCAACCCTAATACAACTCTAACCCTAGCACAACCCTATAGTTTATTTTTTTACACCGTTCCTCGTGTGGTATTAGATGACTTTATTCTTCAGGTCGGTGCGATTACAGTGATACCAGATTCATATTGGGTTTTTATGACAGCTGTCGCACACTAAAAGATGAATTTTTTTCCAAAGACTAGTATTTGCATCGCCATATTTTGATAGCTATAATTTTTCCATATTTTGGCCCGACAGTCATGTGACGGCTTGTTTTTTGCGGGACAAGTTGACGTTTTTATTGGTACCATTTTCGGGCATGTGACATTTTTTGATCGCTTTCTATTACGATTTTTGGGAGTCAGAACAAAAACAAAACAAAAAACAGCAATTCCGGAATTGTTTTCATGTTTTTTTTTTATGCCATTCCGCGTGTGGTAAAATTGATAAGGCAGCTTTATTCTTCAGGTCAGTACATTAACAGCGATACCGCATTTATATAGTTCTTCTATGTTTTGGCGCTTATACACAATAAAAACTATTTTCTAGAAAAAATTATTTTTTTGTATCGTTTTATTCTGAGAGCTATAACTTTTTTATTTTTCGGATGATGGAGCTGTATGGCGGCTTGTTTTTTGCGGGACAAGATGATGTTTTCAGCGGTACCATTTTTATTTACATTTGTCTTTTTGATCGCGTGTTATTCCATTTTTTGTTTGGCGATATGAGGATAAAGCATTGTTTTTTGCTTCGTTTTTTATTCTTATTTTTTATCGTATTCACTAAAGAGGTTAACTAGTGGGACAGTATTATAGATCAGGTCGTTCCGGACGCGGCGATACCAAATATTTGTACTTTTATTGGTTTATTTTTTTTTTTTTCATAATAAATAAATATTATGGGTTCAATATATTTTTATTTTTGGGGGATTCTATTTTTTCATTTTGTTTTTAATATTTTTTTTTAAAAAATTTCTATTTTTTTTTTTCACTTTTCTACTTTTTTTTTTTACTCTTACACATTATCCCACTATGGGACTTTCACTTTTTGCAGCCTGATCGGCTGCATGGCATAGAGAGCAGCAGCCTGTCAGCACTGCACACAGGGAGACATTACTTTGGTAATGCACAGCGCATGACCAAAGTAACGTCTTGCCTCCTGGTGACCCGGATGTTGTCATGACGACATTGGGTCATCATGACAACATCCGGAGGCTGCCGCAGACATCGCTGGATGCCGGCAGGAGAGGTGAGTATTGCAATCACCTCCCCCCTTGCCACTTGCGACTAGAATCGCAGCATTGGGGGGGTTAATGTGCAGGGAGCGAAGCGGGAACGCTCCCTGCACATAGCACTTCACACTGCTTGTGTGCGGGCGCGATCGCCGCACGCGTAATAGTGCGTAGCTGGTCCATAAGTCCCAGGGCGCAGCTACATACTATTACTGACCTCGTCGGAAAGGGGTAAAAGAACATCCTTTCCAGGGTAATGACTTGTATATAAGGCAAAATAAATAACCAAAACAAAAATGCTCCTCCACACCTAGGGCTATGTTCACACGTAGCATTTTTGACACGTTTTTGCACTTTTGCATTGCTTTCAACCAAGACAAGTGCATTCACCAGGAAATATAATTTTAACATTTTACAACCTTATCTGGCCATGTGGTGTGTGACACCTCATCAGACACATCCTGTTTCATTTATGATGGAGGGACTCTGAAAGCTACAAAGCCTATTTTTATAGGGCCATCAGGCGGCCATTACTATTCTTAAAGGGCCAGCAGTTGGCTATGCTTTGTTGTTCCCATTATTAACGAGTGGGTCTACTATACTGTTATTGCGTATGCAGTGACTGCAAGGGTTGCAAAAATTTGGAGGCACTCCAATCCCCTTGCAAGAGACATAGAGGTCAGAGAGCCTCCTAAAAACAATGTTCCCATTATTAGGAAGTGGGTCTCCCATAGTGTTTGACTATGCAGTGAAGCAATGGCTGCCAAAAATTTGGAGGACCCCCAATGCCCCTTGGAAGAGACGTAGAGGTCAGAGAGCCTCCTAAAAACAATGTTCCCATTATTAGGAAGTGGGTCTCCCATAGTGTTTGCCTATGCAGTGAAGCAACGGCTGCCACAATTTGGAGGAACTCCAATGCCCCTTGCAAGAGACGTAGATATGTTGATATGGTACATATGGTGGTGATATGGTGGTGTAGGATTAGACCTCCCCCCCAAAAAAAGACACTGTATTTGAGTTTATGTTACGCTGCTATCATTCGGTAGTATTGAGAAGTCTGGCCCAATTCTGCCCTTGTTCATTTTTATAAGAGTCAGCATTTTCAGTTGACAGACGAATGCGCCTATCGGTTATAATTCCACTGGCAGCACTAAAAATCCGCTCTGACAAAAAGCTAGCGGCAGGGCAGGCCAGGACCTTCAAGGCATAGAGAACCAGTTCATGCCACGTGTCCAGCTTGGATACCCAATAATTATAAGGCACAGAGAAATCACAGAGGACGTTCGTACGGTTGGCAAGGTACTCCCTCACCATCTTCTGAAACTTTGCAATCCTTGTGAGAGTACCCCCCGTCTCAGGGCCTTTGCGATGGGAGGGTCTGAGAAAACTGTCCCAGAATTTTGACAGTGTTCCCCTGCCTCTGCTGGATTGCATTTGTGGCTCTCTCGCCTATACTCCTTGGTTGTCCAACGAACTGTGACCCATGCCTCCAGAATTTTCAGATGGGAATTTTTTTCACTAATTCCACAACAAGGGCCTTCTCGAAATGCCCCATTTTATTAGGCCTATACTGCAAAGGAATAAGAGACATAAAGTTCTCCCTGTAGTGTGGGTCCAGAAGCGCCACCAACCAGTAATGACTGTCACCCAAAATTTGGACAACGCGAAGGTCACGGGAAAGGCAGCGTAGCATAAACTCAGCCATGTGTGCTAGACTGCAAAGAGGCAAGACTTCCGTGTCCTCACCAAGAGGACAACTGACCATGCTCTCCTCCTCATCCTTCCTGTCCTCGGGCCATCCGCTCTGAACCGATGGTATGGCAGTTGTGCAGGTAATACCGTCTATAGCGCAGGAAACTAGCTCCTGTTCTTCCTCCTCCTCTTCCTCATTGTCACCCAATCCACGTTGGAATGAGATGAGGCTGGGCTGTGTGTAATCACCCTGTATGGTTCCTTGCTCCATCTTATCGTGCTAAGCCTGCAATGCACCCTCTTTAATTGCGAGCAGAGAGCGTTTCAGAAGACAGAGAAGCGGGATGGTGACGCTAATTATGGCGTCATCACCGCTCACCATCTTGGTGGAGTCCTCAAAGTTTTGGAGGATGGTACAGATGTCTGACATCCATGTCCACTCCTGAAGTTTTATGTGTGGAGTCTGACCTGAATAACGACGGCCTTGTTGATGCAGGTATTCAACAACTGCCCTCTTCTGGTCACAAATCCTTCCCAACATCTACAATGTAGAGTTCCAACGTGTGGGGACATCACACACCAGTCGGTGAGCCGGAAGCTGCAAATGCTGCTGAAGCACGGCAAGAGTGGCACAAGCTGTAGCTGACCTTCTAAAATGGGCACACAGGCAGCGTAATTTGACAAGCAATTCCGACAGATCTGGGAAGGTTTTGAGAAACAGCTGAACCACGACGTTAAGCACATGGGCCAGGCATGGTACGTGTGAGAGCTTGCCTCGCCTCAGAGCCACCACCAGGTTCTGGCCACTGTCACACACGACCATGCCTGGCTGTAGGTTCAGCGGTGTCAGCCACATATCTGCCTGCTCTTTCAGAGCTGTCCACAACTCTTCAGTGTTGTGTGGTTTGTCACCTAAGCATATTAGCTTCAGCACAAACTGTTGCCACTTGGCCGAGGCAGTGCTGCAGTGCTTCCAGCTTGCGACTGATGTGGTAATTTTGGAGATGGATACTGAAGAGGAGGAGGTGTAGGAGATGTAGAAAGTGGGGGCAACCCTGATTGACCCAGGGCCCGCAATCCTTGACGTCGGGAGAACGTGTTCCGTCCCAAGTTCCGACTGGGTCCCGGCTTCCACTATGTTAACCCAGTGTGTCGTCATCTAAATATACCATCCCTGTCCACAAGCACATGTCCACATGTCCGTGGTTAGGTGGAGTGTCCCAGTAACTGCATTGTTGAGGGCACGGCTAATGTTGTGGGATATGTGCTTGTGTAATGCGGGGACGGCACACCGGGAGAAATAGTGGCGGAGGGATGGCAGCCGCCATCAGGTTGCAGAAAGCTTCAGTCTCCACGAGCCTAAATGGCAATATTTCAAGAGCAAGCAATTGCAAAATGTGTAAATTTAGTAGTGTGGCCTGTGGGGCGTTGGCTGCGTATTTGTGCTTGCGTTCCAAGGACTGGGGTAGGGACAACTGATTTGCTGCGCTGGGACAAGGACGTGCTTGCTGATATCACATCATCACATCACATACCGCAATTTCCTCCGGGATAAAATAAAGTATCACAATGATGGTGCTAGTTGAGAGTGTGCAAAGACACGTGCAGAGCGGGAGGCATCTTGGCATGCACCATAGACAGGGTGATTGGCATACACGCACAACTGCGGAAGACGCAGTGGTGTCACTCGCAGACACTGTTGCTGGACTCTGGGGTTCGGCCCACTTAGTCGGGTGCTTTACTGCCATGTGCCTGATCATGCTGGTGGTGGTCAGGCTGCTAGTTTTGCTACCCCTGCTGATGCTGGCCTGGCAGGTGGTGCAAATGGCCTTTTTAGGGTTATCGGCAGAGTCTTTAAAAAACAACCAGACTCGGGAAGACCTAACAGTTGTGCTGGCAACGTCCGTCGTGATGATGTCACCATGAACGGTTGCCCGCCTTCTGTCTGCGGTCACTACACTGCTTGTTCTTGCCTGTTGTGGTGCTACGCCTCTCTCCCCGTGTGCTGCTGTCCTCGCTCTGCATGTCACCTTGCCAGGTTGGGTCAGTGACTTCATCGTCCACCACCTCATCTTCCACTTCTGCACCCTGGTCCTCCTCCTGACTTTCTGGCAATTGTGTCTCATCATCCACCTTTGTGTGACCATGGCTGTTCAAATATTTGGGCATCTCTACATGCGATCTCCTCTTGCCCCGTTTCAATTGGACTGGGCGAGAGGCCCGAATCTATAAATGGAAAAGTGAACAGCTCTTCGGAGTGTCCAAGTGTGGGATCAGTTGGCTCCAGGCACTCGGCATGGTGGGAGGAAGGAGGATCTGGGTGAGGAATATGCAGTCCAGACTCACGGTTACTGAGACTTGACCGTGTGGAAGACAGGGTGGTGGTGGTGGTGGCTAAGTGACTGGAAGCATTATCTGCTATCCAACCAATATCCTTTTCACACTGCTCTGTGTTCAATAGTGGTATACTGCGGTCCCCTATTAGGACAGGAAGGTCGAGCGACAAGATGTGGGCGTTTGTTGTGGCACAATTTCAGCTTTCCGACGGCCTCGTCCTCTACATGCACAATCACATCCAGTTCCCTGTCCCTTGCCACGCGCCTTGCCCATTTTAAATGGAGGACTATATTTTCCACGCTTACTACAAATGGCTGAATTTGAACTGCAGTGATATGTGATACATGTGATGGAAAAACAGTTTTAAATAGCTGGCCAGTAGGTTACTATTTTTCACAGCGACCTGGTGTCAATAACTTCACTGACACACTGCAACAAAATTTAAATGGAGGTCAATATTTTCCACGTACACTACAAATTTCAGTTTTTTTATCACTGTAATAGGTTACTATTTTTCACAGCGACCTGGTGTCAATAACCTCATTGACACACTGCAACAAAATTTACATGGAGGCCAGAAATGGCTGAATTTGGAGCAAACTTGTATGTGATACGTGTGATGGAAAAACAGTTTTAAATAGCTGGCCTGTAGGTGTCAATACCAGCGACCTGGTGTCAATAACTTCACTGACACACTGCAACAAAATTTAAATGGAGGTCAATATTTTTCACGTTCACTATAAATTTCTGTTTTTTTATCGCTGTAACATGGAAAGAATCTGACTGTATTCTGCTGTGGCAACAAACAAATGGAGCAGAAAAACTGTGTTCTCTGGATTGCTATTTTAACCAAATAATCAGGATTAAGATCAAAAAAATAATTATCCCTCGCCCCAGATACCTCGGGCTATTTGTAGAAATATCTGTAACAGCAGCAGCAGACAGAACTGGTATATAGTGTGACCAAGTTGACAAGCACTTTCCAAGTGATGCTAAAAACGCTTGTCAACCCGCATGCAGAAATGCATGTGAAGAACGCTTCACATCCGCATGTCCCTGGCAGGAAAAACGCATGGACAATCCGCATGTACAATCCGCATGCGTTTTTTCTGCCAGGGAGATGCAGAAACGCTCAGGAAAAAATCCTGAGCAATACTGCATCGTGGGCACATAGCCTTAGGATTGATCCAGGGTTCTTGTACTGATCGCCTTTTCTTGGGGTCAAGAAGGAATTTTTTCTCGTGATGCAAATTGGCTGAATGTGTCCTGGGGTTTTTGCCTTCTTCTGGATCAACAGATTTAGGCAGATTTTAGTAATACCATTATTGGTATCACAAGAGTAAAATATAAAACTAAATAAATTATAACCTTGTTAATTTTTAATTGTAATAGTGCATCAATAATAAAAATGGTAATACATTTGCGAGGCATAATCCAAGTAAGTTAGTGTATGGAGTAGAATTGAGGGAGAAAGGTTGAACTGGATGGACCTAGGTCTTTATTCAACCTTTGTTACTATGTTACACCTCCGCTGCTTCAGAACCTCACAATACACCTCAGCTGCTGCAGAACCTCAAAACACACCAGAGCTGCTGCAGAACCTCATAATACACCACAGCTGCGCAGAACCTTATAATTCACCTTGGGCCACCTTCACATGTACGTCTTAAAGTGTGGCCCGGTTCATTTTTACCATCTGTGTGTACTGTCTGTGTGACATGTACCAGAATAAAATGCATTCAAGAAATTACAGATTTTTATGTGTTAAAGGGAACCTGTCACCAGAAAAAATGTTATTAACCTGCAGATATAGGGTTAATCTGCAGGTTAATAGAACTATTAACCTGCCCAGCACCCGCACTTAGCTGAAAGCTACAGGGAGAAAATGAACTTTATTCGCCCCGGCAGCGTTCCGGTTTCAGTCACGGGGGCGGCGCCGGTTCAGTCCTCGCTCTGTGTATGCAGAATGGTGGCTCTAACCACGCCCCGACCCTGACTGACAGCCGGCTCTGAATTGGGGCCGGCTGTCAGCCAGGACTGGGGGGGGGGGGGGTTACAGCCGCCATTCTGTATACACAGAGCAGAGACTGAACCAGCGTCGCCCCCGTGACTGAAACCGAAGCACTGCAGGGGAAATAAAGTTAATTTTCTCCCTGCAGCGTTTGGCTAAGTGAGGGCGCCGAGCAGCATAATAACGCTGTTAACCTGCAGATTAACCCCATATCTGCAGGTTAATAAGAGTTTTTTTCTGGAGATAGATTCCCTTTAAAGATGTGCAAAGATAATGATACATAGAGAGATAGATTGTTAATAGATATATAACTTCACAACCACACAAAATATTATAAAATTGCACCCTTTAGTGACTGGCATGTGAAGCTTGTTGTCCAGCTTTGTATTAACCAAATAAAAAAAAGTAGAAAAAATGGTGTGGGGCCCCCTTATTTTTGATCAGCTGTATGCTTCCCCTTGGCTGGTTGTGAAGACCCGGGGTCTTCCGTGGGCGTAACGCTACTCAGACAACACAGGGCGAGGGTAAAACAGCGTGGCAATACTTTATTGAACCACAAAGTGGACAATAAACACACAAAACAGTCCTAGCAAATACTCAAGATGGTACAACATTACACAGTCTCACACTTCCTTCTCAATAATATACTTTTTATTAAGGGCTTTTTTTTACAAAACAAGGGAAAGGGGAAATAAAATATGATAAAGACAGTATAGTAGCATTACAACAGTTATATTATCCCAACAACAAAACTTACAACTTGGAAGAAGAACCTGGGAAAGGATGCAGGAGAGAAAGGAAGGAAAGAAAGGAAGGAAAGAAAGGAAGGAAAGAAAGGGAGGGATGGATGCAATGGGAAAAAGGAAAACAAAAGGGAAGGATAAATGAGGAAAATAGGTAAAGGAAGGTGAAAACACAATAGTGTTACATGATACATTATAATCATTGTTATGGCATCACAGGATTTCAGTTTAATTATATTAAAATAATAAATGATCTGTATACTTTATGGCTAAAAGAAGATGTTGTTATTTGTTTGGAGAGGTATTCTTATTCAGGGAAAAGTACGAGTTCCAGGAAGACCATATAGAATAGTATTTCTTAAGACAATTGTTTCTTAAAGCATAAGAATGTTCAAAAGAATTGTGAATAAACATTTTATCTATAATTTCTGAGATAGTAGGAACATTTACTGACTTCCATTTAGATGCAATAAGTAGCTTTGTTATAGCAAATATATGAATGGAAATATGTTTTATCTTCTGTGGGAGTGTATTTGAGTCAAGAGATAAAAGGGATAATTGTGGTGAAATTTTAGCCATAGAATTGTTGATTTTATTCAACAATTTAAAGATCTCTTTCCATAATAACACAACTCCAGGGCATGTCCAAAAGATATGAAATAAGTTGGCTTTTTGTCCGCAGTTTCTCCAACATGAATCAGAGTAGTCCACAAAAGCTTTATTTAGTCTGGGTGGTGTAAAAAAACAGCGAGACAAAATTTTAAAGTAGTTTTCATGCAAATTAGCATTTACATTAGAGTTACAGTACAGACCAAAAGTTTGGACACACCTTCTCATTTAAAGATTTTTCTGTATTTTCGTGACTATGAAAATTGTACATTCACACTGAAGGCATCAAAACTATGAATTACCACATGTGGAATTATATACTTAACAAAAAAAAGTGTGAAACAACTGAAAATAAGTCTTATATTCTAGGTTCTTCAAAGTAGCCACCTTTTGCTTTGATGACTGCTTTGCACACTCTTGGCATTCTCTTGATGAGCTTCAAGAGGTAGTCACCGGAAATGGTTTTCACTTCACAGGTGTGCCCTGTCAGGTTTAATAAGTGGGATTTCTTGCCTTATAAATGGGGCTGGGACCATCAGTTGTGTTGTGCAGAAGTCAGGTGGATACACAGCTGATAGTCCTACTGAATAGACTGTTAGAATTTGTATTATGGCAAGAAAAAAGCAGCTAAGTAAAGAAAAACGAGTGGCCATCATTACTGTAAGAAATTTTACTCTGTATCGTCACACAGCTGTGCTATTATCAGGCTGGGAAGGTCCCTGGTTATTAAGCCTAAAAATACAAGCCCACAGCCGCCCCAGAATTGGCGCATCAAATGAGATGCGCCAACTCTGGCGCTTTACCTGGCTCTTTTCGACTGTCCTGGTGCTTTGGCAATTGGGGTAATATTTGTGGGGTTCATGTCAGCTGTGTAATGTTCAGCTAGCAACAAGCCCTGGTGTTAGTAATGGAGAGGTGTCCATCAGACAACCCCATTACTAGCCCAGTAATAAAAATGAAAAACACACACAAAAATACTTTATTGAAATAAACACTTTCCCTCGTTCATCACTTTATTTAAAAAAAAAGAAAAATTCCCACGCAGGTCAGACGTAGTCCACCTAACCTGACGTAGTCCATTGAATCCGACAAAAAGTCTATGGAGACTCGTTATAGTTAGACTTTGCCGACAGCCACTTCAGGGTCAAGGTGCGCTGCGCGTGACTAGGCAACTCTACACTAGAAAGATGGGGAGAAAGGTTGAACTTGATGGACCTAGGTGTTACACGCACGCTCCTAGGTTCAGATGGGGCAAGACAGGTTACATGAATTCTTTGGAATCCTGGGGGAACCGTTACTCAGGGCGACAATAGACCATGTGCTGCAGCTTCTCTCAGGCACACAGGGGTATTGACCCTCAGGCACAGACACATAGTTTGTTTCACTTGCTGACCAGACACACTTGACAAGAGTCCTCAAACGGTAGAACAGTAGCATTTAAGAAGAAGCCGCACAGCCAGTGCAAGTTAAGTCTTATCAACAACACGCTCCAGTGACAAACAGTACAGTTTCCTTCGCAGCACAACAGTTCACAATTTTCCCAGTAGTACAGGAGAGCACAGTTCTATTGCAAAGGCACATTAATGAACACAGCATTCTTTACAGCACACTGAGATGGAGGAGGGTTTGCTGAGGGAGATGATCCCCGTGACACCATTTCTTATAGTCCTTATCTTTCTGCTTGACAATACTCTGCACTGCTAGTTCAGGAACTCTACCTGACCTGTGCTTGGCTTCTCTCCTGACTTGAATCCTTTTCACTTGCAGGGGCGCTTCCGTCAGATGCAGAACACACACACCACCTTTCTCTTCGGCTCCAGCCAGACAGTAAACAACTTCCCCACAATCCCCCTGGGGCTCTGCTAAAACCTTCCCTGTCTCCTGTGACTGTGTTAACCCCTCTAGTTGCTGGATGCTTCTGGAGCACAACACTTCCTGTCTCATGTGCTTGTGTTACTTCTAATAGTTGCTGAATGCTTTTAAAGCAACAGCACTACTTGTGACTGTCACACTCTGCAACAGCACTACTTCTGCATGTCACATAGGTCTTTATTCAACCTATATTACTCTGTTTAGATAATAGATAGACAATAGATCAATAGATAATAGATATGGGATAGAAAGATAGATCAGTAGACACACAGCACATTATATTCACCTATGAAGAAGCCTTTTCCTTCCTGGGGTTTCTGGAGAGCACTGGGTGTTCGGTACCTAGTCACATGAGGCTGTCATGTGACCCAAAGGTCCTGGCAGGAGCTTCAGACTTTCTTGAGATTGAACAGTGGAGAAAGCTTTCAGCGTTATTCTCCACCATTCAGTTCAGCAGTCTGTCTCTGGTAACAGCTGATTGGACTGGTTAGTCCAATCAGCTGAGTCATTCCCCTGCAGCCTCAAAGGCACTGTGAGCTGAACATGAGGCTGGTGTGAGCTGAACATGAGGCTGGAGCATGAGGAGGGGGAGAGTCTGGAAGAGATTGAGGTGGTGTCTGTGGCTGGAGCAGGAGGAGCGGGAGGGTCTGCACAGACTGGGGGCGGAGTCTGTGGCTGAAGCAGGAGGATGGGGAGGGTCTGGCAGAGACTCGGGATGGTGTCTGTTGTTACATCACCAACTAGACTCTGCTAGACAGGAAAGCTCTACTCGGGGAGTGAGCATCTCCTCTAGAATCAGGAGAGAGCTGCTCACATGACTAGGTGTGCTATCTACGACACCATGCAGACAGGGAGAATAGTACAAACTGTCAGCATTCTGCAGCCTAGATACACACGCAAATTATACAGAAAGCCCGGACAACCCCTTTAACTTAAATGGGAGAGGGATGTGGGATTAGTCACTCAGGAGGAGTGGAAGGATAGCCTGGAGACACCAGGAAAAGTATCTATAAATACGACCCAAACAAAATCTCAATTATTTCTTATACACAGAGCCTATAGAACTCCTAGAATAATGTTTAGAATGGACATTAAGGCCGATGATCTGTGTCCACGGTGTGGAGGGAATAGGCAGATTTGGTCCATATGTTCTGATCCTGTACTCATCTAGCTGAGCTGCAGGAAGATGTTGGTAAGCTGATCTCAGAGGTTTTTAATACTCCTATTCCTCTAGCTTCCACGGTAAGTGTGCTAGGTATGTGGCGGAGGTTAGAGATTCGCCTCCTATACAACTGGCAATAGCCAAGATTTTATAGCCAAGACGATAGTCTTATGCAAAATCAGATGGGTAAGGGAAAAAGGAAGGGGGGGGAGCGGATTGGTAGAGTTTTTTGAAATCCTGGAATTGTGGTGTTTCTGTGTTAAATACAAATATAAAAAGGTTTTTGGTAAAAAAAAACAAAACACTTATACAAACCTCCGATGCTGGCGCCATTCCAGTGGCGTCATCACGTGCGTTCCCGGGGGTCATGTGAGGTTGTTACGTCCTGTGAGCCCAATAAGCGCTGGAATCACTGTCCCCACCTTCAGAAAAATCGAACATCACATGGAAATCAGAGCAGCCACAGCCCTGGCTTCCTGTTGATGTTCAATACATTTGAAGGCGGGGACAGTTAAGTCGACACTGACTGAGCGCAGCACTCATGTGATATAACAACCCCGGGAACGTGAGTCCTGAAACCGCTGGAACGGCGCTGGCCCGGGAATTGAGAGTAGGAGTGTTTTTATTTTAACTAGGCCAAACATGAGGAATGACAAGGAGTTGTCCTACTAGTGGACAACTCCTTTATGAAGATACAATTTTCGGTTAAAACATTTCCAACATTGAAAAAGGCTTCTCCCCTGTGTGACTTCTCTAAAGTGTATTAAGACTTGATTTTCAAAGAAAACATTTCCGACATTAAGAATATAAAAAAAGGCTACTACCCTGTGTGACTGCTCTGGTGACTAAGAAGAGATGATCTCTTCACAAAGCATTTCCCACATTCTGAACAGGAAAAAGGCTTCACCCCTGTGTGGGTTCTCTGGTGCTTCACACAATCTGATTTCTGGTTAAAACATTTCCCACATTCTGAACATGAAAAAGGCTTCTCCCCTGTGTGGGTTCTCTGGTGCTTAACACAATCTGATTTCTCGTTAAAACATTTCCCACATTCTGAACATGAAAAAGGCTTCTCCCCTGTGTGGGTTCTCTGGTGCTTAACAAAAGCTGATTTATCGTTAAAACATTTCCCACATTCTGAACATGAAAAAGGCTTCTCCCCTGTGTGGGTTCTCTGGTGGTTTTTAAGATAAGCTTTACTGGTAAAACATTTCCCACATTCTGAACATAAAAAAGGCTTCTCCCCTGTGTGGGTTCTCTGGTGTATAACAAAA
The DNA here is from genome assembly GCF_046119375.1 of Phyllobates terribilis. Lineage (NCBI taxonomy): Eukaryota > Metazoa > Chordata > Amphibia > Anura > Dendrobatidae > Phyllobates > Phyllobates terribilis. The sequence continues at coordinate 4,263,878 of NW_027362845.1, forward strand.
CTTGATATCTGCGTAAAACATTTCCCACATTCTGAACATGAAAAAGGCTTCTCTCCTGTGTGGGTTCTATGGTGCTGAACACAAGCTGATTTATTGTTAAAACATTTCCCACATTCTGAACAAGAAAAAGGCTTCTCACCTGTGTGAGTTCTCTGGTGTATAACAAAACCGGATATCTGTGTAAAACATTTCCCACATTCTGAACATGAAAAAGGCTTCTCCCCTGTGTGGGTTCTATGGTGCTTAACACAAGCTGATTTATTGTTAAAACATTTCCCACATTCTGAACATGAAAAAGGCTTCTCCCCTGTGTGGGTTCTCTGGTGTTTAACACAAGCTGATTTATCATTGAAACATTTCCCACATTCTGAACATGAAAAAGGCTTCTCCCCTGTGTGGGTTCTATAGTGCTTAACACAGTCTGATTTCTGGTTAAAACATTTCCCACATTCTGAACATGAAAACGGCTTCTCCCCTGTGTGAGTTCTCTGGTGTCTAACAAATTCTGATTTCATGTTAAAATATTTCCCACATTCTGAACATGAAAATGGCTTCTCCCCTGTGCGAGTTTTCTGGTGTCTAACAAAATCTGATTTCTTGTTAAAACATTTCCCACTCTTGGAACAAGAAAATCTATTCTGTGTTGTGTTAATTTTTTGATGTTTAGGAAAAGACTTTTGGAGGGGAAAACTATTACCATATTCTGAACCTGAAAACGGCTTCTTAGCTCTAGGAGCAGTTCGTTTTTTAATGCTTATTTTGTGACTTTGATTTTCCTTAGTAGTCGCTAAGGAATCAAAAAACAGGACCTGTTTCAGTGGATCAGATGACAGATCTTTGCTGTGAAGGGATGATGGTATATCTGGAGTAATGGTATTCATTTCAATTGTATCCTGTGGGATCTCAACATCATCTGATTTAGAAATTGAAGATGTCAGCTGTCCCTCTGATCTCCTGGTACAGTCATCTGCCAAGAATAAAACCAATCATTATTACTGACTGTAGAAATGGAAAATTATGTAAAAATATTGAATTATTCACCAAGACAATGACAGTTCAGTCTAATAGAAAACCTCATAGGATGAACCAGTGGAGTGTTGTGTTCAACTGTTTGTTCATTCTGCCTCCTAAATATGCAATAAAAACCCACCAAACAATATTATGTAGGTGAATATAATACCAATAAAAACTTGTACACATCTTACAAAAAACAAACCCCACTCAGGTCCATCATCTGCCAGGGGAACAACAGAGGTTTCCACATTATTAGTGGCTCAAAGGCTCTTGAAAAGCAACATGGCTTCCATACACCAATCCTGCAAAATTACCTCTCCCAAAATCAAAGCTCCCCTCCGCTTCTGAGCCTTGCAGTGTTCCCAAACCACATTTAGCATCCATGTATTTGGCATTACTATAGTGAGAAGAACCCACTTAATTGATGGTGTGTGCCTCCTGGAGCACAATCTGGGCACTATGTGTTGGGTAATGAAATTATATATTTGTAATTTTCACTCTCCAACATCCACTGCGTGCTAATTTCTGGAAAGTGCCTGTGGAGTCAAAATAGTCACTACTCTAATAGATTATTTCACTGAGGGTTAAAAATTCCAAAATGGAGTCATTTTATGGTGATTTCTAGTGCTCTGATTTTCTGTCATTTTGTCACATTAGGGCTTCTGTAAATGGTGGGTCCCATCTCCTCTGGGATCTGCTCCTGTGACGTCTGCTTCTGTCACCAGGAGCCGCCTTATTCATTCTGCATGCAGCGCTGGTGATGGAGGAGACATCAGAACCAGAAAGTGACACATGTCAGATTTGCAAAAATGGCCCTGATTAGGAACACAAAACTAGCTGCGGGAAACGGTTAAGTCAGGGTATTTTGGGAACTAACTACTGTAGCAAAAAACTGCGAGTAACGACAATATCACATCTACTGAAATGATCCAACTCAACATTCTTCATCAGTAAAAAATAAGTAACTAGTGGTGAAACCTCTCTGGGGTAAGTGGAGTATGGGGCTCGGTGGCTCTTGGCAATATAAACTAACGAAAGGGCCAATATTTTCAGTCAGAGGAGTTTCAAGAAATTAGTTATTCGGTTTTAAAAGAAATTGAACAGTCAGGATAAACTGAAATTCTGTTGTTATTGTACAGAAATTCACACTTGGCCTCACTGCACATTTAATGTTGGCAATCATAAAGGTAAAATTTAGCCAGAAAGACTGGACCTGGTCTTGTAGGAACCATATGAGCACATTCAGCAGCACAGAAGGGAGAGAAGGTAGATTCATCCAATAAGATATCAGGGTTCTAGGAAGCCAACAGCATCATTACCCTCCGCTTTCTCTTACAGGCCCATCATAATATTTTTCTTCAAGCGATTTTCTAACTTGTCAGCAAATTCTATGTACGCTGTCATTTGGCTTTGTAGTTTACAGATCGAGTCAGGATCTTCTAATCCCAAGAAATAAGTGGATCCTCCAGGTTGTAAGTTCTATAGAAAAGGGCTTTCATTGCCCAAAGTCAATTGAACAATTTTTGGTGGAGGAGAATGTTGTGGTCTAGAGGCAAAATGGTGATCACACGATTGTGATATGGCCGGACTACACCACCGATAAAGCAGCCACAGTCGGTGACTGAGAAGAATCTGTGACTTCTCTGCATTTAGTGGTTACTACTCACCTGGGTAGTCATATGTAGGAATCTCCTCTTTACACCACTCATCACCCCTCACATATGTCTCTGTAGTACCAATATGGGTCAGATCTTCACCCTGAAACAAATATTGTAAAAGTCACAGACAGATGGAGAAGTCCCATCTATGATCAGCTCTAATCCTGCCATCTCCACCATTCTCATTACACAAGTATCTACTATATAATTGTCTTATCCCGTCTGTCTGTCTGTCTTTCGGTCTGTCTGTCTGTCCTGGAAATCCCGGGTCGCTGATTGGTCCGGCCGCGGCCAATCAGCGATGCGGCATTTCTGAAAAACATGGCGGCCGTTAGCGGCTCATGTGTGGCACGGAGGTCAGCGGCGATGCAGCCAGGAGATGCAGCCGGATATCTCGCAGCTTAAGTCGACCGACTGCAGGCGCCGCTGACCTACATGCGGCTATCATCGGGAGATCAGCGGCTACGGCCACTTATCTCCCGAGGACAAGTGTGACGCCCCTCCCCTCCCTTCCTCTCCCCTCCCCTCTCCTCCCGTCCCTCCCCCCGCTCGATCAGGACCCCGGCACCCAGCGTCATACTTACCCCTCCCCTCCTCTCCTCTCCTCTCCCCTCCCCTCTCCTCCCGTCCCTCCCCAAGCTCGATCAGGACCCCGGCACCCGGCGTCATACTTACCCCTCCCCTCCCCTCTCCTCTCCTCCCGTCCCTCCCCCTGCTCGATCAGGACCCCGGCACCGGCGTCATACTTACCCCTCCCCGTGCCTCCGCAGCAGCTCCTGTGTCTTCCGCTGATGCTCTGTGACGTCTCAGGTCAGAGGGCGCGGTGACGTCTTTACACCGCGCTCTCTCCTGACCGGTCACAGCGCACAGCGTCAACATGCGGGCTACGCTGGAGTCCAGAGAAGCAGTAGAAGGGAGGTGAGTATTGGATTTTTTTTTTTGTATGGGGCCATAGGGGACCTGCATGGGGCACTATGGGGGGATGGATATACAGGGGATATGACTTCCTGCATGGGGCATTATATGGGGGGGGGGGTGACATCCTACATGGGGTATTATATGGGGGGGGGAGAGGTGACATCCTACATGGGGCATTATATGGGGGAGAGGTGACATCCTGCATGGGGCATTATATGGGGGGGAGAGGTCACATCCTGCATGGGCATTATATGGGGGGAGAGGTCACATCCTGCATGGGGCATTATATGGGGGAGAGGTGACATCCTGCATGGGGCATTATATGGGGGGAGAGGTGACATCCTGCATGGGACATTATATGGGGGGAGAGGTGACATCCTGCATGGGACATTATATGGGGGGAGAGGTCACATCCTGCATGGGACATTATATGGGGGGAGAGGTCACATCCTACATGGGGCATTATATGGGGGAGAGGTGACATCCTGCATGGGGCATTATATACGGGGGATGTGACTTCCTGCATGGGGTATTATATACTGGGGATGTGACTTCCTGCATGGGGCATTATAAAGGAGGGTCGGGAGACATATGCTAGAATACCCGATGCGCTAGAATCGGGCCACCATCTAGTAAAACATATAATCCTGGTGGATAAAACAAGACGGAGCACAAAACCTTCACAGCCATCTACACATCATAGGGGAGATCTCATGACACCTTCTCCCCATCTACCTGATGATCCTGAGGAACATTGGGGTCTTCTTGTTTACAGTACTGTGGAAGAAGCGGACAGGGACATCTCTCTGGTGTTGTCCTCTTGCTGGATAGATCTGGAGGAAACATATAGAGGGACTGAACTCATTCTTTACATACAGATAATTATAGGCCGTGTGTATTTAGTCCTGTCTATTACCTGGTGATGTTATGGGCTCGGGAACCTCCATCATGACGTCCTTGTACAGATCTTTGTGTCCTTCTAAATACTCCCACTCCTCCATGGAGAAATAGACAGCGACATCCTGACATCTTATAGGAACCTGACACACAATGATACAGTCATGCCCCCGATCCCTTCATAGCGTTACTGTATAATGTTCCAGCATTCCCAGCAGTGTCACCTCTGAAGTCAGCAGCTCAATCATCTTATAGGTGAGTTCTAGCATCTTCTGGTCATTGATGTCCTCATGTATCAGGAGGTGAGATGGAGGCCCCATGATTGGGCTCAGGGGTCTTCCCCATCCCTCAGACACAGGGTCCTGACAGTGCTCACTAGAGGTCTTCTTCACTACTGTGTAATCCTGGTTATGGAGAGACACATTAATAAATCTCCCTCGAGACATTTCCAGAGTCCTCACCTCTCCAGTTCTGTTCATCTGTTATTCCCATAGATAAGAATTGATGTAATGTGACGTCATCAGAATCTCTCACCTCTCCAGTAAGACGGAAGAGGATCTCTAGGGTGAGTTGTAATATCCTCTCCGCCATCTTGTCTCTGTCCATTTCCATCTTTGATGGGTAATTCAGAAAAATTCTCTTCTATAGTAGATGTCCACTTAGAGCATCCGATATTGTAGAGACCTGAATGAGAAGAAGATGAGCCGATGTAACATCATAAAAATCCTGTGTAATAATACAATTACTGGAGACAATAAGGGGAAACATATAAGGAGATTTATTATTTTACAGTATTTAGTTTCCTTCTTTACACCTACTAATAAAACATATACATTTTAGGCCACAGACAACAAGCAGTTTCTTCCTCTGAGTCTGTAGCTGAACACATTTCTCAGACTCATCTCACTTATTGCTAATTCTTGTCTAATTTACAGATACTGGAATCAACATTAGCAATACTGCAGGAGATATTCATTACACGTGACATAAGAAATAACTACTTCATGATGAGGATGACATCTTCATCTTCTACTACAGCACTAGAAACATATTTGGCCACAGTCCGTCACTGACTACATCACCACCGGCTGTCTATATGAATGTTTCCCGTCTTCCCCGGACTGTAATCTTCTATCACGTAAGATCTCATGTCTGATTTACACACAGATGTTTGAGGCTTTTATAAAAGCTTTTATGTTTGCACAAACACCGTGGACAGAAATTATTTGATACCAAAGTCTCCATGTAGAGTGTTTTATTGAGTTTAGTTCTGGCCTTAGGCTTTCCTATATTACAAGACAAAACACCAGAAAAAAAGCAGAAATTGAAATGTTTCAAAAGAAAATTTGACAAACAATTCTTGTAAAAAGAAAAAAAACATGCAAAAAGCAGAAGACATTTTATTATTTTTTAAATAACAGAAAATTAACTCTTTTCAGCACCAGAACATAGATGTACACCGCAGGGATGGCAAAGGTGCAGTTGCAACAAAAACCCTGGCAGTTTACCCACTTGCTGCTGTTAAGTGCAAACATGGCATCTAAGAAGGTTTGACAGAGTCTGGCTGTATGGGGTTGTTAGTATTACACTGACAGGCAGTGATGATACACGGCACTACAGTAGTACAGTGCATCACCTGAGCAATCAGACCCCGGTATGTTGTAGGATTGCACTAATGAAAGTTGTTTCAAAAAGTTTAAAGAAAGGTTTAACGTGAACAATAATATCAGTTTTAGCAACAAGAAATATCCGTCACTATAGGGAAAACAGACTCCCTGCACAATGTTAGGTAAATCATGTCCATAACAACTTTATTATACTCTATTATCCTATACACAATGGCATAGATAGAAATCACAGGTTCCTCAAACAGCTGAAAAGGGGAAAAAAAAAAAGTATTATATATATCATATCTCCCAACTCTGCAGATCGAATGCTACTGTATTACTTGGCAGCCCTGGACCAGATGGTATGAAGATGAATGAGGGAGACTAAATTCCAAAAATAATCTTTTCTTTACTTAACAAGAACTTGATGAGAATTATATACATCAGATAGTAGGCACAACACTTTATGAATGACCACTGTGGTAGATCTGCTCACTTGGCTGCACATGGAGGTAGAAAAGGAATACTGTCTCTTTAAATTTTATGTTGGTTAATTAAGCAGCATAAACCAAATGTAGAGTTCATGAAAGTAAACACAGCTCATCTGGCATAACGGCAAAACAAAATAAGATAGTGTCCAGCAAAGTACTTGGACCGGCCACTCAGGATTAGCAAAAACCACACGGTTGAGGTTAGCAGAAACAAACCCAAACTCCTCTCTCTGGCCTTCAGATACTGACCACCTCTTGAGTCGATAGGCTGGCTCTTTATAGCCCAAACCATGCCCTGGAGTGGAAATAAGGTGGATGGCGTCCCGCCCAGCACTTAGCCATCCACATGAAAAACATGCCCTTGTAAACCTGGCTATTTACCCTCTCTGCACCTAATGAGCAGGAGAAACTTCCATATTTCACATCACTGTAGCCAATAGTCTCAGTGAAACATATCTCCCCTCCAGTATTCTGCGAGTGACTTTGTCACATATCTCCCCCCGCTCTGCCCCAAGCCAGGGGTTTTGTCACCTTCACTTACTAAACATGGAAGTCTGGACAGGGCATCAGCATTCCTATGTAGCTTCCCGGGCCTATGTTCAACCGAGAAACTAAAGTCCTGGAGTGCTAAAAACCACCTAGTCACCCGGGCATTCTTCCCCATCCATCTCAGGGGTGCATGGTCTGAAACTAACCTAAACGTCTGACCTAACAGGTAGTGTCTCAGAGTGTCAACTGCCCACTTTATGGACACGCACTCCTTTTCCACAATAGCATAGTTTTTCTCACAAGTCGAGAGTTTTCTGCTTAGATAAAAGGGGTGGAACATCCTGTGTTCTATTTCTTGAGACAACACGGCTCCTACCCCAACTTCTGAGGCATCCGTCTGGACTATGAACTCCTTATTGAAATCAGGGGCAATCAAAACCGGCTGCTTACACAGGGCAAGCTTCAATTCCTGGAAAGCCATCTCTGCCTCAAAAGACCAATTGGCCATTTCCATCTTTGTATCTTTCAATAGGTCGGTCAGTGGTGCGGCTATGATGGAGAAATTTGGGATAAACCGCCGATCGTACTCCACCAGTTCTAGAAAGGGTCAAACCTGTTTTTTGGAGGCCAGTTGTGGTCCATTCTGGATTGCTTCCACCTTCTTTCCTTGCGGCTTTATTTCGCCCCTTCCGACAATATCGCCCAAGTACTTCACCTCTTCTTTCACCATAGCACACTTCTACAGGTTAATGGTAAAGCCGGCCTTCCTCAGCGCATTCAGAACCGCCTGGACTTTCTGTAGGTGACTTCCCAATCTGGACTGAAGATCACGATGTAGTCTAGGATAAGCGGCGGCGTACTTCCTGTGCGAGGCTAGGATCCGATCCATGGTCCTCTGGAAGGTAGCCGGGGCTCCTTGCATCTGGGTGTACTGAAAACACCTGTCTGGTGTAGAGAAGGAAGTCTTCTCCTTCAAACTTGGAGACAGGAGGATTTGCCAGAACCCTTTTGTTAGGTCCAGGGTGGTGATGTACCTGGCTGGCCCTAGCCTTTCAATAAGTTTGTCTACCCGGGGCATCGGGTACATGTCAAATTCAGACACTTCATTTAGCCTTCTCTAATCATTACAGAACCGCCACTCTCCGTCCGGCTTTGGCACAAGCACAATGGGGCTGGACCAGCTGCTCTTTGACTCCTCGACACCCAGGTTCAACATTCTCCGCACCTCCTTGGAGATTACCTTGCGGCGGGCCTCGTGGATTAGATACGGCCTCTGGTTCACCTGTACATGAGGTTCCGTCTGGATATCATGTTCCACAACCGGCATGCACACTGGCAACTCCGAAAACAGGTCTCCGTTTCGCTGAAGCAACTCTCTGCAGTGTTGCTTCTGGGCCAGTGACAGGATCTCTGCTACTGCGACATCCTTGGCCTTGACTTCAAGATGGTTCTCCAAGCACATAGGTTCCACCAGTTCCCTGTCCTGCCAGGGTTCGAGCAGGATAATGTAATATACCTGGTATGGCTTTCTTCTTCCTGGTTGGTGTACCTTGTAGTTGACATTACTCAACTTTTCGACATCCTCGTATGGCCCTTGCCACCTGGCCAGGAATTTACTTTCCACAGTGGGTATTAACACCATCACCCAAGCTAAACTGTCTCAGCCTCGCCGCCCAGTTGTAGACCCGAGCTTGAACCTCTTGGGATTGAAGGAGGCTCTCCCTCACAATTGGCATCACCTTCTCTATCCGGTCCTGCATTTGGGCCACATGCTCGATGACGCTCCTGTGGGGTGTCACCTTGGCTCCCCAAGTTTCCTTTGCAATATCCAGAAGTCCGTGAGGAGCCGACCATATAGCAGCTTGAAGGGGGAGAATCCTGTAGACGCCTGGGGAACTTCGCTAACTGAGAACAGCGGGTAGGGGAGTAAGACAATTCCAGTCTCTGCCATCCTTTTCCATCACCTTCTTCAACATGGACTTCATGTTAGAACCTTGCTGTTAGGTTTTTTTTCCTTTGCTGGTCACATGACCTTGTTGGCCTATTTAATCCTGCTCCGCCCTTCTGGCTTTGCTGGACTTCATTGTATATCTACTTTCTAGCTAGCCTGTGCTCTGTATCTAACTCTGTTAGTTTGCTTGGTCTACGGACCTCTATGTTCTATCTATTTTGTTTGTTCGTCTGTCTGCTACTATTTCTGTTAGGTGTCCCATATTCCTCCCAGTCCTTAGTACTTGTAGGGATTCCCTCCTCACATCTATAGGTCTCCGTACAGACTAGATTAGGACTTTAGCAGGTCTGATCGCAGGATCAGGTTCCCTGTTACATCGTAGGGATTCAGCTGAGTCTTATAGTAGGGACAGATCTCCTCTCTTTCCTTAGCTTTGGTAGCAGAACATAACAGTAAGTCCAGCCTGCAAATTCTCTAAGGAAAGATTTTTTTTTTTTTTTGTTCCATCATGGTGTCGGTTCAGGATTTGGCTAAACACCTGCAGGGACTCTCTCTGGAAGTGGCCGAGCTCCGTCAGCACGTGAGTAACTGTCCTGAAGCATATTTCTTGGAGCCTAAGGTATGTTTGCCGGATTTATTTTTTGGTGAACATCAAGAATTTTTTTCATTTAAAAATGCTTGCTTATTGTATTTTCGTTTGAGACCCAAGTCCTCTGGGGATGAATCCCAGCGCGTAGGGTTCATAATGTCACTTTTGCGCAAAGAGCCTCAGGAGTGGGCCTTTTCTTTGCAACCTAGTGATACATGCTTCAGATCAGTGGATAGTTTTTTTTCTGCTTTAGGACTATTATATGATGATCCTGACCGTGTGGCATCAGCTGAGACTGAGTTGAGACGTTTAAAACAAGGATCAGGTAATGTCGAAAAATATTGTACTCATTTTCGTCGTTGGTCCACTCAAACAGGGTGGAACGATTCTGCTCTGAAAAGTCTATTTCTTGCTGGGCTCAGTGAAAGGGTTAAAGACCTGCTAATTGCTTATCCTACACCTGAGGATTTGCAACAGGCTATGCAATTAGCTATACGGGTGGATAGAAGACTGCGTGCTAGGGTTAATGAGAGCAAATCCTCTGCTATGTCAGTTTCTGGTTATGATAATGTGTGTACTAACAGTGGTGAACCGATGGAGATTGGATCGGTGGCACCTCGCTCTCAAGAAAAAGACCGTCGTTTTTCAGAAGGCTTGTGTTTCTATTGCGGAAAATCTGGTCATTTGATTAAAGGCTGTGAGCTTCGTATGAAGAAAGAAAAAAAAAAGGTCAGTCACGCCCGTATTGCCTGTTTAAATTCCAAGGGTATATTTTTAGCTGCTTCCACGATTGCTCAGGAAAAATTAATGGAATTTCGGGTGTTTGTTGATTGCGGGTCTACACTGAATGTAATTGATGGGGGATTCGTGGAAAAACTCAATTTAAAACCTGAACCTTTATCATCCCCCATTGCTGTGGTTTCTGTGGATGGCTCCCCTTTGAAGAATATTACTCTCAAGGTCAGTGAATTTCCTCTCACTATTAATGGTGTTCACCATGAGAAATTGGATTTGGTAGTGTTGAATAACTTGCCTTCTCCAGTAATATTGGGTTTGCCCTGGTTAAAATTTCACAATCCTGTACTGGATTGGTCTACCAGTGAAATTAAATCCTGGAGCCATAAATGTTATGACAAGTGTTGTAACGGGCGTATTGCAGCTTTGGATAGGGGAGAATTGCCTGTTCCTATTCAGGATTTTTGGAGAGTTTTTTCTGAGAAGGAATCGCAGGTTTTGCCTCCCCATAGAGACTATGATTGTTCTATTGAATTTGTCCCTGGAGCGACTCTTCCTAAAAGTCGTTTATTTAACCTTACCATTCCTGAGAGGAAGGCTTTGGAGGAATACATACAGACAAGTTTGGCCGCCGGTCACATTAGGCCCTCTAAGTCTCCTGTGGCGGTTGGATTTTTTTTTGTAAAAAAAAAGGACGGCGGTTTACGTCCTTGTCTGGATTTTCGTGAGATTAACAAAATTACGGTACGCAATCCTTACCCACTGCCATTGATTCCTGATCTGTTTAACCAGTTATTGGGGGCCAAGTGGTTCTCTAAAATTGACCTTAAGGGGGCATACAATCTGTTGCGCATGAAGGAGGGTGACGAATGGAAGACTGCTTTTAACACTCCTGTGCGTCATTTTGAGAATCTGGTTATGCCTTTTGGTCTTACTAATGCTCCTGCATTTTTTCAGAATCTGATTAATGACATCCTTAGACCTTTGATCGGTAAAAATGTGGTTGTGTATTTGGATGACATTTTGATTTATTCGCCAGATCTGGAGTCTCATTGGCGGAGCATGCGTGAGGTATTACAGTTATTAATGGACAATTCGCTTTTTGCTAAGCTGGAGAAATGTGAGTTCGCTGTACAGAGAATTAGTTTTTTGGGCTACATTATCTCCAGCAAAGGTTTTGAGATGGATCCGGTTAAGGTTCAGGCTGTGCAGGAATGGCCTAGGCCTATTGGTTTGAAATCGATACAGAGGTTTTTGGGTTTCGCCAATTACTACAGAAAATTCATAAAAAATTTTTCTAGTATTGTCAAACCTCTGACTGATCTCACCAGGAAAGGTGCTGATGCGGTTCAGTGGTCTTCTGAGGCCATTGAAGCTTTTGTGTATCTCAAGGAGAGGTTCACCTCTGCTCCCATCCTTATGCAGCCTGATGCTACTAGGCCGTTTTTGGTTGAGGTTGATGCTTCCTCTGTGGGGGTTGGCGCAGTATTGTCTCAGGATAACGGGGATGGATTACATCCCTGTGCCTTTTTTTTCAAAAAAATTTTCGGAGACTGAACTGAATTACGATATTGGTAATCGGGAATTATTGGCTATTAAACTCGCATTTGAACACTGGCGCCACTTCTTGGAAGGTGCGGAATTTCCCGTTCAGGTTCTTACGGATCATAAAAATCTGATATATCTTGATGCTGCCAAACGCCTGAATGCCCGTCAGGCTAGGTGGGCACTGTTTTTCTCGCGGTTTAATTTCTCCGTTACTTACATCCCTGGTACTAAGAATGTTAAGGCGGATGCCTTGTCTCGCAGTTTTTCTCCCATAGTCGGTGCTGAGAAAGAGGAAAACATTTTACAAGAAGGTGTTGTGATAGCTGCTTTAGACTCCGTTTTGGAAGATGAGATTCTTAAAGCTCAGGAGAATGCCCCATCTAACACTCCTCATGGGAGGTTGTTTGTGCCTGAGACCTTTAGGAGAGATTTGTTTGTTGAGTGTCACGAATCTCGGTTGGCAGGTCATCCCGGAATCTCTGAGACCAAGAGACTGGTGGGTCGCAGTTTTTGGTGGCCTGGATGGCAGAAGGAAGTCATTAAGTGGGTGCGCCAATGTACTATATGTGCTAGATCTAAGTCCTCACATACTCCTGCTGCGGGGTTGCTTTGTCCTTTGGAGGTCCCCAGTGCTCCTTGGACACATTTGGCTATGGACTTTATAACTGACCTTCCCCCCTCTGAGGGTTTTACTGTCATCTGGGTGGTCGTGGACCGCTTTAGCAAGATGTGTCACTTGGTTCCCTTCGTCAAACTGCCCTGCGCTAAAACTCTCGCTAAGGCCTTTGTCAAGGAAATTGTCAGACTTCATGGCGTTCCTACTGACATTGTTTCTGATAGGGGTCCTCAGTTCGTGGCTCGTTTTTGGCGTGCCTTTTGTGACAGGTTGGGAATTCATTTGTCGTTTTCGTCCGGATATCATCCTGAATCTAATGGCCAGACAGAAAGGAAAAACCAGGATGTTGAGCAGTTCTTGCGTTGTTTTGTGGCAGACAATCAAGAGGGGTGGTCTGAGTTTCTGCCACTTGCCGAATTTGCTCTGAACAATCATACATCTTCTTCTGCTGGTTGTTCGCCTTTTTTTTGTTGTTCTGGGAGACATCCGTCGTTTGGGTCGTTCTCCAAGTTGGGATCTGCCGTGCCTGAGGAGGAGAATTTTTCCGGTGATTTGGAAAGAGTTTGGACGGATGTGCGTGGTAATCTTCAGGAGGCCAACAGAAAATCTAAAGACTACTTTGATAGGAAACGACAGGAGGTTTTGTTCGCTGTTGGTGACATGGTTTGGTTGTCCTCTAGGAATCTGCGGTTGAGGATTCCTTCTAAGAAATTGGGTCCCAAGTTTGTAGGGCCCTTTAAGGTGCTTCAGGTTGTCAACCAATCTGCTGTTAGGTTGGAGGTTCCTACCTCCTGGAGAATTAATCCGGTCTTTCATGTCTCTCTGTTAAAAAAAGCTGTTGTGTCGGATGGTGACGCCTCTGCCTCTGTTCCTCCGGTGGTGGAGGACGGGGAATATGAAATTTCTCGCATCCTTGACTCTAGACGGTATAGAGGTAGTTTGCAGTATCTTGTGGCCTGGAAAGGTTTCGGACCCGAGGATAACTCTTGGGTGAGGTCAGATGATGTTTCCGCGTCCAGACTTATCAGAGCGTTTCACAGGAGATTTCCTGATAAGCCTGGTCCTAGGGGATCCGGAGGATCCTCTTAGAAGGGGGGGTACTGTTAGAACCTTGCTGTTAGGTTTTTTTTCCTTTGCTGGTCACATGACCTTGTTGGCCTATTTAATCCTGCTCCGCCCTTCTGGCTTTGCTGGACTTCATTGTATATCTACTTTCTAGCTAGCCTGTGCTCTGTATCTAACTCTGTTAGTTTGCTTGGTCTACGGACCTCTATGTTCTATCTATTTTGTTTGTTCGTCTGTCTGCTACTATTTCTGTTAGGAGGTGTCCCATATTCCTCCCAGTCCTTAGTACTTGTAGGGATTCCCTCCTCACATCTATAGGTCTCCGTACAGACTAGATTAGGACTTTAGCAGGTCTGATCGCAGGATCAGGTTCCCTGTTACATCGTAGGGATTCAGCTGAGTCTTATAGTAGGGACAGATCTCCTCTCTTTCCTTAGCTTTGGTAGCAGAACATAACACTTCAGGGTCTTGTTAAATCTTTCCACGAGGCTGTCCGCCTGCAGATGGTACATGGAGGTTCTGAGCTGTGTAATTTGGAGAGCCGTACACAACTCCCTCATCACTTTTGACATAAACGGGGTTCCCTGGTCCGTCAAGATCTCCTTTGGAAAGCCCGTCCGGGAGAAAATATGCACAAGCTCTCTGGCGATACTCGCAGCAGAGGAGTTTCTCAATGGTACCGCCTCTGCATACCGAGTTGCATAGTCCAACACTACCATGATGTATTGGTGCCCCCTGGCATACTTGACCAGGGGCCCGACAAGGTCCATTGCAATCCAGTCAAATGGGACCTCTATAATAGGAAATGGCACTAGAGGGCTTCGGAAGTGGGACACGGGAGCAGTTAGCTGACAGGTGGGGCAGGACTGGCAGTAATTAACTTTTCCTGTGACATCCAGACCAGTAGAACCTCTGCAAGACCCACTCTTGGGTTTTCTCTACTTCCAGATGTCCACATAAAATATAAGAATGGGCCAGGTCTAACACTCTACGTCTATAGGGACACAGCACCAGCAACTGCTCTACCACTTCCCCTTTTGGTTTAGTGACCCGATAAAGTAGTTCCTCATTTAGTGTGAAATATGGGAACCTGGTTTCAGCCCCCGGCTCTTGAGCAACCCCATTTACCACAGACACATTATCAAATGCATTTTTCAATGTGGGACCGTCTCAGTCTGCATTGGGAATTCAACATAGTGGGATCGGCTGCTTCCTGAGTCACGTGGTACACCTGCTTTCTGTCATAATTCCCAGAACAGGCTAAAGTCCCGCCCTATTATCACTGGGTGTAGCAGGTCCTTAACTACTTCCACCTAATGGGACTCAGCGCCGCAGTTAGTTTAATAGTCACTCTGGCAACTTGCAGTCTTTAGCATCCCCGTGAATACAGCGGACACCCACGTTTTTCCCGGGTATCAACCTGTCGGGGAGTGTGGCCATTATCAGAGTCACCAAACTCCCTGAGTCCAAGAGTCCCGTTACCAGTATCCCATTGATTGTTACGGGACATGCCTATGGCCCCTCACCGAGCCGTCAGTCCACACTGCAAGCTGGCTAGGCATAATATGAACAGCGCCTGCGCAGGCTGCAATCCATCTGCTCGGAGGACATAAGACAACGGGCAGCTATGTGTCCGGGACCGTATCATCTCTAACAGGTCAAGTTTTTACCAGCGACTTTTGGCAATCCCTCATCGACCCCTTAGGATCTCGAACTCCCCCCAGTTGTGGCTCTACTACCCCTCTTTTGAGAATTCGGGCTCTTTCTGGGTACTCCAGTATGGGGATGCGACCACACCCGACTTCCTTAGGGACCTCTCGACCACCTGGTACCTTTCTACTAGTCCAACTAGGTCGTCTGCATTTTGGGGGTCCCCCTGGACAAACCAGGTGTGCACCGGCCATGGAAGCCAGTGTATAAATCTGTCTAAAACAACTCATTCGACCATCTGGGGTAGAGTTGAGGAGTCCGGCTGCAACCACTTTTTTTCAAGATTTAGTAAGTCAAACATCTGGGAGCGAGGGGGTTTGTCACCACAATACGCCCAGTGGTGGACCCTTTGGGCTCAAACTGACAGTCACTCCAACACGTGCCAAAATTTCCGTTTTTAAATTTAGCATACTCCTGTGCATCCTGTAATGCCAGGTCATAATAAGCCTTTTGCGACTCGCCAGTTAGATAGGGAGCTAGCACCTCCGCCCACTGCTTCGGCGGCAGCCTCTCTTGCTCTGCTACCTGTCAAAAATGCCTCCACATCATCACCTGGGGTCATCTTTTGCATGGCTCGTCTTACTGCTTTCCGGACGTACAAGTCATCACCTGGACTTGGGGGAGGGGCTGCCGGCCTCCCACAAACCGCCTCTGTGAGCAACTCAATCTGATGCTGCTGTCGGTACTGGTCTTGCTGATGCTGCTGTTGTCGGAACTGGTCTTGTTGCTGCTGCTGCTGTCCGTATGATCTTGTAGCTGTTGCTGCTGCTGTTGTAAGATCTGTTGCATCAGTAGCTTACTCATCTCCTGATGTTCCAGTTGTTGCTGTTGGGCCATCTGTTGCTGCTGTTGGGCCTTCACAGGGCGCTGAAGCAGGTCCTCCATGCTGTCTGACTCCGCCTCCTGGCTCACTTCCGCCTTCACCCAGGACACTCACTCACTTGTAGCAGTCACACGTGTTTGCTGGGAATGCTGCCCGCACTTCTAACACCACCAGTGGTAGATCTGCTCACTCGGCTGCACATGGAGGTAGAAAAGGAATACTGTCTCTTTAAATTTTCAGTTGGTTTATGAAGCAGCATAAACCAATGTAGAGTTCATGAAAATAAACACAGCTCATCTGGCCTAATGGCAAAACAAAATAAGAAAGTGTCCAGCAAAGTCCTAGCAACGGCCACTCAGGATTAGCAAAAACCACACGCTTCAGGTTAGCACAAACAAACACAAGCTCCTCTCTTTGGAGCTGGCCTCCAGATATGACCATCTCCTGAGTCAATAGGCTGGCTCTTTATAGCCCAAACCACGCCCTGAAGTGGAGATAGGGTGGATGGCGTCCCTCCAAGCCATCCACCTGTAAAGCATGCCCTTGTAAACCTGGCTATTAACCCTCTCTGCACCTAATGTGCAGGAGAAACTTCCATCATTCGCATCACTGAAGCAAATAGTCTCAGTAAAACATATCTCCCCTCCAGTATTCTGCCAGTGACTTTGTCACACCCCCCAAGGCAATGTTCTGTACTGTAGTGTTTAAGTAGGCCTCCTGGCCTGAGCCATGTGCCTCATCCTGCTGCTCACCTTAGCAAAGTTGTATCCCTATAATTAAGTCTCCAGGCCTTCTGCTGCCCTTGGGCAAAGTTCTGTACTGGTTAAGTAGGCCTCCTGGCTGAGATAAAGACATCACCCTGTAGGGTGCATGGCCTGGCCGGACATGTGAGTGGAAGTGTGCTAGGAGTGCTCCTGGGATAAGCATCCTAATGGAGGATCCACTGGGCCCCTAACTACATAAGAAGTGGTATTAGCCCTTCTATACACGTCCTAGCACTGACCGACGTGCATAGGAGGCGCGATCATGGCCGGAGGAGCAGCAGCGAGACGACGGGGAGCAGCAGCAGGAGGGAATAGAGGCATCCAAGATGGCACATACTCCTCTGCAACAGGCACCAGTACAGGAAGTCAGTGGCTGCAGGCACAGCACTGAGGCAGGCTGGCTTCGTTAAAGCTGCAAGCACAGGAGCCTGAACTGGCAATGAGGCACATATATGGGTGCTACGCCAGATGACCTAGTCACCAGACCTGAACCCCATCGAGATGGTTTGGCAGAGTGAAGGCAAAAGGGCCAACAAGTGCTAAGCATCTCTGGGAACTTCTTCAAGATTGTTGGAAGACCATTTCCGGTGACTACCTCTTGAAGCTCATCAAGAGAATGCCAAGAGTGTGCAAAGCAGTCATCAAAACAAAAGGTGGCTACTTTGAAGAACCTAGAATATAAGACATATTTTCAGTTGTTTCACACTTTTTTGTTAAGTATATAATTCCACATGTGTTAATTCATAGTTTTGATGCCTTCAGTGTGAAAGTACAATTTTCAAAGTCATGAAAATACAGTAAAATTTTTAAATGAGGTGTGTCCAAACTTTTGGTCTGTAATGTACATATCATGGCGGTGTCTAATCATTTCTCTGTGCTCTCAGAGGAATTCAAGAACACTGCTAATAATGACTCTGAAAGTCCCTGAGCCCCGCAACCTCAGCCAGAAATCACAGCTTCCCACCATAAGGCTGCGTGCCCACGTTGCGTATTACAAGCGTATATGCTGCGGAATTTCCGCAGCGTAAACGCTTGTAAAACGCATGTATATCCGCACCCCATGGTCCCCAATGGCATTCCGCAATGTCAATGCCCATGCTGCGGATTTTTCCGCAGCGTATATGGTGCGGTCAAAAATCCGCAGCATGTTCATTAATTTTGCGTTTCCGCATGCGGAATCAATGTGCGGATGGTACCCAAGTCTGGAGGAGAGGAGACTCTCCTCCAGACCTGGGTACCAAAGAACCTGTAAAAAAAAGAATAAAATAAAGTTTATACTTATCTTCTGATGTTTTCCCGCCGTCGCGCTGCTGTGTGAAAGACCTGCCACGTCATGAGTCATGTGACCCATCACATGACTCAATGACGTCACCGCAGGTCCTGCATACAACAGCGTGAGCAGCTCAAGACTCCGGACGGGGCAGAGAATGCATCAGAAGGTGAGTATAAACTTTATTTTTTTCTTTTTTACCATTCTGATTCTTTTTTTTTTAACTATTACTTGGTCACACTATATAAATCCATGCCGGTTGCATGGATTTATATAGTGTGAACAAGTTGTCAAGCACTTTTCCAAGTGCTGCTTAAATCACTTGGAGAAGTGCTTGATAACCCGCATGCGGAAATGCATGCAAATACGCTGCAAAGACGCCTCACAAACGCTTCTACCTGGCGGGAAAACCGCATGTAAAATCCGCATGCGATTTTCCCGCCAGGGAGAAGCGTAAAAAATATGCTTCAGTTCCGCAACGTGGGCACATAGCCTAATACAGATCAGCACATTAAGGAGCCCACGTTAAAGGATGTGTTTATAGCTGTAACACAGTATGGATCTGCTTTAGCCTCACTTAGCAGTCAGATGGGAGAGATTAAAGAGGAGCTTTCTTTTATGAGGCAAGTGATACAAAGGGTTAATGAACGCACTACAGCAGCAGAGGGCAAAATCAGTGATCTGGAGGATAAGCGTGGCGCCCCTGAGGGTTCGGTCACCACAGGGGTACTGCATCTCTTTAATGAGGTGTGGTATCTCTCCTTCGAGGTAAGGATGGTGTAACTGTCAGGACCCCACCTCTGCATCCAACACTACACCTCTCCCACCCGAGGGGGGGGGGGCTCATATGCACCAGGGTGCTGCCACACCCGGGATAAGTGGAGATGGGGGGAACCAAAAGATAGGGGGAACCTGGTAGTGGGTGAGGGTGGAGGACGCACATTTAGGTTACACAACAAAAATTCATATTTAATAAACAGCCATCTTGGGCTTAAGGTCTTTGACTCTGATCTTCATCACTGAATGTGGCTTTCTGTGTGAACCTGCAGCCGATGGGGACACGATCCTCGTACTCTTGCCTTGAGACGAGGAGCGAGTCAGAGTTAACGGTTGTCTCTACCCGGTCAAGGTCCCTACCCAAGAAGGCCTGGAGGGGAGCAGAGGAGACAAGCTCCGCAGGCAAAAGGATCCCAGGGGGATGCAGCGGAGCGGTATACGCCACCTGTCCTCACTATTCTGGCCTAGTCAGAGGGATTCCTGCTGCAAAAGGGGTGCCGGCCCCCGATATCTCTCTGTCACTTTAAGTCTTAGTCGGAGAAGCCCGGAGGCTCAGTGGATCCCACCGGGTAACGGAAGGAGCGGAGTAGCCACGCATACCCTTGTTCTGTGCATAGTCCAGAGGGAGACCCGGCCTTAGTACAAGTACCACACACGGATAGGAGAGGACCTAGTGGGAAAAGTCTAGGAACACTCTGGTGCGGGGTCCTGACCAAAGCACCTGAACTACTCGGAGGTTGTCGACCCCTGGTCCTGGTGGCCGCAGTGCGCCGTGAGGAGCAGGGAGAAGCCTTGCAGCTGTGCATTCTACCGTGAGTAAAGCTTGGAAGACTACCCCTATGGCCTCCGGTTTCTTATTGTAACACGGCACCGCACGACACCACACCACATCTCCCACTACAATTCCCATCCTCCTGTTTCCTCTGCCCTGAGGCCCTGCTCCGCCTGTGGGGAGTAGTACCATCTGCTGCTGCCACTACATCCCGCCTCAGGGGACTGAACGCAGCGCTGGTGGAGGATCACCAAAAACCACAGGGGGCGTAGTCTTTCACACCACTCGAAACACTGTCACCGTCCCTCCTAGCCCTTAACTTTTTAATGTGACAACCCTGGGCACGGACCGGGCCTAGGACGCGACTACATCCACCCTGCACAGTGGCCCGGCTTCTGAGTACCCCAACTCTCAGGGTGGGCTAGCGAGCGGGGAGGGGAAGGAGAGGCGTCCCCTAGTCCAACCGAATCAGACGTATTGCTATTAACCATCTCTCTCCTCCACCCGGGCGTCACATAAGCAGCCTCAAATACTGGACAGCCAGAGACATGAATAACAAATCATGGCCCTATTAGCTAAAACAAATGATTTGGAAAACAGACTCAGGCGAAATAATATAAGAGTGATTGGGGTCCCTGAAATAACAGAGCAATAATCCGAATGAGTGCTTTGAGACATGGTTACGTTTTTGTTTGTAACTGATTGCCTGTCTGCCCTCTTTGCTGTGGAAAGGGTGCCAACCCGGCCACTGCCACCAGGGACCCCTTCACGTCCAGTATTAATAAAGCTGCTGCACTGCAAAGACAGAGATGCCATCCTTAAGACTCCCTGTGATAAAGGGGACATTTCTATTAATGGCCAAAGAATTTTTTTTTTTTCCGGATTACACCATTGAAGTTTCAAAACGTAGGGCGCAGTTACTTGATGTAAAACGAAGTCTGCAAACCTCATACTCCATGATTTACCCTGCGAAACTTAGAGTGGCGGCTCTGGGAGCCACTTTCTTTTTTGAACATCCGAAAGACGCACTCCTTTGGACTGATCTGAATGAGCAGAGGATCCGTCAAAATCAGTAACTTTGAACCTGGATAATTAAAGATATACAGTGCCTACAAGTAATATTCAACCCCCTGCAGATTTAGCTGGTTTGATAAGATGCAAATAAGTTAGAGCCTTCAAACTGCAAACGAGAGTAGGTTTTATGAACAGAAGCATAAATCTTACAAACCAAAAAGTTATGTTGCTCAGTTGAATTTTATTAAATTTTAAACATAAAAGTGTGGGTCAATTATTATACAACCCCTATGTTTAATATTTTGTGGAATAACCCTTGTTTGCAATTACAGCTAATAATCGTCTTTTATAAGACCTGATCAGGCCGGCACAGGTCTGTGGAGTTATCTTGGCCCACTCCTCCATGCAGATCTTCTCCAAGTTATCTAGGTTCTTTGGGTGTCTCATGTTGACTTTATTCTTGAGCTCCTTCCACAAGTTTTCAATTGGGTTAAGGTCAGGAGACTGACTAGGCCACTCCAACACCTTGACTTTTTCCCTCTTGAACCAGGCCTTGGTTTTCTTGGCTGTGTGCTTTGGGTCGTTGTCTTGTTGGAAGATGAAATTACGACCCATCTTAAGATCCTTGATGGAGGAGCGGAGGTTCTTGGCCAAAATCTCCAGGTAGGCCGTGCTATCCATCTTCCCATGGATGCGGACCAGATGGCCAGGCCCCTTGGCAGAGAAACAGCCCCACAGCATGATGCTGCCACCCCCATGCTTGACTGTAGGGATGGTATTCTTGGGGTCGTATGCAGTGCCATCCAGTCTCCAAACGTCACGTGTGTGGTTGGCACCAAAGATCTCGATCTTGGTCTCATCAGACCATAGAACCTTGAACCAGTCTGTCTCAGAGTCCTCCAAGTGATCATGAGCAAACTGTAGACGAGCCTTGACATGACGCTTTGAAAGTAAAGGTACCTTACGGGCTCGTCTGGAACGGAGACCATTGCGGTGGAGTACGTTACTTATGGTATTGACTGAAACCAATGTCCCCACTGCCATGAGATCTTCCCGGAGCTCCTTCCTTGTTGTCCTTGGGTTAGCCTTGACTCTTCGGACAAGCCTGGCCTCGGCACGGGAGGACACTTTCAAAGGCTGACCAGGCCGTGGAAGGCTAACAGTAGTACCATAAGCCTTCCACTTACGGATGATGCTCCCAACAGTGGAGACAGGTAGGCCCAACTCCTTGGAAAGGGTTTTGTACCCCTTGCCAGCCTTGTGACCCTCCACGATCTTGTCTCTGATGGCCTTGGAATGCTCCTTTGTCTTTCCCATGTTGACCATGTCTGAGTGCTGTTCACAAGTTTGGGGAGGGTCTTAAATAGTCAGAAAAGGCTGGCAAAAGAGATCTTTAATCCACACATGTGAAGCTCATTATTCTTGGTGCCTGAACTACTTCTTAATACTTTAGGGGGACAAAACAGAATTCTTGCGGTTTGAGGGGTTGAATAATAAATGACACTCTGAATTAACTTTTAACGTTTTAAAAAAAAAACTAAAAAAAAGTTGCTGCAGTGCATTTCCCACTTCCAGGCTGATCTACAGTACAAATGTCACAATGCCAAGTTAATTCCGCATGTGTCAACCAGCTAAATCTGCAGGGGGTTGAATACTACTTGTAGGCACTGTATACCATCGGAGTTTCCCGATTGAATATTGGGGTCATATCCTTTACTCCCTAGCCCACGGCCCAGTGGACACAACTATCCTGAGCTACAACCCCTGGCAAAAATAATGGAATCACCGGGCTCGGAGGATGTTCATTCAGTTGTTTGATCTTGTTGATAAAAAGCAGATCACAGACATGGTCCCAAAGTAAAGTCTTTTCAAATGGCAACTATAGGGCTTTAGAAACACTAAAAGAAATCAAAATTCAAAATGTGGTAGTCAGTAGGGTAATTTTTTTCAGACGAAGCAGAGGGAAAAAATTATGGAATCATGAAAAACAAACACACAAAAGAACACTCCAATACATCACTAGTATTTTGTTGCACCACCTCTGGCTTTAATAACAGCTTGCAGTCTCTGAGGCATGGACTTAATGAGTGACAAACAGTACTCTTCATCAATCTGCCTCCAACTTTCTCTGATTGCTGTTGCCAGATCAGCTTTGCAGGTTGGAGCCTGGTCATGGACCATTTTCTTCAACTTCCACCAAAGATTTTCAATTGGATTGAGATCCGGACTATTTGCAGGCCATGACATTGACCTTATGTGTCTTCTTTCAAGGAATGTTTTCACAGTTTTTGCTCTATGGCAGGATGCATTATGATCTTGAAAAATATTATGTCATCATCCTCAAATATCATTTCAATTGATGGAATAAGAACACTGTCCAAAATATCAATGTAAACTTGGGCATTTATTGAAGATGTAATGACAGCCATCTCCCCAGTGCCTTTACCTTACATGCAGCCCCATATCATCAATGACTGCGGAAATTTGCATGCTCTCTTCATGCAGTCATCTTTATAAATCTCATTGGAACGGCACCAAATAAAAGTTCCAACATCATCACCTTGCCCAATGCAGATTTGCGATTCATCACTGAATATGACTTTCATCCAGTCATCCACAGTCCACGATTGCTTGTTTTTTTCTGTTTAGGTGTTAATGATGTCTCATGTTTAGCTTTTCTGCATGTAAATCCCATTTCCTTTAGGCGGTTTCTTACAGTTCGGTCACAGACTGACTCCAGTTTCCTCCCATTCGTTCCTCATTTGTTTTGTTGTGCATTTCCTGTTTTGGAGACATATTGCTTTAAGTTTCCAGTCTTGATGCTTTGATGTCTTCCTTAGTCTACCAGCATGTTTGCCTTTAACCACCTTCCCATGTTGTTTGTATTTGGTCCAGATTTTAGACCCAGCTGACTGTGAACAACCAACATCTTTTGCAACATTGCGTGATGATTTACCTTCTTTTAAGAGTTTGATAGCCCTCTCCTTTGTTTCAATTGACATCTCTCATGTTGGAGCCAGGATTCATGTCAGTCCACTTGGTGCAACAGCTCTCCAAGGTGTGATCACTTCTTTTTAGATGCAGACTAACGAGCAGATCTAATTTGATGCAGGTGTTAGTTTTGGTAATGAAAATTTACAGGGTGATTCCATAATTTTTTCCCTCTGCTTGGTCTGCAAAAAATTACCCTTACTGAGTACCACATTTTTAATCTTGATTTCTTTTAGTGTTTCTTAAAGCCCTAAAGTTGCCATTTGAAATGACTTTAGTTTTGTGCTATGTCTGTGATCTGCTTTTTTTTTTAACAACATTAAACAACTGAATGAACATCCTCCGAGCCCGGTGATTCCATAATTTTTGCCAGGGGTTGTATATCCGAATATTGCAGGCCCCCAGGAAGTGTTTAACCCTGTTCATTTTAGGTTTATTGTTTGCCTTATATACGGCTACAGGATGGACTGGTGCCTTTCTTCATGCAGATTGCATGGATGGATTAATGTTGACTTGTTTAAATGTGTTTGTGGGGTTTTTGTTTCTATAATTTCTTGTCTGGTTCTGCAAATACTAGCGGTCAAGCTGACTAAGTGGAAATACTGTAAAGAGGGTTATAAAAGGGAAGAGAAAGGTGAGATACCGCTCAAGTCACCTGTGTTGGAAAAGTTTGGTATAGGACCAAGTTTTATTTCATGGGTTAAATTGCTGTATGGTAGGCCGATGGCTAAAATACGGGTAAATGGACGCCTCTCCCCGGCCTTTGGACTGAGTAGAGGTACGCGACAAGGGTGCCCGTTGTCCCCTCTGCTCTTTGCACTGGCCATTGAACCTCTGGCACCAGTTATCAGGGAGCATCCAGGAATAGTTGGCTATAACTTCTGAGTCCCTTCCTACAGCATTAGAAACGATAGAAACATTTGGAAAATACTCTGGTCTGAAGATAAACTGGAGCAAATCAGTAATACTTCCATTGGATAATATAGATGAGAATGCTTCCAACTACATTAATTTGGGTTTACAAGTGGTATCGGAGTTTAAATATTTAGGCATCAATATATCGGCAAAAATAAATGATTATGAGATGTTGAATCCTGACCCAGTCTTAATTAAATTTAGAGGTAAACTAGGCGCCTGGTCTAAGTTACCGTTGTCGGTTGTGGGCCGTCCTAATCTGGTCAAAATGATCTGGATGCCACAATTGCTGTATGTTCTACACAACTCCCCAATATGGATAAATCTGAGATTTTTCTTTAAAGTCAGTCAGGAGTTTAGGAAGGAGTTTAGAAAATTAATATGGGGCAAACAGGCTCCGAGAATTAAACTGGAAACATTGCAAAGAAACAAAACAATGGGATGGCTTGCGGTTCCTAACCCATGGGTATATTATGTGGCATCTCAGCTTCAACATATTCGGGGATGGGACGACCCTGGGGGAGGGGGATCTCGGAGTATATTGCTACAGCGTTATTTCCAGTCAGATGAACTCTATGAGGTATTGGAGGGTGCATACGTTTGGGACACTTGGAGGCAAAATACCGACTATGCTGTTATGTTATAAACTTTGGGGGACGGTGGAAAAATTACAAGGAAGAGAAGGTGTTTCACAATTTACTTCATTATGGAACACTCCATGGCTTCCAAATCTATACCTGGTGGGATTTGGCTCCTGGAGCTCCAAGGGTTTAAACAGACTTAATCAAGTGCTGATACGTGATATGATTAAGGAATTCTCACAGCTGCAAAATGAGACAAATGGATTCTGGAGGCGCTCCCGTGGAAGAAAGAGTAACCAAAAAAATTGTTGAGTCTTCCAAATATGGTGCAATCAAATGGAGGATATTCCACAATGGATAAAAAAAAGATCACACAATGCATTTCTGCTCATAGTGCCTTCATCAGGTGTGTATCAAGGCTCTATGAGCGGAAACGCATTGTATAATCCTTTTTAAGACCCCCTTCTCCCTCCCCTTTTTTGTGTATCCATGTCCCTTATGTGTATTCATGGTTTTATGATTTTTTAATAAACCCACGAGTATTAATCCCTTGTGGAATATCCTCCTTGTGATTGCACCATATTTGGAAGACTCAACAATTTTTTGGTCACTCTTTCTTCCTTGGAAGCGCCTCCAGAATTCATTTGTCTCAACTTGTTCACGTTGTAGCTGTCTGTCGGGTAGGACAAATATACCACCACAGTCTATGGAAGAGCTGAAAACCGTGGTCTGAGAACCTCAATAACAGGCAAATTCCTCAAATAGAGTTGTGCCTATCAGCACAACTTGCTCAGGTGAGCATAAAAGATTTTTTATTCTTTTAAAGTTTTTAGTCTCTACTTACTAAGCTTAGGTAGCACTCTCTTTTTCCTCCACATATTTCTACCCAGGAACAATCATCAGCTGCAAAACGAATATGGGTTACCTCACTCTGAATTCTATAAATATTTACAATTTAGGAACGCATATCGGGCAGAAGGCATTGTTCTGGAAGGGGAAGGGGGGTACTCCGAAACTCAATAATACAGAGAATAGCTAATCTACACAGTTCTCGTGGACTGATCTCATCTATATATATATAATCGTCTTATCCCGTGTGTCTGTCTGTGTGTCTGTATGTCTGTCCAGGAAATCCCGCGTCGCTCATTGGTCCGGCAGCAGCCAATCAGCGCCGCGGGATTTCTGGAAAAAGATGGCGGCCGTTAGCGCCTCAACTGCGGGACGGAGCTGAGCGGCGATGCAGCCGGGAGATGAGCGCCGCGAGGCACTCATCTCCCGGCCGGCAACAGCAGAAGGAACCCGACCGCCGGACCCATCTGCGGGACGGAGATGCAGCTGGGAGATGAGCGGCGCGAGGCGCTCATCTCCCGGCCGGTAGCAGCTGACCTCCATGCGGAAGGGAGGACCGGGGAGCGGTGCTGCGGGTCGGGATACTTCTGCTGCGAGCACCCGCTATGTCCCGGGTTCTCGCAGCGTAAGTAGCCGCACAGGCAGCGCCGCTCCCCGGTCCTCACCAAGACGATTCGATGATTGGTCACGGTCTTCGGACCAGACCAATCACTGATCTTAGCGCAAAACTTCAACACCGCTGTGCTGATTGGTCGGCGACGCCGCCCGCGACCAATCACCGATTTGGGCGCCACATTTAAATATCGGCCGCGACCAATCAGCACAGCGGTGTTTAAATGTGGAGCCAAGATCGGTGATTGGTCGCGACCGATATTTAAATTTGGCGCCCAAATCGGTGATTGGTCGTGGGCAGCGTCCGCGACCAATCAGCACAGTAGTGTTTCACTTTGGCCGCAAGATCAACGATTTGAGCGGCACATTTAAATACCGGCCGCGACCAATTGGATGTCAGCGCCGCTCCCCGGTCTTCCCTTCACGCCTTAGCCGCATGGATGTCAGCGGCGCTGCCTGTGCGGGTACTTCCGCTCCCAGAACCCGGGACATGAGCGGGCGCTCGGAGCAGAATTATCCCAACCCGCAGCGCCGCTCCCCGGTCCTCCCTTCACACCCTAGCCGCTGATGTCCCCAGAGTATCCGCATGGTGTTACAAAGGTCCGGACATTTGTGTTAAAAATCGCTGATTGGTCGCTGGCGCTGCCTGCGACCAATCACCGATTTGGGCGCCAAATTTAAATATCGGCCGCGATCAGCGATTTTTAACACAAATGTCCGGACCTTTGTAACATCATGCGGATACTGTGGGGACATCAGCGGCTAGGGTGTGAAGGGAGGACCGGGGAGCGGCGCTGCGGGTCGGGATACTTCTGCTCCGAGCGCCCACTCATGTCCCGGGTTCTCGCAGCGGAAGCTCCCGCACAGGCAGCGGCGCTCCCCGGTCCTCACTAATACGATTCCGCTCCCCGCTCCTCACCAATACGATTCGCTGATTGGTCGCGCTCTCCGCACGCGACCAATCAGTGATCTTGGCGCTAAAGTTAAACACCGCTCTGCTGATTGATCGCGGTTGTCGGCCGTGACCAGTCAGCAGTATTGGCGCCAAATTTAAACCTCACTCTGCTGATTGGTCGCAACCACCGGCCGCGACCAATCTTCGTTTTTTGTGCCAAATTTAAACAACGCTCTGCTGATTGGTCGCTGTCGCCAGCCGCGAACGATCAGCGAGATTGGCGCCAAATTTAAACACCGCTCTGCTGATTGGTTGAGGCCTCCGGCCGCGACCAATCAGCGATTTTGGCGCCAAATTTTAACAACGCTCTGCTGATTGGTCGCGGCCGGCGACCAATCAGCAGTATTGTCACCAAATTTAAACACCTCTTTGCTGATTGGTCGGGGGCGGCGGCCGCGACCAATCAGCGATTTTGGCGCCAAATTTAAACAACGCTCTTCATCGCTCTGCTGATTGGTTGCGGTCGGCGGTCGCGACCAATCAGCAGTATTGGAACCAAATTTAAAAACCGCTCTGCTGATTGGTCGCGACTAATCAGCGATTTTGGTGCCAAATTTAAACACGCTCTCCAGTTCTCACTAACATGGTTCGCTGATTGGTCGCCGCCGCCGCCCGCGACCAATCTCCGATATTGCCACCAAATTTAAACACCGCTTTGCTAATTGCGCCCGGTCGGCCGCATACATATTCTAGAATACCCGATGCGTTAGAATCGGGCCACCATCTAGTCTATATATATAATCGTCTTATCCCGTCTGTCTGTCCGTCCAGCGGCTCATCTGGCGGACGGAGGTCAGCGGCGATGCAGCGGGGAGATGAGCGCCGCTAGCAGCACAACTACCCCGACCGGCGCCGCTGGCCTCCATGCGACTAACGTCGGGAGATCAGCGGGTTGGCCCGCTGATCTCCCGACAGCAAGTGTGAACGGAGGACCGGGAAGCGGCGCCGCCGGTCGGGATGCTTCTGCTGCGAGCAGCCGCTCATCTCCTGGCTTCTAGCAGCAGAAGGAGCCTCACACGCAGCGCCGCTCCCCGGTCCTCGCTAATACGGAGCCGCACAAGCAGCGCCGCTCCCGGCCCCACACTAATACGACGCTGATTGGTCGCGGTGGCCGGCCGCGACCAATCAGCGAGATGGGCGGCAAATTTAAACACCGCTCTGCTGATTGGTCACGGCCGGCCACCGCGACCAATCAGCGAGATGGGTGGCAAATTTAAACGCCGCTGTGCTGATTGGTCGCGGTGGCCGGCCGTGACCAATCAGCGAGATGGGTGGCAAATTTAAACGCCGCTGTGCTGATTGGTCGCGGTGGCCGGCCGTGACCAATCAGCGAGATGGGCGGCAAATTTAAACAACGCTCTGCTGATTGGTTGCGGTGGCCGGCCGCGACCAATGAGCAGCATTGGCGCCAAATTTAAACCCCGCTCTGCTGATTGGTCGCGACCCACGGGCGCGACCAATCAGCGATTTTGGCGCCAAATGTAAACTCCGCTCTGCTGATTGGTCGCGGACGCCAGCCGCGACCAATCAGCGAGATTGGCGCCAAATTTAAACAATGCTATGCTGATTGGTTGCGGTCTCCAGCCGCGACCAATCAGCGAGATTGGCGCCAAATTTAAACAGCGCTCTGCTGATTGGTCGCGGTCGCCAGCAGCGACCGATCAGCGAGATTGATGCCAAATTTAAACAACGCTCTGCTGATTAGTCGCGGACGCTGCCCGCGACCAATCAGCGATTTTGGCGCCACATTTAAACACTGCTGTACTGATTGGTCGCGGACTCCAGCCGCGACCAATCAGCGAGATTGGTGCCAAATTTAAACAGCGCTCTGCTGATTGGTCGCGGACGCCAGACGCGACCAATCAGCCACATTGGCGCCAAATTTAACCAACGCTCTGCTGATTGGTCGCGGCTGCCAGCCCCGACCAATCAGCAATTTTGGTGCCAAATTTAAACAACGCTCTGCTGATTGGTCGCGACCGCCGGCCGCAACCAATCAGCATTATTGGCGCCAAATTTAAACCCCGCTCTGTTGATTGGTCGCGACCGCCGGCCGTGACCAATCTGCGACATAGGTGCCAAATTTTAACACCGCATTGCTGATTGCGCCCGGTCGGCCGCATACATATTCTAGAATACCCGATGCATTAGAATCGGGTCACCATCTAGTTACTTTATAACACTCTCCTAGACATTATATTGACAAACTGATGCAATCAAAAGAGAAATGTGAGAGTGTAATGGGATCTGTAGGGGAAAATCGCTGGTCAGATATACTGGAAAGAGTTCCACAACTGTCTTTAAGTGAATCCCATAGACTGTCCCATATATATGTGATACACCAAGTATACAGGACACCTCAATTTTTATTTAACATAGGATTACGTTCCAGTCCCCACTGTCCTAGATGTAAAACTAACATAGCACATATGCTTCATATGAAGTGGAACTGTCCTAACCTGGTGTCCTTTTGGAAGAGTGTTGTAGCAATGATTAACAAGGTTTATTCAATTGATGCAGAGCTTTCACCATTAGTATGTATACTGGGATATGTTGAAAACTGCGGCGGCACGTATGTTCTATATGGCAAGAAAATAGATAGCCAAAAAATGGATAGCAGACCAGGAGCCTATGATATCAGAATTTATTGATAAAGTTAACTGCCTAGTAAATTTGGAAAAAGGCATATACCTAAAAAGAGATGCTATCTCTAAATTTGACAAGATATGTGGTCTATGATTGATGGCTCTGGTTTGACATCTATGGAATTGAGGAGATTTTGCCCCGGCTTGCTTTGAGTTACGTTTATACACTGCTCAAAAAAATAAAGGGAACACTCAAATAACACATCCTAGATCTGAATGAATGAAATATTCTCATTGAATACTTTGTTCTGTACAAAGTTGAATGTGCTGACAACAAAATAACACAAAAAATCAATGGAAATCAAATTTATTAACCAATGGAGGCCTGGATTTGGAGTCACCCCCAAAATTAAAGTGGAAAAACACATTACAGGCTGATCCAACTTTGATGTAATGTCCTTAAAACAAGTCAAAATGAGGCTCAGTATTGTGTGTAGCCTCCACACGTCTGTATGACCTCCCTACAACACCTGGGCATGCTCCTGATGAGGTTGCGGATGGTCTCCTGTTGGATCTCCTCCCAGACCTGGACTAAAGCATCCGCCAAGTCCTGGACAGTCTGTGGTGCAATGTGACGTTGGTAGATGGAGCAAGACATGATGTCCCAGATGTGCTCAATCGGATTCAGGTCTGGGGAACGGGCAGGCCAGTCCATAGCTTCAATGCCTTCATCTTGCAGGAACTGCTGACACACTCCAGCCACATGAGGTCTGGCATTGTCCAGCATAAGAAGGAACCCAGGGCCAACCGCACCAGCATATGGTCTCACAAGGAGTCTAAGGATCTCATCTCGGTACCTAATGGCAGTCAGGCTACCTCTGGCGAGCACATGGAGGGCTGTATGGCCCTCCAAAGAAATGCCACCCCACACCATTACTGACCCACTGCCAAAACGGTCTTGCTGAAGGATGTTGCAGGCAGCAGATCGCTCTTCACGGCGTCTCCAGACTCTGTCACGTCTGTCACATGTGCTCAGTGTGAACCTGCTTTCATCTGTGAAGAGCACAGGGCGCCAGTGGCGACTTTGCCAATCCTGGTGTTCTGTGGCAAAAGCCAAGTGTCCTGCACGGTGTTGGGCTGTGAGCACAACCCCCATCTGTGGACGTCGGGCCCTCATACTACCCTCATGGAGTCGGTTTCTAACAGTTTGTGCAGACACATGCACATTTGTGGCCTGCTGGAGGTCATTTTGCAGGGCTCTGGCAATGCTACTCCTGTTCCTCCTTGCACAAAGGCGGAGGTAGCGGTCCTGCTGCTGGGTTGTTGCCCTCCTACGGCCCCCTCCACGTCTCCTGGTAGCGCCTCCAGCCACTGGACACTACTCTGACAGACACAGCAAACCTTCTTGCCACAGCTCGCATTGAGGTGCCATCCTGGATAAGCTGCACCACCTGAGCAACTTCTGTGGGTTGTAGAGTCCATCTCATGCTACCACGAGTGTGAAAGCACAACCAACATTCAAAAGTGACCAAAACATCAGCCAAAAAGCATTGGTACTGAGATGTGGTCTGTGGTCCCCACCTGCAGAACCACTCCTTTATTGAGGGTGTCTTGATAATTGGCAATAATTTCCATCTATTGTCTATTCCATTTGCACAACAGCATGTGAAATTGATTGTCAATCGGTGTTGCTTCCTAAGTGGACAGTTTGATTTCACAGAAGTTTGATTTACTTGGAGTTATATTCTGTTCTTTAAGTGTTCCCTTTATTTTTTTGAGCAGTGTATTTATATATAAAGAAAATACACTGATACATTAAATAGGACCAGATACGACACATGGTATATACAGTGGGGAAAATAACTATTTGATACACTGACGATTTTGCAAGTTTTCACACCTACAAAGAAAGGAGAGGTCTGTGATTTTCATCGTAGGTACAATTCAACTATGAGAGACAGAATCTAAAAATGAAAACAAGAAAAATCATATTGTATGATTTTTAAAAAAAACTAAATTGCATTTTATTGCATGAAATAAGTATTTGATCACCTACCAATTAGCAAGAATTCTGGCCCCCACAAACCTGTTAATTTTTCTTTAAGAAGCCCTCCTACTCTGCACTCATTATCTGTATTAACTGCACCTGTTTGAACTTGTTACCTGTATAAAAGACACCTATCCACACACTCAATCAATCACATTCCAACCTCTCCACCATGGCAAATACCAAAGAGCTGTTTAAGGACACCAGGGACAAAATTGTAGACCTGCACAAGGCTGGGATGGGCTACAGGACAATAGGCAATCAGCTGTGTGAAAAGGCAACAACTGTTCGCAGAAATATTAGAAAATGGACCAAACACAAGATGATTGTCAATCTTCCTCTGTCTGGGGCTACATACAAGATCTCGCCTTGTGGAGTAAGGATGATTTTGAGAAAAGTCAGTAATCAGCTCAGAACTACACGGAAGGACCCGGTCAATGACTTAATGAGAATTGGGACCACAGTCTCAAACATTACTGTTAGTAACACACTATGCTGTCATTAAAATCCTGCAGGGCATGTAAAGTTCCCTCTGGTCCAGGCCCGTTTAAAGTTCACCAATGACCACTTGGATGATTCAGAGGAGGCATGACAGAAGGTCATGTGGTCTGATGAGACAAAAATAGAATTTTTTGTTATCAACTTCACTCGCCGTGTTTGAAAGAAGAAGGATGAATACAACCCCAAGAACAGCATCCCAATCATGAAGCATGGTGGGGGAAACATCATACTTTGAGGGTGTTTTTCTGCAAAGGGTACAGGATGACTGTACCGTATTGAAGGAAGGATGGATGGGATGATATATCGAGAGATTTTAGCCAACAACCTCCTTCCTTCAGTAAGAGCATTGAAGATGGGTCATAGCTGGGTCTTCCAGCATGACAATGACCCAAAACACACAGCCAGGACAACAAAGGAGTGGCTCTGTAAGAAGCATGTCAAGGTTCTGGAGTGGCATAGTCAGTCTCCATACCTGAACCCAATAGAAAATCTTTGGAGGATGCTGAAACTCAATGTTGCCCAGCAACAGCCCCGAAACCTGAAAGATCTGGAGAAGATCTGTATGGAGGCGTGGGCCAAAATCCCTGCTGCAGTGTGTGCAAACCTGGTCAACAGCTACAGGAAAAATCTGACCTATATAATTGCAAACAAAGGTTTCTGTACCAAATAAGTTCTGTTTTTCTATTGTATTACAGTATATACAGTACAGACCAAAAGTTTGGACACACCTTCTCATTTAAAGATTTTTCTGTATTTTCATGACTATGAAAATTGTACATTCACACTGAAGGCATCAAAACTATGAATTAACACATGTGGAATTATATACTTAACAAAAAAGTGTGAAACAACTGAAAATATGTTTTATATTCTAGGTTCTTCAAAGTAGCCACCTTTTGCTTTGATGACTGCTTTGCACACTCTATGTATAATGTATAAGGGGCATAATAGGGGCATTACACTGTGTGGGGGCATCATACATCTTACATACTGCATAAGGGGCATGATGGGGGCATTACACTGTGTGAGGGCATCATACATACTGCATAAGGGGCATAATGGGGGCATTACACTGTGGGGGGGCATCATACATCCTGTATAAGGGGCATAATGGGGGCATTACACTGTGTGGGGGCATACTACATACTACATAAGGGGCATAATGGGGGCATTACACTGTGTAGGGGGCATCATACATCCTGTATAAAGGGCATAATGGGGGCATTACACTGTGTGGGGGCATCATACGTCCTGCATAAGGAGCATAATGGGGTCATTACACTGTGTGGGGGCATCATACATACTGCATAAGGGGCATAATGGGGGCATTACACTGTGTGGGGGGCATCATACATCCTGTATAAGGGGCATAATGGGAGCATACACTGTGTGGGGGCATACTACATACTACATAAGGGGCATAATGGGGGCATTACACTGTGTGGGGGCATCATACATCCTGCATAAGGGGCATAATGGGGGCATTACACTGTGGGGGCATCATACATCCTGCATAAGGGGCATAATGGGGGCATTACACTGTGTGGGGGCATCATATATCCTGCATAAGGGGCATAATGGGGTATTACACTGTTTGGGGGCATTATACATCCTGCATAGGGGGCATAATGGGGGCATTACACTGTGTGGGGGCATCATGCATCCTGCATAAGGGGCATAATGGGGGCATTACACTGTGTGGGGGCATCATAAATCCTGCATAAGGGGTATAATGGGGGCATTACACTGTGTGGGGGCATCATACATCCTGCATAAGGGGCATAATGGGGGCATTACACTGTGTGGCGCATCATACATACTGTATAAGGGGCATAATGGGGGCATTACACTGTGTGGGGGCATCATACATACTGCATAAGGGGCATAATGGGGGCATTACACTGTGGGGGCATCATACATCCTGCATAAGGGGCATAATGGGGGCATTACACTGTGTGGGGGGCATCATACATCCTGCATAAGGGGCATAATGGGGGCATTACACTGTGGGGCCAGTAAAGGGGTCCTGTACTATGAGAACAATACGTTTCCTCCCTTCCTGTCTCCATAGTTGAGTCGTATGTATCTATTACAGGAAACAGAACAAAAACCTTATGATTCTTATAAAGGGGCAACACAAGACCCCAAAAGAGTCTCCGTGCTGAAGGGGTTAATGCCCCCTGCGCCCAGTAATGGGGTCTCCACATACCTCCACCTGCAGAGCCGCCACCACATATATGGCTGCTCTGTGCACACAGGACCTGTGATGAGGTCACAGGAGGGGAGGAGTCAGGGGTCACATGATCAGTGGCCTCAGTGGATGCAGGACTCTGCTGTGCTGGTTGTCATGGTGCTGGATGAGCTGAAGTTTATGTGTGGGGTCAGGAGGGGTTTACAGTGTGGATGTAGCAGAGCCGCGTGTGTACGAGGTGTACGGAGCAGAGCCGAGCGTGTACGAGGTGTACGGAGCGGAGCCGCGTGTGTACGAGGTGTACGGAGCAGAGCCGCGCGTGTACGAGGCGTATGGAGCGGAGCCGCGTGTGTACGAGGTGTACGGAGCAGAGCCGTGTGTGTACGAGGTGTACGGAGCAGAGCCGTGTGTGTACGAGGTGTACGGAGCGGAGCCGCGTGTGTACGAGGCGTACTGGGCGGAGCCGCGCGTGTACGAGGCGTACTGGGCGGAGCCGCGCGTGTACGAGGCGTACTGGGCGGAGCCGCGCATGTACGAGGCGTACTGGGCGGAGCCGCGCGTGTACGAGGCGTACTGGGCGGAGCGGAGCCGTGTGTATGTACTTCTGCTGTGGCTGCTGCTGTGGCTGTATTGATTAGACTGAGGAGATGAAGGGTTTTTGGGGCTACAGAAGTAGAAGATGCTCCTACATGAGGGCTGCACAGGGAACAGGTGGATTTTTTTAATGTGTGGGTCTGCGTGGGGAAGAAGAGAGTCCTTTTACTTGCATGGGGCTTCGTGTTGGAGGTCTGCGTGGGGAAGGAGGTTGGTGCTGTTACTTGCATGGGGCTGGAGGTCTGCGTTGGGAAGGAGGGGGTGTTATTACTGTCTGTGTGAGGAAGGAGGGGGTCCTGTTATTTGCGTTGGGCTGCATGGGTAAGGAGGGGGTCCTGTTATTTGCGGTGGGCTGTATGATGGGGGTATGCATGGGGAAGGAGGGGGGTCCTGTTATTTACATGTGGAAGTAGGGGGTCCTGTTATTTGCATTGGGCTGCATGCTGGGGGTCTGCATGGGGAAGGAGTGGGGTCCTGTTATTTGTGTGGGGATGGAGGTCTGCGTCGGGAAGGAGGGGGTGCTATTACTTGCATGCTGGGGGCTGTGTGAGGGAGGAAGAGGATGATGCGACATAGCTGTGTGGGGAAGAAGATGATGTTACATAGTGCTGCGCAGGATAATATATCATGTCCCTCTTCGACCGCCTGCTCCCTCTTCAACCGCCTGCAATCTGGCTTCCGATCGCATCACTCGACTGAAACTGCCCTGACCAAAGTCACCAACGACCTACTAAATGTCAAATCCAAGCGACACTACTCCATCCTCCTTCTTCTGGACCTGTCATCTGCCTTTGACACAGTGGACCATTCCCTCTTACTCCAGATTCTCTCATCTCTTGGCATCACGGACTTGGCTTTATCTTGGATCTCCTCATACTTAACAGACAGGACATTCAGCGTCTCCCACTCACGCACCACCTCCTCATCTCGCCCCCTATCTGTTGGTGTCCCCCAAGGTTCAGTTCTAGGACCTCTGCTCTTCTCCATCTACACCTTTGGCCTGGGACAGCTCATAGAGTCTCACGGTTTTCAGTATCACCTCTATGCTGAAGACACACAGATCTACCTCTCTGGACCCGATATCTCCTCCCTACTAACCAAAATCCCACAATGTCTGACCGCCATCACATCCTTCTTCTCTGACAGATTTCTAAAACTCAACATGGATAAAACAGAGTTCATCATCTTTCCGCCATCTCATTCAACCCTCCCAACTGACATAGCTATCAACGTCAATGGCTGTTCACTCTCCTCAGTCCCACAAGCTCGCTGCCTTGGAGTAACCCTGGACTCTGATCTCTCCTTCAAGCCACATATCCAAGCTCTTTCCACTTCCTGCCGACTCCAACTCAAAACATCTCCTGGATCCGTGCATTCCTCAGCAAAGACTCTGCAAAAACACTAGTGCATGCCCTCATCATATCCCGCCTCGACTACTGCAACCTCCTGCTCCGTGGCCTCCCTTCCAACACTCTTGCGCCTCTCCAATCTATCCTAAACTCTGCTGCTCGACTAATCCACCTGTCCCCCCGCTATTCCCCAGCCTCTCCTCTCTGTCAATCTCTTCACTGGCTCCCCATTGCCCAGAGAATTCAGTTCAAAACTCTAACCATGGCATACAAAGCCATCCACAACCTGTCTCCCCCATACATCTGTGACCTAGTCTCCTGGTACTTACCTGCACGCAATCTCCGATCCTCACAAGATCTCCTCCTCTACTCCCCTCTTATCTCCTCCTCCCACAATCGTATACAAGCTTTCTCCCGTGCATCCCCCCTACTCTGGAACTCTCTACCCCAACACATCAGACTCTCACCGACCGTGGAAACCTTCAAAAGAAACCTGAAGACCTGCCTCTTCCGACAAGCCTACAACCTGCAGTAACCCCCGCTGCACGACCAGCTCTACCCTCACCTAATGTATCCTCACCCATCCCTTCTAGAATGTGAGCCCTCGCGGGCAGGGTCCTCGCTCCTCCTGTACCAGTCGCTGACTCGTTTTGTTAAGATTATGTAAATGCGTTTGTTATGTATATCCCTATCACATGTAAAGCGCCATGGAATAAATGGCGCTATAATAATAAATAATAATAATGTCCCTTGAGTTGGCCTTCATACGGTAGGTTGCACAGGGAAGTATTGTGTTACTTGTATGGGTCTGCATGTGGTGGGTACATAAAGCTGTTTTTCTCATTAACCCTCCGTCACATACAATAGGCCTGACAGACATCTCTTTTACTTTCATTTCTCCTTCCTCACCAGATTGTGAGGAAATCCCCTCCCTCCAGGTAGTCTCCTGTCTCTAGCAGCTCTGTGAAACCTCATACCACAGTTGGATTGCAGAGCTTCAGGAGGACAGATATAACTGCGCTAATCTCTCAGGCTCATTGTATGTGAACTAGTGTTGAGCGATACCTTCCGATATCAGGAAATATCGTATCGGATTGGATCGGGCCGATACCCAAAAAGTATCGGATATCGCCGATTCCGATACCGGAAACCAATGCAAGTCAATGGGACACAAATATCGGAATGAAAATAAACCCTTTCTTTCCTTGTAAGTTAATTCTACATGAAGTAAAACAACTAAGAATAATGTAGAATGACATGAAAAGCCGGCAATTCATCAGCGGCATTCACCGGTACCCGACAATTTACAACAGAAAGAATAGAGCTTCACACATAGATTAGGTAGATAGAACCATGTCAGTCACATATATATGAAGTACAGTGACAGTGTTACTTACAGAACTTGTCATTTAGTGTAAAGGATTTATTTAAAAAAATATTAGTGTTTTCGTGCACCGTCTCTTTAAAAAAGCCGGCCGGCAATTCAGCAGCGGTACCCGACAATTTATAACAGACAGAATAGAGCTTCACACATAGATTAGATAGATAGAAACATGTCAGTCACATATCTATGAAGTACAGTGACAGTGTTGCTTACTGTACTTGTCATTTAGTGTAAAGGATTTATTTAAAAAAATATTAGTGTTTTCGTGCACCGTCTCTTTAAGAAAGCCGGCCGGCAATTCAGCATCTGTACCCGACAATTTATAACAGACAGAATAGAGCATCACACAAAGATTAGATAGATAGAAACATGTCAGTCACATATATATGAAGTACAGTGACAGTGTTGCTTACTGTACTTGTCATTTAGTGTTAAAATAAATGATTTATTTAAAAAAAAATTGGTGTGGGGTTCCCCTTAATTTTAGGCTCTAGCGGAGGTTAAGCAGACAGCTGGGGCAAATGTTTGAAGCCTGGGAAGGGGGTAATACCCACGGAGCTTCCCAGGCTACTTATATCAGCCCCCAGCTGAATACCTAGCCTTTACTAGCTATTAAAATGGGGGAACCCCCCCCAAAAAAATAACGTGGGGTTCCCCCTAATTTAATAGCTAGCAAAGGCTAGGCAGACAGCTGGGGGCTGATTTTAATAGCCCAGGAAGGGTGCCATGAATATTGGCCCCCTCCCAGGCTAGAAACACCAGCCTGGGAGGGGGCAAATTAAAAAAAATTGATGTGGGGCTTCGCCCTATATTTGTGTCCAGCCAGGTACAGCAGGCAGGAACGGGCTGCCCCCAACCACCAGCAGCCTATTTGTACCTAGCCGGACACAACAATATAGGGAAGCCCTTTTTTTCTTAATTATTCCATGAATTTCATGAATTTAAAAAAAAAATACGTGGAGCTTCGCCCTATTTTTGTGTCCAGCCAGGTACAACTAGGCAGCTGGGGGCTGGAATCTGCAGCGCAGGGAGGCCCAAGCTTTCTGGGCCCCACCCGCTGCAAATTGCAGTCCGCAGCCGCCCCGGAAAATGGCGCGTTCATAGAAGCGCCATCTTCTGGCGCTGTACCCAACTCATCCAGGGCCCTGGTGCGGTGGCTCACTGGGTAATAAAGGGGTTAAGGCCAGCTTGGCATTATCAGCTGGCCCTAAGCCCGAAATTCATGGGGTCACGCCAATATTAGACATGACCACCATGAATTTCTAGTAAAGTATTTAAAAAAAACACAAACACACAGAAAAAAGTCCTTTAATTGAAATAAACACACAATTCTTTATTGTTCTAAATTAAACCATACTTACCGTCACGCCCATTCCAGCTGAAGCCAACGATCTCCTGCAATAAAAGTAAAATAATAAAGCAACATCATCCTTACCTTTCCATGGCTCCCACGACAGCTTCAGCTCTGCTACATCGAGATGACAGGCTGGACCGCAGCAGAACGCTGCCATCCAGCCTGTCATCCCGCAGACACTGAGAAGCGCAGGCATGCTTGCGCTCCTCAGTGTCTGGCTGTGACGGCATAAAGATGAGCCGAGGTCATGTCCAATGAACTCAGCTCACTTCATGTACGTCACTGACAGCGTGGGAGAATTCTCACGCTGAAGCGCTGAGTGCAGGAGAATTTTCCCACGCTGTCAGTGACGTGCATGAGGTGAGCTGAGTTCATTGGACATGACCTCACCTCATGTATGTCACTGACAGCGTGGGAGAATTCTCATGCTGAAGCGCTGAGTGCAGGAGAATTTTCCCACGCTGTCAGTGATGTGCATGAGGTGAGCTGAGTTCATTGGACATGACCTCGGCTCATCTTTATACCGTCACAGCCTGACACTGAGGAGCGCAAGCATGCCTGCGCTTCTCAGTGTCCGCGGGATGACAGGCTGGATGGCAGCGTTCTGCTGCGGTCCAGCCTGTCATCTCGATGTAGCAGAGCTGAAGCTGTCGTGGGAACCATGGAAAGGTAAGGATGAGGTTGCTTTATTATTTTTCTTTTATTGAAGGAGATCGTTGGCTTCAGCTGGAATGGGCGTGACGGTAAGTATGGTTTAATTTAGAACAATAAAGAATTGT
This sequence comes from Phyllobates terribilis, assembly GCF_046119375.1. Classification (NCBI taxonomy): domain Eukaryota; kingdom Metazoa; phylum Chordata; class Amphibia; order Anura; family Dendrobatidae; genus Phyllobates; species Phyllobates terribilis. Next base: position 4,304,273 of record NW_027362845.1, read on the forward strand.
GTCTTTATTTCAATTAAAGGACTTTTTTCTGGGTGTTTGTGTTTTTTTTAAATACTTTACTAGAAATTCATGGCGGTCATGTCTAATATTGGCGTGACCCCATGAATTTCGGGCTTAGGGCCAGCTGATAATGCCAAGCTGGCCTTAACCCCTTTATTACCCAGTGAGCCACCGCACCAGGGCCCTGGATGAGTTGGGTACAGCGCCAGAAGATGGCGCTTCTATGAACGCGCCATTTTCCGGGGCGGCTGCGGACTGCAATTTGCAGCGGGTGGGGCCCAGAAAGCTTGGGCCTCCCTGCGCTGCAGATTCCAGCCCCCAGCTGCCTAGTTGTACCTGGCTGGACACAAAAATAGGGCGAAGCCCCACGTATTTTTTTTTTAAATTATTTCATGAAATTCATGGAATAATTAAGAAAAAAAGGGCTTCCCTATATTGTTGTGTCCGGCCAGGTACAAATAGGCAGCTGGTGGTTGGGGGCAGCCCGTTCCTGCCTGCTGTACCTGGCTGGACACAAATATAGGGCGAAGCCCCACATCAATTTTTTTTAATTATTTCATGAATTTCCTGAAATAATTAAAAAAAAATTGACGTGGGGCTTTGCACTATATTTGTGTCCAGCCAGGTACAGCAGGCAGGAACGGGCTGCCCCCAACCACCAGCTGCCTATTTGTACCTGGTTGGACACAACAATATAGGGAAGCCCTTTTTTTCTTAATTATTCCATGAATTTCATGAAATAATTAAAAAAAAAAAAAAAACGTGGAGCTTCTCCCTATTTTTGTGTCCAGCCAGGTACAACTAGGCAGCTGGGGGATGGAATCTGCAGCGCAGGGAGGCCCAAGCTTTCTGCCCCCCCCCCCCCCCCCGCTGAAAATTTGAAAATTGCAGTCCGCAGCCGCCCCGGAAAATGGCGCGTTCATAGAAGCTGGATGCTGTACCTGGCTGGCATACAAAAATATGGCGAAGCCCACGTCAAAAGTTTTGGGAAAAATTAATTAAAAAATAAATAATAATTTAGGGACTGCATCTTTATTAACTCCTCAAATGTCATTTAGTGTTAAAATAAAGGATTTATTTAAAACAAAAATGACGTGGGATCCCCCATAATTTTAGTCTCTAGCGGAGGTTAAGCAGACGGCTGGGGCAGATGTTTGAAGCCTGGGAAGGGGGTAATACCCACGGAGCTTCCCAGACTACTAATATCAGCCCCCAGCTGAATACCTAGCCTTTACTAGCTATTAAAATGGGGGACCCCCCCCAAAAAAATTACGTGGGGTTCCCCCTATTTTAATAGCTAGCAAAGGCTAGGCAGACAGCTGGGGGCTGATATTAATAGCCCAGGAAGGGTGCCATGAATAATGGCCCCCTCCCAGGCTAGAAACACCAGCCGTCAGCCGCCCCAGAAATGGCGCATCCATATGATGCGCCAATTCTGGCACTTAGCCTCGCTCTTCCACGCTGCCCTGGTGCGGTGGCAGGGGGTAATAGTGGTGGGGTTCATGTCAGCGCCAGCTGCCATGAAGCCCAGGTTAGTAATGATGGGCGTCTATAAGACACCCCCATTACTAACCTACAAAGTGTTAAAAAGAAAAAACACACTACACCCAGAAAAAAATAATTTATTTGAAATAAAACACACCATTTTATTTAATTCTTAGTTTACTAAAAATAATAGTTACCTGTCCACGTTCCTGCGCTGATCTCCCATGCACAGCTGTCACATCTGGAGATGGTGACAGCTGTGCATGGCTGCTGTAAGCTCACGCTGCCGGGAACACGTCCGCTCCCGGCAGCGGGAGCCACTGACTGAGGTCACCGGAGTGCATTCAGGCAGCGCAGCTCCGGAGACCTCCTTTACGGCACTACTGTACCGTGGGAATTTCTCACGATACAGCAGGGCCGTAAAGCAGCTAACCGAAGCAGCACTGCCTGAACTCCGGCAAACCCTTACGGCCCCGTCATTCTAGCGGCGGCAGTGGTTTAGAGCGGTCACATTCTATGTGGCTTCTCTGAACTGGAGATCTTCGTGGGACACTCGTGGACTACTACGGAGGGGTAAGGATAAGGTTGTGGTTTATTATTTTATATTTTATTACAGGAGATCAATGGCTTCGGGGAATTAGGTGTCTAGGTGAGTATAGGTGTAGTTTTTTATTTTATTTTAGGTGGCTATCGGCGGGGACAGGTAATGTATGAACTAATTTATTGTAGGCAACCACTGGCCACCAATGACATGTATTTAAAATTTATTGGGGACACAGTAGGGCAATTTAAATAGCAGCATCAGGCTGATGGGAACTACTGCTCCCATCGAGCTGATCCTGCTGGCACGAGTGGACGGGGGACAGACATAGGCCGATGGGAGTAGTAGTGTCACATCGGCCTATGTCTGCCTGCACGCACAGACACCGCGCACACCCGCACAAACATCGCACAGACACCCCGCACACACACGCAGACATCGCACACACACCCCGCACACACACGCACAGACACCCGCACACACACTAATCATGACCGATCTGATGGTCTGGGAGGTGAGGCTGACCTGTGCGGCCGTGGGAAAGTTCATGTGAGTTCAGGCTTCAGGTCACCAAAGCACCTTGTCCCGGCCCTAGGTACAGTAAGGTCATCATAATGTGGTGTGGAGGGTACTGTGTAGGAATACACTGTGTGGGTATCTTACAGTGTTTGGGGAGGCACTTTAGTTGGCATCATACTTTATAGGAGCAATGAAAGGGGAATCTAGGGCTTAAATAGGAGGAAAATTACTCTGTACGTGCGGTAAAGTGGTGAGATCTGCTCTTCTGGGCCCCTGATTATTATGATGCAATTTTTCTCTTTATTACTCACCTGCTTTGTTACCTGCTGTGACCTTCTTTCCTGTGATTGGTCGTGTTTGATCATGTGCATTGCAGGATATCCTATAAGACTCTTCCCAATTCACAATTGTATATGCAATGAATATAGACAGCAGTGTGAACATTTGCTGGTAACAGATGGTTACTGGACTTGTGACCTTTTAAGTATTTTTTTAATAAAGTGTTTTTACGAAGATTTGAATGCTGCAATTTTTCTTCCTACCTTTTTCCTGTGTCACCGCAAGTTTCCTCTGCACAGCTCTTCTGTATATGACTGAGCTGACCTGTTTCTCCTACTTTTTCGCTGGATTAGAGTTACTCCTGTGAGGATCTTACCGAATCAGCTCTAATCTACACTGTGTTCCAAATTATTATGCAAATAATATTTTCTCAGATTTCCCAAATTACCTATATGAATTGCAGTCATTGTAATTTTTCAGTCAAATAACTATTAGAGTACAATTGAAAGGTTTTTGTACAAACTGCCTATGATAACAGTATATTTTAAAAAAAATAAAACACTCAAACTGCACTCAAAATGCATGTTCCAAATTATTATGGACAGCAGAGTTTTCAACCTTTTCATTTTAATAAAGAACAAAAAAATGGTCATTTTTGAAATTATAAGCATTAGCAGGTTATTACACACTGAAATCAAACAGTTTTCAACTCAAAATTTTCATGCATGATAATGCACCGTCTCATGCTGCACATAACACATCTGCATCTCTGGCTGCTATGGGCATAAAAGGGGACAAACTTATGGTGTAGCACCCATGCTTCCCTAACCTCAACCCCATTGAGAACCTCTGGAGCATCATCAAAAGGAGTGTCTATGAGGGCGGGAGGCAGTTCACATCTAAGCAACAGCTCTGGGAGGGTATTCTGTCCTCATGCAAAACAATTAAAGCAGAAACCATCCAAAACCTGACAAATTCAATGGACGAGAGAGTTCAGAAGCTCCTTTCAAACAAGGGGTCCTATGTGCAAATGTAACATCACCTAGAATAAAGTTTTGAGTTGAAAACTGTTTGATTTCAGTTTGTAATAACCTGCTAATGCTTATAATTTCAAAAATGACCATTTTTTTGTTCTTTATTAAAATTAAAAGGTTGAAAACTCTGCTGTGCATAATAATTTGGAACATGCATTTTGAGTGTAGTTTGAGTTTTTTATTTTTTTAAAAATATACTGTTATCATAGGCAGTTTGTACAAAAACCTTTCAATTGTACTCTAATAGTTATTTGACTGGAAAATTACAATGACTGCAATTCATATAGGTAATTTGGGAAAATCTGAGAAAATATTATTTGCATAATAATTTGGAACACAGTGTATATAAATCCATGCCGGTTGCATGGATTTATATAGTGTGACCAAGTTGTCAAGCACTTTCCAAGTGATGCTAAAATCACAACCCGCATGTGGAAATGCAAGTGAAGAACGCTTCACATCCGCATGTCCCTGGCAGGAAAACGCATGTACAATCCACATGTAAAATCCGCATGCGTTTTTTCTGCCAGGGAGATGCAGAAACGCTCAAAAAAAATCCGGAACATTTCTGTATCGTGGGCACATAGCCTTAAATTAATTGTATGACTCAATATTGAGCACACGTAGCCATCTATACACAGCGGGAGGCTGCACGGTGCCATCTATACACAGCGGGAGGCCGCACGTAGCCATCTATACACAGGGGGAGGCCGCACGGCGCCATCTATACACAGCAGGAGGCCGCACGGCGCCATCTATACACAGCGGGAGGCAGCACGGCGCCCGCCCAGAGACAGCAGGAGGCCGCACGGTGCCATCTATACTCAGCAGGAGGCCGCACGTAGCCATCTATATACAGCATGAGGCCGCACGGTGCCATCTATACACAGCAGGGGGCCGCACGGCGCCATCTATACACAGCAGGGGGCCGCACGGAGCCATCTATACACAGCAGGGGGCCGCACGGCGCCATCTATACACAGCAGGGGGCCGCACGGCGCCATCTATACACAGCAGGGGGCCGCACGGCACCACCGATACACAGCAGGGGGCCGCACGGCGCCACCGATACACAGCAGGGGGCCGCACGGCGCCATCTATACACAGCGGGGGGCCGCACGGCGCCATCTATACATAGTGGGAGGCCGCACGGCGCCCCCCGCAGAGACAGCAGGAGGCAGCACGGCGCCAACTATACTCAGCAGGAGGCCGCACGCAGTCACGCACACACACAAACATATACAGACATATACATACACGCATAAACACATTTGAATCACAAAAATACATATAAACAGACATCACAAAATATCTGCCCACACACACACACACATACATACATACACACACATACATACACATACACACACACACAGACTCACCATCCCCCGGCTCCATTCTTCCGGCCTGCTCTGACTTCTCCGTTGCAGCAGTGCAGGCCGGGCACGCACTGTGTGACGTCACAGCTAGGAGACACGGCTGCGCACAGGGCCGTGTCTCCTAGCAGTGATGCGGCCGAGCCAGCACAGGGAAGTTAACTGCTGCAGTGCTGGCCCGGCCGATGAAGAAGTAGCGGCGGCCGCTGCTGGTGCAGCGTTCCGGGGCCCCCCTCCCACCACTGCTACCGGTATGTGCCGCGGCGGCCCGCACATATAATGAGGGCAATCCGGCATTAGACCCCCCCCCCCCCGCAGCCGCGGGCCCCCTTCAGGCTCGGGGGCCCCGGGCGGTAGCCCAGATTGCCCTCATTATAATCCGCCTATGGTCATATATAAGTACAGATTAGTGATGAGCGAGCGTGCTCACCACTGCTTGTTACTCGCCCGAGCATCTCACTGCTCGAGTTGCTAAGCGAGTACTTCCGGATTGCTTGGGCGGGAGCTTGGGTCCGGGCCCCGCATGTTTGGCGCATTTTAGAGAGCCAATTAACATGCAGGGATTACCTGTCACTCACTGTAATGCCAAAGCCATGATGATTGTGGCATTACAGCGATTGGCTGGCCGCATAGCGTCATCGGGTCTATATGAGGCCCGGAGACCCTATGCTCATCACAGTCTACCTAGGAAACAAGCAGACCCACTCCTTAACAATGGTAACACTTTTTTTTATTGAGGCCCTCCTCTACGTCTCTTCAAAGGGGTATTGGAGTGCGTCCAAATTTTGGCAGCCCTTGGAGTCACTGCATGCGCAATAACTTTATAAGAGACCCACTCTTTAATAATGGGAAGTTCAAAGCATCTTCTGATCATGTCTCACACACCACATGGGCAAATAAGGTAGTAAAATGTTAAAATGACTGTCATGGAAATATTGAAAATCTCTCTTCTCCTCTGTCATAGAAATATTGAAAATACTGTCTCTCCCCCTGAAGCCCCTCTCACCCCTCCCTTATCAACCATTTATCAGTACAAGAGCTGTCCTCAGGCAAATGCTAGCACACATGAGAGGTGACTAACCCAATTAACATGAGAGTGTGTTTTCCAGTGGCCCAGGCTTGTGACAAATTTACACCCAGCTAATAAAGATGTAGCCCCTGGCTTCAAAAGAACTCTACAGTTTGGCCGGCACCGTTGCGAAATATAGAATATCTAAAGTTCTATATATCCGACAATAATGGGGTCCATAATTTTATTGGCAGGGTCAGCTAAGGAACAAGATGCATAATTTTCCGTAGCTGTATGCCCCTCAAGTGAGCGGTAATGCAAATTTATCAGATAACAGACCACAGCTATGTCATGTGGTCTCTAAAGAAAAGTAAATGTATAATGGAAAATATGGTATCACTTTCAAGCTTCGGCAATCAACCAGCGATAAGTTATCACAGAAGCCAGATATTTTAATAAAAATAAGAAGGCTGGAGCCCAGGCCACATGATGTCAGCACAAGGGGTGTGTAGGCAGGTCTCCTTCTTTGGAATAAAAGACACAGACGAAGGTGGGTCAGTATTCATTGCCAGAGAATGTATATTTGTAAGCAAGGGGTCCCGTTCCATAAAGGTCATTGGAGCGCCTCCCTCCAGCTAAACTGAATTGTCTCTGCAATCTTTTTAGTAAGTAATTCTTTAATCCTGTTTATTTTTGTGTAACTGTACATTCTGTATTGTAAACGTCTCCTTTTGTAAAACCGTTTGTATATTTTTCATGAACACTGCCTCCCTTTTGGATTAAATATAAAATGTAATAGTGCTGGCAGCGAATAATAATAAGTGGGCTATCGTGAAGCTGGCAGTGACCGTACTCTGGCATATACACAAGTTTCATGCGTTGGAATCCGGAGGTGTGTACGCCATACCCTCACTGTGCGTTTGTCGATACCTACATAGTGAGTAATCGGGATCGTGTGTGCGCAAATCCCTGACGACAGCGGTGAGATATTGTGTGATCCCCCGATGTAGTTCTTGACAATGACATTTACTGGTGAATGTATTTTTCACCGTTGATAGCAATGCAAAAGTGCAAAAACTCATCAAAAATGCTACGTGTGAACATAGCCCAAGGTGTGGAAGAACATTTTTTTTGTGATTGTGAGTCTGTAAAAGTGGCATAATACTCTGACAACATTGTTCACAGCAGTGACCTGGGAGTCAGAGATGTTTCCAGGGGTCTTCCCCACGCTGTTTCCACGTCATTTTTTGGGCCCCCTGCAGACCTCTGAGGGGGGCTGCAGGAAAAATGCTCGAGTTTCTTAGTGATTTACATTGGGCTCGTTGCTCGGGTCGAGCACCTAAGCATTACGATTTGCTCGACCCAATGCACCTGAGCATTTTAGTGCTCGCTCATCACTAGTATAGATTCATAGTGGGATTTATTGCTTTATACCATGTATATTTATGTCATTTTTTATGCGGGGCTTTCACTCTCCCTGTCTTTCCATACTGCAATATATGCTTCTGTGATCAGCTGGCCACTTATTAAACACTAGTAATCATATTACCCAAATTGAATCTCTCTATGCAAGAGAGCGCAACACTTCGGATTCAATTATAACATACCAGTTCTATGATAATTTCATCACAGAAAAACGATTGAAGTGCATGATATAAAGTAATCTCTTTATTAAATAACATTTAAAATAATAAACTACAGAAAAAATGTTAAAAAGGTACCTCCAATCAAACGGGGAGACCCACACAGAGAGAAAATTCAAAACTTAATTAATAATAATGACGTAATAATCTGAAATTACACACGGTGCCTGTAAGAGGAGCAGCAGATTAAGCTTTCTTCTAATGTTGATCACAACAAAAATGGAACTAAACTGAGTCATGTTCTAATAATTCAAGTAATTCTTAAATAAATGGAAATAGTTATACAAATCTTAATATAATTAACATATATGCAGCTATAAACAATCAAAAAAGTATATTCCCATATTGGCATAATTTGCTTATATGCGACTGTGAATCATTAAAAAAGTATATTCTTACGATTAAAATATATGTACATATTGACTCAAAATAATCAAACAATTTTTAATTCCAAATCTTCTTTTTGAGAAATGCGGTGCAGCTCGCTTTTATGAAATGCGGTGCAGCTCGCTTTTATGAAATGCGGTGCAGCTCGCTTTTATGAAATGCGGTGCAGCTCGCTTTTATGAAATGCGGTGCAGCTCGCTTTTATGAAATGCGGTGCAGCTCGCTTTTATGAAATGCGGTGCAGCTCGCTTTTATGAAATGCGGTGCAGCTCGCTTTTATAGAGTGCTGCAGAATCAGATGAGGCCAAGCATTGCCCATTATCTAGTCAGGCTGGCAGCATGTACTTATATTTAATGTAACTTACCCAAACAGACAGCGCTGTAAACACGGATATACCAAGCATAGGAAAAGGGAAAAGGAGAGTCAGCTTACCGGTGAATAAAGCCGTCCTCTATTGGGAATGATATCGCACGGAGACGCCCTGGTTCAGGTCAAGCAAATGCACAGGGAAAAAGAGGAAATGTCCGGCGATAAAATAAAAGTATCTCACTTTATTGATTCCTTTAAAACAATTCTGAGTAGGAGAAACCCAACCAACACATTACAGCTCGATCTATCTAGATCATGACTAAGACTTTCTAAAGTTGTGTTGGTTGGATTTGTTCTATTCAGGATTATTTTAAAGGAATCAATAAAGGAAGATACTTTTATTTTATCGCTGGACATTTCCTCTTTTTCCCTGTGTAAACACCGATACTGCTAACACATGATCAGCTAAGACAGTTAATCAGACAGTGCCTAGATATATGCCATGTAGCTATCTTAGCAAAATACTGAGTGTAAAGATGGTATAAAGGAATTACCTGTCAGATCAGAGACCAGGCCATGTGTGAACACTGAGTTTGCTCCCCTCACCCTGACACGCGTTTCTCCTTGCTTCTTCCTGTCGGCATGTCAGGGTGGGGAGCATCACGACTATTTAAAGTTTAGGCAGCCAATCAAAGCACTCGCTGATTAAGCACAGCGCTATTCCGCCAATACTGGGCCTATCCAATTCGGCCACGTCACTACTCAAAACTCTGCCCTCTGACATGACGTCTCATGTCCCAGTTCCTTTCCTTTCTCCTCAGTTAGGTTGGTGGGAACTTCTTCTTGTTTAATTTATTATTCTCCTTAGTTCTCCTTATTTTTCCTTTGTGCATGTGCTTTAAGTTTCCTCTGCCTTTATCCTCGTATCCCTCTGCACACTTTCCCTCTCCTAGTTATCTGTGCACAGTGGCCTTTTAGGGAGTCAGGACAGAGGTGGTGTTTTCAGTTCTGCAGCTAGGGATTGTCTGGTCTGTACAGGGACCTGTAGGGTGTGGGTTTAGCTCCTCGGTGTTGTAGGCTTTACTATTCCCGTTACCAGTGTATGAGTGAGTTACATACATAAGATTTGTTTGTAATAAGAAAAAGATTTGTTTTGCTAAGTATGATACCAGTATGAGACATGTAATGAGGGACAGTTATCGCCCCTTTCATTGAAAATAAGCTCTGAAGGCAGATTCTGAGGGCGATCATTTACATCAGATTGCATATATCAAGGTATCGTATTATTCAATGTTCTAGGACCTGCATACCCATATTAGTGGCTTAGGAGGGTTGATCTTACCGACAGATTCCCTTTACACATATTTTTCAAGATTAAAGAAAAAAAAATCAATAAAAAAGTTTAACATCACCATAATCATATAGACCTGGAGAATGATGTTGACCATATCATATTTTACAATGCCATTAATGTTGAAACCAATATCCTTCACACGTCCCTCCCCTCAGAAGAAAACAAAAATAAGAGGATTTGCGTTTATTCACTACATGTGTCAGATGCACTGCTGGGAAGGAATGCCATTTTAATGTTCACCTCAGTTATCAGGAAAGTTAGAATCAGTCCTGCAACCAGTCCTCAATTACAATGTCCACATGTCAGTATTACATTGCAGTCATCCAGGACAAGGCATTTTGGTGACCAAGGCAGATAATGCCAATGGCACCCCATCCCCAAGCAAAGGAATGGGTCAGAGAGTAAGGTAATATGACCCCTAACACATCCCCCTGCCCAGATTGGTCAGGTACCAAGATCTGATTAGACTTGCAAAGCCATTATAATGTGGTGATTGCAATTTCAGAGTTACATATAGAATCATTCAATGTTAAGGGCCACTTAAAGAATTCCAGGGACAAATGGCGATATAAATCTCTGACATTCTATATTTTAAATGTCAGACCCATGCATAGTCATGGAAACTAATATAGCTAACTATAATGGGGGCCATTTGGTTTCAATTATGCAAAAAATACAGCTTACAATGAAAATGATGTTGTTTCTGGTGCTATATTCCTGTCCTGATAGTGGTTCTGATTACATATTCATGTAGTGATGGTTGTTCTGGTGCTATATTCATGTACTACTGATGGCTCTGGTGATGTGTTCAAGTACTGATGGTGTTCTAGTGATGCATTCATCACCAGAACCATCATTAGTATATTAATATTTAGCCAAAATCATCATTAGTATATAAACAGAACTTTAGAGCCATTAATAGTACATGAATATGAAACCAGAATCACCATCAGTAAATAATAGGTTACCAGAACCACCATCAGTAAAAAAAAAAAAAAAAAAAAAACACCAGTACCCTCATCATGTACATCAGGGGCTCTCCAAAAGAGAAATGGCATCCGCTAATTATTCCAGCAAATTTTGCATTCAAAATGTCAAATGGTGCTCCTTCCCTTCCGAGCTCTGCCGTGCGCCCAAACAGTAATTTTCCCCCACATATGGAGTATCGGCTTGCTAAGGAGAAATTGCACAACAAATTTTGAGGTCCATTTTCTCCTGTTACCCTTGTAAAAATATTAAAAATTTCTGAAGTCACTCACCCCCCTCCCTCCTTTTTCTTATTACACAAATTCCCAGTAACACAAGCAGCTGACACTCTTAGATGCAGGATTGTACAATAGACAAAGATGTGAACCATCTTAGTTAACCACTCTACCCCCCAACGCTGTTTGCACCTTCATGACCAGGCTAAATTTTACAATTCTGACCAGTGTCACTTTATGAGGTGTAGGGATGGTACTCACTCAGGTGCGGTTTGAGGCAAACATGAGGCATGTTCCTTTAAATGTCTGTAACGGTTTACTAGCTTCATAAACCGTTCAAAGGGAAAATGCAAACAAAACAGCCTTTAGTGGAGGCAAAAACAAAGATAACAGTTCTTTTACCAAAGTCTCTGGATGGCCAGCGCTGTGGTCACACAGGCTGGTGTAGCGTCCAGTGTCCTGGCTTGGTCTGGAGACAAAACATACACAGGAGACCTTCTCCCTCCAAGCACACAGACCATGGGGCAAACAACAGCCTCCATTTTATAGGCTGTTAACCACACCCAGAGGTGAGGTATGTGGGTAGCTGGACTCGCCCATTCTCTCCTAGCTACCTGTAACCCGGCTCCCAGGTGCACCAAACGATCCTCTTAGTGCTTATGTGCCCTAGAGAAACACTCTGGGTTACATCACAGAGACCAGCCATCTCTGTGACACATGCCTCGCATTGACTACGCAACCATTAGCCACCTTACAGAGGTAATAACTTTGGAAAACTTCAACGGATCCCACTGATTCTGAGATTGTTTTTTGTGATGTATTGCATTTCATGACAGTGGTAAATTTTCTTCGATATCACTTACGTTTATTTGTGAAAAAAACGGAAATTTGGCCAGCCACAATTTCGAAAATGTTGCAATTTTAAAACTTTGAATTCTTATGCCCTTAAATCAGCGAGATATATGTCACACAAAACAGTTAATATACAACATTTCCTACATAAGACAAAAGACAAAAATATATCTCATACCCTACCATCATTTTTGCTAGTGTGAACATGCTTCTATTTCTTGCATGTCTACCATCTTAGACCTCAGTTCACATTGCTTGGTTTAACATTTCCTACATGTCTACTTTACATCAGCACAATTTTTGAAACAATTTTTTTTTGTAAGGAAGTTAGAAGGTTTAAAAGTTGACCAGCGATTTCTCATTTTTCCAACAAAATTTACAAGAACATTTTTTTAGGGACCATGTCACATTTGAAGTGACCTTGAGGGGTCTGTATGACAGAAAACACCCAAAAGTGATACCATTCTAAAAACTGCAACCCACAAGGTGCTCAAAACCACATTCAAGAAGTTTATTAACCCTTCAGGTGCTTCACAAGAATTTTTGGAATGTGGAAAAAAATGAAAAAATAATGTGAAAATAAAAAATTGAGTATTTCTCACAAAAAAATTATTTTAGCCCCAATTTTTTATTTTCAAAAGGGTAAAAGGAGAAATTGCATCATACAATTTGTTGTGCAATTTCTCATGAGTACGCTGATACCCCAAATGTGAGAAGAAACTACTGTTGGGGTGCACGGCAGAGCTCAGAAAGGAAGGAAGGAAGGAAGGAGTGATGTTTTGGAACGCAGACTTTGATGGAATGGTGTCACCGGTGTGTCAGAAGTGACAGACAGTCGCCCTGCAGTTGGTTGCAGAAGATCTCTTCATTTGGCATTACAGACACCTTAGATCTGTCTCACTCTAGGACACAGCAGCTACCTTCCTCTTGCTAATTAATACCCTGGCCTGAGTGTATAAATACTTTCACTTTGCAATAGGAAGGCACTGGTGATAATCACATGTTTCCCGGTGATTGCTTGGAGCTCTCAAACTGCTATTTCCTCTGTGGTGATAGGAGGACGGAGTTATCACTCTGAAGTTGCTAAAGCTAAGCTACTATCCTTTGTCTCCCTTGTTGTCTTTAGTAGTCAGTGGGGATCGACTAGTGCTCATCCTCACCCCGTTCCGATCCAGGGCTTAGTGCTAGGGTAATACAGGGTTTAGGTTCCTGTGCGCGATTGATGAGGAACAAATATAGGGATGTTTAGGGAAGAAAGGGTGATATCAGATCAGCCTAGGAAGTCTCCATGTCCCCTTTCCCTTTGTGTTGCACTTAGTCTTTCCCACACCTGGTGTGACAAATGGTCTGCAGGTGGCATGTAATGTTTGTAGAGCCCCTGATGTGCCAAAACAGTGGAAACCCCCAAAAAGTGGCCCCATTTTGAAAACTTAGACCCCTCAAGGAATTTATCTAACATTGGTGAGAACCTTGTACCCCCAGGTGCTTACAAATTTGATCTGTGAAAACGAAAAATGAAAAGATTTTTCCCAGAAAAAAAATTTTTAGCCCCAAATTTTTCATTTTCACAAGCTTAGCAGGAGAAAATGTACCCCAAAATTTGTTGTGCAATTTCTCCTGAGTATACTGATACCCCATATGTAGTCAAAAATTGCTTTTGAGGCACAGTGCAAAGCTCAGAATGGAAGAAGCGCCATATTGAAGTTCAGATTTTGCTGGAATGGTCTGAGGAGGCCATGTCACATTGGCTGAGCCCCTGTGGTGCCAGAACAACAGAAACCCCCCATATGTGACCTCATTTTACAAACTACACCCCCCAATGAATTAATCTAGGGGTGCAGTGATCATATTGAGACCACATGTGCCTCAGAATTTTATATCATTGGGCGATGATAAAAGAATAAATTACATTTTTACCACTAAAATGTTGCTTTAGCCCCAAGTTCTTAATTTTTCTTAGGGCTAATAGAAGAAATTTTTACAACAAACTGAGGTCCATTTTTCCTGAGTGCACCAATGCCCTACATGTAATAGGAAATACTTTTCAGGCACAGTGCAAAGCTCAGAAGTGAAGGAGCGCCATATTATAGTGCAGATTTTATTGTTCTGGTTTGTGGATGCCATAACCTGCTGGGAGTGCCCCTGAGGTTATCTAGGGGTGCAGTGATCATATTGACACTCTGCGTGTGTCACAGAATTTTATACCATTGGGCAGTGAAGAAAAAATAATTACATTTTTACCACCAAAATTTTGTTTTAGCCCCAGATTTTACATGTTCACACAGGAAAGTGAGTAAAAATTGCACAAAAATACGTCCACAATTTCTGCTGAACGTGGCAATATCCCATTGTGTACAGTACTGCTTAGCCACACAGCGAGACTCGGGATGGACAGCGAACTATTTGCCTCCTGTAGACAGATTTTCCTAGAATTGTTTGTGGACTCCTTATACAGAGCCCCGAAATGCTAGAAGAGCAAAATTCCCCCTCAAGTAACCCCATTTTGGAAATTATGCTCCTTTGGGAATTTATCTACAGGTGTAGAGATGATTTTGTCTCCATGGGAGTTTTCCAGAAACAAGCAGCAGTGGATGTTGCTGAGTGAAAATTGCAAACAGCCATTGTATTAGCCAGTACTTTGTAGTGCCCAGCTCATGCATCTGTTCAATGGAGTCTTTTTTAGAAGTGGACAAAACTGTGGCCGACGGCACTTTTATGCATGCCTAAAATGGCGTATACCGCCGGATCACAGGCCAGACGGCGTGCACAGTGCCTTCATCTGCCTCATTATATGGAATCTTCCGCTGGGGAATTCTGTCTGAATCACGTATTTCAGAGATTTATATAGAAACCACGGTGTAAGCGCTCAGCACAGGATAAACATGAGCCGAGCCTTACGGCAATCTTTGTGAGGCAGAATGAATAAATCAACAGCAGGTAAAGAATTGGTTTTGTTTATTTTTTACGTTATTTTTTGTGCGGTATAAGGCTATGTGCCCACGATTCAGGAATGCTCAGGACTTGTTCCTGAGTGTTTCTGCATCTCTCTGGCAGAAAAAACGCATGCAGATTGTACATGCAGATTGTACATGCATTTTTCCAGCCAAACACACGCGGATGTGAAGCGTTCTAAACATGCATTTCCGCATGCGGGTTGACAAGCGCTTTCCAAGCGATTTTAGCATCACCTGGAAAGTGCTTGTCAACTAGGTCACACTATATAAATCCATGCAACCAGCATGGACTTATATAGTGTGACCTTAAGAATGTTTAAAAATAAAAAAATAAATCTATACTTGCCTTCCGATGGCCCCCGGAGTCTTGCTTCGCTCCTCCTGGCTGCCGGCAACTCGCGGTACACTGAAGGACCTGCCGTCACATGACTATGACGTCAGCGCAGGTCCTTCAGTCCCCCGCGAGCTGCCGGCAAAGGAGGACAAGAGCAGCGGGGGCCGTCAGAAGGTAAATATGATATATATTTTTTATTTTATTCTTTTTTTTTACATGTTCTATGGTACCCGGGTCCGGAGGAGAGTTTCCTCTCCTCCACACCCGGGAACCATCCGCACATTGGAACGCATGGATTCCGCTTCTACAGATGCAGTGATGCATAATCCATGCGTTCCAATGCAAGTCAATGGAGGCAATTACGCTGCGTGTCCGCAAAATTAATGGACATGCTGCGTATTTTTCCGCAGTGATAAACCACAGCGGAAATTTACGCAGCATGTGCACAGCACATGATAATTATCATTGGGGAACATGGCACGCCTTCTACCATGCATTTTTTAACCGTTTCTGCAGTGTTTTTGCCACTGCGGAAAAGCTTAAAAAACACATCGTCGGCACACAGCCTAAGTGGTTAGACAACTTTATTCTTCGGGTCGGTGCGATTACAGAGATACCAGATTTATATCAGATTTTTATGCTTGGCTGCTGTCACACACTAAAAGACGCTTTTTTTTGTAAAAACTAGTCTTTGCATCTCCATATTTTGAGAGCTGTAATATTTCCATATTTTGGCCGACAGTCATGTAAGGGCTTGTTTTTTGCGGAATGAGTTGATGTTTTTATCGATACCATTTTTAGGCACACTAAATTTTTTGATTCAATTCTATTCAGATTTGTGGGAGGCAGAATGAACAAAACTCAGCAATTCAGGAATTGTTTTTTTTTTTGGTTTTTTTTTATGTCGTTCCACTTGTGGTAAAATTGATAAGATGATTTTACTCTTTGGGTCAGCACGATTACAGAGTTTTTAATGTTTTGCCGCTTTTACACAATAAAAACTATTTTATAGAAAAAATAATTACTTTTGCATTGCTGTATTCTGAGAGCTATAACTTTTTTTATTTTTCAGCTGATGGAGCTGTATGATGGCTTTTTTTTTTGCAGGACAAGATGAAATTTTCAATGATACTATTTTTATTTACATTATCTTTTTGATCGCATCTTATTCCACTTTATGTTTGGCAGTATGATGAAAAAGCCTAGTTTTTAGCCCCCCACTTTTTTTTTTTTTGCAGTGTTCATTGACGGGGTTAATTAGTGTGACAGTTTTATGGGGCAAGTCGTTTTGGACGCAGCGATACCAAACGTGTATTTTTTTTTACATAAAAGTACAATACATATATTTTTTGTATTATTTTAAAACTTATTTTTTATATTTATTTTTTAACTTTTTTATACTTTTTCACTTTTAATAGTCTGATCGCCTTATAACTGTCAGATCTAACTTGTGTCAGTGCAGATCATGCACTGCGCATGATCTACCTAACTTGCTAGCGCCTGGTGACCCGGATATCAACATGACGACATTGGGTCACTATGGCAACGATCGGGCTCCTCCGACTTTACGTGGAGGCACCGATCCAAGAGCAGAGGGGGCTCCCTCCCTCTGCCTGCCAGCTAAATGCTGCGATTGTTAAAGTGCAGGGAGCGGTGTGGGCACCGCTCCTGGTATCGAGTTCCGGGTGTCAGCTGTCAGAATCAGCTGACATCCGGCAGCGATCGTGCGCACACAGCCTGTATGTGCGCAAAATCACCCGGAAATTCTCAGTACATCCCAGGTCAGGAAGCACTTCCCAACCAGGACGTACTGAGATCGCCTAAGGTCGGTAAGGGGTTAAAGTGCATGAAGACCTTTTGATGCCCATAAGACTGAAAGAAGATGCCTTAAAGAGATTTAAAGTAGAAAGGAGAACTCTTTTCAAAGAGTTGGACAACAAAAAGGGTACATGTGTTTATACATAAACAGGGCAGGGCCTTTTGTCCACAGAAAAAGGCCTTTTAAGTTTTGGAGAAGCTTAAAGCAGATTCCTCACACTCTTTAGAAATGGCTATTGTCACCCTGCATACATATTCCTTTTATCAGAACAGCTTCAGCAGACAGTATGCCTGCGAAATAAAATATAGAATACTACAATTTGTACAAATCTGATATTAATGAGACATAGATTTTCAGCACAGGGGCTAAAAGGGAAAGAAGACACAATTTTTCAGAACTGTAACCCCTACCAATGAGCCACAAATCCACAGTATTCAGATAACTGACAACAGCTATGCCATGTTTACTATCTAAGTGAAGATAAAATCCCAATGGAAAATATGGCATCTTGAACTTTTGGGATCATCCGGAGAGGCGTTATCACATAAGTTGGGGATTTCATAAAATCATGAATGGCTGAGACCAGCCTATAACTTGACCCATGTGAGGTCATCATGGGGGAGTGTGTGGGTGGGAATCAGGAGTTGATAAAAGATCAAGCCAAATCATGATCTGGGTTCCTGTAGAGCAGTGTTTCTCAACTCCAGTCCTCAGGACCCCGCAACAGGCCATGTTTTCAGGATTTCCTTAGTATTGCACAGGTGATGGAAGTTCTCTCACCTGTGCAATACTAAGGAGATCCTGAAAACATGATCTGTTGTGGGGTCCTGAGGACTGGAGTTGAGAAACACTGCTGTAGAGAGATACATTTCGGTGTCTGCATGATTCCCGTCCACTGGATGTTCTTCAAACGAAGCGCTTTCCTTTGGTAGGCCGAATCATACCTGTGATGGTCGTAGTAAGTTTCTTTTTTATTATTTTCATTTTATGTAATTGTATACAGTATTGTTTTGTCCCCTTTGTAAAATCTTTTGTATATTTTTCATTGGAATTAAATATAACATTTAACAGTTCTGTTCCTTTTGTTCTGTAACCGTGCCTCAAAGCCATATACTATCCAATCGGCCTTATAAACGATTGGTGATGGCAGCGAGTAGTCTGGAGTTATCATGGAGTTAGCGGTGATTGTTCGGGGTTATATACACATATTCCATGTTTTGGAATCCGGAGGTGTATATACCATACGCTCACTGTTAGTTTTCTGATAACCGGTCTGTTAGTGCAAACAGCCTGTGGCCTCCAATCATCAGCCAATCGTGTAATTGTCCGGACGATAGGGGGCAGCAGAGAGTTGTTCACTCAAGAGATCACAGTGGGTGGTTTTGAATGACCTTCCCAGACTGTAATAGTTAATAAATCACTAACAGGGTATAAAATACATTTTTTGTGCAAAAAAAGTATAATGTGAATTTTTTCCTTCCACATTCCATTAATTCTTGTGAAGAACATTAAGGGCTAATAAAAATCTTGAATGTGGTTTTGAGCACCTTGTGGGTTACAGTTTTTAGAGTGGTGTCACTTTTGGGTATTTTCTGTCATACAGTCCCCTCAAAGTCACTTCAAATGTGATGTGGTCTCTAAAAAAATGTTTTTGTAAATTTTGTTGGAAAAATGAGAAATCGCTGGTCAACTTTTAACCCTTACAACTTCCTAACAAAAAATATTTTGCTTCAAAAATTGTATGGATGTAAAGTAGACATGTGGGAAATGTTATTTATTTACTATTTTGTGTGTCATAACAGCGCTCTGATTTAAGAGCATAAAAATTAAAAGTCTGAACTTTGCTAAATTTTCACCAAATTTCCATTTTTTTTCACAAATAAACGCAAGTCATATCAAACAAATTTTACCACTGTCATGAAGTACAATATGTCACAAAAAACACTCTCAGAATCAGTTCCAGAGTAAAATTTGGCCTGGTCATGAAGGTGAAAACAGGCTCGGGGGATAAAGGGGTTATGAAGATACAACTTTTGGTTCAAATATTTCTAACATTCAGAACATGAAAAAGGCTTCGCCCCTGTGTGAATTATTTGGTGGTTAACTAAATGTGATTTCTGTGTAAAATCTTTGCCACATTCTGAACAGGAGAAAGGCTTTTCCCCAGTGTGAGTTCTCTGGTGGTTAACTAAATGTGATTTTTGTGTAAAATATTTCCCACATTCTGAACAGGAGAAAGGCTTCTCCCCTGTGTGAGTTCTCTGGTGGTTAACAATACTTGATTTCTGTGTAAAATATTTCCCACATTCTGTACAGGAAAAAGGCTTCTCCCCTGTGTGAGTTTTCTGGTGGTTATCAAAACTTGATTTCCGTGTAAAATATTTTCCACATTCTGAACAGGAAAAAGGCTTCTCCCCTGTGTGAATTCTCTGGTGCTTAACCAAATCAGATTTCTGGTTAAAACATTTCCCACATTCTGAACATAAAAAACGTGTCTCCCCTGTATGAATTCTCTGGTGGTTATCAAAACTTGCTTTCCGTGTAAAATACTTCCCACATTCTGAACAGAAAAAAGGCTTCTCCCCTGTATGAATTCTCTGGTGCTTAACCAAATCAGATTTCTGGTTAAAACATTTCCCACATTCTGAACATGAAAAAGGTTTCTCCCCTGTGTGAGTTCTTTTGTGTATAGCAAGAAACCATTTATGGTTAAAATATTTCCCACATTCTGAGCAGGAAAAGGGCTTCTCCCCTGTGTGGGTTCTCTGGTGCGTAACAAAATTTGATTTCTGGTTAAAACATTTCCCACATTCTGAACATGAAAAAAGCTTCTCCCCTGTGTGAGTTCGCTGATGTACAACAAGTGTTGATTTGTCTGTAAAACATTTCCCACATTCTGAACAGGAAAAAGGCTTCTCCCCTGTGTGAATTCTCTGGTGCCTAACAAAAGCTGATTTCTGGTTAAAACCTTTCCCACACTCGGAACAAGAAAATCTATTTTCCACTGTATGAATTTTTGGATGTTTAAAAGACATTTCGGGGGGAAAACTATTTCCATATTCTGAACATGAAAATGGCTTATTTGCTTTAGGAGCAGTTTGTTTTTTAATGCTTATTTTGTGACTTTGATTTTCCTTAGTAGTCGGTAATGAATCAGAAGACAGGACCTCTTTCAAAGGATCAGATGACAGATCTTTGCTGTGAAGGGATGATGGTATATCTGGAGTAATGGCATTCACTTCAATTGTATCCTGTGGGATCTCGAGATCATCTGATTTAAAAACTGAAGATGTCGGCAGTCCCTCTGATCTCCTGGTACAGTGATCTGCTAAGAATAAAACCAAGTATTATTTTTGAATAAAATATCCTTGAATTTTATATTTTTGAACATTTCTACTTAAACTCTCTCTAGAAACAGCAAATTGTTAAAAATATTGAATTTTTCACCAAGACAATGACCGTTCACAGTCTAATAGAAAATCTCATAGGATGAACCAGTACACACGGAGCGTGGTGTTCAACTGAGTTCATTCTGCCTCCCAAATTTGTTATAAAAATCCACCAAACAATGTTATGTTGGCGAAAATAATACCAATAATAACTTCTACACATCTTGCAAAAAAACAAGTCCCCACTCAGGTCCATCATCTGTCAGTGGAAAAACAAAGGTTTGAACATCATTATTGGCTCAAAGGCTCTTGAAAAGCAACATGGCTTCCATAAACCAATCCAGCAATATTCGCTCTCCCAAAGTCATATCATCTCTTGCTTTTCAGCCTCGCAGTGCGCCCAAACCACATTTAGCATCCATGTATTTGGCATTACTATAGTGAGAAGAACCCACTTAATTTACAGTGTGTGTCTCCAGGAGCACAATCTGGGCACTATGTGTTGGGCAATAAAATGGCAATTTTTACTCTTCAGCATCCACTGCGTGCTAATTTCCAGAAAGTGGCTGTGAAGTCAATATAGTCACTACTCCTATAGATTAATTCACTGAGGGTTATAATTTCCAAAATTGAGTCACTTTATGGGGATTTCTACTGCTCTGGTTTTCTGCCATTTTTTTTCATGTTGGGGCTTCGGCAAATGGTGGGTCCCATTTCATCTGGGATCTGCTCCTGCGACATCTGCTTCTGTCACTAGGTGCTGCCTTATTCATCCTGCAGGCAGCGCTGGTGATGGAGGAGATGTCGGATCCAGAAGCTCTGGGTGGTGCAGGCTCTGTCCAGCCACTAAGATTAGGGTGCCTGGGACCTGTAGTACCTTCCCATCTGGCAGTATGTGTGTGTGTCCTGTACAGCTGGAGTAATCTGCTCCCTGCTTCAGCCCATATGCAAGCATCACACCCTACAAAAGCTATAAGCATTGTGGGGTTTCTACTCACTTGGGTGCGTTGGCAGGCAAACAAGAAGCATGTTCCTTTAAATGTCCATGTTGGCTTATAAATTCATAAACCAGGCAAAAGCAAAAGGAATACAAACAGCCTCTAGTTCAGGCAAAAACAAAGTAAAGATTCCTTAAGGCAAAGTCTCTGGTTTGCCAGTCCTGTGGGCACACAAGCTGGGTGGCATCCAGGTCACTGGCTCAGTCGGAAGACCACAACACACAGGAGGCCTTCTCTCTCCAAACACACAGACCATGTGCCAAACAACGGCCTCCATTTTATATTTTAACCACACCCAGAGGTGAGGTATGTGGGTAGGTAGAACCGCCTATCTCTCCAACTACCCGTAACCCGGTCCCAGATACACCAAACAGTCCTCTTAGTGCTTAAGTGTACTAGAGTAACATTCCGAGTTACATCACAGAGGACAGCCATCTCTGTGATACCTACCTCCTATAAACTATGTGTCCGTTAGCCCCCTTAAGCATATTGTCGTAAGCTTCCAGAAACAGCCTAGTTTTCCTCTGGTTCAGTCCTCCTGTTGTGGCCCCTGCCCGTTTACTGACTACTCTTGAGTCTTCTGATTTTGTATTTTCACTGCCCTCATGGTTATGACCCGGCTACCTGACTATTCTTCTTCCCATCTCACACCACAGAACAGCAGATACCACCATGGCCCAAGCCTAGGGGTCTCCGTGTAAGTCCAAATCCATGTAGTGTAGAATGATTAAAGGTTAATGAGCAAGATAATCCATGGGATCTGGAAAATAGAGTAGATAGCGCCAAGACTGTTTGTGGTAGCCATCTTTTGAGCTGCAAGGTGACCAAGAACAGTGCCCCCAATACATTGTGTCTGCAAACAGCAAGATCTGCATTCGAATAGCTAAATGGCGCTCCTTCCCTTCTTAACCTTCCATGTGCCCAGACAGTAGTGTATAACCGTATATAGGGGATTGTTGGATTCAAGAAAAGTTGGAAAATAATTTGTAAGGTCCAATTGTTTACCATTATCCTTTGTGAAGAATTCCAAAGTTATCACCACATAAAGTGACACAAGTCAGATTTGAAGAATGGGGCTGATTAGGAACACAAAACTGTCTGCAGGAAGTGGTTATATCACAGTATAGACAATAACACATCTACTAAAATGATCAAACTGAACAGTCTTCACCAGTAAAAATTGAGTAACTAGTGGTGAAACCTCTCTGGGGTAATTAGAGTATGGGGCTCGGTGGCTCTTGGCAATCTAAACTCTCGTAAGGGACAATATTTTATGTCAGATGAGTTTCAAGAAGAAATATTAGACCTTGAGGCCGAGTTCACACGATGCGTTTTTAATGCGTTTCCGCTGCGTTTTTGCAGCTGCGTAAACGCCGCGGAAACGCATTAAAACGCATGGTAGAAGGGCAGCAATGTTCCCCAATTGAAATCCGCATGTGCTGTGCCCATGATGCGGATTTTTCCGCAGCGTAAACGCGGCGCTCAAAAATACGCAGCATGTCCATTAATTTTGCGGAAACGCTGCGTTTTCGCCACCATTGACTTGCATTAGAACGCGCCAATTCTGCAAGACTGCATCTGTACTTGCGTAATTGATGCGTTCTAATGTGCGGATGGTACCCGGGTTTGGAGGAGAGGAGAGTCTCATCCACTCCCAGGTACCATTAAAAAATCTGTAAAAAAAAGAATAAAATAAAAAATAAATGTATACTTACCTTCTGTTGGCCCGCTCACCGCTCCTGCTTGGTTCCCGGCACTTTGCAGTGAGTTGAAGGACCTGCGCTGACGTCAGAATCATGTGACGGGTCACGTGACGCTGACGTCGGCAGGTCTTTCAATTCAAAGTTGCCGGCCAGGGAGAACGGAGTGAGCGGGACAGCGCGGGCCATCGGAGGTAAGTATATACACTCTCTCGGGTCACACTATATAAATCCATGCTGTTTGCATGGATTTATATAGTGTGACCTAGTTGTCAAGCACTTTCCAGGTGATGCTAAAATCGCCTGGAAAGCGCTTGTCAATCCACATGCGGAAACGCATGTGAATCTGCATGTATTCCGCAGGAAAAACGCATGCACAATCTGCATGCGTTTTTTCTGCCAGGGAGATGCAGAAATGATGCAGAAATTTTCTGCTTCATTTCTGCATCGCGTGCACATACCCTGAAAGAGAACTTTTTATAATACTGCAGAGCTGAGGTGTCTTAAATTTAGCTTACAGATATATCACGGCACACGTGTAATGTTTATGTTGTTTATCGTTAACCAAACCAGTTTGGACGTCCTGCCGAGATGTTCCCTTGACTCGCGTTTCATGATCAGCTTCTCCCGAGGGCATCCACACTTGTTTGTCTTGCTTTATATACTTATATTTGTTACATGACACTGCCATCTATGCACCAGCACTTTTACTAGTGTTGCTGTGTTCTGTGGTCTCCTATGTGCCTTGTATAGCTTTTGAATGAATTCTAGGTATTTATACCTTTTGTCCATACTTCATTTCACTTGACTTTGAATGAGCTAATGTCGGCCTATTATGATTATACACAGCATGCAGAATTATTAGGCAAATTAGTATTTTGATCACATGATACTTTTTATACATGTTGTCCTACTACAAGCTGCATAGGCTTGAGAGCCAACTACCAATTAAGTAAATCTGGTGATGTGCATCTCTGTAATGAGGAGGGGTGTTGACTAATAACATCAGCACCCTATATAAGGTGTGCTTAATTATTAGGCAACTTCCTCTCCTTTGGCAAAATGGGTCAGAAGAGAGATTTGACGGGCTCTGAAAAGTCCAAAATTGTGAGATGTCTTGCAGAGGGATGCAGCAGTCTTGAAATTTCCAAACTTTTGAAGCGTGATCACCGAACAGTCAAGCGTTTCATGGCAAATAGCCAACAGGGTCGCAAGAAGCGTATTGGCCAAAAAAGGCGCAAAATAACTGCCCATGAATTGAGGAAAATCAAGTGGGAAGCTGCCAAGATGCCATTCGCCACCAGTTTTGCCATATTTCAGAGCTGCAACGTTACTGGAGTATCAAAAAGCACAAGGTGTGCGATACTCAGGAACATGGCCAAGGTAAGGAAGGCTGAAAAACGACCACCTTTGAACAAGAAACATAAGATAAAACGTCAAGAAAGGGCCAAGAAATATCTTAAGACTGATTTTTCAAAGGTTTTATGGACTGATGAAATGAGAGTGACTCTTGATGGGCCAGATAGATGGGCCAGAGGCTGGATCAGTAAAGGGCAGAGAGCTCCACTCCGACTCAGACGCCAGCATGGTGGAGGTGGGGTACTGGTATGGGCTGGTATCATCAAAGATGAACTTGTGGGACCTTTTCGGGTTGAGAATGGAGTGAAGCTCAACTCCCAGACCTACTGCCAGTTTATGGAAGACAACTTCTTCAAGCAGTGGTACAGGAAGAAGTCCGTATCGTTCAAGAAAAACATGATTTTCATGCAGGACAATGCTCCATCACATGCATCCAACTACTCCACAGCGTGGCTGGCCAGTAAAGGTCTAAAAGAAGAAAAAATAATGACATGGCCCCCTTGTTCACCTGATCTGAACCCCATAGAGAACCTGTGTTCCATCATAAAATGTGAGATCTACAGGGAGGGAAAACAGTACACCTCTCGGAACAGTGTCTGGGAGGCTGTGGTGGCTGCTGCACGCAATGTTGATTTGATCGAAAACAGATCAAGCAACTGACAGAATCTATGGATGGAAGGCTGTTGAGTGTCATCATAAAGAAAGGTGGCTATATTCATCACTAATTTTTGGGGTTTTTGTTTTTGCGTGTCAGAAATGTTTATTTCTAAATTTTGTGCACTGATATTGGTTTACCTGGTGAAAATAAACAAGTGAGATTATATTTGGTTTTTATTAAGTTGCCTAATAATTCTGCACAGTAATAGTTACCTGCACAAACAGATATCCTTCTAAGATAGCCAAATCTAAAAAAAAAAACTCCCCAACTTCCAAAAATATTAAGCTTGGATATTTATGAGTCTTTTGGGTTGATCGAGAACATAGTTGTTGATCAATAATAAAATTAATCCTCTAAAATAAAACTTGCCTAATAATTCTGCACACAGTGTATTAATATATGCACATTGATTCCCCCCGAGTCACATTGGAAACGTGTGTTCAGCTATCATGTCTAGATCTCTTTACATATATTGACTTCTCTCAAACCATCCTGTTTGTGTCCTTTCTGTTCTAGCTACCCAGTATATAACATTATCATCCCACTTGGATTATATTAATATTACACATACTTATGTATAAGTTTTATACAGGCTTGGTCTTGGAGTAGATCAGTCTCACATTTGGGCGAGACTGGGCGTACTCTTGTATTTTGTGAATGGTATAAATTGTCATCTAATCTCAATACTTATCTGTGATAAGCTACAGTGTACTCTAATGGCAGTTTTTTCTTTATTCTTTCAATAGGTGTTCACCTCTGTTTTAACATCTCCTTTCATACTTTTAATTTTACTTGTGTGTTATGTATGATGTGGAAACTAATAAAATTACTTGTCAGGGTTCCTCAGTGACGACACCGGAGAGATCACACAATAGCTCACCGTTGCCGTCACTCTCATTTATTCACAGGATTGAGCAGGGATTCGTGAGCACACGATCCCGATTACTTACTACGTAGGTATCGGCAAGCACACAGCGAGCGTATGGCATACATACCTCCGGATTCCAATGCATGGAATATGTGTATATGCCCCGTACGGTCGCTGCCAACTTCACGATAGCCCACTTATGACTATTTGCTGCCACCACCAGCCGCGTTTGAACTATAATACAGGCCTGGCCGGATGCCTGCGTTTGGTAGCATATATGGCTTCGGGGGAGGGAACGATTACAGAGCAAAAGAAACAAGACTATTAAATTTTATATTTAATCCAAAAGGGAGGCAGTGTTAGGAAAAATCTACAAATGTTTTACAAAGGGAACAATTACAATACATATAAAGTTACATGAAATAAAACAGGATTAAAAAAGACTTACTATATGATCGCTGAGACAATTCAATATAGGTGGAGGGGAGACACTCCGCTTGATTTGAGCGTTATCAAACGCAATCCTTTGCTATGATAAACATATACTCCCGGGCCAAAGAAAACCTCAGCAGATTCTTTTTTGCTGAAGGGGGAACCTGCCCACAACCCCCCCTGTCCTGACATCACAGAGGCTGGGCTCTAGCCTGCACATTTTTAGTAAGATATCTGGTTTTGGGGATAACTTATTGCTGTTTAATCCCAGAAGCCCAAACGTGATACCATATTTTCCATTGTGAATTTACCTTCATTTAGAGACCACACATGGTGTAGTTGTGATCTGCTATTCTGGTACTTTTGCATTAATGCTCCCCAAACGGGATTACAGCTATGGAAAAATAGCATGTTGTTCCTTGGCTGACCCTGCCACTAAAAATATAGGTCCCGTTATTATCGGACATATGGAACTTTAGTTATTTCATATTTAGTTTTGGCTCCGAAAATCCTCCGAGACCTATGATAAATTCCCTTTAAAGTCCTGGGAATCAAGCTTCCTCAGCTGGAGCTAAGTTGTCGCAGCGTGTGTCTAATTAACTCCTGCCTCTGCAGGGGGAAAGACCCTCGCATTTTTAATCGGGTTGGTGACACCTCTTGTGTGCCAGCATTTGTTTAAGCTACTTTGGCTGTGGGTGATAATTTGCAGGGAGACAGATGCTGGGCTGTCAGCTCTACTCGTGACAAATGGGGGATAAGGGAGGGGTGAGAGGCAATGAGGGGTCTGGGAGAGAGACTTCTTAATATCTATGACAGTGGTGAAGAAAATATTTTCAATTTTTCTATGACATCTCCCCCTCTTTGAGGTGGCGTAGGGGCGGATTTACAGATTGCCCCTTAAGCCTACCTCCTCGGTATCTCCTTGACGGGACAGCCCGTCGTTCACTACCCTTGTTGTGCTGAATGGTAAAATCGTACTGCTGTAAAGCTAGGCTCCACCGCAGTAATTTGCCATTGTCACTGGACACCCGATGCAGCCAGCTGAGGGGGTTGTGGTCAGTCACTATGGTGAAGTTGCACCCATATAGATAGCGTGGGCCCTGCGGAAGCTGCAGCCCTGTATTGAGGCAGTCCTTCTCCACAGTGGCATATGCTACTTCCCGGGGTAAGAGCTTGCAGCTGAGAAACATCACTGGATGCTCTTCCCCCTGCTAGTTTACCTGGCTGAGCACAGCACCCAGGCCAAACGCACTGTTGCCCGTTTGGACCACAAACCGCCAGGCGAAGTCCGGGGCCTGCAGAACTGGGGAACTGGCCAGGGCAGCTTTCAGCGCCGTGAAGGACCACTCACAGTCAGCTGTCCAGTCGTCTGTGGTAGCTTCTTTTTCGTGAAGTCCGTCAGGGGCTTAGCAAGGGCACTATAGTTGGGCACAAACTTCCTATAGTATCCTGCCGTACCCAAGAAGGACAACACCTGCTTCTTGGTTTTGGGGGAAAGCCAGGAGGTGATGGCACCAACCTTCCCGGGCTCAGGGTTCGCCAGGTGTTCCTCCCAGGTGGGACTGAAGACGGCAATGTCATCCAGGTAAGCAACCGCGAACCCCTCCAGTCCCTCGACCAGATGGTTGACTAATTGCTGGAAAGTGGCAGGTGCATTCCTCATGCCAAAGGGCATGACAAGGGATTCATACAGCCCAAACGGTGTAATGAAGGGGGACCTCTTCTGGACCTCCTGAGACAGAGGAATCTGCCAGTATCCTCGACTCAGGTCCATAATTGTGAAGTACTGGGCTCCAGCTAAGCGATCCAGCAGCTCATCGATGTGTGGCATTGGGTACGCATGGGGAGCTGTGAAAGCCCATGCACTTTTGGACCTTTGGATCACCCCCAAACCCAACATTTCATCTATCTCCGCCTTCATGTCTTTCTGCACCTCTAAAGAGACATGGCAAGCGGATTCACTCTCTGTAGGAGGACAGCTAGCTGTGTCCTCCCTGGCACACCCATGAAGAGGGTCAAGTAAGGCTGGAACACCTCTCGCAGCTGGGACTTCTGGTCTGGGGATAGCTGCGGGTTGAATTTCGCACCCTTAATAGACCCTCCGTCCCGGGCAGCGGCCAGTAAGTCCACAAGGACTTCTGTCTTGCCTTTTTCGGGGATGCTACACACAGGAAGGGCACAGGCCTCCCGGTCATGATGAGCCTTCATCATGTTGACGTGGAAGACCTTCTGCCTCTTACGGGCATGGTCAATGGGGACCACGTAGTTCACATCATTGAGGCTCTGGCATATGGGGTATGGGCCTTCCCAGGCCATCTGAAGCTTGTCCTGGGGACTAGGACCCACACCTTCTGACCCACTTTGTACACCCACTCCTGGGCGTTCTGGTCGCACCACAGCTTTTGGCTGGCCTGGGCCTGCACCATATTCTCATGTACCAGCTGCGTCATTGCCTGCATTTTATCATAGAGAAGCATGACATACTCTATGATGAACACTTCGGGTGAGTTCAGTTCCCCTTCGTAGGATTCTCTTACCAGACCAAGGCGCCCCCGGACTCATCTGCCATACAGGAGCTCGAAGGGGGAGAACCCTGTTGAGGCCTGTGGTACCTCTCTGTAAGCAAAGAGCAGGTGTGGGAGGTACCGCTCCCAGTCGCTCGCATTGGACTCAACCAGAATCTTAAAGCATCTGCTTAAGGGTACCATTGAATCGTTCACACAAACCATTGGTCTGTGGGTGATAAGAACTTGATGCCAGGTGCAGCACCTGCATTTTCTAAAAGAGAGCATCCATTAGACGAGACATGAACTGAGTTCCCTGGTCCGTAAGCATGTCCCTGGGAAATCCTACTCTTGAAAAAATGGGCAGAAGGGCATCTGCCACCTTATGAGCCCGAATGGAGGACAGAGCTACTGCATCTGGGTATCGGGTAGCATAGTATACAACAGTAAGGATGAAAAGTTTTTCATTGGCCAGTGGGTCAATGATGTCCACAGCAGTCCTCTGTAATGGCTCCTCTATCAGTGGCAAAGGGATCACGGGAGCCATGGGTGCATGCCCCGACTTCCCCACTCTTTGACACGTGAAACAGGAGCGGCAGTAGTTGGCCAGATCTGTCTCCAACTGGGGCCAATAGAAGTGGTGCGACAGCCAGGCCTTGGCTTTGCAGACACCCAAGTGTCCAGCTAGTGGGATCTCATGGGCAACCCGCAACAACTCCTCCCTAAACTGATAGAGCATGACCAGCTATCTTTTCCTCATCCACTCCTGTTGGGGGTTACACAGGACTGTTTCCCGGTACAACCTCCCCTGATACCAGAATACCCTCTCCTTATCAGAGTCAGAGATGGGCTTCTCTGCGAGGTCCCTTAACGCCTCTAGGCTGGCATTTTGCGCAGGGCCACCTGGAACTCCTGGCTGGTGGTAGCCAGAAGGGACCGGCTCTGCATCCACAGCCAGTTCTGTTGTCCCGCCAGGGGATGAGGGCCCAGAAGGCAGCGCATAATGTGCGTTCAGGGTACTCATACTCCGAGTGACAGCGGCTATGTAGGCCGTCTCCCTGGAGGACAACAACCCTTTACCATCAGCCTGACAGGCTGGGTGCACCACCTCCCCATCAGCCCCCAATACCTCAGGAGCTGTGCCAGTCATGGGACAGCTACGACCGGCCAGGTCACAGTCCATCATGACACTGGTCAGCGGCACGGGACCGCTGGCCTCAAAGTCCCCGTGCCTGCTCCCATCGCCCTTGGCATGCATACTGGCTCCATTTTGGGGGTCCAAAGCAGCATCACCCCGCAGGGTGACATGGCTGAGCACTTGGTAACCACAAGACATATTATCATTATGCATCATGTTATTGTTCATATCATCAGCATTTTCATCACAGACATTATCAGATCTGGGAGGGTTGTCAGGAATAGATTAGGCAATCAACCATCCCAGAACAGTCACCAATAGCACATTTGTCAGGAGGTTCTCAGATACCCCCACTTCCCGCAAGTCCCTCCCCGCACCCCAGTCTAGGAAAACCTGGGCCACAGGCAAAGGACGGTGAACACCCCCAATCCCAGTGACAGTCAGGGTTTTCCCGGGAATAAGATCTTCAGGGGACACCAACTCAGGGCGGATGAGGGTTTGTTCGGCTCCGGTGTCCTTGAGCCCCATAGTGACTTTATCACCCACGGTGACTGATTGTAAGTTGCCACAGACCAAGGTGGGGCAGGAGCCGCTGATGGCCGGCTTGCTGGAACACTGTCGGTGGTTGTGGGCTTACCCCCATTCCAGCTGGCGGCGGCTGACTTCCGCACCTCTGGCGTGCGGTTGGCCTCATAGGTATCTGTGATCTGGGCAGCTTTGGCGGCTTCCTTCGGCTCCCGGTCCAGCACAAACTGCCTCACTTCCACAGGGCAAAGAAGAAGAAACTGGTCCTTCACTAATAGCTCTTTCAGGTCCTCGAAGATGGTGATTGACAGTCCCTGGACCCACTGCTCAAAGTTGGTCCTGAGCCCATCCACCACATCACTGTAGCTATCATGTGGTCCATGCTGGTGGGCTCTGAACTTCTTTCGGTAAACCTCCCGAGTCAGCTGCTACTGCTTAACAGCCTCAGTCTCCATCTTGTTCTCGAGGGAGAGAAGCAAACAACTCCAGAGCTTTTCCACAGAACCCTGGGAGTTAAATACCTGGCCCACTGGGCTTCAGGCAGCTGATACTGTCTAGAGGCTTTTTCAAATCCCCGCAGAAATAGGTCCAAGTCCCTGTCCTTTTCCATTACATCAAATAGCTCAGGACGGGGTTTAAAGCTGTTGGCACTGTTGAACTCATATGTCCGTGTGGAGGGTGGCTCCTTCTGAATCCGGATTAGCTCCAGCTGGTACAGACGCTCTGCTTGGGCCTGCCGCTCCTCTCGGTCAGCTTGGGCCTGTCGCTCAGCAGCCTCTCGGTCAGCTTTGGCCTGTAACTGAGCTCTCTCAGCTTCGGCCTGTCGCTCGGCTCTTTCAGCCTGGGCTTGTCGCTCGGCTCTCTCAGCCTGGGCCTGTCGCTCGGCAGCCTCTCGGTCAGCTTTGGCCTGTTGCTCTGCTCGCTCCTGGAATTTCAGGATCAGCTGCAGTCGTCCGTCACAATCGTCTGCTGCGAGCTGCTCCAAGGCCATCTGCAGGTGGGGGTCCACACTACCCTGGCTGTGGGTCTGGCTGGCAATAGCAGGTGGCATCCCTGCAACAGCTCCATCGGGGCCTTGGCTGGCCAACAGTTCAGCAATTATTTGGGCCTTGTTTTTGCCCATGGGGTCAATCTGTTCCAAATCACAGAGGGCAGTGTAGCCATTATTGCCAGATAAAAGATAGGACAGAAAAACAAGAGAAGGGGAGGGGATGCAACTGATACACGTACAGTAATGTCCCAGATAAAAAATATTAAAACACTGAGTCTGCTTTCTTAAAACTCTGCACAGAATTCTCGCAAGTACCGTGCAATTTTTCAGTCACAGGAATGATTGCTCAGTCCAGCCACTGATGTTCTGTAATATCCCACCACTTGCCACCAATTTGTCAGGGTTCCTCAGGGACGACACCGGGGAGATCACACAATATCACACAATTTTTCATAGATTTGAGCAGGGATTCCGAGCACACGATCCTGATTACTCACTACGTAGGTATCAGCAAGTGCACAGCGAGCGTATGGCATACACGCCTCCAAATTCCAATGCATGGAATATGTGTTTATGCCCCGTACGGTCGCTGCCAACTTCACGATAGCCCACTTATGACTATTCGCTGCCACCACCGGCCGCGTTTGAACTATAATAGAGGCTGGCCGGATGCCTGCTTTTTGGTAGCATATATGGCTTCGGGGGAGGGAACGATTACAGAGCAAAAGAAACAAGACTATTACATTTTATATTTAATCCAAAAGGGAGGCAGTGTTAGGGAAAATATACAAAAATTTTACAAAGGGCACAATTACAATACATATACAGTTACACAAAATAAAACAGGATTAAAGAAGACTTACTATACGATCGCTGAGATGGTTCAATATAGGTGGAGGGGAGGCACTCCGCTTGATTTGCGCGTTATCGAACGCGATCTTTTACTATGATAAACATATACTCCCGGGCCAAGAATGCTACTCAAACCTCAGCAGATTCTTTTATGCTGAAGGGGGAACCTGCCCACACCCCCCTGTCCTGACATCACAGGGGCTGGGCTCTAGCCTGCACATTTTTAGTAAGATACCTGTTTTTTGGGATAACTTATCGCTGGTTGATCCCAGAAGCCCAAATGTGATACCATATTTTCCGTTATGAATTTACCTTTATTTAGAGACTTCACATGGCGCAGTTGTGATCTGCTATTCTGGAACTTTTGCATTACCGATCCCTGGAGGCTTATGGCAATGGAAAAATAGCAGATGGTTCCTTGGCTGACCCTGCCACTAAAAATAGATCCCGTTATTATCGGACATATGGAACTTTAGTTATTCCATATTTCGTTTTGGTTCCGAAAATCCTGTGAGACCTCTGATAAATTCCCTTTGACGTCCTGGGAGTCAAGCTTCCTCAGCTGGAGCTAAGTTGTCGCAGAGTGTGTCTAACTCCTGCCTCTGCAGGGGGAAAGACCCTCGCATTTTTAATCGAGTTGGTGACACCTCTTGTGTGCCAGCGTTTGTTTAAGCTACTTTGGCTGTGGGTGATAATTTGCAGGGAGACAGATGCTGGGCTGTCAGCTCTCCTCTTGTGACAAATGAGGGATAAGGGAGGGGTGAGAGGCAATGAGGGGTCTGGGAGAGAGACTTCTTAATATCTATGACAGGGGTGAAGAAAAGATTTTCAAATTTTCTATGACATTACTATTTTATTTATTTTGCCTGTTATACTCCTTGTCTAGTATAGAATTTATATCTTGTTAGGAGTGCCGTTCACTACAAAGTCTGTTTATAGGCTTCTACATTTTAAGTACGTTGTCATTTGGCTTTGTAGTTTACAGATCTGGGCAGAGTCAGCATCTTCTAATTTACGTATGTGGATCTTCCTGGTTGTAAGTTCTATAGAAAAGGGCTTTCAATACCCAAAGTCATTTGAACAAATTTGGGTGGAGGAGAATGCTGTGGTCTAGAGGCAAAATGGTGATCACATGATTGTGACACGGCCAGTCTACACAACCGAAAAAGCAGCCACAGCTTGTAGTCTGAGAAAAATCGGAGACGTCTCAACATTTCGTGGTTACTACTCACCTGGGTTGTAATATGTAGGAATCTCCTCTTTACACAACTCATCACCCATCACATATGTATCTGTAGTATTAATATGGGTCAGATCTTCACCCTGAAACAAATATTGTAAAAGTCACAAACAGATGGAGAAGTCCCATCTATGTTCAGCTCTAATCCTGCCATCTCCACCGTTCTCATCACACAAGTATAAAACACATAATACTAGTGGATAAAACAAGACTGAACACAAGACCTTCACAGCCGTCTACACATCATAGGGGAGATCTCATGACACCTTCTCTCCATCTACCTGATGATCCTGAGGAACATTGGGATCTTCTTGTTTACAGTCCTTTGGAAGAAGAGGACGGTGACATCTGTCTGGTGTTGTCCTCTTACTGGATAGATCTGGAGGAAACACATACAGGGACTGAATTCATTCTTTACATACAGATAATTATAGGCCGTGTGTATTTAGTCCTGTCTATTACCTGGTGATGTGAGGGGCTGGGGAACCTCCATCATGATGTTCTTGTATAGATCTTTGTGTCCTTCTAAATACTCCCACTCCTCCATGGAGAAATAGACAGCAACATCCTGACACCTTATAGGAACCTGACACATACAATAATACCGTTATTCCCCCGATCCCTTCATAGCGTTACTGTATAATATCCCAGCATTCCCAGCAGTGTCACCTCTCCTGTCAGCAGCTCAATCATCTTGTAGGCGAGTTCTGGGATCTTCTGGTCATTGTTGTCCTCATGTATCAGGGGGTGAGGTGGAGGCCCCGTGATTGGGCTCAGGGGTCTTCCCCATCCCTCAGACACAGGGTCCTGACAGCGCTCACTAAAGGTCTTCTTCACTACTGTGTAATCCTGGGTATGGAGAGACACATTAATAAATCTCACTCCAGACATTTCCAGAGTCCTCACCTCTCCAGTTCTGTCCATCTGTTATTCCCATAGATAAGAATGATGTAATGTGACGTCATCAGAATCTCTCACCTCTCCAGTAAGCCGGAAGAGGATCTCTAGGGTGAGGTGTAATATCCTCTCCACCATCTCGTTTCTGTCCATAACTATCTTTGATGGGTAAATCAGGAAAATTCTCTTTTATAGTAGATCTTCACTGAGGGGATCTGATATTGTAGGGACCTGAATGAGAAGATGATGAGCCGATGTAACATCATAAAAATCCTGTGTAATAATACAATTACTGGAGATAATAAGGGAAACATATGAGGAGATATATTATTTTACCGTATCTAGTTTCCTTCTTTACATCTACTAATAAAAACTTTATATTTTAGGCCACAGACAACAAGCAGTTTCTTCCTCGGAGTCTGCAGCTGAATACCTTTCTCATAGACTCATCTTCCTTATTGCTAATTCTCATTTCATTTACCGACACTGGAATCGGCATTAGCAATACTGCAGGAGATATTCATTACACGTGACATGAGAAATAACTACTTCATGAGGAGGACGACATCTTCATCTTCTACTACGGCTCTAGAAACATATTTGGCCAGAGTCCATCACTGACTACATCTCCACCGGCCGTCTATATGAATGTTTCCCGTCTTCCCCGGACTGTAATCTTCTGTCATGTTAGTTCTCATGTCTGATTCACACACAGATGTTTGAGGCTTTTATAAAAGCTTTTTTGTCTCCACAAACACTGCGGACATAAATTATTTGATACTGAACTCTCAATATACTGTGTACTATGGGGTTTATTTCTGGCCTTAGGCTTTCCTATATTACAAGAAAACCTCCAGAAAAAAAAGCAAATATTAAATTGTTTCAAAAGAAAATTGGCACCAACAATTCTTGCAAAAAGAAAAAAAACATGCAAAAAAATATAAAACACATTTTGCCATTTTCAACACGGTAAACATTGTTTAAAAAAAAAAAAAAAAAAATCGCTCTTTTGGGCACCAGAACATAGTTGTACACTGCAGGGATGGCACAGGTGGGGCTTCAACAAAACCCTGGCAGTTTACCCACTTGCTGCTATCATAAGCAAACATGGCATCTCAGAAGGCTTGACAGAGTCCGGCTCAATGACCCTCCTCTCCCAAGTACTGGATAGTATGGGGCTGTCTAGTTACCACGATACTGAAATGTTTAATAATGGTGTCTGGGCCTGCAATGTACGAAAGTCTATTAGGCCGGGCCAGAGACAGCGTCCAATATGTTACATTTTAACATCCCCCAAATACATTAGACTAAAGTTGCATGAAAGCACTGATTTTGGAGGGTTTGGTCAACTTTATAATCATATAATGTATTTGGGGGCCTCCTGACAGATGATGTCAGGGCAGAGAAGGATCTGGCATCCTCAATTTCAGAGGCTAATCATTTGTTTTTCCTGTAGATAATCCTCTGCTAGCGGCTTATCTCTGCATGTGTCACAACTGTCTAACAGCCGTGATACCTGCAGGCGCGGCGACATAGAATGAAACGAAGAGCACACCAAAATACTCAACGAGCACCCAAGCGGAGCTCGCCGAAAGGGTTAATGAAGCGTAATCGCTCTTCACTATTGGTAACATTTTGGGGTTCATAACATTTTTGATCACTTTCAGTATAAGGCTGGGATCACAATCTTGTGTTCCACATTCAGCACTTACGTCGGGATTTCCATGTAAATACCACAGAAATGTGATTCAGACAAAACCCCCAATGGAACCACCCACGATAATGAGGCAGATGGAGACACTTTGGGCTCCATTTGGCGTCTGCTCCAGTGGTCTCCATCTTTTTAGGCGTACACAGATCTATGGTCGCCCACACTTGTGCGCTAAAGAGACGCCTAAGACAACTGTTAAATATATGGTAGTTGTAAAAAAAGTTGGAACAAACAGTGAGACTGGGGACGTTTTGTCCTCTCCCCCCACTGCAACCGTTTGGTGTGGTTACGGCCCATTACTCTACCCTAGTCCCTACGGGAGGAAATATTGTGCTACGGTCGCAGTGACCCAATTGTTAAAGGTTCATTTTAGGATATATTTAGAGTAGTGTTGAGCGAGTATACTCGTTGCTCGAGATTTACGAGCATACTCGGGCGAGTACCTCTTATCATGTTCACGGAACAGGAAAAACGTACACACCGAGCACTCCGATGATAAGAGGTACTCGCCCGAGTATGCTCGTAAATCTCGAAGTGAGCCCTCAATAATATGCCTTCAAGAAACAGATGAAACAACACAAACCACCAAATTGTTAACCCCCTCCTGGATAGGATCAGGTTATCACTCAGTGTTCTCTAGATATTCTGGAGGGGTCAGTATCTTGTTTCATCACTCCACTCCCTTTCAATGTACTGATGAAGAGATAGACAAAGAGGGGAGATAAATATGCCTGTTTGGGAAGTTACTTAATACTCTGGTCATTATAACTACGATTCATGTCCCTCCACCATATACGGGATCGGTTCTCCAAAACGTCCTAATATTTGCTAGTAAATACCCCGGTTGCTCCTTAATGATTGTGGGAGACTTTAATAATACAGTACACTACATGATGGATAGACTCTCGGGGGGTGCATCAAGGGATGGGAAAATCCCATTCGGAAGAGTACTAGAAGAGGCGTCACTGATAGGCATATGGAAGGCAAGACATCCGAAGATAAAATATTATCATGTCACTCAGCCGTGCATGGTTCACTGTCATGTATAGATCTTATAATAAACAATGCCTCTGCTGCAGGGATGATTGGTAAAATTGAATATCTTCCCCGTGGGCTCTTGGATCAATCACCGCTTATGGTGGAACTAATTTTCTCTGGTAATGGCAGTTTGCCCAATCGTTCCTGGAGGTTTAATCCTTTTTGGCTGGGGGTCATACCACCTGACAATAATATCCCTAAATTAATAACAGAATTCTCGAGGTCAACAAGGGCACGGCCTCTGTACTGATGATCTGGGAGGCCCTAAGGGGGCTGTTGATCAAAGAGATTAATGGTGTTAAAGCACTTTCCAGAGCACTGGAGAAGTACCTAATGGTGGAGGTGCAAAGGGCAGAAACTTAGCATGTGCAGAACCCCTCCACTCTAACAAATAAAAACTTACAAGACTCTCCAGGTCAACTGAAACAACACTTAGGCTGTGTGCACACGATGCTTTTTTTAAGCTTTCCGCAGCGG
The DNA here is from genome assembly GCF_046119375.1 of Phyllobates terribilis. NCBI lineage: Eukaryota > Metazoa > Chordata > Amphibia > Anura > Dendrobatidae > Phyllobates > Phyllobates terribilis. The sequence goes on from NW_027362845.1 coordinate 4,342,148, forward strand.
CAAATACGCTGCAGAAACACTTAAAAAATGCATGGTAGAAGGCCAGCCATGTTCCCCAATGATAATGCGCATGTGCTATGCACATGCAGCTGAAATTTCCGCTGCGGATTATCATTGCGGAAAAAAAAGCAGCACTACCAATTATTTTGCGGAAGCACTGCGTTTTCACCGCCATTGACTTGCATTGAATCGCTTGGATTCCGCATCACTGCATCTGTGGAATCCAAGCGATTCAATGTGTGGATGGTACCCGGGTGTGGGGGACAGGAGACTTTCCTCCGAACCCAGGTACCATAGAACCTGTAAAAAAAAGAATAAAAATATGTATCATATTTACCTTCTGATGGCCCCCGCTGCGCTTGTACTCCCTTGCCGGCAGATCGCGGTGGACTGAAGGACCTGCGCTGATGTCATAGTCATGTGACGGCAGGTCCTTCAGTGTAGTACACCGCGAGCTGCCAGCATGCCAGGACGGAGCGAAGCAATACTCCGGGGGACATCAGAAGGCAAGTATAGATTTATTTTTTTTTTTTAAACATTCTTTACGGTCACACTATATAAATCCATGCCGTTTGCATGGATTTATATAGTGTGACCAAGTTGACAAGCACTTTCCAAGTGATGCTAAAATTGCTTGGAAAGCGCTTGTCAACCCGCATGCGGAAATGCAAGTGAAGAACGCTTCACATCCGCATGTCCCTGGCAGGAAAAATGCATGTACAATCCGCATGCGTTTTTTCTGCCAGGGAGATGCAGAAACGCTCAGGAAAAAATCCTGAGCATTTCTGCATCGTGGGCACATAGTCTAAATCACAAAAGCGACTAATAAGAGGTTCTTTATGAAGCAGACACTTTATGAATAGGGGGAGGGAGCAGGGCACATGTTGGCTATGGTTGTTAAGACACAACAAAAATCATCATATATTGGGACTATCAAAGATTCGATGGGAGTAGAGCTCTGTTCTCCCCCGGATATACTTAGGGTGTTTAGAGATTTCTATGCTTCATTGTATGCCTCAAAAGGTACAACCCACGACGGAAGACCTAGAGGGCTTCCTTTCCCCTCTCTCCCTGCACGGACAAACACAGAATCCCAACTCTTAGACAAACCACTTTCACTTGGGGAATTAGAAGAAGCCTTGGGCTCCTTATCATATAATAAGGCACCAGGAGAGGATGGTATCACGGTAGAGGTTTACAAAAAGTATAGCAAATATATTCTTCCACAATTGATGGAGGTTTACAATGAGGCTTTACAGAGTGGGAGACTTCCACAGTCCATGAACGAGGCCATAATTGTAGTGATTCCAATCGCCCTATTTCATTACTTACAGTGGACATTAAGATACTGGCAAAGTTACTAGCCAATAGGCTTAAAGTCCATAATCCACCAAGACCAGGCAGGCTTTATGCCAAACATGTCAACAGCGATTAATATACGTAGACTGTACTTAAACCTTCAGCTTCCCAACAATTCTAGGTCTTTCCCTAATCAAAATAACAGCTACAGGGCTATAGCATCTTTGGATGCAGCCAAAGCCTTTGACAGTATAGAGTGGGCCTTTCTGTGGAGTACATTGTCACACATGAGATTTGGGAATACATTTATCTCCTGGATTAAGCTTCTTTATTCTGCCCCCCAAGCCAAAATTCAAGTTAACAGTCATAAATCAGATATGGGGCAAAAGGCAGGGATGCCCACTTTCTCCACTGTTGTTCGCCATTGCTATAGAGCCGTTGGCTGCAGCAATTCGCCTCTCCCCAAGGGTTCAGGGGTTCCCTTATGATGACCATCAAGAAAAAAATCGCATTACATGCAGACGATATACTTCTTTTTCAAGATAACTGTCCGGAATCATTGAGGGAAGTCATGGCAATTATTAACAACAACGGCTCTTTGTCAGGCCTCTCTATTAATTGGGGTAAATCAGCGCTTATGATGGTGGGAACTAAACTCTCAAATGAAGCAATGGAAGTGGGACATCTTAAAATTGTCCACTCATTTAAGTATCTTGGGATTAAAATAAGCGAGAATATGGAGAAGTATTTATCTCTAAATATTGACCCCCCCCAAAACAAAATTGCAGCTTGGTGTAAGTTGCCCCTGTCGGTGATAGGGAGAACCAATCTAATTAAGATCATCCTCATGCCACAGTTAATGTACCTGCTGCATAATGCATCAATATGGCTTCCTTTACAAGTTTTTTATAAAGTTAATAGAATTTTTAGAGACTTAATATGGAAAAAAAGGTGCCAAGGATAAAACTTGAGACCCTGCAGAGACCAAAGGGGGATGGAGCACTTGCGGTTCCTGACCCACTGGTGTATTATCTTTCCTCACAATTACAGCATTTGAGGGGGTGGGAGAGCCGGAACTCCCATCCTCATTGGCTAGAATTACGAGCTAGTTAGAGGAACAATCAGAGGGATTCATAAAATATGGTCTAAAGTTAAAAAGACAATGGGGATAGTGGGATACTCAAAATACTCACCCATATGGAATAATTCTAACTATCCAGAATTCGATAGCCTGGAGTTGTTTGGTCAATGGCAAAGACTGGTACTTTATAAGATCATACAATTAGTCAAGGATGGTAAGTTTAATTCTTTCCAGGAGTTCCAGAATTAGTTTGGGGTCTCCAGCAAGGGATTTTATAAATACCTGCAGTTGAGGCACGCCTTCATGACAAAAAATGGTCGGGAGCCTATTATTCAAAGTAGAGGAACAGCTTTCTTGGACACAGTGGTGGGGAAGGGGTCAACGAGAGGGGTAATCTCGCTCCATTATAAATGTCTAATGGAACAGGTCCTCAAAGAGCAAGGTAGTAATCTTAAAACTAAAGGGAAAAACCTGGGCCCAATAGAGGAAGACACATGGGAAGATATTGTAAAGTCCATACCACTAGTGTCGACAAGCAAGAGGCAAAAACTTTTGCAATACTATCTGATTCATAGAGTATATAATACCACTTTGCGCTTACACAATTTTGGTTACAAAAACGACTCAAACTGTTATAGGTGTGGTAATCCTGATGCAGACCTAAGTCACGTAATGTGAAACTACCCTAAACTTAGGGGATTCTGGAGAGAGATTCTAGATCTTGTGTCCAATGTGTTTGAATGTGAGATTCCCCATGATCCTATTGTGTGTCTATTAGGATATGTAAGTGGCTTACCAACTGAAGAGGCCCATCAGATAGCTATCCTCCGTCTACTATACCAGGCCAGGAAGCTGATAGCTTTGCACTGGAAAGACAATGAACCTCCAAACATAAAAGAATATATCCCTAAAATCAACAATATACTTAAGCTAGCAAAATTACAAGCGCAATGACTTGGTGTGGATGTATATAAACAGATCTAAACAATGATGCTGCTGAATAATTGATACAGTCGCTACCATACCCTATCCCATACCTAAACAAAGCGGATACTGCCTAGCTGCGGAGGTTAGCACCCACAACAATGGTGCCCCCGCTCACTGGTGGCTGTCTCTCCGAAGCTCTAGTTCATGCTGATATATATCAAAAAATACACTGATAAATTAAATAGGATCAGATATGTCTCCAGGTATATATAAAGGAAAGGGTATGGTACTCATCAGAGAATGGTTCAATAATCTGCCCCAACACGTTTCCCCAACAGATTCATTAGGAGGCTTGATACAGGGATGATAATTCATGATGTTCAGCATAGTGTGCCTAATAGCCAGGTGTCCATGTTTAAATAGCCCACTTCATCCAAAACCCCTCCCAGACTAGGAGACCCATTCCCATTCCTAAAGGTGAATTGTCATAGGATATACAGAATGGAGTCAGTCTACAGTAATGTACTGCGCCTACGCTACTTCTCATGAGCTAAAGGTCAGATAATGTCCATCCCCTAGTGTGCATGTCCGGAAGTGACACGCTTTACACTGAAACGCCGGATAAACTGATTGCCGTCGCGCCACTCGTACCTGTGACTGCGCATGACCGTAGTTATGTGTTCCACGCCGCAGAGCATAATGGCCTATATGTGTCCGGACCATCATTCCTGTCAGTAAAATAACATACGATTAAAGGGTTTCAGTTTACCTGTGTGTTGTATCCTGTCACCTGATTACAGGGACATAATGGGGGCATTACACTGTGTGGGGGCATCATACATACTGCATAAGGGGCATAATGGGGGCATTACACTGTGGGGGCATCATGCACCCTGCATAAGGGGCATAATGGGGGCATCATACATCCTGCATAAGGGGCATAATGGGGGCATTACACTGTGTGGGGGCATCATACATCCTGCATAAAGGGCATAATGGGGGCATTACACTGTGTGGGGCATCATACATCCTGCATAAGGGGCATAATGGGGGCATTACACTGTGTGGGGGCATCATACATCCTGCATAAGGGGCATAATGGTGGCATTACACTGTGTGGGGGCATCATACATCCTGTATAAGGGGCATAATGGGGGCATTACACTGTGGGGCATCATACATACTGCATAAGGGGCATAATGGGGGCATTACACTGTGTGGGGCATCATACATCCTGCATAAGGGGCATAATGGGGGCATTACACTGTGTGGGGCATCATACATCCTGCATAAGGGGCATAATGGGGCATTACACTGTGGGGGCATCATACATCCTGCATAAGGGGCATAATGGGGGCATTACACTGTGTGGGGGGCATCATACATCCTGCATAAGGGGCATAATGGGGGCATTACACTGTGTGGGGGGCATCATACATCCTGCATAAGTGGCATAATGGGGGCATTACACTGTGTGGGGGGCATCATACATTCTGCATAAGTGGCATAATGGGGGCATTACACTGTGTGGGGGGCATCATACATCCTGCATAAGGGGCATAATGGGGGCATTACACTGTGTGGAGGGCATCATACATCCTGCATAAGGGGCATAATGGGGGCATTACACTGTGTGGGGGGCATCATACATCCTGCATAAGGGGCATAATGGGGGCATTACACTGTGGGGGGCATCATACATCCTGCATAAGGGGCATAATGGGGGCATTACACTGTGTGGGGGCATCATACATCCTGCATAAGGGGCATAATGGGGGCATTACACTGTATGGGGGCATCATACATACTGTATAAGGGGCATAATGGGGGCATTACACTGTATGGGGGCATCATACATCCTGCATAAGGGGCATAATGGGGGCATTACACTGTATGGGGGCATCATACATCCTGCATAAGGGGCATAATGGGGGCATTACACTGTGTGGGGGCATCATATATCCTGCATAAGGGACATAATGGGGGCATTACACTGTGGGGCCAGTAAAGGGGTCCTGTACTATGAGAACAATGCGTTTCCTCCCTTCCTGTCTCCATAGTTGGGTCGTATGTATCTATTACAGGAAACAGAACAAAAACCTTATGATTCTTATAAAGGGGCAACACAAGACCCCAAAAGAGTCTCCGTGCTGAAGGGGTTAATGCCCCCTGCGCCCAGTAATGGGGGTCTCCACATACCTCCACCTGCAGAGCCGCCACCACATATATGGCTGCTCTGTGAGCACAGGAGCTGTGATGAGGTCACAGGAGGGGAGGAGTCAGGGGTCACATGATCAGGGGCCTCAGTGGATGCAGGACTCTGCTGTGCTGGTTGTCATGGTGCTGGATGAGCTGAAGTTTATGTGTGGGGTCAGGAGGGGTTTACAGTGTGGATGTAGCAGAGCCGCGTGTGTACGAGGTGTACGGAGCAGAGCCGTGTGTGTACGAGGTGTACGGAGCGGAGCCGCGCGTGTACGAGGTGTACGGAGCGGAGCCGCGCGTGTACGAGGCGTACGGAGCGGAGCCGCGCGTGTACGAGGCGTACGGAGCGGAGCCGCGCGTGTACGAGGCGTACGGAGCGGAGCCGCGCGTGTACGAGGCGTACGGAGCGGAGCCGCGCGTGTACGAGGCGTACGGAGCGGAGCCGCGCGTGTACGAGGCGTACGGAGCGGAGCCGCGCGTGTACGAGGCGTACGGAGCGGAGCCGCGCGTGTACGAGGCGTACGGAGCGGAGCCGCGCGTGTACGAGGCGTACGGAGCGGAGCCGCGCGTGTACGAGGCGTACGGCGCGGAGCCGCGCGTGTACGAGGCGTACGGAGCGGAGCCGCGCGTGTACGAGGCGTACGGAGCGGAGCCGCGCGTGTACGAGGCGTACGGAGCGGAGCCGCGCGTGTACGAGGCGTACGGAGCGGAGCCGCGCGTGTACGAGGCGTACGGAGCGGAGACGCGCGTGTACGAGGCGTACGGAGCGGAGCCGCGCGTGTACGAGGCGTACGGAGCGGAGCCGCGCGTGTACGAGGCGTACGGAGCGGAGCCGCGCGTGTACGAGGCGTACGGAGCGGAGCCGCGCGTGTACGAGGCGTACGGAGCGGAGCCGCGCGTGTACGAGGCGTACGGAGCGGAGCCGGGCGTGTACGAGGCGTGCGGAGCGGAGCCGCGCGTGTACGAGGCGTACGGAGCGGAGCCGCGCGTGTACGAGGCGTACGGAGCCGCGCGTGTACGAGGCGTACGGAGCCGCGCGTGTACGAGGCGTACGGAGCGGAGCCGCGCGTGTACGAGGCGTACGGAGCGGAGCCGCGCGTGTACGAGGCGTACGGAGCGGAGCCGCGCGTGTACGAGGCGTACGGAGCGGAGCCGCGCGTGTACGAGGCGTACGGAGCGGAGCCGGGCGTGTACGAGGCGTACGGAGCGGAGCCGCGCGTGTACGAGGCGTACGGAGCGGAGCCGGGCGTGTACGAGGCGTGCGGAGCGGAGCCGGGCGTGTACGAGGCGTGCGGAGCGGAGCCGCGCGTGTACGAGGCGTACGGAGCGGAGCCGCGCGTGTACGAGGCGTACGGAGCGGAGCCGCGCGTGTACGAGGCGTACGGAGCGGAGCCGCGCGTGTACGAGGCGTACGGAGCGGAGCCGCGCGTGTACGAGGCGTACGGAGCGGAGCCGCGCGTGTACGAGGCGTACGGAGCGGAGCCGCGCGTGTACGAGGCGTACGGAGCGGAGCCGCGCGTGTACGAGGCGTACGGAGCAGAGCCGCGCGTGTACGAGGCGTACGGAGCAGAGCCGCGCGTGTACGAGGCGTACGGAGCAGAGCCGCGCGTGTACGAGGCGTACGGAGCAGAGCCGCGCGTGTACGAGGCGTACGGAGCAGAGCCGCGCGTGTACGAGGCGTACGGAGCAGAGCCGCGCGTGTACGAGGCGTACGGAGCGGAGCCGTGTGTACGAGATGTACGGAGCGGAGCCGCGCGTGTACGAGATGTACGGAGCGGAGCCGCGCGTGTACGAGATGTACGGAGCGGAGCCGCGCGTGTACGAGGTGTACGGAGCGGAGCCGCGCGTGTACGAGGCGTACGGAGCGGAGCCGGGCGTGTACGAGGCGTACGGAGCGGAGCCGCGCGTGTACGAGGCGTGCGGAGCGGAGCCGGGCGTGTACGAGGCGTGCGGAGCGGAGCCGGGCGTGTACGAGGCGTGCGGAGCGGAGCCGCGCGTGTACGAGGCGTACGGAGCGGAGCCGCGCGTGTACGAGGCGTACGGAGCGGAGCCGCGCGTGTACGAGGCGTACGGAGCGGAGCCGCGCGTGTACGAGGCGTACGGAGCGGAGCCGCGCGTGTACGAGGCGTACGGAGCGGAGCCGCGCGTGTACGAGGCGTACGGAGCGGAGCCGCGCGTGTACGAGGCGTACGGAGCGGAGCCGCGCGTGTACGAGGCGTACGGAGCAGAGCCGCGCGTGTACGAGGCGTACGGAGCAGAGCCGCGCGTGTACGAGGCGTACGGAGCAGAGCCGCGCGTGTACGAGGCGTACGGAGCAGAGCCGCGCGTGTACGAGGCGTACGGAGCAGAGCCGCGCGTGTACGAGGCGTACGGAGCGGAGCCGTGTGTACGAGATGTACGGAGCGGAGCCGCGCGTGTACGAGATGTACGGAGCAGAGCCGCGCGTGTACGAGATGTACGGAGCGGAGCCGCGCGTGTACGAGGTGTACGGAGCGGAGCCGCGCGTGTACGAGGTGTACGGAGCGGAGCCGCGTGTGTACGAGGTGTACGGAGCGGAGCCGCGTGTGTACGAGGTGTACGGAGCGGAGCCGTGTGTGTACGGAGCGGAGCCGGGTGTGTACGAGGTGTACGGAGCGGAGCCGTGTGTGTACGGAGCGGAGCCGCGTGTGTACGAGGTGTACGGAGCGGAGCCGCGTGTGTACGAGGTGTACGGAGCGGAGCCGCGTGTGTACGAGGTGTATGGAGCGGAGCCGCGTGTGTACGAGGTGTACGGAGCGGAGCCGCACGTGTACGGAGCAGAGCCGCGTGTGTGTATAGAGCCTTGTGTGTATGCTGTATACAGCTGTATACTCCCAGGTTCGGTCCCACCGCGGCTCTTTATCAGACTGTAGAAGAACTGACACTGGACACTCGGTAAAACTGCACTCGGATGTCTCTTGTTTCTCGCACAGATATTGATGACATAAGATGGAGTCAGACGAACCCTCCTACAAAACCTGATAACAAAGTCATTACTACAGGACTGGATGAGAAAGGGATTTATTCTACAAGAAACGCTGGGGCCACAAATGAGAGAATCCGGGCCCCGTGGCTGGATACTCCGGACCCCCAGCGTGTTAGGACCAGACGGGGTCTTTGTCCCTGGAGCTTCTCTGCTCGGTATAATGAGACTCTGATCTTGTTCTTATAAAGAGGGTTGGAGTAGAATAGAAGCTGCCTGAATATGAGGACCTTGTCTGATCTCTATGTCCTTGTGTACAGAGCTATGGAGATGGCGCTATTCTCTGTATAATAGATGTGATGTCGCTGGAGCCCTAATATTCCTGTACAGGGGTCTCTGTAGAGATAATCTTACCCCAGCATTATGGATTGGGAGAAGGGAAAAAGAGAATGGAGACATTTTATTGTAATTTCCCTGTAATAAAAACTGTAATAAAATATAACGGATTAATAAAAAGTGTTTTGTTTTCCCACCATTTTGTCTGTAGGAGGTAAAGAGCCGAGGCTGAAGACGCTTTGTCTACAAAAGGCCCCAGTCCCACTATCAGTATTCGGTCAGTATTTTTTCTCAGGAGTGGGTGATAAATGCAGAATTGGTGACTTGTTTCTATTATACCTTTTCTCTGATTGCTCCTCACATGGTTTTGGCTCCCACTCCTGAGAAAAAATACTGATAGTGGGACCGTGGCCTAAGAGGGAGGATTGGAAACTCCGAATGTCCTAGTCTATTTGGGGATTGGGAGTTAGGAAAAGGGGCAGGAGAACATTTTGGGTTTTGTTTTGGGGGCAAGAGATGCAATATTTGTCCATATAGTGAAAATATATGAATACAGTTCGGTCCAGAAATATTTGGACAGTGAATCTTCGTGATTTCAGCTCTGCAGGCCGCTAATCTGGATTTAATATGAAACAACTGAGATGTAATTGTAGTGGAGACTTTCAGGTTTAATTAAAAGGATTAAACAAAAATCTCCTGTGAAACGTTTAGAGATTACAACCATTTTTCTACGAAGTCTCCTCATTTCAGGGGCTGAAAAGTAATTGGAGAAATTAACTTTACCATAAATAAAATGCTCATTAATACTTTGTAGAGAATCCTTTGCAGCAATGACGGCCTGAAGTCTGGAAGCCATGGACGTCACCAAGCGCCGGGTTTCCTCCTTTGTGAGGCTTTGCCGCCTTTACTGCAGTGACTTCAGTTGTTGCTTGTTTGTGGGTCTTTCTGCCTTATGTTTTGTCTTCAGCCTGTGAAATGCAGCTCGATGGGGACGAGATCTGGTGACTGACGTGACCATTGCGCCATTACAGAATATTTCACTTCTTTACAGTAAAAAACTCCAGGGTTGCTTTTGCACTATGTTTTGGGTCATTGTCCATCTGTATTGTGAAGAACTGATCATGTGACTGCTGTCCATGTGATCTTCTCCGCCCAGCCACATGACCGTGACTATAATGATGTGATCGTACATCACTTCCCGTTCTGCCACCACATTATTCATTATCATGTGATTTTTTTTTATGTGCCGATTACGTCAGCACTTCTAGTATTGGCGCGTCACCGGTGAGATGACTGCTTCCTCTCACGTGTTTGTCGCATCACATGAAAGCAGCACCATCAATCATGCGCACAGGCACCTTGTTTTCAGTGGGCGGGCCATCTGAAGATAGTGTCTGAAGTCACTACTGCTTCTTGGATGATGTTCCATTCATTTTGTATGTGCAGGAATCCACATGCGTTACAACTTTTTTGATTGGGTCCTACATGTAAATAGCCATGTTGTTCAGTCCACCATCTCCCCATGACGAAGCCAGGTGCAAAACGTGCGTCGGGTATGTTTTTCCCTTTTGACTGGTGAGGTTACTTTATGCCACTGTGCATTTCTTACACTTTAATATTAATATAATATAATGATGGTCTGTTTCACTTCCATGAGAGCTGTTTTCCGCATTATGGGTTCACAGCAAAGTTTCCAAATACAAATGCCACACCTGGAATCAGCTCCAGACCTTTTACCTGCTTAATTGATGATGGATTAATGAGGGAAGAGCCCATGCAGTCAATGAAAGAGCTTTTGAGATAATTGTCCAATTACTTTGGTCCCATGAAAAAGATACTGCTCCATATTAAAGAGCTGTAATTCCTAAACCCTTCAATTAGGATGTGAATACCCTCAAATTAAGGCTATGGCCCCACTATCAGTTTTTGGTCAGTATTCTTTCTCAAGAATGGGAGCCAAAACCAGGTCACATGACCGTGAATCGCCAATGGGTTGGCATGACAACCTGGGGTCTGCAGGAGACCCCTGCGGTTGTCATTGCCAGGATGCTATGAACGCCGCCTAGCGGTCGGCGCTTATAGCCAGTGAGCATTTCTGCTACACACAGGTGATCTGATGATCGCAGCTTCTACTCTCCCATAGAGACTATTGAAGGAAGTGAAAAGTAAAAAAAAATGTTTATAAAAATATTTAAAAAATATAAGTTTAAATCGCCCCCTTTCACCACATTCAAAACAATAACAAAAAAAATAAAATATACAGATATTTGGTGTCGCTGCATTTAGAATCATCCAATCTATCAATATATGGGCAGCTGACCAGTGCTCAACAGCCAGTGGCGGCTGCCCCATAGTTAGCCCGGCTCCCGAAGTAACAAAGAGGGGTGGAAAGGTAGGGTAGCACGGTGGCTCAGTGGTTAGGGTCCTGGGTTCAAATCCCACCAAGGACAACATCTGCAAGGAGTTTGTATGTTCTCCCCGTGTTTGTGTGGGTTTCCTCTGGGTTCTCCAGTTTCCTCCCACACTCCAAAAACATACTATAAAATAAGTAGAGGGGAGAGAGCGCAGATTGTAAGTGCAATATCAAGATTCAAATATATATTAAATAAGTGCTGGTTGCACTCACCTTTATGATGTCATAATAAACTTGTCAATAATTCCAAAATAACCATAAGAAAGAAAAATGAGCTGCACTCACCAGTCCTTAAAAGCAGTATCTTTATTCCCTGAGGATAAAAAGTCCGGCGAGCAGGGAGAGCGGGGAAGAAAAAAGCCGACAACAGCTGATTCACGTGAAGACGCGTCTACAGGTCTGTGTTACACACAAAACATCACATCACATCCTTTATATGCAAATACGCCATATGCACCACACAGTATACGGCGTACGCACCACACACACACTGTATACGGCGTACACACCATACACACACTGTATGCACCACACACACTGTATACGCCGTACGCAACACACACACACTGTATACACTGTATACGCTGTACGCACCACACACACACTATATACGCCGTACGCAACACACACACACTGTATACGCCGTATGCACCACACACAGTATACGGCGTACGCACCACACACACACTGTATACGCCGTACGCACCACACACACACTGTATACGCCGTACGCACCACACACACTGTATACGCCGTATGCACCACACACACACTATATACGCTGTACTTTAACCCCTTAAGGACCCTGGGATTTTCCGTTTTTGCATTTTCATTTTTTGCTCCCCTTGTTCCCAGAGCCATAGCGTTTTTATTTGTTGGTCAATATGGTCATGTGAGGGCTTATTTTTTGCGGGATGAGTTGTACTTTTGAACAAAATTACTGGTTTTACCATATCATGTACGGAAACCGGGAAAAATATTCCAAGTACGGTGAAATTGCAAAAAAAGTGCAATACCACAGATGTTTTTATTTTTTATTTTTTTTACCACGTTCACTGAATGCTAAAACTGACCTGCCATTATTATTCTCCAGGTCATTACGAGTTTGCAGATACCAAACATGTACAGGTTCTTTTTTATTTAAGTGGTGAAAAAAAAATCTAAAAGTTTGCTAAAAAAAATAAAATAAAATGGCGCCATTTTACAAGACCCGTAGCGTCTCCATTTTTCGGGATCTGGGACCGGGTTTATTTTTTGCACGCCGAGCTGAAGTTTTTATTGATACCATTTTGGGGTAGATCCGATGTTTTGATCACCCGTTATTGCATTTAATTGCAATGTTGCGGTGACAAAAAAAACGTAATTCTGGCGTTTGGAAATTTTTTTCTCGTTACGCCTTTTACCGATCGGATTAATTCTTTTTTTATATTGATAGATCGGGCGATTCTGAACACGGCAATACCAAATATGTGTATGTAGGTGGTATTTTTAGAATTTTATTTTGAATGGGACGAAAGGGGGGTGATTTAAACTTTTAGATATTTTCACATTTTTTTATATTTTTAAAAACTTTTTTTTTTTTTACACTTTTTGCTTGCTTCTATAGTCTCATTAGGAGGCTAGAAGCAGCAACTGTCCAATCACCTCTGCTACATAGAGGTGATGAGCAGATCAGCTCTATGTATCAGAAATGCTCCTGTGCTATGAGCGCCGACCACTAGGTGGCGCTCATAGCGTCAGTACATGACAATCACTGGGGTCTGCTGCAGACCCAGGGTTGTCATGCCCACCCATCAGTGACTCGCGATTACGTGACGGGGTCACCGATGGGCGGGATAAGTGACGCACATCCGGCGCGGCGCTGTTAAATGCCGCTGTCAGAGATTGATAGTGGCATTTAACATGTTAACAGTCGTGGGTGGATCGTGATTCCACCCGCGGCTGTTGGGGTCACATGTCAGCTGTATAAATCAGCTGACATGTGCCCGGTTCAGTGCGGCTCAGCGCCGGAGCCCTCACTGAACCGGGGGTGATAGCCTGGTGCGTACTATTACGCCCCATGCTTTAAAGGGGTTAAATGGAGTATAATATTTGACAGCTACCAAAAATTTCAGGATTTTTACGGCAGTGATATGGGATCACGTCTGATGACCACGGTTTTAGGCACTGGCCTTGTAGTGTGGTATTGGTCTGCGACCAAGTGTGAATAGGTTCAACAAAACACAGCTGGCAGACTTTAAATGGAGGGTAATATTTGGCACGCTCCACAAAATGTCACGATTATTAGGTAAGGTGTGTATAGGAAAATGTTATTTACGGAAATAAAATGTACATATTATTGGGGATTCCACCGCAGTCAGTGATTTTAGTCCAGTGTTTTCCTGTAACTCACATAGCAGTAGAAGACAAAGACAGAAACACAATACACAATTCCCCTGCAGTAAATAAACCGCAATAGTGCATGAAAATAACAAAGGGGACTTAGTTAACAGAATTGTGATCAAAATAATGCGAAAGCCATCCCGCTCATCACAGCGACCCTTATGGGACAGTCCTAACTCTAATATTTAACACCTTACCGTTTGTCATGTGGACACAGAGACATGGGGCGCAAGATGCTTTCTTTGAGCTGGAAAGCTTATTCATCTTGCTCCCCATGTCTCCGTGTCCACTGTTTTGGTTCAGTCCCTCTTCCTTTATCCACATGTACGTCACTTGACAAACGGTAAAGTTTTAAATATTAGAGTTAGGACTGTCCCATAAGGGTCGCTGTGACGAGGCAGGATGGCTTTCGCATTATTTCGATCAAAATTCTATTAACTAAGTATGCTTTATTATTTTCATGCACTATTGTGATTTATTTATTTACTGCAGGGTGTTTGTGTATTGTATTTCTGTCTTAGTTTTTTTTCTGGTTAGTGGCCATGTGTGAACATGCTCTTACATGCTGCATGCACGACAATTTATATTCCAGTTCAGGTCTTGAGGTTTTTTTCATATAACAGAAGGTTATATGGATTAAAATAAAGGTTCATTTAAATAGCTGTCATGAATTATAACATGGGGCTGTGGGATATTTGCAGTCTGTGACTTTTTTGTTTAGTAATTTATTTCCTGAAGTGTAAACTTGATACATAAAACAGCAGTGTCCGTTATGATGACATCACAAAGCACATGACAGCACCGAGAACATGACATCATAGACCTCACATGACATCATAACTGCTACAGAATGTACAAAGTTCTATTCGTGAGCCATCTTGTGTCACAGCTTGAAGAGGACCAGTCCAGGTAAGTAGCTCATCACTCAACGCTGGGGATCGGGTCACATCGGAAAGTGAGGAGATCTGGCTGAACAGCATTGTGTCACAGCACAAACAGCAGAGCAGGATCAGGAAGAGATCTGCAGTGTGCGCTGTATGGACTGTGTCCTCATCCCCATGATATTTCCAGATGATTATTAGCTGCATTGTTTTCTTTCTTCCTGACCTTCCTCAAGGCTGTTCTGAGATCTGTGGAGTAACTATCATACGTCCGGTAATTATCAACTGAGAAGACTTTTTGGGATTCAGCAAGAAGGTAGGTGTGCGTGCATGTGACTGTGTGTGTAGGCACAGCATTGAAGGTTTGTGTGACCCCAGATCTAAAGGGATGTGTGTCTGTGACCCCACCAATAAAGGGATGTGTGTCTGTGACCCCACCAATAAAGGGATGTGTGCCTGTGACCCCACCAATAAAGGGGTGGCTGTGTGATGGTTTGTGTGTCCCTGCACTAATGGGGTGTGTGCTTGTTTCCTCAACACTGCAGCACTGAAAGGGTGTGTGCACGTGTGTTTGGCACAAGTGTACATGTCCCCTGAAATGCTGCACTGAAGGGCTGTGTGTGTGGTCCCAGCAGTGAAGGTGTGTGTCTGTGTTTGTTTGTGTGACCTCAGCACCAAAGGGATGTGTGTCTGTGACCCCAGCAATAAAGATGTGTGTCTCTATGGCCCCATCAATAACAGGGAGGCTGTGTGATGGTTTGCATGTCCCTACACTAATGGGGTGTGTGCTTGTTTCTTCATCACTGCAACACTGAAGGGGTGTGTGCACGTGTGTTTGGTACACATGTACATGTCGCATGAAATGCAGCACTGAAGGGCTGTGTGTGTGGCTCCAGCACTGAAGGTGTGTGTCTGTGTCTGTTTGTGTGACCTCAGCACCAAAGGGATGTGTGTCTGTGACCCAGAAATGAAGGGGTGTCTCTGTGACCCCATCAATAAAGGGGTGGGTGTGTGATGGTTTGTGTGTCCCTGCAATAATGGTGTGTGTGTTTGTGTCCTCAACACTGCAGCACTGAAGGGGTGTATGCGCGTGTGTTTGGCACACGTGTACATGTCCCCTGAAATGCAGCACTGAAGGCCTGTGTGTGTGGCCCCAGCACTGAAGGTGTGTGTCTGTGTCTGTTTGTGTGACCTCAGCACCAGAGGGATGTGTGACTGTGACCCCAGCAATAAAGATGTGTGTCTCTATGGCCCCATCAATAACGGGGAGGCAGTGTGATGGTTTGCGTGTCCCTGCACTAATGGGGTGTGTGCTTGTTTCCTCAACACTGCAACACTGAAGGGGTGTGTGCACGTGTGTTTGGCACACATGTACATGTCGCATGAAATGCAGCACTGAAGGGCTGTGTGTGTGGCTCCAGCACTGAAGGTGTGTGTCTGTGTCTGTTTGTGTGACCTCAGCACCAAAGGGATGTGTGTCTGTGACCCAGAAATGAAGGGGTGTCTCTGTGACCCCATCAATAAAGGGGTGGGTGTGTGATGGTTTGTGTGTCCCTGCAATAATGGTGTGTGTGTTTGTGTCCTCAACACTGCAGCACTGAAGGGGTGTATGCGCGTGTGTTTGGCACACGTGTACATGTCCCCTGAAATGCAGCACTGAAGGCCTGTGTGTGTGGCCCCAGCACTGAAGGTGTGTGTCTGTGTCTGTTTGTGTGACCTCAGCACCAGAGGGATGTGTGACTGTGACCCCAGCAATAAAGATGTGTGTCTCTATGGCCCCATCAATAACGGGGAGGCAGTGTGATGGTTTGCGTGTCCCTGCACTAATGGGGTGTGTGCTTGTTTCCTCAACACTGCAACACTGAAGGGGTGTGTGCACGTGTGTTTAGCACACGTGTACATGTCCTCTGAAATGCAGCACTGAAGGGCTGTGTGTGTGGCTCCAGCACTGAAGGTGTGTGTCTGAGTCTGTTTGTGTGACCTCAGCACCAAAGGGATGTGTGTCTGTGACCCCAGCAATGAAGGGGTTGTGTCTCTATGGCCCCATCAATAATGGGGTGGCTGTGTGATGGTTTGCGTGTCCCTGCACTAATGGGGTGTGTGCTTGTTTCCTCAACACTGCAGCACAGAGGGGTGTGTGCACGTGTGTTTGGCACACATGTACATGTCCCAGGCACACGTGTACATGTCCCATGAAATACAGCACTGAAGGGCTGTGTGTGTGGCTCCAGTACTGAAAGTGTGTGTCTTTGTCTGTTTGTGTGACCTCAGCACCAAAGGGATGTGTGTCTGTGACCCCAGAAATGAAGGGGTGTCTCTGTGACCCCATCAATAAAGGGGTGGATGTGTGATGGTTTGTGTGTACCTGCACTAATGG
Source organism: Phyllobates terribilis (assembly GCF_046119375.1). Classification (NCBI taxonomy): domain Eukaryota; kingdom Metazoa; phylum Chordata; class Amphibia; order Anura; family Dendrobatidae; genus Phyllobates; species Phyllobates terribilis. Next base: position 4,358,987 of record NW_027362845.1, read on the forward strand.
GGTGTGTGCTTGTGTCCTCAACACTGCAGCACTGAAGGGGTGTGTGCACGTGTGTTTGGCACAAGTGTACATGTCCCCTGAAATGCAGCACTGAAGGGCTGTGTGTGTGGCCCCAGCACTGAAGGTGTGTGTCTGTTTGTGTGACCTCAGCACCAAAGGGATGTGTGTCTGTGACCCCAGCAATAAAGATGTGTGTCTCTATGGCCCCATCAATAAAGGGGTGGTTGTGTGACGGTTTGTGTGTTCCTGCACTAATGGGGTGGGTGTTTGTGTCCTCAACACTGCAGCACTGAAGGGGTGTGTACACGTGTGTTTGGCACAAGTGTACATGTCCCATGAAATGCAGCACTGAAGGGCTGTGTGTGTGGCCCCAGCACTGAAGGTGTGTGTCTGTGTCTGTTTGTGTGACCTCAGCACCAAAGGGATGTGTGTCTGTGACCCCAGCAATAAAGATGTGTGTCTCTATGGCCCCATCAATAACGGGGAGGCCGTATGATGGTTTGCGTGTCCCTGCACTAATGGGGTGTGTGCTTGTTTCCTCATCACTGCAACACTGAAGGGGTGTGTGCACGTGTGTTTGGCACACGTGTACATTTCGCCTGAAATGCAGCACTGAAGGGCTGTGTGTGTGGCTCCAGCACTGAAGGTGTGTGTCTGTGTCTGTTTGTGTGACCTCAGCACCAAAGGGATGTGTGTCTGTGACCCCAGAAATGAAGGGGTGTCTATGTGACCCCATCAATAAAGGGGTGGATGTGTGATGGTTTGCGTGTCCCTGCACTAATGGGGTGTGTGCTTGTGTCCTCAACACTGCAGCACTGAAGGGGTGTGTGCACGTGTGTTTGGCACAAGTGTACATGTCCCATGAAATGCAGCACTGAAGAGCTGTGTGTGTGGCCCCAGCACTGAAGGTGTGTGTCTGTGTCTGTTTGTGTGACCTCAGCACCAAAGGGATGTGTGTCTGTGACCCCAGCAATTCAGGGGTTGTGTTTCTATGGCCCCATCAATAATGGGGTTGCTGTGTAATGGTTTGCGTGTCCCTGCACTAATGGGGTGTGTGTTTGTGTCCTCAACACTGTAGCACTGAAGGGGTGTGTGCACATGTGTTTGGCACACGTGTACATGTCACCTGAAGGGCTGTGTGTGTGGCCCCAGCACTGAAGGTGTGTGTCTGTGTCTGTATGACCTCAGCACCAAAGGGATGTGTGTCTGTGACCCCGAAATGAAGGGGTGTCTCTGTGACCCCATCAATAAAGGGGTGGATGTGTGATGGTTTGTGTGTCCCTGGACTAACAGTCTGTGTGTTTGTGTACCGAGCACTGCAGCACTGAAGGGGTGTGTGCACGTGTGTTTATTGTATGTGTATAGAGGTGAGTGTGTATTTGTGTCTGTGTGTATGTATGTGTGTGTTGAGGTGAGTGTGTATGTGTGTGAATGTTCATGGATGTATTAAAGGTAACCCATCACTTCATTTCAGGCCCCTAAACCACCACCATTGTGAAATACCACTGTGTAATGAGTTTATAAAGATGCCCCTGTATAAATCATTCATTTCTGCATTGTGTAGAAAATGAGCTTATAATGAACCAACAGTTTATAGAAGGACATATTTATTATTCTGTTGGTGCCTTGGTGGTGATTTCATTCCCAGTCCCCTTAAAGGGTTATTTGGGACTTAAGAATTGATGACCTATCTGTAAGATAGCTCCTCAGTATGAGATCAGAGGGTCTGACATCTGGCACCCCCACGATCAGCTGAATTCTGCTCCGGCAGGTGCCAGACACATGATAAGCATACTTGATAGGACGCTGCTTCTGGTCTATAGGACGCACACAATACTGAGCAAGATTTTTTGTTGTTAAAAAGTGAGTCATATAGTCTAGAAAATACAGTTAATGACGGTCACTCTTTAACTAAGAAATGCATCTTAACTTATGAAGGACTATATCCGTCATAATTCTGCTCCCCGCATTTCTTGCAGGCTCACACGCCGAGTCTGCATCTTTCTCGGCAGATGATGGCTGTGTTATTCAGCAATCATATGCCTCTAACAGTCGCAGGTTGAGCGGAGCTCTGCCCACGACAGTTAGCCTATTAAATCTTGCTATCAGTGTGTGACAGCGGCATTTAATGTGCGCCAGCAGGGGGTGCACCATTCCATCTCTTCATTGGCGCACCCGTGACTTGATCACTGAAGATCCCTGTGTCTGTCATCACTGGATTCCTGTGACAGCCAGCCTGTTGCTAGTGTTCATAGGAGACCGTGATTTCTGCTATATATAGCAATGCTGTATATAGCACAAGCAATCAGATGATCGCAGGTTCAAGTCCCCTAAAGAGACGAACAAATACAGTGAAAAGTAAAAAAAAAATGAAAAAAGTATAAAAGTTCAAATCATCCCAGTTTTCCCCCCATTAAAAATTAAGAAATATAAAACATTTAAAAAATACACATATTTGGTATCGCTGCGTTTGTAAAAGTCAGATCCATCAAACTATAAAATAAATTAATCCATTTAGTAAACGGCGTAACTAGAACATTAAATAAAATGCCAGAATTACAGATTTTCAGTCGTTGCAACAAGAAAAAAATATATAATAACAGACAATCAAAACATTGTATATACCCCAAAATGATATCAATATAACCATCAGTTTGTGGTGCAAAAAAACAGCCCTCACGCAGCCCCATTCCCGAAACATGAAAACGCCGCGGCTTTCAGATCTCGGAAAGTGGCGACACAAGCAAATTATTTTTACAAATTTCAGAATTTTTTTTCATCACTTAAATATAAATCCTATAAATCGTCACTTAAGTAGAAGAGATGAAGCTTTACTACCTCCTGCTCCAGTTCCAGCACTTCACCGCTGCCGCTGATCTTTAGTCACTGGCTTCAAGGGTGACATCATGACTGCAGCTCTGTAGCCAATCACTTGGCTCAGTGGCCCATGCTGACAGAGCTTCTAAGCTCAGTGATTGGCTGCAGCAATGATGTGTGCTGAAGTTGAGCCATCACCCCTGCAGCCTGTCACAATAGAGCACAGGAAGCGCTGAAGATCCAGAGCTGGAGCAGCAGGAGAAAGTAAAGCTCTGTGTGTTTTCTCTACCACTGGGAACCTCCTATATATTACATAAAAACATTCCTGAAAACCCCTTTAATCTGACTTTATAGAAAAAGTCTATATCCGGCTACTGTCCTCCCCTCATGAATCACAAAATATGCCAAGTGTGAACAACTCCTGTCCCCAAATGAGGACTTGCAGGCGATCAGTTGATAGTCGGGGGTCCGGCAGTGAACACCCTCAGCAATCAGCTGTGTTTTGCTGGACGTAGCGGCCTCTTCAGGACACATGTGGTATTACATGGTTCGCTTTCAGAATAATATGTAATATGTAATACATGATATCTTGAAGTCTTCCAGAAGAAGATATTGGCAGACAGGTAATGACTTATTACCTACCAGCCATTGTCTCCTTTATCACTCGCTAGTTCTTATACACATTTGGATGATGTCACATCTTCGTTGGAAGCCGTATTAGGAACCTCCATCGCAGATTTTATCATACAGGACGAGTTCTCAGCCAACAGCTATTTGGCCATTGTTCACATGACGTAAGCCTATGTTATATACAGCAATATACAGCAGGATACACGAGATCCAGGGAAATATCCGATCGCCAGAAATGGGGTCAGGAAGGAATTTTTTTCCCCCCTGAATCAGAATTCTTTTGGGGGGGTTTCTTTGCCTTCTTCTGGATCTTTGGGTCCCAATGATTCTCAGGTGGTCACCAATGACCGCAGCTCGTTTTGTGGTCTCCACCGGGGCCAATCTGAGAGTGACTGTGACCATAGTTTAATTTCTTAAAGAACCAGTAATATTTTCATTACAATGTTGCTTATTGCTATTTCAATAAAAAAATTAATTATATATATATTGTTTTGTGTGTTTTTTTTCCTGGATTTCACCTTACACAGTGAGAATGATAAGAGTAATCACAAAATACGGGGCTCCATACACAGAGAGAACTCTGGTACCAAATTCCATGACAATTGTTCTGGGGTTCAGTCTGTGATGGAGCAGTAACATTGTATCCAGGACGTCGTACACACCATGCTACAGAAAGAAGACTGAAGAATGGGACGCAGCCGCAGAATACAGGAGACACAGGGTCTTGTGTAACAGTAAAAAACAGGAAAGATGTTCAACAAGTGGCCGGGGGGCTCCAGGACCAAACCAGGAGGGAGGCCTCAGTCATCAGTGGCCAATATTCGCATGAAGTGGCCACATTTACCAACCGTTCTGCAGCCACTCGTTTACCTTTGTCCAACACCTCCGTCGGTCCTTGCAGTTATTAGGCCACCACTGAAATGCTTTTCTGACTACACACAGACACGTACATAGAAACCGTGCATGCCGCCATCACCGTCCACAACCAGAGTCCTGGTCCCGACCAGTGGCCTTTCCAATTCAAGTCTACTTGGGTTTATACAAGGGCACTGTCTCTAAGAGAACCATGTGCTTGCCACTTGGAACAGCAGTAATACAGTAACACCAGGTTAATATTCTTCGGGCACAGAGATGCACAGACAGTGAACCCTCTTAAAAAGAAGAATTGGACTGACATTCCCTAAGCAATAAGTACCCACACAATTGGAGGGACAGATTGCTAGCCCTTGCTGCACCATGGTGTATGCCCAGTGGAGGCCACTCTTAGTCTAAGTTGGCTCTTCAGATTGCATGGTGATAAAGAACCTGAGGGCCATATACCTTCAAGAAAAAGATCTCATAAGGACACGTTGCCTTGAATTGTGAAGAACACAATAATGTTTTCCATACAATTCTATTGTGTTCTATTCAGGATACATTAAAAAAGTCTGGTCCTTAGAAGTTATAAAATGAGGCCAATACAACCTCAGGTGAAGAACAACACATCACAAATTACACCAGGTCACCGAATATTTACCAAAAAATAGACTTAAATGCAGAAACAGTGTGTGAAAAATTAAAGGGGTTGTCCAAGGAAAACAAGCTCCAATCTACAGGAACCTTCATCCCCTTTAGATTGGAACGGTGGTCCGCATGCTAAAATGCTGCTCCATTCATTCTATATGAGGCGGCCATGAAGTGCGCCCGACTTTTTGGACCGATGAGACAGAGTGGCCTTACAGAGAAGGGTCCTTGGATTGGACGCCAAGTTACGGACCCCAAAGCAGCACTGAATATGATGTACTAGTGGGAGTCACGAGTGCAAGGGTTCAAGGGCACCAGTAGTGGAAGACATAGTGCGCGAAACCGAAGAACAAGTAAGCTGACCTGCTGATCAGCACTGCAGTGCTGAGGCCGAGTTATGGTGAAATAGGGAGCGACAGTGCGCCTCACCAGTCCTGGAGTATATTACAGAGGAAGGATACTGTGTGGAAAATGCTTCATACTGTAAAGGAAATGGCCAGAACACTTTGTGCCCCCCGATATCCCTTGTATGCCGGGACGTTGCTAGGGTCCTAAAAGATCAGGGGCCAAAGCCCCAAAGTAGGTGTTTCCCCATACAGCCTCCCAGCCACTTAAAAGACGACCTATACATATATAATTACAGTACACCATTGTTGCTAACCTAAAATACACAACTGAAAGACCAATATTCCCAAAATGACTTCTGTACAAGGCAATAATAATCCCGCTACACAATGCCCTCTACCATCAACACTACACAGTGAGTACATAGTATTATGATATGACCATTACCTCTACATAAAAAAACACACTGTACAAAGACCATCTGACTTCTCACATTTCCAGCACCGTCCCCATCTATTCCCACCCTGCACAACCTCCCCATGCTGCCTGCTCTTCCGACGTGGAATAGGAACCTCAATACTTAAAAAATTATGTCATTACTATGATTACCCTCCACCAATTAATGCTACAAAGACTGTGCCAGATAGAGTGGACCTATAAAAATAATAGCGTCCCATAGAAAGTAGTAAAGACCCCACTGTGCTACCTAGCAAGTAATAATGCCAGATATGCTCGTATGAAAGTTTCAATATCTGAAGTGTTCCCTCCAAGCAACAAATACTGTTGAGTATATCCTTTAAGTAATAATGCCCCCTTAAAGCCACAATCAAACTACACCCAACTACAAAGTTCTTCTTCAAGGGTATGGACGATGATTTCGGGGTGGTGAAAGAAGACATTTCTGATGATGCACCCATTTAAAAGAAATAATGTCCTGAGTGCCCCCATAGCACCCAATATATTGTATGATAGTCCCACAGCTCACTACACACTGTATGATGATCCCCACATTTCCCTATGCACTGTACGATGGTCCCCACAGATCCCTATACACTGCATGATGGTCCCCACAGCTCCCTAGACACTGTATGATGGTCCTCACAGCTCCCTACGCACTGTATGATGATCCCCACAGCGCCCTATGCACTGTATGATGACCCCCATAGCTCCCTATACCCTGTATGATGGTCCCCACAGCTCCGTATGCTCTGCATAATGGTCCCCACAGCTCCCTATGCCCTGTATGATGGTACCCACAGTTCCATATGCACTGTATCATGGTCCCCACAGCTCCCTACGCTCTGTATGATGGTCCCCACAGCTATCTACACTCTGCATGATGGAACCCACAGCTCACTATGCACTGTATGATGGTCCCCACAGCTATCTACGCTCTGTATGATGGTCCCCACAGCTCACTATGCACTGTATGATGGTCCCCACAGCTCCTTAGATACTGTATGATGGTCCTCATACTTCCCTATACACTGTATGATGGTCCCCACAGCTCCCTACACACTGTATGATGGTCCCCACAGCTCCTTAGATACTGTATGAGGGTCCCCACAGCTCCCTAGACACTGTATGATGGTTCCCACAACTCCCTATGCTCTGTATGATGGTCCCCACAGCTTCCTATGCTCTGCATGATGGTCCCCACAGTGCCCTATGCACTGTATGATGGTCTTCACAGCTCCCTATGCATTGTATGATGGTCTCCACAGCTCCCCATGCATTGTATGATGGTCCTCATAGCTCTCTACGCACTGTATGATGGTCCCGCAGCTCCTTATGCACTGTATGATGGTCCCCACGGCTCCTTATACACTGTATGATGGTCCCCACGGCTCCTTATACACTGTATGATGGTCCCCACAGCTCCTTATGTACTGTATGATAGTCCCCACAGCTCCCTACGCTCTGTATGATGGTCCCCACAACTCCCTATGCACAGCATAATGGTCCCCACAGCTCCCTACGCACTGCATAATGGTTCCCATAGCTCCCTATGCCCTGTATGATGGTCCCCTCATCTCCCTATGCACTGCATAATGGTCCCCACAGCTCTCTATGCACTGCATAATGGTCCCCACATCTCCCTACGCACTGTATGATGGTCTCCACAGCTCCCTACGCACTGTATGATGGTCCCCACAGTGCCCTATGCACTGTATTATGGTCTCCACAGCTCCCTATGCACTCTATGATGGTCTCTACAGCTCCCTATATCCTGTATAATGGCCCTCACAGCCCCATATATACAGTACTGTATGATGGCCCCCGCAGCTCAATATATACTGTATTATGGCCCCCACACCCACTTGTACATTATATTATGGCCCCTACAGCTCCCTTTACACTGTATGATGGCCCCACGGCCCCTTATAAACTGTATTCTGGCACCTACTCCCCATTTTATATAATATGATGGCCCCACTGCCCCTTATATATAGCATGATGACTCCCATAGCCCCTTATTGTATGATGGCACCCACACCCCTTATATATACAGGTGCATCTCACTAAATTAGAATATCATCAAAAAGTTTATTTATTTTAGTTCTTCAATGCTGAAAATGAAACTCATAAATTATATAAAGTCATTACAATCAAAGTGATCTATTTCACGTGTTTATTTCTATTATTGTTGATGATTATGGCCAGGGGCGCACATAGAAATCATGAGGCCCCATAGCAGAAGCTCTAATTGGACCCCCCCACCAAAAAAATAAAGAAATATTTGTCTGTGTCACAGAAGAGCCGATCTCACAACTTTCCAGCCTTTACACTGTGTTCCAAATTATTATGCAAATAATATTTTCTCAGATTTTCCCAAATTACCTATATGAATTGCAGTCATTGTAATTTTCCAGTCAAATAACTATTAGAGTACAATTGAAAGGTTTTTGTACAAACTGCCTATGATAACAGTATATTTTTAAAAAAATAAAAAACTCAAACTGCACTCAAAATTCATGTTCCAAATTATTATGCACAGCAGAGTTTTCAACCTTTTCATTTTAATAAACAACAAAAAAATGGTCATTTTTGAAATTATAAGCATTAGCAGGTTATTACAAACTGAAATCAAACAGTTTTCAACTCAAAACTTTATTCTAGGTGATGTTACATTTGCACATAGGACCCCTTGTTCGAAAAGAGCTTCTGAACTCTCTCGTCCATTGAATTTGTCAGGTTTTGGATGTGTTCTGCTTCAATTGTTTTGCATGAGGACAGAATACCCTCCCAGAGCTGTTGCTTAGATGTGAACTGCCTCCCGCCATCATAGACACTCCTTTTGATGATGCTCCAGAGGTTCTCAATGGGGTGGTTGAGGTCAGGGGAGCATGGGGGCCACACCATAAGTTTGTCCCCTTTTATGCCCATAGCAGCCAGAGATGCAGATGTGTTATGTGCAGCATGAGATGGGGTCCTATGTTCTTTATTAAAATGAAAAGGTTGAAAACTCTGCTGTGCATAATAATTTGGAACATGCATTTTGAGTGCAGTTTGAGTTTTTTATTTTTTTTAAAAATATACTGTTATCATAGGCAGTTTGTACAAAAACCTTTCAACTGTACTCTAATAGTTATTTGACTGGAAAATTACAATGACTGCAATTCATATAGGTAATTTGGGAAAATCTGAGAAAATATTATTTGCATAATAATTTGGAACACAGTGTACTTCGTTTTTCTAATTTTCCTCCAACTGAAGTCCTAGATCCCTCTTTCATTGCCCCCATGAACTATGATGCCAATAAAAGTGCCCCCCAAACACAGTATGATACCCCCATGGTGCATTCCTCCACATTAGCCTCTACATGAACAGTATAATGACCTTATTGTACCCCACTTCAACTCCCAAGGCAAAGTATGGTGACCCTAACACAGTATGATTCCCCCAACTGTGACTCCCACACAGCCCTCCATCTACTATATAATTGTCTTATCCCGTCTGTCTGTCTGTCTTTCTGTCTGTCCTGGAAATTCCGCGTCGCTCATTGGTCCGGCAGCGGCCAATCAGCGCCGCGGGATTTCTGAAAAAAGATGGCGGCCGTTAGCGGCTCATCTGGCGGACGGAGGTCAGCGGCGATGCAGCGGGGAGATGAGCGGTGCTAGCAGCACAACTACCCCGACCGGCGCCGCTGACCTCCATGCGGCTAACGTCGGAAGATCAGCGGCTTTGCCCGCTGATCTCCCGACAGCCAGTGTGAACGGAGGACCGGGGAGCGGCGCCGCCGGTTGGGATGCTTCTGCTGCGAGCAGCCGCTCATCTCCCGGCTTCTCGCAGCGCCGCGCCCCGGTCCTCGCTAATGCAGAGCCGCACAAGCAGCGCCGCTCCCGGGCCCACACTAATACGACGCTGATTGGTCGCGGTGGCCGACCGCGACCAATCAGCGAGATAGGCGGCAAATTTAAACGCCGTTCTGCTGATTGGTCGCGGTGGCCGGCCGACCGCGACCAATCAGCGAGATGGGCGGCAAATTTAAACGCCGCTCTGCTGATTGGTCGCGACCGCCGGCCGCGACCAATCAGCAATTTTGGCGCCAAATGTAAACTCCGCTCTGCTGATTGGTCGCGGTGGCCGGCCGCGACCAATCAGCAATATTAGCGCCAAATTTAAACACCGCTCTGCTGATTGGTCGCGGTCGCCGGCCGTGACCAATCAGCAGTATTGGCGACAACCAGCATTATTGGCGACAAATTTAAACAACGCTCTGCTGATTGGTCGCAGCTGTCAGCCGCGGCCAATCAGCGAGATTGGCGCCAAATTTAAACAACGCTCTGCTGATTGGTCGCGACCGCCGGGTGCAACCAATCAGCAATTTTGGCGCCAAATGTAAACTCCGCTCTGCTCATTGGTCGCGGTGGCCGGCCGTGACCAATCAGCAATATTGGCGCCAAATTTAAACACCGCTCTGCTGATTGGTCGCAGTCGCCGGCCGCGACCAATCAGCAGTATTGGCGCCAAATTTAAACCTCGCTCTGCTGATTAGTCGCAACCACCGGCCGTGACCAATCATCGATATTGGCGCCAAATTTAAACACCACTTCGCTGATTGGTCGTGGTGGCCGGCCGCGACCAATCAGCGATATTGGCGCCATATTTAAACACCGCTCTGCTCATTGGTCGCGGTTACCAGTCACGAATAACCAGCATTATTGGCGACAAATTTAAACACCGCTCTGCTGATTAGTCGCGGCCGTGACCAATCACCATTATTGGCGCCAAATTTAAATAACGCTCTGCTGATTGGTCGCGTTCGCTGGCCGTGACCAATCAGCATTATTGGCGCCAAATTTAAACCGCGCTCTGCTGATTAGTCGCGACCGCCCGCCGTGACCAATCTGCGATATAGGCGTCAAATTTTAACACCGCTTTGCTAATTGGTCGCGGTTGCCGGCCTCGACCAATCAGCGATTTTGGCGCCAAATTTAAATACCGCTCTGCTGATTGCGCCCGGTCGGCCGCATACCTATTCTAGAATACCTGATGCGTTAGAATCGGGCCACCATCTAGTACAGTATAATGGGCCTACATACAGTATAATGGCCCACACTAGCCCTCCAAACAGTATAATGGCCCCACACAGCCCTCCAAACAGTATGATGGACCCCACACAAACCTTCACACCGTATAATTGCTTTCATACAGTATAACAGTCCCCCACATAGCCCTCAAAATATCATAATGGCCCCACATAGACTTCCATATAGTATAATATGCCACCCATAATCCTCCATATAGTATAATGCACCCTCCAAAATCCTCCATATAGTATAATGCACCCCCCATAATCCTCCATATAGTATAATGAACTTCCCATGGTCCTCGATAGAATTTAATGCACTCCCCATAGTCCTCCATACAGTATATTTCACACCCCAAAGGGTAAAATGCAGCCCCCATATAGTATAATGCACCACACAGTCCTGCAGTATTATGTGCACCACGTACTCACTGATTTTAAAATACTGTATGTTTTAAATAAGACGACCCGAGTATAAGCCGAGGCCCCTAATTTTACCACAAAAAAACTGAGAAAACGCATTGAGTTGAGTATAAGCCTAGGGTGGAAAATGCAGCAGCTACTGGAAAATTTCACCATCCTGGTATGTATGGTTCCCTCATCACCAATCCTGGTATGTATGGCACCCCTCATCCCCCAATCTTGGAACATATGGTACCCCTCATCCCCCAATCCTGGTATGCATGAGCCCCCCCCCTCATCCCCCAATCCTGGTATGCATGGCCACCCCTCATCCACCAATCCTGGTATGCATAGCACCCCTCATCCCCCAATCCTGGCATGCATGCCCCCCTCATCCCCCAATCCTGATATGCATGGTCTCCTCATCCCCCAATCCTAATATGAATGGTCTCCTCATCCCCCAATCCTGGTATGTATGGCCTCTTCATCCCCCAATCCTGGCATGCATGGCCTCTTCATCCCCCAATCCTGGCATGCATGGCCTCTTCATCTCCCATTCCTGGTATATATGGCCCCCCTCATCCCCAATCCTGGTATGCATGGCACCCCTCATCCCCCAATCCTGGTATGCGTGCCCCCCCTCATCCCCCACCAATCCTGGTATGAGTGGCCCCCCTCATCCCCCAATCCTGGTATGCGTAGCCCCCTCATCCCCCAATCCTGGTATGTGTGGCCTCCTCATCCCCCAATCCTGGTATGTGTGGCCTCCTCATCCCCCAATCCTGGTATGTATGGCCTCCTCATCCCCCAATCTTGGTATGTGTGGCCTTCTCATCCCCCAATCCTGCTATATGTGGCACCCTCAACCCCCAATCCTGGTATGCATGCCCCCCTCATCCCCCAATCCTGGTATGTGGGGCCTCCTCACCCCCCAATCCTGGTATATGTGGCCCCATCACTGCACACTGTCTGTCATCACTGTATTCCTGTGACAGCCAGCCTGTTGCTAGTATTCATAGGAGATCGTGATTTCTGCTATATATAGCAATGCTGTATATAGCACAAGCAATCAGATGATTGCAGGTTCAAGCCCCCTAAAGAGACTAACAAATACAGTGAAAAGTAAAAGAAAAAAAATGAAAAAAGTATAAAAGTTCAAATCATCCCAGTTTTCCCTCCATTAAAAATTAAGAAATATAAAACATTTAAAAAATACACATATTTGGTATCGCTGCGTTTGTAAAAGTCAGATCCATCAAAATATAAAATAAATTAATCCATTTAGTAAACGGCGTAACTAGAACATTAAATAAAATGCCAGAATTACAGATTTTCATTTGCTGCAACAAGAAAAAAATATATAATAACAGGCAATCAAAACATTGTATATACCCCAAAATGATATCACTATAACCATCAGTTTGTGGTGCAAGAAACTAGCCTTCACGCAGCCCCATTCCCGAAACATGAAAACGCCACGGCTTTCGGATCTCGGAAAGTGGCGACACAAGCAAATTATTTTTACAAATTTCTGAATTTTTTTTTCATCACTTAAATATAAATCCTATAAATCGTCACTTAAGTAGAAGAGATGAAGCTTTACTACCTCCTGCTCCAGTTCCAGCACTTCACCGCTGCCGCTGATCTTTAGTCACTGGCTTCAAGGGTGACATCATGACTGCAGCTCTGCAGCCAATCACTTGGCTCAGTGGGCCATGCTGACAGAGCTTCTAAGCTCAGTGATTGGCTGCAGCAATGATGTGTGCTGAAGTTGAGCCATCACCCCTGCAGCCAGTCACAATAGAGCACAGGAAGCGCTGAAGATCCAGAGCTGGAGCAGCAGGAGAAAGTAAAGCTCTGTGTGTTTTCTCTACCACTGGGAACCTCCTATATATTACATAAAAACATTCCTGAAAACCCCTTTAACCTGACTTTATAGAAAAAGTCTATATCCGGCTACTGTCCCCCCCTCATGAATCACAAAATATGCCAAGTGTGAACAACTCCTGTCCCCAAATGAGGACTTGCAGGCGATCAGTTGATAGTCGGGGGTCTGGCAGTGAACACCCTCAGCAATCAGCTGTGTTTTGCTGGACGTAGTGGCCTCTCCAGGACACATGTGGTATTACATGGTGCTCTTTCACAATAATATGTAATATGTAATACATGATATCTTGAAGTCTTCCAGAAGAAGATATTGGCAGACAGGTAATGACTTATTACCTACCAGCTATTTTCTCCTTTATCACTCGCTAGTTCTTATACACATTTGGATGATGTCACATCTTCGTTGGAAGCTGTATTAGGAACCTCCATTGCAGATTTTATCAGACAGGACGAGTTCTCAGCCAACAGCTATTTGGCCATTGTTCACATGACGTAAGCCTATGTTATATACAGCAATATGCAGCAGGATACACGAGATCCAGGGAAATATTCGATTGCCAAAAATGGGGTCAGGAATGGTATGTGTGGCATTCTCATCCCCCAATCCTGGTATGTGTGGCCCCCTCATCCCCCAATCCTGGCATGCATAGCCCCTTCATCCCCCAATCCTGGTATGTATGGCCTCCTCACCCCCCAATCCTGGTATGTGTGGCCCCCTCATCCCCCAATCCTGTAAAGTGCTGCCGAATATGTTGGCGCTCTGTAAATAAAAAATATTATTATTATTATCCTGGTATGCATGGCCCCCTCATCCCCCAATCCTGACATGCATGGCCTCTTCATCCCCCATTGCTGGTATATATGGTCCCCCTCAATCCTGGCATGCATGGCACCCCTCATCCCCCAATCCTGGTATGCGTGCCGCCCTTATCCCCCAATCATGGTATGCGTGGCCCCCTCATCCCCCAATCCTGGTATGTGTGGCCTCCTCACCCCCCAATCCTGGTATGTGTGGCCTCCTCATCCCCCAATCTTGGTATCTGTGGCCTCCTCATCCCCCAATCTTGGTATGTGTGGCCTCCTCATCCCCCAATCTTGGTATGTATGGCCTCCTCATCCCCCAACCTTGGTATCTGTGGCTTCCTCATCCCCCAATCCTGGTATGTGTGGCCTTCTCATCCCCCAATCCTGGTATGTGTGGACCCCTCAACCCCCAATCCTGGTATGCATGGCCCCCTCATTCCCCAATCCTGGTATGTGGGGCCTCCTCACCCCCCAATCCTGGTATGTGTGGCCCCATCACTGCACACTGTCTGTCATCACTGTATTCCTGTGACAGCCAGCCTGTTGCTAGTGTTCATAGGAGATCGTGATTTCTGCTATATATAGCAATGCTGTATATAGCACAAGCAATCAGGTGATTGCAGGTTCAAGCCCCCTAAAGAGACTAACAAATACAGTGAAAACTAAAAAAAAAAATGAAAAAAGTATAAAAGGTCAAATCATCCCAGTTTTCCCCCCATTAAAAATTAAGAAATATAAAACATTTAAAAAATACACATATTTGGTATCGCTGCGCTTGTAAAAGTCAGATCCATCAAAATATAAAATAAATTAATCCATTTAGTAAACGGCGTAATTAGAACATTAAATAAAATGCCAGAATTACAGATTTTCAGTCGTTGCAACAAGAAAAAAATATATAATAACAGACAATCAAAACATTGTATATACCCCAAAATGATATCAATATAACCATCAGTTTGTGGTGCAAAAAAATAGCCCTCACGCAACCCCATTCCCGAAAAATGGAAACGCCACGGCTTTCGGATCTCGGAAAGTGGTGACACAAGCAAATTATTTTTATTATTTTTTTTTACAAATTTCTGAATTTTTTTTCATCACTTAAATATAAATCCTATAAATCGTCACTTAAGTAGAACAGATGAAGCTTTACTACCTCCTGCTCCAGCTCCAGCACTTCACCGCTGCCACTGATCTTTAGTCACTGGCTTCAAGGGTGACATCATGACTGCAGTTCTGCAGCCAATCACTTGGCTCAGTGGCCCATGCTGACAGAGCTTCTAAGCTCAGTGATTGGCTGCAGCAATGATGTGTGCTGAAGTTGAGCCATTACCCCTGCAGCCTGTCAAAATAGACCACAGGAAGCGCTGAAGATCCAGAGCTGAAGCAGCAGGAGAAAGTAAAGCTCTGTGTTTTCTCTACCACTGGGAACCTCCTATATATTACATAAAAACATTCCTGAAAACCCCTTTAATCTGACTTTATAGAAAAAGTCTATATCCGGCTACTGTCCTCCCCTCATGAATCACAAAATATGCCAAGTGTGAACAACTCCTGTCCCCAAATCAGGACTCGCAGGCGATCAGTTGATAGTCGGGGGTCTGGCAGTGAACACCCTCAGCAATCAGCGAGATCCAGGGAAATATCCAATCGCCAGAAATGGGGTCAAGAATGGTATGTGTGGCCTTCTCATCCCCCAATCCAGGTGTGTGTGGCCCCCTCATCCTCCAATCCTGGTATGCATGGCCCCCTCATCCCCCAATCCTGGTATGTATGGCCTCCTCACCCCCCAATCCTCGTATGTGTGGCCCCATCACTGCACACACAAAAAATAAACACTTATACTCACCTTCCTTCCTCACCTCTGCTCCAGAGCTGCTGTGTTCTGTCTGCCAGCAGCTCATGTTGGTATCTGAGCAGGACGCGCTCTCAGGTGCCGAGGTGAGCTGCTGCTGCCGGCATATTCATTCCTCTCCACGCCGGGACTATGAGCGTTGACAAGCGTGAATATGCATTCTCTTTAGTAGCGGGCACTGTAAGCAGGAGCCACGGCTCAGCGCTCCTCCGTGCCCGCTACTAAAGAGAATGAATATTCCCTCTTCTCCACGCCCATGGAAGTGGAGAAGAGGGAATATTCATGTCCCTCCCTTTAGCAGCGGGCACACGTGGTAGCTACAGCAGCCGCTACTGCGTGTGCCCGCTCCTCCGCCGCCGCAACCTCCCACCCCCCCAATACTCACCTATCCTCCTCGCTCCCCCGAGGCTCACGGGCCCCATAGCAGTGGTGTGGCCTGTCACCATTGGCGGTACGCCACTGATTATGGCTTACAGCCAATGAAATCACAAAAGTCATTATCTCAGTAAATTAAAATACTTTATAACATCAGCTTGAAAAATGTTTTTAAAATCCAAAATCTTGTCCTACTGAAATGTATGTTCAGTAAATGCCCTCAATACTTGGTCGGGGCTCCTTTTGCATCAATTACTGCATCAATGCGGTGTGGCATGGAGGCGATCAGCCTGTGGCCCTGCTGAGGTGTTATGGAGGCCCAGGTTGCTTTGATAGCAGCCTTCAGCTCGTCTGCATTGTTGGGTTTGGTGTCTCTCATCTTCCTCTTGACAATACCCCATAGATTCTCTATAATAGATTCTCTATGGGGTTAAGATCAGGCGAGTTTGCTGACCAATTAAGCAGAGTGATACTGTTGTTTGTAAACCAGTTATTGGTACTTTTGGCAGTGTGGACAGGTGCCAAGTCCTGCTGGAGAATGAAATTTCCATCTCCAAAAAGCTTGTCGGCAGAGGGAAGCATGAAGTGCTGTAAAATGTCCTGGTAGACGGCTGCCCTGACTTTGGTGTTGATAAAACACAGTGGACCTACACCAGCAGATGACATGGTCCCCAAACCATCACTGATTGTGGAGACTTCACACTAGACCTCAAGCAGCTTGGATTGTGGCCTCTCCACTCTTCCTCCAGACTCTGGGACCTTGATTTCCAAAGGAAAATTGGAACTCTGGGACCTTGTGGATGGTGTCAATGACTGCCTTCTTGGCATTTGTCAAGTCAGCAGTCTTCCCCATGATTGTGGAGCCTACTGAAACAGACTATGGTACATTTTTAAACACTTAGGAAGCCGTTGCATGTGTTTTTTGTTAATTATTCTAATTTACTGAGATAATGACTTTTGTGTTTTCATTGGCTGTAAGCCATAACCATCAACATTAACAGAAATAAACATGTGAAATAGATCTCTCTGTTTGTAATGACTCTATATAATATAGGAGTTTCACTTTTTGTATTGAAGAACTCAAATAAAATAACTTTTTGATGATATTCTAATTTAGTGAGATGCACCTGCATATGATGACTGTTGCCCCCAGTGGAATATATGCGGTGTCTATTTTGGGATATTTTAGTATACCCATGATGATACTATAGACAGCCATTATACCTGGAATGGCCCCTTCCTTGCGTGCCTTCCTTTTTTCGCTTACATGTCTAACAATCACATATATGTTGTGTCCCTTCCCCCATCATCCTATTTTTCTATTGTGAATAAATATGATAGATTTTATACTCCCTGGACTCCTTTGATGGTCTTTTACCCTGCGGGGTTTTCTTTCATATATGGATTCACTGTGTGGTGGTGATGGTAGAGGACATTGTGTAGCAGGATCATTTTGGCCTTGTATAGTAGTAATTTTGGGAATATTGGTCTTTGTATAGTGTATTTTAGATTAGTAACAGTGGTATACTGTAATTGTATATGTATAAATCCTCTTTTAAGTGGCAGGGGGGTTATATGGGGAAACATGTACTTTGGGGCTGGGGTCCCTGATCTCTTAGGACCCCAGCAACGCTCCTGCACTGGGGAAAAGCAGGGTCTGGAGGCCACTTTAATATCATCATTTTATGGATATGACACCAAAGAAACTAATGAAGTGCTTTGCAAAGTGCCATAATTTTCACAATTCTGAAAACAATTGTAAATTTAGTTCCACTATAAGTGATGTTAATTCTGTTATGAGAGCTAACCTTCTGAGACAATTTATCAATGCAGTGTGTGAATTGTCACATTAAGCTTTGCTACATCTATACATAGTGAAGTTCAGGATCAAAATGCTGCAGGTCCCATCTCTTCTACAGAACAATCCCATGGAAATAAAGCTGATCATTTTATCAGATGGGATCATTAGACCTTACCTGGTTGGATCCTTTGTTTCTGGTGGTTTCTTTCCCAGGTCGTCATTAAGGCCCTTTACAATAAGCTCCAAAAACTCATCGGACTTTCTGAATCTTTCAAGCGTTTTCTCAATCACAGAAAGGACAGAAAGGAGGCGCTTATCCTGGCAGAAGAGAATCACAGATATATTGTTCTACATCTTCCAGATGTTTGGATTTATTTACAGACTAATGATTAATCTCGCATGAAGAATGAGAATATTATAACAGATCACAATTTTGGGGTAAAGTTATTCAATTTTAAATAAATATATATATAGCAATTACATTATTCTGACAAGACCAATTTTTGGTTTTTTTCCTCCCCTTTTTCCCAAAAAATATAACTTTGTTTTTTCATTCACATAGACGGAGGGCTTGTGTTTTGTGGGACTAGTTGTTGTTTGGAATGACAACATTCAATTTAGCACATAAAGTATTGAAAAATGGGGGAAAAATCAAAGTAAGGTTATTATTTTTGTTTGTTTGTTTTTTATGAACATTTAAAAAAAATGTGGTTTGTGAGACCATTTTCATCTTGCGAAGACCTAATTTTATAAAATGATTTCATTGATGGAGTTGTCGGCTTTTTCTTGTGGAGAGATCAGTAGTTACAAGTTTCTGATTGCATTTTTGGGAGGGAAGTAGAGTCACCCAAAAACCACAAACACAACCATGGCACTTTACTGTCCTTTACAGCATTGACCCGACGTGTAAGGCTGAGTTCACATGATGCGTATTTCATGCGTTTCCGCGGCGTTTTTGCAGTTGCGTAAACGCCGCGGAAACGCATGATAGAAGGGCAGCAATGTTACCCAATGGAAATCCGCATGTGCTGTGCCCATGATGCGGATTTTTCCGCAGCGTGAACGCTGCGGTCAAAAATCCGCAGCATGTCAATTAATTTTGCGGAAACGCGGCGATTTCGCCGCCATTGACTTGCATTAGAACACGCCAATTCCGCAAGACAGCATCTGTACTTGCGCTATTGGCGCGTTCTAATATGCGGATGGTACCCGAGTGTGGAGGAGAGGAGAGTCTCATCCACACCCAGGTACCATTAAAAAAGCTGTAAAAAAAGAATAAAATAAAAAATAAATGTATTCTCACCTTCGGGCGGCCCGCGCAGCGCTCCCGCTTGGTTCCCGGCACTTGCAGTGAGTTGTAGGACCTGCGCTGACGTCAGAGTCATGTGACGGGTCACGTGACGCTGACGTCGGCAGGTCTTTCAATTCAAAGTTGCCGGCAGCCGGGAACTTTGTAAAGCAGGACAGCGCGGGCCATCGGAGGTAAGTATATACACTCTCTCGGGTCACACTATATAAATCCATGCTGTTTGCATGGATTTATATAGTGTGACCTAGTTGTCAAGCACTTTCCAGGTGATGCTAAAATCGCCTGGAAAGCGCTTGTCAATCTGCATGGGGAAACGCATGTGAATCTGCAACATGCATGTGGATCCGCATGTATTCTGCAGGAAAAACGCATGTACAATCTGCATGCGTTTTTTCTGCCAGGGAGATGCAGAAATGATGCAGAAATTTTCTGCTTCATTTCTGCATCGTGTGCACATACCCTAATAGATTTATATATAATGAAAGATTGTACTTATGTCAATGCAGCAGAAACAAATATTGTTTTACGCTTTTTCTTTTTTATAAACCGCAGAACCTTAAGCAGAAAATGACATGAATGAGAACATCTGCCCGGCTTGTACCGGATCCGGGGGTGTTACGTACAAGGCGAAGGTCCCAGAATAAGGATTTGCTTCATTTTGGTGCAGAGTTTCTAGTAGTTTCTGGTTACTACTGTTACAGGCAGATGCCGTCTGCATAATACAGCCAGCACCGCCTCAACCCCTCCATGCATGTGGACCCCGGCACAAACACTCCGGTACATCCTTTTATGTAAGACATTAATAATTCTACAATTATTACACACAACTTATATACAGAAACCTCCCAACCGTCCCCGATCCAATGGGACTGTCCGGCTGTCGCTGGAGGTCGGGGCTACGTCCTGACGAGCTGTGTTCTGTCAGGACAGTCCGTGTAGTACAAGAATGTCTCATGCCGTGCTGCTGTGATCGCTCCTGGAGAGGGGCAGCATCCACTCCGCACGCCTCGTACACGCCCGGCTCCGCTCCGTACGCCTCGTACACACGCGGCTCCTCTCCGTACACCTCGTACACACGCGGCTCCGCTCCGTACACCTCGTACACACACGGCTCTGCTCCGTATACCTCGTACACACACGGCTCCGCTCCGTATACCTCGTACACACACGGCTCCGCTCTGTATACCTCGTACATGCGCGGCTCCGCTCCGTACACCTCGTACACGCAGCTCCGCTCCGTACACCTCGTACACACGCGGCTCTGCTCCGTACACCTCGTAAACACGCGGCTCTGCTCCGTACACCTCGTAAACACGCGGCTCTGCTCCGTACACCTAGTACACACACGGCTCTGCTCCGTACACCTCGTACACGCGCGGCTCCGCTCCGAACACCTCGTACACGCGCGGCTCCGCTCCGTACACCTCGTACACACGCGGCTCTGCTCCGTACACCTCGTAAACACGCGGCTCTGCTCCGTACACCTAGTACACGCGCGGCTCCGCTCCGTACACCTCGTACACGCGCGGCTCCGCTCCGAACACCTCGTACACGCGCGGCTCCGCTCCGTACACCTCGTACACGCGCGGCTCCGCTCCGTACACCTCCTACACGCGCGGCTCCGCTCCGTACACCTCCTACACGCGCGGCTCCGCTCCGTACACCTCCTACACGCGCGGCTCTGCTCCGAACACCTCGTACACGCGCGGCTCCGCTCCGTACACCTCGTACACGCGCGGCTCCGCTCCGAACACCTCGTACACGCGCGGCTCCGCTCCGTACACCTCGTACACACGCGGCTCCGCTCCGCACACCTCGTACACACGCGGCTCTGCTCCGAACACCTCGTACACGCGCGGCTCCGCTCACCTCGTACACACGCGGCTCCGCTCCGTACACCTCGTACACACGCGGCTCTGCTCCATACACCTCGTACACACGCGGCTCTGCTCCGTACGCCTCGTACACACGCGGCTCTGCTCCGTACGCCTCGTACACACGCGGCTCCGCTCCGCACACCTCGTACACACGCGGCTCTGCTCCGAACACCTCGTACACGCGCGGCTCCGCTCACCTCGTACACACGCGGCTCCGCTCCGTACACCTCGTACACACGCGGCTCTGCTCCGTACACCTCGTACACACGCGGCTCTGCTCCGTACACCTCGTACACACGCAGCTCTGCTCCGTACACCCCGTACACACGCGGCTCTGCTCCGTACACCTCGTACACACGCGGCTCTGCTCCGTACACCTCGTACACACGCGGCTCTGCTCCGTACACCTCGTACACACGCGGCTCCGCTCCGTACACCTCGTACACACGCGGCTCCGCTCCGTACACCTTGTACACACGCGGCTCCGCTCCGTACACCTCGTACACACACGGCTCCGCTCCGTACACCTCGTACACACGCGGCTCTGCTACATCCACACTGTAAACCCCTCCTGACCCCACACATAAACTTCAGCTCATCCAGCACCATGACAACCAACACAGCAGAGTCCTGCATCCACTGAGGCCACTGATCATGTGACCCCTGACTCCTCCCCTCCTGTGACCTCATCACAGCTCCTGTGCGCACAGAGCAGCCATATATGTGGTGGCGGCTCTGCAGGTGGAGGTATGTGGAGACCCCATTACTGGGCGCAGGGGGCATTAACCCCTTCAGCACGGAGACTCTTTTGGGGTCTTGTGTTGCCCCTTTATAAGAATCATAAGGTTTTTGTTCTGTTTCCTGTAATAGATACATACGACCCAACTATGGAGACAGGAAGGAGGAAACGTATTGTTCTCATAGTACAGGACCCCTTTACTGCCCCACAGTGTAATGCCCCCATTATGCCCCTTATGCAGGATGTATGATGCTCCCACACAGTGTAATGCCCCCATTATGTCCCTTATGCAGGATGTATGATGCCCCCACACAGTGTAATGCCCCCATTATGCCTCTTATGCAGGATGTATGATGCCCCCATTATGCCTCTTATGCAGGATGTATGATGCCCCCACACAGTGTAATGCTGCCATTATGCCCCTTATGTAGGATGTATGATGCCCCACAGTGTAATACCCCCATTATGCCCCTGATGCAGTATGTATGATACCCCCACACAGTGTAATGCCCCCATTATGCCCCTTATGCAGGATGTATGATGCCCCCACACAGTGTAATGCCCCCATTATGCCCCTTATGCAGGATATATAATGCCCCCACACAGTGTAATGCCCCCATTATGCCCCTTATGCAGTATGATGCCCCCATACAGTGTAATGCCCCCATTATGCCCCTTATGCAGTATGTATGATGCCCCACACACAGTGTAATACCCCATTATGCCCCTTATACAGTATGTAGGATGCCCCCACACAGTGTAATGCCCCCATTATGCCCCTTATGCAGTATGTAGGATGCCCCCACACAGTGTAATGCCCCCATTATGCCCCTTATGCAGTATGCATGATGCCCCCACACAGTGTAATGCCCCCATTATGCCCCTTATGCAGGATGTATGATGCCCCACACAGTGTAATGCCCCCATTATGCCCCTTATGTAGTATGTATGATACCCCCACACAGTGTAATGCCCCCATTATGCCCCTTATGCAGTATGTATGATGCCCCACACAGTGTAATGCCCCCATTATGCCCCTTATGCAGTATGTATGATGCCCCACACAGTGTAATGTCCCATTATGCCCCTTATGCAGTATGTATGATGCCCCACACAGTGTAGTTTCCTCATTATACCCTTTATGCAGTATGTATGATGCCCCCATTATGCCCCTTATGCAGTATGTATGATGCCCCCACACAGTGTAATGCCCCCATTATGCCCCTTATGTAGTATGTATGATACCCCCACACAGTGTAATGCCCCTTATGCAGGATGTATGATGCCCCCACACAATGTAATGCCCCTTATGCAGTATGTATGATGCCCCCACAGTATAATGCCCCCATTATGCCCCTTATGCAGTATGTATGATGCCCCACACAGTGTAATGTCCCCATTATGCCCCTTATGCAGTATGTATGATGCCCCACACAGTGTAGTGTCCTCATTATGCCCCTTATGCAGTATGTATGATGCCCCCTCACAGTGTAATGCCCCCATTATGCCCCTTATGCAGGATATATGATGCCCCCACACAGTGTAATGCCCCCATTATGCCCCTTATGCTGAATGTATGATGCCCCCACACAGTGTTATGCCCCTTATGCAGTATGTATGATGCCCCCACACAGTGTAATGCCCCCATTATGCCCCCTATGCAGTATGTTTTATGCCCCCACACAGTGTAATGCCCCCATTATGCTCCTTATGCAGTATGTGTGATGCCCCCACACAGTGTAATGCCCTCATTATTCCCCTTATGCAGGATGTATGATGCCCCCATTATGCCCCTTATGCAGTATGCATGATGCCTCCACACAGTGTAATGCCACATTATGCCCCTTATGCAGTATGTATGATGCCTCCACACTGTGTAATGCCCCCATTATGCCCCTTATGCAGGATGTATGATGCCTCCACACTGTGTAATGCCCCCATTATGCCCCTTATGCAGTATGTATGACGCCCCCACACATTGTAATGCCCCCATTATGCCCCTTATGCAGTATGTATGATGCCCCCACACAGTGTAATGCCCCCATTATGCTCCATATGCAGGATGTATAATGCCCCCTTTATGCCCTTTATGCAGTATGTATGATGCCCACACACAGTGTAATGCCCCTATTGTGCTCCTTATGCAGTATGTATGATGTCCCCATTATGTCCCTTATGCAGTATGTATGATGTCCCCACACAGTGTAATGCCCCCATTATGCCCCTTATGCTGTATGTATGATGCCTCCACACTGTGTAATGCCTCATTATGCCCCTTATGCAGTAAGTATGATGCCCCCACACAGTGTTATTCCCCCATTGTGCCCCTTATGCAGTATGTATGATGCCCCCATTATGCCCCTTATGCAGTATGTATGATGCCCCCTTTATGCCCCTTAGGCAGTATGTATGATGCCCCCCACACAGTGTAATCCCCCCATTATGCCCCTTATGCAGGATGTTTGATGCCCCCACACTGTGTAATGCCCCTATTATGCCCCTTATGCAGGATGTATGATGCCCCACACAGTGTAATGCCCCCATTATGCCCCTGATGCAGTATGTATGATGCCCCCACACAGTGTTCTGCCCCCATTATGCCCCTTATGCAGTATGTATGATGCCCCCACACAGTGTTATGCCCCCATTATGCCCCTTAGGCAGTATGTATGATGCCCCCACAGTGTAATGCCCCCATTATTCCCCTTATACAGGATGTATGCTGTCCCCCACACAGTTTAATGCCCCCATTATGCCCCTTATGCAGTATGTATGATGCCCCCACACAGTGCAATGCCCCCATTATACCCCTTATGCAGTATGTATGATGCCCCACACAGTGTAATGCCCCGATTATGCCCCTTATGCAGGATGTATGCTGTCACCCACACAGTTTAATGCCCCCATTATGCCCCTTAGTCAGTATGTATGATGCCCCCATTATGCCCCTTATACAGGATGTATGCTGTCCCCCACACAGTTTAATGCCCCCATTATGCCCCTCATGCAGTATGTATGATGCCCCCACACAGTGCAATGCCCCCATTATGTAACGCGTCTGGGAGGTGGAAAGCACACAGATAGATAGGAATCTGGCAGGTAACTGGCAGGTATCTGGTAAAGGGACCTGAGGGCTGAAGCAGAGTTGAGAGGCTTTGCAACAACATTGCTCGGGCACCTCCATTTTGGAGGAGGTGCCTTATATATGGTGAGATCCTCCGGCCATTGGCCGGGGACTCCTTAGGACGGCGCGCGCGGCCCCTTTAAGAGAGGGGGAGCGCGCGCGCGCCCTAAGCACAGTGGCCGGGAAGCAGCGCGCGCTGCCAGCAGAGCGGGAGGAAGACGCCGGGCACGGAGCGGAGAGGAACGGCGTCCCTGCCTAGCAGGAGGCAGGGACGCCGACGCTACAGTACCCCCCCTTTAGGCCCCCCCTTTTTTAGGCCAGAGAGAAATTTTATCAAGGATGAGAGGGGCATGGATGTTCTCCCGGGGCTCCCACGTTCTCTCCTCAGGACCAAACTCCTTCCAATCCACAAGAAAAAAGATCTTTCCTCTTACCCTTTTGGTGGCCAGAATGTTCTCTACCTCAAACTCGTTTTCAGCGGAAACCGGAGCAGGAGGCGTACCTGTAGACTTGGAAAAAGAGTTAAGTACCACGGGTTTGAGTAGAGATACATGGAAGGAGTTAGGAATCCGCATGTTGGCCGGGAGTTTCAATTTATAGGCCACCGGGTTAATTTGTTTTATAACCTCCAGTGGGCCGATGAACCGAGGCCCTAACTTGTAGGAAGGAATCTTGAGCTGGACATATTTGGACGAGAGCCAGACTTTATCTCCAGGACGGAATTGTGGTGGATCCAGACATCTTTTGTCAGCCTGTTTTTTCATCCGCTCGGATGACCGAAGAAGTGCGGATCGGGTACTCTCCCAAATGGTGGAGATTCCGCAGCCGGATTGTCCACCGAGGTGGAGACGGGAAACAGGATCTGAGGATTCTGACCGAAGACTACAAAAAGCGGTGATTTGGAGGAAGATTCGCTCTCGTGATTATTGTAAGAAAATTCGGCCCACGGTAAAAGATCCACCCAGTCGGAATGGTGAGCATTTACAAAGTGCCGGAGGAAACTGGTTAAAATGTGGTTGATCCGCTCTACTTGGCCATTGGACTGTGGGTGATAGGCAGAAGAAAAGTCCAAGGTGACCCCCAGCAATTTACACATGGCTCGCCAAAAGCGAGAGGTGAATTGGACCCCTCGGTCGGATACAATGTGGAGAGGAAGACCATGAAGACGGAAAACATGATGGATAAAGTCTTTAGCTAACTCTGATGCAGACGGGAGACCCGGCAGAGGAATGAAGTGAGCCATCTTGGAAAAGCGGTCAGCGACCACCCAAATGACCGTACAACCGGCAGAGACAGGGAGATCCGTTATAAAGTCCATAGCTATATGCTGCCACAGGGCAGCAGGTACAGGAAGAGGAAGAAGGCGACCGGCTGGCAGGTGTCTCGGAACCTTGTTACGGGCGCAGGTCACACAGGCTGAAACAAAGTTTATTACGTCCTTGTGCAGGGTAGGCCACCAGTAATGCCGGGTAATAAGCTGGAGGGTCTTTTTCTGACCAGCGTGGCCAGCTAGCTTAGACGAGTGACCCCAGTGTAGGACCTTCTCACGATCAGGTACTGTTACGAACGTCTTACCGGGAGGAAGACGATTTAGATTTACTGGGGCCACCTGCATTATTCTGGTGGGGTCGATGATGTGCTTAGGCTCCTCCTCTAGGTCAGAGACCAGAAAGGATCGGGATAAGGCATCAGCTTTAATGTTTTTGTCTGCCGGGCGAAAATGAAGAATGAAATCAAAGCGGGCAAAAAACAAGGACCACCGGGCTTGGCGCGGGTTAAGTCTCTGTGCGCTCTGGAGGTAAGCCAAGTTCTTGTGGTCCGTGTAAATTATTACCGGGTGAAGAGCCCCCTCAAGCAGGTAACGCCACTCCTCCAGTGCCAGCTTAATGGCCAATAATTCTCGGTCTCCTATAGAATAATTGCACTCAGAAGAGGAGAAGAGTTTGGAGAAGAAGCCGCAGGTTACCATTCTTCCGGAAGACGACTTTTGGGTAGGTACCGCTCCGGCTCCAGAGGAGGAAGCGTCAACTTCTAGGAAGAATTGTTTGTTGCTGTCCGGACGATGCAGCATCGGGGCGGAGGAGAAAGCCTGTTTTAAGGAAAGAAAGGCTTCCTCTGCTTCTTGCGGCCATTCTCTGGGATTAGCGCCCTTACGGGTGAGCGCAGAGATAGGGGCAGTCCGGGAAGAGAAGTGCGGTATGAAGAGGCGGTAGTAGTTGGCGAAGCCCAGGAACCGCTGAATAGCCTTCAACCCCTCTGGTCGGGGCCACTTCTGGATGGCAGACAGTTTCTCAGGATCCATTCGTAGGCCGGTCTGAGAGATTATGTAGCCCAGAAACGGAAGTGAGGTTTGCTCAAAGAGGCACTTCTCATATTTAGCGTAGAGGTGGTTCTGCCTGAGCCTGAGCAGGACCTGACGAACGTCCCTCCGGTGAGTGGGGAGATCCGGAGAGAAGACCAAGATGTCGTCCAGGTACACCACCACGCAGGAGTAGAGAAGGTCACGGAAGATGTCATTGACCAACTCTTGAAAGACGGCGGGAGCGTTACAGAGACCGAAGGGCATTACAAGGTACTCATAGTGGCCGTCCTGGGTGTTGAATGCCGTCTTCCGCTCATCCCCCTGACGGATACGGACCAGGTTATACGCCCCACGGAGGTCCAGTTTGGTGAAGATTCTAGCCCCCCTCAGACGGTCAAATAATTCAGGAATGAGCGGAAGGGGGTATTTATTTTTCACTGTGATCTGGTTAAGGCCTCTATAGTCTATACAAGGACGGAGTGAGCCGTCCTTCTTTTTGACGAAGAAGAAGCCTGTTCCCGCCGGGGAGGTAGATTTCCGGATAAATCCCCGGGCCAGATTCTCCTCAATATATTCAGACATGGACCGGGTCTCAGCAGCGGACAAAGGGTAAATACGCCCACGGGGAGGAGTAGCGCCGGTTATCAGGTCGATTGGGCAGTCATATGGTCTATGAGGGGGTAATGTCTCTGCTTCTTTTTTTATTAAAGACATCCGCATAAGACCAATAGGGAACCGGTAGACCGGGTAGATTGGCTGGGGTAGGAGAAGGACGGGCAGGATGAACGGGAACTAAACAAGTCTTATGGCAGTCCTGTCCCCAGCGAAGGACTTCTCCGGTCTGCCAATCAAGCACGGGTGCATGTTTCTGGAGCCAAGGTAGGCCTAGGAAGAGGGCGTGAGAGAGTCCAGGCAGAACATGGAAGAAGATGCTCTCAGAGTGTAGCATTCCCACCTGTAGAGTTAGAGATTCGGTGATGAGTTGGATGGGATGTGGTAAGAGACCCCATCCACGGCGGCGACCGATAAGGGTACAGCCAGAGGTTTGGTGGGAATGCGGTATTTTTCTACCAGGGATTGAGAAATGAGGTTTCCAGCAGCTCCAGAGTCAAGTTGAGCCAGTTCAAAATAACGGTTCTCTCCGCAGATGATAGAGACCGACAGCATCAGAGATGGAGAGGGTTTACTTTTGTCTAGGGCGACCTATCTGAGCGATCCTAGGCGTGAACGGATCCGGTGCTCCTTACTGCCACAGTAGAAGCAGCTCCCCTCGGCACGGCGTAATTCTTGACGGTTTTTGACCATCTTGGTCTGGTCGACCTGCATAGGCTCAGGTGAGTGCGCCTGGGGAGTAACGGAGGAAGTGACGGGTCTCTGGAAGGTAGGGGTAAGGCGTGGAAACCTCTTCTCACGGGTGACCTCTTTGGTGCCCTCCTGGAACCGGATGTCAATCCGGGTGGCAAGTGTTATTAAATCGTCGAGAGTGGTAGGAATGTCCCGACCGGCGAGTTCATCTTTAATACAGCCGGACAGACCCTCCCAGAAGACGGACACCAGGGCGTCGTTATCCCAGGCAAGCTCTGAAGCAAGGGTACGGAACCGTATGGCATATTGGCCCACGGTGAGACCTCCTTGACGGAGGCGTAGCAGAGATGAGGCGGATGAAGTCTTCCGTCCTGGTTCGTCGAAGACTTTCCGGAAAGCCGTGAGAAAGGCTGGCAGGTTGGACACCAGGGGGTCTCCTCTCTCCCATAGAGGATTTAGCCAAGCCAGTGCCTCCCCTGTGAGATGGGACCTGATGAAGTCTACCTTGGCTCGGTCGGTGGAAAACTGGTGTGCCAACAGTTCAAAATGCAGAGTGCACTGGTTAATGAAGCCCCGTGCCTGGATGGGATCTCCGCCAAAACGAGGCGAGGCGGGGACCGGGGAGAGATGCCATGGTATTGATGGGCAGCAGCGGAGCCGGGGTAGTAAGTGTGCGAGTGGAGGCAGCTCCCGATGAGGCAGTCAGTGTGTCCAGGCGGGAGTTAACACTACGCAGGTGACTCAGGATGGACTCCTGTTGGGACCTCTGACGGGAAAGTTCATCACATAGGTCCGAGAGCGAGGGAGCTTGGGTGCCACCGGGTTCCATGGCCCG
Organism: Phyllobates terribilis; assembly: GCF_046119375.1. Taxonomy (NCBI): domain Eukaryota; kingdom Metazoa; phylum Chordata; class Amphibia; order Anura; family Dendrobatidae; genus Phyllobates; species Phyllobates terribilis. Next base: position 4,388,430 of record NW_027362845.1, read on the forward strand.
AGCAAACTGTAACGGGTCTGGGAGGTGGAACCTCTGAGCAACTATACAAAGGGGCAGTCCTTGTAAGGAAGCGGGTGGCTCCCAGGGAAGGCGAGCAGGTAGTCACGGCAAGTGACAGGGACAGTCTCTGGGTAGAAGGGCAGGAGGTCACGTCAAGTGACGGGGACAGTCTCTAGACAGGCGGGTGGTCACGGCAAGTGACAGCAGGGAAAGAGTCTCTAGACAGGCAGGTGGTCACAGCTAGTGACAGCAGGATAGGAGTCTCTAGGCAAGCGGGTGGTCACGGAAAACTGCAGGATCTTCGGAGTCAAAACGAAATGTGAAATAACTAAAGTTTCATAATTTTGATAATGATGGGACCCATATTTTTAGTGACCGGGTCAGCTAGGGAACGATATGGATATTTTCCTGTCTCTGTAAGCCCCTCTGGGGGGCTGTGGTGCAAAAGTCCCAAAATAACAGATCGCAGCTATACCGTGTGAGGTCTCTGGAGAAAGGTAAAATCATAACGGAAAAAATTGTATCACTTTCAGGTCTCTATGATCAACCGACGATAAGTTATCACAAAAATCAGATATCTAATAAAGATATGAAGGCTGGAGACCAGCCCCCATGATGTCATCCAAGGGGTGTGTGGGCAGGTCTTTCCCTTCAGCAGCATAAAATAATCTGCTGAGGTTAGAGTAGTATTCATTGCGGGAGTATATATTTATTATAGCAACAGATTCTGCTGAGTGTCTCCCCTCCACCTATATTGAATCATCTCAGTGATCGTTATAGTAAGTCTTCTTTAATCCTGTTTATTTTGTGTAACTGCTTATGTGTTGTATTGTCCCCTTTTGTAAAATCTTGGATATTTTTCATAACACTGCCTCCCTTTTGGTTTAAATATAAAATTTAATAGTGCTGTTTCTTTTGTGCTGTAATTGTTCCCTCCCACGAAGCCATACGCTACCAGAACGCAGGTGTCCCCCCAGGCCTGTATTATATTTCAAATCTGGAGGGTGGTGGCAGCGAATAATATTAATTGGGCTATTGTGAAGCTGACAGTGACCGTACAGGGGCTTATACACATATTCCATGCGTTGGAATCCGGAGATGTGATGCCATACGCTCACTGGTCGCTTGCCGATACCTATGTAGCCCCCACTCCCTGACGAAATCCGGACAGAGTGACGGCAACGGTGAGATATTGTGTGATCTCCCCGGTGTCGTCGCTGCTGAACCCTGACAAATTGGTGGGAAGCGGTGGGATATTACAGAACATCAGTGGCTGGATTGAGCAATCATTCCTGTCACTGAAAACTTGCACGGTTCTTGCGAGAATACTGTGCAGATTTTTAAGAAATAAGAGTCAGTGTTTTAATATTTTTTTATTTGTGACATTACTGTACGTATAGCAGTTGCATCCCCTCCCCTTCTCTTGTTTTTCTTTAACTTTTATTTGGCAATGATGGCTACACGTGAAGAGACCTGGTATCACCAGCAGTCAAAGGAGACTCTCACTGCTCTCTGTGAGCTGAGACAGATTGACCCCACGGGCAAAGCCAGGCACCAAATGATTGCTGAACTGTTGCAAGGTGCTGCAGAGCTCGGATGATGGGGTGGCCAGCCAAGACTCGGATAGTGCTGCTGCAGGGTTCCCACCTGTGATTGCCAGCCAGACCCGCAGCCAGGGTAGTGTGGACCCCCACCTGCAGATGGCCTTGGAGCTGCTCACCGCAGACAATCGTGATGGACAACTGCAGCTGGTTCTGAAATTCCAGGAGCGAGCAGACCAACGAGCCCAAGCTGACTGAGAGGCTGCTGAGCAACAGGCCCAAGCTGACCGAGAGGCTGCTGAGCTACAGGCTTAGGCTGAGAGAGCTGAGCGACAGGCCCAAGCTGATCGAGACGCTGCTGAGCGACAGGCTGAGGCTGAGAGAGCTGAGCGACAGGCCCAAGCTGACCGAGAGGCTGCTGAGCGACAGGCCCAAGCTGAACGAGAAGCTGTTGAGCGAAAGTGGCAAGATGAGCAGCGCTACCAGCTGGAGTTAGCCCGAATCCAGCTGCCGAAATCCACCGCATCGGGCAATGAGACCGGCAACACGAACTGCTTTAAACCCCGTCCGGAGCATTTTCCTGTAATGGAAAAGGACGGGGACTTGAACACATTTCTCCGAGGATTTGAAAAAGCCTGCAGACAGTACCAGCTGCCTGAAGCCCAGTGGGCCAGGTATTTAACCCCAGGGCGCCAAGGAAAAGCTCTGGAGGTGTTTGCTTCTCTAATTCGAAAACAAGATTGAGACTGAGGCCGTCAAGCAGGCTGGGATAAAAAAAGTACCAGCTGACTCTGGAGGTTTACTGGAAAAAGTTCAGAGCCCTCCAACGTGGAACACATGACAGCTACAGTGACGTGGTGGATGGGCTCAGGACCAACTTTGAGCAGTGGGTCCAAGGACTGTCATTTACCACCTTCGAGGACCTGAAGGATCTGATGGCGAACGACCAGTTTGTTCTTCTTTGCCCAGTGCAAATTCGACAGTTTGAGCTTGACCGGGAGCCAAAGGAGGCTGCCAAAGCCGCCCAGATCACAGATGCCTATAAGGCCAACCGCACACCAGAGGTGCGGAAGTCAGCCGCCGCCAGCTGGAAAGGGGGTAAGCCCACAACCACCCCCAGTGTTCCAGCCAGCTGGCCCTCAGCGGGTTCTGCCCCATCTTCCAGCACCTGGCCTGCATTTGACTCCCATAAGTGTTATGTTTGTGACCAAACGGGTCACACAAGCCTTGTCTGCCCGGAGAGGCAGAAGATGAACACCACACCTGAGGCCCCAGGACCTACTGCAGCCATTCTTTTTGTGAGTGGGGCGGTTGGCAGCGCCCGGGAAAACTTAAAACCTGTTACTGTGGACAACACCGTTACTGTTGACCTTAAGAACACTGGCGCAGAATGTACCATCATCCACCCTTAGTTCGTGTTACCAGAGGAACTCATTGCTGGGAAGACCCTGACTGTCACCGGGTTTGGGGGTGTTTGCCGATAGCCCGAGTTTTTCTGGACTTGGGTGCGGGGAGGGGGTTAAGGGAAGTGGGGGTGTTGGAGATTCTCCCCACTAATGTGCTATTGGGAACTGATCTGGGACGGTTGATTGCCCGATACATCCCTGACCACCCTCCCAGATCTGATATGTCATGTATTGCCACTGTCAATAATGTCAATTGACGGTAATGACAATAATGTCAATTTCATGCATAATAAAAATGTATGTTGTGTTAAAGGGAATTCAGCCACCTCACCCTGTGGGGTGATGCTGCTGAGGATCCCCTAAAGCGAGCCAGCATAAGTGCTATAGGCAAGGGGAGCAGGCACGGACACACCAGGAAGCAGGTTATCCCGTGCGGGTGACCAGTGTCACTCCAGATAGTGACATGGTCAATGGTAGCTGTCCCTTGACTAGCACAGCTCCAGAGGTGATGAGCAGGGATGGGGAGAAATATGGGGATCATAGGGAAAGTGGTTCCGTGCCGCTGACCAGTGTCACGACGGACTGTGACATGGCCGGTCGTAGCTGCCCCCTAGTGAGCATGGCTCCCAAGGTAAAAATGATGGCAGGAAGGGTAGAGCCCACAACTGGGCAAGGTAAAAGAAAGGTGTGTCCCCCTGTCTGTCAGGAGTATGGGAGGAAGGTACCCATAGCCTGTTAGAGGTGGGGGAAAATGTACCCCGAACCAGTCAGGGTGATCGGAAAGCTGGATCTCCATTCGGTCAGAGTGGGGGGCAAGTTGGGTCAATGGCATTTGGGCAGTATACGCCATGGTTGAGACACGCCATTAGCGAGACACATGTACAGTATACATTGAGATCAAACCGGAGACATCTCCTTTTGTATCATTGAGATAGTTAAACCCAATGTGAGAGGAGGTGATCACAATAGATGTATCCTCAAAAAAGAAAGTCAGTGGATTTCCAAACTGGATTCACTGGCCCCTAAGGGACTCAATGAGCAAATTTCTTATGCCTATTTTGAGTGAATACAGCCCCATTCTGGATTACATTTTTGGATTGTATACTCTACCCATTGCTACTCAGTTCCCTGTGAATGAGGTTCACATATTGTTGTACTTCATCGAGATATCTGAGCTTCTATATCAGAATTATTTCTTATCAATTATTCCACTTATACTATTTTGTAATTAACAAGTGTGGTGATCCTTATGTATCTCGAATTGTGCAATAGAGGTCAAATTTGACCATTTAGGAATATACTGTGGGCCATCACCCCATATCTTATGTAGTGATAAAGTAGATCTACATGCCTATTGCATGATGGGAGGATGTGCAATACTTGTTTTTAGTCTCCCATGACGCTGATCTCAGAGACAGAAAATCCTATGTTGGTGGTATGCAATCCAAAACCATTATGCGATCCGGCGTGGAACGCATGCTTCCGGACATGAGCATTCGCAGATAGGAGACCGTGATGCACTCCGGCATGGAACGCACATGTCCGGGCACGTTTGAGCTTTCTTCCAGCCTGTTGTTTTGTGCTGAATTGTGGAGAGTACCTGAGAATTTATTTTTGTTCCATCTGTCTTTAGTTGATCCCACTGATGCATCAGATAAGTCCTCAGAGAATTATAATTAGAGGAACCCATGGACACATTAGGATTTGTGAAGCTGACCTCCGCTCTCCTCTATTTCCTTTGAATTTATTGTGTGACTTGTATTTCAGAACAGTAGCTCTTGGTTTGTTTCATTTCCATGTGTAAATTGAATTTGACTCGTTGTCTTTGATATCTCTTTCAAACTTAGTTTTTTTGATGTCGGAGATCCATCCTCCAGACTTTGTAAATTCTTTTACATATTTTGTTTGAGTTTTGTATTCAAAAAGGCTTCTACACTTGGCAGAAAACTTTCACCTAGTTTTTTTAAGAAATAAATATCAAACGCAATGCGACTTGGTTATCCTTGGTTAGTTTTTTTTTTAATTTAGATTGTGAGCCCCAATGAGGACAGTGATGATAATGTATTTAAAGCGCTGCGGAATATGTTAGCGCTGTATAAAAATAAAGAATATATCTATAATATAATCGTACAAGCGTCCCTCTGTCTGAATCCTCTATAGACTGCGCAAGCGCGAAACGCCTGCACAGTCTGGCTCTTACAGGTAAGAGGAGTGTGTAGGCACTGAACACATACCGTGATCTCCGGCACCATACTTACCTGACCGGGAGGAGCGTTGCCACAGCGCCTCTCTTCTCGCCGGAGACTGGGGCAGTAGTGAAGGCGTCGGAATCGGCGCATGTGCATAGCGCTATCAGGTGCCATTTTACTGAAGACACCTTTGCAGTGTGTCTTCAGCAAAATGGCACCGGACAGCACGGTATGGGCACGTGCGTACTCCGGCGCCACACTCCTCCCCCGGCAGAACAGGACACCACAGCGCTGGAGCATAGGGAAGAAAGGTGAGTTTGTGTTTTGTTTTGTTTTTTGTATGTGTGCAGCATGAAAGGGATGAGGGAGCCACACATACTAGGATTGGGGGGTGAGGAGGCCATGCATACCAGGATTGGGGGTGAGGGGGCCACGCATACCAGGATTGGGGAGTGAGGAGGCCACGCATACCAGGATTGGGGGGTGAGGAGGCCACGCATACCAGGATTGGGGGGTGAGGGGACCACGCATACCAGGATTGGGGGGTGAGGGGACCACGCATACCAGGATTGGGGGGTGAGGGGACCACGCATACCAGGATTGGGAGGTGAGGGGACCATGCATACCAGGATTGGGAGGTGAGGGGACCACGCATACCAGGATTAGGGGATGAGGGGTGCCGTGCATACCAGCATTGGGGATGAGGGGTGCCGTGCATACCAGCATTGGGGATGAGGGGTGCCATGCATACCAGCATTGGGGATGAGGGGTGCCATGTATACCAGGATGAGGGGTACCATGCATACCAGAATAGGGATGAGGGGCACCATGCATACCAGAATAGGAATATGTGGTGCCATGTATACCAGGATAGGGATGAGGAGCCTTACATACCCGGATTGGGGATGAGGGAGCCATGCATACCAGGTTGAGGGATGGGGTGCAATGCATACCAGGATGGGGGGTACCATACATACCAGGATAAGGATGAGGAGTGCCATGCATACCAGGTTTGGGGATGAGGAAGTCATGCATACCGGGTTTGGGGATGAGGAAGCCATGCATACCAGGATTGGGATGAGGAGCCATACATACCAGGATTGGGGATGAGGGAGCCATGCATACCACGATTGGGATGAGGAGTGCCATGTATGCCAGATTTTGAATGAGGGGTGCCATGCATACCAGGATTGGGGATGAGGGGTGCCATGCATACCAGGTTCGGGGATGAGGGGTGCCATGCATACCAGGATTGGGGGTGAGGGGTATCATGCATACCAGGATGAGCAATGGGGTGCCATACATACCAGGTTTGGGGATGAGGGGTGTCATGCATACCAGGATTGGGGATGAGGGGTGCCATGCATACCAGGATTGGGGGTGAGGGGTGCCATGCATACCAGGATTGGGGGTGAGGGGTGCCATGCATACCAGGATTGGGGGTGAGGGGTGCCATGCATACCAGGATTGGGGATGAGGGGTGCCATGCATACCAGGATTGGGGATGAGGGGTGCCATGCATACCAGGATTGGGGATGAGGGGTGCCATGCATACCAGGATTGGGGATGAGGGGTGCCATGCATACCAGGATGAGAGATTGGGTGCCATACATACCAGGATTGGGATGAGGGGTGCCATGCATACAGTACAGACCAAAAGTTTGGACACATCTCATTGAAAGATTTTCTGTATTTTCATGACTATGAAAATTGTACATTCACACTGAAGGCATCAAAACTATGAATTAACACGTGGAATTATATACTTAACAAAAAAGTGTGAAACAACTGAAAATATGTCTGATATTCTAGGTTCTTCAAAGTAGCCACCTTTTGCTTTGATGACTGCTTTGCACACTCTTGGCATTCTCTTGATGAGCTTGAAGACATAGTCACCGGAAATGGTTTTCACTTCACTGTCAGGTTTAATAAGTGAGATTTCTTGCCTTATAAATGGGGTTGGGACCATCAGTTGTGTTGTGCAGAAGTCAGGTGGATACACAGCTGATAGTCCTACTGAATAAACTGTTAGAATTTGTATTATGGCAGGAAAAAAGCAGCTAAGTAAAGAAAAATGAGTGGCCATCATTACTTTAAGAAATGAAGGTCTGTCAATGTGAAAAATTGGGAAAACTTTGAAAGTGTCCCCAAGTGCAGTTGCAAAAACCATCAATATCTACAAAGAAACTGGCTCACATAAGGACCGCCCCAGGAAAGGAAGACAAAGAGTCACCTCTGCTTCTGAGGATAAGTTTATCCGAGTAACTAGCCTTAGAAATCGCAGTTTAACAGCAGCTCAGATTAGAGACCAGGTCAATGCCACACAGAGTTCTAGCAGCAGACACATCGCTTCAACAACTGTTAAGAGGAGACTTTGTGCAGCAGGCCTTCATGGTAAAATAGCTGCTAGGAAACCACTGCTAAGGACAGGCAACAAGCAGAAGAGACTTGTTTGGGCTAAAGAACACAAGGAATGGACATTAGACCAGTGGAAATCTGTGCTTTGGTCTGATGAGTCCAAATTTGAGATCTTTGGTTCCAACCACCGTGTCTTTGTGCGACGCAGAAAAGGTGAACGGATGGACTCTACATGCCTGGTTCCCGCCGTGAAGTATGGAGGAGGAGGTGTGATGGTGTGAGGATGCTTTGCTGGTGACACTGTTGGGGATTTATCCAAAATTGAAGACCTACTGAACCAGCATGACTACCACAGCATCTTGCAGCGGCACGCTATTCCATCCGGTTTGCGTTTAGTTGGACCATCATTTATTTTTCAACAGGACAATGACCCCAAACACACCTCCAGGCTGTGTAACGGCTATTTGACCAAGAAGGAGAGTGATGGGGTGCTACGCCAGATGACCTGGCCTCCACAGTCACCAGACCTGAACCCAATCGAGATGGTTTGGGGTGAGCTGGACCGCAGAGTGAAGGCAAAAGGGCCAACAAGTACTAAGCATCTCTGGGAACTCCTTCAAGATTGTTGGAAGACCATTTCCGGTGACTACCTCTTGAAGCTCATCAAGAGAATGCCAAGAGTGTGCAAAGCAGTCATCAAAGCAAAAGGTGGCTACTTTGAAGAACCTAGAATATAAGACATATTTTCAGTTGTTTCACACTTTTTTGTTAAGTATATAATTCCACATGTGTTAATTCATAGTTTTGATGCCTTCAATGTGAATGTACAATTTTTATAGTCATGAAAATACAGAAAAATCTTTAAATGAGAAGGTGTGTCCAAACTTTTGGTCTGTACTGTACCAGGATTGGGGGTGAGGAGAGCCATGCATACCAGGATTGGGGGTGAGGGGTGCCATACATACCAGGATTGGGGGTGAGGGGTGCCATGCATAGCTGGATTGGGGGTGAGGGGTGCCATGCATAGCCGGATTGGGGGTGAGGGGTGCCATGCATACCCGGATTGGGGGTGAGGGGTGCCATGCATACCCGGATTGGGGGTGAGGGGTGCCATGCATAGCTGGATTGGGAGTGAGGGGTGCCATGCATAGCCGGATTGGGAGTGAGGGGTGCCATGCATACCCGGATTGGGGGTGAGGGGTGCCATGCATACCAGGATTGGGATGGGGGCAGCACAAATACCAGGATAGGGGCAGCACTATACCAGCATGGGAGACCATATACCAATAAAAATGCTCGCCACCCGGGCGTAGAACGGGTTCAATAGCTAGTATATATATATAAATGTGGAGATACACCCTGTAAAGCATGCAACTATGTTAATAAAACCGACACATTTGAAGAAAACCTAACTGGACAACAATTTGCAATACACAATTTCATCAGTTGTAACACTATAGCGGTCATCTATTTAATAGATTGTATAGAGAGTTAACTACAATATGTGGGATGGACGTCAGATCCGCTATAAACATGTATTAGAAGACATTTATCTGACGCAATCCATACCACAGCATTAAACCTGTCCGTGGTTTCAAGACGCTTTTCACAAAAACATAAAGGGGATATCAGATCCTTCAGATATTAGGAATAGAAAAGGTTTATAAATTATTAAGAGGTGGAGATGTGAAAAGAAAAATCTTAAATAGAAAGTCATATTGGATATTTAAATTACACACTAGAGCCCCACAGGGAATGAACATCAGACAGGATTAATATTACAGTACAATTAATTGTATTTGCTTTTGATTTCCAGTGATTTTATTGAATGTCTCATGCATGAGTTGTATTTGTGTATTATCTTTTTCTTCCATACAATACAGGGTTAAATTGTCTGAGAAGTGCTCAGTAATCAATGGACACCCAGGAAAGGGAAGGATATAAAAGTATCACGGAGACTCACATGTTGTAAATCAGGAATAAGCATTGGTTTGGTATGTGGGCACTTGGTGGTATGCCATCACAACAGTTTTTATGAATTCACAATAAATGTGAGGTTTTAACAATATAGACAATGCTGGAGAATCCAGCTCTCCTCATTTCTCTACTTGAACCTTGAAATGTCCCTGACCAGGGCGGCTCCATGCGGTGATCGTCAGATAAGATACATTGAATAAACAGTGAGCTGACCTCCCTCTCCATTTTCCCATTATATGCATGTTTTCTCTATAGTGATGAATATTTATTTTTGCTAAAACTGTGATATTTTCACTTTCAAACTTTTTTAAACCTTTTTTATAAACCTTTTTAAACAACTCCCATTAGTGCGATCATACAACACAGAAGCCTCTGATCGCTCCGCTGATGCACTGTACTACTGTAGTGCCGTGTACTGTCACTGCCTGTTAGTGTAATACTAACTGCCCCATAAACATGAGATAAGTGTTGACTGAACGGTCATTTGGCAGACGGCTATCTCTCTCGACTCCCCCATACACACAAATATTCCAGCTTTCCTGTGATCTGTATGAGAGAGTCTTCTCCAGACTTCTCTAGCGGAGGATTATCTACAGGAAGAACAAACATTTTAGCCTCCGAAATTCAGGATCCCAGATCCTTCTCTGCCCTGACATTATCTGCCAGGAGGCCCCCAAATACATTATATAGTTGACCAAACCCCCTGAAATCAGTGCTTTCATACAGCTTTAGTCTAATGTGTCTGGGGCCATTAAAAGATAACTTATTGAATGCTTCCTTTGGCCCGGCCTAATAGACTGTCGTACATTGCAGGCCCAGACACCATTATTAGGCATTAGTATTGTAGGAACTAGGCAGCCCCATACTATTGAGCACTTGGGGGAGGAAGGGCATTCAGCCGAACTCTGTCAAACCTTCTTAGATGCCATGTTTGCTTTTTGCAGTAGCAAGTGGTTAAACTGCCAGGGATTTTATGGCAGCCGCAACTGTGCCAGCCTTGCAGTGTACATCTATGTTCTGGTGCCCAAAAGAGTTCATATAAGAACAAACACAAGTGTTTAACATGTTAAAAAATGACAATGTGTCTTCTGCTTTTTGCATGTTGTTGTTGTTTTTTTACAAGAATTGTTGGGGCCAATTTTCTTTTTAAACATTTTAATATCTGCTTTTTTTTCTGGGGTTTTTTCTTGTAATATAGGAAAGCCTAAGGCCAGAAGTAAACCCCATAATACACTGTACATGTAGACTTTAATATCAAATCATTTCTGTCTGCGGTGTTTGTGCAAACTAAACAGCTTTTATAAAAGCCTCAAACTTCTGTGTGTGAATCAGACATGAGATCTAACTTGATAAAAGATTACAGTCTGGGGAAGACGGGAAACATTTATATAGACGGCCAGTGGTGCAGTAGTCAGTGACGGACTCTGGCCAAATATGGTTTTAGAGACGTAGTAGAAGATGTTTCCTCATCACGAAGTAGTTAGTTCTCATGTCACTTGTAATGAATATCTCCTGCAGTATTGCTAATGCCAATTCCAGTGTCGGAAAATGAGACGAGAATTAGCGTTATGGAAGGTGAGTGTCAGGAACTCACAAAGAGACGACACCGGGGAGATCACACAATCTCTCACCGTTGCCGTCACTCTGTCGGGCTATGTGTATACGCCCCCGTACGGTCACTGTCAGCTTCACGATAACAAAATTATTATTATTTGCTGCCACCACCGTCCAGATTTGAAATATAATACAGGCCTGGTCGGACGCCTGCGTTCTGGTAGCGTATATAGCTTCTGGGGAGGGAACGATTGCAGAGCAAAAGAAACAGGACTATTACATTTTATATTTAATCCAAAAGGAAGGCAGTGTTATGAAAAATATACAAGGATTTTACAAAGAGGAGAATACAGTACAGAATATACAGTTACACAATATAAACAGGATTAAAGAAGACAATTCCATTTAGCTGGAGGGGGGCACCCCACTTATTGATTTGACTGTTATTGAACAAGATCCGTTTATTATAGTCTCTATACCCCCTTGGCAATGAATATTCATCCATCCTCCGTGGATTCTTTTATGCCTAAGGGGAGACATGCCCACACAGCAACTAGGATGACATTGTGTGGGCTGGTCTCCAGCCTCCATATTTTTATTGGAATATCTGTTTTTTGCGATAACTTATTGTTTGTTGATTGCAGAAGCCCGGAAGTAATACTGTTTTTTCCGTTATGAATTTACCTTCATTTAGAGACCACACATGACATAGTTTCAGTATGTTATTTTGTTATTTTTACACCCCAGCTACCCGCAGTTGCTCACAGCTACGAACAAATAAGCATATTATTCCTTGGCAGACCCTGCCACTAAAAATATGGGTCCCATTATTAGCGGAGTTATGGAACTTCCAATATTCCTTATTTTGTATTAGCTCCAGACATCTTGGAGTTTGTGTTAAATCCCTTTAAAGCCTAAGTCAGTTTTCCTTCAATCTCTGCCCCTGCTGAAAGGTGTCAATCTATCCCAAGTCTGTGCTAAGAGGAGATGCATTCGTATGTTAAGTGGGTCAGTAGCACCTTTTGTGCTGCATTTGTCTACAAGTGACTTCTGCTGTGTGTGTTTAATTGCGTGGAAACAGTTAGTCCAAATGGTGGATAAGGGGGGAGGGGTTTGGGAGAAATAGTTAATATTTTCTCAATATTTCCCTGACATTGAGTCTGAGAAACGTATTCAGCTGCAGACTCCAAGGAAGAAGTTGCTTGTTATCTATGGCCTAAGATATATAGGTTTTATTACTAGATGTAAAGAAGAAAACTAAATACTGTAAAATAATAAATATCCTCATATGTTTTCCCTTATTATCTCCAGTAATTGTATTATTACACAGGATTTTTATGATGTTACATGAGCTCATCTTCTCATTCAGATTCCTACAATATCAGATCCTCTCAGTGAAGATCTTCTATATAAGAGAATTTTCCTGATTTATCCATCAAGGATGGATATGGACAGAGACAAGATGGCAGAGAGGATATTCCACCTCACCCTAGAGATCCTCTTCCGGCTTACTGGAGAGGTGAGAGATTCTGATGACGTCACATTACATCATTCTTATCTATGGGAATAACAGATGGACAGAACTGGAGAGGTGAGGACTCTGGAAATGTCTGTAGTGAGATTTATTAATGTGTCTCTCCATAACCAGAGATTAATCACGGGGCCTCCACCTCACCCCCTGATACATGAGGACATCAATGACCAGATCCTAGAACTCGCCTACAAGATGATTGAGCTTCTGACTGGAGAGGTGACACTGCTGGGAATGCTGGGACATTTTACAGTAACACTATGAAGGGATCGGGGGGATGACTGTATCACTGTAATTGTCAGGTTCCTATACGGTGTCAGGATTTCGCTGTCTATTTCTCCATGGAGGAGTGGGAGTATTTAGAAGGACACAAAGATCTGTACAAAGACGTCATGATGGAGGTTCCCCAGCCCCTCACATCACCAGGTAATAGACAGGACTAAAAACACACGGACTATAATTATCTGTATGTAAAGAATGAATTCAGTCCCTGTATGTGTTTCCTCCAGATCTATCCAGTAAGAGGACAACACCAGAGAGATGTCCCCGTCCTCTTCTTCCACAGGACTGTAAACAAGAAGATCCCAATGTTCCTCAGGATCATCAGGTAGATGGAGAGAAGGTGTCATGAGATCTCCCCTATGATGTGTAGACGGCTGTGAAGGTCTTGTGCTCAGTCTTGTTTTATCCACCAGTATTATATGTTTTATATTTGTGTAATGAGAACGGTGGAGATGGCAGGATTAGAGCCGATCATAGATGTGACTTCTCCATCTGTCTGTGACTTTTACAATATTTGTTTCAGGGTGAAGATCTGACCCATATTAATACTATAGAGACATATGTGAGGGGTGATGAGTGGTGTAAAGAGGAGATTCCTACATATGACTACCCAGGTGAGTAGTAACCACTAAATGCAGAGAAGTGACAGATTCTTCTCAGTCACTGGCTGTGGTGGCTTTATCAGTGGTGTAGACCGGCTGTATCACAATCGTGTGATCACCATTTTGCCGCTAGATCACAACATTCTCCTCCGTCCGAAAATGTTCAATTTACTTTGGGAAATTGTGAAAGCCCTTTTCTATAGAACTTACAACCTGGAGGATCCACCTACCCCCTGGGATTAGAAGATGCTGACCGTTACCTGCCCAGATCTGTAAATTACAAAGCCAAATGACAGCGTACGTAGAATGTGCTGACAAGTGAGAAAATCACTTGAAGAAAAATATTATGATGGGCCTGTAAGAGAAAGTGGAGGGTAATGATGCTGTTGGCTTCCTAGATCCCTGATATCTTATTGGATGAATCTCCCTTCTCTCCCTTCTGTGCTGCTGAATGTGCTCATATGGTCCCTACAAGACCAGGTCCAGTCTTTCTGGCCAAACTTCACTTTTATGATCGACAACATTAAATGTGCAGTGAGACCAAGTGTGAATTTCTGTACAATAACAGCAGAGTTTCCCTTTATCCTGACTTTTCAATTTCTTTTAAAACCAACTAACTTCAAACAGGATTGTGATAAACTATACAGAAAACATTTCACCTGTGCCACGATATATCTCTAAGCTGTGCGTGGCTGATGGCTGTAATATACATTTATTCACGTCTGCAGGAGATGTGTTGGCTCCAGCCCTGGTTTCATGGATTCACGCCACGTCATAAATTCCATTATGTTTTCAATCCTAAGGAATTCAGATTACTGCACAATCTCTCCTGAAATGAGGGCGCTAATACTTTCTCTACTCTCCTGGTCAGGACTCATAGTTGCTCCAAAGCTCCACCATAAATGAGTGCGACTCCAGTTTAGTGTTGGATTTCTCCCCTCATACATACGTTGTTGTTGGAGATGTTACATGTTTTAATATTCTTTTTTTTTTTTTTTTTTTTTTTTTACAGGTTCACTCTCTATGATAGTTTCATTGTGGTGGGATCGGCCGGCCTCACTTATGTGACTCTGTAACTCCCTGATAGTCTTTCAAAAAGATCTCCATTTCCTCTTCCAAATGCTCGAGATCTAAATTTAAGACTCCTCATCTCTGCAGTATTATAAAAAAAAGTTCTCTTTAAATGTCTAATATTTCTTCTTGAAACTCATCTGACAGAATATATTGTCCCTTACGATAGTTTAGATTGCCAAGAGCCACCGAGCCCCATACTCTAATTACCCCAGAGAGGTTTCACCACTAGTTACTCATTTATTACTGATGGAGACTGTTGAGTTTGATCATTTCAGTAGATGTTTTATTGTGTATAGTCAGTTTTTGACTTCAGTAATCCTCTGATTTAACCCCTTCCCGCAGACAGTTTTGTGTTTCTAAACCGGCCCCATTTTTCAAATCACTTTATGTGGTGATAACCGTTTAACCCCTCTACATGGATCTGGACTTACACAGAGACCCCTAGGCTTGGGCCACGGTGTTACCTGCTGTTCTGTGGAGTGAGATGGGAAGAAGAATAGTCAGGTAGCCGGGTCAGAACCAGGAGGTCAAAGAAAATACAAAATCAGAAGACACAAGAGTAATCAGTAAACGGGCCGGGGTCACAACAGGAAACAAATACACAAGCCGGGAGCTGAGCACAGAGGTCTGAACCATTTTATTGCCCAAAACATAGTGTCCAGATTGTGCTCCAGGAGACACACACCGTAAATTAAGTGGGTCCTTCTCACTATAGTAATGTCAAATACATGGATGCTGAATGTGGTTTGGGCGCACTGCAAGGCGCAGAAGCGAGGGGGAGATCTGACTTTGGGAGAGTGGATATTGCTGGATTGGTTTATGGAAGCCATGTTGCTTTTCAAAAGCCTTTGAGCCACTAATAATGTGGAAACCTCTGTTTTTCCACTGACAGATGACGGACCTGAGTGGGGACTTGTTTTTTGTGAAATGAGTAGAAGTTTTTATTGGTATTATTTTCGCCTACATAACATTGGTGGCTTTTTATTCCATATTTGGGAGGGAGAATGAACAAACAGTTGGACACCACGCTCTACTGGTTCATTATATGAGGTTTTCTATTAGATGGTCATTGTCCTGGTGAATAATTTAATTTTTTTTATATAACTTGCCTTTTTTACAGACAGTTTAAGCAGAAATGTTCAAAAATATAAAATTCATTGATTTTTTTATTAAAAAATAATAATTGTTTTTCTTCTTGGCAGATGACTGTACCAGGAGATCAGAGGAACAGCTGACATCTTCAATTTTTAAATCAGATGATTTTGAGATCACACAGGATACAGTTGAAGTGAATTATATTACTCCAGATAAACCATCAACCCTTCACAGCAAAGATCTGTCATCTGATCCTTTGATACACGTCCTTTGTTCTGATTCATTACCGACTACTAAGGAAAATCAAGGTCACAAAATGAGCATTAAAAAGCAAATTGCTCCTAAAGCAAAGAAGCCATTTTCACATTCACAATATACAAATAGTTTTCCCCTCAAAAAGTATTTCCTTAAACATCAAAAAATTCACACAGCAGAGAATAGATTTTCTTGTTCCAAGTGTGGGAAATGTTTTAATCAGAAATCAAATCTTGTTAGACAACAGGGAACTCACACAGGAGAGAAGCCATTTTCCTGTTCAGAATGTGGGAAATATTTTACAAAGAAATCAACTCTTATCGTACATCAGAGAACTCACACAGGGGAGAAGCCTTTTTCATGTTCAGAATGTGGGAAATGTTTTACAGTGAAATCAACTCTTATCAAACATCAGAGAACTCACACAGGTGAGAAGCTTTTTTCATGTTCAGAATGTGGAAAGTGTTTTACAGTGAAATCAACTCTTATCGCACATCAGAGAACTCACACAGGGGAGAAGCCTTTTTCATGTTCAGAATGTGGGAAATGTTTTACAATGAAATCAACTCTTATCGCACATCAGAGAACTCACACAGGGGAGAAGCCTTTTTCATGTTCAGAATGTGGGAAATGTTTTATCCAGAAAGCGCATCTTGATAGCCACAGGAGAACCCACATAGGGGAGAATGCTGCAACCTCACCCAACTAGTCTCTGTACAGACTAAAAAGGCCCTAGCTGCACAACTAAAAATGCCACCACGGACCTAACTCCCTAATAGGCCGTTGAGGAGTTTCTCGTACCTCCTGAGGAACCACAGGGGAGGCTGCAACACACTGTCAACAAGGGGAAAGGAAAGTATGAAGTAAAATATGAAAACCCTGAATGAGAAAAAAAAACATTCATATAGGGCAAAGAAGGCAAGCTAACCAAAAATAAAAGGAACAAGTATAATCTCCCACAATATACAAATAGTTTTCCCCTCAAAAAGTATTTTCTTAAACATTAAAAAATTCACACAGCAGAGAATAGATTTTCTTGTTCCAAGTGTTGGAGATGTTTTAATCAGAAATCAGATCTTGTTAGGCACCAGAGAACTCATACAGGAGAGAAGCCATTTTCCTGTTCAGAATATGGGAAATGTTTTACAGAGAAATCAAATCTTATCAAATATCAGAGAACTCTCACAAGTGAGAAGCCATTTTCATGTTCAGAATGTGGGAAATGTTTTAACCAGAAATCAGATTTTGTTAAGCACCAGAGAACCCACACAGAGGAGATGCCTTTTTCATGTTCAGATTGTGGGAAATGTTTTGTACAGAAATAACATCTTAATAAACATAAGAGATTTCACACAGGGGGAAATACTTTTTTCATATTCAAAATGTGGGAAATGTTTTAACCAGAAAGCGCATCTTGATAGCCACCAGAGAACCCACATAGGGGAGAATTCCGCAACTACACCCAACTTGTCTCTGTACCAACTAAAAAGGCTCTAGCTGCACAACTAAAAATGCCACCATGGACCTAACTCCTAAATAGGCCGTTGAGGAGTTTCTCATGCCTCCTGAGGAACCAGAGGGGAGGCCGCAACACACTGTCAACAAGGGGAAAGGAAAGTATGAAGTATTATACGAAAAACCTGAATGAGAAACAAAAACACATTCATATAGGGCAAAGAAGGCAAGCTAAGGAGAAGCAAAAATAAAAGGAACAAGTATAATCTCCCAGAAACCTAACATTGTTAGAATTAAAAGGTACTGGGAGGGAAAGCAAACTGACCGGGAGGATAGTTTCACCTTTGTAGGGAAACTTACAACATTCATCCTCACCAACTGTAAATGTAAACCTGTCCGTTTATAATGACCAGGACAAGATACTCACATCAGGACCACAAGATCCCAGGGACTTTCAGCTGCATCACATCTAATGTAGTGTACTTAATTATATGAGAAAGCAAGCAAAGATGTCTCCAGCAGGACCAGGGTTGTATGTATCTTGTTAAAACTTCACTTTTAATTTCAAATTGTAAAAGCCAAGGATGAGTTACAGAATGAGCAATGTAGCGGCTCTTAGGTACAGCACATTCCAACGCGTTTCGGCTAAACCTTATTCATGGAATAATGTGAGAACTAAGCCTACTAGCTGAAGTTAAATAAAAAACACTTCTTGGTGATTGCTTCAGGTGTTGGACCACAGCCCAGAGGAGAATTAACCCATTATTGGCAGCTAAAATTAACTACAGCAAAAAAGCACAAAAACTACATAAAATTGGACATGAGATAGAATGGAATACAAAATTAGTGGAAATACAAAATGAGTGAGAGATACATGCAGAAACAAAAAGATCTTTTATGCCGTGGGGCAGTAAAACACATAATAATCACTAAGCATCCTTTATGTCTGGTGAGCATGACTGTTTAAACACCATTAGAGTATAAATATAGTTAGTATATGTAGTCCCATAAAAAAATATATATATATCTTTGAGAAAAAAAAATATATCTTTGAGAAAAAAAAATATATATATATATTTTTCTCCTTTTCTTTCCCTTTTATGGAAAAAGGATGCAAAAGTCATAAATATAAGCATTGGACAATAAAGCAGTTAAACAGACAGTGCATTCTATTATGACCACAAAGGAAATATATTATCAAAGTACTGTCGAACATGAATACGTGAGACTAAGTGTATTGTAAAATGAGATCCTGTCTCACATTCAAACCTTGCGGAAATCTGGTACACAAGAGAAAAATCCAGAATGATTCTCGGTTCAGGATTTTTCTCCTGTGGTCACCACCTCTCTCCGGCTTAAAGACTTCTTGCCATCCTCCCCACAATATTAAAAATATCCCAGTGGGAGAAATGATCAGGTTAAAGAGAAACTCCTCAACAAAATAGAGTTATCAAGAGGCAGCCTCCAGCACTAAAAACAGACTAGCTTTAAGAGGATACTCTAAAGGCATTCTAAACAGAGCAGAAAAAATAGTAGCTAATATAGACAGAAAGGATTTATTGAAAAATCGATCCAAAAAAGAACCAAGCAGATTTAAAAATACGAAAAATACGGTTGTGTTTACTACACAATTTAGCCCACAGTTCAACAATATTGTCAATATCATAAAAAAATATATACCCATGCTAAATCAGGACCCTACTTTAGTGAAAATCATGGACAATTGTTCCGTAAAATATATAGCTAAAAAAGCTCCCACTATAGGTTCACTGGTTTCTCCGAGTCTTTTTTGTACAAAAAATTCTCATTTTCCATCAGAAACCTGGCTCACTTTAAAAGGGTTTTATAATTGTGGCCATAGTAGGTGCATTTCTTGCAAATACGCACACAAAAGTGTTTCCTTTCAGTCTGAAATCACCAAAAAAATATACAAAATCAGCACCTTCTTAAACTGCAATTCCGAAGGGGTTATATACCTTGCAGAATGTATTGCTTGTAAGCTACAGTATGTAGGCTGTACCACAGGACCTTTAAAAATACGCATCCGTCGTCATATGTCGGATGCATGTAATCCTAACGGCCTAAACAAATCGGCAGTTTCAAAACACTTTGCAAATGTCCACCATGGAGATCTAAATAACTTCAGATTTAAAGCAATAGAAACAGTCTTTAAGCCGGAGAGAGGTGGTGACCACAGGAGAAAAATCCTGAACCGAGAATCATTCTGGATTTTTCTCTTGTGTACCAGATTTCCGCAAGGTTTGAATGTGAGACAGGATCTCATTTTACAATACACTTAGTCTCACGTATTCATGTTCGACAGTACTTTGATAATATATTTCCTTTGTGGTCATAATAGAATGCACTGTCTGTTTAACTGCTTTATTGTTCAATGCTTATATTTATGACGTTTGCATCCTTTTTCCATAAAAGGGAAAGAAAAGGAGAAAAAAAAATATATTTTTTTTTTCTCAAAGATATATATATTTTTTTTTTTATGGGACTACATATACTAACTATATTTATACTCTAATGGTGTTTAAACAGTCATGCTCACCAGACATAAAGGATGCTTAGTGATTATTATGATCATTATTATGTGTTTTACTGCCCCACGGCATAAAAGATCTTTTTGTTTTTGTTTCTGCATGTATCTCTCACTCATTTTGTATTTCCACTAATTTTGTATTCCATTCTATCTCATGTCCAATTTTATGTAGTTTTTGTGCTTTTTTGCTGTAGTTAATTTTAACTGCCAATAATGGGTTAATTCTCCTCTGGGCTGTGGTCCAACACCTGAAGCAATCACCAAGAAGTGTTTTTTATTTAACTTCAGCTAGTAGGCTTAGTTCTCACATTATTCCATGAATAAGGTTTAGCCGAAACACGTTGGAATGTGCTGTACCTAAGAGCCGCTACATTGCTCATTCTGTAACTCATCCTTGGCTTTTACAATTTGAAATTTAAAGTGAAGTTTTAACAAGATACATACAACCCTGGTCCTGCTGGAGACCTCTTTGCTTGCTTTCTCATTACTTGAACCTTGGTAGCCCGTGACCTGGGCGTCTCCGCTGCAAGACTTCGTTGGGACTGGATGAGTCTGGCTATTACATGGTGAGCTGACATACGTTTTCCCTTTCCCTTTCCCCTTGTTTTTTCATTGTTACTTAATTATATGTACCAAATGTCCAACTGGGGTCGGTATGTAGGGGAGACAAGGCAAAAACTTAGAACAAGGATGAATTCTCATCGCCACACAATAAAAGAAAAAAATAATAGATCTACTTGTGGCCTAACATTTTTGTATCCTTGATCACAGCATCATGGACATGAAATTACTTGTATTAAAAGGTAACTTCAAATCTGAGAGAGACAAAGTTATGACACATTTGACACACTCAGAGCAGGAATGAATGTGTCTCATGGATTTATGTCTTTTTACATCAACTAAGGAATGTGCTCCTCAGACCGTTTGAGGGCATCACAATCATGGACCAGACCTCAATCACAGGACGATAAAACTGTCATACTCCTTATCTTTGAACTTTTTCAATATTTACGGCCACAACCGCTTCTCCCTTTCCCATACTGATAGTTCTGCTTCACATCACTTGTCTTATCTATTGCATTATTCCTGTGCCCTGTTGTGTATAAATATGTGACTCTTCAGATTTTGTGTTATACTATGCCTGATGAACAGACTTGAGTAGTCTCAAAAGCTTGAAATTTCTTACCTTTTAATGGCTAACTGAAAGGATGGTATCAACCACTGAGGACTCTCAAATTTTAATATTTTTCTCCAAACAGCAGTTTTAAGATCTCTCCACAGGTGTTCAATGGGATTTAGATCCTGATTCATTGAGGGTCAGAAATCTCCAGCACTTTGTTTCCATCCTTTTCTGGGTGCTTCTTGAAGTATGTTTGGGGTCATGCTGGAAGACCGATGACCTAGGACGGCAGCCCAGCTTTCTGACACTAGGCACTACATTGTGCCCTAAAAATCCTTTGCTAATCTTCAGATTTCATGATGCCCTGCACATAGTCAAGGCACCTAGTGCCAGAGGCTGCAAAACAACCCCAAAACATCTTTGAACCATATTTGAACATGTAGTATCATGTGCGTTTTTGGGGCACATAATACTACATACAAATACACCGACTCTGCGATGGAAACACTAAAGGACAACATGTCCCAGCAGTCCCAGAAAAACATCCACCAATGCGGACACGGTGAGCATGGCCAGCAATGCAACTCATACCACAAATTCACCTCAAGTAAGTAAAATGATTATAGCAATCTATACCGGTGGCCTGGATGAACGGATGTGCCGGCACCATACTGGAACCTCTGAGGAACAACTTGTCCCAGGAGTCCTGACTAGTGTTGAACCACCCCCGTAGTGTTCGGTTCGGTTCGTCGAACACCGGCATGTTCGCCGAACGGTTCGTCGAACACTGTTAAAATGAATGGCAGGCAAACAAAAACACATAGAAACATATAGAAAACACCTTCAAAGGTGTCCAAAAGCTGACAAACTGCTCAGAAGACACAACTAACACATGGAAAAGTGACAAGTACATATAGTCATGCGAAAAGAGGTGGAGGAGGAAACACAGATATAGGCATGTCATGCCCTTCTAAAATCAAGAAAGGCTTGAGTAAAAATCTAAAATCAGACCACCAACACCCAGACGTCGTGACAAGAAAATTAAAAAAAAGAAATATGTTTAGGTAGAATGATGGTTCCATTCAGAACACTTTCCTTACAAGACGTACTGGTATCCCCGTTGGGAGTCGTGCCAAAAACGGAACCCAATACATTCGGACTAATCCACCATTTGTCATATCCAAGGGGCTGGTCAATAACCGACAACCTAGTACAGTAGTATATACTGTACCTCCTTTGACAAGGCAATCAGGCGGGTCAAAAAATTGTGGGGGCGTTCCGGTTACTTACTACCTGTGCCTCCGAATAGTGTCCGCCTATTGGGCTGCTTCTGGGAAGGAGCATACTATATAGATCGCTGTTTGCCCATGGGGTGCTCCATATCCTGCTCACCATTTAAGGCGTTTAGTTGCTTCCTCAAATGGGTCGTCATGGACGTTTCTAAGGGGGCACATATTATCCATTACCTCGACGACTTCTTATGCCTGGGCCCAAAAGATTCGCCACAGTGTGAATACACACGGTAGTCCACCTGTGAGAAGGAGAGAGCTGGAAGGAGAGCGGACACCACAGAGCTGAGGGGTTAGATGGAGAACGGAAGAAGGAAAGAGGGCGAGGGAGGTAAGGGAGTACGGTGGAAGGCCGACCTGAGCAGGCAGTTAGTATACTCTCTATGATGTGGGGGGCACAGGGAGGCAGATCGTTCACATCCATGGAGGGCCTCGACGCGCGTTTCGCGTCGGCTTTATCAAGAGGCCCTCCGTGGATGTGAACGATCTGCCTCCCTCTGCCCCCCACATCATAGAGAGTATACTAACTGCCTGGGTGAGTTTGTCTAATGATTTACTGAATAGTACTATTTCTTTACTTGTGACAATGGCTCACTCGCCTTGGCTGCACTGACATTTGGTATTCTCCCTATGTCCCCATTTTTCCTACGGATTTATGTCTTCCCTCTTCCTCTCTTTTTCTTCCCTTAACCTTTAACTCTTTATGAATTGTATCTGTATCCATTTTGGATTGGAAGGTATATCTATGAGGGGTTTCAAGCCGTAGCGGGATGCTCCCATGTCCTATGATCACCCAATGTTTTTGTATGTACCCTTTTGGTATTACTATTTATATATCTAACATTTGAATTATAAAATATTGTCCTTTTATGCCATCTTTACTCGTGTTCGCTTCTTCTATCCTACTTTCCGAGTAGGCATTCTCTTCCTGCGGTTATGGATGGTGAGCAGGTTCTTTCCTGTCACCACTTTCCCGTAAGTTGCTATTATGCTGGCCATAGTGTTTCTTATTAGCCCAAAATGCTTGGCTGGGTTAGATGTAGTAAAAAATTATTAGATACACAGGCGGTGTAGCTTGCTTCACAGCTGGGCTACTACGCTGACTAGCAGACACTGAAGCTTTGGAGCAGACCTCTGATTCCCAGGCTATAGTATGAGTAAACAGCTCTGCAGACTCAACCATCTGTGTTACCCCAAGCCATAGTGTATGTAGTTTCTTACGGTTAAAAGGGGGGGGGGGGGGGACCTGAAATTGACGATGCCAACGTCATGTAAAACACAGCAAGGGGACTCCAAAAAGAGTCTCCAATTTTTCCAAAAATTGTGGCTCAGACACCACTTAAGTGGGTGGTGAGGTGATTTTCCAAAATCCTCAAGCTTTTAGTCTCCCCAGAATGACACAGGGATAGAAAAGTCCTTGCAGATCCATGATTTGTTCATCTTTATGAACGTGAGTCTGTCTACATTCTCAGTGGACAGCTGCGTGCGCTTATCTGTCAGCACACCACCAGCAGCGCTGAACACACGTTCTGAGAGAACGCTGGCTGTGGGGCACGACAAGATCTCCAAGGAGTGAGTGGTGAGCTCAGGCCATTTTTCCAGATTGGAAGCCCAAAATGAGCATGGGTCCAGTGACACAGTCATGGGTTCGATGTTCACTTGGAGATACTCCTGTACCATTCTCTCTAGGCGTTGACTATGTGTCAGACTTCTTGTCTCCTGTGGCCTTGCAAAGGATGGTCTAAAAAATTGGTGAAACGATTCCACAAAATTGCTGTTACCAGCAGATACGGTGTTACTGTTACGGTTTGAGTGATGAAGACTCGACAGTCCCACGGTTGGCAAGTTAGAACTGTGAGATTCACTACGTGCACCACTGGTGTTTTGTGGAAAAGCAGATGTAAGATTCTGTAACAGCCTCTGCTGATACTCCTGCATGCGTGAATCCCTTTCTATGGCAGGAATTATTTCGGCAAATTTACTTTTGTAACGGGGATCTAAGAGTGTGGCAACCCAGTAGTCGGGATTACTTCGAATTCTGTCAATCCGAGGGTCATGTTGCAGGTAGTGTTGCAAGAAGGCACTCATGTGTTTTGCGCATCCAGGAGGACCAAGTCCTTGTTGTGTTGGTGGCGAGGTAAGAATCATGCTTCCTTCCGCTGCCCTCTCCCCCCAACCTCGCACAACAGAAATGTGATCAAGGTCTCCCTCATCTGATGAGTCTTCCATGCCCATTGCCAGTTCGTCCTCCACTTCTTCCTCGGCTCCTGCACCTTCCTCAACAGTTTGGCTGCTACCATGCGCTCTCGTTAATCCCTCTCCCCCACCCTCCCATGCCTGCCGCCTTGGTGCTGCCGACCGTCTGGACCTTGGAGATGTTATCCCTTCCGCATACGACTCCTCCTGTACTTCCTCCCCCATGCAGTAAAAAATTAGAATTAGATACACAGGCGGTGTAGCTTCCTTCACAGGTGGGCTACTCCGCTGACTACGAGACACTGCTACTAGGCCCAAAAAGATTTCCTGGGTTAGATGCAGTAAAAAATTAGAATTAGATACACAGGCGGTGTAGCTTCCTTCACAGGTGGGCTACTCCGCTGACTATCAGACACTGCTACTAGGCCCAAAAAGATTTCCTGGGTTAGATGCAGTAAAAAAATTGTTATTAGATACACAGGTGGTGTAGCTTGCTTCAGATGGGCTACTCCACTGACTACCAGACACTGCTACAGGCCCAAAAGGATTGGCTGAGCTACATTTCGCCAAATGCTGTGAAAAACACTTGCACAGCACTGGCACAGACCTGCATGGCAAAAAGTGCTATGAACTGCTGAAACCTAGTCCTCAAAAGGGCTGCAATTAGAACTAGTCCCTACTTCCTAAACCTATCTCTCTATGTAACTGGAAATTCGCTCGCAATTCACAGTTATACTGTTTAGCGCCCACAGCAGCAGCAGTGCAGTCTAACATTCAGCTGCAGCAGTGAGAAAATGGTGACGGGGAAAATGGCTGGGTCTTATAGGACAAGGACATGTGACATACACAGCCAATGACACATGCCCTTGTGTGAAAAAAAATCACTTCGCTCCATGTGTGCGCTGCTGATAGGCTGACAGACTGCACCGCCCCACTGTAAATGTGGGAAAGAAAAAAAAAATGGAGATCGGCATTATTTCTGCAGAGATCCATCCCCTGCCCCTCTCCCCGCCCACTCTACACTGAAACTGTCTATTAACATTGATTAACAGTATTACTGTGAAAAAATCTAGTTACTCTTTTGGTGCATGAACAGTTATCGAACATAACCTCGAGCAGCCGAATTTTTTGCAAATCGTTCGAGTTCGTTGAACACCGCTCATCTCTAATCCTGACTGACGAACCATTGCTACCAATGCAGCAGACATGGCTGACAATGTAACTGAATGCTGCAACTTGGCCGCAGGTGAGTGGAATGAATGTGAATAATTGTAAAACAACAAAAGCCAACGATCCAATGGACCGGCCGTCTACACTACTGCGATAGACACAGATGGAAATATATACAAAGTCCATAAGGGAGTTTTTCGTCTCTTGCTAAACACATTACCAAATAATTATTAGGAGAAAAAACAAGTGTGAATATTATATCAGATAGTGATTCACAGGAAGCAGATACATCATTTACAAACGAAAACTGAATGTGTGCACAGGGTCCAACTGGGAAATATATATAGTGAATCACAACTGATCATTAGACATGATATAGATTAAATGTCCACATTCCTCAATAAGGAAACACATTATTTTGATGTAAAATTGAAATTAAATATACATTGCCAAGCCGAAAAACGAGGAAAATGTTCATAGATGAAAAACCAATCATTTTTGAAGTTCACGCCATGGTGGTACTTTGTGTTTAAAGTCAAGATCCAATACGCTTTCCTCAGGGCCGGCTGCTTTTTCCAGCTGCCACCACAGGCCGCAAAATTGACCTTTTCGAGTCCGAAAAATGATGAACACGAGGAGCCCCCTTTATGTATTATGGTAAAGTGTTTGGCCGCACCAGAATACCCCGAGTTGTTGTTGGTGATATTGTTGATGTGTTCAGCCATCCTCTTCTTCAGTTTGCGTGTGGTATAGCCAATATACTGAAGCTGACGCTACAGCAGAATATACCGTATACCATGTGGCTGGACTCACTATTTATAAAGAATTTGATTGGATAGGATAAATGAGATGAAGTGCTCATAGAGGGGAATTCCTGTTCTCTATTGTCAGTAAAGCCACATACGCTGCATCTATTTAATGCACAACCGGAAGCCGAGAGCCATGTAGAAGGTGTTCTGGTATTACGCTGCATACTGGGGGACAACATATTCCCAAGGGTTCTTCCTCTCTTAGCATCTACCTGACACCTCCTTTCCAAAATAGTTCGGGGACATTTGTCCTGGTTAATAACCGGCAAGTATTTCAGAATAATATTCTTTATAGTGTTAAACTGTCTACTGTACGGAATGGAAAATACAATATTCTGAGGAGAGGACTGTTTCAAATTATTATTGGTGCCATACAATAAATCCCTGCGTGGAGTGTTCCTCACCTGTATGACGGATGTTAGATTTATCATCGCCTCTATCTAATAACCTGTCAGTTATGATTTTTCCTTCATTGGTAAAAGTGTCATCATTGGAGCAGATTCTCCTGGCCCTGGTATATTCTCTACTGGGGATTGCATTGGTCGTGTGCCTGGGTTGAGAACTGGATGCCAACAGAATGGAGTTACCGGCAGTGTCTTTACGGTGTAAAGAAGTATCAACCCTACCGGTGACTGTGTTACCATGTAATTCAATATCCAAGAACGGGACATGGATGGACAGCTGGCTAGAAGGAAAACGGATGTTACAATTGTTTGAATTGATGTAAGAAACAAACTCAGAATATGTGGATGTGTCTCCCTGCCAGACAAGGAGTACATCATCCACATATCTGGAAAACCAAACCAAATGAGTAGAGAATGTATTATTAATAGAAAAAAAATAAAAATTTCTTCCCACCAGGCCATAAAACATATTGCTAAAGATGGAGAGAACTTGGGACCCATCGGTGCCCCCAATGTCTGTAAATAAAATTTAGTACCAAACATGAAAAAATTATGTTTTAACAGATAATCCAATGATAATAAAATAAAATGTTTGAGGGCTGGCGAATAGGCACTATACTTCTCCAAATGGTATGCAATAGCCACCATAGCTCTATTGTAAGGTATGGATGAGTATCAGTTGACCATATCACATGTAGCAAAAGAATAGTTAGGATGGCATTTGAAATTATCGAAAACCTTAAGGACAGTAGAAGTGTCCTTCAAAAAAACGGGAGTTCTAATAATGAGTAGTTGGAGATGACCATCCACCCACTCACTAAGGTTCTCGTTCAGGAATCCAATACCAGAAATTATTGGTCTGAGCGGAGGGAGGAAAACCCCTTTGTAAACCTTAGGGAGCCCGTGGAAAATAGGAATAATGGGGTATTCAGGAATCAACCGTTTTCATAATTTAGGGTTCAAAATACCAAGTCTGCTATATCCAGACTGTCAGGAAATATTAAAAATCTCTCAAATCTCTCCCTCCTAACTTTTCAGCTGTCCGCCCTCCCCTATCCCATTTAGAGTAAGAAGAGCTAGCAATCTAAAAATCTGCTTCTATGCAAAATAGTAGTGTACAAAACAAGTGAAAAACTTAATTATCCAGGCTAATTACCATACGAAATGGAGCTCCTGGTAATGGAGACATATGTGACAAATAGACACCTTTGAACATATGGGCCAGAGACTGAATGAGTTGTTTACTAGATCAGAAATAACAAGTATGACACCTGAAAGAGATAGATTCCCTTTGAAGCCTTAACGAAATGTTTACTATCACACTCCGTACAATAGCCGGGACAGTCCCAGCTGCACATGAGTTAGATCTCCAGACTCTGAGGCGCCGAAATGAAATATGGAATAGCGGCATTTCTTTATTTCCGATTGTGATAGGACATATATTTTTAGTGGCGGGGCTAAATAAGGAACAGTATGCATATTTTTCCATATCTGTGAGTCCTGCCGGTGAGCTGTAACGCAACAGTGCAGAGATAACTGACAGCATCATGTTTGATCTCTAAGAAAAGGTAAGATCGCAATAAAAAATGGCATCATTTGCTAACTTCTGCGATCATCGAGTGAGGAGATATCACAGAAATTAGAGATTTAATAAAAGCATGAAAGGCGGCAACCAGCCGACGTGAGGTCATCACAGGGGAGTGTGTGGGCAGGGCCCACTTCGGCATAAAAGATCAAGCCGAATATTGATCTATGCTCATGCTGGGAGATACATATTTTCATGTAAGCAGGGGTCACGTTCACTGAAAAGGCCAAATCAATCGAAGTGCTCTCCTTTGGCTAAACTGAATCGTCTCTGTGATTGGTATAGTAAGTTCTTCTATTAATCCCTTTTATTTTGTGTAACTGTATATGCTGTATGGTTTTGTCCCCCTTTGTAAAATCTTTTGTAGATTTTTTTCATAAACATTGCTTCCCTTTGGATTAACCCCTTCCCGACCCGTGTCACACCGTTTGTGACATGGAAAACAGTTCGTTCCCGACCCATGTCACAGCGTCTGTGACATGGAGGGAAAGAGCCCCTGCAGCGCCTGCGAGCGGGGTCGCTCAGGTGTCACAGTTGCTACTGCAACTGGACATCCTGAAGTCGACCCCCCGGGGGGTGGATTAACCCCCCCGTGCCTGGGACCCCTCCGATTGGCTGTTTCATTTTCACTTTTAATGAAACTGCCAATCGGTATGAATTAAATATTTCACCAATGAAAATTGGTGTAATATTTAAATCTGGGCATGGCCTGATGCTTACAGCATCAGCCATTGGCTGGGGGGAGTGTCACCTCTGTCCCCCCCTCCCCCCATATCTGATTGGGGGGCTAGCGCCACATGGATACTAGCCCCAATCAGATGTGGAGGGAGTTTTTGATGGCCGCAACTGCCCGTCCATGGATTGGGTGCCGGCCGTTGTGGACCCTCTGCTGCTGCCCCCTGTGGACCCTCTGCTGCTGCCCCCCCGTGGACCCTCTGCAGCTGCCCCCCCGTGGACCCTCTGCAGCTGCCCCCCCGTGGATCGCTTCTGCCGCCGCTGATCGCCTGCTACCGCCGCTGATCGCCTGCTGCCGCCGCTGATCTGCATCAGGTAGTATTGCCCCCGCTCCCCCCCGACCCCCCTCCACTCCACCCTGCCCCCCCCTCCACCCCCGACCCCCCCCTCCACTTTCATACCTGCACCCCGACCTCCGCTCCCTCTGCTCCCTCTCCCACGTCTTCATCCACCGGCTGCTGCTCTCCTTCTGACAGCCGGTGGACTGTGATCACAGCAGCAGCAGGCTCAATGTAAATGCCCTGCTCCTGTGATCAAACCCACCATCCCCCAGTCCCAGTGATATCACCCCCCACCTCCCAATAATCACCCCTCCCCCCAGTGTTCACCCTCCCTGTCCCCAGTGTTCACCCCCCCTGTCCCCAGTGTTCACCCCCCCTGTCCCCAGTGTTCACCCCCCTGTCCCCAATGTTCACCCCCCCTGTCCCCAGTGTTCACTCCCCATCCCCAGTGTGCACCCCCCCATCCCAGTGATCATCCCCCCCCGCAAACCCAGTGATCACCCCCCTGCTGCTGGCTCCTGCTCCCCTTTCTGCCCTAGTAATCACCCCCCTTGCTGCTGCCGGCTCCTGCCCCAGTGATCACCCCCCTTGCTGCTGCCGGCTCCTGCCCCAGTGATCACCCCCCTTGCTGCAGCTGCTGGCTCCTCCATCTCTTCAGCCCCCCCCTACGCCTGACAGCCCCGTACGCCTGACAGCCCCCTACGCCTGACAGCCCCCACACGTGACTGCAGAAGGTTACACCAAGCACACACACACACACGTACGCTCACACTATAATAAAGTTTCGATTTTTTTTTTTTTTTTTTACACACGCACACAGCACACAAAATGTCCCGCCCGTCCCACTCATCCCAGTCTAGGGCGTACTCAGCTTAGGAGGCTATGTCAGGTTGGTGTGTGTGTTGTAGTGTGTGTGTGTGTGTGGTGTATACACTACAATATACCACACCGCACACCAACCTGACATACACTACACAATGGTGTCCACTAACAAATTGGAACCATGTTGCGTTTGGAGAGTCCCTGTGTGCCCAAACATTGGAGCTCCCCAACAAGTGACCCCATTTTGGAAACTAGACCCCCCAAGGCACCTATCTAGATGCATAGTGAGCACTTGAAACCCCCAGGTGCTTCACAAATTGATTCATAAAAATGAAAAAGTGGAAAAAAAAACACTTTTTTATTTTTACGGATTAATTTGTGAAGGACCTGGGGGTTCCAAGTGCTCACTATGCATCTAGATAGGTGCCTTGGGGGGTCTAGTTTCCAAAATGGGGTCACTTGTGGGGGAGCTCCAATGTTTGGCCACACAGCGGCTCTCCAAACGCGACATGGTGTCCGCTAACAAATTGAATGGAAAATCGTCTCAAATTGTTAGCGGACACCATGTTGCGTTTGGAGAGCCCCTAATGTGCCTAAACAGTGGAGCTCCCCCACAAGTGACCCCATTTTGGAAACTAGACCCCCCAAGGCACCTATCTAGATGCATAGTGAGCACTTGGAACCCCCAGGTGCTTCACAAAATGATCTGTGAAAACAAAAAAGTACTTTTTTTTTTCACAAAAATTTTCTTTTAGCCTAAATTTTTTAATTTTCACATGGGTAACAGGATAAAATGCATCCTAAAATGTATTGGTCAATTTCTCCTGAGTACACTGATACCTCATATGTGGTCATAAACCACTGTTTGGGCACATGGCAGGGCTCAGAAGAGAAGGAGCGCAATTTGACTTTTGGAGCTAATTTTCCATTCAAAAAGTAAAATGGCGCTCCTTCCCTTCTGAGCCCTGCCGTGTGCCCAAACAGTGGTTTATGACCACATATGAGGTATCAGTGTACTAAGGAGAAATTGACCAACAAATTTTAGGATGCATTTTATCCTGTTACCCATGTGAAAATTAAAAAATTTAGGCTAAAAGAAAATTTTTGTTAGAAAAATAAAAATGTTCATTTTTTTCTTCCATGTGGCTTTAGTTCCTGTGATGCACCTGAAGGGTTAATAATCTTCTTGAATGTAGTTTTGAGTAGCTTGAGGGGTGCAGTTTTTGGAATGGTGTCACTTTTGGGTGTTTTCTGTCATAAAGACCCCTCAAAGGGACTTCAAATGTGATGTGGTCACTAAAAAAATGGTTTTGTAAATTTTGCTGGAAAAAAGATAAATTGCTGATGAACTTTGAACCCTTCAAACTTCCTACCAACATTTTTTTTTTTTCCAAAATTGTGCTGATGTAAAGTAGACATGTGGGAAATGTTATTTGTTAACTATTTTATGTCACATCACTCTCTGGTTTAGTAGAAAAAAAATTCAAAATTAGAAAATTGCA
Organism: Phyllobates terribilis; assembly: GCF_046119375.1. Lineage (NCBI taxonomy): Eukaryota > Metazoa > Chordata > Amphibia > Anura > Dendrobatidae > Phyllobates > Phyllobates terribilis. The sequence goes on from NW_027362845.1 coordinate 4,420,210, forward strand.
AAATTTTCAAATTTTTTCCCATATTTTTGATTTTTTCACAAATAAACGCAAATATTATCGACCTAATTTTAATACTAACATGAAACCCAATATGTCACGAAAAAACAATCTCAGAATCGCTAGGATCCGTTGAAGTGTTCCAGAGTTTTTACTTCGTAAAGGGACACTGGTCAGAATTTACAAAAATGCCAAGGTCTTTAGGGTCAAAATAGGCTGGGTCCTGAAGGGGTTAAACGGGTTGTCCACTACTTTCACATAGAATAGGGCATCAATGTATGATCAGCCGGGGTCCCGCACCCGGCACCCCCGCCAATCAGCTGTGATCGGTGCCGACGGCAGGAAGTGCTTACCTGCGGTGCTTGGCCGTCAAGCTGTAGTGGCCGGCGCTTGTTACTGCACATCCGCCTCTTATTCAATTCATTGGGAGGCGGATGTGCAGTACCCCGTGGTGGGCACTACAGATGGACGGCCAAGCACCGCAGGCAAGCACTTCTGGCCGACCAATAACAGCTGATCGGTGGGGGTGCCAGGTGCGGGACCGTGGCCAATCATACATTGATGCCCTATCCTATGGATAGAGCATCAATGTGAAAGTAGTGGACTCCTTTAAATATAAAATGTAATAATTCTGTTTCTTTTGCTCTGTAATTGTTCCTCCTCTGAAGCCACACGCTACCTATAAGGCGTCCAATCGGCTGGAAAAACAGATGGGTGGTGGCAAAGAATAATCTCTCTTGGGTTATTGTCAAGTGACAGTGATCGTACAAGGGTGCATACATATATTCCATGTGTTGGAAGGTGGTGTGTACGCCGTACGCTCACTGCTAGCTTGCCGATACCTACGTAGTGAGAACAGCCAGCAGCCGCCTATATTGATTGCCGGCCAATCGTGCAATTGTCCGGACAATAGGGGGCAGCAGAGAACTGTTCACTCCAGAGATCACAGTGGGTGGTCTCTATAAATAAACGGGATCTTGTGGAATCCTTGACACAGACATTCTGGTATCTCAGATGTAAATGCATTAGTAGGATCAGACCTTAAGGTGGTGTAGGTGTTTGTGTCACTGAGGGTGGAAAGAGCCATGTTACAATACAATTCAGTGTCCAATACCACAACACATCCACCTTTGTCTGATTGCTGGATGGTTATACTAACATTTTGTTGTTCTCTGACCGCTTCAAAATGGAGCATATCAAACCAGGGGAGGAGTCCTGAGGAGATAATTTGCATATTCCCACTGCATTTTGGGGTAAGTGAAGAGTCTCCGCGAGCTCAAAGAACACTGGATTTTGGCTGTTGGAGCTGAAAAGAGGACATCGGTAAACCAGGGGAGGAGTCCTGAGGAGATAATTTGCATATTCCCACTGCATTTTGGGGTAAGTGAAGAGTCTCCGCGAGCTCAAAGAACACTGGATTTTGGCTGTTGGAGCTGAAAAGAGGACATCGGTAAACCAGGGGAGGAGTCCTGAGGAGATAATTTGCATATTCCCACTGCATTTTGGGGTAAGTGAAGAGTCTCCGCGAGCTCAAAGAACACTGGATTTTGGCTGTTGGAGCTGAAAAGAGGACATCGGTAAACCAGGGGAGGAGTCCTGAGGAGCTTTTTTTTTAAGCTTTTTTTTTTTTTTTTTTTTTTTTAAGCTTTTTTCACTGTTTTCAGAACATTAACAATAAGAACATGGAAGAGTCCAGGAGCCATTTGGTGAGCTGCATATCCTGCTACATGTTCACAGACTTGCCAGTGGAAAAGCCAGACTTCACATGCCAGAAATGCAAGCTTGTGTCCCTGTTGGAGGAAAAGTTGCGAAATCTAGAAGAGAGGTTAACTACCTTGAAAATCATTAAGGAAAGTGAAGAGTTCTTAGACAGAGCAGAATTATCTCTTCATGATTCAGAAAGAGAAGAAATTCGAACTGCACCTGACGAAACAGAGGAATGGAAGCATGTGACCCACAGAAGCAGGAGGATCGAGAGGCAGTCAGCACCCATACTGCTCAGGAACCAGTACCAGGCTCTCACACAGGAGAACCATGAAGAAATACAGCAAGATAAGACTTTGCCAGCAATGAATGACCTTGTAAGCCCTCAGAATCCTCCTGGATGGAGAAAGAAGAATGTTGTGAAGAAAAAACGGAGAGTGGTGGTCATGGGGGATTCCCTGTTAAGAGGAACAGAGGCCGCTATCTGCAGACCAGACATAACCTCAAGAGAAATGTGCTGTCTTCCAGGAGCAAAAATTAAAGATGTGTCTGACAGGATATCAAGACTCTTCAGACCTACAGATCACTACCCATTCCTGCTAATACATGTGGGGACAAATGACACCGCAAGAAAGGACCTGGCAACCATCTGCAGTGACTTTGAAGACTTAGGCAAGAAAGTGAAAGAATTGGGAGCGCAGGTGGTCTTCTCATCCATCCTCCCAGTGGATGGCCATGGAACAATGAGGTGGAATAAGATTCTACAGGTGAACAACTGGCTACGTCGATGGTGCCGTCAACAAGGATTTGGATTTCTGGATCACGGAATGAATTACCTATACGATGGACTACTTGCTAGAGATGGGGTGCACCTTACGAAGACTGGAAAACATGTATTTGGAAGTCGCCTTGCTACACTCATCAGAAGAGCTTTAAACTAGAACAATGTGGGAAGGGAAGCAAAAGGCCAGAAAAAGCCATACAGCTGACAAATACTATTGAGATCTCTGCTACTGGAAGTGGAAAAGAAGAACAAAGACAAAAAAATCTAAATAATAAAAATATGGGAGGAAGAGAAACCAATCACAAACTAAAATGTTTTTATACAAATGCACAAAGCATGGGCAACAAACAAGGAGAATTGGAACTACTAATGCAGGAAAAGGAATATGATGTCATTGGAATCACTGAAACTTGGTGGGACGATACACATGATTGGAATAAAAGGCTAAAAGGATACAACTTATTTGCAAGAAACAGACTTGATAAACGAGGAGGAGGTGTTGCATTGTATGTTAGAAAAGCGTATATCTGCACAGAGATTGAAGCTTCAGAGACTGGGAGTTCTGTGGAAACTGTTTGGGTAAGAATACAAGGAGAGAACAACGGAAAGGACACCATTGTAGGCATTTACTACAGGCCACCTGGGCAAGCTGAAGATATGGATGAACTCTTTATGTATCAAATGACCAAGTTCTCCAAAAAATATGACGTAGTGGTCATGGGAGATTTCAACTATCCAGACATTTGTTGGGAATCTCTCTCAAGTAAAACTAACAGGTCAAGCAAATTCTTATCCTCTCTTGCTGACAACTTTATCTTCCAAAAGGTAGGGGAGAAAACAAGGGGATCTGCTACTTTGGATCTAATCCTTATAAACAGGGAGGAAATGGTTGAGGAGGTAAAGGTGGCTGGGACCCTAGGAGGCAGCGATCATGCTATTATAGAATTTTGGATAACTAGAGGAGGAAGACATGTGAAGACTCAAACTTCAAGGTTAGATTTTAGAAAGGCAGATTTTAAGAGACTCAGAAAGAGAATAGGAGGGATCCAATGGCTGGATGTCCTTAAGGACAAAAATGTCCAGGAAGGATGGGAAATTTTTAAAAATGAGATTCTCAAAGCACAATCGTTAACAATCCCGAAAAGTAGGAAGAATGGGAAGCATTTAAGGAAACCAGGATGGATGAACACAGAACTTAAACACATGCTAAAAAGAAAGAAAGAAATATTTATTAAATGGAAAGAGGGAGGCATATCTAAAGAAGATTATAATGCAGTCTGCAGATCCTGCAGGGCACGTATCAGGTTAGCTAAAGCTGACAATGAATTAAGGCTTGCAAGAGATGTCAAAAGCAATAAAAAAGGATTTTGGGGGTATGTCAAAAGTAAAAGAAAAGTCAAAGATGCTATAGGATTTTTACAGGATGAAAATGGAGAAATGGTAAGAGAGGATGTTGAGAAGGCCGAACTTTTTAATTCCTATTTTGCATCTGTTTTCTCTCAGAAAGAAAATGTAACATCAACTGATCTTCACTGTCCTTTTAAAGGAATAGAGGAATCCAAGTTATCAGTAAACAGAAAGATTGTGAGGGAATATTTAGCTAACATAAATGAGTTCAAGTCTCCAGGTCCAGATGAATTACACCCCAGAGTACTGAAGGAGATTGTAGAAGAAATTTTAGAACCACTCTCCATAATCTTTGAAAATTCTTGGAGAACAGGAGAAGTCCCAGAAGACTGGAGAAGAGCAAATGTTGTTCCTATCTTCAAAAAGGGGAAGAAGGTGGACCCAGGGAACTATAGGCCGGTGAGTCTGACTTCTATACCAGGAAAGATCTTTGAACAAATTATTAAACAACATGTATGTAAGTACATGGATAAGAATGAAGTGATTAACCAGAGTCAGCATGGGTTTGTAACTAACAAGTCATGTCAGACTAACTTAATTTCCTTCTATGACAGAATCACTGACTGGGTGGATCAGGGAAATGCTGTAGATATAGTATATCTTGACTTCAGCAAAGCATTTGACAAAGTATCTCACATCATCCTTATTGAAAAAATGACCAAGTATGCAATGGACCAGGCAACTGTTAGGTGGATTCATAACTGGCTTAGTGATCGGACTCAAAGGGTGGTTGTAAATGGCTTCACATCCAGCTGGATGAATGTCTCAAGTGGGGTACCACAGGGCTCCGTCCTGGGACCTGTATTGTTCAACATCTTTATCAATGATTTAGATGAAGGAATTGAGGGTAAACTGATTAAATTTGCTGATGACACAAAGCTAGGAGGGATAGCTAATACTAGAGAAGAGAGAGAGAGGATTCAAAAAGACCTAAATAAACTGGAGCAGTGGGCAGCAACCAACAGAATGGTTTTTAACCGGGAAAAATGCAAAGTACTACATCTGGGCAATAAAAATGAAAAAAGCATATACAGAATGGGAGGAATAGAGCTAAGCAACAGTACATGTGAAAAAGACTTAGGTATACTAATAGATCATAGACTGAACATGAGTCAACAGTGTGATGCAGCAGCAAAAAAGGCAAATACAATTCTGGGATGTATTAACAGAAGCATACAGTCTAGATCACGTGAAGTCATTATCGGTCTTTACTCCTCTTTGGTCAGACCTCATCTGGAATACTGTGTACAGTTTTGGGCACCACATTTTAAAAAAGACATCGACAAACTGGAGCAAGTTCAGAGAAGAGCGACCAGAATGGTGACTGGTCTGCAAACCATGTCCTATGAGGAACGGTTGCAGGATTTGGGAATGTTTAGCTTGCAGAAAAGAAGACTGAGAGGAGACTTAATAGCTGTCTACAAATATGTCAAGGGCTGTCACATTGTAGAAGGATCATCTTTATTCTCATTTGCACAAGGAAAGACTAGAAGCAATGGGATGAAACTAAATGGGAGGAGACACAGATTAGATATTAGAAAAAACTTTTTGACAGTTAGGGTGATTAATGAGTGGAACAGGCTGCCACGAGAGGTGGTGAGTTCCCCTTCAATGGACGTCTTCAAACAGAGGCTGGACAGACATCTGTCTGAGATGATGTAGTGAATCCTGCTTTGAGCAGGGGGTTGGACCAGATGACCCAGGAGGTCCCTTCCAACTCTACCATTCTATGATTCTATGATTACTATTATACTTCATATTACAGATACCACCATGTAATTTTATAAGGTTGTTTTCAGCTAGAGTTTGAAATAAAACTAAAGATGGAACCCTGGATTGCAGAGGATAGTATGCAGGGTTAGATGGGATGATGTTAATTCCTCGGTCTTGTAGTTTATTCAAAGCAAAAACTGGATCCTGTAACGAAGACAAAGTTAGTAAGGCAGTCTGTTCAACGACTGTAAGGCCCACTATGCGTTTTTGCCGCGGAATTTCCATTTATTTCCATTTATCATTGTGGGAATATCCGCAGCATGTTCATTAATTTTGCGGACACACAACGTAATTGCCGCCATTGACTTGCATTGAAACGCTTAATATCAGCATGACTACATGTGCACATGAGGATATTAAGCGATTCAATGTGCGGATTGTAACCGGGTCTGGAGAAGAGGAGACTCTGGTACCATAGTACCTGTTATAAAAAGAATTTAAAATAAAAATGCTGACGTCGGAGGTCGAGTGACCAGTCACATGACTAAATGACATCATGGAAGGTCCTTTTACACGACCGCAAGCTGTACAAGAGACCGGACACACTGGAAAGAAGACCTCGGGCCATCAGAAGGTAAGTATAATGTTTTTTTTTATTATTTTTTACCATTTTTATTCTTTTTTTAACTATTAACTTGGTCACACTATATAAATCCATGCCGGTTACATGGAATTATATAGTGTGACCAAGTTGTCAAGCACTTTTCCAAGTGATGCTAAAATCGCTTGGAAAAGCGCTTGATAACCCGCATGCAAAAATGCATGTGAAGAACGCTTGACAAACGCTTCTACCTGACTGGAAAAACGCATGTAAAATCCGCATGCGTTTTTCCTGCCAGGGAGATGCAGAAAAAATCTGCAGCATTTCTGCATCGTGGGCACATAGCCTAAGTGTAGCATCATTATGCTCCATAATCTCTGCCGTCATGTTATTAGGAGTGGAAGACTCTTCGGACTCATTGAAGAAATGTTTTGTAACTGTTAATAACCGCGTAAAGTGATTTACATCTCTTATTGTTTGAAAAAGGTAAAAATCTTGCAGGGGACATAAATTGTGAGACCAGCCACGAGATATATGGTATATATCTGCAGTAGCCGTCAGCTTCAGTAGATTGGCTATACCACATGAAGAAGAGGATCGCCGAACACATCAACAATATCACTAACAACTCGGGGTATTCTGGTGCGGCCAAACATGTTACCATAATACATAAACAGGATACTTCATGTTAATCATTTTTCAAACTCTAAAAGATCAATTTTGCGGCCCGTGGTGGCAGCTGGCAAAAGCAGCCGGCCCTGAGGGAAGCCTATTGGATCCTGACTCTAAACACAAAGTACCACCATGGCGTGAACTTCAAAAATGATTTGTTTTTCATCTACTAATATTTCCTTGTTTTTCGGCTTGGCGATGCATGTTTTTTTTTTAAATCAGATATTTTTTATTAAAAAACTTTTTATAACATTATACATAAACAACAGTGAGGCATCACTAAACTAGCAGTGCCTCTCAAGACCCACCCGTTCCCCTTCCCCCCACCCATAACAGCCCCAAGAACCATATGGCAAAAGCAAATTTTTGTTACAGACCGTATACCATCACATAGCCTATCCGACTGTTAAAGCATTAATAATTTGATCCATGGGTACAGAGCTTAATATCTGATAATCAGTAATTAGTTATACAGAACATGAGAGACCACAACATTTCAAACTCAAGTGATATTTAAAATAGATGTAATATGATAACCATGAAACATATTCCATTTACCCCAGATTTTATCAAATTTACTTTTAGCCTTCCGCTTTTTGTACACTCCCTCTTCTAATCTCAATAAAAGACGCATTCTATCCAAAAATTCCTGGAGCCTGAGAGGGGAGGGATCCAACCAATGTGCAGCTATAAGCTTTCTGACCTGGTATAGAGTCCTCTTAACAGCTATTATTTCATCCTCTTCACATCCTATTATTTCTACAAGGCCTAATGCACACACTTTAGAATATAGGGGTAAATTACACTCAAACACATCATTAATGCATTGTGCACACTCATTCCAGAATACAGCGACCTTTCTACACGTCCACATCATATGCATAAGATCTGCTCCTTCCTCTCCATATTTTGGACACATACTGTCATTCCTTACCCAATGCGCTGTAGGAATTTGGGGGTTCTATATACCCTATGTAATCAGTACAACTGTGAAAGTCTATGTGCCTCACATGTAGATAGAATCGGAACGCTCCCCACCACATCTTCCCATTCTTCCGAGGTTATAGTACCAATGTCGCGTTCCCACCTCTCCTTAACATTTAAGGGTCTGTCCCACTGAAATTGCTGCATAAGTATCCCGTAAATTCTGGAAATCAATCCCTTCCCACCTCTATGGCATAATAATGTGTTAAACAGTAGATGATGTTGGATTTTACTTTGCATATGTCGCGGCTGTACAAACCATGCATGCCTCAATTGGAGATAAAAGTAAAAACTAGTTTGTGGAATACAATATTCTTCTTTTATCTGTTGGAACGATTTAAATATTTCCCCCTCTAATATTTGCGCCACATTAGTTATTCCCAATTTTTCCCATATTCCGAATCCTTTCAATTTATGGATCTCTGGATGGCCCGCATTATGCCACAACGGGGTAAACGGGGTAAAGCCTTTTATTCCCAACAACAATTTGATTTTCTGCCACGTTTTCCCCATAAGTGTTAGGGTCGGGAGGTGTCGCCTAGCATCCCACCCCGAAATTCCTGTTTCTAGAAAGGAGGTAATTGGCAGATTGTGTGAGAGTAGACGTATCAGTTTATCTAGGTTCCCCTGGATTAACCAGAGCTGTTGCATTTGAGAAGCTAAAAAATATATCCATGGATTAGGTGCGGCTAGTCCCCCCTGATCTTTGGGCCTTTGAAGTGTATCCAAACTGATTCTGGCCACCCCTTTTTTCCAGATCAATTCCCGAAACAGTGCCTGAAATGTATAAAATATTCTCATGGGGATCCAAACCGGTGAATTATGAAGGATATATAATAATTGGGGCATTAACACCATTTTAATTAAGTTAGTTCGACCTACCATTGATAGGGGAAGTTTGCTCCAAGTATTGGCCTTTTGTTGAAATTTAGTAAGCAGTTCAAGTAAATTTAAAGGAATATAATCTCCGATAGATGCGGTCACTCTAACTCCCAGATATTTAAATTCTCGCACCACCTTCAAGCAAGTACTCCCTACCTTCGTATTCTGAGACAAACCATCAACCGGCATAAGAACTGATTTGTCCCAATTAATCCGTAAGCCAGAATGATCTCCAAACTCCATTATTAAATTCATAGCTGTCATCAGAGATTGCTCCGTGTCACCCAAAAACAACAGAAGGTAGTCAGCGTATAGGGTCACCCGCTCCGCCAGTGTTTTGTAGCGGAAACCCTGAATTTCACTGCTGGAACGAAGCTTAACAGCCAATGGCTCCATAGCCAAGGCAAACAGTAGGGGAGACAACGGGCAGCCCTGACGCGTGCCCCTGCCCATTTCAATGCTACCAGAAAGATTACCATTAATTCTAATCCGAGCTACCGGATTGTTATATAGAAGCCGTACCCAGGCCCGAAATACAGTACAAAACCACATCTTTCGCAAAACAGCCCATAAATACTCCCATTCGACACTATCAAAAGCCTTAGCGGCATCAAGTGATAGTACTGCCCTACCACCCGCATTTTGTGACTGCATTTGTAGATTAAGAAAAAGCCGACGCAAGTTAATTGCCGTCAACTTGGCCGGTATAAACCCAGTCTGGTCTTCTGCAACCAGATGTGTAATAACCACCACCAATCTGGTAGCCAAGACCTTAGCTAAAATTTTAACATCTACCGAGAGTAAGGATATTGGCCTATATGATTCGGGGTTTAGTGCATCCTTTCCAGGTTTTGGCAAAAGAACTATGTTAGCCTCCCTCATTGAAGTCGGCAAGGCCCCCCCCTCCCTCGCTTCCTTAAACGCTTCCAGTAACCTGGGAAGTAAAACCCCCCCCAGCCTCCTTATAAATTTCCGCAGGGATCCCATCCGCACCAGGGGCCTTGTTATTTTGAAAATCTTTTAAAGCTTCCTGCATCTCCTCCAGGGTGATTGGTGCATCTAGTTGCTCTCTCTGGCTATCTGTCAGACATGGTATTTGCATACCATGAAGGTATAGATCTATGTCCCTTTGCGCCTTAGTCAGTTTGGAAGCATATAATTGTCTGTAGAACTGAAAAAAATCTTCCATTATAGCCTTTGAATCAGTAATTACCACACCCTTAGTATCCCTGATAGCTGCAATCATAGGAGCCCCAGTCTGGGCCTTGGCTATAGTGGCCAGCAAGTGTCCTGCACTTTCTCCCTCCACATAAAATTGCTGTTTAAGAAAAAACTGTTTATGCTCTGCTTGTTTCAATATATGATCATTTAGTGTATCCTATGCCCGTATCCAGTGCTCCCTATTCTCTATGATTGGAGACCCAACATACCTCTGTTCCAATATGTCTACTTCCCTCCGCAACTCCTGAGTACGAGCCCTATTTTTGGATTTGATCACGGAAATTTCCTTAATCAGGATCCCCCTTAAGAACGCCTTCATGGCTTCCCATACCGTATCTAAAGGAGCAGAGCCTATATTGTCTTTAAAGAAATGAGCCAATTTACCTGCTAAATCTAACTGTTCCCCGAATACGTCCAGCCAGTAGGGATTAAACCTCCACAGTGCCCTTCTGTTTATGATGCCAGGATCTATCCCCAGAACAACCAATAATGGAGAATGATCAGATAACAATCTTGTGCAGTATTCTACTTTAGTGACTAGAGGGACCAGATGACTATTTCCCAGAGCCAGGTCAATTCTGGACAGAGAGGAATAGGATGCTGAATAACACGAATACTATTTAACATTAGGGAAACGAACCCGCCACACATCCACCAGATTGATTTCCTGTAGGACCCTTGCCAACGATGTCTCTTGAGCAGCCCCTCCCTTCACATTACCCCTATACTTATCAAGCTCAGCGTGTAGATACATATTAAAATCACCGATAACTAACAGGGGTATAGTAGCAAATTCCGTTATCCACGGGAATAGTTGTCGCAGAGTCTGTATAGAGAAAGGTGGAGGAACATATAGAGCAATTAGGCAAATTCTAAGTCCAGCCACTCTGCACACTAGACATACATACCTACCCTCTCTGTCACAAATACTTCTTTCACATTCAAAGGGTAAATTCGGATGAATCAATATACTAACCCCCCTAGAATAAGTACTATGTGTAGAATGATAGGTCGGCCCCCTCCAAAGCTTGCTCAGTGCCGCAGCGGCCTCCGTATTGCAATGCGTTTCTTGCAGACAGATTATTGACTCCCGATATTCCTTAAGATATTTAAGTGCCGCAAATCTTTTGTTGTGATCTCCCATACCTCTAATATTCCAGGATACTACATTAATCTGCTTAACCATGTTTTAACGATTGAAGATGAACTGTCACATGCCCCCCTCTGTACACACTCGTGTGTCTGATCATCAAGATTATGGTATTGTAATAATACACAGTCTACACCAATCAAAGTAAATTCTGTTCTTTAACCCCCCCTCACTACCTCATTTAACATCCCCCCCCCCTTGATCAAATGAATACCAACAGCCGTAACATGAAGAGTCTGGTGTTTAGCCTCATGCAGCCTAGTAGGCCTTAAGCGCACGAGGCGCCGCAGCATGAGTTGCATCACAGACTCCCTCACTCCCCCCCCTTACACAACGTTCCCAGAACATTCAAACGGCAGAGTGTCTTATCCCTGCCTATACATTGTAGGTGAAACCAGCACCTCAACAACCATATAAGTATATTGGCCTGCCCGAGGTATATATGAGAGCCAGGTTATAAGCAGTATACAAAAACTGAAAAATAATAATCATAACATTTATAAACAGAGATTCATTAGCCAACAGCGGAGTATTATCCACTAGAATTCAAATTTCTTGAATTATATTATAATCTGTCAAGAATCTTCTCAAAATTGGTGTCAGCCCGCCTGGATTTGTCTCTCTTTTAAGTCCAGCCATTTTACAGCCTCCTTTGGTGAATCAAAGAAATGAGTTTCACCCAGTGCTGTGACCCGCAGCCGTGCAGGATATAGCATTGCATAGGGTACTTGAAGTGCTCTCAATCTGCGCTTGATATCTTGAAATTGGGCGCGTCTCCTTTGAACCTCCACAGAAAAATCAGGATAGAAGGACACTCTCGCCCCCTCTATACATAAGTCATTAGCCGACCACACCAATTGTAGGATTTTATCTCTGTCACGAAAATGCAGCATTTTGATTAGAACTGTATGCGGCAGTGCGCCAGAGGTCTGGTGGGGACCCTGTGTCCCCTCTCAATAGCGAACATTCTAGAGAATTTATCCTTTCCAAAGGATTGCAGCAGCCATTTCTCAAAAAAGTCCACCACCTCTCTGCCCTCTGCTTTCTCAGGCACCCCCACAATACGCACGTTATTTCTTCTCAGACGATTTTCAAGATCATCCGCTTTATTGAGTAAATAGTTAATAGAGTCAGTAGCTGTTTTAAGCGTTTTAGTCATAGGAGTCACAGTATCCTCCAAATCCCCCACTCTGCCTTCTGTTGCAGTGAGGCGCTCCCTCATTTTCTGCATGTCATGGCGTATATGAGATATGTCCACTTTCACAGACCCTATGTGTTCAGTAAGATCTGCCTTACTATGTGAGATGGCCAGCAGCACGTCTTTTAAAGTAGGCTCATCATCCTTGGCCAGTGAGTCAGCACCACTGGTAACCTGAGCCTCTCTGCTGGGGGGAGTTGTTGTTTTAGCAGCCTGCACATTCCTCTCATGTGTCTCCCCCGCTGCCCTCTCTACATCCCCTTCAGTTACCGTGCTCTTCAATGTCTGCACATTCCGGTCGGGTGTAAGCTCCTCAGCTCCTCCGCCATGCGCATATTTGGAGAGCCTGTTCACCACCTCCATGCGCTTCTCCCGCTGTCTTGGAGTTTCAGCTCCCGCCTCAGAGGCCATGGCTCCATTTTAGCCCTCGTGCTGTGATGAGCCAGCCGCCTGCCTCTGCTTGCTATCTCGCCGGGTCATCTCGTTCTGCACCATCGACTGCTCCCCCCCCCCCGCACTCCTGAGACCCCAGGCCACCTGGTGAGATCTTTTAGAAGCAATGATTCCCTCGGGCAGGAAGGATTATAGGACAGGGTTATAGGAGCTCTTCTGCCTCACATGTCTTCTCACATGCCCGGCCAGGCCACGCCCCCACAAAAGGTCTTTAACCCTAGAACGCATACCTGGGGCCTCGCAAGCCCTGTTAATTGTTTTCTATTTTCTGCAAGATTACTTTAGTTAGAATTTTGAAACTCTAGGTATTCCTCAGGTATATAGTTGTTTGTCATTTTTGTTTGAGTTATTCCATGTTATTTGCACACGGGCCTAAAAGGCCCCAGGTATGTGAAAGTGTAGATTTTTATGGTCATGCGTTCTAGGGTTAATAAGCTACCTTATACAGGCTGCTAAGAATATCATTCCTCGTCACTGGAAAAGTACTTCTCCACCTACTCTGGAGGAGTGGTTCTGTGAAATAGCCCTTCTAAATAGGATGGAACATTTGATTGCCCGATCCCCCACTGGTTGTGATAGATACTGTGAGACTTGGAGAGACTGTATTGAACTCCAGGAATCCGATGCCTACCGTCTTACATAAGAATGATGTGACCCACCCTTTCCTCTGGTGTGTTTCCTCTCTGTCCGGATTGTGCTCCGCAGTGGTTCGTGCCTGGCTGCACTATGTATGGTTTCCATTGAATTTTAGTAACTTCATCATTGTAATACTGATGGCCTAAAATGTTCCCTGCCTTCCTTCTTCTTCCTATAACTTGATGTTTTATTGGACGTTATACTTATATTCTATGATATACTGATATTGTCCTGGTTATTCTTTTTTTTTTTTTTTTTTTTGTAATTGAAAATTATTTAACCTTTCAATAAAAATAGAATTTTGAAAAAGGCTTCTCCCCTGTGTGACTTCTCTGATGTTTATTAAGAGTTGCTTTCCGTGTAAAATATTTCCCACATTCTGAACATGAAAAAGGCTTCTCCTCTGTATGAGTTCTCTGGTGTATAACAAGACCGTATTTCTGTTTAAAATGTTTACCACATTCTGAACATGAAAAAGGCTTCTCCCCTGTGTGACTTCTCTGATGTTTATTAAGAGTTGCTTTCCGTGTAAAATATTTCCCACATTCTGAACATGAAAAAGGCTTCTCCTCTGTATGAGTTATCTGGTGTATAACAAGACCGTATTTCTGTTTAAAAGGTTTACCACATTCTGAACATGAAAAAGGCTTCTCCCCTGTGTGAGTTCTGTGGTGTTTAACAAGATTGCATTTCTGTTCAAAATGTTTACCACATTCTGAACATGAAAAAGGCTTCACCCCTGTGTGAGTTCTGTGGTGTTTAACAAGACTTGATTTCTGGTTAAAACGTTTCCCACATTCTGAACATGAAAAAGGCTTCTCCCCTGTGTGACTTCTCTGGTGCCTAACAAAGTTTGATTTGTGGTTAAAACATTTCTCACATTCTGAACATGAAAAAGGCTTCTTCCCAGTGTGAATTCTCTGGTGAATAACTAAATCTGATTTTTGGTAAAAACATTTCTCACATTCTGAACATGAAAATGGCTTCTCCCCTGTGTGAATTCTCTGGTGACTAACTAAATATGATTTCTGGTAAAAACATTTCTCACATTCTGAACATGAAAATGGCTTCTCCCCTGTGTGAGTTTTCTGGTGCTTAACAACATTGGATTTTTTTGTAAAACATTTCCCACATTCTGAACATGAAAAAGGCTTCTCCCCTGTGTGAGTTCCCTGGTGTCTAACAAGATCTGATTTCTTGTTAAAATATTTCCCACACTTGGAACAAGAAAATCTATTCTCGGCTGTATGAATTTTTTGATGTTTAGGAAAAGATTTTTCGAGAGGAAAACTATTTCCATATTCTAAAAATGTCTTCTTTGCTTTAGGAGCAGTTTGTTTTTTAATGCTTAATTTGTGACTATGATTTTCCTTAGTAGTCGGTAATGAATCAGAAGGCAGGACCTGTTTCAAAGGATCAGGTGACAGATCTTTGCTGTGAAGGGATGATGGTATATCTGGAGTAATGGCATTCACTTTAATTGTATCCTGTGGGATCTCAAGATCTTCTGATTTAAAAATTGAAGATGTCAGCTGTCCCTCTGATCTCCAGGTACAGTCATCTGCTAAGATAAAAATCTTGAATTTTATATTCTTTTAAATTTCTACTTAAGCTGTCTATAATAATGGCAAGTTATGTAAATATATTGAATTAATTATTCACCAAGACACTGACATTTCACAATCTAATAGAAAACCTCATAGGATGAACCAGTAGAGCGTGGTGTTCAACTGTTTGTTCATTCTGTCTCCCAAATATGGAATAAAAAGCCACCAAGTTATGTAGGCAACAATAATACCAATAAAAACTTCTACTCATCTCACAAACAACAAGCCCCACTCAGGTCCATCGTCTGTAAATGGAAAAAAATCACAGTTACCGGTAACAGGATTGATAGCACCACCTGAGAGACGGTATCCGCCCACCAAGGACAGGAAATCTGCTGAATAAAAAAGGCGGTACCTCTCCTCAGCATCAGTTTTGTTTTAGAGCATGAGAGGACCTCCAGACAGTATGTTAGTACACACCTACCACCAATAAAACATTTCTCACTATACACCCATATATAGAGAACACCATAAGTGATCAAAAAAGGACGGGGCATATAAGGGTGCTGTCATGGGCTCTGTAAAATCCCATTACCGGTAGGTAACTATGATTTTTTTCCCCTTCTCCTATGACAGCACCACCTGAGAGATTTATATAGAACAGACACCTTAGGGATGGATCACCGCTTGCAACACCTTTCTCCCAAAGGATAGATCAGCAGATGAAGAAAGATCAAGCCGGTAATGGTTATAGAAGGTAGAAGGAGATTACCATGTTGCTGCCTTACATATATGTTATCAATGGACACTTCCGCCTTCTCAGCCCAGGAGGCTGCACCAGCTCTGTGGAATGGCCCTTCAGGTTCTCTGAAACTGACACATCACTAGGGGAATATGCTAAGCTAACGGCGTCCCTGATCCATCTAGCTATAGTTCCCCTTGTAACTTTAAGTCCCTTACTAGCTTCCTGGAAGGAGACAAATAAGGCATCACTTCTCCTCCAAGGCCTTGTTACCTCCAAATACTGAACCAAAACCAATCTAACATTTAGAGTTTGAAGCCTCTGTTCCTTTAAATCTTTGGGGTTAGGATACAATTATTTAATCTGTCCAATTACTTTTGGTCCCTTTAAAAACAGGGTGGCACATGTTAAGCAGCTGAAAGTCCTAAACCCTTCATCCAATTTTAATGTGGATACCCTTAAATGAAAGCTGAAAGTCTGAACTTCAACTGCATCTGAATTGTTTTGTTTAAAATTCATTGTGGTAATGTCTAGAACCAAAATTAGAAAAATGTTGTCTCTGTCCAAATATATATGGACCTGATACGACCAAAGAACTCTCTGTGATAGGTTCTCCCGATCCAGCCACCATGCGATTGAGATGATGGCTGTATTGGAAAGTGTCATCTTCCTGTCCAAGTGTCCCCTGAGTCTAGGGACATAATTCTGTTTTTCTTGTCTTCCGGTAGCAGACAAGTCTATCCCTCTGAGTCCAAGATAAGCCCTAAAAAAAGACGGAACCTTCCGAGGCTCCAGGCTTGACTTCTCAAGATTCAGTATCCATAAAAGATTGATCAGGCTGGCTCTGACTCTTGTCAATGCTCTCTTGATCTGCATACTACCAGGAAGTCGTCAAGGTAAGGGACAACTAGAGTATCTTGTTCTCTCAATGCGCCATTACCTCCAGAATGATCTTCGTAAAGATTCCTGGAGCTATGGAGAGGCCGAAGGGCAGAGCTGTGAACTGAAATTGCCTCACACCATTGATGATATACACAGCTACTCTCAGATACTGCTGGTATCCTGTATGGATTGGGACGTGGTAATAGGCGTCCTTCAAATCGAGGACACTCATAACAACCCGGGAATAACACCTTTATGGCTGATATTATACAGTACAGACCAAAAGTTTGGACACACCTTCTCATTTAAAGATTTTTCTGTATTTTCATGACTATGAAAATTGTGCATTCACACTGAAGGCATCAAAACTATGAATTAACACATGCGGAATTATATACTTAACAAAAAAGTGTGAAACAACTGAAAATATGTCTTATATTCTAGGTTCTTCAAAGTAGGCACCTTTTGCTTTGATGACTGCTTTACACACTCTTGGCATTCTCTTGATGAGCTTCAAGTGGTAGTCACCGGAAATGGTCTTCCAACAATCTTGAATTAACACATGTGTTAATTCATAGTTTTGATGCCTTCAGTGTGAATGTACAATTTTCATAGTCATGAAAATACAGAAAAATCTTTAAATGAGAAGGTGTGTCCAAACTTTTGGTCTGTACTGTAGATTCTATCTTGAAGGGTCTGTAGATTAGAAAGTTGTTTAGGCCCTTCAAGTTGATTTAGGCCCTTCAAGCCGTCCGGTTTCTTTATCAGAAACAGGGGCGAATAGAATCCTTTCCCCTGCTCGCTTATTAGTCTCTATTAGAACCTTCTTTTCCACTAGGTTTACTATCTCTTGCTCCAGGGCTGTTTGCTCTCCCGGCCTCCTGGGAGACGAAATCCTGAAGGTCTGCAGGGGAATGGATCTGAATTCCAGTCTCAGTCCTGTCTTTATAATCCCTAATATCCAGGCACTGTATGTAATTTTTTCCCAGGTAGGCAGGAAGTGGAACAGTCTTCCTCCTACCTGGGGAGGCCCATCACTTAGGGGTTTTTCTGTTCTCAGAGGAAGGGCCTCCGAACATGAAGCCTCCACTCCTTGTCTTTCTATCTGCCCTGGTCTCTGGAAAGTTTACCTATGCTATACTTCCTTTTACAAAAGGAAGTCTTGTACTGAGGCATCAACACACTGGAAAACCTGTGTTTCTTATCTGCGGCTTTATCCAGTATGTCATCCAGAGCTTTGCCAAAAAGAAACTCCCCTTCACACGGATTGAACACAGTTTCATCTTAGACTGTACATCACCTGACAAGCTCTTGAGCCACAGAGCTCTGCGAGCTGCGTTGGATAAATTCGCTGATCTGGCGGCCAGCCTTACTGAATCTGCCGACGCGTCCGCGAGGAAGGCAGCCGCCCCCTGCATTAGCGGAACACTGGCCAGGATTTTTTCCCTTGGAATGTCCCCTTTAATCTGGTCTTCTAGCTGCTGCAACCAGACCATCATTGACCTGGCTGTGCAAGTGGCTGCGACTGCCGGTTTCAATGCTCCCGCTGGTCACTCCCAGGTTTGTTTTAATAAGGTTTCCGCTTTTTTATCAAGAGGATCCTTGAAAGCTCCTAAATCCTCAAACGGCAGGGTGGATTTTTTTTTTTAGAGAATTTTGACACTGTCACGTCAATTTTTGGGGTTTGATCTCACCTGGTTGATTCTTCTTCCTCAAACGGGTATCTTCTCTTTGAAGGTGATGGTAACTGCCCTCTCCTATCAGGTCTTTTCCATTCCCTGTCGATGAACAATCGTCTCATTGACGGGGAATGTGCGCCTCTTCTTCTGATCCAGACCCCCAAACATGATGTCCTGAACAGTCCTAGAGGTCTTGGTATCGGCTATGCCCATAGTTGTTCTGATGGCTTTACTCAGCTTATCTGTATTTTGCGCTGGAAAACACAGCCTACCTCCTGTATCGCTATCTGAGGAAGATGATGATGATGAGGATAACGAGTAGGTAGGAGAGGAAATAGACTTCCCCTTGCCCTGGAATACTACAGATTCCTCTGAGTCTGATGTATGACGTTTCAGCGTCCTACTCTTTTTACGTGTAGCCAACGTCTTTAGGGAGTCCCTAACCTCCATCTGGATTAAAGATTTTAAATCCATAGCAAAATTAGGTGTTTCCTCTGATATGGTTTCTTGGATACAACTCGAGCAAAGCTTTTTAGTATAAGTGCTGGGAAAATTAACACCGCACAGCGCATACTCCTTGTTATTCCTCTCGGCACTAGACTTTTTGGGTTTTTCCTAGTAGAAAAAATATGGTGAACTTTCACGTAGATCACTCACTACTCTGCCGTTCAGGGTACCGGAGATTGAGGCTGGATCAATTCATATGATTGCTCCTGGCTGGAGGTTGTGGACTCGCAACCTGCCCTGCTCCTCTGGCTGGTCTTGCTGCTGCTTGTCCGACTGCCACTGCTGCGGCCTTGATGATGGAGCTGCTGAGGCTGCTTTGGTGGTTTCTGCTGCTGCTGATCTGGTGATCGCACCCTACTAAAGCTGGAAGCATATTGCTGGAAGCTGCCAGATACAGCCTTGTTCTCCTCTGGTTCAGTCCTCTGTGATCAGCTCCCGGCTTGTGTATTTGTTTCTGCTGGAACCCCGGCCCGTTTACTGGCTACTCTTGTGTCTTCTGATTTTGTATGTTCTCTACTCTCCTGGTTCTGACCCGGCTACCTGACTATTTTTCTTCCCATCTCACACTATAGAACAGCAGGTAACACCGTGGCCCAAGCCTAGGGGTCTCTGTGTAACTCCAGATCCATGTAGAAGGGTTAAAGAATAATGAGCAAAGCAATCCCTGGGATCTGGAAAACAGAGTAGATAGTGCCAAACCTGTTCGTGGTGGCCATCTTTTGAGCTGCCAAGTGACCACGATACATTGTGTCTGCAAACTAATCCACCAAGATCAGCATTCAAACAGCTAAATGGCGCTCCTTCCCTTCTTAACCTGCCATGTGCCCAGACAAAAGTGTACAACCGTATATAGGGTATTGCCAGGTTAAAGAGAAGTTGGAAAATAATTTGTATGGTCCATTCATTTCCTATTATCCTTTGTGAAGAATTCCAAAATTATTCCCGCATAAAGAGACACACATCAGATTTGAAAAAATGGGGCCTGATTAGGAACACAAATGTGTCTGCGGGAAGAGGTTAAATCAGAGTATGTTGAGCACTAACTACTGTAGTCAAAAACTGACTATAGACAAGAACACATCTACTGAAATGATCAAACGCAACAGTCTCCATCAAAAAATGACTAATGGAGTTTGGCCAGAAAGACTGGACCTTGGCTTGTAGGGACCATATGAGAACATTCAGCAGCACAGAAGGGAGAGAAGGTAGATTCATTCAATAAGATATCAGGGATCTAGGAAGCAAACAGCATCATTACCCTCCGCTTTCTCTTACAGGCCCATCATAATATTTTTCTTCAAGTGATTTTCTAACTTGTCAGCACATTCTACGTACGCTGTCATTTGGCTTTGTAGTTAATAATAATAATCTTTTTATTTATTTATTTTTTGTAGTTTACAGATCTGGGCAGGTAACGGTCAGCGTCTCCTAATTCCAGGGGGTAGGTGGATTGCCGAGGTTGTAAATTCTATAGAAAAGGCCTTTCAATGTCCAAAATGATTTGAACAGTTTTGGGTGGAAGAGAATGTTGTGGTCTAGCGGCAAAATGGTGATCACACGATTGTGATATGGCTGGACAACACCACCGATAAAGCACAGCCGGTGACTGAGAAGAATCTGTGACTTCTCAGCATTTAGTGGTTACTACTCACCTGAGTAGTCATATGTAGGAATCTCCTCTTTACTCCACTCATCACCCCTCACATATGTCTCTGTAGTATTAATATGGGTCAGATCTTCACCCTGAAACAAATATTGTAAAAGTCACAGACAGATGGAGAAGTCACATCTATGATCAGCTCTAATCCGGCCATCTCCACCGTTCTCATTACAATAGTCTATAATATAATGCTGCAAGCATCCCTCTGTCTGAATCCTTTATAGACTGCGCATGCTCCAGACAGAATCACTCATGGAGCCGTTACAGGTAAGAGGAGTGTATGGCGCCGGAGATCGCGGTATGCGTAGGCACTGAACGCATACCGCAATCTCAGGCGCCATACTTACATACTTACCTGACCGGGAGGAGCGTTGCCGCGGTGCCTCTCTTTGCCGGAGACCGGGGCAGGAGTGAGGTGTCGGATAGGCGCATGCGCATATCGCTATCCGGCGCCATTGTACTGAAGACACATTTGCAGTGTGTCTTCAGCAAAATGGCGCCGGACAGCGTGGTGCTCCGGCGCCGCACTCCTCCCTCGACCTCCGGCAGAACAGGACACCGCAGCGCTGTAGCACAGAGAAGAAAGGTGAGTGTAACTGTTTATTTTTTTGTATGTGTGTACAGTGTGAAAGGGATGCGGGGGCCACACATACCAGGATTGGGGGGCCACACATACCAGGATTGGGGGCGAGGGGGCCACGCATACCAGGATTGTGGGGTGAGGGGATCATGCATACCAGGATGAGGGGTACCACACAACAGGATTGGGGGGTGAGGGGACCATGCATACTAGGATTGGGGGGTCAGGGGACCATGCATACCAGGATTGGAGGGGTGTGGGAACCATGCATACCCAGGATTGGGGGGTGTGGGAACCATGCATACCCAGGATTGGGGGGTGAGGGGACCATGCATACCAGAATAGGGATGTAAGGGGTACCATACATACCAGAATAGGAATGCGGGGTACCATACATACCAGGATAGGGATGAGGGGTACCATGTATTCCAGGATTGGGGATGAGGGGTACCATGTATACCAGGATTGGGGATGAGGGGTACCATGTATACCAGGATTGGGGATGAGGGGTACCATGTATACCAGGATAGGGATGAGGAGTGCCATGCATACCAGGATGGGGATGAGGGGTGCCATGCATACCAGGATGTGGGTGAGGGGCCCATACATACCAGGATGAGGGATAATATACATACCAGGATAGGGATGAGGGATGTGATACCACACATACCAGGATTGGGGATGAGGGGTGCCACGCATACCAGGATTGGGGATGAGGGGTGCCACGCATACCAGGATTGGGGATGAGGGGTGCCATGCATACCAGGATTGGGGATGAGGGGTGCCATGCATACCAGGATTGGGGGTGAGGGGTGCCATGCATACCAGGATTGGGGGTGAGGGGTGCCATGCATACCAGGATAGGATGGTGGGGACAGGAGGGGGGCAGCACATACCAGCATGGGAGACCATATACCAATAAAAATGCTCGCCACCCGGGCGTAGAATGGGTTCAATAGCTAGTATAAAACATATAATACTGGTGGATAAAACAAGACTGAGCACAAGACCTTCACAGCTGTCTACACATCATAGGGGAGATCTCATGACACCTTCTCTCCATCTACCTGAGGATCCTGAGGAACATTGGGATCTTCTTGTTTACAGTCCTGTGGAAGAAGAGAACGGGGACATCTCTCTGGTGTTGTCCTCTTACTGGATAGATCTGGAGGAAACACATACAGAGACTGAATTCATTCTTTACATACAGATAATTATAGGCCGTGAGTATAGAGTCCTGTCTACTACCTGGTGATGTGAGAGGCTGGGGAACCTCCATCATGACGTCTTTGTACAGATCTTTGTGTCCTTCTAAATACGCCCACTCCTCCATGGAAAAATAGACAGCGACATCCTGACATCTTATAGGAACCTGACACATACAATGATACCGTCATCCCCCCGATCCCTTCATAGCGTTACTGTATAATGTCTCAGCATTCCCAGCAGTGTCACCTCTCCAGACAGAAGCTCAATCATCTTGTAGGTAAGTTCTATGATCTTCTGGTCATTGATGTCCTCATGTATCAGGGGGTGAGGTGGAGGCCCTGTGATTGGGCTCAGGGGTCTTTCCCATTGCTCAGACACAGAGGCCTGACGGCGCTCTCTAGAGGTCTTCTTCACTACTGTATAATCCTGGTTATGGAGAGACACATTAATAAATCTCACTACAGACATTTCCAGAGTCCTCACCTCTCCAGTTCTGTCCATCTGTTATTCCCATAGATAAGAATGATGTAATGTGACATCATCAGAATCTCTCACCTCTCCAGTAAGCCGGAAGAGGATCTCTAGGGAATGGTGTAATATCCGCTCTGCCATCTTGTCTCTGTCCATATCCATCTTTGATGGGTCAATAAGAATAACTCTCTTATATAGAAAATCTTCACTGAGAGGATCCGATATTGTAGGTACCTGAATGAGAAGATGATGTAACATCATAAAAATCCTGTGTAATAATACAATTATTGGAGATAATAAAGGGAAATGTGGTGGGCCACTGGGGAGGCGCCAGATGTTGCAGAAGGGCCAGCTGGGGTATGTAGTCTCAAAGGCAACAGGTAATGATGTCACAGTAGTTGAAGTGGGTCGCTGGACCCCTAAACACTTCCCTAGTGTCCATAACAATTGTCAAAAGCAGGAGGTGGCACTTGTGGATGGTATAGGACCTCCAGGGGGCACTCCTGTAGTTGTGGTGTCTGGGTGCAAGTTTGGAGTGCCCGTGATGTTTGTGCAATCACAAGCAGCCAGACACAGAGGTGAACTTGCAAACATAACAATTTTACTGAAGGAGGTAACGGGGTACAGTCTCTCAAAGGCAACGTTTACAGTACTTTGTGCATATGAAAGTAATGGTTCTCTCCTCATGAGACAAGCGAGGTTATGGCCTCTCAGGGCGGCTGGAGCAGAGTTCTCTTCACTTGCTGGTAGAGGAAATGCTATGCGCAGTCCAAGAAATATTACACTGATGGAGGGACCTTCACAGATTGGCTCTCCGTGGAAACACACTAAAGTGTGGGTGTGCTCACAGTTTTTAGCCCACCGTTCCCTTTTGCAGGGGGTAGGTTTAAAAAAGTCGATGGTGTGGCAGCCATGTGGATCTCGTCCCGGCTAGAAGCAAACAGGATAACCAGCGTGCAGGAGAGCACACGAACAGCGTTATCTCTCCTGACTGGAAGAGGCTTGTCTTTCTGTGAAGGAGATTATGTGGAGAAAAATGTCCCCCCAGCGTGGACTGGCATGGAAACTCTTCTGTGAGAAATAGTGTCTGTCTCCTGTATCTTCATTAGACAGCTTGGCACTGAACGCATACCGCGATCTCCAGCGCCATACTTACCTGACCGGGAGGAGCGTTGCCGCAGCGCCTCTCTTCGCCGGAGACCGGGGCAGGAGTGAGGCGTCGGATCGGCGCATGCGCATAGCGCTATCCGGCGCCATTTTACTGAAGACACATTTGCAGTGTGTCTTCAGCAAAATGGCGCCGGACAGCACGGTTCTCCGGCACCGCACTCCTCCCCCGGCTTCCAGCAGAACAGGACGCAGCAGCGCTGTAGCACAGAGAGGAAAGGTGAGTGTAACGGTTTATTTTTTTTTATGTGTGTACAGTGAGAAAGGGATGACGGGGCAACACATACCAGGATTGGGGGGTGAGGGGGCCACGCATACCAGGATTGTGGGGTGAGGGGATCATGCATACCAGGATTGGGGCGGTGAGGGGACCATGCATACCAGGATTGGGGGGTGAGGGGTACCACACATACCAGGATTGGGGCGGTGAGGGGACCATGCATACCAGGATTGGGGGGTGAGGGGTACCACACATACCAGGATTGGGGGGTGAGGGGACCATGCATACCAGGATTGGAGGGGTGAGGGGACCATGCATACCAGGATTGGAGGGGTGAGGGGACCATGCATACCAGGATTGGAGGGGTGAGGGGACCATGCATACCAGGATTGGGGGATGAGGGGAACATGCATACCAGGATTGGGGGATGAGGGGAACATGCATACCAGGATAGGAATGCGGGGTACCATACATACCAGAATAGGGATGTGAGGTACCATACATACCAGGATAGGAATGCGGGGTACCATACATACCAGGATGAGGGGAACCATACATGCCAGGATAGGGATGAGGGGTACTATGTATGCCAGGATAGGGATGAGGGGTACCATGTATACCAGGATTGGGGATGAGGGGCCCATGCATACCAGGATTGGGGATGAGGGGCCCATGCATACCAGGATTGGGGATGAGGGGCCCATGCATACCAGGATTGGGGATGAGGGGCCCATGCATACCAGGATAGGGATGAGGAGTGCCATGCATACCAGAATAGGGATGAGGATGAGGGGTGCCATGCATACCAGGATGTGGGTGAAGGGCCCATACATACCAAGATGAGGGATAGCATACATACCAGGATAGGGATGAGGGATGGGGTACCACACATACCAGGATTGGGGATGAGGGGTGCCACGCATACCAGGATTGGGGATGACGGGTGCCACGCATACCAGGATTGGGGATGACGGGTGCCACGCATACCAGGATTGGGGATGACGGGTGAAATGCATACCAGGATAGGATGGTGGGGACAGGATAGGGGCAGCACAAATACCAGGAGGGGGGGCAACACATACCAACATGGGAGACCATATACCAATAAAAATGCTCACCATCTGGGCGTAGAATGGGTTCAATAGCTAGTATAAAACATATAATATTGGTGGATAAAACAAGACTGAGCACAAGACCTTCACAGCCGTCTACACATCATAGGGGAGATCTCATGATACCTTCTCTCCATCTACCTGATGATCCTGAGGAACATAGGGATCTTCTTGTTTACAGTCCTGTGGAAGAAGAGAATGGGGACATCTCTCTGGTGTTGTCCTCTTACTGGATAGATCTGTAGGAAACACATAAGGGACTGGATTCATTCTTTACATACAGATACTTATAGGCCGTGTGTATTTTGTCCTGTTTATTACCTGGTGATGTGAGGGTCTGGGGAACCTCCATCATGACGTCCTTGTACAGATCTTTGTGTCCTTCTAAATACTCCCACTCCTCCATGGAGAAATAGACGGCGACATTCTGACACCTTACAGGAACCTGACACATACAATGATACCGTCATCCCCCAATCCCTTCACAGCGTTACTGTATAATGTCCCAGCATTCCCAGCAGTGTCACCTCTCCAGTCAGCAGCTCAATCATCTTGTAGGTGAGTTCTAGGATCTTCTGGTCATTGATGTTCTCATGTATCAGGGGGTGAGGGGGAGGTCCTGTGATTGGGCTCAGGGGTCTTCCCCATCCCTCAGACACAGGGTCCTGACAGCGCTCACTAGAGGTCTTCTTCACTACTGTGTAATCCTGGTTATGGAGAGACACATTAATAAATCTCATTACAGACATTTCCAGAGTCCTCACCTCTCCAGTTCTGTCCATCTTTTATTCCCATAGATAAGAATGATGTAATGTGACGTCATCAGAATCTCTCACCTCTCCAGTAAGCCGGAAAAGGATCTCTAGAGTGAGGTGTAATATCCTCTCCACCATCTTGTCTCTGTCCATATCCATCTTTGATTGGTAAATAAAGAAAATTCTCTTATATAGAAGATCTTCACTGAGAGGATCCGATATTGTAGAGACCTGAATGAGAAGATGATGAGCCATTGTAACATCATAAAAATCCAATACAATTACTGGAGATAATAAGGGGAAATGTGGTGGGCCACTGGGGAGGCCCCAGATGTTGCAGAAGGGCCAGCTGGGGTATGTAGTCTCAAAGGCAGCAGATAATCATGTCACAGTAGTTGAAGTGGGTCTCTGGACCCCTAAACACTTCCTTAGTGTCCACAACAATTGTCGGAAGGTGGCACTTGTGGATAGTATAGGACCCCCAGGGGGCACGCCTGTAGTTGTGGTGTCTGGGTGCAAGTTTGGAGTCCCCGTGAAGTTTGTGCAATCACAAGCAGCCAGACACGCAGGTGAACTTGTAAACATGACAATTTTACTGAAGGAGGTAACGGGGTACAGTCTCTCAAAGGCAAAGTTTACAGTATTTTGTGCATATGAAAGTAATGTTTCTCTCCTCATGAGACAAGCGAGGTTATGGCCTCTCAGGGGGGCTGGAGCAGAGTTCTCTTCACTTGCTGGTAGAGGAAATGCTATGCGCAGTCCAAGAAATATTACACTGATGGAGGGACCTTCACAGATTGGCTCTCCATGGAAACCCACTAAAGTCTGGGTGTGTCACAGTTTTTAGCCCACCATTGCCTTTCGCAGGGGGTAGTCGATGGTGTGGCAGCCACGTGGATCTGGCCCCGGCTAGAAGCAAACAGGATAACCAGCGTGCAGGAGAGCACACGAACAGCGTTATCTCTCCTGACCGGAAGACGCTTGTCTTTCTGTGAAGGAGATTATGTGGAGAAAAATGTCCCCCCAGCGTGGACTGGCATGGAAACTCTTCTGTGAGAAATAGTGTCTGTCTCCTGTATCTTCATTAGGCAGCTTGAACCCCCCACTACTGATTTGTACCAGTGCTCAGTCAGTGTGCGAGCCCTGAGCTGGGAGACTCCTCAGGGCAGCTTATTGTGAGGAGAATAATCACTTACCTTTCATATACACACACATTGGCCAGTAGATGGCAGGAAAGTCCAATTTACAATGCAATGTATTATATCTCCTAACTCACAGTGCCCACACTGGAACAAGTCTACTATCACACTACAACTGTCTCATTTAGCAGCAGTAGAACGGGTACCGCGATGCCACAGAAACATATGAGGAGATATATTATTTTATAGTACCATATTTTTCGGACTATAAGATGCACCTAGGTTTTAGAGGAAGAAAATATAAAAAAAAATTTAAGCAAAAAATGTGTTGACATTGCTGACACTGGTATAGGGGTAATGTCCCCCAATTCTAACAATATCCCCCATCTTGGTTTATATGCCCCCCTTCCTTTTATACGTGACCCCCATCCCCATCCTGGTATGCCTGGCATCCCTCCATCCTGGTATGCATGGCACCCCTCCATCCTGGTATGCATGGCACCCCTCCATCCCTATCCTGGCATGCATGGCACCCCCCATCCCTATCCTGGTATGCATGGCACCCCCCATCCCTATCCTGGCCTGCATGGCACCCTCCCATCCCTATCCTGGTATGCATGGCACCCCCTCATCCCTGTCCTGGCATGCATGGCACCGCCAATCCCTGTCCGGGCATGCATGGCACCCCCCATCCCTGTCCTGGCATGCATGGCACCCCCCATCCCTGTCCTGGCATGCATGGCACCCCCCTCATCCCTATCCTGGTATGCATGGCACCCCCCTCATCCCTATCCTGGTATGCATGGCACCCCCCTCATCCCTATCCTGGTATGTATGGCACCCCCCTCATCCCTATCCTGGTATGCATGGCACCCCCCTCATCTCTATCCTGGTATGCATGGCACCCCCCTCATCCCTGTCCTGGCATGCATGGCACCGCCAATCCCTGTCCGGGCATGCATGGCACCCCCCATCCCTGTCCTGGCATGCATGGCACCCCCCATCCCTGTCCTGGCATGCATGGCACCCCCCTCATCCCTATCCTGGTATGCATGGCACCCCCCTCATCCCTATCCTGGTATGCATGGCACCCCCCTCATCCCTATCCTGGTATGTATGGCACCCCCCTCATCCCTATCCTGGTATGCATGGCACCCCCCTCATCTCTATCCTGGTATGCATGGCACCCCCCTCATCCCTGTCCTGGTATGCATGGCACCCCCCTCATCCCTGTCCTGGTATGCATGGCACCCCCCCATCCCTGTCTTGGTATGCATGGCACCCCCCTCATCCCTGTCCTGATATGCATGGCACCCCCTCATCCCTGTCCTGATATGCATGGCACCCCCCTCATCCCTGTCCTGGTATGCATGGCACCCCTCATCCCTGTCCTGGTATGCATGGCACCCCTCATCCCAGTCCTGATATGCATGGCACCCCTCATGCCTGTCCTGATATGCATGGCACCCCTCATCCCTGTCCTGATATGCATGGCACCCATCATTCCTTTCCTGCCATACATTGCACCCCTCATCCTTATCCTGGAATGTATAGTCCCTCATCCTTATCCTGGAATGTATAGCCCCTCATCCCTATCCTGGTATGTATGGCCCCCTCATCCTTATCCTGGTATGTATGGCCCCCTCATCCTTATCCTGGTATGTATGGCTCTCTCATCCTTATCCTGGTATGTATGGCCCCCTCATCCTTATCCTGGTATTTATGGTCCCCCTCATCCCCATCATGCTGCACATAAAAAAATAAAAATAAACACTCCTACTCACCTTTCTTCTCTCCTCCAGCGCTGCGTCCTGTCTGCCTCACTGATCTTGCCATGTGAGCCACGCCTGGCGTCACTACCATGCACGGCTCACAAGGAGAGATCAGCTTCTGGAAGTCACAGTGACTTCATGCTGCTTAATAGCCGGCACACAGCTGCAGAATGGCTCCTGCTGGGAGATCGCGTGTGCAAGCTATTAAAGGGCATGAATATTCACCCCCTCTCCACGACCATGAGCATAGAGAGAGGTTAAATATTCATTCACGCTCCCATGGGCGTGGGGAGCACTGAATATTAATTTTCTTTAGCAGCGGGGACAGTGTAGGCTGCTGCCTCCTGTGCCCCACTCCTCCGCCGCTAATGCCCCCCCCCACACATCATATATATACCCCCTCATCCCTCAACATTCGGACTATAAGACGCATCTCCTATTTTCCTCCAAAACTTTGGAGGAAAAAAGTGCGTCTTAAAGTCCGAAAAATACGGTATTTAGTTTTGTTCTTTACATCTAGTAATAAAACATATATATTTTAGGCCACAGACAACAAGCAGTTTCTTCCTTGGAGTCTGCAACTGAACACGTTTCTCAAAGACTCATCTTCCATAAAGCTAATTCTCGTCTCATTTACCGACACTGGAATGGACATTATCAATACTGCAGGAGATATTCATTACACGTGACATGAGGAATAACTGCTTCATCATGAGGAAGACATCTTCATCTTCTACTACGGCTCTAGAAACATATTTGGCCAGAGTCCGTCACTGACTACATCTCCACCGGCCGTTTATATGAATGTTTCCGGTCTTCCCTGCACTGTAATCTTCTATCACATTATATCTCACGTCTGATTCACACACAGAAGTTTGAGGCTTTGACACATGGTAAAGTTTTTAATATTAGACAGAGTAGGACTATCCCGAATAGGTTCACCTTGCCATGGTAGCTTTCATGTTATTTTTGATCAAAAACAGTGTTACTAAGAACCCCATTTTATTTAAATGCACTTTTGCTTTGTATTTATTTACAGAAGGGTTTATGATCATTTTTCTTCTTGTAGTTTTTTTCTGATTAATGGCCATAGTAAACATGCATTTATGTGCTGCATGGATACCAATTTAAACCAAGCTCAAATTCTTGTTTTTCTCATGGGCACAATAGTGGCCGGGTGGGCTGCCGCTATGGATAATACGCCTCTAACTATCCAACTATGATGTAGTAAAAATCTCATAGGTTCTGGATTTATTAGTATCTGCACCAACAATGGGGCTAAGTGAGTATTTATTAATCAGCACTGGGGTAGTCGGTGGAGTGGATGAAACCATATTGTGGGTGTAGGGGGCAGTACTGTGGGAAAACCTCCCTAAAGTAAAATCTTAAACATTTATTAAATATATGCATTAAAAACTGGACTAACAACACATATGTTCTTAAAACTAGCAAAATTACAAGCTGAATGGCTTGTTGTGGATGTATATAAACAGATCTAAACAATGATGCTGCTAAATAATTGACACAGTCACTACCTTACCCTATCCTGTACCTAAACAAAGCTTATACTGCCTAGCCGACGAGGTTGGCACCCTCAACAATGGTGACCCCGCTCACTGGTGACTGTACCTCAGAAGCCCTTGTGATCCCTTGCTGTTTTTGTAAGTTTGCCCACTGACAAAGACATGAACAGTAGAGATGAGCGTTGTTCTACTCGAACTGTTCGCCAATCTCAAATTCGAGCTGTTTTGGGCGGTGTTCGAGCCGTTCGGCGAACACGTACAATTTGAGAAAAATTCGGCTGTTCGAGGTTATGTTCGATAACTGTTCGTGCACCAAAATCATAACTGGATTTTTTCTCAGTAATGATGAAAATTAATGTTAATACGCAGTTTGAGTGTACAGCGGGGTGGGGGGAGGGGCAGGGGATGGATCTCTGCAGGAACAATGAAGATCTCCATTTTTTTTTTCTCTTTCCCGCATTTACAGTGGGGAGGTGCAATCTGTCAGCCTATCAGCAGCGCACACACGGAGCGAAGTGCTTTTTTTCACACAAGCAAGGGCATGTGTCATTGGCAGTGTATGTCACATGTCCTTGCCCTATAAGACCAAGCCATTTTCCCCGTCGCCACCATTTTCTCACTGCTGCAGCTGCGTGTTAGACGGCACCGCTGTTGCTGTGTGCGCTATACCTTGTTAATTTCAAGCCAATTTTCGCACAAATCTACAGATAGCTTGGGAGTAGGGAATAGTTGTGATTGCAGTCCTTTTAAGGACTAGGTTACAGCATTTCCTACGACTTTTATCAGGCAGGTCTGTGCTCTTAAATAGATAGATTGTGGGAGTAAAGACTAATTGTAATTGGAGTCCTTTTCAGGACTAGGTTACATCAGTTCCTATCAGTTTTTGCCAGGCAGGTCTGTGCCAGTGCTGTGCAAGTTTTTTTCACAGCATTTGGCTGAATCTAGCAAAGCTAATCCTTTTTGGCCTATTGCAGAGTGTGTTAGTCAGTGGAGTAGCCTATCTGTGTTGCAAGATATACCACCTGTGTATAGAATACCAATTTTTTTACTGCACCTAGTGAAGTAAAATCTTTTGGGCATAGCATCATTCTATTAGTCCATCTATACTGACCTCCATCAGGTTGCAAATTGAATATAATTTTTTTTTGCATCTAGCTCTGAAAAAATATTGGGCTTCAAGCTGTGTGTGGGACTTGTTGTATTAGTCCATCTATACTGACCTCCATCAGGTTGCAAACTGCATATATTTTTTTCTTCATCTACCTCTGAAAAAATATTGGGCTTCTAGCTGTGTGTGGGACTTGTTCTATTAATCCATCTATACAGACCTCCATCAGGTTGCAAACTGAATATATTTTTTTCTGCATCTACCTCTGAAAAAATATTGGGCTTCTAGCTGTGTGTGGGACTTGTTGTATTAGTCCATCTATACTGACCTCCATCAGGTTGCAAACTGAATATAATTTTATCTGCATCTAGCTCTGAAAAAATATTTGGCCTTCTAGCAGTGTGTGGGACTTTCTCTATTAGTCCATCTATACTGACCTCCATCAGGTTGCAAATTGAATATAATTTTTTTCTGCATCTAACCCAGCCAATAGTTTTGGCCTAATACCACAGTTTGGCCACTCAGCTCTGCTCGGTTCCCATCCATTGTTTTTTTGTGCAAACAACTCCAGAGTTGTTAATTAGTTAACCACCAAAATGAGTGGAAAAAGGCCTGCTGCTGGTGGAAAGCGGAATAGGCGTGTTGGGAAGGGGAAAAAAGGTTGTGTCCGTGGGGTAGGTGTTAAAGCAACAGTAACATCTGCAGAAGAAAGACCATCTTCCAGCCAAACTAAAATGTCTACTTCTTTTAGCGGACAATGTGATAAGATCCCTTTCTTACGGCCACGCCAATCGCTACAAATTCCAGATGAGGCACAAAAACAGCAGGTGCTTCAACGGATATCAAGTGCTCCTTTAAGTGGGCTCTCCTCCACATCAACTTCAACATCACAAATACTCCAGTCCTCAAAGGTGTCACCCAAATCGCACTTGCTTCCTCACAGCTCCCAAATCTCCAGCTGCCCGTCTGAGTATGAGGTAGAACAGATGGTTGAGTCTGCAGAGCTGTTTACTCATACTATAGCCTGGGAATCAGAGGTCGACTCCAGCGCTTCTGTGAATCCAGACGAGGAAATGATCTGCACTGATGCCCAGAATCTTTATGAGTCGGATCCAGGACCAGACGCAGAAGGTTCTGACCATAATGTAGACCCTCATTCCCAAACTGTAACTCCTGTTGGTGGAGACAATGAGGAAGACGATGATAAGACTCAAATACCTGATTGGAGCGACAACTTTAGTTTTTTGTCAGGGCAGGAACAGGTTGGCTCTGAGGACGACAGGTGTGATAACGCACAGGGTGATGATGATGAGGTTGGAGATACCACTTACTGTCAACCCACAGTCAGCCAAGAGATGAGGTCAGCAGAGGAGGTGGAGGAAGATGCTAGTGACGACGAGGTCAGGTTGCGCCTTCCTGGACAGAGACGTAGTACTGGAAGCACGTCAACAACTGCATCCTCAAACTCAACTCTGCCTCTCACCACAAGTCGTGGTGGCTCTTCAGGTCGCATGGGTGCTAAGCCTTGCATAGCCTGGGCATTTTTTCAGATCGATAAAGATGACCCAACTCGTGTTATCTGTAACATTTGTCAGCAAAAGCTAAGTAGAGGCCAAAAAATACATAGTTTGAGTACTTCATGCATGGACCGGCACATGGACATGAAGCATAAGTTGCAGTGGGAAGCTCAGTGCGCTACAATGCGGCCTAGCCGGCCGGGCCAACCACTGTCTGCCATATGTTGTGCATCCGCGGCCTCTTCATCCTCTGTGACTGGGGGGACAGCAGTCACACCTGTTTTGGGGCGCAGACCTGCCACCTCTTTACCCGCAACAGCCAGCGTGATTGGCAGGTCATCATTTTCTTTGGAGGTGGTAACACCAGCTGGTGTTGAGCGCTGTCCGACATCGATAGCACCACCTTTGGATCAAGGCAACCTAACATGTCCGCCTGCATCTTCCTCACAGACCGGAGGTTTGCCGGGGACACCCTTATCAACCCCGTCTAAGCACAATAGCCAGCCCTCGGTCCCTCAGATGTGGACAAGTAAAAGACCATTTCCTCCTAGCCATGAGAAAGCTAAGAGGTTGAATTTCACCATCTGCAAGTTCTTGGCTACAGAAATGCTGCCTTTCCGCCTGGTGGACACAGAGGATTTTCGAGATCTTATGTCCGTCGCAGTGCCCCAGTACCAGATGCCCAGTCGGCACTACTTCTCAAAGAAAGGTGTGCCTGCGCTCCACCAGCATGTCGCACACAACATCACCGCTTCTTTGAGAAACTCTGTGTGTGACAGGGTGCATTTCACCACAGACACTTGGACGAGTAGGCATGGACAGGGGCGTTACATGTCGCTGACTGGGCACTGGGTAACTATGGTGACAGCAGGACAAGGGGCTGCTGTCCAAGTCTTGCCGTCCCCACGAGTTGTGCGTCAATCCTCTTTATGTCAAAGTTCCTCCACTGCTTCTGCCTCCTCAACCTCCTCTCGGTCTTCCACCTGCACCCAAAGCCTGTCTGGTCATGCCACAAGCTTTCTAACTGCGCAGAAGGGATCCTGCACACCTCCTTACTATGCTGGCAGTAGGGCTCAACGTCATCAGGCGGTTTTTACATTGAAATGTCTGGGAAATGTGAGTCACACAGCTGAGGAGTTGTGGTCAGCTCTGGAGAACCAATTTCATGAATGGTTGTCTCCACTGGACCTGAAACCAGGGAAGGCCGTGTGCGACAATGCTGCAAACCTGGGTGCGGCCCTTCGCCGGGGCAATGTCACACACGTGCCTTGTATGGCTCACGTGTTGAACCTGGTTGTCCAGCAATTTTTAGCCCACTATCCCAGACTAGATGGCCTTCTGCAGAGGGCACGGTCGCTGTGTGCTCACTTCCGCCGTTCGCATCCCGCAGTTCAGCGACTTACATCTCTACAGAAGTCGTTGGGCCTGCCACTTCACCGGCTAAAATGCGATGTGCCTACCCGGTGGAATTCAACTCTGCACATGTTGCAGCGACTGTGGCAGCACCGACAAGCCCTGGTGCAATACGTTCTGACGTATAGCCTGGGCCAACGAGATCCAGAGGTGGGGCAAATCACGCTGGAGGAGTGGTCTCAGATCAGGGACCTATGCACCCTTCTGCACAGTTTTGAAATGGCGACGAAGATGTTTAGTGCTGACGATGCCATTATCAGCATGACTATTCCGGTGATTTACATGTTGGAGCACATGTTAAACAGAATTCGGAGTCAGGTGGTGGCACAAGAGGAGGTGGAGGAAGTAGAGGAGGAGGAGTTGTATGCGGAAGGGCTAACATCTGCAAGGTCCAGAAGGTCGGCAGCACCAAGGCGGCAGGCATGTGAGGGTGGGGGAGATGGTTTTACCAGGGCGCATGGTAGCAGCCAAACTAGTGAGGAAGGTGCAGGAGCCCAGGAAGAAGTGGAGGACGAACTGATGGAAGACTCATCAGATGAGGGAGACCTTGATCACATTTCTGTTGTGCGAGGTTGGGGGGAGAGGACAGAGGTAGGAAGCATGATTGTTACCTCGCCACCAACACAACAGGGACTTGGTGCTCCTGGATGCGCAACACACATGAGTGCCTTCTTGCTGCACTACCTGCAACATGACCCTCGAATTGTGAGAATTAGAAATAATCCTGACTACTGGGTTGCCACACTGTTAGATCCCCGGTACAAAAGTAAATTTGCAGAAATTATTCCTGCCATAGAAAGGGATGCACGCATGCAGGAGTATCAGCAGAGACTGTTGCAGAATCTTACATGTGCTTTTCCACAAAATACCAGTGGTGCACGTAGTGAATCTCACAGTTCCAACTTGCCAACCGTGGGACCGTCAAGTGTTCAGCACTCAAACCGTAACAGAACCACAGTATCTGCTGGTAACATCAATTTTGCGGAATCATTTCACCACTTTTTTAGCCCATCCTTTGCAAGGCCACAGGAGACAAGAAGTCTGACACATAGTCAACGCCTAGAGACGATGGTACAGGAGTATCTCCAAGTAAACATTGAAGCCACGACTGTCACTGGACCCTTGCTCTTTTTGGGCTTCCAATCTGGATAAATGGCCGGAGCTAGCCACTTACGCCTTGGAGATCTTGTCATGCCCCGCAGCCAGCGTTCTGTCTGAACGTGTGTTCAGCGCTGCTGGTGGTGTGCTGACAGATAAGCGCACGCGGCTCTCCACTGATAATGTAGACAGACTCACGTTCATAAAGATGAACAAATCATGGATCCGAAACGACTTTTCTACCCCTGTGTCATCCTGGGGAGAGTAAAAGCTTGATGATTGGTTAAAATCACCCTACCAACCGTTTTAAGCTTTCAAATTACTAATCATGTTTATCTGTATCTTGGCTGGAAAATAATTTGGGCTTTGTAGCAGTGTGCAGCACTGATTCTATTAGGCCATCTATAATAAGCTCCACCAGATTTAAAATTACTAATCATGTTTATCTGTATCTTGGCTGGAAAATAATTTGGGCTTTGTAGCAGTGTGCAGCACTGATCCTATTAGGCCATCTATACTAAAGCTTCACCAGATTTAAAATTAAAAATAATTTTTAGCTGCATCTAGCCCGGAAAATAATTTTGGGGCTCCGAGATGCGCAAGACACATAAGTGCCTTCTTGCTGCACTACCTGCAGCATGACCCTCATATTGTCAGAATTCGAAGTAATCATGACTACTGGGTT
The DNA here is from genome assembly GCF_046119375.1 of Phyllobates terribilis. Classification (NCBI taxonomy): domain Eukaryota; kingdom Metazoa; phylum Chordata; class Amphibia; order Anura; family Dendrobatidae; genus Phyllobates; species Phyllobates terribilis. The sequence continues at coordinate 4,456,398 of NW_027362845.1, forward strand.
GCCACACTCTTAGATCCCCCAAACTTTTCGATCAACATTTTCATTTTAATAAAGACCAAAAAAATGGTCATTTTTGAAATTATAAGCATTAGCAGGTTGTTAGAAACTGAAGTCAAACAGTTTTCAACTCAAAACTTTATTCTAGGTGATGTTACATTTTCACATAGGACCCCTTGTTCGAAAGGAGCTTCTGAACTCTCTCGTCCATTGAATTTGTCAGGTTTTGGATGGTTTCTGCTTCAATTGTTTTGCATGAGGACAGAATACCCTCCCAGAGCTGTTGCTTAGATGTGAACTGCCTCCCGCCATCATAGACACTCCTTTAAATGATGCTCCAAAGGTTCTGAATGGGGTAGAGGTCAGGGGAGCATGGGGGTCACACCATAAGTTTGTCCCCTTTTATGCCCATATCAGCCAGAGATGCAGATGTTTTATGTGCAGCATGAGATGGTGCATTATCATGCAGAAAAATGATCTTGCTGTGAAATACACGGTTCTTCTTCTTGAACCATGGCAGGAAGTGCTGTTTGAGAAAATCCACATACATTATGGAGTTTATCTTTAGCGCCTTCAGGGATCCTAAAGGGGCCGACAATCTCTCTCCCCATGATTCCAGCCCAAAACATTACTCCACCTCCTCCTTGTTGGCGCTGTAGCCGTGTTTGCGTGGGGTGTCCATCAACCAGCCATCCTCCACTCCTTCCATCTGGACCATCGAGCGCTGCACGGCACTCATCCGTGAACAAAACAGTTTTGAAATCAGTCTTCATGTAATGTTTGGCCCACTGGAGCCGTTTCTGCTTGTGTGAAGTGGATAGAGGAGGTCGACAGGATGGCGTATGCACAGCTGCAAACCTCTGAAGGACCCTGCATCTTGTTGTTCGGGGGACGTTGGAGGCACCAGCAGCTTCAAAAACTTGTCTGCTGCTATGACAAGGCTTTTTTGCCGCTGCTCTTTCAACCTGACGTAATTGCCTGTAGGAAAGAGTCCTCAATTTGCCATTATCAGCACGCACACGTGTGTACTGTGAATCAGCTACATACTTCTTGATTGCCAAGACACTTCATCCTGATCATCGCACAATGTTGATTGTAGTCATGCCTTGACCTAAACACTCCACAATTTGTTGCTTCTCAGCAGCCGACACATCCTTTTTCTTTCCCATTTTGGCAGAAAATGTAGGCTGCTTAATAATGTGAGACAGCCTTCTTAAGTAGTCTTGCCTTTCATTGGACACACCTGCCAAACTAATTAGCACAGGTGTCTGCAATTGCTTACAGTGATATAAAGAGCCCTGACACACATCACCATCAATGAGTTTAACTGACAAACAAACAAATTCTTCCCTTATCACTCCTAAACACTTTTTGCATAATAATTTGGAACACAGTGTACATGTGCTTTTCCACAAAACACCAGTGGTTCACGTAGTGAATCTTACAGTTCTAACTTGCCAACCGTGGTCTGTATGGAGTTGTTCAATAAAGGGCCCAAAATTAAGATAACATAGATGGGAGAGGTCTCTATGAATAGGAATTCCTAAGTATTTGATACCCTGTGAGGGCCAGGCAAAGGGAAAGTTGGACTGGATGGAATCCTATATGGATTTGGGGAGGGAGACATCGAGGGCCTCAGACTTCGCTGCATTGATTTTAAAATTTGACCATGTAACAAAGTGATCTATTTCAGCCATAACAGCATGGATGGATATATGTGATTGAGTGATATATACTAGGACATCATCAGCAAATAGAGAGCACTTGTACTTGGTGCCTCCCACCTCAATCCACCTAATATTGGGGTTATGGCGAATTGATGAGAGCAGGTGCTCCGTCACTAGGATGTATAAGAGAGGGGACAGAGAACATCCCTGCCTTGTCCCATTGGTGATTGTGAAAGGTGATGAAAATGTTCTGACGCGCCCCCTGGGCCTTGGGACACCCGGAGCCGGACCCTTTTTGGTGGATGCTGGTGGTTGTAGTCTCCGTGGCGGCAACCCGGTTCCGTGGCTCAGGGCGGTCAAACCAGTGGCGGAACTATTTATGTGGTTTTGATGTTTAAATGTCAGACTACGCCACCCGTGGATTGCGGTCAGAGTGAACCGCCGCTCCAGGGCAGACCGCTGAGGCTGGTGTTGTGGGTGCAGCAGAGCGTAGCATAACTCCCCACGGGAGGAGTATAGCCTCAGGGCAGTGTATGCGGAGGATGGGGGTGATGTTGTAGGGCAGCAGCAGTAACGACACGGAGTCAGTGATGCAGTCCAGGGCCTTTACTCACAGTTCTTATTATCCAGACCACGTCTGCAGGGAACGGCTGCCCACGTCGTACTGTGCTCACCAGGTGAGGGGCTCAGACAACTCCGAGATAACTTTGGAGTGCTTCACAGGACCCCCTTTGTGTGTCCTTTGTCTGGCCTTTCTTACCAACCCTTCTGTCCGGCTGCCTCGGGCCTCCTCTTGGTAAACTTGGCGCCAGTTTCCCTGACCCTATGTGGTGCCTTCCTAGCGGGTGTAGCGAGGGGCTGCGCCACATAAAATGTCACAGCCTCCTGTTTCTAGCTGAGGGTCGTTTCCTGCCTCCACTAGTTTCGGGGACCGGTCTCCCCCTTTGGCCTGACCCCTCCACGCAGGTGGATTCGGGCGTGCGGTGGCGACTTGCCCGTCCGCACCCCTGAGATCCCTTCGTTCCTCGTTCCTGGAGCCTTCTCCGCTCCTCTTCCTTCCTTCTCCCTCTTCCAGGCCTGGGCCTCTGTTACTAGGCCCGCCTCCGGAGCAGAGCTCATGCAGAGCCCCTGCTCCCTGCCACTTCTGCTCAGACTTCTCTGCACTGAACTAAGATGGTGCCCACCTTTTATACTCCCTTCTCAATGCACCCAGGAACTGCTTCCTCCCTGCTCCTGCACTACAGGGTTCCCCTTCCTCAGTGTTCCCTCCCCCCACTCCAGCCAGGGACAGGGACTGTCGTGCCCATCTCAGGGGCATATTGGTCGCCCTGCCCCACGGCAATGTGGTGTAATGCATGCAGGTGTCGGGTCCTGATCCACACTACATCCTTACCTGAGAGTGAGATATCACACCTCTGGGTGAGGTGCAATACCTCTGTAGCAACCGAGCCCTCAGGGTGCTACAGTTCCATTTATCTTCAGCCTAGGTGACGTATTGCGATACAGGGCTGTGATTTTGGCTATAAAAGGGTCCCCTAGACCCCTACCCCAAGCTTTTTAAGAGAATCATATATGGCGTGCCAGGAGACTCTATGGAATGCTTTCTCAGCATCCAACGAGAGTATCTAATTACAAATTTTTAACTGCATCTAGCCCAGGAAATACTTTGTGCCTAGTAGCAGGGTCTGCTAGTCAGCGGATTATCCCGGCTGTTAAGCAAGCTACACCACCTGTAGTTTGGACACTTCATTTTTTCAAAGGAAATGCTTCGGGACCACGGGATACTCAGTGCAGAGCATCAGGAGGCACCCCAAGGCATAGGGGCACGGACTGGCAGTAGGATGCCTTGCGGTGGACAGCCGAGCTCGATCCTTATAAAAGCTTTTTAACTGCAGCAGCTTTAGTGGACGCTACTGGAGCTGGAATTACGCGGCTGCTGGCACGAGACTTGCCCTCCAATAGATCCTTGTAAATGGATTTAAAGTATATTTATTCAAATTAGAGAGACAATTTAAATTAAAAAGCTTAGAGCTGCCTCCACCACAGGGGGGCTCGCTCGACCCACCAGCGGACAGGCACCAGTATTGGGAGAGGGGGGCTGGCCGTCAGGGTTCACCGCGGCTCTGGCACAAACCCGGCGACACGGAGGTGGCACGGGCAGGAGCGGACTGAACGTGTCAGCTTCTCACTTTTTGGATTTTAGAAGGGCATGACATGCCTATATCTGTGTCTCCCCCTCCTTTTACTCCTCCACCTCTTTTCTTTTCGCATGACTATATGTACTTGTCACTTTTCCATGTGTTAGTTGTGTCTTCTGAGCAGTTTGTCAGCTTTTGGACACCTTTGAAGGTGTTTTCTATGTGTTTCTATGTGTTTTTGTTTGCCTGCCATTGGTTTTAACGGTGTTCGAAGGTGTTCGACGAACAGTTCGACGAACAGTTCGGCGAACACACGGGTGTTCGACGAACCGAACTCGAACACTACGGGGGTGGCTCAACACTAATGAACAGTCTATAATTTTAAGGGTAGGTTAATTTTAACATTGAGAGATAGAATATCCAAAAAAAAAAGTCAAGAAAATCACATTGTATAAATTAGATAAATTCATTTGCATTTTGCAGTGAGAAATAAGTATTTGATCCCCTACAAATCATTACGAGTTCTGGCTCCTACAGGCCAGTTAGACGCTCCTAATCAACTCGTTACCTGCATTAAAGACAGCGGCCTTACATAGTCACCTGTATAAAAGACTCCTGTCCACGGACTCAATTAATCAGTCAGACTCTAAACTCTACAACATGGGCAAGACCAACGAGCTTTCTAACGATGTCAGTGACAAGATCATAGACCTGCAGAAAGCTGGAATGGGCTACAAAACCGTAAGTAAGATGCTGGGTGAGAAGGAGACAACTGTTGGTGCAATAGTAAGAAAATCGAAGAAATACAAAATGACTGTCAATCGACATCTATCTGGGGCACCATTCAAAATCTCACCTTGTGGGGTATCCCTGATCATGAGGAAGGTGAGAAATCAGCCTAAAACTACACAGGTGAACTTGTTAATGATCTCCAAGAAAATCATTGGTAACACATTACGCCTTAAAGGTTTAAAATCTAGCAGTGCCCGCAAGGTCCCCCTGCTCAAGGAGGCACATGGCAAACTTCAGACGAACCGGCACAATGAACACCTGGATGATTCTGTGAGTTATTGGGAGAAGGTGCTGTGGTCAGATGAGACAAAAATTGAGCTCTTTGGCATTAACTCAACTCGGTGTGTTTGGAGGAAGAGAAATGCAACCTATGACCCAAAGAACACCGTCCCCACTGTCAAGCATGGAGGTGGAAACATTATGTTCTGGGGGTGTTTCTCTGCTAAGGGCACAGGACGACTTCACCGCATCAATGGGAGAATGGATGGAGCCATGTGCCATAAAATCCTGAGTGACAACCTCTTTCCCTCTGCCAGGACATTAAAAATGGGTCGTGGCTGGGTCTTCCATCAAGACAATGACCCAAAACATACAGCCAAGGCAACAAAGGAGTGGCTTAAAAAGAAGCACATTAAGGCCATGGAGTGGCCTAGCCAGTCTCCAGACCTTAATCTCATTGAGAACTTATGGAGGGAGTTGACGCTCCGAGTTGCCAAGTGACAGCCTCAAAATCTGAATGATTTAGAGATGATCTGCAAAGAGGAGTGGACCAAAATTCCTCCTTACATATGAGCAAACCTCATCATCAACTACAAAAAAAGTCTGACTGCTGTGCTTGCCAACAAGGGTTTTGCCACCAAGTACTAAGTGTTGTTTGCAAGAGGAATCAAATACTTATTTGTCACTACAAAATGAAAATAAATTTATCTAATTTATACAATGTGATTTTTTTGGATATTCTATCTCTCAATGTTAAAATTAACCTACCCTTAAAATTACAGACTGTTCATGTCTTTGTCAGTGGGCAAACTTACAAAAACAGCAAGGGATCAAATAATTATTTCCTTCACTGTATGCATGTTTTTCTCAATATCTGAAATTAAATCAGAATAAACCTTTCCTGTTTTAGGTCAATTAGGATTACCATAATTTTTAATATTTGTCAAATGCCAGAATAATGAGAGAGAGAATGTTTTAAGGCATATTTATTACTTATTGCAAAATCAAAAGTTTACATACACTAAGATTACTATGCCTTTAAACAATTTTGGACTGCCCATATGATCATATTGTTACGGGTCCGGGTGGTGGAACCTCTGTGCTGAGATATGAGGAGGGACCAGAGGGGCGTAACTAAGTGTCTACCCGGACGGACCCTGGCTACACGGCGGCTTAATCGACTCCGTGAACCAAGGAGGGGCCGCGAAGGTGGACCAGGTGCCACACTGGGACAGACCTCCAGTGAGAGCAGGCGACGCCCACGGGACTGATGGCCAAAGCCAAGAGGCACGACAGATGAGCACGGCTGATAGACAATGCAGGTAAAAGGGCAGGCTTGGCTGGCAGACTGACAGGCGGACACGGCTGATAGACAGGCAGGCAGCACTGGGACCTGAGGGCTGGAAAGAGTGTTTAGAACACCAACCACAACTTTGCACAGGCACCTCCATTTTTGAGGAGGTGCTTTAAATAGGGGCAGTCCTCCGGCCATTGGCCGGGGACATTTTAAGACGGAAAGCGCGGCCCCTTTAAGAGTACAGTGCCCGGGGATCTGCGAGCGGTGCACGCACCCTGGGAAGACGCTGCGGTGAGACCAGAGGAAATAGCGGGGGACGCCGAACCATAGCCGCGGTGATGAGTGGATCGACGTCTCTGCCGCGCAGGAGGCAGAGACGCTTACACTACACATATCACGTGTTTGGAAGCTTCCGATAGGTTTTTTGGCAACATTTTAGTTATTTAGAGACACACGTATGGATGTATTTTAATGCACACCTAACACACACTGCTTCTTTGTGTAGCATCATGGGAAAGTCTAAAGAAATCAGCCAAGATACCAGGAAGAGAATTGTGGACTTGCACAAGTCCAGCTCATCCTTGGGTCCAATTTCAAGATACCTGAAGGTGCCTCATTCATCTGTACAAACAATTATACGCAAGTACAAACAAGATGGGAATGTCCAGCAATCATACCGCTCAGAAAGGAGACGGGATCTGTGTCCCAGAGATGAACGTGCTTTTGGTCCAACATGTGCATATCAACCCAAGAACAAAAGCAAGAGACCTTGTGAAGATGATGGTGGAAGCTGGTAAGATTGTGTCAATATCCACAGTGAAATGAGTGCTGTATCAACATGGGCTGAAAGGCCACTCTGCCAAGAAGAAGCCATTACTCCAAAAGAAACATAAAAAAAACAGATTAATGTTGGCAAATGCACACAGGAACAAAGACCTTAATTTTTGGAGGCATGTCCTGTGGTTTGATTAAACTAAAATTTTGGGCATAATTACCATTGTTACATTTGGAGGAAAAAGGGAGAAGCTTGGAAGCCTAAGAACACCATCTCAACTGTAAAACATGGGGATGACAGCATCATGTTGTGGAGTTGTCTTGCTGCAGGAGGGACTGATGCACTTCACAAAATAGATGGCATAATGAGAAAAGAATATTATTTGGCAATACTGAAGCAACATCTCAAGACATTAGCCAGGAAGTTAAAGCTTGGGCGAAAAAGGGTCTTCCAAATGGACAATGACCCGAAGCATACTGCCAAAATGGTAACAAAGTGGATTAAGGATAACAAAGTCAATGTTTTGGAGTGGCCATCACAAAGCCCTGATCTCAGTCCTATAGAAAATTTATGGGCAAAGCTGAAAAGCCTGCGAGCAAGGTGACCTACAAACCTGGATCAGTTACACCAGTTTTGTCAGGAGGAATGGGCCCAAATTCTGACAGATATATTGTGAGAAGCTTGTGGAAGGATATCCCAAATGCTTGACCCAAATCATTCAGTTTAACCCCTTTACCCCCCACGTTAATGACCAGGACAATTTTTACAATTCTGACCACTGTCACTTTATGAGGTAAGAACTCTGGAACGCTTCAAAGGATCCCCCTGATTCCGAGAATGTTTATTCGTGACATATTCTACTTCATGACAGTGGTAAAATTTCTTCGATATCACTTGCGTTTATTTGTGAAAAAAAAATGGAAATTTGGGGAAAGTTTTGAAAATTTCAAACTTTGAATTTCATGCCTTTACATCAGAGAGATATGTCACATAAAATAGTTAATAAATAACATTTCCCATATGTCTACTTTACATCAGCACAATTTTGGAAACAAATTTTTTTTTTTTTTTTTTTTTAGGGAGCTATAAGGGTTAAAAGTTGACCAGCGATTTCTCATTTTTACAACAAAGTTTACAAACCATTTTTTGGGGGTCCCTGTCACATCTGAAGTCACTGTGAGGGGTCTTTATGACAGAAAATATCCAAAAGTGACACCATTCTAAAAACTGCACCCCTCAAGGTGCTCAAAACCACATTCAAGAAGTTTATTAACCCTTTATGTGCTTCACAGCAATTAATTGAACGTGAAAGGAAAAAAAATGAACATTTAACTTTTTTTCACTAAAATTTTACTTTAACCAATTTTTTTATTTTTACAAGCGTACCAGGAGAAATTGGAAACCAAAAGTTGTTATGCAATTTCTCCTGAGTACGCTGATACCCCATATGTGGGGGAAAGCCATTGTTTGGGAGCACGGCAGGGCTTGGAAGGGAAGGAGAGCCATTTGACGTTTTCAATGCAAAATTATCTGAAATTAACAGCGGACCCCATGTGCCTAAACAGTGGAAACCCCCCACAAGTGACCCCATTTTGGAAACTAGACCCCTTAAGGAACTTATTTAGAAGTGTGGTGAGCACTTTGGACCCCCAAGCGTTTCGCAAAAGTTTATGACGTAGAGTCATGAAAAAAAAATAATTTTTTTTTCCACAAAAACGATCTTTTAGCCTAAATTTTTTAATTTTTCCAAGGGTACCAGGAGAAAGTGGACCTCAAAATCTGTTGTCCAATTCCTCCTGAGTACGCTGATATCCCATGTGTTGGAGAAAACTACTGTTTGGGTGCACGTCAGGGCTAGGAAGGGAAGGAGTGATGCTTTGGAATGCAGACTTTGATGGAATGGTCTGTGGGCATCATGTCACATTCTCAGAGCCCCTGATGTGCCTAAACAGTGGAAATGGCCAACAAGTGCCCCCTTTTTGGAACGGATACCCGATTTGTGAATCTTATAATGTAGTGTCATACGTCAGTTGTGTAGTGTTCGTCAGGTTGTCATACGTCAGAAATTAATTTAGCAGTCATGGCAGTATGGTACCTTTTGAAGCATTCCTTCATGCACAGGCCAGGTTTGTCGGGGCAGGTGTCACATTGATAAATGGTGTCCTTGCGTATTCACCTTTTATAAACACACTCGGCACTTCTTTTGTGACCTTTTTTTCCGCTGTGAGGCATCTGCCCTAGGAAATGCTGGTCTGGTACAATTCGAGGACCTTCAGTTCCGGAAGTACTGGGGCCCGCTCCGTCACCACTGCAAAATATCAGGGCCTTGATAACTACCTCCTGGAACTGAAGGTACAACGTAGAAGTCTGGCCTGCACATTGTGATAGAAGGAAAGCGTTGTGCATTGCCATCTGTACAATGTGCACGGCCAACTTCTTGTACCACACCTTGGCCTTTCTCAAAGCACTGTACGGCAGGAGGACTTGATCAGAGAGATCAACTCCCCCCATGTACTTGGTGTACCCCGCTACACAGTCTGGTTTGACGACCTGTGTAGTGGAACCTTGTACAGTGCTGAGGGTGCTGCCATCACCATGTATAGTGGTCAAGAAAAGGACATCCCTCTTGTCCTTGACTACCAGAAGGTGGTCACTACATTGGGCTCTGCTCTCACCCCTTCTGAGCAGCTACCCAATTAGCGTCTTTGGGAGGCCTCTCTATTTTTGCGGACAGTATTGCAGGCTGCGGTACGTCGCGCAGAGAGGGACACTGGTATAAAAAAGTTATCCAAGTACAAGTGATAACCTTTATCCAGCGGTGTGTGCAACAAGTCCCACACAATTTTCCCACTCACTTCCAGAACAGGGGGGCATTCAGGGGATTTAATCCGGGAGTCCTTCCCTTCATAAACTAAACTCGTGAGTGTACCCTGAGGTACTCTCACAAAGTTTATACAGCTTGATTCCGTACCTGGCCTTCTTATTGGGCAGGCACTGCCGGAATCCAAGCCGCACCATAAAAGCCATTAAGGACTCATCCATGCAGATGTCCCTTTGGAGCACGTACACTTCAGCAAACTTGTTGTTGAAGTGGTCGATGACCGGCCGAACTTTGAAAGGATGATCAAAGTTCGGGTCATCGCGTTCAGGACACCTTGCATTATCGTTGTAATGCAAGAACTTGTGGATGGCCTGAAAACATTTCCGGGTCATGACCATTTGGAACACTGGAGTGTTATGCAAAACGTCAACACTCCAATATTGCCAAAGTTCTGGCTTCTTCAGGATCCCATATGAAGGACCAGGCCCCAAAACTTCATTATTTCTACTGCGTGTACAGGAGACCAGTTAGAAAATGATGAAGAGGGGTTTTGTTCCAAAAATTGATGAGTGTATAAATTAGTTTGGCCCACCATGAGGTTTACAAGATCCTCAGAGAAAAAGACTTTGAAAAAGTCTAGTTCTGTGAGGCCGGTGATGTCAAACTTGATTCCTGATTCTGCGAAAAAATCAGGAATCAGTGGCTCATAATTTTGGGGGGGGCGAGGTCCACACGGGGTCAGTAGTGGGGGGAGGGTGCTGGTTCATCTTTTCTCCTGGGGCGTCTGAGTGGCGGTTCAGCAGCACCTGAAGGACTCCCGCTTTCCCGGCTCCATGTTTTAAAATTGTAAAGCATAAAAGGATCTTCATATTCAATCGCTTGCTGGAGTGCCACCTTCTATCTGCTAACAGGATATCAAAGGAAAAATCTTTCTTTGGGCAGAGCACCTGCTGATTAGCGATCCTTGGCTATTTGTGACTGACACTCACTGGACTGCAAAAAGGTATGCGAATGGAATAAGATCTGTGGTCACTGATCAGCGCTCGGCCGCTGCACAAAGCGCAAAAAAAAAGAAAAACGGACAACAGTCGAGCGATGAAGTGATGATCAGCACTTGGAGGCAGAAAGGGATATGGGAAGGGGGAGAGGGGTGGATGAGGAGGTATCAAAAAATCCTACTTACAGTTGTTGTCTTTCAGATGTCGTCTATCAGATGTCTTCTGTAAGATGTCTTCTGGAGCAGGAGAATCGATTGTAGTGTCACAGGCTTCTATGGCCCAGCACAGCGCACAATCGGAGAGCGTGACCGCCCTCTAGAAAAAAAAAAGGTTCGTTGAAAAAAAAGGTAAAGTAGCAAGCACGAGTGCTGATCGGTGATTTGCGTCACCGATAAACTCTCGGTGGCTGCTGGATGTACGCACAGAGGTGGTGCAAAGAGAGGGGGGAGGAGAAAGAATTGACAGGAATGAAATAAAGTCGTGAAATGCAGCGAGCTTGGACGTTGATCAGTGACGTAGTCACTGGTCAGCGCTCGGCCGCTGCAGGACGCACAAAAAAAACAAACTGGGGGCAGGGTGGGTAAAAAGGAGGGGTTTGGGGTGGATGAGGGGAGAACAGAGATGGACTTACCAAAGTCTTCTCTGTTCTTCTTTCAGCAGCAGGTCCACGAGTAAGATCTGCAGCAGCAGGACACGGAGCAGGAGACCCAGGAGACCGCAGCAGGACGCCAGAGCAGCAGCGACTGGAGCAGGTGAGAAGGTCTTGTGGTGTCACAGGTGCTTCTGTGGCAACACAAGGCCCAGCACAGAGGTGATCAAACGTAACCGCTCCTTAGAAATCCTCACCAAGTGTGAGGAACTGCAGGGCGGTCACAGGGGGAATGATAGGGTGGTGGCAGCCAGGTCACAGGCCAGTCACCTCCCGATCAGGAACTCTGATTGGTGCGATCGATGATGACATCGATCACACCAATCAGAGATGGCTGGGGCCTGGGCAGCATCACATGGGGTCACAGGGAGGTGGCAGGCAGATGACAAGTCGGTCACCGCCCTGTGACCGCCTTGTCACCTGTGTTCAGGTACTCTGATTGGAGCGATCGATGTCATCATCGATCGCTCCAATCAGAGCTGTCTGAGGCCTCTGCTGACATCACAAGGGGTCATGGGGCGGTGACAGGTTGTTCACAAGCCAGTCACCGCGTGGTGGCGCTATGATCGGTGCGATCAATGTGATTGGCGATCACATCGATCATAGCGGATTGGGGAGAGGGCTGGGGTCTCTTAGCAACAGCCTAGGATTGATGCTCTTATGAGCACCGATCCCAGGCGGCACATCACTGTTTCCGACAATCTGATTGCCAGAAACAGTGAGAAATGCTGTGATTGGCTGCTCAGAATTGTAAACTAAACGGTCCCTAATTGACCGACTCTTTCTGAAAGTTATTGTGGGAGTAGATCACACGGCACTCCCAGATCCGGGTTGACTACAAGAACACCCTAGTGTTTTCTGAGGATATTAAAGATATGGTCACTCCGATTGTCCTAAGATCCTATTACTCGTGTTATCCCATCTTTTTCTTGGTCTCTTGGTTAGGTATGAAGGAGTGTCTGTACCCTTGTTCCATGAATCTGGTGTTCATGTCTATTGCCCGTATATTAAAATCTGTGACAGAGCAGTTTCTTCTCAACCATAAAAATTGGCCCATGGATATTGTTGGCTTTGATTTTTTTTTTTTTTTTTTTTTTAGGGGGGTGGGGTGGTGGCTATCCCACTTCAATAGTTTACTAGTGCTTGTAAGTTTTTTGTAGATAAGTGTCCCATCCCGCTATATCTTATTTAGAACATCCAGGAAAGGCAACTGGTAAAAATTAACCTCTGATGTAAATCTAAGGCCCACTCTATTGATGTTGAGTTCCCTGACAAATTCAAGAAACTTTTCACTCGTCCCCGAGCAAGAATGTCGTCAATATATCTATACTATGTCCCAGTATATGGATGCCACCACTTATGATCATTATGAATATTGTGGTTTCCGCACACTAGCCCAGGAATAGGTTAGCATATGAGGGGGCACAGAGGCTCCCCATCACAGTACCGCTGAACTCGGGGGAAGTACTTCATGTCAAAAAAGAAGAAGTTATGAGTAAAAGTGAATTTTAGAAGATCCTCTATGAAGTCATTATGTCTGCTACACTCTATTGATCTCGATTTCAAGAAACGTCTTACTCCTCTGATACCATCCTCATGCGGTATATTACTGTACAAAGCCTCGTTATCTAGTAAGGCCTGCTCCCCTACATGCAAGTATACATGCTTGAGGGTCTACATGTAGGGGAGCAGGCAAAGGGAAGATCATTTTCCAGAAAGTTTATTCCAACCTCAGGTGGTACTGTGGGAACATTATCCTGCATAAGAGGCATAATGGGGACATTACACTGTGGGGGGCATCATACATCCAACATAAGAGGCATAATGGGGGCATTACACTGTGGGAGCATCATACATCCTGCATAAGGGGCAAAATGGGGGCATTACACTGTGTGGGGGCATCATACATCCTGCATAAGGGGCATAATGGGGGCATTACACTGTGTGGGGACATCATACATCCTGCATAAGAGGCATAATGGGGGCATTACACTGTGTGGGGGCATCATACATACTGCATAAGGGGCATAATAGGGGCATTACACTGTGTGGGGGCATCATACATCCTGCATAAGGGGCATCATACATATTGCATAAGGGGCATTATGGGGGCATTACACTGTGTGGGGGCATCATACATACTGCATAAGGGGCATAGTGGGGGCATTACACTGTGTGGGGCATCATACATCCTGCATAAGAGGCATAATGAGGGCATCATACATCCTGCATAAGGGGCATAATGGGGGCATTACACTGTGTGGGGGCATCATACATCCTGCATAAGGGGCATAATGGGGGCATTACACTGTGTGGGGGCATCATACATCCTGCATAAGGGGCATAATGGGGGCATTACACTGTGTGGGGGCATCATACATCCTGCATAAGGGGCATAATGGGGGCATTACACTGTGTGGGGGCATCATACATCCTGCATAAGGGGCATAATGGGAGCATTACACTGTGTGGGGGCATCATGCATCCTGCATAAGGGGCATAATGGGAGCATTACACTGTGTGGGGGCATCATACATCCTGCATAAGAGGCATAATGGGGGCATCATACATCCTGCATAAGAGGCATAATGGGGGCATTACACTGTGTGGGGGCATCATACATCCTGCATAAGGGGCATTACACTGTGTGGGGGCATCATACATCCTGCATTAGGGGTATAATGGGGGCATTACACTGTGGGGGGCATCATACATCCTGCATAAGAGGCATAATGGGGGCATTACACTGTGTGGGGGCATCATACATCCTGCATAAGGGGCATTACACTGTGTGGGGGCATCATACATCCTGCATTAGGGGTATAATGGGGGCATCATACATCCTGCATAAGGGGTATAATGGGGGCATTACACTGTGGGGGCATCATACATCCTGCATAAGGGGCATAATGGGGGCATTACACTGTGTGGGGGCATCATACATCCTGCATAAGGGGCATAATGGGGGCATCATACATCCTGCATAAGGGGCATTACACTGTGTGGGGGCATCATACATCCTGCATTAGGGGTATAATGGGGGCATTACACTGTGTGGGGGCATCATACATCCTGCATAAGGGGTATAATGGGGGCATTACACTGTGGGGGCATCATACATCCTGCATAACGGGCATAATGGGGGCATTACACTGTGTGGGGGCATCATACATCCTGCATAAGGGGCATAATGGGGGCATTACACTGTGTGGGGGCATCATACATCCTGCATAAGGGGCATAATGGGGGCATTACACTGTGGGGCCAGTAAAGGGGTCCTGTACTATGAGAACAATACGTTTCCTCCCTTCCTGTCTCCATAGTTGGGTCGTATGTATCTATTACAGGAAACAGAACAAAAACCTTATGATTCTTATAAAGGGGCAACACAAGACCCCAAAAGAGTCTCCGTGCTGAAGGGGTTAATGCCCCCTGCGCCCAGTAATGGGGGTCTCCACATACCTCCACCTGCAGAGCCGCCACCACATATATGGCTGCTCTGTGAGCACAGGAGCTGTGATGAGGTCACAGGAGGGGAGGAGTCAGGGGTCACATGATCAGGGGCCTCAGTGGATGCAGGACTCTGCTGTGGTGGTTGTCATGGTGCTGGATGAGCTGAAGTTTATGTGTGGGGTCAGGAGGGGTTTACAGTGTGGATGTAGCAGAGCCGCGTGTGTACGAGGTGTATGGAGCAGAGCCGCGTGTGTACGAGGTGTACGGAGCGGAGCCGCGCGCGTGTACGAGGTGTACGGAGCGGAGCCGCGCGCGTGTGTACGGAGCGAAGCCGTGTGTACGAGGCGTACGGAGCGAAGCCGTGTGTACGAGGCGTACGGAGCGAAGCCGTGTGTACGAGGCGTACGGAGCGAAGCCGTGTGTACGAGGCGTACGGAGCGAAGCCGCGTGTGTACGAGGCGTACGGAGCGAAGCCGCGTGTGTACGAGGCGTACGGAGCGAAGCCGCGTGTGTACGAGGCGTACGGAGCGGAGCCGCGCGCGTGTGTACGGAGCGAAGCCGTGTGTACGAGGCATACGGAGCGAAGCCGTGTGTACGAGGCGTACGGAGCGAAGCCGCGTGTGTACGAGGCGTACGGAGCGAAGCCGCGTGTGTACGAGGCGTACGGAGCGAAGCCGCGTGTGTACGAGGCGTACGGAGCGAAGCCGCGTGTGTACGAGGCGTACGGAGCGGAGCCGCGTGTGTACGAGGCGTATGGAGCGAAGCCGCGTGTGTACGAGGCGTACGGAGCGGAGCCGCGTGTGTACGAGGCGTACGGAGCGGAGCCGCGTGTGTACGAGGCGTACGGAGCGGGGCCGCGTGTGTACGAGGCGTACGGAGCGGAGCCGCGTGTGTACGAGGCGTACGGAGCGGAGCCGCGTGTGTACGAGGCGTACGGAGCGGAGCCGTGTGTGTGTGTACGATCACAATATCACGTATCTTTATAAATGTACACATACAGTACAGAATATATACATACTAACCCTATATACACACAGTACAGAATATATACATACTGACCCTATACACATACAGTACAGAAGATATACATATTGACCCTATACACATACAGTACAGAAGATATACATATTGACCCTATACACATACAGTACAGAATATATACATACTGACTCTATATACACACAGTACAGAATATATACATATTGTAAGGCAGCGCTCGTCATCATACTGGGGGTAACTCGCTTCGCTGCGTCAATCAATGCACATGTGCAATGTCTTTACGTTTTTCACACAGTGTTGCAGTTTATTATGGCACTTCATAAACCGCTGTTCACACACAGTTCATCTTAGTCCACCACCGGCAGGTTTACACACATAAACAATTCATGAGCCAAGTGGCACACCGGCCCACTTGCTCCAGGGTACAGCTTACGGCAAGGTAATAAAGTAGCAATGTTCATATCACAATGTCCATATAGCACCGGGTATTACCTTTGCCGGGTATAGCTGTCTCAGTCCGTTACTCTGCCACCACTGTGGCTCTGCGGCTTCCCAGGTAGGGGTGTCCAGCCGTCGTTCCCTCAAAGGCCACTGACATCCACACAGGATCCAGGCTCTGCCTTTCAGGACTCTTACTCAAGCCGGCTCTCCCTCAAAGGCCACTGACATCCGCACAGGATCCAGGCTCGACCTTTCAGGTACCAGGCTTCACTTCAAAGCCGCTGCCTTCCAAGGCCACTAGCATCCACACAGGATCAAGTCTTGACCTTTCAGGCTGCCAGGCTTCACGGTATCCCGGTATCCCACACACATGGGGAACAGGTCTCACACCGAACACACCTGTCTCAAATTAAGCAGGGTTTATATATGCTGTGCACAGACAGCCACATACTGACAGGACCTTGCTGATGTCACAGTCATGTGATCAGTCAGCTGTGTGTATAGGTCCTGTGTGCTGTCCCAGTCACGTGTACAGAGCTTTACTGTGCATACAGGACCTGTGTGATGTCACAGTCATGTGACCAGTCAGTTAAAGGGGAAGATACATGGTCCGGTAAACACATTCTGGACCATTTACAGTAATGCTAGCAAGCTGCTGCATTACATATCCCCCCCCCCCCCCCTGTTCAAACTTGTAGGGGGTTGAACACATAATATACACAATAACATTATAACCCCCAGCTCACAGAGACCATGAACTTTACAATTGTGCTACTCAGCCCCTGGAACCTTAGTCAATGACATTAGCCCATTCTTTAGGGACCTACCATTTGTCACTGTCACTGACTTCGTCAGGTCACCTTTCCGGGTCGTAACTTTGTCAGGTCTCCCCAGCTCTCAGCGGTCAGTTGTAACCTTGTCAGGTCTTCCCCGCTCCCAGCGGTCAATACAGCAGTGCGACTCATATGCCCTGGTATCTAAGGTCCGGTTCGACTCCGTACTGTCCTGTCCTCTATTGGGTCGTTTGTACGGGCTGCTCAAACCTGAGTTACTGGAGGTCTCACTACCTCTAAACCCACGCCCACTACTCTCAGGACATCTTGAAAGGTCCCTAACTTCAGCTGTAGCTGTTCTGTTATTTAGGGGGCCCTTTCTCTGTCGGGTCTCACTATTTCTAGACGGCTTCCATCTTCTGCTGCTCAGATGATGCTGTCTATCTACTCGCAGTCTAGCGAGATTCAATTGTTCTACCTCCTGCAGGTAGGTCACTCGGTACTCAATCAGCATGCGTATATATTCTAGGCTTTCTTCTGTTCCTACAGTGGAGAAGGACACCATGCCGTCTTCGTCTGGTATCCAGTCCTGATGATCACGTGGACTGCTTACTTCCACCACACCAGACTTCTTGACCATCATCTGCATGGCTCGACCGCTTCTCCCAATGAGCTTTCTCACCAGAACATGAGGCACCCGGATGACTTCTTCACGCATACTGTGAGCTTTTCTCCTAAGCTCCAGTTGCCTAACGGCTTGTTCCGTCTTCAACCGGAGAAACCGCTTCGTGCGAATATGTAGCACCCTGAGGATTCGGCTGCTACAGGGGTATTGCACCTCAACCCAGAGGTGTGATATTCCACTCCCGGGTAAGGATGGAGTGTGGAACTGAGCTCGGTAGGCTGCATGCACTACATACATCCCATTTCCGAGGAGCAGACCAACGGTACTCCCACTTAGAAATGTGCAGGTACGACCGAGTCTGTTCCTGGCTGGAGTGGGAGGGGGGTGGTACATCCCATGTAGTGTAGGGGCAGATAGGGGGTGCAGTCTGGGTAGTGATAGGAGCTCATTGGGTGCTGGTCACCTGAGCTCACACATAGAGGGTGTATATAAGGTGGGTACCAACTAAGATCAGGGTCAGATGCAGAGAACAAGTCAGTTGGAGACAGCAAGACAGCTGCAGAGGAGCAGACAGCAAGCAGAGAGAGGAAGTCAGCCTGCAGCAAGGGAGAAGAGTGACCCTGAGTGAGAGAGGAGCAGAGAAGGAGTACTCAGAGGGGAAAACAGAGAGGACCCAAGAACCCAAATTAAAGCACCGGGTGAGGAGTCGGCACAGGGTACCGGAACCCAAGCTGGTGGGGGTAAAAACATTCCCCAGCCAGAGACCGGAGACCGTGGGCAGCGTCTGCCACGGTCACCCATCACATCCACCCCGAAGGCACACCACATGAAGGGTCAGGGAACCCAGGGCCAAGGGTGTCCCAACAGAAGGCCCGAGGGAGCTGGACCTAGGTGGATTACTGGTGGGGACGGCCAGAGAACGGGACAGAGGGAGAGCTCAGGGCCACGCTCCGGACTTGTTTGGGGGTTGGCTGGATCCAGGACCTGGTGGACGCAGCACGGCTCGGGTGGTCACTAGCAGCTGGAGTGACCAGTACAACATCTGCAGTAAGTAAACACCCTTGACTGCACAACCCGACTCTGTCTTCATTGCCGTCTGCACTGCACCACCACAACCCCCATCCTCTGCACCTGTCCCCCCTGAGGCTATACCCCTCCCGTTGGGGGTTATCCCACCAAGCTGCGCACCCACCATCAGCCTCAGCGGACCCTGCTGCAGCGGCGGCCACAGTGACCGCATCACAACGGGTGGCGTAGTCGACACAAAAGAACTTTAGTAACATCTGTAGAACTGCCACATCACACTGAGCTTGACGCCCTGGGCACGGGACCGGGTCACAGCCGCTCGGAGACTACAAACCCCCCCCATCTGATCCGGTGCCGGGTATTCCCCTCGAAAAGGAATATGTCCCAGGGGGCGCGTCAACTTTGGCGTAGTCGGCAGGATTACGTGCCCGCAACACCCGGGTACTGCGTGCCTGAAGAAAAGTGCAAGTTTACCTCAGAAAGAAGTCTCCCGCCGGTTCCGGAGGGTCCACGCCATCGGACTCCATCACCAGTCGTTTCCCGCCGATTGTCCGCCATTTCCAGCTTGTTCCCGCCATCTGCAGAGTTTCCCGCCACTGGGCGAAGCTTCCCGCCAAAACCGCAGATTTCCCGCCTTGGAAGAGCAGCGGACGCCATTATGGGCGTGCCAAAGGAGGGCAAGAGGCCACCTCCCATCGTGGGCCGGGACAGAAAATGGCGCCAAAAGTGGAAACCGCCCCCACCAACAGAGACTGTGATGTTGGAGGTGTCTGTCAGCGTGAAAGAACTACCCCTGGAGCTGACAGTCACCGAGTTGCCCCGGGACCGCCCTCGAGGTGGGAGGAGACGAAAGGAGAGAACAAAGATGGGTGTCGCTTGGAGCAGTCTAGAGCGAGTGCACCCGGAGGCAAGAGGTCTAACGAGGAGTAGCGGAGGAGCTCACCCGGAGATGGAGAGAAAGCAGAACAGCACCGGCCCGCTGGCCAGGAGTCTGCTAGAGACCGAGGAAGGAGGGCAGAGCAGCACCGGCCCGTTGGCCAGGAGCCTGCCGGAAGAAGAGCAGAGCAGCACCGACCCGATGGTCAGGAGCCTGCTAGAGTCCACAACCCCGCTAGGTCTAGCGGAGATCTTAGCGCAGCTCCCCCGAGACCGGGAGTGTGCACAAACTGCCTTGGAGGGCCTCGCAAGGAGGATGGCCCGGGTACAGCGTGAGATACTGGCGGAGTGGAGCCGGGAGATGGCCCAGCAAGCTGGAACCCGTCCACGGAGCATGCTCCCCTGGGAGAGGATACCAACTGCCTCTACGGATGACGCGGGAGGACCCAAGGTCGGAGACGGCGCTGAGAAGGGAGCCGAACGTATGAAGGCAGGTAAAGGGGACGCTAGTACCCCATACCGAGAGACCGCCCACCTGCCCCGGTTCCCCGTCGCAGAGCCCGAAAGTCCCCCGTCCGTGCCCGTAACCGCCATGTCACCGACGCAGACTAGGCCCCAACCGGAAGCCGCCGCCGCGACCCCTGTGACGTCACACGCCTCGACCCCGAGCGTGACCAAGCAGGAAGTACCACCAGCCTGGTCGCAAGGCCTAGTACCCCCGGGCGCCGCAATACCAACAGCGCCCCCTACCTCCGCGGAGCCCCCGGCCTGGTCGCAGGGCCAAGTAGCCCAGGGCGCCGCCGTCCTTACGGTGCCCTTTACCTTCCAGATACCCCAGGCCTGGCCGCAAGGCCCGGGCAACCCGGGCGCCACCACCACCGCGCCCATAAGACCAAGAGTGCCGCATCTGGGAAGAGCCAGAGGACCCGGACGGGTCTGAAGCAACACCATATCACCAAGAAAAAGCAGGAGGGAGCCGTCGTTGAGGACGGGAGTAGAGACTGTATATAGTTGCCCGTCGGGGCACAGTGAACCGTTGCTGCTAAAATAGTCCCCGTTGGGACCAGTGAACTGTTTACCCGTTAACCCCTTCATCCTACAGGCTGAGGACTGTGAGCAGCCATTCCCTTTCCCTCCTTAACTGGCCGAGGACTGAGAGCGGCCATATTCCCTGTATATAGTTGCGCTTCCTAAAGCGCCCCCCTACCGGTTTTATAGAAAACCAGTTTTTCTAAGAGACTGTCGTACTTTTCCCGGACACACGTTGCACAGTGTCCGGAGGAGGAACCTGAAACAAGAGACGACGAGAACGTTATATGAAAAGTTTTATATATATAATGTTTTATATGTTTTATTATGTTTATATGAAAAATTTTGTATGTTTTGGTGTTTTTGTCTTTACAGCCCGAGGACGTGCTGTGATTTACCAGGGGGGAATGTAGCACCCTGAGGATTCGGCTGCTACAGGGGTATTGCACCTCAACCCAGAGGTGTGATATTCCACTCCCGGGTAAGGATGGAGTGTGGAACTGAGCTCGGTAGGCTGCATGCACTACA